>NC_044041.1:164150920-165350920 GCF_901765095.1 Microcaecilia unicolor
CCGGAGACTAGGCAGAACAGGACTGGAACCCCGGACTGGAGTTGCAGCAGAGGTAAACAAGCAGGAATAAGCAGAACAGGCACATTTAAACTTCACCTGCACATGGCCGCTTTTCACCAGGAGTTGAGCCCCTGGCTGCAGACGGCCGGCAGGACTTACTGGGCAAGGCAGGACTGGATACCAACAGACTACACACAACAAGTCAGGACTAAAAGCTGCAAATGCAGCCACTAAACAGAAACACAAACACTGACAAACAAAAGACACAACTGAAAGCTGCCAGGCAGCCACTAAACAAGAAACATAGAACAAGACACAGAAATGCAAACAAGAGTCAAGACTAGGACAGAACAAGCTAAACTACACAAAGACTAAACTAGAATCAGACAGGGAACTAGAACCAGAAACTAGACTAGGCAGAAGGGCAACAAGCACCGACATACCAGGGCCTAAGACGATGCAAAGGCAAAGGCAGAGAGTTTCCAAATGGCTAATAAGCCCAGCAACAACTGAGGCTCAAGCTGCAGCAATCACCAGGCCGCTACAGGAACTGTGCAGGGTCAACCAATACAGACAAATCCGGCAGCCTGGAAGATCCGGACTGGACTGGGCTAAAGTCTGGAACGGGTGATAGTCCATAGCAGCAACTGGTTCTGGCCACCAGAGGGCGAGGTGAGCACAGACGTAACAGTGCCCCAAATGACCAGGTGACCACTGGAGGAAATCAGGGATGACCTCCCCTTACTCCCCCAGTAGTCACTAACCCCCTCCCACCCGCAAAAAGTGTGTTGAAGAACATTACTTGGCAGCCTCTTTGCCAGCCTCAGATGTCATACTCAGGTCCATGACAGCAGCATGCAGGTCCCTGGAGTAGTTTAGTGCACTTCAGACAGGTGGACCCAGGCCCATACCCCCCACTACCTGTTACACTTGTGCAGGAAACTGAGCCCTCCAACACTCACCAGAAACCCACTGTACCCACATATAGGTGCCCCCTTCACCTGTAAGGGCTATGGTAGTGGTGTACAGTTGGAAGTAGTGGGTTTTGGGGGGCTCAGCACACAAGGTAAGGGAGCTGTGTACCTGGGAGCATTTTATGAAGTCCACTGCAGTGCCTCCTAGGGTGCCTGATTGCTGTCCTGGCATGTCAGGGAGACCAGTCTACTAAAAATGCTGGCTCCTCACTTGTCCAAATGGCTTGACTTTGGACGTTTTAGACTTGAACGTTTTTTTTTTTCAAAAATGGCCGAAAATCAAAGACGTCCAAATCGCAAAACGTCCAAATCCAAGGACATCCATGGTATTTTCAAACACAAAAGATAGACATCCATCTTTTTCAAAAATGGCCTTCTCCCCGCTTCGGAATTTGGACGTCTTTGTAAAACGTCCAAATTCTGACAGACGTTTCTTTCGAAAATGCTCCTCTGGGTCACCCAATCCAGATAACTTTGTGGAACGTGGGCGGGATCACATCCCCCTTTAAATGAGCAAAAATACTCTCTGCCCTCAAACGTCATAAAACTGATATTGCTTGTTTGCAGGAGATGCAACTTTCCCCCGAGTAACATCAAAAATTACAACGATCCTGGGTAGGAGAGATTTATTACTCATCTGTAGCAGGGAGAAGAGGAGGAGTGGCAGTGCTCACCCATAAATCCCTGGCTTGTCAAACAAGGTAGTTTTTTACAGATCAGGATGGCCACTATGTAGGGTTACAATTAAATTTACAAGGCCAACAATTACTGCACCAGTAACAATTTATGCGCTAGTGTCTTTTGATCACTCCTTTTATGCCAGATTGCTCTCCACCTGTGAGCAATATGCACACTTGCCACTATTTGTGCGTGGTCTGGGCTGGATCAATCTCAGCGAGGATGTTGTGGACACCATTAACACTGCTCTCACGTTGGGTTCTCAGCACCCGGTCCCCATGTGCTATCATCATTGCTATCTCCAAGATACCACAGAAGATCTGGATTATAATAAACTGGTCTGCTGACTTGGCGGTGACGTCTGAACAACTAAAGAACTGTCTGATGAGTATTTCCCACTGTCAATGTGATTATTGGAAATACAATATAAATTCCTGTCGCGACTCCTGCTAGAGCACTTAAAGCTTCCTTTGCTTCTTCTGGGGCCTGTCCTAAATGTAGTCAGGAGCCAGCAACTCTCAGTCATATGTTCTGGAGCTGCCCACATGTACAGAGATTTTGGACACTTTTGTTGTCGTCAATCTCTTCCCAGTGGTCATGCTAGCTCACACTGTCGCCATTGATTCTATTTGATTAATTTAACTATTCATTACCTTCACCTCTTGGTTTACAATACTTTCTTCAGCGAGTTATTCTAATGGGGAAAAAAGCTATTCTACTAAGTTGGAGATCTGTATCCTGCTCAACGGTGGAGATGTGGCGCTATCAGATGATAGATTTGCCCAAAATAGAGCGTTATGCTATACAAGCCATTTCTTCAAGACAGGGTATTCACTTTCAACAAATATGGGAGAAATTTTAGGACACTTTGCAGCCCATAGTGCGCAGCAGAATTCTTGATCAGCAATAATCTACCAACCTTTGTTATCTATTACTTGATTAAGCTTAATTTGCTGACCATTTCACATCGGAGTGTGGGGGGGGGGGGGGGGGGAAGGGATGAGTTTATTGTTGAGGAGATACATATGTTAAATGTCAACTTTTGATACAGTTGTTTTGGGCAGATTTCGTGCTGGTAGGTCAGATATATTGGTTGACAATAAAGATGATTTAAACATAAATTTGACCTGTGTTCCAATATTCTGATTCTTAGACATCTTGAAGTCAAACCCACATATGTTTTTGGACATGTACACATGACTATATAAATAATCCTGACTTGTAGTTGGTATAGTTTCTCAATACATATCTTCTCCCATCCATAGGGTTAATCCATTCCTTAGTTTAAAAAGTGCCACAAACATTGCAAGTACCACACTTGTAATGTCCTGAAGGTAACCCCACATGAGCTTCCTTTTTCTTAGACCTAAATCCTTCAGATTTTTATCTTTAGAAAAGGCCACCCTTATATCTACCTGTCAAAATACTGGATGTAACTGTACAATGCCCCAATTCTTCTTGGTGATTTTAGTCACTCCTTCAGGAAGAAAAGAGAGGGTCCAAAGTAACCCAAACAAGAAGCACAAAAAGACCTTTAGGAGCAGGACAATGGGAGATTCTTTGTTAGGAAGACCCGACATGGACTGTGCTTCAGCAGTTATTCACCTGCATCAGGGGTCGCAAGAATCTGCAGAATTCTCTATAAAGCAGTTACGAGTCAGGCAGGTTTTCTTGATAGCATTTCTTGGGTCCACTGGATTAAGGCATTTATCTATCTCATAATCCCTGAAAGCATATATTTTGGTATTGTCAGCAGGATTTTATTGCAGCATGTCTTTATTTATAAACTAGCCCTGTTAGTGGTAGACTCATAACTGCTTTACAGAGAATTCAGCATATTCTTGAAAACTTCCGATCTGACGAAGAAGGGCAACCTTCGAAAGCTAATCAAGAAATGTATTAAGTTATGTCCAATAAAAAAGGTATCATCTTATTTTCTTTTCCATGTTTTATTTTGTTTGATTTCTATTGATAACCTTAAGAGTGGACTAACACGGCTACCACACTCCTCTAGCATATTCTTGCAAATCCTGATGCAGGTGAATAATCTCCAAAACACGGCCTGTGTCGGGTCTTCCTATTAAAGAATCTCCCATTGTCCTGCTCCTGAAGGTCTTTTCCTGCTTCTTGTTTTGCT
Source organism: Microcaecilia unicolor (assembly GCF_901765095.1). NCBI lineage: Eukaryota > Metazoa > Chordata > Amphibia > Gymnophiona > Siphonopidae > Microcaecilia > Microcaecilia unicolor. Next base: position 164,154,710 of record NC_044041.1, read on the forward strand.
TAGCCACTTCCATTCCCAATGAACACAATTTAAACACAGGTTTGAACATCATCAACCTTCTGCCGCTGATAGTTGATGGTTAGAAGGAAATCATGCGCTCCTGTAACTTTTTTTTCAATATGCTTTGAGGATAACTCCTCTTCTGCAAATTCACCATTAAATTCTTAGCTTGATATTTAAAACCTCTAATATCCAAACAATTATTCCTTATTTTTAACAGCTGTGAAAAAGATAAGCCTGTTTTTCAACCTCTTAGGATGACAACTATCATAAAGCAAAAAAAGTATTTCTATCAGTTGATTTGACAAAACTTTCATATTGAAAAAAAAGGCTTACTGTGTGACCTCAACATGCAAAAAATAAATTGTGTTTGATGACATTTCTTCTGTAAACAGTAACCCCCAAATTCTATAAATGCTGCTTAACATTATATATGCAAATTTGGGCATCCATCTAATTTGCACGTGCAATTTAATTGAATAACAAGCCAATAATCAATTATCAGCACTAATTGGAATTAATTGAAATTTACAGTATATGTGCATTTTTAGTCATGGGGATACGTGCAGTTCCAAAAAGGGGGCACGACCATAGGCTATTGTAAAATAAGGGGGATCCATGCCTAATATAGACATGAGGATTTACACCAGGTTTTACTTGGTGTAAATTCTTGCAGCTAAAGTTAGGCACCAATCCTGGCGCTAAGTGTATTCTATAAATGGCACCTAACTTTCAGCACTGTTTATAGAACAGCAGCATATTTTTGGCACCAGTTTTTTGGCGCTATTTAAAGAATTTGGTTCTAAGTAGCTATTGCACGAATTAAGCCAATTCACAAACACAGATGCTTTCTCACTTGTTCTTTTTCCACAACAAAAATGTCATCTATATATTTACACCAACTAAAAATATTCTTGTTAAACGGTGAGCAATAAACCTACTCCTTTTCAAAAGCTGACATGTATAAGTTGGCTATTGACAGTGCAAAGGTTGCCTCCATGGCAACTCCTAATTTCTACAAATAAAGTTGACCATCAAACAGAAAAAAATTCTCTTTTATAGCTAGTTGAGGCAAATTCATCCAAAACTCAGTTGGTATATCATGAGGCCTTTCTTGTGTTTCCAAAACTGAATGGATGACATCTAAAGCTTCATTTTGTGGAACTGATGTATACAACGAAGCTATATCTAGGGTGATCATCAAAAATGGAAACAAATCAGCATCCACACTAGCTAGTATGTCTAAGAATTGAGTAGTGTCCTTAATAAATGAAGAACATTTCCTCATTTCTTTCCGTAAAAAATGGTCAAAAGAGTAGATCTGGACTATTTTGAGTGTGACACTGTTTGATCTACCCATATCTTTAATGAACTATTAGTATTATCTTTCGGCCCCAGGTGGTGCTGCTACTTCTGTATTACAAACTCTGGGGCCTATATTCAAGCAATTTAAACAGCCAGAAATGTCTCCTGACCATTGTCTGGGGCTAACCGGTCATATTCAGCAGTACTTAATTGGCTAGTGCTGCTGAAAATACCCAGTTAGGGGATGAATTCTATTATGGTGCCAAAAAATCCAACACTGAAAAAAACCCGCTATTCTATAAATCATGCTTAAAGTTAGGTGCAGTTTATAGAATTGCGCTTATGCCTGGGAATCATGATTAACTTTAGGCATGGCCATTTGCATCAACTGAAACCTGGTGCAAATTTAGGTGCGTACCCCCTTCATTCTATAACAATATGTGTAAATGCTAGGAACGCCCCCCGTTCCACCCATGACCCTCCCATTTTTGCACTCCCTTTTTGAACTCATGCCTATAAGTACATATAAGTACATAAGTAATGCCACACTGGGAAAAGACCAAGGGTCCATCGAGCCCAGCATCCTGTCCACGACAGCGGCCAATCCAGGGCACCTGACAAGCTTCCCAAACGTACAAACATTCTATACATGTTATTCCCGGAATTGTGGATTTTTCCCAAGTCCATTTAGTAGTGGTTTAGGGTAGATCCTGCGCCTAAATTTACATATGTATATTTCAATTACATCTAATTAGTGCCAATAATTGGTAGTTGACAAGACAGTTTTCAGTGCTAATTAGCTCGTTATTCAATTAAATAGCACGCACACCAAAATTTGTGCATGCAATTTTTAGCAACTTTTATAGAATTAAGGTGTTAGTGAATAAGCCAAATCTGGCTACTTTGTGTGCATTCCGTGGGCGGAGTCAGCACTTAGGGGTCCTTTTACAAAGCCACAGTAAAAAGTGGTAGTTTGGGCGCACGCTGAGCCACTTCTTACCATGGTTGGGAAAGGTATTTTATAATGGGCAGGGAAATGGGTATGTGCAAAAATTAAAACTAGTGAGTACCTATTTATGACCTGAGCCCTTACCAACAGCCATTGACATAGCGGTAAGGGCTCACATGCTACCCGAGTAGTAAACATACAGTGCACGCCAACGTGGAGACACTGCCGATTACTGCCCACAGTAGAAAAATATTTTCTACCACAGGATTTGGCATGCACCAATCTCAGAATTACTGCTGGATGCACATGGTACCCCGGCGGTAGTGCCAATTTGGCAAGCACTATTCGTGCATTACCCCTTCTGCAGCTTTGTAAAATGGCCCTTTAGCTGGTTAAGTGCCAGTATTCTGCAGGGTCACCAAGAGGGGAGCAGGGAGGCAAAATTCCCCAGGGTTCAGCCTTCAAGGGGGGCTCACCCGGCACTGGCATGGCTCAAATGGCTGATTGGTCTCTCCTGCTCCTATGTGCCACAGAGCAGAGTTATCGCATTATCACGTTAACTCTGCTCTGCCAGCCATTGGTCCTTCTTCCTGCCTCCTTTGTGAAATACTTCCTGTTTGGATGCGGCAGGAAGAAAGACCTGTGCAGCAGAGTGGAACAGGAGACAACCAGGTCTGGCAGGGCAAGAGACAAGCAAGTAAGCAGGAGCCCGGGGAGGGGGGGAAAGCCCACAAACAGGTCTGGGGGGGTGCGTAGGGCCCAGTTTTGTTTCTCGGTGGTCCTTATATTCAGTACTTAACTGGCTAGGATAACTGCATAAATAGGACCACATAAAGCACAGTCCTGTCTTTATGTACTTCATAATAGACAGTTAAGTGCTGAATATTGACTTAACAGATTATGTAATATCTGGCCAAACATGGCTCAGCATTGACTATTCAGACATAAACCAGTGACGGACAAAAAACACTGCTGCCGGCCGAGTACCTACCCATCTATATTTAAACTGAGAGGTAGCTGAGTATGAATACCATAACCCTGTGACTGATTATATTCCCACTCCCAACTGGACAGCCTTTAAGGTAGTATTGAGGGTGAAGACCATAGCCGACTTAGGTTTGTTGGATCGAATTTAAGCAAAGCAGGCTGAGTTCCTGGATTTGATGGCATATCTTATAGTGGTGTGCAGAGCAAAAAGCTTTGTTCTGTTTAACTTCTTATGTTCATTTTTAGGAGTTCTTGTTACTGTTTTTTGTTTTGTTTTGTTTTGTTTTTTTGGGGGGGGGCAATGTTGTTAAACAGTGTGCACTCCTTGGGAAGAACAATACACACTATTTTTCAAAAGAAAGCAATTCACCATCATCCCACTGCTGTCAAGACTCTTATCCCACAAATGCTGCAGTTAAGGGAAATAAAAAAAAAAAGAATCTATAGCTGGCTTTGAGTTATGTCTGATCAGGGCCAGGGGAGTGTGAGACCCAGGCAAGGGTTATGGGGGTGGCCCTGGGACTAAGTCAGCCAGATAAGGTACATAAATGCAAAAGTAAATGTTTTATTCACCTGAGCCCTGGGACCTGTTACCTCACATGCCAGAAACCTCGAAAGCAACAGTTTCCTTTGGTAACAGTCGAGTAGGCCTCTGGCTAGCAGGCCAAGCAATCTGTGGCTGGTGGGGTGGCCCCGCCCCAAACACAGCCTGTAAGTTCTCAGGTCTTCTGAGACTCAGGTCTGGCTCCAGCCAGACCTCATCAAGGCTTGCAAGTCTTAACAGGAAACAAAGTTGGCTTACCTCAGCGAAGTCACAACAGCTAAACGCTTTCAGTGAAAGCATAGACTTGAGCTCTAGTTCTTCCTTCCCTGGGCCTTCTTAACCTTAGCCTGGCTCTGTCTTTTAAACTCCCGAGCATTGACTCCACCCCTCCTGGCTCACTTCCTCCTGGGGCGGGATCAGTGCTCTTAAGGTGGCCCAGGCTAGTTAGAGAGGGACTTTTCTAAAGGGTGAGGGGCAGTGTTCTATAAACCCCCTTACAGGGAGACAGCTCATTTTGAGATACTGGCATAAATTTACCAACTATACTTTCATCTTGTCCTCAAGAGCAGCATCTGTTGGGACTTCTCTTGCTTCAAAGTTTCTCTAGCAGCCAGATAATTGTATCATTGTGAATGCTGCATTGGAATTTGATCCAGAAAGCTTATTAATAAGGCTTGTTTTGTTGTATATCTGTTAATCTGCTCGTGAGCCCTTGTGCCTAGGCTGAGGCTTAGGAAGGACCGTGGCCAAGGCCTAGGGTAGACCAAACAGGTTCTAAGCAATACCATGGCCACAAAGCCACGCACACTCAGGACAATCAACAAGCACCAGCAGGAAATGGAGATAGACCACTCAGGCGGGCCTCACGGCCGAATCGGAACCCACTTGTACAGAGTCCAAGCGTACGGGCCTCACAGCCAAACTGGAACTGAGTCATACTAGCACAGACAGAGAGAAGGTAACAGGCTTCAGCTGACCGGGATCAAATGCTAAAGCAAAGACTGAAGGGAGAGGTAGGCTTAAATAGATCTGACCTCTGACATCTGCTGCCTCCGACGTCAGCTCAATCCCTAACAGGCCGATCAGAAGCGAGTCCCAGTCATTCCCCTGCCTGTCTTAGCAGAATCATAGCAGCTGTAGGGAGAGGTAAGTTTAAATAGATCTGACTTCTGACGTCTGCTGCTTCAGACGTCAGCTCAATCCCTGACAGGCCAATCAGAAGCGAGTCCAGTCATTTCCCTGCCTGTCTCAGCAGAATCATAACAATATCTGCTTACAGACAAGCTAACTATCCCTGATGCAGGCATTGTGCTGAAACATGGCCATGTTGGGTCGGTCAATAAAAATCCTGTCATCTCAACTCACGGTCACATCTCTGTTCTTTACCGTTTCTGCTTGTGTTGCCCCTGAAGATTTCTGCAGAGGTCTTTTCTTCTCTGTTTTGTTGTTGCCATAAATTTCACAACAACACACATGTGCACTATTGAAAAATGGCACATACTCTTCCCAAAGAACACAATCTGTGGAGAGAATGCACTCATTGCGGCATGGGAAAATCCTCAAATTTTGGGTTTTCCTGTCATTTCATACTAAAAATGGCATGAAAAATATACAAGAAATGTCAACATTTCCCACATCATTTCAAATGAATGCACACTCCTAATATCTTGAGAAGAAACATAAGAAAGTCTGTTCCCATGTGCTTCATAAGCAACAGAAAGCACACACTAGGCATATTAAACAATGCTGTCAATACACTAATTTAAAATATTATAAACATGGTAAAAGGGTTACTGCTTTCTTAGCCTGATTGATTGGTCAGCAGGGCCCACGGAAGCTAGTCAGTAGCATCAAAACAGCTGGAAAATATGGACTGAAAAAACACGTAAAGCATGAACTGCATTGCGCTATACACAACTGTGGACTAAATTTCAGTGGCTTTGCCTTTTACTTGCCGCTGTTGTAACTGATGACAAGGGTATTGGAGTGTAATCCAGTAATTGTCCCTGAAAAAGGAGGGAAGGGAGCTGGGTGTGTTTGGGTTGTGAGACTGAAGTATGTCTGCAGGGTATGTGTTATATGCACATCTATCAGAAGGGTGAGCTTTAATTATTCTTCCCCTTCTGAATAAGAAACCACCAGAATGGGGATGCATTTGTCTGCTGATTGTACTGTTTATGTGCAAGATAATAGTTAGTTGTTGAATGTTGGATTATTTGTAGTAAATAATTAGCAGATTTTAGTACACACAGCTTCAGCTTTAGAAATGTTAATTTCTTTCTTCATCTCTCTCTCATTCACCCCTGAATAATTCACTGCTGAGTCACTTTAAAGTTGAAGTAACAAAACATCTGTTTACTCACAGTTTGTAGTTAGATTATAATCAGACAGGCTTATATATACATATTACTATACATTTGTATTATCAGCTCCTTCCATGTGCTTAGATGGTAATGGATGCTCACACCACCATAGATCCTCTCAGGTTAGGAGAGATCATGAGCTCCATGTGCTCCATGTGCTGCATGTGCTGTGTCTAAACCCCCACAGGAAGTTACATAGCTGTGTGACCTCTCTAAGTAATTCACATCAGAGGTCACAGAGTAATCACAGAGAAATAATAGGTGACAGGCAATGCATGTAAAATACAATTACATTCCAACAAACCCCTTCTCATGCATAACTGTCATGCATTTATTTATTCATACAAAGTCCAAGCTTTATACGCAGATTCACAAAATGTTCTCTGGGTAACGGTTTGGTCATGATGTCAGCTGTCATCTCACTGGTGTGACAATAGTGTAGACTGATGACCCCTTCTTTCGCCAACTCTCGCACGTTGTGGTATTTCGTTGCGATGTGCTTGGTGCGTGACTGAACCTTGTCATTCTGTGACAGTCGGATGCAGCTCTGATTATCTTCCATTATCTGGATTGGTCTTTTTTCAGCTATTCCAAAATCCAGCAAAAGTTTTTCAATCCACATCAGTTCTCTGCACGCTTCCGATGCAGCCACATATTCAGCTTCTGTAGAAGACAAACTCACAATACTTTGTTTATGACTGGCCCATGAAATTTGTACATTTCCATACATAAACACATATCCACTTGTGGATTTATAATCAGAATGATCCCCTGCCCAATCTGAATCACAGTAACATATTAGTTTTGGATTACTATTGGCTGAAATCTTTAATTTACAATCAATGGTACCCTTTAAATACCTTACCATCCTTTTAACTGCAGTCCAATCTGATTTGGTAGGTGAGCTAACCCTTCTGCTCAAAATTCCTACTGCATTTGCTATATCAGCCCTGTATGTGGTAGCTAGATATAAAAGCTTACCTATGGCTGATCTATATTGGATGTTATCTGGTAAAGGTTCTCTTACTGTTTCATCCTTCAGAAAATCAGTGATCATGGGAGTGCTTACAACTTGGGCATCTTGCATACCTAAACTTTCAATAAGCTCATTTATTTTCTGCTTCTGGCTTAGAAGATAAGAACCATCATTTTGTTTCTCAATTTCTATACCAAGATAGTATGACACATTTCCAAGTTCTTTTATCTCAACATTGAGGTTTAAACACTTTACAATGTCCTTGTACTCTTGCTCACTTTTGCTTGCAATGAGCAGATCATCAACAAAAGCTAAAATGTATGCATATTGTCCATTTGTGCACCTAGTGTACAAACATTTATCTGCTTCACCTTGCTTAAATCCTAAATTTGTCAATATTTCATGCAATTTTTCATTCCAACATTTTGCACTTTGCTTTAATCCATAAAGACCTTTGTTTAATTTACACACTAGCTGTCTTTGTTTTGTATTTATGAAACCTGTTGGCTGTTCCATGTACAAGTCTTCAGTTATATCTCCGTGAAGAAACGCTGTTTTCACATCAATGTGTTTGACTTGCATGCCTTTTGAGACTGCAATGCTCAGAAGTGTTCTTATTGTCGTGTGTTTCACTACAGGTGCAAACACTTCATCAAAATCTTCTCCATATTTTTGAAGATATCCCTTTGCGACTAATCTGGCTTTATACCTTTCCACTTTTCCTTGTGCATTCCTTTTTAACTTGAATACCCATTTGCATCCTATAGCTTTCTTGCCAGGAGGTAATTTTGTAAGAATCCAAGTATTATTTTTATCCAATGCATCAATTTCTTCTTGTGCAGCTTTATGCCATTCAGCAGCTTCTTCTGCTGGCATTTTCTCAATCTCATCCCATGTTAAGGGCTCTTGAGCTTCTGCTGACTTTGTTAGGTAAGACAGTCTTGGGGGTGGAACACCTTTGTTTTCCCTGGATGAGCGTCTGACAACAGGTTGGTCTGACCTTTCTGCATCCTCTATATCTGAGAGTCCTTCTCCAATTGATTCCCCTTCTCCAACTGTACTGTCTTCTTCAATGATCCTTTCTGTGTCTGCTTCCTCTGCCTATTCCTCGTTAGATACAGATGAGTTGCTTTCAGACATCTGCCTTGGTATGGCATTTATATACACTGGCATGTCTATTATGGTTCTAGTTTCATATTCTGGATGATAAGGCTCATCTGGGATAATCCAGCCTTTATCAACCCTTTTGTTTTCATCAAAATATGTAACATGTCTTATGCCAACAATGCCAGTTTTCAGATTCAAAATTCTATATCCTTTGTGTCCTGGAGCATAGCCAACTAAAATGCCCCTTTCTGTTGTGGAATCCAGCTTATGCCTTCTTTGCTTTGGTATATGAGCATATGCTGTACTTCCAAATGTTCTTATGTGTGACAGGTTTGGCTTCCTACCATGCCATGTCTCATGTGGTGTGCGCTCAGCGCCTTTAGTTGGCATTCTGTTTTGTAGGTACACTGCTGTGAGAATGGCTTCCCCCCATAGTCTTTTAGGGAGATTGCTATCTGACAGCATACATCTGGTCATTTCCACAATTGACCTAAATTTTCTCTCTGCAACAGAATTTTGCTCTGGTGTATAAGCTACTGTTGTGATATGCTGAATGCCTTCTTGTTCTAGAAATGTGCGCATGCTTTGTGAAGTGAACTCACCACCATTGTCGGTCTGAAGAACCTTTGGTTTTCTTTCAAATTTATTGCTCACCATGGCTACGTATTTCTTCAGCATGTCTGTGACTTGACTTTTCTCTTTCAGCAAATAGGCCACACAATATCTAGAGAAATCATCCAAGAATATCAGCACAAATCTGTTATTTCCCAATGATGGGATATTAAACGGTCCACATAAGTCACTGTGTATTAAGTCCAGCACTTTATTACTCCTATTTCCTGTGTATGCAGGAAATGAGGGTCTCACACCTTTTTGAGTAACACAGTCTATGCATTTCTCCATATTACCAGCATCTGCACTTATCTGAATGCCGGTGGCCAGTTGCTTACTGTAAAGATCCTGGATCACCTTAGAATCACGATGTCCCAGGCGGCTGTGCCAGATTTCCAGACTACATTTACCATCATTCTTCCTTACTTGCGCCATATGTGAGGCTTCACCTGAAATGTTCAGCTTATAAACATCATTATGCATAAAAGCTTCAGCATACACTTCATCATTTTTAGAGATTGTGCACTTACTGTTTTCAAAATGAATCACAAATCCCTTCTTATCTAATGTAGATACACTAAGCATATTGCAAACTGCTTGGGGAATATACAAGACATCACTTACAGGAATTTCTTTAACTTCATTAGACACTTTGCATTTTAAGAATCCAATCCCTTTTGCTTGGATCTTAGCAGTCCCTGCGTTTGCAGTTTTAAGAATACCTTCCTCTGGACACATTTCCTGAAAGAAATCTTTACAATTGGTTAAATGGCATGTGCTCCCTGAATCCAAAATCCAAGTACTTTCATTTGAATTATTATTTACCATAGTCAAAGATTTTTCTGCCATTAGAAAGCCCTTGTGTTTATCTTTGTCCTTCATACATTTCCTGGTTTGAAAATTCTTTAGTTCCATTGGCTTAGGTGAGCTAGAGGGAGTGTTTTGTGTTTCCTTACACCATTTAGATACATGTCCCTCCTTTCCACATGAGTAGCAAATCAGCTTGCCCTTGGGTGGAGTTTTCCCATAGCTCCGCCTTCCTCTGTTCTTTGCCAAGAAATTTGTTTCATTTCTCTCTGACTTGCTTTGAGAACACATCTCCTCAGAATCATTTATTATGCATTCCTGCCTTAGTTTTGATGTTGTCTGTTCAAAAGATTGCCCTTCAATGGCCTCATTTACAGACCTAAAAACATCAAACTTCTTTGATAGTGAGGTAAAAAGAAATGCTCTTTTCAATGCATCACACATGGGAATTCCAGAAAGTTCTAACTTTTGAAATGAAGACATAAGATGCATAATGTGATCATTACATTTACTTTTATTCCTTAATTTGGTTTCATTCAACTCTGCCAACCAAATTGGTTGCTGCTTTGCATATGTAGTTGCATACATAGTTCTCAGTTTATATAAAATGTCCTTTGGTGTATCTTTTCCCTCCACTAATATGGCTTGTTTCTCTGAGAGAGCTTCCAAAAGCATGCACTTCACATAATAGTTTGCATTGTCCCATTCAGCCATATTTTCAGCTGTTCTGTCTTGGTCTAAGCATATATTTAATCTTTTTGCTCGAAGGAGACATATGAATCTTAGTTCCCACTGCCGATAATTAAACTCAGTTAATCTAGGCACCTTGAGAGAATAGAACAATGGTGAATTTCTTCCCTCAGCCATTTTCTTAGCCTTCTGTCTGCTGTGTGGGGGGGAGAGAGAGACAGACTGAATCTTTCCTTTAAAACTTAAGAGAAAAATGTGGCCTTTTTTTCTGCCTGGTAATATTTCTCTTCTTTTTCAATTCCTGGCCCTGGGCCCATAACCCTTTTGTTGGATTATTTGTAGTAAATAATTAGCAGATTTTAGTACACACAGCTTCAGCTTTAGAAATGTTAATTTCTTTCTTCATCTCTCTCTCATTCACCCCTGAATAATTCACTGCTGAGTCACTTTAAAGTTGAAGTAACAAAACATCTGTTTACTCACAGTTTGTAGTTAGATTATAATCAGACAGGCTTATATATACATATTACTATACATTTGTATTATCAGCTCCTTCCATGTGCTTAGATGGTAATGGATGCTCACACCACCATAGATCCTCTCAGGTTAGGAGAGATCATGAGCTCCATGTGCTCCATGTGCTGCATGTGCTGTGTCTAAACCCCCACAGGAAGTTACATAGCTGTGTGACCTCTCTAAGTAATTCACATCAGAGGTCACAGAGTAATCACAGAGAAATAATAGGTGACAGGCAATGCATGTAAAATACAATTACATTCCAACATTGAATATGTTCTGTTATTATGTTAAATTTATTTACTGCTACTTGGTGGAGTTTTAATTTTGTTTGTTGTAATTGCTCTTGTGTTGTGTGGAATAAATGTAAAAAAAAAACCAATAACTGTGGTCATTGTGCATATGATCTAACCATTTAAGGAACATTTTTCTGGACTCTTTTGCTAATTCATACATTTAAAGTAGTGGCTGCTGCCTTCTTGCATGATCTACACCTACTCACTCTGTCATTCTCACAGATACTAGAGTCGTGAGCCCTATTCTTCCTCATGCCCTATTGCTAAATATTTTTTTTCCTGAACTGAAACTTTGGTGGGATAAGAATCTTAGATTTATTTGGCAGCAGTGAAAAGATGATGCACTGAATTCATTTAACCTTGAGCTTAAATTTGGCACACGTGATACCTCATTCCTTAGTCATCACACTTCTCTCAAATTCTATAAATGGCACTAAACATTGTGCACAGAAATTTGGGTTTGTGCCCAATTTGTGTGTGCAATTTAATTGAATAGCAAGCCAATTAGCACTGATAATTGGGCTCTAACAATCAATTATCAGTGCTAGTTGGAATCAGTTAAAAATTACGTGTGCATATTTATATGCCCTGATCCTCGAGCAAATTTTATGGCCCAAAAAGAGGGCTTGGGAAGGCATGGGCAGATCGGGGGCATTCATGTAATTTATGCCTATTGTTATAGAATAAGGGGGATCCATGCCTAATTTAGATGTGAGGATTTACACCAGGGTTTAGTTGGTGTAAATGGCCACGCCTAAAGTTAGACACGGTTCCTGGCACCAAGCACTATTCTATAAATGGTGCTTAGCGTGTTTCTCTGCACCAATTGTTCAGCGCCTTTTATAGAATTAAGTCCATAATGCATATAACTCCTTTTATGTAACAATGCACGTAATTGAGAGAATATATAGCCAGGATAGTTCAATGCCTGGTGGTCTGTCTTTTCTATACAAAGACCTTTTGGAAGTGCGCTTTGGAGCTATGATAGCAGGCTTCATTAGGCTTTGGAATGATGAGATGGATTTAAATGCATGCAATTGGACTAAAATATGGAAAGCCGCATTTTAAATATCTATATTCTGTAGGAGTGTTGATTTGTTGGTTAAATTTTTCCAGTATTCTATTCATGTTTCAAAGCTAGAATATCTCTTTGCTAAAATTCTTTATGGTCTACCACACTTCCATTCCTATTTGTAATCATGATGACCTTAAGGTGATCAAACAGGTAGAAAATATGACGTGAAAGCTAGAAGAATGCTTGGATACATAGAGAGAAGGATGGCTAACAGGAAAAAGGAAGTGATAATGCCTCTTTTTAACTGTTTGGTGAGATTTAAAGTACTGTGTACAATTCTGGAGACCGCACATTCAAAATGAAATAAACAGGATAGAGTCAGTCCAGAGGGTAGCTATTAAAATGGTCAGTGGTTTTCATCACAAAGCATATGGGGAGAAACTTAACGATCTCAAAATGCATACTTTGGAAGAAAGGCAGGAAAGGGGCGATATGATAGAGATGTTTAAATACCTCCATGGCATATATGCACAGGAGATGAGTTTCTTTAAATTGAAAGAAAGCTCTGGAATGAGGGGGTATAGGGTGAAGGTGATAAGGAATAGACTCAAGAGTAATCCGAGGAAATACTTCCTCATAGAAAGGATAGTGAATTCATGGAGTGGCTTCCTGGTGGAGGTGGTGGAGACAAAGACTATCTGAAATGAAGAAAGCTTGAGACAAATACATAGAAACTCTAAGGGAGAGGAAGGGATAGTAGATGGCATAGATGGGCAGACCTTCTCAGGTGTCACCTTCACCATCCTGCACAGATCCCCTACAGAAAGAAGGATGCAACTCTGAAGAAAACTAAAAAAAACATGGGCCAAAAACAAAAACTCAAACGGAAAAGAGACAAACCAAATTCCTAGTACTATCCAGTCCACACAACCCCACATCCTACCAAAAATTACAATCAACCAACAAACATACCACATTGAAACACAACTTAAAATACTAGGAATCATTCTCAACAAACATCTAACACTGGACTATCAAATATCAGCAGTAACATCAAAATGTTTCAGAACACTATGGAAACTGAGAAAAATAAGAGACTATTTCCCTAGACAATCTTTCCGGATACTGGTCCAATCAATGATACTATCGCAACTAGACTACTGCAATGCAGTATACATAGGATGCAAGGAAACACACTAAAATTGCTGCAAACAGTTCAAACATGGCAGCAAGACTGATTTTCAAGAAATTGAAACACGAAAGAGCAACCCCACTGCTTGAAACACTACACTGGCTACCAGTAAAGGCAAAAATATTTTTCAAAGCGAGTACCCTGATCTTCAAGATACTATCTGAAATGGCACCCAAATATATGCTTAACATGATTGAACTATCCTCAAGAAATGCTGGAAAGACCTGGAAGTGTAAGCCTTGGTTCCCAGTCACAGACTCCAGTCATTGCTGTGAGTGGATCTCGAAGTGGGCTTCAGGAGGAGTTATGGCATCTACTTTCCTTGGACAGCTGGAGGAGAAAAGAAGATCTGGATCCTAAACAACTCTTTGAATTTTTACCTGTGAAGAAGATCCAAGGTTTGGTGTCTCAGAGTTAATGCATCTAGCTGGCTATGATAGCCCACTCTATGCTGTTCTCTAAAAATATCCTTTTCTATTTAATTTATTCACTTTTGATTTCTATTTTCCTTATATTGGGGGTGAAATTATTTTGTTCTTTTTTCAGTGATTTAGGGCCTCTTTTATCAAGCTGTGCTAGAAAGTCCCCAGTGCAGCAATACCGACAAAACCCATTCACTTTGAATGAGTTCTGTCGGCATTGCCATGCAGGAACCTCTAGTGCAGCTTGATAAAAGTGGCTGTTAGGGGCTCTTTTACTAAGCTGCGGTAAAACGTGGTCTGTGGCAGTATAGGCACATGTATTAGGCGCACACCGGGCTAGTTTTAAACGAGTCTGAAAAAAGGTTTTTTTTTTAAAATGTGACAGGAAAAGGGCATGCGGTAAAACTGAAACCATTGCATGTCTAAAACCGGCCTGAGCCCTTAATGCCACCCATTGATCTAGCGGTAAGGGCTCACGCGCTACACTCACAGTGACTGGTCGGCGCATGCCAACTGCCGATTACCGCTGGAAACGGCGCGGGGGGGGGAATAAATAAACAATTCTTTCAGGCGTTATGGGCGCATGCCAAGTCTGAAATTACCACCGGGGGAGTATGCTTGCCGCGGCTTAGTAAAAGGGCACCTTAGTTATTTTTCCATGAGCTGTTTAGTTCATTAGTTCCTATTGTCCTGTTGATGTGATTATGGAAATTAATATAAAGATTAAGGGGCCCTTTCACAAAGTTGCTGTGCGCACTACCACATGCTTACTGCAGGGTAAGAAACAGTACCATGGGGCGTGTCCAGGCATCCCGTGGTAGTTTGTGGATGTACGTGTGCTAGGGGTGGATCTGGGGCAGAGAGTAGGTGTGTTCTGTGCAAACTGGTTAGCGCGGCTACATTGCCATCACTAACTAATTAGCGCATGATTAGCGTGTGAGCTTTTACCACCTAGAAAATAGGTGTAGTTAAGGGCTCATGCTTTAATGGGGAAATTAGTGTGTGACCATTATTGGCAAATAGAAAAATCAATCATTTCCAGACAGTGCTAAAAGTGTCCTTAGCGTGATCGTGCTGAGCATGACGCTTGTTAGCACTGCTTAGTAAAAGAGCTCCTAAATTTAAAAAAAGATAGGAAAGTAGCCCTTTTCTGAGGTACTACAGTATTTTCTAATTCCATATGATGTTTGTGTAGTACATTTTGCTTACCGACTTTGAAGATGACTGTACTTTGTAATGATATTTCTTGTTTACTCTTGTCTGTAACCTTTTGAATGCATGTAAGTAGCAATGTCATTGTGCCCTTGTCTGCTTCTAAATGAAAAGTTAAAACAACTGAGAGGTGAAATGCAACCTAAAGCTAAAAGATTATTAATTGCAGCACAGGATATTGGCCCATGAATATAGAGAAAACTGGTACAACAGGAAAATGTCGGATTATGTAGCACT
This sequence comes from Microcaecilia unicolor, assembly GCF_901765095.1. Classification (NCBI taxonomy): domain Eukaryota; kingdom Metazoa; phylum Chordata; class Amphibia; order Gymnophiona; family Siphonopidae; genus Microcaecilia; species Microcaecilia unicolor. The sequence continues at coordinate 164,169,940 of NC_044041.1, forward strand.
GAACTGGAAACAGTCACACACTTCATCTCTGGGTGCAAAGTGCTGATGTCAGTGCCTGTATACAGAAAGGCACGATTTGATAGCATGTTTCACCCGGTGGAAGACATGTAAACATTATAACACTGTTGTGCCAGGAATACACTAGGATCATAACCCTGACCGAATTGTGGAGAATGAAGAAGTTGCAATTACCTGGGTCATTCCTTTTCCTATCTACGAAAGCTTGGTGTAAGAAAACTGAATATTGTGGTAAAGGAGGAAAATATAAGGGCAACATTATTAATAGAAGCGTAGTGACGCAAACAAATCTTTTCTGGAGATGGGAAGGCGGTAGAACGAGAGGACATGAAATGAGATTGAAGGGGGGCAGACTCAGGAAAGATGTCAGGAAGTATTTTTTCACAGAGAGGGTGGTGGATGCTTGGAATGCCCTCCCGCGGGAGGTGGTGGAGATGAAAACGGTAACGGAATTCAAACATGCGTGGGATATACATAAAGGAATCCTGTGCAGAAGGAATGGATCCTCAGAAGCTTAGCCAAAATTGAGTGGCGGAGCAGGTGGGGGGAAGAGGGGTTAGTGGTTGGGAGGCGAGGATAGTGGAGGGCAGACTTATACAGTCTGTGCCAGAGCCGGTGATGGGAGGCGGGACTGGTGGTTGGGAGGCGGGGAATCCTGCTGGGCAGACTTATACGGTCTGTGCCCTGAAAAGACAGGTACAAATCAAGGTAAGGTATACACATATGAATTTATCTTGTTGGGCAGACTGGATGGACCATGCAGGTCTTTTTCTGCCGTCATCTACTTTGTTATTTTCCTATGTTTCAGTACTACACATGGAGAAAGGAGATCCTCAGGTATAGAGTTACCAGATGGCTCCAGGTGATAGAGGGCAGATTGAGCCAGTCCTTTTTTACTTCTACTGCTTTCAAAATCTATCCTCCTTGACCTGGAACCATCTGATAACCCTACTCAAATATCAACAAATCAGAGACTAAGACAGTGTGACTGAAAGATACGGAAATTGTCCCAACTGTGTTGGGCATCACCAGCCTGATTAAAAAGAAGTTCCAAGTAGATCTATGTATGTTGCCTGTATTTATTGCACCAATTTGGATTTTGTTCACACCTGTTCTGTAGTAGCATAGGTGAATTACATTCAAGCACAATGGACCAAATTTTATATATGATACTGAAAAATCAGCAATAAGCGCCATTCTCTAAATGGTGCTCCATGTTGGACTCCATTTATAGATAACGCTAAGCACTGTGATCTGCACCTAACTATTAGGCATGAGGATTTACATCAATTGAAGCCTGGTGTAAACTCACATGCTTAAATTAAGTGTAGATATGCTGTATTCTGTAACACTGTGGGCAAATTCTTGGAACGTCCATGACGTGCCAATGCCCTTCTCATGGCCACACCTCATTTTTGAATCTGCATGTAAGAATTTATATGTGCATCTTTATAGAATAGCACCTAGCAAGATGCCTGAATACATTCTAATTATTGCCAATAATTGATTATTAGTGCCCAAATATCGGTGCTAATTGGTTTGTTACTCAATTAAATTGGGCACATGCCTTCTAGAGTAGTAAGGGTGGGGCGGACCACTCTGAGTGCAGGTAGCAAGGTGGTTCATTGAGCAGTTCTATGGCTGTCGGCTCTGCTGATTTCCTGCTTCAGAACAGGAAGTTGGCATCACAGAGGGGCAGGGGACCAGTAGAACTGACAGTCGCGTGACTGCTCAGCACATCCCCTTTCTCGGAGGAGGGAGGTGCTCCATCCCAGATGGCAACCAAGGTAGGTACATCACTGCATGTGCCCAAAATTGTGTTTGCCATATATAGAATCTGAGGGACTAGGTATTTCCCTGTACTTGGAGGGCTAAAACTCTAATTTTGTACCTGAGGCAACAGAGGGTTAAGTGACTTGCCCAAGAGGACAAGGAGCAGCAGTGGCTTTTGAACTGGGCACCCCTAGATGTTGAATCCAGCGCTATAACCACTAGGTTACTCCAACACTCTACACTACAAACAAAAAAGTATAGAACTTTGATTGTGAGCCCAATAGGAACAGAGTAAGTACCTATAAATAATATATAAACCAGTTTGGTTGTACCACAGAAAGGTGGTAAAACACAAAACTACTCTAATCTAATTTAAGGACGCTCCCTTTGGCACAACATAATTATTAAATGAGCATCAGAAGTAAATTTGAGAGATTGAGATCACATCCAACATTTCCTGGCATATCACCAGACTTTCTTATGTGACCACTGATATACTGGCATTATTCCTAAAGTAAAAAGAGGACAAATTACTTATTCTCTCTTTTTATTCCTTAGAAGGCAAACCACAAAGTAACCTTTACATTCTACAGGACAAGCCTCCCTTCTGCAAAATAAATGGCATCTTACCTTATGGGATCGCCCAGTAACACAAAAAAAAAAAAAATCAGCAACATCAGATAAAAGAGATTTCAGAGTAAAATATTTATCAGATAAATTATTTGAAGAATCTAGATTCTGTCCAGTAAATCCCTATGTCCCTTGAGGACTCAAGGAGAAGCCATAAGAATTCTATCAAATTACTTGAACATAATCAACGTTGTAAGTAGTTTTTCTCCTTTATAAAGAAATCTAAGGTCCTGATACATTCTAAAATGTTCATCTCAGCAAAATTTTAATTGATCTCAATTAAAAATGTGTAAAATCCTGGCTAGGTGTGTGTTTAGGAAAATCTCACTGGCTGGTTTCTCAAAGAATATGTGCATCTGATTATATATCTCAGAATGAAAAATAAATCCCTCAATGCTAGATCTACTCCCACAACAAACTGACCCAGCTCCCATGCAGTAGGCTAAAATACCCTCTTGTCCCTTGATGCAGTAATCAACAAAAAATCTCTCTAGTCTCCAGTGGCAAACATCAAAATCTTCCAGGTCTCTCATGCGAAAGTCCAATAAACAAAAAACTAAATAAACATAAATGGATAGATATTTAGCAGGATTTCATCAGGTAAGAGGGTCCTACTTGATTAATTCCTGCTGGCTGATTGTGCCACTGATATTCAAGGACACTTCATTGGATAGTATCACTTGACCATATCACACCCTTTCTGCAAAAGCTACACTGGCTACCAGTACCTTACAAGGCTAAATTTAAAACTCTATGTTTGATTTTCAAGGTCCACAGACAAAATGGGCCAGAGTACTTAAAGAATAAGTTAGCCCTTTACACACCTTTAAGATCTCTAAGGTCTCACTTCTTAGTGCTATTCTCTTGAAAATATGGAGAAAGATACAGAAATAGTCCCATCTGTATTGGATGTCATTGACCTAATTACAAAAAATTCCTTGTGAACTCCAAAAGGAAGCTTACGGAAACAATGCAAATGTTGAGGCAAGCATAAGCAGTGAGTTTCAGATGCTGAGATCATTTCCAACATACCTTGGCATAGGCACGTGGAATACAATCACAGACTTACAATCTGAGTAGTCTAAGGGCCAAAGAAGAAAGAAGTAGGAGAGTGGTTTTGTGCAGACCTGCCTCTGCACAACAGAAAGGCAACCAACTTGCTGCTTGTGAAGTGAGGACCTCAAAGCACGAAGTATGGAATTCTGAGAAGACTGTAAAGATTGGAAATTGTAAATGTATAAATTGATGTTATGTCTGAAACCCCTAATTGATAAATGGATTCTTCTGGTAACTCAACAAAGTTTGAGATTATAGTGAACAAGCAGTATCTTAGGAGGGCAATTTCTCCAAATGGGTTAGTTTTGCATGTATCATGACAGGAATGAACCTCACCCCTAAGCCAGGGCATGTGGAGTATGATCTCAGTTTCTCAAATTTATTGCTAATGCTCGCAGTAGTACTTGCATTATGCCAAACAGAGCTTCTTTCTGGAGCTCATAAGATGTAATGTGCTTAGGCACCTTATCCACGTACACTTGGTAGTTCTATTTGATCAAGCCTGTGGCACCCAAAATGATAGGCAATATTTCTATATTTTTCTGACACATTTTCTTGGTCTCTGACTACATTTCTTGATACATGAGGAGCTCCCCTCACTCTCTCCATGTGAATCACCAAGTAATCACTTGGTGGTGAATACAAGGAATGCCCTCCTGCAGGAGGTTGTGGAGATGAAAACAGTAATGGAATTCAAACATACGTGGGATAAACACAAAGGAATCCTGTGTAGAAGGAATGAATCCATGGAATCTTAGCAGAGATTGGGTGGCAACACCAGTAACTGGGAAGCGAAACCAGTGCTGGGCAGACTTCTAAGGTCTACGCCCTGATCGTGACTGAATAGATAGGGATGAACTTGAGTGTAAATTTTAAGGGGCTTCAACATTAGCTTCAGAACTTTTAGTACAAGAAGAGTGCTGGGCAGACTTCTACGGTCTGTGCCCTGAGAATGGCAAGGACAAATCAAACTCGGGAATACATATAAAGTATCGCTTACAATGTAAAATGAGTTTATCTTGTTGGGCAGACTGGGTGGATTGTACAGGTCTTTATCTGCTGTCATTTATTATGTTACCATGTTGTTATGACCAGTACCTCTATAATCAATTCTGTTCTGGTGTTTTTCTATTTTACCCGTATATCTGGTTTTCTTGCATCAAGCTTTTTATCAGTTGGGATGGGGATGTCTTAGGTGATCATATCCTTTTTGTTTTCCACAATTCTCTTGGGGCCATGATCGCAGTGCTTTTCTGGTACATTGATGTAAGGCTTACAGCATTTCCAATGAAAGGGAAAGAAAATGGGACTCGATATATCTCCTTTTTGTGTTTTTTTGCAACTACATTCAAAGAGTTTTACATAGTATTTACAGGTACCTATATGTGTCAGGGGCAATGGAGGGTTAAGTGACTTGCCCAGAGTCACAAGCAGCTGCAGTGGGAATCAAACCCAGTTCCCCAGGATCAAAGTCCGCTTCACTAACCACTATGAGACATGCCACCTTGCTGTGCCTTTCTGTATAAAACGTTTCCACAATCAGCACTTTGCAGCAAGCTATGTGATGAGTAACTCTTTCTAGCTCTTTCTTACAGACTCTACAGATGTCTGTTGCACCATTTTGTTTTCAGTGCTTGCTGTAAAACATCTTGTCCATAATCTGCTGTCCTGGGCTGCAACTATTAATCGTTCACCCTTACTATGTTAGAACATATATAAGCTATCTTTTTAGGAACAAAGCCAGAAATAGAGTGTGATCTGCATGGATTAATTCTGTTTCTCCTCAGAATTCTGCGTCTTTTAATAAAACTGTCTGCCAAGTCCTAAGCCAAGAGTGAAGCTTTGATACTTCCACAGGGGGGAGGTTCATTTCTATCATGGTATGTGCAAAATCAACCCATTTGGAGACATTACCCCAAGTGGTACACACAACCAAATGTTGGAGGCAGTTTGGCAGAAACCCAGACTGCAGAAATCATTAATTTGGCAACCAGTTTTCATTAAAAGTTTCTCAAAAGACCTATAGACTTCAGAGATATTTCTGAAGAAATATATATCTGAAAAGTCTTCTGCAGTCATGTAAATATCCTTATGAGTTATATTACATAATCAAGTTACCTGGATAGTTTCTATTTGAAAATTTGCTAAACCCTATGTGGGTGCTAAAGTATCCACATATCTTGCTTCTAGGGGATATATTGAAAGTTGCTCCATTTATCTGTACAGGGAACTAATGCAGGCTATAGGCCTAGGAAGATAACATTATTGGCTACAGAGAGTGAGTTACTGAGCCAGGGATAAAAACTATGGCACAAGGAGATGATATGATGCACTCTGAGATCAGCCCAGGCCTGGATGTAGGAACAGACAACGTGGAGGGCCATAATCGAATGGCGCCGGCCATCTATTTTGGCAGCGCTGCAAAGAGCTGTCCGGAACCGTATTATCGAAAAAGATGACCGGCCATCTTTTGTTTCGATAATACGGTTGGGGCCGGCCAAATGCCATAGATCGCCGGGTTTGAGATGGCCGACTTTGTTTTTCAGTGATAATGGAAACTGGAACCGGCCATCTCAAACCCGGTCAAATCCAAGGCATTTGGCCGTGGGAGGGACCAGCATTCATAGTGCACTGGTACTTCTGGATGTTTAGATCTTGCTGATCAGTTATCCTATGACTTACTTGTTCTGGAGTGCTGTATTTTGTGATACTGTTTTGAGAAATGTTCAATAAAGACTTCATACAAATTAAAAAAGTCCCTGAAGTGCACTTTCCCTTAATGGCTGTCTTTCTCCCCGAACAGGGAAATCAAAACTGTTTTCGCTCACAGCTTTTTTAGTAGCAACAGTGGGATTTGAACCTGCCACCTCTGCGTTATAAGACCAGTGCTTGTAACCACTTGGCCACAGCTCCACTTACTTGGATGTCCCTCCCTTTTGATTATGCCCCTACAGGTCTCTCTCAGCCACTCACAGACAGCTAAAAGCACTGTGATTGGCTCAGAGCAACATTTCTCCCCCTCTCTATGCAGCATGTCTCCCTCCCCTCCACCTCCTATGCAGCCAAGATTTCTCCCTTCCTAACCCTTCCACCCCTTTGCTACATCTCTCCCTTCTTCCCCGTGCAGCATCTCCCCCACCCACCATGCCTCATCTTTCCATCTTCCCTCCCCCCCTTGCAGGCCTGCCCAGCAGCAGTGTTCCTGTAGCTCGCAGCAATTCCGGTTGCAGGCTCGGCTCGCAGCGATTCCCACACGCTGCCTGCCAGCTGCCGCTCAACAATCTCCTTGCAGCTACTAAGCGCTAACCCGGGCCGGAAGTCTCTGCTCTGCCACAACTTCCGGTTTCTGCCCAGTCAAGATGCAGCAGAGGAGAGGCTTCCGGGTTAGTGCTTAGTAGCTGCAAGGAGATTGTTGAGCGGCAGGCAGCGTGTGGGAATCGCTGCGAGCTGAGCCTGTGACCGGAATTGCTGTGCAGGTGCACTGCTGCTGGGTGGGCCTGACCCCAAATTGGGTGGGCCCAGGCCCACCCGGGCCCGCCCGTGGCTATGCCCCTGCTGCACTGTTTGTTGTATGTTTATTAACTAACGGCTATGATTAAATATTTCTTTAGCAAAGGTAGCAACCATTTTTATTTCTTCTGTCCTCTTTGTCTCTGCAAATATGGTAACCCTAGGGTCAGAGGAAGATGAGTGTGCCATAGGGGGATGAGGGCAGAGCAAAGTGAGAGTGTGCCATGGGGATGGGAGGGGGAAGAGACAGTTGAGAGTGTGCCTTGGGGATAGCAGGGGCTGAAGAAAGAAAGCTAAGTGTGAGCCATGGGGATGGGAGATGCGGCATAGAAAGCTGCGACTGTGCAGTGGGGGTTGGAGTGAGGGCAGAGAAAACTGAGAATATGCCACTGGTGCTGGGGAGGGGGGGTGTTAAGATTAAGGGTGTACAATGAGGGAGGATGAGGGAGAGGTACAATGATAGCTGGAGAGGGGAAAAGAAAGAATGAGAGGTGAGGGTGTGTGCCTGGAGGGATGGAGCATAAGAGGTAGAGGTTTGTGCATGGGGGGAGGTAGAATGAGAGAAGGGGGTATTGCATGTGGGAGAAGACTTTGGGGGTAGGCAAAATAGGGCTTTACTGAGAGTCAAAGTGAGAGAGGGAACTGGGGAGGCTGGAGCCTGAAGAGAAAAAAAAGGCAGGAGGGGATTTCAGACTTTTTAATGGGAGAATTCTGTGGAAAGCACTACAAATAAACTACACAGAATTTTAAAATATTATGCACAAATTGTTTTTTCAAATAATAATTTTTTTTTTTATTGTTGTTAATTTACAAAACTTTTTGTTTTAGAAGGTTAACGATTTGCAATGGTAATACAGGTTTGGTTCCATACAAATACATTTTAATTTTTTTGTGCAGAATTCCCCCAGAAGTACCAGGTACATGTACTGCTTTAAAGAGGTACTACTATGGCACTATGGCCTTCCTCTACTCTTCTTCTGGGTCTCCAATCATTAGGATGTCTCCAACTTCCCTCTACCCCACATCCTCTGCAATCTACTGCCAGTTTCACTTATGGACACCAGATTTTTAAGTCGAACCCTGAATCATCCACCCCAAAACTGGGTTAGATCTGGGGATTAGAACTCAGGTAGAGGGAGGTATAATGATTCATGTCAAAGTTGCACACAGAGCTAATATCAGAGCCAAGGATAAGAACTGGTTCTCCTAAGCATCTTCTTCGGCATAAAGCCTTCTTCAGTATAAAGTGTTGAGCATAATTCATCAAGTAATGTTTGGTAAAATACCTTGGTATTTTGGTCAAGTTTTCACTTTGTCTACATCGGGAAGGTCTCTAAGATCAGATTTCTCCAAATGTTTGAGCTTGCAATTGGTATCTTCAGTTCATTATCCAGCTTATTTTCGAAAGAGAAAAATGCCTATAGTGTGACCTAAATCGGGAGATAGACGTTTGTCTCGCAAAGGCGCCCAAATCGGTATAATCGAAAGACGATTTTGGGCGTTTCCAACTGCACTCCATCGCGGAAACGAATAAAGTTGACGGGGGCGTGTCGGAGGCGTGGTGGAGGCGGAACTGGGGCGTGGTTATCAGCCGAGGAGAGATGGGTGTCTTTAGCTGATAATCGAAAAAAAAGGCGTTTATACCGCGATTTTGGGTCACTTTTTTTGGGCCCTTTTTTTTCATGAACAAGTCCCAAAGAAGTGCCCCAGCTGCCCAGATGACCACTGGAGGAATCGGGGATGACCTCCCCGGACTCCCCCAGTGGTCACTAACCCCCTCCCACCAAAAAAAACCCACTTTACAAACTTTTTTCCAGCCTCTATGCCAGCCTCAAATGCCGTACCCACCTCCATGACAGCAGAATGTGTTCGATCCTGTCACAGCCTTTCCCTGGGTCAGATGTGGCTCTCGGGTGCAGTACAGGGTCACATCAGCATTGCATTGTGGTGGGTGTAGGGTATTGGGCTCCGTGATTTCATTAGCTTGTGTTAAAGTCTCATGATGTTGGTAGTTGGTAGGCACTTCGCCCATGGTGCTTTTCCCCCTGCCTACTGGGTCAGAGTGTGCCCTGTTGTGTTTCCTGTTGTAGTCCATGCAGTAGTGGCCATTTTTGTAAGCCAGTTTTAGTTCCCTTTCCTGTGTTAGCCACGTTACAGAACTTAGTTCTTACCTTGAATGTGGCTGAAAGAGGGCATTGTACAGCATTCTGCCAGCTCTGACCTACTGCTCATCTCAGTACCAGGAAGACTCGTTGCCATTGGGGCACAACCTCTGATCTGCAGTTAACTGTGAGTAAAGGTGGTTATTCCAATAAAGGACGTTTTCGGAGACATTGGTCTTCAGGTGTCAACTGGTGTGCCAATGTTATATAGCAGCAACCAGTCCTAGAGGCCTGCGTGTATGCAGGTCCCTGGAGCAATTTTAGTGGGTAACGCAGTGCACTTCAGGCAGGTGGACCCAGGCCCATCCCCCCCCCCCCACCTGCAACACTTGTGCTGGTAAATGGGAGGCCTCCAAAACCCACTGTACCCACATGTAGGTGCCTCCTTCACCCCTAAGAGCTATGGTAGTGTTGTACATTTGTGGATAGTGGGTTTTGGGGGAGGGAGGTTGGGAGCTCAGCACCCGTGGTAAGGGAGCTATGCATGTGGGAGCTTTTTCTAAAGTCCACCGCACTGACGTAGGGTGCCCAGTTGGTGTCCTGGCATATCAGGGGAGCGAATGTACTACGAATCGTGGCCCCTCCCACGACCAAATGGCTTGAGCTGGGCGTTTTTAGTTTCCGTTATCGCTAAAAAAAACAAACGCCCAGCTCAAAAACGTCCATTTTTTCAAAAATACGGTTCAGCCCGCCCCTTCATGGACCCGTTCTCAGAGATAAACGCCCATGGAGATAGGCGTTTCCATTCGATTATGCCCCTCCACGTCTTTACTCGGGTCCCAGCTTTATCTATAGCAGGAATGCTAATGTGGAATGCCTTGCCAGGTCAGCTTCGCTGAAATACTAGTTTCCAGCAACAAGAAACTATTAAAAACACAGCATTTTGTTCAAGCCTTCCTTTGATATAGTACAGTTTTGGACGCTATGACAGCAGCACTTTATGTTTTGGATTATGTTAGCAGTATTTTAGGATATATTTTTATTTTATTTGGTACATTTGTATCCCACATTTTCCCACCTATTTGCAGGCTCAATGTGGCTTACATGGTGCCATAAACGGCGTTAGCCGATTCCGGTATGAATACAAGGTATGAACAATTACAAGGTGATGTTGTGGTAGAATGAGGTACATGTATGGTAAATGCAATTGAGGGGAACATTAGAGAGTGAGAGGAAGGGTTGGGATATGTCCATTACGGTCTTTGGTTTCAATATGTCACAGGTATCCAGGTTATTTTATGTTGGGTCGGTGAGGTATGCTTTTCTAAACAGATCTGTTTTTAGTGCTTTCTGGAAATTTAGGTGATCGAGCGCAGTTTTTACTACTTTTGGTAGTGCGTTCTATAGTTGTGCGCTTAAGTAGGAAAAGCTGGATGCATAAGTGGATTTGTATTTGAGTCATTTGCTGCTTGGGTAGTGGAGGCATAGGTATGATCGTGCTGATTTTATAGTATTTCTGGTTGGCAGGTCGATGAGGTCTGCCATGTATCCCGGTGCCTCGCCGTAAATGATTTTATGAACTGTCATTAAGTCTAGCTGCTGTGTTTTGGGCGGTCTGAAGTTTCTTTATGATTTGGTCTTGGCATCCCACATAACTTCCATTGCAGTCTGTATGGCTTAGTACCATTGACTGTACCAGGTTGCGAAATATTTCCCTTGGAAAGAATGGTTTCACGCGTTTGAGTTTCCACATTGAGAAAAAAACATTTTCTTTAAGGTGGATTTTGCTTGGGTCTCTAGTGAGAGGTTTCGGTCGATTGTTACTCCAATAATTTTCAGGCTGTCTGAGATAGGGAGGGTATATCCTGGGGTGTTAATGTTTGTAGGTTTGTATGTATTGCATTGGGATGAGATGATGAGGCAGTGTGTTTTTTCTGTGTTGAGTTTCAGTTGGAACGCAGTTGCCCATGAGTTCATGATGTTTAAGCTGAGCTTGATTTCATTGGTGATTTCATTGGTTATTTCTGTCATGTTTTATATTGGTATGTATGTTTTTATGGAAACCGCCTAGTTTATAGGCAGGTTAGAAGTGTTTTAAATAAATAGGCGGAGCATGGGAGTGGCATGGGTGGGGCTGCCATTTACACACATGTGGGCACTGGGCAGAATTCTGTATAGATTGCTCAAATCTTGCATGCAGATCAAAGATCCGCACCAAAGTAAATAGCTAAGTTGATGCTAACAATCAGTAATTAGTGTTAACAAGCACTGTTTCCTTCAAGCTGAGTGGGAGCCCTCCACCTACAGTCCTACCAGTAGATGGTGCTGTTTCACTATCACATTGTCAATAGTGAGGGACAGGCAAGCTTTGCATGACTCCAGGGAACCTGCTTGTTCCTAGCAATTAAAAGCACAATATTGAAGTGTCACCCTCTGCTGGTAGCAATGCAATTACAGGATGCCCACTCAGCATAGAGAGAACAGTGTTAATAATCATTAGGATTTACATGCGACCTGCTCTGCACGCTATTCTATACTTGCATGCTGAATTTTCATAGCATAGAACTCCAAAGGGGATGTAGCCATGGGAAGGGCATGGGTGGGTCAAGGATGTTCCCAGAATTTAAGTACAGCATTGTAGAATACATGCATTTCCATGCTTAACTGTCATTAGTTGGGCACCAGCATTTATTCCAGCCTTCAGCAGGTGTGACTGCTCGGGCCCAAAGTTAAACCATCTCAAGCGGAGGACATAAAATGCTTATAAATTTGTTTAGGAAAATTCAATGCTGCACACACGAAGGATAATTTATATTGAAAGTTGTTTGAATTTTAAATATTTTTTTGAATTTATTTAGCACGGAAGCACTGTTAGGCACAGTATATTTGTAAACTTTCATATGAATGTGCTATGATTAGACCTTGCGGACTGAGTTAAGACCTGCTGGTTTATCAGCATATTTGGTTCACAAAAATTTTTTAAATTGTTGAATTAGCTATAAATTAGCCATTAACGTTGAAGGTTTGGGATTCCTAGGGTGCGTCTCCGAAGTTAGGCATGAAATGCACTCTAAACTAGCATTCTATAAAGGCCGTTTCCTACAAAACAGCATTTATTGAATTCACATGCGGATCATCCCAGCACCATTTATAGATTTCCCCTCACAACTTACAGAGTACAGTAAGTTACTTTCACCCTTCCTGTATTTGGGCACCACTAATTACATCAGGTCTATGGCTAGTGTAACTGTGGGCACCTAAATGTAAGACTCACTAATGCTCTACAATTCTTTAATTGATCATGATTAGTTTCAGATTGCGGTGAGACATCCAGGCAGCAATGTCAGACAGGCAGGCTGTGTAAATTTTAAGGGGCTTCGACATTAGCTTCAGAACTTAGTACAAGAACAGTGCTGGGCAGACTTCTACGGCCTGTGCCCTGAGAAAGGGAAGGACAAATCAAACTCTGGTATACATATAAAGTATCACATACCATGTAAGGTTAGTTTATCTTGTTGGGCAGACTGGATGGACCGTAAAGGTCTTTATCTGCCGTCATTTACTACGTTACTATGAATCTAGGTGCCCAGGTGCTGTTATAGAGAAGAATCTCACAACATGGCATCGGGGCACCTAAATGGAGGTGCCAGTTTATACAATTGCCCCAATGATGTTATAAGACTGCATTCCTTTACCAGAGTTAAATGAGACTCAGGATGCTAAAAAGCTTGTTGCTTCTTTGCAGAAATGCATTTAATTGCTTAAGATTAGCCCGAGGTTCCTTCACAGTCTAAATAGCTTAAATAGCTATTGCCACTGTAGCTGATCCAGTGTGAAATTGATCACTCCATTGTTTCCGAAAGACTGGTCAATTTAATCCACGCTGAGTTATTAACGTGCACTGCTTTGAGAAATGACTATGAGAATTGATTCCATTTTTTTTTTTTTTTAGAAAAAAACCCTTATTGTTTTTCATTATATTTCCTTGTTTCTGGCATGTCTGCCTGGGGCGCTGAGCTGTCTCTTTATTGCTATCATGTTATGCTATTGACGTTTCAGTGCCTGTCTGCCTTTGCTTTCCCCACGATACACTGAGAAGTCAGCCAGAAGGGAAAGCTTTTCAGGTCTGTTAACTAGACAGTAGAGAGGGTTATTGAAGGCCTTCTCCAGGCTCCCCTCAGGCTTGAATCCAGCATTTGTTTTCTGCTTGGTTGGTCAACTTCCTCTTAACATTGTGGGTCTGAAACTTGTTCTTAGGCATACCCAATCCCCTTTGGATCTGTTTCTTAGGATGTTCAGAATGAAAATGCATGAGATATGTATACACTGAATTTGAGAGTTGAGATTATTTCTTGTGTTTGAAATACAATGCCATGGGTGCTCAAAGAAGAGGGGCAGGGGCATGAGAACCACACAGCTGAGAGTCTAAGAGCCCTATCACATGTACAAATCAAGTTTTCTTCTATTAGGTCACCTACCTACATCTGCCCTTTACCAGAGTAAAACCTGGGTGGGGTGAGAGTAGGTCAGTGGCGTAGCCATGGGTGGGCCTGGGTGGGCCAGGGCCCACCCTATTTGGACTCTGGCCCACCCAAAATTGTGCACTCTTGCTATGGCTTGCAGAGGTCCTCAAAGCCCGTCAGCTGAAGATTTCCTCCTTCTCAGGCAGCCAGTGCTCTTTCAAATGGCAGCTGGCAGCACTTGCCTCGAGCTGAAACCAACACCAGCCCCTCTTCACATGCTTAGTTTTCATGTATGCACAGCCTGCTGGCTGTGGCATCAGCTCAAGGAAAGTGCTGCTGGCTTGTTTGGAAGAGTGCTGACTGTCTGAGCAGGAGGAAATCTTCAGCTGGCGGGGTTTGTATATCCCCTCCTGCTCTGGTATTTAATATTGTGGGCTTGCAGGTGGAGGGAGGGATGAAGAGCAGAGGGGGGCTAGGGACGGGGGGAGGGCATGAATTCCATGCCCACCCACCTTGGACTCAGGCCCACCCAAAAATGGCTGTCTGGCTACGCCCCTGGAGTAGGTATAATCCATTGTGAAAGGATTGACAACAACATCTTCACTTGTAATTCATTATATTGTGAATAAATCATTATCTGAAGGAATTATGCCTGTATCTTTGAAAAAAAACTTCTGTGAGATGTTTGTTAAATAATTCCTCTTTAGATGGAAGTTTGGTCTGTAATTATCGACCAACTTCTAATCCTGCCTATTTTGGCTAAAATTATTGAAAAGAGTGTCCATGATCAAATGATTGATTTTCTAAATGAAAACCAAGTATTGTACAAATACCAATTCGATTCCAAAATGAGCACAATACAGAAACCATGTTGATATCATTGTTGGATACCATACGCACTGGATTTGATAAGGGCACCAGCTTTATGCTCATCTCCTTAGACATATCTGCTGCTTTAGACACAATAAACCATAAGAACTTATTACAACAACTAAAAGAGATTGGAATGGATGGTACTGTTTATAATTGGTTTGAATCTTTTTTTTTAATCTATGTGACAATTTAGTGCTGTTAATGGCCCATTTTAGTACAGAGAGAGGGGCATAATCGAACGTGAACGCCCATCTCCATGGGTGTCTATCTCCGAGAACGGGTATGTGAAGGGGCGGGACAGACCGTATTTTCGAAAAAATGGGCGTCCATCTTTTTTTCAATAATACGGTTTGTGCCGGGCAAATGCATCGGATTTGTGCGGATTTGAGCTGGGCGGTTTCGTTTTTCAGCGATAATGGAAACCAAAGGCGCCCAGCTCAAAAATGACCAAATCCAAGGCATTGGGTCATGGGAGGGGCCAGGATTCGTAGTGTACTGGTCCCCCTCACATGCCAGGACACCAACCAGGTACCCTAGGGGGTACTTGTAACAATTAAAAAAAAAAGTAAAATACCTCCCAAGGCCATAGCTCCCTTCCCTTGGGTGCTGAGCCCCCCAAATCCCCCCAAAACCCACTGCTCACAACTCTACACCATTACCATAGCACTTATGGCTGAAGGGGGGCACCTAGATGTGGGTACAGTGGGTTTTGGGGGCGGTTTGGAGGGCTCCCATTTACCACCACAAGTGTAACAGCTAGGGGAGGATGGGCCTGGGTCCACCTGGCTGACGTCCACTGCACCTACTAACAACTGCTCCGGGGACCTGCATACTGCTGTGATGGAGCTGGGTATGGCATTTGAGGCTGGCATACAGGCTGTAAAAAAAAGTTGTTAAAGTTGTTTTTTATTTGGTGGGAGGGGGTTAGTGACCACTGGGGGAGTCAGGGGTGGTCATCCCAGATTCCCTCCGGTGGTCATCTGGTCATTTAGGGCAACTTTTTGGGACTTGTTTGTGAAAAAAAAGGGTCCAAAAAAAGTGACCCAAATTCGTGCTAAAAACACCTTTCTTTTTTCGATTATCAGCCGAGGGCGCCCATCGCTCCTAGGCCGATCACGCCCCAGTCCCGCCTTCACCACGCCTCCGACATGCCCCCGTCAACTTTGCCCGTTTCCGCGACAGCTTGCAGTTGAAGACACCCAAAATCGGCTTTCGATTATACCGATTTGGGCGCCCACGGGAGAAAGACGCCCATCTCCCGATTTGGCTCGAAATATGGGCGTCTTTCTCTTTCGAAAATAAGGCTGAGACTGTATTAACAGCAGTATTAAATTAAACCTGTTTCCACCTGGACAAACAGTGTTGTGGTTGTTGTTTCGCTAGATCTATCTGCAGCCTTCAGTTTGGTACATCATCATATGTTGTCCCATCTTGGAACTCTGGGCATCTACGGCTCAGTGCACTTATGGTTCACTTCTTTTTTTTCCCACTGCTCCTATCAAGCCATCACCACCACATCCTCTGCCCCTTCCCACTCATTGACTTGTGGTGTTCCGCAAGGCTCAGTTCTTTCTCCCTTTCTCTTTAATATATTCTTAAACCACACTCATCCAATCCACAGGTGTCTCATTTCACTTCTATGCTGATGACATCCTGTTACTTTTCCCTATTAGCCCATCAGCTCACTTCAACATTGTCTTGATGCTATTTCTTCCTGGCTCTCTGCCCACCAACTTGTACTAAACGCACAGAAAACTGTTGCATGCTGGTTCACGGGGGGGGGGGGGGGGGGGGGTTGTCTATTCCCTCCACCCCTCTAAATCTCTGCAGTACCTCCATTCAGTAAGTTAACTTTTTCTGGTATTTGGGAATCATACTTGACTCTCATATCACTTCACTGAGCAAATCTCCACTTAGCCAAAATCAGTTTTCTAGGTCCTCTGACAATTACGGTCAATCCAGCGGTACTTCGATCAAGAGACTTTTCACTCCCTTGTCCTTTCGCTGTTAGTAACTAGACTTGACTATAGCAACACAATCTACCTTGGTTGCTCATACACAAACCTAAAAAGACTTAAAATCTATACAAAACACTGCTATAAGATTAATAACTCATTCATATAAGTTCAACCATGTATCGCCCTTATTCCAGATCATTTTCAAGTTACTCACACTGCATTCAAAGCCTACAGATTAGGTCTTCCAGATTACCTAGCATCACTGACCATTCCATATTCCCCGGTTCATCTTCAGCGATCGATTAATGATCATCATCTTGTTCTCCCAAGCTCAAAAGTTTCCCAGTTAGATTTTACTAGATGTCATACGTATTTCTTTGCTGCTCCTTTTCATTGCAATTCTTTCCCACTAACCATTTATGCTGAATCACCTTCAAAAATTTAAAGACTGCTATAAAAACCTGGCTCTTTAATCAAGCCTTTAATGTTCCCTGATTCACTATAGGAGGAATCAAATTCAGACTCATGCTTTTTTTTCCTCTCTCCTCCTTCCCTCCCTTTTAATTCCCCCTCTTCTTTTCCCTTTGCTTTCTATGACCCTTCCTGCTCACTGCTCTACAGCTTATGCCTCCTTCTTATGTATATGATTTATTCCTTTCCTATCTATATTGTATTTCCTTTCTGCCTATTTATGTACCCTTAGTTTTATAAACTATAAACTTCTTTCATGGATATTTCTTGAGGAGTACTGCAGGATTGGCATTCTCTGCTACTCTTCCTAACATTCTTTTTAACTATTGTGTGTTTTACTGGGAACTCTTGGGGTTGATTGTAGAATTTATACTGTTATCGCATTCAGTACATTTTTAAAGCTGAACAACCTTACTCGAAGGCGACAGATTTTTAAAAATTCTTTTTTTTACATATGGTAAATCAATGGCTACAAACTAATCAGTTAAAACTGAATATGAATAAGACTCAGATTATGCTTTTAAGTAGTTTTCCTATTACATCTTTTTCTAAGAAATGTACCATCAGAGATGTGGAGATACAATTTGTTGAAATAGTTAAATCATTAGTGGTAATATTAGATCATGCACTTACCATGCAAGAATATATACGTAAATTTTCTTGAAACTTAAGATCATAAGATGTTTGATTGGTAGTGCAAAGTATTATCATCTCACACTTTGATTATTGCAATAGCTTCCTGATGGGGGTTCCTAAAATAATTTTAAATTTTCTCCATTCGGCCAAAATGCAGTTGCAAGAGTGATTATCCAAATTTGAACATGCTATTCCATCTCTTGTAACTCTTCACTACTTACCTGTAGAATATTGAATCCATGTTATTGCTTCTCCATTACATCTTTATCAACCTTTATGATCATTACATTCATTAGTGTCTAATGTATTAAACGTGCCCTCATTTTGTTCAGTATATTTGGATGAATATAGAAATTAAAATTTTAATATAAAAGGTTCACAATTATAGAATGCTCTCCCAGTTAATATTTGATCTTTACAACACCTGAAAGAGTTTAATTCTGCATTTAAGATCTTATTAAGTTTAAATCCACATTAAAGACCTATTATTTCAGGAGTGTATAACTTTAATGCATGTATTGATGAGCTAGCAATGAGTTATAACTGTTTAATAGTAGTGATGGACGCATGATGATCCATAATTGCTTGCATGAACAGACAGCTTAGATTTTGTCTTATTGATGGAACAATTTATGAATTATTATAATGTTCTGATGGTACGAGAAATATTGATGTTATGGATTTTATTTTAAATGTTATTTTATTTTATTTTGTTTTCATGTTGTATATTTTTATGTTTCTGATATATTGTGTTTGTAATCATGTACTCCACCTAGAACTGGAAAGATAGAGCGGAATATAAATGTTAAAAATAAATAAATAAGATTATAACATTTGCCATGCTGGAGAAGACCAAAGGTGAAATAAGCCCAGCTCCTTGCTTTTGATAGTGGTCATGAGTACCTGGCAGGATCCAAAGAAAGTATTGTTCATTCTTATTACTCAGTCCCAGGAATAAGCAATGATGTTCTCAAATTTTTCTGGCTAAGGAGCCATTTTAGAAGGGCTAGGTGGCATTTACAGAAGGCAAAACAGAAACATTTTGAACTAGCTATAAAGCATGTAACATATAGCTAGGAAATCTAAGGGATAAAGAGTTACAATAGTCCAAAATAGGAGTAATCATCCGACATCACTTGTAGAACAGTTCTAAAATTAAAATCCGCTAAAAAGATTCTTGAGACGCCTAATCATGAATATGCTGGTCCTACTCATACACAGATGTGTTGGCACTTACACATGGATGTGCTGTCCCTTACATGTGGATGAGCTGGTACTTATATGTGGATTTGTTGGTACTTACACATGGATGTGCTGGCATTTACATGTGGATTTGCTGGTACTTATACATGGATGTGCTGTCCCTTTTACATGGATGTGCTGTCCCTTATACTTGGATATGTTGACAGTTACACATGGATAGGCTGGCACTTGTATGTAGATGTGGCCGTACTTATATGTGTGTGAGCTGGAAGTTAATAAGATAAACAAAGGAAAGACCAGTCTCCACAGATAGGAAGCAGAAACCAAAACAGCTGAGATAACTAAAGACCATTACGGAGCCAATGCAGTCTCTTGAAAAACTTTAATTAACAATAATTAGTAAAAACACACTTGGTGAAGTGAACAACTGTTGCATAGACTCAACATGGGCCATGTTTCAGCTAGAGTGCCTGAATCAAGAGTCCACAGTACATAAGTCTAAACAAGAACAAAATAAAAACCACAAGAATATAAAAGATTGATACATGTATATTAGTATGAATATGAGTTTACATAAATGTAAACATAAATATTTCAACTGGAATATTGTATGGAACAGAATATAGAATAAATGAAAAGGCGTATTAAAATTGTAAATAAATACATGAATAAATATGATTGTAAAAGAGAAGACATTCCCAAAAGTATGTGTCAAATCCATAGAATTGTGTATAACTCACAAAATGTAACATAAAATCTGTATGAAAATCAAAAAAGGAGAGAGACCACAATGATAAAATGGAAACTGTCTTAGAAGCATAATGTAAGTGTGCATGCACTGACGGTTGTGCATTTCCTGAAGTACGTTTTTACTAATTACTGTTATTTAAAGTTTTTCAAGAGACTGCTTTGACTCCACACTGATCTTTGGTCATCTCCATCTTTGGGCTGGAAATTAACACATGGATGTGCTGGTACTTACATGTAGATGTGTTGGTGCTTACATATAGATGTATTGGTACTTACACGTGGATGGACTGGATGCCTACTTTCTATTATAGAATATTACTATAACAGGTAAAATACACATCTATAATTTAGACACAAGTCCTTATGTCAGCCATAGAGCTAAGTTCTCATGCCTGAATGTAATTTATAGTATTCTATAATTTACGTGCATAAGTGTGAGTCCCATCCATGCTGAGCCGATGTGTACACCTATGTGTAAAATATGTGCGGTGTAAGTTACATGTGTATCTACAGAATAACTTCATTCTATGTCCTCTCATTGCAGAGTTTTCCTTCATTTGAAAGAGGCTTACCTCTTGTATATTAATGTCACTAAGATATTTAAATGTCTCTATCATATTCCACCTCTCCCGCCTCTCTTCAAGTTTATATGTTGAGGTTTATAAGCCTGGCCTTATATGTTTTGTGACATAGACTACTGACCAATTTTGTAGCCACCCTCTAGATGGACTCCATCCTGTTTATATCTTTTGTAGGTGCGGTCTCCAGAATTGCACTCAGTGCTCTAAATAGGACCTTTTCAGAGACTTATACAAGGGCACTATCACCTCTTTTGTTTTGTTTTTTTGCTGCTGGTCATCCCTCTCCTTACGTAGCCAATCATTCTTCTGGCTTTGACGGTCACTTTTTCTACCTCTTTGGCCACCTTAAGATCACCAGACACAATCACCCCCAAGCCCCCCTCTTCTTTCGTACACAGAAGCACTTCACCCCCTATATTGTACCATTCCCTTGGATTTTTGTAACCCAAGTACATGACCCTGCATTTTGGCATGTA
Organism: Microcaecilia unicolor; assembly: GCF_901765095.1. Lineage (NCBI taxonomy): Eukaryota > Metazoa > Chordata > Amphibia > Gymnophiona > Siphonopidae > Microcaecilia > Microcaecilia unicolor. Next base: position 164,190,440 of record NC_044041.1, read on the forward strand.
CCTCCATATATGCGCAAATATAGACATATTTGCCATTATTTTAATTATTTATGCACATAATCAGCACATAAATGTTAGCATCTAATTTATCAACATATGATGGAGAGGATCAAAGTACACAGCACAAGCAGTCCAGAAAAAAAGCACAAAGAATGGAACAAGTGTGCTTTATTAATGACCCGACATGAGCCGTGTTTCGGCGTAAACTAACACCTGCCTGAGGGGTCAATTCAACCAAGCAACACTAAATTTGTGAGTTGTTACTCAAAATATAGTAACTCAGCACACCGAGAATCCCCCTGTAGAGGGTGAAATAAGTTCCTAGTATTGAGCAAACCGCATTTTCCTGAAGCAGACATTAATTTACGCCGAAACATGGCCCGTGTCGGATCCTTAAAAAAGCACACTTGTTTCATTCTTGACAGCTCTTTGTGCTTTTTTCTGGACAGCATCCACTTTATAGGATTACCCTCCAAGTGTCTAAGGACCTCCAAAAAACTGAAGTTTTAACCACTTCAATCTGCTTGCAGAATCAATACACAGAACACTACGTACAATGGAGCTACTAAGTAGTAAATTTAAACAAATTGGAGAAAATATTTCTACACTCAATGTATAATTAAACTCTTCAAATTTGTTGCCAGAGAATGTAGTAAAAGCAGTTATTTTAGCAGGGTTTAAAAAGGTTTGGATCATTTCCTAAAAGAAAAGTCCAAACCCCATTATTAAGATGGACTGGGCAAAATCCACTGCTTATTTCCAGGATACTGTAAAACTTCTATATGGCACTCTACGTGTGTAAACAATTCAAAGAACAAAATAGTAGAGATACAAAAGTCAAATCACTCAATGAGTACGTTCAGGGGAAGTCTCATACTGTCGTTTCAAATAGCCAGCTAGACTGCTGGTTTCGTGCGACTATTTTAATCATAGATGACCCTCTACCATCCACATAAATTTTTTCTTTTTTATCGTTAATGTGCTCAAAATTATATCAAAACTAGGAATTATTAGGAAAGGGATGGTAAACAAGACCAACCCCTCTTCCCCCTCCCCCCCCAATATTGAAAAACATTTAACTGGCCAGGAACTACACCTGGACAGTTAAATGACACTTAACCAGCTATCCGGAAATATTCAGCGGAGGATAGCCACTACCCCCAGATGAATATTCCTGGTTAGTTGCTTGGAAATAACCATCTATATCACGCAATATAGCCAGCTATTATAAGCGGCCCATAGGTGCAATATCTTTGACCAATTTAAACTTAACTGGCTATATTCAAATCTCAACCTAGCCGGTTAACCAGTCAAAAATAAACTGGATATTCAATGCTGGTCACTGGAAACGGTCCAGCATTGACTATTCTGTCTGACCACTGATGACAGGAATTAGCCGGGTTCCCTCCCGCAGTCTGAATATTGGCATCCACTAATATTATAATGCCTCTGTATTGCTCCATGGTGCAACCTCACCTTGAGTATTGTGTTCAATTCTGGTTGCCATATCTCAAACAAAATATAGTGGAATTAGAAAAAGTTCAAAGTAGAGCAACCAAAGTGATAAAGGGGATGGAACTCCTGTCACATGAGGAAAGGCTAAAGATGTTAGAGCCCTTCAGCTTGGAAAAGAGATGGCTTGAGGGGGGATATGATTGAAGTCTACAAAAATCCTGAGTAGTGTAGAATGGGTAAAAGTAAATCGATTTTTCACTCTTTCAAAAAGTACGAAGACCAGGGGATACTCAAGGGTTCTTTTACTAAGGTGCGCTGAAAAATGGGCTGCACTAGTGTAGGTGTGTGTTTTCGGCGTGCACAGATCCATTTTTCAGCGCACCTGTAAAAAAGGCCTTTTTTAATTTTTACTGAAAATGGACGTGCGGCAAAATTAAAATTGGCACACATCTATTTTGGATCTGAGACCTTACCGTCAGCCATTGACTTAGTGGTAAGGTCTCACGCGTTAACCGTGCAGTAATTATCTACATGCATAGAGTGACAATTACCGCCTGGTTTCTTCCGCATGTCAGAAAATAAAAATTATTTTCCAGCTCACGTAGTGGATGTGCATCAAAAATGAAATTATCTTAAGGGCCATGCGTTATCTGGGTGGTAACTCTGAATTGACGCATGTTGGGAGCGCGTAGGTGCCTACGTGGCTTAGAAAAAGGGCTCCTGATATGAAATTATACAGAAATACTTTTAAAATAAATAGGAGCTAATATTTTTTCACTCAAGAATAGTTAAGCTCTGGAATTTGTTACCGGAGGATTTGGTAACCGCTGTTAATTTGGACAATTTCCTGGAGGATAATTCCATAGTCTGCTATTGAGATATACATGACTGGGATTGGCAGCATAGAATGTTGCTACTATTTTGGTTTATTCCAGGTACTTGTGACCTGGCTTGGCCACTGTTGGAAACAGGATACTGGGCTGGATGGACCATTGGTCTGACCCAGTATGGCTATTCTTATCTATGTTATGTAACTGCCATGTGCCTTACTCAGAGGGAAGAAGATGCCAGGGTAACTGAATATCTGTGATGTGTTTGTCTGTGTAAAATGAGTGCTGGGTTTCGAAAAAGATTTGAATCCTTCTCCATATTTAACCTGCCATCTGGAATATGAGCTTTCCTTTCCTATTTTGGTTTTATTTAAGCTGTTCTGCTCTTTCCTTTTATTTCTCTCTCTTTTTTAATCCTCTTGCCTGCAGAGCTGCTACCTACAAAATATTGTTTCAAGGTTCCATGTGAAAGCTGAGCTCTATAAACCAGCAGGAGGATAGTTTTCAGTGGGAGAGTAGAGTCTTTTGCATTAATAATCCATTGAGGCAAGAGACTGACTTTAAAGATCGATGTCTCAGAATCTAATGGCTACAATAATTGGTAACGAGGTGGGGAAGCAAAGGAGAAGGCTCAGGCAGGGCTCCATAAACGCCAGTGTGAGACAAGGCTCAGGCAGGGCTCCATAAACACTGATGTTAGATGAGGCGGCTTGGATCTATACTTGTGAATGCTGGAATGTTGAAAAGGCGACAAAGCCTTTCTTCCCAGTAACTGCTTGGTTACAAGAGAAATGGGCATGTGATTCAAAGTGAGGTGTTTTTAAGGCAAACCAGAAAAGCGAGAATATCTCAAAAAGGAAATAAGGCAGAAATAGCCAAGATGCACCTAAGTGAAGAGTAGACAAGAGTTAAATGTATATTTATATCACATTTCATTTTATTTGATATACTGCTAATAATTCAAAGTAACTAAGCAGTTTACACAAAGCAGTAAATCAAATTGTGTAAAGGGAAAAGGAAAATTCATGAGAGGAGGCCTAAATTACACATTTATAGTAATAACAGGGCAGGGGAAGAAAAGAACAATTAACTCTGTCGGAAAGCCAGCACTGGTGGGGATGGGAATATCTCTTTCAGTAATTCATCCTGGGAGTAGAGGCTGAAGATCTTTTATGATTTTTCTTATTTTTTCCAGCTCTGGGTTGTATGTCAGTATAAGGAGGATTCTGTCTGTGGCTTTTTTTCCCTTGTACTGTAGCAGATTTTCCCTGGGTGTTTTGAGGGAGGAGGCAATCAGGGCCGTGCCGATGCGGTAAGCGAGGTAAGCGCCGCAGGGGGGCGCCCACCTCTGGAGGGCGCCGCCGCGGAGCTTACCCTCGCCCCGCCGAGGCCTTTAAATCTTTTGGTCGCCCCGAGTGTCACCAGAAAGGGGGGTGCCGCCGCTCCCGCTGTCTTCATCCTGGCACCCCCCCCCCCCCCCCGCACCAGCCCTTTAAATTTATTTGCCGACGCGATAGCGAGCGCAGCACCTCGTGTGGAAGTAAAGGAAGCGGATCCGATCATCTCATTGGGCCTTCCCTCACTGTCCCGCCCTCCTCTGACGCAACTTCCTATTTCCTCTAGGGCGGGACAGTGAAGGAAGGCCCAATGAGATGATCGGATTCGCTTCTTTTACTTCCACACGAGGTGCTGCGCTCGCTATTACGTCGGCAATTTCTTTTTAAAAACGGGTGGCAGGGAGAAGACGAGGCAGGGTGAGGGTGGGGGACAGATGGGGTGACCGTGAAGGTGGGGGAGGACTCGGATAGCAGAAGGGACTGGGTGGGAGCCAGATGGGGTGAGGGGGACTCGGATGGGCAGAAGGGACTGGGTGGGAGATAGATGGGGTGAGGGGGACTCAGATGGGCAGAAGGGACTGGGTGGGAGACAGATGGGGTGAGAGTGGGGGGCACTTGGATAGCAGAAGGGACTGGGTGGGAGCCAGATGGGGTGAGGGGGACTCGGATGGGCAGAAGGGACTGGGTGGGAGACAGATGGGGTGAGGGTGGGGGGCACTTGGATAGCAGAAGGGACTAGGTGGGATACAGATGGGGTGAGGGGGACTCGGATGGGCAGAAGGGACTGGGTGGGAGACAGATGATGGGGTGAGGGTGCGGGGCACTTGGATAGCAGAAGGGACTGGGTGGGAGACAGATGGGGTGAGGGGGACTCGGATGGGCAGAAGGGACTGGGTGGGAGACAGATGATGGGGTGAGGGTGGGGGCACTTGGATAACAGAAGGGACTGGGTGGGAGACAGATGAGGTGAGGGGGACTCGGATGGGCAGAAGGGACTGGGTGAGGGGGACTCGGATGGGCAGAAGGGACTGGGTGGGAGCCAGATGGGGTGAGGGGGACTCGGATGGGCAGAAGGGACTGGGTGGGAGACAGATGGGGTGAGGGGGACTCAGATGGGCAGAAGGGACTGGGTGGGAGACAGATGGGGTGAGAGTGGGGGGCACTTGGATAGCAGAAGGGACTGGGTGGGAGCCAGATGGGGTGAGGGGGACTCGGATGGGCAGAAGGGACTGGGTGGGAGACAGATGGGGTGAGGGTGGGGGGCACTTGGATAGCAGAAGGGACTAGGTGGGAGACAGATGGGGTGAGGGGGACTCGGATGGGCAGAAGGGACTGGGTGGGAGACAGATGATGGGGTGAGTGTGCGGGGCACTTGGATAGCAGAAGGGACTGGGTGGGAGACAGATGGGGTGAGGGGGACTCGGATGGGCAGAAGGGACTGGGTGGGAGACAGATGATGGGGTGAGGGTGGGGGCACTTGGATAACAGAAGGGACTGGGTGGGAGACAGATGAGGTGAGGGGGACTCGGATGGGCAGAAGGGACTGGGTGGGAGACAGATGGGAGAAGGGGCATGGAGCTGGAACTGGGGTCTGAAAAGTGAGCAGGAGGGAGAATGGGGTCATGCCTGGGGCAGGGGTGGATGGGAGAATCAATGGATCTGGAACTAGGGGCAGCCGCAGGTGGGAACTGGGAGCCGAAAAGAGGGGGCAGTGAGAGAGGGGGGATAGATCCTGGATGGAATGGGGAGTGAGAGGGAGGGCAGACCCTGAATGGATGGGAGGGGGAAAGAGAGAGGGCAAATGGTGAATCGAAGGAGCAGAGAGAAAGGGCAGACAGTGGATAGAAGGGAGTGAAAGAGCAGAAAGTGGATGGAAGGGGGCAGAGATAGAGGGCAAATGCTAGAGGGAAAGGAGAGAGAGAGGGCAGATGGTGGATGGAAGGGGGAGAGAGAGATGGCAGACTGGGGCAGATGGTGGATGGAAGGCGCAGAAATAGAGGGCAGATGTGGATGGAAGGGACATTAGAGAGGGCAGACACTGGAGAGCAGAGAGAGAGCGAAGACAGATGCTGGATGGAAGGAAGACGGTGAAAAGAAGATGAGGAAAGCAGAAACCAAAGACAACAAACTGTAAATATATATTTTTATTATTTTGCTTTAGGATATAGTATTTTAGCTGTGTTAATAAATGTTTATAAATAGAACATGTAAATAAGGTAATCTTTTTATTGGACTAATACATTTTGACTTAACTTTCAGAGAACAAAACCCCCTTCCTCAGATCAGGATAGGATACTGTAACAGCACTATACTGTATTGACCTGAGGAAGGAGATTTTGGCCTCTGGAAGCTAAATGTATTAGTCCAATAAAATGGTATTATTTTATTTTCTGTATTTGTTTTATTTCTATTTGTTAATTTGTAAAGTGGTGATTGGTATTTGTTAGTTTTTTCAAATTTACATCTGCTGTCTTTATATTTTGCACAGTACTAGGGGACAGTTTCTGTTTCTGTGGTGTTGCATTGTATACAGAGTCTGGCATCAGGGGTTCAGTTTAATTTTTGTCTAAATAGAAAGTTTATGATTACTTATTCTATAGTGGATTAGGGTGTATCTATTTGTGAAAAAGACATGGCTTTCGGTTGGCATTGACTGTGCAGGATCGACGATCTGTACTAATCTGTCTGTTTTCATTTTACAATAGGTGAATTGATGTTCTAGTGCTCACTAGTGTTTAAGATGCTTTCCTTTCCCTTGTGTGACTCGTAGAAACGACTGCTTATGGTATGGTAAAATTGCTCTATAGGTCGTGAGTGTTTTGTATTCTCGGTATGCCTAGTACTGGATTTGGGGGGGGGGGTGTGGGTGTTAAACAATGACCGGCCCCGGGTGTCAACTACCCTAGCTACGCCACTGCTGCCGACGTCTCCCTTGCCTTGCACTCGTTGGTTCCCTCAGTGTCCTGCCTTCTTCTGACGTCAGAAGAAGGCGGACACTGAGGGAACCAAGAGCGCAAAGGGAAGGGAGACGTCGGCAGCGCTCCGCTTTCACTGATGCTGCTGCGACCGGAAGTAAAAGATTTAAAGGCCCCAGGGTGCGGAGGGAAGGGCAGAGAGGCATGGATGGGAGGGCAGGGCCCAAGGAGAGGACAAATTGCTGGAAGGGAAGGGGAGGGGAGAGAGGATTGCTGGCTATGGATGGAGGAGGGAAGGGCAGAGAGGGACAAGGATGGACATGGGGGCTCAGGGAGAGGACAAATTGCTGGAAATGGAGGGGAGGGGATAGAGGAGGCAAGGATTGCTGGCTATGGATGGAGGAGGGAAGGGCAGAGAGGGACAAGGATGGACATGGGGGCCCAGGGAGAGGACAAATTGCTGGAAATGGAGGGGAGGGGAGAGAGGAGGATTGCTGGCTATGGATGGAGGAGGGAAGGGCAGAGAGGGACAAGAATGGACATGGATGGGAGGGCAGGACCCAGGGAGAGAGGAGAAATTGCTGGAAATGGATATAGAGCAAGAAATGAAGAAGAAAGGAGAAAAGTAAAGAAATAAATGGAAAGGAAGCCCTGGAAATGGAGTTAAGAGGACATATAGCAGCAGAATCAGATACTGGACCAGCATGATTGAAAAAAGAAAGTCACCAGACAACAAAGGTAGAAAAAAATTATTTTATTTTCATTTTAGCGTTTGGAATATGTCCACTTTGAGAATTTACATCTGCTATCTTATTTTGCAATGTATAGCAATTTGTTTCTAAGAATATTGCTGACAATTCCTTTCAGTGTGGCAAGTGGTGAGCGATCATTTTCATGGGGGGGGGGGCGTGATCATTTTCACGGGGGGGGGGGGCGCCAACTGATAGTCTGCAGGGGGGCGCCAGAGACCCTAGGCACGGCCCTGGAGGCAATATTCTTGGAGATTATTTTGGGGTTGTAGCCTTTCCGTTCCCCAACAGTGCTGGCTTTCCAACAGCCACCCAACTTAAAACACAAGCTAATCAGAAGTAAACTCCCAACACAGACTCAAAAAGAAGAGAATGGCACACATCCTGGCAATATATCCAGCTGCAAGCTATGCCAAAACATTTCACAGGCCCTCACAGTCATTCACAAAGGAAAAATATTCAACATAAAGGAATCCTTTACATGCTCATCTTCCAATGTGGTATGCATCATTCAGTGTAAAAAATGTAACGAAGGATGCTATATTGGAGAAACAAGTCAGATGCTAAAGACAAGATTTAATTTACATAGAGGGGCATAATCGAACGGCGCCGGTCAAATAGCTGGCTGGCCATCTCCGGGGCCGGCGCCGTAAGTGGGCGGAACCAACCGTATTTTCAAAAAAGATGGCTGGCCATCTTTTTTTCGCTAATACGGTTGGGCCCGGCCAAATGTCACCGTTTGCTGGGTTTGAGATGGCCGGCATCGGTTTTTGGCCATAATGGAAAATAATGCCGGTGATCTCAAACCCGGCCAAATCCAAGGCATTTGGTCAAGGGAGGATCCAGCATTTGTAGTGCACTGGTCCCCCTGACATGCCAGGACACCAACCGGGCACCCTATGGGGCACTTCTAAAAATTAAAAAAAAATATAAAAATAGCTCCCAGTGTAGTGTGATGCCAGAGTTGTTTAAATATTTTGTTAGATCAGATACAAAGATAAAAGGTACTGTTGCAAAGAGATTTCAAGTTCCTCTTCTCCTCCCACCTGGAAGACTGAACAAAACCTTGGCTGGGTGTAAATATCCTGTCCATCAGCATAATAAAAACTCTATGTAGCCACAGAGACTGCAGTAGCAAAAGACTCCACCAAAGACTCAGACTGAAAGCCCATCTACCTATTCACAAGACAATGATTCAGACTGGGGCTAAACAAAAGACACTGATCACCTATAGAAATACAGCTGGCTACCTCAGACAAATCTTATCAGATGTGTATCTGCCTCCGCCCCCCCCCCCCCCCCCATCAACTATCAGACAAGACACCAGCACGTGACCATGCTTCCCTGCAAACTACAATACCCAGGTTTCCCCTGCAAGCTACAATGCCCAGGACTCAGTGCCCCTGGGAACATTATAAAAAGCCTGGGAACAGCCCAGCTCAGGCTCTTGGGATCTGCTGCTCTTGGGACCTGCTTCTCTCTGCTGAACTTCACACACACACCCTGACAAGAATTCTCCAGGCAACAACCACAGCTTTACAAGAAAAGACATCCTCAGCAGAGAGGATTCCTTCTTCACTCTCTAACAGACACTTCAACTATTCTGCAACAAAGACTTTGTAAGTTAACTTATGATTTAGATCTGTTATCTTGTCGCAAATTTCTCCTGTAGCAAGATCCTTAAAACTACATCATTTGTAACCTTATTACATTACCTGTATTGTAAATAAACCTTTTTAAATTTGAATATATGGCCTTTTGTGTTCTGAGCGCATGTTCTTAAACCTTGCAGTGCAGGTTAATGTAATTCAACAAATATAATATTTAATTCCCCCTTATTCTTGCAATTGTAAATCTTATTACCTTATAAGTAATTGGTGGAGAATAGAATCAAAATATATCTTAAAACTTAGAAATACGGCACATGTTGCGACCACATGCTCTGAGCAATTCCCTCTATTCTTAAATATTATATTAGAACTGTAACACATTCTGTTCCAATAGAGAAATATAATATATAAAATATTTTATTTCAACTCAAATAATATTTAAGGTAACACCAGGTGCATAGCTCCCTTACCTTGGGTGCTGAGCCCCCAAATCCCCCCACCAAAACCCACTCCCCACAACTCTACACCATTACCATAGCCCTTATGGGTGAAGGGGGGCACCTAGATGTGGGTACAGTGGGTTTTGGGGTTTTATGGAGGGCTCCCATTTACCACCACAAGTGTAACAGGTAGGGGGGATGGGCCTGTGTCCACCTGTCTGAAGTGCACTGCACCCACTAAAAACTGCCCCAGGGACCTGCATACTGCTGTCATGGAGCTGGGTATGACATTTCAGGCTGGCATAGACGCTGGCGAAAAAATGTTTTTTTAATTTTTTGGGGGTGGGAGGGGTTTGGTGACCACTGGGGGAGTAAGGGGAGGTCATCCCTGATTCCCTCTGGTGGTCATTTGGTCAATTGGGGCCCCTTTTTGAAGCTTGGTTGTGAAAAAAAAGAGACCAAGTACAGCCGGCGAAATGCTCTACAAGCCTGACTTTTTTTTTTTCATTATTGTGCGAAGCCAGCCATCTTGTGAGCATGCCCAAATCCCGCCCCTGTCCCGCCTTCACTACCTTACTGACACGCCCCCTTGATATTTCGCCGGCTTCCACAACAGAAAGCAGTTGAATCTGGCCAAAATCGGCTTTCGATTATACCGATTTGGCTGGGTTCAGGAGATCGCCGGCCATCTCCCGATTTATGTCGGAAGCTGGCCGGCGATCACTTTCGAAAATGAGCTGGATAGACATCATATGAAAAATGCCAGTGCCAGACAGGATTCCACCTCTGTGGGGCAGCACTTTATAAAACCAGAACACTGTACCAGTGATTGCATAGTAAGAATCCTGAAAGGTAACTTTAAAACAATACAGGAACGTAAGACCTTTGAAGTCAGAATGATTGAATATTTTGACACCCACCAGACAGGACTTAACAAAGGTCTGGGCTTTCTAGCTCATTATAAACCATAAAGTTGTATTGCTCTGTTTGTCACCGTCCTCTCACCTATCCACCCCCATCCTGTTAGACTATCACTGAAATGCTTTGATGTTCCCATGCATATCTCCTGGTCTCTCACTATCCACCCCCACTCGCACCCTGTTAGACTGTCACTGAAATGCTTTGATGTTTTACTCATATATACTGTCATCTACCAACATTTGCTTATTTCCGATCTGACGAAGAAGGGAAACCTTCGAAAGCTAATCAAAAAATGTATTAAGTTATGTCCAATAAAAAAGGTATCATCTTATTTTCTTTTCCATGTTTTATTTCGTTTTATTTCTATTGATTACCTTTAAAAGTGGACTAACACGGCTACCACACCTCTCTACTCAACTTTTTAGTAGAAATTCTTAATGTAACCAGTATAAAAAATTTATTTTTACCTGGCATGTGGGACCCTAGGCTGTGGGGAGGCTCTGGGTTGTATTTTGTGCCAGGGGGGCGGGTCTGTCACGGGATCACGATTTTGCCACGATCCACATCATTCCAGGACCACCTCTGGTGAGGAGGACACGGGGTGGACAGTCTGGGAGGAGACTCGAGCTCCCTGGAGTTGGCAGGAGCCTGGGAAGTGCTGAGACGGGTTTGCAATGTGTGGGTGCATGATGACATCATTAGTGACGTCTATAATGCATGTGTGGTGCCCTTAATTACTCTGTTGACTCCGTTAAGAGAACGGAGGATCGGGGAACATTGTGCCATCAATGCATAATTAAATATGTGAAGGAGGAACTTGTTGTGACCCATGAAAGGGTCGGATTAAATAAATATATAAATCGCAGAAATCGGGTGAAGGTTGTAACTGCGCATGCGCGACTCTCATGCATGTTGCGCAATTTTTAATTACATATGCCCTAAAGGATGCTGGGAGTGCAGGGGGGGGTTTGAGGGTATCTTGGTTGTCATAGTAGCAGCGAAACGGCGCGAATTCTGGCACATGTGCAGTATGCTCAAGGGAGACTTGCACTGACGCTGGCAGGTTTAAAAGTACTGAAAATATATTTTAAAATTATTTGCATGGGTTTCAGTGGTAGAAGGTAGCTGTCTGATACTGATGCTTGCTTGCTAGGAGGTTGCTGAAGGTTAGTTGGCATGCAAATCAGTCCGTTTTTGGAATGTTCTAGTTTGGACATTTGAGGGTCGATTTTCAGGGGAATTTTTATAGAGTAAACATTAGGGCATGGCTATGACCTAAACTATGAAGTTTGAATCCAAAACGAAGGTTTTATGGCTTGTTTTTATCCTAAAATGCCTAGTAGAATCTCTGTATGGTGATCTGATCTCAAATTTAGTTTTCTGATTGGCTGCACTGCTCTTGTTAGAGATCTGCCTAGTGACAGTTGAGAGGAGAGCAACGGAAGATCCAGACGAGGGAGGACCTGTTCACTCATCTGGGTGTGTATGAGGTCTGAAAGAAAGAGGGGATATTTGATAAAATTGAATATGACAATAAAAGAGTGTTTGGGAAGAATTTAATTGGAATATTTGAGATATAAGAGGTTGATACTATATTTTGGGGTGGTTTTGAGTTTTTTTTAGAGTGAAAGCTGAGCTCCACAGGTTTAATTTGATCCTTTTGATAGGGTTTAAGGTAAAGAGCAGTTTAATCTTTATCTACGAAATATCTCTCTATATAAAACGCACCTCCAACATTCTGAAGCCTCCACAAGTCCCAACATTCTAAATGCATGGTGGAGAAACCAGGAATTCGCCCATGAGTGTTGGCCCCGCCCCCCGCATCAGACATCATGACGTCGAGGGCGGACCAATGACACTCAACCAATCGCATCGCGAACCCGTTACTAAGCGATGGAACGTGACATAAGACACATCGCAGAACAATGAAAACCAGCAGCACACAGTTGCTACGCGACGTCAACAGCAACGCTAAAAGGATCATATATATCTCTGCTCTCCACACAAACAACGGACATGGTGGGCATAGGAGGGAAGGAAAAAACCAGCACATACACATACACACACTCTCACTCTTAACTGGCTATAATGAGCAACTGACCTGCCACTATCACAGGCACTGCTAGCACCTCCCTCTCTCTCTCTCTCTCTCTCTCTCTCTCTCTCTCTCACACACACACACATACAGACGGGACACAGAGGAGATGGAAGACAAGGAACGAATCGTTGGGTATGGAGGGGGCGACAGGGGAGATAAGGCAAGAACTGCCTCAAATGTTTGTGCTGTGCTATGTACAATTATAATGCTGTCTCTTCATTTTGACCCTACCCTTTCACACTCTCTTTCACACAGACGCACACACACACACACTTACACTGTCTCTATCTCACCCACACACATATACACACTCTCTCACACAGACACACAAACACGCCTCAAATGGTTCAGCTGTCCTATGTAAAATTTCTCTGCTGTCTCTTCATTTTCACCCTACCTGTGCACACTCTCTTTCACACAGAGACACACACACACACTTTCTCTGTGTCACACACACACAGACACACATACATATACACACTCTCACTCTCTCTATAGCCTTGCTAGCGCCTGTTTCATTTGTTTACGAAACGGGCCTTTTTTACTAGTTTTATTATAAATAGGGGCTGGAAAGCATTAAACCTCCACTCCTGCAGTAGGTAAAGGTAATTGTAAAAGGTTTTGAAATGATATTGTCCCTGTAGAATATCTGCTGGGTCCCCAAGATATTGTCAAAAGAATTTATGGAAAGCAAATAATTTGATATTTAAAGTCTGTATTACTTAGATAATTAAATTATCTGGGCTTCAAACAAAATAAAGTACAGATTTATTTAGACTGAACCTCTTAGAGCTGTGAGAACTTAGTGTGTCAGTGTGAGTGAGTGACTTATTTTGCTGGGAACCTACAGAATTCAGCAGTCTCAAGAAAAAGAAGAATTGCTCTGTTCTAGTTAGTTAGGGGGGGAGTGAATAGAATTAGTCAGGAGACCCGAACAGAGGGAAATTTATTTTATTTTCCTCATATTAGAATACAGTTCAGGTTCTTGTATCTGGCAGGCTCACATAGAGTTGCACACGTTGCAGGGAGATTGGTTTCTTTCCTGTTATTTTCTTTAAGGAACAGGTTTAGGAAGAAGATCAAGGAAAAGCCCTCCAAGACAGATGAACTGCTTCAGGACTCCAGGAAGCAGGAAGTTCAGCTAAGTACTGAAGAGGAGACAACTTAATGGAACTTTGAAATTGAGAGAGTGACAATTTGCATCCACCTTATACATTCAACATTACCTTAAGAAACTGAGAACCTAAGAAAGAAAAATACATTAGCATAGGTTTAATTATACATTGGCTATATACCTGAATTAGAATGTGACAGACTAATACTTACCAGAAATAAAGGAATTCCTATAGGAGGAAAATAACTTAAATTTATTAAGTAAAGATTCACTAAGAAAATTTATGCAGAATTTATTTATGGTTATGTAAGATACATACCAGAGGTAGTTGGGAATTTTAATGACTCCTATTGAAAAGAAAAACATGTTTTAGAGTGTAACACTGGATCCAGTAGGGATTTTAGCTATTTATCATATTTATTATATTTAAGATTTTAACCATTTTAATTAGTTATTTCACAATTTAAGTGCAATATTCTTTCAAACTTGCACTTTAATAAATCAGTATGATAGAACATCTGAATTTGTGTCTTACCTGTGTGTGAATTAAATTGATTCTCTCTATAATAATTACCTTTAATGTATTCATCCGGTAACACCTATTTCCAGGATGATGTTTTGTTTATGCTCACTTTGTCCCTTGTGAACTAAACATAGTGAACCTCGGCTCACACTACTACAAACAAGAAGGATAATTGAACTGTGGGAAGTTCACAAGCAGGGCGGGTGACATAAATTGGCGTAGTCGGCAGGATTCTGAATATTCTATTCAGAGAATTGTTTTAAAATTCTTAAACCAAACAGTCTAAAAGAGAAAGTTTGTGTGCACTGCATTTAATAATTTTTTTAGGTGAATTGGAATATTTTCCCCTTTTCCCTCTCTTTTGTGGTGAAGACAGGTCCTTGTTTCCAAACCAGAACCCAATTTCAGAAAAAGAAGAATGGCAGATGCAAGAGTGGGAGAAATAGAGAAACAAATGGAAGAATTAAGAACCAGGATAGAACAACTAACTAGAAGAGAAGGGCAGCAATTACAATCACCTCAGCCGATTGTGAACACAGTGGTGATTTCAAGTAACAAAACTATACCAGATTTTTTTGGTTTTCTCACCAAAACAGATGACCTACCAGTGGAAGATTGGATTGATAGTGTCAGATCTGCTCTAAAAATTTTAAGGGTTCCAGCTGAAGATCAATTGGAGACAGTGCGTGATCATGTGAAGAGTCAGGCAAAAGAGGCAATCAAATATTCTTTACCCAGGAGAGGTGCTGATTTGGAAATGTTATTTGAGAAATTAATTGATGTATATGGAGATAAAGTCTCTTTGGGAATTCAAGTAAAAGAATTTTATGCTAGAAAACAAAGGGATGGAGAGACTATAAGTGATTATGCATACCAGTTAAAAGAGAAATTGGCTGCTGTTACTAATAGAAATTTACATAAAATTGGAGATCCAGACGTAACTCTAAAAGAACAATTCATACTTGGTTTGAAAGATAATGTTGTCAGAAAAGTGGTAGAAGGAAAGTTTGAAGAAAACCCATGATTCTTATTTGAAGAATTAATGCAAATCGCCATAAAATGGGCAGAAGAAGAAAAAGCTACTAATTTAGACTGTGATGTGTCTGGTTATAGGATTCTTCAATGGGGAAGAAATGATATGGGAAGGAGAAATATTGCTTTTTCTGAAAGAAACATGAGTGGTGATAGAGAAGATAAGACACTGAATGATATAACAAAAAGGATTGGTCAGCTTGAGAGGAGGAATGGTGGTCTCATAGGTTTGAAAATGAGAGACCTAGACAAAATACATGGGATCCTGAGTGAAGAAATTCTGGAGGAGATTCTCGTGAGTTTGTTTCCCATTACAGAAGATCTGTGTATCCTAATGACAGGCGACCAAATGAATATAGAGGAATGAGGTCACCTAGAAATGATACACCAAGAAGAGTACCTACTAGAGATGGTGGGGGTGATATTATTTGCTTCAGATGTCAAGAAGCAGGACATATAGCAAGAAATTGTTTTAGTAAAAGAAGATTCAGTCCTCAAGAATCTGGAAAAGAAATGGTTCATGAAAAACCTGGTCCTAGTCCTAATGAGAAACCAAGTACTAGCTTCAAGTCACTGATAAGTGCTGAAAGGTCTGGTGAAAATCTTATCAAGACTCCAGTACTTCAAATACGTAATCAAATGGTAGAAAGACAGGAGTCTGAATCCGATTGGGAGACCTACAAAGAAAGAACAATTGGAAATTGTCTTATTTTGCCTGTGATTGTTGGTGGTAGATGTTTAATCGATGCTGGTTCAGACGTTTCTACAATGACTACCAGTTTTTTTATCAGAATTTTGAGCATCCTGAACAACTTAAGAGTTCTGGCGGAATTAAAATATTAGTGGTAAATGGAACAGATCTACCACTGCTGAGAAGTATAATTGTAGAAGTCCAGTGTTTGGGTCAAACAATCCCTGATAGATGTGTATTCATAGTAAGAGATAATTTGGAAGAAGAAACCAAAGTAAATTTTGGTGGTGAAAAGATCCAAGATATTATTGGTATGAACGTCCTCAAACATCTTGAGAATTTATTCCTGAATCTTTCTGAGAAAAGAAATGGGGAAAACTGACATTTGTAAAACATTGACAAAGAAAAAGTATGACAATCATGTGATCTCGGAGAAACTTGGTTATGTGAAAACTGTTGGAAACACTAACCAGATAATACCCTCTTTAACAGAGAAAATAATTGAAGGAAGCTTATACTAGCATTGAACAATTTTACACAAGACAGATTCCCTTGGAAGGGGTTCCTTGGGATTTATGGAATTCCTTGTGGTGTGCTGCTTTAATTAATCCATTTACTAGGCATACCCTTCTACTCTCTACTTCTCCCTTAACTAACCTCTGTACTACAATAATTGTACCTGACATCCAAGAATAATTGTGTTACAAAACTATGTAAGCCACTTTGAGCCTGCAAATAGGTGGGAAAAGGTGGGATACAAATGCAATAAATAAATAAATAGTGAAAAATATGCCATCCTGTAATATGATGATAACAGCCACGAAAAAGACACACCTTCCAGAAAAACTGCTGGTTGCTAATGTGTTAACTAAATCAGAAGAAGGTCGAGTACCAGTTCGGGTTCTGAATGCTGGAGTAAATAATATTATAATTACACCCAGAACAAGAATAGTGGAAAAAACGTTAAACGTTTCCGAGAAGAAAAACTGGAAGAAATTAAATAATGAGCGACAAATAAATGTATGCAAGGTAATCACTATTATCAAAGAGCAAAGAAAAGATAATGATATGAGGGATGTTATAATGGCCCTAGAAACGAATAACAATTTAGATCTGAAAAACTTTAACTGGGAAGCAAAGAAATTGTGGAGTCATTGAGGAAAACTGATAATTAAAAATAAAGTCCTGTATCGAAAAATAACAGATTTTAGAGATGGTGGAAAAGTGTTACAATTGGTTGTACCCAAGAACATGAGGCATGAAATTTTAAAAATTTACCATAATCAAAGTGGACATTATGGTCCTGAGATCACCACAAAGAACATACGAAGGAAATATTTTTGGATAAAAATGTACTCTGACATAGAGCATTGGATAAAATCTTGCAAAAACTGCATATACTCCAGAGACTGTCCAAAAGAGATTGTTCCCATGCAGAACTTTTTAGTGACTGAGCCATTAGAAGTGGTAGCATTAGATTTCACGACATTAGACAAAGACTCAAAAGGAATTGAAAATGCAATGGTTATCACGGATATGTTCACCAGATTTACTGTAGTGGTTCCTGCTAAAAGTCAGACATCTAAAAATACAGCTAGATTAGTCATAAAAAACTGGTTAAGTGTGTATGGTTGCCCAAAGAGAATCCATTCTGACCAAGGGAAATCCTTTGAAGCAGAAATCATCAAAGAAATGTGCAAATGTTATGGCATAAAGAAATCTCGTACGACACCTTATCACCTGCAAGGTAACTCACGATGGTGAAAGATTTAACCGAACCATGCACCATATCTTGAGAATCTTAAATGACTATAAAAAAACACATTGGTCTGAATATATATACAAAGTAAACCAGATATATAATAGTTCAATACATACATCCACTGGGTATACCCCTGCATTTTTATTATTGGGAAAGGAATCATTACTGCATTAAAGAAATTTTTGGAGTTGGAAAAAATGTATAACACAAGTTTAAATAGCCCACATATTCTTGCAACTGTTCTCTGTTTGAAAATTTCCCATCTTTGATGGTTCTTTATGCTTCTTTTGATTTGACTACAGCTTCTGTTTGGGGCCTTCTTACAAAGCGTTGGTAAGCCCAACACGGGCTTACCGAATGCTAACTTGGAAATACCACCAGTCCAACATGGCTGCTGGTGGTAATTCTGCCTCGCGTGCACGCCATTTCTGGCATACCATAAAAATATTTTTATAGCGCGGTGCTAACCTGGAGGTAATCACCGGGTTACCTCAGGAGCCCTTACCTCAATGGGTGGCGATAAGTGCTCTCCCCTGTATGGTTACGCGGTAAGAGTAATCTTACTGAATGGCCGTTTTTACGGGCTTTTTACCCGCTGCAGTAGAAAAGGCCCTGGTGCATGGGAAAAATGGCCCCTGCTGCAACCACAGGGTCCTTTTTCCTGCAGCTTAGTAAAAGGACCCCTTTGTTATCTTCCAGAAGCTTCCACCCTAGGCAACTGCTTAATATGCCTAATAGTTAAGCCAGTCCTGAAAATATGCAGAAGAGGCAGTCTCTGTTCTGTGTTACTACAGTCTAGTCGACAGATGAAGGACAGATGGAAACTGAAAGGCAAACATAAACCCTAAAGTGAAATTGGGATGCTAGGCCAACCTTTTTCTTTCTTTCTTTCTTTCTTTCTCCCTCTTCTTTGCTTTTACCCTTTGACAGAGGCTAGACAAAATGGAATCTACAATTTTTATATTTATTGGTATTGTTTCTGAGGCTTTTGATGTATGGGTGCATATCCCAGGGGTCTGCCCTGTTGATTTTATTATTTAATCTGTATTTGGCCCCCATTATGTGTTGTGTTGCGTGAATTACAGGTGGAGTTTAGGTTACATGCTGATGATATTCAGTTTTTTCTATCCTGTGGATAATGACTTTTCCTCTGGTCGTGTGAAGTTAGATGTGTGTTTGAAAAAAAATTCAATGTTGGATGCAAGCAAATAGTTTGTCATTTAATATTTCAAAGACTGAAGTTATGATTGTGAGCAGGACCCTGTTGATGGAGGTTATAGCCTGGTTGTTTTTGAAAGGATGAGGATTCCAATAAAAACTCAGATTACAGGTTTAAGTGTTATTATTGATTTGCAGCTGATGATGCAGTCTCAAGTGTCCAAATTGGTGCAATCATGTGTTTTTCAGTTGAAAGTTTTGAGCAAACTGAAGCCCTTGCTGCCAAAGTTTGATTTTCAGATCGTGGTTAAAAGCTTGGTACTCTCTTGTTTAAAAGCTTGCAATAGTCTTTACTTGAGGATATCTGAAGCTAAGGTTCATGCGCTTCAGGTTGTACAACATGCTGCAGTGCAAATGATTTTTGAGTTGAGTCATTTTGACTCTGTCAATCAGTCAATGAAGGCATTATTCCTATGGGCCCTGCTGAAGATAACTCAAGCTAAGCTTTAGTAAAAGACCCCTTCTGTTTACACTAGGAACCGCCATTCTAAAATCCTGAATTGATCGAAGTACCCTTCCTGGTGAGTAGGGTATTGCTAACGTATTTAAATAAGGTAGTTGCATTTCATAAAAAGCCTTATGGACCAATACTAATACCTTAAAGCTTTTAGTAATATGTAACCTGCCATTAAAATTGTTCAGTCTATAGATTGAAGGGTGGCCAATGTAACGCTGATTTTTAAAAAGGATTCCAGGAGTGATATTGGAAATTACAGACAGGAAAGCCTGACATCAGCACCAGGTAAAATAATGGAAACTATTATAAAGAATAAAATTACGGAACACATAAATAAACATGGTTTAATGGGACAAAGTCAGCATGGGTTCATCCAAGGGAAGTCTTGCCTCACCAATTTGCTTCATTTCTTTGAAGGCATGAATAAACATGTGGATAAAAGTGAGACGGTTGATGTACTGTATCTAGATATACAGAAAGGTTTTGACACAATTCCTCATGAGAAACTCCTGAGAAAATTAAGTGTCATGAGATAGGAAGCAATGTTCTGTTGTGGATTAGAAATTACAGAAAACAGAGGGTAGGGTTAAATGGTCATTTCTCTCAGTGGAGGAGGGTGAATAGTGGAGTGCCGCAGGAATAGTACGGGGACCAGTGCTATGTAACATATTTATAAATGATATGGAAATCAGAATGATGAGTGAGGTAATTAAATTTGCAGATGACAAAAAACTATTCAAGGTTATTAAAACACATGTGGACTGTGAAAAACTGCAGGACGACCTTAGGAAACTGGAAGGCTGGGTATCCAAATGGCAGATGAAATTTAATGTGGACAAATGCAAAGTGATGCACATTGGAAAGAATAATCCGAATCATAGTTATCTGATGCTAGGGTCCATCTTGGGGGTCAGCACTCAAGAAACAGATCTAGGTCTCATTGTACGCTGAAATCTTCTGCTCAGTGTGCGGCAGTGGCCAAAGAAGCAAACAGGATGCTAGGATTTATTAGGAAAGAGATTATAAATATGACTGAAAATACTATAATGCCTCTGTATCACTCCATGGTGTGATCTCACCTTGAGTATTGCGTTCAGTTCTGGTCACCTTATCTCAAGAAATATATAGTGGAATTAGAAAAGTTTCAAAGAAGAGCAACCAAAATGATAAAGGGGATGGAACTCCTCTCATATGAGGAAAGGCTAAAAAGGTTAGGGCTCTTCAACTTGGAAAAGAGATGGATGAGGGGAGATATGATTGAGGTCTACAAAATCCAAAGTGCTGTAGAACGAGTAGAAGTAAATAGATTTGTTTACTCGTTCCAAAAGTACAAAGATTAGGGGACATTTGAGGAAGTTTCATGGAAATACCTTTAAAACAAATAGGAGGAAATATTTTTTCACTTAAAGAATAGTTAAGCTCTGGAGCTCTTTGCCAGAGGATGTAGTAACAGCAGTTAACGTAGGTTTGGACAAGTTACTGGAGGAGAAGTCCATATTCTGCTAATGAGACAGAAGTTGGGGAAGCTACATAAATAGTCATAATATACAAATATATAGTAAAGTAGAAATAGGACACATATCTATTCTGTGGTCTTCATCACCAAAACATTAAATGGTATATACACTAGTTTCTACCATACATAACTATAAAGCAAAAAATAATGAATACAAAAAAGTAAATGAATAAAAAGATTGCTGGATGACCACATACATAAAAACAATGTATCAAAAAGTAAATTAAATAGACTGGTCACTCACTTTCTGGCCAAATGACTATCAGGCTCATTTTCAAAAGAGAAAAACATCCAAAAAGTGACATAAGTCTGCATTTGGACATTTATCTCACAAAGATGTCCAAATCAATATTTTTGAAACATATTTTTAGACGTCTTTCTTTGAAGTCCGTCAGAAGGATGTCTAAATCTCAAGCGGACGTGCCAGGGGTGTATTCAAGGCGAGACTTGGGCGTGCCTAAGACTTAAGACGTCTTTCAGCCATAATGGAACAAAACAAAAATGTCCAAGAAGACTAAAATTTAGATGTTTTGAGCTACACCTGTTTTTATAACAAATAGTTGCAGTGGGAATTGAACCCACTTCCCCAAGACCAGGGTCTGCTGCACTAGCCACTAGGCTACTCCACACAAGCGGTGCCCCAAATGACCAGATGACCACTGGAGGGAATCGGGGCTCACCTCCCCTTACTCCCCCCAAATCACAAAACATTTTTTCAAACAGCATTTTCAAAAGGAAAAAAGTGACTTTTTTTGTAGAAAATGACCTTTCCTGTACTGATTTTGGACGCTTTACAAAAATGTCCAAATCCAGACTTAGATGTCATATCCAAAAATGCCCCTTGTGCATTTGACATGCCCAAAGTCACAAGGAGCTGTAGTGGGACTTGAGCCCATGTGACCAGGATCAAAGCCTGCTGCACTAACTATTAAGCCACTCCTCCTCTGTTTTGGACATCTTGCATTTGGATGTCTTTTGTTCAAAAATGGACCAAAAAAAGGCCATCCAAATCACAAAATGTCCAAATCACAGGACATCCATAGTATTTTCGAACACAAAAGACAGACGTCCATCTTTTTTGAAAATGACCTTCTTTCCTGTTCGGAATTTGGACGTCTTTGTAATACATCCAAATTCTGATTTAGATGTTTCTTTCGAAAATGCCCCTCTAAGTGTACCCGATGTTAATCCTAATGACTAAATCTGCAGTAGAATATTCCACAACATGGAAAAGGCTTTGTAGACATGACAAGTATTCCTAAATCTGCCAAGAAACAGCCTGGATTTTCTCTTACCTCTCATCTGAGAGAAGTTTGTGACTACATTTGATATGCAAGGGGTTAATGCCATTTATTGGAGGCAGGTGATGTAAAGAACAGATAAGTAAATCAACAACACTGAAGTCCTTGAATTGCTGGAATCTCAGATGCAGGCGCTCTGCAGTAATTTTCACATTCCTTGTTAACAGCAAAGCTTTGTTCTCTGGTGTACCATATGCCCTAACTACTCTTCACTGTCTGATATCCACTTTTATTAGCTTCTCCTGCAAAAGAGCTTTAAAGCATACACACAAACACACACATACATGTTTACAGACCATCTGGGTGAGATTTGCCGGGTGTTAATTTATAAAAATGACTGCACCTTGGAACAGAGGGTAGGTTGGTTTGTGACTAAGGGATTAATGAAATTGCTTTAGCCAAATCACCATCAGCAAACCTGCTATCACCCTGTCTGGTGACTGGCTACATAGGTTCGTCTGCCTCATTTGGGGGCTTTTTACTAAGCTGCATAGGCGCGAACGTTCATCCTATGTGCATCAATTTTGAACTTCCGCCTGGCTACCACATGGCCCGGGCGGTAATTTCATTTTTTACACAAATCCACTAAGTGCTAACTGGGCGGTAATCAGCATTGTATGCACGTAGACCATTACCGCCCGGTTAATGCGTGAGACCTTACCGCTAGGTCAATGGGGGGCAGTAAGGTCTCAGACCCAAAATGGACGCGCAACAATTTTTATTTTGCTGCATGCCCATTTTCGGCAAAAAAAAGTTCTTTTTTGCAAGCATGCTGAATAAATGGACCTCCACGCATCCAATACATGCATCTACACCAGTGCAGGCCTTTTTCAGCGCACCTTAGTAAAAGGAACCCTTGGTGCTTTTAGTGAAGTACAAAGTGCTGTTCCATAAACAAGTATACTGAACCCTCCAGTCTTAGAGACGACAGACTCTGTATCCCTGTGCTCATCCCTCAAAAAGGCAAGCACCCAACATATATTTCCAAAACTAAATTGTTACTTGAAATAGCTAATCGGGGGATGTCTCAGGAGACAGATGTAGTGTTTGATGTATGATTCAGTGCCACACCTAATCTATCTCAATTATGACAAGAATTAAGGATCCGGCAACAGTGAAACAAAACTATATTAGGCCAACAGTATTTCTGCATCAAAGCTTCGTGATATTGAACAACACTTAAATTACATCTATTTGCTAATT
Organism: Microcaecilia unicolor; assembly: GCF_901765095.1. Taxonomy (NCBI): domain Eukaryota; kingdom Metazoa; phylum Chordata; class Amphibia; order Gymnophiona; family Siphonopidae; genus Microcaecilia; species Microcaecilia unicolor. Next base: position 164,213,612 of record NC_044041.1, read on the forward strand.
AAATATGTGTATGCAGTTCCACTGCGCTCGGCATGGATAATTGAAACAAAATTACTCCGAGTGACTGGAATGGAGCAAGAACGACAACAGAAAAAAGGGAAATATTTGCTGAGTTTATTTGCAGTGGCATAGTATTAAAAAGACTATGTGGCATGGAATCTTCATGTGCCAGCGTTTCTCCTGTCCCATTTCTTCACAAAATCTCCCCTGTGTCTCCACTTCCTTTCTCTGTCCTCTGTTAAATCTCCCCTCTGAAAAGTGGGACTGAGGATTTACAAGTGTCAACCCCCCCCCCCCCACCCTGGGTTGTTGATTGAACATATTTGGGTGTGAGGTCCACAAAGAGTGCAAAACTGCATACTGTATTTGGGGGTAGTCTGGAGGTGCAGTGAAAGGTGTTACTAGAGGTTCCATAGTTGTCCTTGCCCAATTGTGCTTCAAATATCTTTTTTCCCCCTAGGTTATGATGCATATTTTCTTCTTTTGGCAAATATTACTATTACTTATCATTTCCATTGCAGTATTAGATGTTCACAGTACTCTGCACAAACATGCAAGAGAAAATCTCTGCTTGACAGAGCTTACAGATAGACAAACAAAAAGGACAAATAAGAGATTATGCGAATGATTCAAACAACATTGAGGGGGCCTTTTTCTAAAGCTTAGTTCGAGTTATCTGCAGCAGGGACCATAGGAATAAACTGGGCCCTGCTACAGATAACTCGAGCTAAGCTGTAGTAAAAGACCTCCTTATTTAGTTATTTATTGGGATTTATTAACCACCTTTATGAACAGATTCACCTAAGGCGGTGTACAAAAGGTACTGTTAAAACATAAAACTTACAATTTTGTTAACAGCATAACAATAGTAAAATAGCCAAGTATGAATATAAATATAATAAATGAGATAAACTTGAAAACAGTAAATTGAAACTTAATAATAGAACTACTGTGAAATGGTACCAAAAATATACACTTTTAACAGCACTGGAATTCAAATACCAGAGATATAATACAATCCTATATAATAAAACGCACCTCCAACATTCTGAAGCTGACTGCATGGCTGAGGCATTCCTGCTCTCTGTATCCATCTCCTGAGTTGACATCACATACTTCCGGGTTCGTCACAAGCAGAAGTGACCAACCACACAAGGTTTCTCAGCTTCAGAATGTTGGAGGTGCATTCTATTAAATAGGATTGGTCAATTCCTTGAAGCACAGCCAGAGCTCAGCGTCCTGCACAGTAATGCTCAGACACCAGAGGGGGGGGGGGGCTGACACTAGAGAGGGGGGGAGGTATCTCTGTCACACACACACTCTCTCTCACAGTCAATGTCTTTCTCTCTCTCACTCTCACACACTCTATGTCTCACACTGTATCACATTCACTCTCTATGTGTCACACAGTCACTCACACACTCTCTTGGTCTCATACACTCAGATCAGTCTCACAGAGAGTCTGTGTCTCACACACAATCTCTCGCACAAACTGTATCTGGGTGAAACACACTCTCTCTCTCTCACACTGTGTCTCACATACGCACTTGCACACACTCTCATTCTCACACACACACTCTCTCTCTCACAGACAGACTCACACCCTGACTCACTCTCTCTCTCTCTCACACACACACACACACACACTCGCACATTCACTCTCTCTCACACACAGTCACTCTCACATACACTCTCTCAAACATACACACTCTGAGGAAAACCTTGCTAGCGCCCGTTTCATTTGTGTCAGAAACGGGCCTTTTTTTACTAGTCTATATTAAAACTGCAAAGGGGCCACTCTCAAATGCTACTTTCATCAGTGCACTAACTTTGCAATACCAGATTCCTTCCTAAGAAGTTAAATAACATCTTGGCAGTGCTAGCAAATTATTTTTTTAGATAAACCAGTTAGCAGAACAAAAAAAATATATTACCAGCCACTCTTTGCATTATACAGGCACTTTACCTCTCTGTGCCTCCATTCTAGTCCTCTTGGGGATAATTACATTATCTCCTTGTGCCAATCTGCAGCCAAATTTATGTATTCGGATTTAGCTGAAGTCTTTTCTCAGTAGTTCAGGACAAGTTACATTCAGGTACACTAGGCATTTTTCTTTCCCTGGAGGGCTTACAATGTAAGAGTCTAATGCAGAAAATTACCGTGGATAGCAGGGGCATTTAGCATGAGGTATACACGATGCAGGAATGGGTCTGCCTTAGAAGCTAGCTTGCATGGTAACTGTCAGCAAACAGCACATTAAAATCAAGATATTACCTATTCTGCCCTGATGCAGAGAAGTTTTGAAAGGAGCACAACACCAGCACAACATAAGAAAATCCCTAGTTGGTTAAGCAGCCTCCTCCCTCCCCCCCCCCCCCCCCCCCCCACACAACACGACCCAACCTGATTGACCCCCTTCCCCGATATTTAAAACAAAACCCCTAGTGTAGTGTTGCCAAATGGCAAAAATTTTCCAGCCAAAAGCCAGCCCAAAATTAATATAAATATTAATAAGGTCAATATGAATATTAATGAGGTCAATTTAAATATTAATGAGGTCAATTTAAATATTATATTAAATATTATATTGTAAATAAATCATATTATATTATAAATAAATATTAATAAAGTAGCCACAATCATAAACGGATCCACCCCCCCCCCCCACCTACGAAGAAAAGAACTTACTGAACTCACCGCACATGACAGACTGAAGAGGTAGAGAGTGACTGTGTGAGACTCTGAAAGGCTTCCCACCGTGCAGGTATGCTCAGGCATTTCAAAGAACCCTACAGCCCGCCTCCACGGGGCTTTTATTGGTCCGCAGGAAAAAACAGCCAACCCATGGCCGCGGTGGCAAAAAGTCACCCAATATCCCGTGACCCGTGGCTTTCAAAGAAAACCGCAGCGGTCGCATGAAACCTGCCCAACTGTGCGGCCGAACCACAGAATTGGCAGCTTTGCCCTAGTGTCTAGTGGCACGCCTCCTGCCTGCCCATGACTATGGAACTTTGGGAGGCTAAGTACTTTGAAAATGAGCTTGACAGTCACTCACACACTCTCTTGGTCTCATACACTCAGTCTCACAGAGAGTCTGTGTCTCACACACACTCTCTCTCTTGCACACACTGTATCTGTGTGAAACACACACTCTCTCTCTCACACTGTGTCTCACATACGCACTTGCACACACTCTCATTCTCACACACACACACTCTCTCTCTCACAGACACACTCATACTCAAACTCACTCTCTCTCTCTCACACACACACACTCACACATTCACTCTCTCTCTCACACACACAGTCACTCTCACATACACTCTCTCAAACATACACACTCCGAGGAAAACCTTGCTAGCGCCCATTTCATTTGTGTCAGAAACGGGCCTTTTTTTACTAGTGTTATCATAATACTAATGATACACTTAATAAGCATGTATTAGAACATTCAACTAACATAGATATGATGGTAATGATTTTCTACAATACAGCTTACCATATAGCTGAGGGACCAAGAGCAGATATATGATGGGAACAAGATGTGTGGTAAAGAGTCAGTTGGTATAATTAGATGGTTAGCTAAACTGAAGGCAAGTTCTTTGTATAGTTAAGTAAGAGATAAGGAACTGATCTAAGTTACAGTGTGTGTAGCAAGCTAGTCCAGGTGCAGAATGAGTGTATAGTCAGTCACCCTATGTATTAAAGGCTTGGGAGAAGAGCCAGGCTTTGACCTGCTTCCTGAAGTGTATTATCATGTGTATTAAACAGGTGAATAAGGGGTTAAGGTCTAAAAGCAGACTCAAAAAGGTGGACTTCTAGCTTGGCTTTGAATAAGGCCAGAGATGGAGTATGATGTATTGACACAATTTATTTATATAAAAGATTTCTAGACCACCTATAAATTAGGTGGTTTCCAATTAAGAACATACACAATAAAAAGAAAAACATCAAAATACAAATTGAATAAACAAAACAATAAAAATGACAAATCTCTTCTTGTTTCACAGATTCAATTACAAAGGGATCGTCTTTGCTACGAATACATGTGCAAGGGAGAAAGCTCCGTCACTGCACATTTCATCAATTAGATGCCTTCACACATTTGACCCCTGATGCAGGCGATGTACACCGAAGCACAGCCTGTGTTGGGTCATTTATGGAAGATTGATGCTTAAGTTATACGATTAAAGGAACTGTGTCCTGATTTTGAAGGCTCTTGGTACTTTTTTTGCTATTTGGATTTTGTTCTGTACTTTGGACCCTCTCTGTGTTGCTGTGAAAGCTCTTCATAATATCACATAACTACTACAAAAACTTCAAAAAACAAAAATGATGTCACAAATAGATGAGTCTTTAAAGTTTTTCTTAAACTGTGCAAGACTATCACAGTGGCCAAGTTGGTCAGGAAGTGCATTCCATAATGAAATTGCAATAGAATATCTCCTACCAGAAAACAAGAAACTGCAAGAGAATATTAGCATTCTAACAATCATATGGAGAAAGAAGCCTCAGTGAGCCCAAACCCACATAATAAGCTGTGGTCTATCGGGCAACTACAGTTTAATTATCGGCATAAAAGACCTCCAGTGATTACCTATTTTATTAGCAGACATTCCAAAAAAATTCAAATATTTCAAAATTTTCAAAATAGAGTACTTATCTTTTAGTATAGCCCACATGCCAAATGCTGCAGCAATTGTCCGATGGTGGCCAGCGTTTTGTTTACTGCTTCGGGGACTTGCGGAGCATAACTAGCAAAAATAGTCTGGGCTTAGCATACACCATGCTCTCACACTACAGGCTACCAGGATTTTTCTCTCAGTGCATTCAAGGTATAAATTTGAAATGGTGGTGAAGGGACTGAAGCTCAAGGAAGGGCTGCTGGCTACTCTTATTGACAAGTAATGTCTTTGGGTGCCTTCATGGATGACATGTTACATATTTTAAATTAAATTATTTCAAACACAATACTAAACCACATGCAAACCTATAGAAACAATTCAACTGTATTTAAAGATTCTTAATCTGGCAGTGTCTCATAATTTTAACCTTATCACACACATGTTTGTTATAAAGACAACCACCTCAACACACAACAGATTCTGCAACATATTCTAAAACCCTGTCTGATGTTTTGACAAACTAAGATTAAAGTTTTGATGTGACCTCAGTAAGGCCAACACACAGTCACTCCACTACAAAACACTATGCACAAACTTCTTCAAAAGCAATTCAGAATGTTACCATACCTTAATAGCACTAACTCCCAAGACTCACAAAGCAAGAACCTTATGCATGAAAAGGCATCACTGTAAATATTACACCACACTCTAAGGGGGTCTTTTACTAAAGCTTAGCTTGAGTTATCTGCAGCAGGGTCCATAGGAATAAAATGGGCCCTGCTGCAGATAACTCGAGCTAATCTTTAGTAAAAGACCCCCTAAAACACCAATATACTACCTAGTGCTCATCTGCCCACAACCTCTGAGTCATCTTTGACTCCTCCCTCTTCTTCTCTGCGCATATCCAGCAGATAGCCAAGACCTGTCGCTTCTTCCTCTTTAACATCAGCAAAATTCGCCCTTTCCTCTCGGAACACACCACCCGAACTCTCGTCCACGCTCTCATTACCTCTCGCCTTGACTACTGCAACTTACTCCTCACCGGCTCCCACTTAGCCACCTATCCCCCCTTCAATCTGTTCAGAACTCTGCTGCACGTCTTATATTCCGCCAGAACCGATATACTCATATCACCCCTCTCCTCAGGTCACTTCACTGGCTTCCAATCAGATACCGCATTCAGTTCAAGCTTCTCCTTCTTACCTACAAATGCACTCAGTCTGCTGCCCCTCACTACCTCTCTACCCTCATCTCCCCTTACGTTCCCGCCCGAAACCTCCGTTCACAGGACAAATCCCTCCTCTCATTACCCTTCTCCACCACCGCCAACTCCACGCTCCGCTCATTCTGCCTAGCCTCACCCTATGCTTGGAACAACCTTCCCGAGCCCTTACGCCAAGCCCCCTCCCTGCCCATCTTCAAGTCTTTGCTTAAAGCCCATCTCTTCAATGCTGCGTTCGGCACCTAACTCTTACCTTTCAGGAAATCCTGACTGCCCCAATTTGACTGCCCCTATCAGACTGACTGTTCACGTGTCCTTTAGATTGTAAGCTCTTTGAGCAGGGACTGTCCTTCTATGTTAAATTGTACAGCGCTGCGTAACCCTAGTAGCGCTTTAGAAATGTTAAGTAGTAGTAGTAGTAGTGGAAAAAAACACACACAAAACAAACATGACTGCAACAAGATCTCTACATAGGCACTATACGCTAGTAAAATACCACACCTTAGTCCAGTGATTTCAAAACTGGGTTCTGCAGAACCCTTGGGATCCTCAAACTCTCTTTGAGTGGTTCCTCAAGAAATTAGATTGTAGAATCTGTTTGTATGAACATATATATGTTTACATAAGTTGAGAGTTCATCTGTGTATAAAAACATATTTTAGGGGTTTCATCATAGTAAAAGGTTTGGCAATCACTGCCTTAGTCACACACACAAAACCCAGATAGACTCTCAACAAATGTAAAACAAAGGACCACACATCTGTAATAGAGCTATGAAGGCAAGAAACTGAAATGGGAAACTCAGGAAGTCAGACTCTGCACACAACAATAATAGAGAAAGAGAAATTAAAATGCAAAATACCACAGATGTGCATTTCCAAAAACTGGCATATTCCAATTAATAAATTCAAAATCATATACTTTTTTCTACTTTTGTTGTCGAAGCATTTTATTTTTCTATTCACTTTTTTTCTATTTAGTTTGGTCCCGGTGTCTCTTTTCTGTTTTTTCCTGTCTTTGCAAGGTCTCCTGTCCATTTGACTTTTCTTCTCTATGTCTATTCTTCATCTTCATTCCTGTGTCTCCTGTCCAGCATTTCCCCTCTGTGTCCCTGTCCCTATCCTTATCTGTCTCTCCCCCCACGTTCAGCATCTGCCCTTTCAGTGACCTTATCCTCCCCTATTTTCAGAATCTCTCCTCTGCATTCCTATCTTGCATTTCCATCCTGAATCCATATCCCTTCCCCTGTGATTAGCATCCCCCCATGTCCAACATTGTCCTTGTGTGTCCCTGTTTCCTCTTTGTCCAGCATTGCTCTTTTGTGTCCCTATCCTCCCTCCATGCCCAAAAACTCTTCTTGGTCTCCCTGTCCCTCCTCTCTCTTTCCCCTTCCTCCCATTGCCCATACCCCCTACACCAGGACTAGTATCTTTCTCCTGTCTTCCTCTCCCCCAGCCCACTATATCTCCCTTTTGGGTTCAGTGTCTTCCCGCCTTTCTTCCTCTCTTCCAGTTAGCCTCTCTCTCTTTCCCTTCTACTACCCCTGCTGGTCCAGCATCTATCCCTCTACTCTGCCTCCAACTCCTGGTTCCAGCACCTCTTCCTGTTTGTTTGTCCCTCCCTCTCCTGCACAGGTTCAGTACAGCAGAATTTCTTTCATCTGTGTATCCCTGGGTCCAGCACCTCTCTTTCCCTCTCTATCTTGTAGGTCCAGCATTTGTCCCCTTTCCTCCACCCTCCTGGTTCTAGCATCTGCCTTCTTTCATTTCCTCTCTCTCCTTTCCAGTTCCAGTGTCTGTCCCCTTTTCTCCCCCCCCCCCCCCTTGTTCCAGTATACCTATCCCTCCCTCCCTGCTGTCCCCCTCATTTTTTCCTCTTGTTGCCGGTAGTGGTACTGCATCAATTAAACCAGCCTGCCTCAGGGCTTTGGGCCTTCCTTGTAATGTGTCCTGCCCTCATTGAAGCAGGAAGTTACATCAGTGAGGGCAGGATGTGTCATAGGAAAGGCCCAAAGAAGGCTGATTTAATTGATGCAGTACCACTACCGGCAGCAAGGGGAAAAAGTGAGAGAGAACGCAGGAAGGGAGGGAGAGGGATGCTGGAACCGGGAAGTGGGGGAAGGAAAGGGGACAGACACTTGAACTATGATGGAGGGGGAAAAAGAGTTGCTGGACCCAGGGAGAGTAATACAGGCACCTGGAATGGCCCGGTGAGAGTCAAAGGCTTGAGGCTTGTGGCTGGGAAAGCTTAGCTTCCCTAAGCCTCTTATAAAGGGTGCCTACGTGCAGTTATCTCTTCTGTGATTTTAGAAATGGAAGAAAGGATGGTAGGGGTTGAAGGAAGGATATAGGAATGAAGTTTTTGTTTAGGCATTCAGGTTGGAGATGGGGTATTTGGAATTATGAAAGAGGGGGGTGTGAATTGGATGCTGGAATGTGAATTGGGTGGTGGAGGTTTAGGGGGTGCCAAGTATGTCACAGGAACAGAGTCATCCCCATTCCCTCCCCGCAACAAAAGATTTTTTACTGTCCCTACCCCATTCCTGCAGTCAAACAGACTTCATAACCCCCATTTCCTCACTGTCTTCGCATTCTCCATCCCTATCCCTTCCCCATCCCTGCAGTCTTAATTTTGTTCCTCGCATCTCCCCGCTCACAGCAGAAAAAAAGATTTTTTTTTGCTACTTTGTGGACCTAACAAGCACACACACCATCCATATTTTTCTGGCCCCTCTTCCTGCACCCACTCCATCCACCTTTGTTTCCATCCCCACCCTGCACATATACACCATCCATCTTTTTTCTAGCCCCCCTCCTGCACATATACTTATATTTTTTCAGCTCCTCTTCCTGCACCCACACTCCAGCCACCTCACTGTACTCACACTCCAACCACCTTTGTTTTCAGCCCCCCCTGCACAGAAACCATCCATATTTTTTTCAGCCCCTGCCCCGTACCCACACTCTATCTACTTTTGTTTCCACCCCCCTTGCACACTACAGCGAGGCTTAGTAAACAGAGGGGTTGGTAACTTAGACCAATCATCAGCCAAAAATCTCCCAAAACTGTTTAACTTTTTAATTCTTATCTTCAAAATTGATACTTGTTCACAAAATATTTTGTACCTAGTACTGCCTGTAAAGAATATCATGCAGCGGGAACAGAAGCACTTAGCTGACTCCCCCCCCCCCCCCCCCCCCCCCCCCGTTTACAAAGCCGTGCTGGCCGCTTCCAGTGTGCTAATGCCAACACACCCCATTCACTTTGAATGGGCTATGTCGGCATTGCTGCTAAGGTGACTTTGTAAACAAGGGGGTTAGCTTTTTAGAAAATCCCAGCGGGGACCCTTTTCACTGTAAAGCAGGCTTCATCAGGGGAATGTTCCAAATGTCAATCTACATGAAAAAATATATTGAATTAATTTTACTAGCAATACATTGAGTGATAAAACACGAAGGGGTCCTTTTACAAAAAGCGGCCTGTAGTAGTAGGGGCACGTATTTTTGGAACACGCTGGACCACTTTTTACTATTGCTGGGTAAAGACCATTTTTTAATGGGCTGGGAAATGAGTGTGTGCAAAAATAAAAAATTAGCATGCGCTTATTTAAAGCCTGAGCCCTTACCACCAGCCATTGACCTAGCGGTAAGGGCTCATGCACTACCCATGCGCTGCCCATGTGCCAATGTGGCTGCGCCAGAGGCGTAGCTACGTGGGGGCTACAGGGGCATGGGCCCCTGTGGATTTGGCCCTGGCCCCCCCCGCCGCCAACCCCTTTGACCCCCCTCCCGCCGCCAACCCTCCCCCGCCAGCCAAAGTCCTCTTCTTCGGCGCAGCCGCGTAACTAATCTGCAAGGGCAGGCTTTTGTTTCTGTGAGTCTGACGTCCTGCACGTACAATGTGCAGGATGTCAGACTCACAGAAACAGAAGCCTGCCCTTGTAGGTCAGCAAAGGTACCCGACGGCGGCAGCGGGGGAGGAGGGTTGGCGGTGGCAGGAAGAGGGGGTTGAAAGGGTTGGCGCTGGGGAGGGTCAAAGGTGGTGGTGGCGGTGGGGAGGTCAAAAATGGGGGGGGGGGCGGCGGCGCCGGAGGGGGCTAAAATGTGCCCCCTCACCTCTGGCTCTGGACCCCCCTCCCGCCAAAGTCTGGCTATGCCCCTGGGCTGCGCTGCTGATTACCACCAGGAACGTCCCGTACCACCCCCCCCCCCACACACACACACACACACAGTAGAAAAAAGAAAAATATTTTCTACCTTGGGATTTGGCAAGCACCAAACTCGGAATTACTGTCGGATGAATGTGCTAGTGGTAGTGACAATTTGGCATGCGCTACCTGTGCATTATCCCCCCCCCCCCTGCAGCTTTGTAAAAGGGCCTCAAAGTCACAACTAAAGGCAACACATGAATTTACTTTAGTGCTTCTTATCTTCAATATACCATGCTGCCAGGCAGAGAACTGGCAATGAACTAATGGTGCTGGTATTTATCAAAGGTGCAGTGAATGACACCATCAGAATTCAAAAACAGCAACTGTTCTTTTTGTTTATTGGAAATAAGAAGGGTAACCAGAGAAAAGGATCTTATAAACTAAAAATAATAATTTATAGGTGACTCACTAAGCTTTAGTAAAAGGTCCCCAAAATGAACATCAAAGAACTCATTGAAAAAATTCTACCGTGGGTGGGGTGGGGTTCTATTTATAAAACATCATAATCTTTACACTTGACACATCCAAGAATTACAGTAACAAAACTCAAAGAACCTCATCATCTGGTTTTCATGGGTTACGATTTAACAAATTTTCTAATGGTTGCCAACTGTTTTCCACTGTTTACAGCTGATTCAGCTTAATAGCTGCAGACATTCCATACCCCAGCTGATGTGTATTTCACCAAAGAGTTTTTCCAGCTACCTAGATTTTACTGAAATGTTAAGGATATCACAATGTCTAATAGATGCCAATCATAAGGTATAAGATGTAAATGTTTTAGAAAGGAGCAAGAAATGATTTCTGAAAGTATGGGAGCAGAAGGCACAGGATTGTACGAATGAGAATCCAAATTTCCTGCCAGAAGCTATAGATCCTAGGGCATTCATACAACATGTGAACCATTGAATCTATGGTATGACCACAGTGTCAGCACTGCAATGACTGAATCAGGTCAGTTCTATTAATTTTGTAAGGCATCCAAGGAGATCTATGCGATAATCCCTCTGTATCAGTCTCTGTTAACATCTCATTTGGAGTAGTGTGTGCCAGTGTGGAGACATTTTCAGAAATGTTCCCCATTCTATGCGCAGGACCCAAGAAGCGGGCAGTGCTCTGGAGTGTCAATGCGTGGTTCAGACGATGGTGCAAAGATGATAGATTTAGATTTGTTAGGAACTGGGCAGCATTCTGGGGAATATATGTGCAGCTTTTAAACAAGAATGGGGAAGGCAGAGCCAACAGCCGACAGTCACTCAGGATCACATGGTTCGGAGTGAAGTATCTTTGACGGATACTATCAAAACAGGGAAGATAGGACTTCCAATGGAGTGGTTGCAACAAAGGCGAAAGAAAGCCAGGATCCTTTAAGAGGAGAGCAGAATGAAGATTACAAATTATCCCTGTCAACTTCTAAGCAGCTTGTAGATAAAAACAAACAAACAAAAAACCCAGAATTTGAAACATCTGCATACAAATGCCAGAAGCCTAAAAAATTAGATGGGAGAGTTAGATAATTATTATTTATTATTTATTGCATTTGTATCCCACATTTTCCCACCTATTTGCAGGCTCAATGTGGCTTACATAGTTTTGTTATGACATAATATAGCACTAAGGGATATGATTTAATATATTGCCTTTCTGTGGTTATAATTAAAGAGGCCCTTATACCAAGCTGCAGGAAAAAGGGCCCTGCGCTGGCTCACAACAGGTATAAACGCCCCCAGCACACATGGCCATGCGGTAATAGAACTCTTACTACATGGCCATGTAATAGGGAGCCCTTACTGCCACCCATTGAGATGACGATAAGGGCTCCACACTAACCCAGCAGTAACCGGGCAGCATGCAGTGTTGCCCGATTACTGCCAGGTTACCGCTGTGCAAGCCATTTCCTGAGGTTTTCTTTTTCCCCTGGAAATGGTGTGTGTTCGGAGTGGGACTATCACCGGCAGCCTCATTGGGCCAGCGGTAATCCCGAAAGAGTGAGCAGTAAGCCCGCATTGGGCTTACCTCCACTCTGTAAAAGGGCCCCTAAGTGACTTGCCCAAAGTCACGAGAAACTGCAGTGGGAATCATACCCCATTCCCCAGGTTCTCAAGCCAGTGTACTAACATTAGGCAACTTCTCCATGCCACTAAATAAAGAGGTAGATATAATAGACATCTCAGAGACTAGTGGAAGGCGAACAACAAATGGGACTATATCCCCCCCAATATTCAGCACTATTTAACTAGCCAGGAATGGCTCCAGGCCAGTCAAATAGCGCTTAACTGGCTATCCATGAAGATAGCCGGTTATCTCCCACTGAATATTCCAGGTCAGAGCTTAGCAGCTAACTGGTTATATCATATATAAAGCATATGTGGACAGACTTCGACATGTAAATATGTATACTCTGGAATAAAGGTGGGAGAGGGGAGATATGATGGAGACATTAAAATTACTCTAAGGTATAAATTCATGGGAGATAAGTCTTTTTCAATTGAAAGAAAGCTCTAGAACAAGGGTCATAAAATGAAGGTGAAAGGGGATATACTCTGGATTAATCTGAGGAAATACTTCTTTACAGAAAGTATGGTGGATGTGTGTACCAGCCTCTGAGAGATGGTGGAGATAAGAATAGTACCTATATTCAAGAACGTATGGAGCAAGCACTGAGGATCTCTTGGGGAGAGGAAGGGATTATAGGGATGAGTAGTTAGTGTGAATAGTATGACTGATTAGACCATATGGTCTTTTTCTGCCATCATTTTCTACATTTATATTTTTAAATATTGTTGGCCAGAAGAAATGTAACCAGTCTGAGTTTGGGAATATTCATAATATTGTGAATATTCATGAGATAAATTTGCATAACATGCAATATTCATAAAAACAAAATATACAATGATAGCAGAAAGAGGCCATATGGATCATTCAGTCTGCTTTAGAGAATGACACGGGGACAAAGTTTGTCCCCGTCCCTGTGGGTTCTGTCTCCGTCCCTGCCCCATCCCCACAGGCTCTGTCTCTGTTCCCGCCCACGCCCCGTTCCCACAGGATCTTTCTCCATGCCTGCCCCATCCCCATGGGCTCTGTCTTCATGTGCAGAAGCCTCAAACAATTATGATTTTATATTTTCATATTTTATATTTTATCTTCCCTATTCCACCCTAACATCTAATTGTATTTGTTCCCTACCGGACTTGGTGAATGCCTTTCGGTATTATGTAAGCCACATTGAGCCTGCAAATAGGTGGGAAAATGTGGGATACAAATGTAACAAATAAATAAATAAATATTTAAATATTTTTATTAAAGTATAAAAAGGAACAATATGCTGTGCAACTGTTATGTATAAATTACAAATATAAAACAATAATAACAGCGAGCAGCTATAATAACCCTCCTCATCACCACCCTCTACCCTGCCAATCCCAACAACAGCTGATTTCTACTACCCCAAGGAATCCTAATCCATCCTGCTAAGATGTCCAGGGGTATAAAATACAACCTGTTCTGTATGCCCTAGAGGGGAGAAAGATGCTCTATGAAGCACTGTTTTGATTTTTTAATCTGTGAATGAATAAGAAGTCATTAACAATCTCAGGATTCAGTCTAGCTCTCCTGTCTTCCACGGTCCTACCTGAAATAGAAGATAAGTACATAAGTATTGCCATACAGGGAAAGACCAAAGGTCCATCAAGCCCAGCATCCTGTTTCCAACAGTGGCCAATCCAGGTCACAAACACCTGGCAAGATCCTAAAAAAGTACAAAACATTTTATACTGCTTATCCCAGAAATAGTGGATTTTCCCCAAGTCCTTTTAATAATGGTCTATGGACTTTTCCTTTAGGAAACTGTCCAAACCTTTTTTAAACACCGGTAAGCTAATCGCCTTTACCACATTCTCTGGCAGCGAATTCCAGAGTTTCATTACACATTGAGTGAAGAAAAATTTTCTCAGATTTGTTTTAAATTTACTACATTGTAGCTTCATCGTATGACCCCTAGTCCTAGTATTTTTGGAAAGCGTGAACAGACACTTCACATCTACCTGTTCAACTCCACTCATTATTTTATAGACCTCTATCATATCTCCCCTCAGCCACCTTTTCTCCAAGCTGAACAGCCCTAGCCGCTTTAGCCTTTCCTCATAGGGAAGTTGTCCCATCCCCTTTATCATTTTCATCGCCCTTCTCTGCACCTTTTCTAATTCCACTATATCTTTTTTGAGATGCGACAATTCAAAGGCATTTTAACATCCTCATTTTGTTTTCCATTCCTTTCCTAATAATACCTAACATTCTATTTGCTTTCTTAGCCGCAGCAGCACACTGAGCAGAAGGTTTCAGCGTATCATCGATGACACCTAGATCCCTTTCTTGGTCCGTGACTCCTAACATGGAACCTTGCATGACATAGTTATAATTCGGGTTCCTGTTTCCCGCATGCATCACTTTGCACTTGCTCACATTAAACGTCATCTGCCATTTAGACGTCCAGTCTTTCAGTCTCGTAAGGTCCTCTTGAAAATTTTCACAATCCTCCCGCGATTTAATGACTTTGTGTAATCAGCAAATTTAATTACCTCACTAGTTACTCCCAACTCTAGGTCATTTATAAATATGTTAAAAAGCAGCGGTCCCAGCACAGACCCCTGGGGAACCCCACTAACGACCCTTCTCCATCGAGAATACTGACCATTTAACCCTACTCTCTGTTTTCTATCTTTTAACTAGTTTTTAATCCACAATAGAGCACTACCTCCTATCCCATGACTCTCCAATTTCCTCTGGTCTTTCATGAGGTACTTTGTCAAATGCCTTCTGAAAATCCAGATACACATCATCAACCGGCTCACCTTTATCTACATGTTTGTTCACCCCTTCAAAGAAATGTAGTATATTGGTGAGGCAAGATTTCCCTTCACTAAATCCATGTTGACTATCCAGCTTATTTTCGAGGAGATCGCCGGCCATCTTCCGACACAAATCGGGAGATGGCCGGCAATCTCCTAAAGCCGGCTAAATCGGTATAATCGAAAACCGTCGCGGAGCCGGCCAAACTTCAAGGGAGCGTTTCGGTAGGGTAGCGAAGGCGGGACGGGGGCATGCTTTGAGATGGCCGGCTTCACCCAATAATGGAAAAAAGAAGGGCATCCCTGGAGAGAATTTGGTCCACTTTATTTGGTCCCTTTTTTTCAGATTCAAGTCCCAAAAAAGTACCCAAACTGACCAGATGACCACCAGAGGGAATCGGGGATCACCTCCGCTGACTCCCCCAGTGGTCACTAACCCCCTCCCACCCTAAAAAAACAACTTTAAAAACTTTTTTTGCCAGCCTCTATGCCAGCCACAAATGTCATACTCAGGTCCATCACAGCAGTATTCAGGTCCCTGGAATAGTTTTAGTGAGTGCAGTGGACTTCAGTCAGGCGGACCCAGGCCCATCCCCCCCTACCTGGTACACTTGTGGTGGAAAATGGGATCCCTTCAAAACCCACCCGAAACCCACTGTACCCACATGTAGGTGCCCCCCTTCACCCCTTAGGGCTATGGTAGTGGTGTATAGTTGTGGGGAGTGGGTTTGGGGGGGGGGATGGGGGGCTCAGCACACAAGGTAAGGGAGCTATGCATCTGGGACCAATTTGCGAAATCCACTGTAGTGCTCCCTAGGGTGCCCAGTTGGTGCCCTGGCATGTGAGGGGGACCAGTGAACTACGAATCCTGGCCCCTCCCACGACCAAATGCCTTGGATTTGTTTGTTTTTGAGATGGGCGCCATCGGTTTCCATTATCGGTGAAAACCGAGGGCGCCCAGCTCTAAATCCAGCGATCTCAGCATTTAGGTCGACCATCTTTAATGTTGACCTAAATGTTGAGATTTGGGGCGCCCCCAACTGTATTATCGAAACGAAAGATGGCCAGCCATCTCGTTCAAAAATACAGTTGGCCCTGCCCCTTCGCGGCGCCGTCCTCGGAGATGGGCGCCCTTAGAGATGGGCATCCCTGGTCAAAAATGCCCCTCTTTGTCTCATTAATCCATGGTTTTGAATATGCTCTGTAATTTTGTTCTTTATAATAGTCTCTACCATTTTGCCTGGCACCGACGTCAGACTCAGCGGTCTATAATTTGCCGGATCTCCTCTGGAAACCTTTTAAAATATTGGCGTTACATGGGCCACCCTCCAATCATCCGGTACCACGCTCGATTTTAAGGATAAATTACATATTACTAACAATATCTCCGCAAGCTCATTTTTCAGTTCTATCAGTACTCTGGGATGAATACCATCCGGTCCAGGAGATCTGCTACTCTTCAGTTTGTAGAACTGCCCCATTACATCCTCCAGGTTTAAAGAGAATTCATTAAGTTTCTCCGACTCATCAGCTTCGAATACCATTTCTGGCACCGGTATCCCACCCAAATCTTCCTTGGTGAAGACTGAAGCAAAGAATTAATTTAATCTCTCCGCTACAGCTTTGTCTTCCCTGATCGCCCCTCTTACTCCTCGGTCATCTAGCGGTTCAACCGATTCTTTTACCGGCTTCCTGCTTTTAATATACCTAAAAAAGTTTTACTATGTGTTTTTGCCTCCAACGCAATCTTTTTTTCGAAGTCCCTCTTAGCCTTCCTTATCAGTGCTTTGCATTTGACTTGACATTCCTTATGCTGTTTCTTATTATTTTCAGTCAGTTCCTTCTTCCATTTTCTGAAGGATTTTCTTTTAGCTCTAATAGCTTCCTTCACCTCAATTTTTAACCATGCCGACTGCCGTTTGGTCTTCCGTCCTCCTTTTTTAATATGAGGAATATATTTGGCCTGTGCTTCCAGGATGGTGTTTTTGAACAGCATCCACACCTGATGTAAATTTTTGACCCTCGCAGCCACTTCTCTAAGTTTTTATTTCACCATTCTTCTCATTTTATCATAGTCTCCTTTTTTAAAGTTAAACGCTAACATATTTGATTTCCAATGTATACCTGCTTCAAAGCTAATATCAAATCTGATCATATTATGATCACTGTTATCAAGCGACCCCAGCACCATTACCTCCCACACCAGATCATGCGCTCCACTAAGGACTAGGTCTAGAATTTTTCCTTCTCTCATTGGCTCCTGTACCAGCTGCTCCATAAAGCTGTCCTTGATTTCATCATCCATTATTATTGCGTTGCCCAGTTTGTTTGCGTCCCTAATTTCCTTTAACATTTCTGCATCCGTCTGTTCATCCTGGTCAGGCAGATGGTAGTACACTCCTATCGCTATCCTTTTCCCCTTTACACATGGAATTTCAATCCACAGTGCAAAGACTGGGGACACTCAAGGAATTTACATGGAAATACTTTTAAAACAAACAGAAGGAAATATTTTTTCACTCAACAAATAGTTAAACTCTTCCGGAGGATGTGGTAACACGGTTAGCGTATCTGGGTTTAAAAAGGTTTGGACAAGTTCCTGGAGGAAAAGTTCATAGTCTCCTATTGAGACAGCCAAACAGGATACTGGGCTAGATGGACCATTGGTCTGACCCATTATGGCTTCTCTTATGTTCTTATGTGTGTTCTTTGTAAACTAAAATGGGGGGGGGGGGGGAATCAGACAGTTGTCCATGTGTTCTTGGCTTGGTGTAGAGTATCCTTGAAGAATACAATTGAAACAGGACATTTAAGGAATCCTAATAGAGAGGTTTCAACAATGGTGAAAGAAAGCTAGGAGTATTTAATGGGAGAACAGAGTAAAGGATGCAAATTATCCCCGTCAACTTCAAAACAGCTTCTAGATGCAAGGAAAAAACACAATGTGAAGTGCCTATATACAAATGCTAGAAGCCTAAAAAATAAAATGGGAGAGTTGAAATATATAGCACTAAAGGAAAGAGGTAGATATAATAGGCATCTCAGAGATCTGGTGGGACAATCAATGGTACACTGTATTATCAGGGTACAAATTATATCGTAAGGATCAAATTGGAGGGGGGATTACGCTATATGTTAAAGAGGGAACTGAGTCAAACAAAATAAATATTCTACCTGAAACAGATAGCAGTGTGGAAGCCTTGTGGATAGAAATTCCATATGTGAAGGGAAAGAATATACTGGTAGGGCTTTACTACTATCTGCCAGGACAGAATGAACATACAGATGAACAAATATTTACAGAAATTAGGAAAGCTGGCAAATTGGGCACCATTATAATAATGGATGATTTCAATTACCCCAATATTGACTGGATAAATTCTACATCAGGGAGTGCTAGTGAGGTAAAATTTTTAGATGTAATAAATGACTGCTTCTTGGAAACAACTGGTCCATGAACCAATGAGAGGGGGAACTATTTTAGATCTAGTCTTTAGTGGAATGCAGGGCATGGTATGAGAGATGATGGTGTTCGATCCGCTGGGAAACAGTAATCATAACATAGTCAAATTTGAGATGAAGTCACTAAAGAAATCTATTGTTGCAGCATTCAATTTTCGAAAAGGTGACTGACAAAATGAGAAAAATGGTTAAAAAGAAGATGAAAGGATCAGCTACAAAGGTTAGAACTTTAAATCAGCCATGGACGTTGTTTAAAAATATGATCGTGGCCCCTCCGAAGGGACATCACCTTGTGGTGGAGGGGTTTCTGTGTTTCAATGACTCAGAGGGCTATGCTGAAGGGCTACCCATATCAGACAGGCCTCTGAGGAGAAACCAGACAAAGAGTGTCCCAAACTGGGAGAGTGGTGAGATGGTGACCCGGAGTTCGTATGCCCAACGGCCCAGCTGCCCTCTGAGGTTTTGTCTTCTTTATGTAAATTTCCTCTCCGCAATTGCATTTTCCTTAACTGAGAGGAAGGAAACAACCAGCGGTCAGCCGCTGATGGCCCGCGTTTTGTCCCCTGAGCAGCAAGTGCGGGACTGCTGCGCATCAAACTGCCCACAGATGAAAGGGTTGGCGAGTCCTTTGATTAGCGCCGGCGAAGGAGCGTCAACGCTCTTGGACCTGGAAAAACAACTCCATCACTCCCGAATTATTCAACCACCATGTCCAAAGGAGTGGAGGAGTGAGTTAGAGGCATATGCTGAAACAGAGGACGTTTACAGCAGAACCCGAATCGGCAGAACCACTCCTAAACACCTCAAGAGAAATCATTTTGGAGTTTTTGGCTTCCGTGGAGGTTACATTGAATACCATCTGGAAGGCGCTTTAGGACCTAACGGCGGTAGTAAATAACTTTGTTTCAGATATGATCTTATTGGAGAGTTGCACGGACAATTTGACTGAACCCACTGAGAGTGAAAAAATTGATATGAGAGATGAAGTTCTGTACAAGCAAGAAGTGGTTATGATCTTAAAAATGATAATGGACCAGAAACTTTGAATAATATGGTGGATGTTTTTGTGGATGATTAATGTCGAGATTATTGTTTTTTCCAGAGTTCCAGGTATGACTCCTAAAGATTTCCTCAGAAATATTTCCTTAATTATTACTTCGAAGGGAGTGAAGCCTGTGAAAACTGGAATTGCTTTAATCAGTGGGATTTGAATTACAGACTTGAGTATATGTATCGTTAAATAATTTCTGGTTTTTAAAAGAGAGAGAATGTAATCAGATGTAATATTTCTAACTAAAACCTGGACAATAAGTATGTTCTCAATGAAATGAATTGACTATATGCCGTATTTGGTCTTGAGGAAGCCAACCAGATGATCAATGTGGAATAATGTATTAGATGAGTAATATCTGGGGATAATCAGGTTAATACCATGTTTTATTTTTTCTGTTTACTGTTTAATTGATCTCCTTGTCTTATTTCACTCTCCCTATTTTTCTTCACTTTGTGGTCTAAGAAAGAGAAAGATTGTATATAATCCATATATCTAGTTGGGATTGTTTTCTTCTTATATTGTATTAATGTGCAATCATCTCTGTATTACTGTTTGCAAGTGACCCTTGTAAAATGAAAAATTATAAATAAATGATTTTTAAAAAAATATGATCGTGGAAGCCCAGACCAGATGTATTCCACGTATTAGCAAAGGTGGAAAGAAGAACAAACATGGTTAAAAGGTGAAGTGAAAGAGGCTATTAGTACCAAAAGAGCATCCTTCAAAGAATGGAAAAAGGGACCGAATGAAGAAAATAAGAAGCAATATAAGCAGTGTCAAGCTAGATTCAAAGCAGTGATAAAGAAGGCTAAAAGAGAATATGAAGAAAAACTTGCCATGGAGACAAAAACTCAGAGTAACATCTTTTTAGGTACATCAGAAATAGAAAGCCTGTAAGGGAATCCATGGGAGTGTTAGATCATAAAGGAGCAAAAGGGGCTTTCAGGGAGAACAAGGCCATAGCGGAGAGATTGAATGAATTCTTTGCTTCGGTCTTTATGGATGAAGATGTATAAGATCTACCTGTACTGGAAATGGTTTTTAAGGGTGATGATGTCGAGGAACTGAAAGATATCTCTGTGAACCTGGATGATGTACTGACCCAAATTAACAAATTAAAGAGTGATAATCCTGGACCGGATGGCATACATCCAAGGGTACTGAAAAAACTCAAACATGAAATTGCTGATTTGATGTATCCGTTGCACCTGAAGATTGGAGGGTGGCCAATTTAATGCCAATTTTTAAAAAGGGTTCTAGGGGTGATCCGGGAAATTACAGACTGATAAGACTGACTTCAGTGCTGGGGTAAATAGTGGAAACTATTATAAAGAATAAAATTATGGAACAGATAGCCAAATATGGTTTAATGGGACAGAATCATGGGATAAGAGGCAAGGTTCTGGTGTGGACTAGGAACTGGTTATTGGACAGAAAACAGAGGGTAGGGCTAAATGGTCATTTCTTTCAATGAAGGAGTGTGAACAGTGGAGTGCCGCAGGGATCTGTACTGAGACCGGTGCTATTTAACATATTTATAAATGATATGGAAATCGGAACGACGACACAAATTTACAGATAACATAAAACTATTCAAGGTTGTTAAAACACGTGCGGACTGTAAAATATTGCAGGAAGACCTTAGGAAACTGGAAGACTGGGCATCCAAATGGCAGAAGAAATTTAATGTGGACAAATGCAAGGTGATGCACATTTGAAAGAATAATCTGAATAAGTTACCTGATACTAGGGTCCACCTTGGGGGTCAGTACTCAAGAGAAAGATCTAGGTGTCATTGTAGATAATACGCTGAAATCTTCTGCTCAGTGTGTGGAGGTGGCCAAAAAAGCAAACAGGATGCTAGGAATTATTAGGAAAGGGATGGTGAATAAGACCGAAAATACTATCATGCCTCTGTATTACTCCATGGTGCGACCATACCTTGAGTATTGCGTTCAGTTCTGGTTGCCATATCTCAAAAAAGATATAGTGGAATTAGAAAAGATTTGAAGAGCTATCAAAATGATAAAGGGGATGGAACTCATCTCATGTAAGGAAAGGCTAAAGAGTTTAGGGCTCTTCAGCTTGGAAAAGAGACGGATAAGGGGAGATATGATTGAGGTCTACAAAATCCTGAATGGTGTAGAACGAGTAGAAGTAAATCGATTTTTTACTCATTCCAAAAATACAAAAAGTAAGGGACACTCAAGGAAGTTACATGAAAATACTTTTAAAACAAACAGGATGCAATATTTTTTCACTTAACAAATAGTTAAGCTCTGGAACTCTTTTCCAGAGGATGTGGTAACAGTGATTAACGTATCTGGGTTTAAAAAACGTTTGGGCAAGTTCCTGGAGGAAAAGTCCATAGTTTGTTATTGAGATGGACATGGGAGAAGCCACTGCTTGCCCCGGGATCGGTAGCATGGAATGTTGCTACTAATTGGGTTTTGTGAGGTACATGTGACTTGGATTGGCTACTGCTGGAAGCAGGATACTGGGCTAGATGGACCATTGGTCTGACCCAGTATGGCTATTCTAATGTTCTTAGGTTCTTATGCCTCACAGATGGGTAGAGGACTAGCTTATTCTTTGGGTACTCTGGCCCATTTTGTCTGAGGAGTTTGAAAATCAAAAACAGAGTTTTAAATTTGGCCCTGTAAAGTACTGGTAGACACTGTAGTTTTTGCAGGAAGAGGGTGATATGGTCACACCGCTTGCAGCTTTCTATCAGTCAGACTGCAGAATGTTGAATTAATTGGAGATGGTGCAAACTTTCTGTATATGTGATCAATATACTAGGTGTCACAGTAGTCCAGTTGTGATGTTATCATGGCATGGGCCACTATGGTAAGATTCATCTTTTTGATATATGGAGAGGGATTTCATAGCTGCTGCAGGTGATAGAAACAGTTTTTAAAGATTGTTTGAATATGCAGGATCAAAGTATGTGATGCGTCTACTAGTATCCCAAGATTCCTGATGTGAGATTTTAAGGAGACTGCATGCTTCTCAAACACTATTATGAAGTTAGGTACCTGTCATAGGCGCCCCGTATAAGAGGCTTGGGGAGGCTAAGCCTCCCCAGCCCAGCTGTCCCCGCACAGCGCACCTCCTTCCTGCCCTCGGCTCGCCCAACCGGCAGCCCTCCTCTGCTCCTCCCTCCATTCCGCACCCCCCCCCCCCACGCAAGAGTGTTGAACCTGTCCTTTTTTTTTCAGTAGCAGCGACCGACGTGAAGGCACTGTGAGCTCGCCAGCTTCAAGTTCTCCCTTTCCTCTTCACACAGTGTTCGTCCGTCCCGCCTTTACGATGACGTATTTCCTGTTTCCGCGAAGGCGGGACAGACACTGTGTGAAGAGGAAAGGGAGAACTTGAAGCTGGCGAGCTTGCAGTGCCTTCATATCGGTCACTGCTACTGAAAGAGAAAGGACAGGTTCAACACACTTATGTGCGTGGGGTGGGGGGGAACGGAGAGGGCTGGGGTGGGGGGGGGGAAACAGAGAGGACTCGGAGGGCTGTTGGGGGGGGGGACAGAGAGGACTCGGACGACTGTTGGGGGGGGAAACGGAGAGGACTCGGAGGGCTGTTGGGGGGGGGGGAACGGAGAGGACTCGGAGGGCTGTTGGGGGGGGGAACAGAGAGGACTCGGAGGGCTGTTGGGGAGCTGAGGGAGGGCAAGGAGAATCGCGGCCATGGATGGGATGGGAGGGCAGGGGGAGGGAGAGGGGAGCTGAGGAAGGGCAGAGAGAATATGCTTTCTGTGTAGGCTTTTGTAGCAGTCCAGCTTGTTCTCTTTTCTCTATGTGTTCGAAGTACTGGTGAAATATTTACGTTTACCACAAATTGTATATTATTCTTATGACTTGTAATTTTTTTATATTGTTACTATGTAAGCCGCATTGAGCCTGCCGTGTGTGGGAAAGCGCGGGGTACAAATGTAATAAATAAATAAAATGGATGGATGGAGGAGAGAGAGGAAATTGCTGGACATGGATGAGGGGAAGGCAGGGGGAGAGAACATAAGGACACAGGAGGATGGTGGACATGGTGAGTGAAAAAATATCAAATGTAAAGAAGACACTGCATAAAACAGAAGACACTGGGACCAAAGCGAATAGAAAAACTAAATGATCAGACAACAAAGGTAGAAAAAAGTATTTTATTCAGAATTTATTAACTGGAATATGTCAGCTTTTGGAAATGTGCATCTGTGATATTTTGCATGTAAGTTTCAATTTTTCTACTATTGCTGCAGCTGAGTCTGACTTCTTGAGGTAACTTTCCAGTTCAGTATTTTGCTTTCATATCTGTTGTGTCATGTGTTTTTCAGGTGTGATCAAGGTGCAGTATTCTGCTAGCGTGTAGTATTTGCAGCCCTTTTGGGTTTTTTTTTGTTTCACTAGGTTGTGCACTGGTGTTTTAGAGCCCGGTGTAATTACAGTGCTGCCTTTCCATGCATAAGGTTGTAGCTCGTCCTGTCCTTGGAATTAGTACTGTTATGGTTTGGTAAGGTTATGAATGTGTTTTTGCACAAGTTTGTGTATAGTGTTTTGCAGTGGAGAGATTGTGTATTGGCCTTACTGAGGTGGCACCAAATCATCAGAAAGGGGTTTAGAGCCTAAATCATGACACACTACCTCTTGAAGGATCTACAGTGGGGGAAATAAGTATTTGATCCCTTGCTGATTTTGTAAGTTTGCCCACTGACAAAGACATGAGCAGCCCATAATTGAAGGGTAGGTTATTGGTAACAGTGAGAGATAGCACATCACAAATTAAATCCGGAAAATCACATTGTGGAAAGTATATGAATTTATTTGCATTCTGCAGAGGGAAATAAGTATTTAATCCCTCTGGCAAACAAGACCTAATACTTGGTGGCAAAACCCTTGTTGGCAAGCACAGCGGTCAGACGTCTTCTGTAGTTGATGATGAGGTTTGCACACATGTCAGGAGGAATTTTGGTCCACTCCTCTTTGCAGATCATCTCTAAATCATTAAGAGTTCTGGGCTGTCGCTTGGCAACTCGCAGCTTCAGCTCCCTCCATAAGTTTTCAATGGGATTAAGGTCTGGTGACTGGCTAGGCCACTCCATGACCCTAATGTGCTTCTTCCTGAGCCACTCCTTTGTTGCCTTGGCTGTATGTTTTGGGTCATTGTCGTGCTGGAAGACCCAGCCACGACCCATTTTTAAGGCCTGGCGGAGGGAAGGAGGTTGTCACTCAGAATTGTACGGTACATGGCCCCATCCATTCTCCCATTGATGCGGTGAAGTAGTCCTGTGCCCTTAGCAGAGACACACCCCCAAAACATAACATTTCCACCTCCATGCTTGACAGTGGGGACGGTGTTCTTTGGGTCATAGGCAGCATTTCTCTTCCTCCAAACACGGCGAGTTGAGTTCATGCCAAAGAGCTCAATTTTTGTCTCATCTGACCACAGCACCTTCTCCCAATCACTCTCGGCATCATCCAGGTGTTCACTGGCAAACTTCAGACGGGCCGTCACATGTGCCTTCCGGAGCAGGGGGACCTTGCGGGCACTGCAGGATTGCAATCCGTTATGTCGTAATGTGTTACCAATGGTTTTCGTGGTGACAGTGGTCCCAGCTGCCTTGAGATCATTGACAAGTTCCCCCCTTGTAGTTGTAGGCTGATTTCTAACCTTCCTCATGATCAAGGATACCCCACGAGGTGAGATTTTGCGTGGAGCCCCAGATCTTTGTCGATTGACAGTCATTTTGTACTTCTTCCATTTTCTTACTATGGCACCAACAGTTGTCTCCTTCTCGCCCAGCGTCTTACTGATGGTTTTGTAGCCCATTCCAGCCTTGTGCAGGTGTATGATCTTGTCCCTGACATCCTTAGACAGCTCCTTGCTCTTGGCCATTTTGTAGAGGTTAGAGTCTGACTGATTCACTGAGTCTGTGGACAGGTGTCTTTCATACAGGTGACCATTGCCGACAGCTGTCTGTCATGCAGGTAACGAGTTGATTTGGAGCATCTACCTGGTCTGTAGGGGCCAGATCTCTTACTGGTTGGTGGGGGATCAAATACTTATTTCCCTCTGCAGAATGCAAATAAATTCATATACTTTCCACAATGTGATTTTCCGGATTTAATTTGTGATGTGCTATCTCTCACTGTTACCAATAACCTACCCTTCAATTATGGGCTGCTCATGTCTTTGTCAGTGGGCAAACTTACAAAATCAGCAAGGGATCAAATACTTATTTCCCCCACTGTACATATAGTCGTTCATAAAAGGAGCTCATTGTGAACACTTTCCACCCTAAAAGGGTGTTTTGTGGCTCTACATGAGAATTGTGATATTATGATCCCTTGTTTCATATTGCTGACGGTCTGCATTTTCCATATGGGTGGTATATTGGTTTATTAGGGTCTGCCCAGTGTTATGGTATAGTAAGGTTTCTGAGTGTGTTTTTGCACAAATTTGTGCATAGTGTTTTGCAGTTGAGCAATTGTGGTTAGTACATGCTTTAAGCAACCACTTTATTCTTTGACATATGATACATATTTAATATCTAAATTTAATAAAATTTATTAATTGTGACTTATTTTTTTTCTGTGTTGTCAGACAATTATGGATGTAAGCCCCGCCCCTGGCCCCGCCCCATTTAGCCTCCCCAAACAGTTGGGCCACCGACCGCCTATGGTACCTGTCCATCTGTATTAAGAACCCACAGAATCGCAGTTTTACTTGGAGTCAGAGAGAGGATTTATTTTTTTGTCCATTCCTGAATTGCTGTTAGGCAGTTAATTTACTCAGAGCCATGGGTAGACCTGGTTCAGTGGATATGAGTAGCTTACACATCATTGGCCCAGATGAAGAATTATGGGATCATCAACCACAGTATCTCAGCTAAGACTTGAGGTAGATATTAACAAATCTTAATAAATAAATAAAATAGGTAACTATTTACGGGCTCATTTTCAAAGCACTTTTTTTAGCCTCCCAAAGTTCCATAGAAACCTATGGAACTTAGCCTCCCAAAGTGCTTTGAAAATATGCATATATGCTTCTTATTTTAGAAGCTCTATTCTTGTTTTAGACGTCTGAAAACTGGCATTTAGATGTCCATATTGCATGGACTATAAATCCCAATCTTACAAAGGCAAGATATGGATGCCTAACACTGCAGTACATCCATATGGCAAGGGGACGTGGTCTGGGCATGTTTTAGGTGGGACTAGGGGGGGGGGGGCAAAATGTAGACATCCAACGCCAATCACAGAAAATAAAGGGACGTCCTCTTCTAGAAAATAATTGTTGATATATAGACCTGGGACTCGTCAGGTTCAGGTTACAGGAAGGTGCTCTGATTGAGCAGCTGTTCACTGGAGGAATTGAGGCACAACAACTCCTTAATCCCCCAGTGGTTGCTGCCCTCCTTCCTCTCCCCAGTATGAAACTAGTAAATGATACAAGGCTCTATGACTGCTTCTGACACTATAGATATTCCTAACAAAGCAACATACAGCTCTGTGTAGTTGCCTAATGGTTAGTATAGTAAACTGAGAACCAAGGGACCGATATTTGAATTCCACTTCAACTCCTTTTTCTTTTGTTACATTTTTTAAAATTGTGAGCTCTCTAGGGACAGAAAAATATTTACTGTACCTGAATATGCAAGACAGTTGCAAACCTGAAAACTATCGAAGTGGTGTACATTCAGGTGCAATCGGTATTTTTCTGTTCCTGGAGGGCTCACAGTTTTAAAAAACAACATGCACAGATGAAGTGGGATGTGAACCTGAATCCCCCTTATTCACAGCCCACTACCCTAACCTTAGGCTACCCCTCTGATCAACATAGAGGCCTATATGGCAATTTTATAAGATGCAAAGTACTGAGCTGAGAATCTAATCTCCTTACAATTAAATACAAACAGGAATTAAATACAATTAAATACAAACAGGAATTAAATACAAACAGTCATACGCTACTACAGTCATACGCATTACCCTTGGCCCTGAAAACTATGGACAATCTTACCAGCTTTCGCAAATCTTTGAAGACACATCTCTTCAACAAAGCCTACAAAAGACATCCTTAATAAATCATTCCTCAAACTACTCAGGTGCATCAAAAAACACCTCTCACAATACCTTACCTAGCACCTTGCATCTAAATCACCTACCTTCAGCCTATTATCGACGGTATTTAAGATCATGTAATGATTACAACACTCTGTAAGCCACATTGAGCCTGCAAAAAGGTGGGATAATGTGGGGTACAAATGCAATAAATAATAATAATAAATAATAATATTTCTCACCGTGAGGCTTATTTAAATTTAATTCATTTAATTAATGGAGAAAAAGACCTCAAAAGTCCTCGCTCAACAGCAGATAAAATTTCTAAGTGCTGGCTCTTCATAGATTCCATTATTATCATTGGTCAAAAACCTCCATTTTTTTATTGTAACTTTTTAAATAATTTTAATTAATTTTCAGTGCATACATTCATATATAGAGATTTTGTCTAGTTTGTTCTGTAATTTTATAAGATGGACATTCCTATGCTGCCACACAGACATGCATGTCCTTTGTGTTCTCCATTCATAATTTGGAAGTTTCAGTTTGTAAAATGGATGTTCATGCTGGACATTTCCAGCATGTGGACATCTCACATGTATTTTAGAATAGGCTGTATCCTGTTCTAAAATACATTTGAAATGGATGTCCAAATCAGTATATCACAAATGGACGTCTAATGTATTCTAAAATACATGTGAGATCCCTGTGGTACCCCGCAGTTCAGTGCCGAAGGTGATAATGTTCTGCTGCTGAACAGGACTGATTGTTGTCTATTTGACAAGTAGGATTTGAACCATGCAAATCCTATGTCACCAATATCTGTTTCTGCTAGCTGTATAAGCATAATATTATGATTCACGGTGTCAAAGGCAGCTGAGAAATCCAGCAATACTAGTATCAAGGCAGATCCCTTGTCAGTTTCTGTGGAGATTGTCAAGCAAGTATTTAAGAACTATCTCCATTCCCTATCTAGGTCTGAAACCAGATTGACATAAATTTAGGAAGGTTTTTTTTTTTCAATTACCCAATTGTTGAGTTAAATGCAGACCGTCTGTTTTACAATGTTAGAAAGTGGTCAGTAGTTTTCAAGCTTGTCCTGGTCAAGGGAGTTCTGTTTCAGTAGGGGGCACAGACAGCCTTTTTAGTGTCATTGGAAGCTGCCTTTCCAGAAGAGAAGAGCTAAAAAGTTTAGTGGCCCTTCAATGAGGTTTTTGCTTGCTAGATGTCCTATACTGAGCAGGAGTCAAGAGGGCAGGATGTTGGCAATAGGCCAGTCAAGGTTTTTTCAACAGTCTCCTCTGTTACCTGGTTGAATGAGTCCCAGGTGGCTGTGCATTGGGGGAAGGAGGGACTGTGCTCCTCATTAGATAGTGGGATGCTTAATGGAATTGACTATAGGCCCTGATAGAGACCTTTAATTTTGCTGACACATTAGTTGTGACCCTAGAAGGTTGGTTCTTTTGTTAGGATTACAGAAGACTATTTACTACTTTGAATAGCTGCATGGTTGAAGTTGCAGCCTGTTCAATGCAAAGAGATATATTGGGGTCCAGGGGCATAGTGAGCCCGGCAAAATCTCAGGGTCTCCTGATGGTAGGGGCCACCTGAAATTGAATCCTTCCTTCCTCTCCATCCCTCCTCCTACTTCATTTGGGTCTGGCATCTCTCCACATCCTTCGTGCCCTCGGGGGTCTGCCATCTGTCTACCCCTATCCCCCTGCTGCTACACTGCCATTCCTAAAGGGATAAGATCAAAGAGACTTTTTAATTCTCTCTTTTCTTATCAGGCAGCTAAAGCTTGGATTGTACTATCAAAGAATTTAAGAACAGAGTAGAGTTTTATGCTATTTAGGAAAAACTATTCTTTTTTGTGAATATATTACTACTAAACTGATGTAATCTGGATTTTATTTACAGAAGTTTTTATTTTTTTTTTATATGGTCCTAGGTGTTTTATCTTGTTTTTCTTGTTTGTGATCTGCTTTGAACTCATTGGGTATTAGTGGAATACAGGAACAAAGTGTAATGTAATATAATTTTATTTTTCCATTTATTTTGGTCTAAACAGGGGCATAGCTACCATTAAATGAGCCCAGCAAAATGCTCAAGGCCACCCAATGGTAGGGGCTGCCTGCAGCTGAACCATTGCTTTCTCTCTTCTCCCTGCGCCCAGGTCGGCATCTCTGCACTCTTCACTCACCTGCCTGCAGGTCCTCCAAAGCCTGCAGCGGGTCACGGCAGTGAGAGGCTAAAAATTGTCTCTCTCTGACCGGTGGAGCCTTTCCTCTCTGCACATCCCACCCACAGGAAGTTATAGAGCTGCCTCCATCTCACTCTGACCAAGGCTAGATGTCCTCCTAAATACTGAGGTTTACCTTGCAGATATTAAGGTTGTGCTTGAAGGTATCATTGAATCAAAGATGTAGTCTGTCCCATGATCTGTGCCTAGCCTTCTTCTGGCCAGAGAATACAGCTGTGAGAATTCTGGTGTCTCCATTATTATAATTTGACTTGCTAAGTGAAGCTGAGCAATGTTACCACCATTCTCTTCATTGTGAATTATGAAGGACAGTTTGTTATTCCAAACATCAAGATCTAGTAACGAATATTTCAGAAAGATTCTCTGTCACTATTCGTGCTTTCTCTGACACTAAATCTACCGAGTACTTTTAATCAGGCTAAGTTTGGCAGCCAAATAAGGCCACGTCAGTAGCAAGTCTATCTTTGGCCACTATGAATTTAGCCGGTCAGTGCTCAGTATCAACTTGGCCAACTATGATCATAGTGGCCAAAAATAAACCGGATATTCAGTGCTGGTCACTGGAAAAGACCGGCATTAGCTGGGCTAACTCCCGCAGTGTGAATTTCAGCCCCTTGGACTATTGTTAATAAAAATAAAAGGTTGCAGGCTTTTTTTGGGGGGGGGGGGGCTTGTCTCCTCTTTTTCACAGGAAACAGTTAATAAATTGTGAGAACAAGACTCTAGAGTGGGGCAGCCAGAAACACCTCTGCACTCTGGACTCTCAAATGTCATCATTGCAATCCACTATTGTGTCTCACATTTAGAATGGTTTATTGCTTCATAGGCAGGAAGAGCTGTTGGAGAACACGTATAGAGCAAGAAACTTCAGGTTTTTACATTCGATTACTGTCACCTATGATATTTTTGAGGAAATGTTTTCAGGAGGTGTTGGGGATAATAAATGTGGTCTCTGTTTCTGTTTCAATATTGCATTATGCTCCTTCAAATAGATTACTTAGAACAGAAGGTAAGGAAGGTGCCAATCAAATGGTCCATGTGGCTGATTGATAACTTTTTTAGAGTCATCACAGAATGACATTTCTTCTAGAGCAACTTTGATTATCACCTTTCCTAAAGAGATAGATAAATGGAAAGCATTGAATCTATTATTTCAGAAAAAAAAAGATCTTTTTGCAGACAGAAGATTAATCTATTCATTGATGTATCTAGGGCAGCACAATTACACTGAAGACAGTTTCTTCAATAAAAGCCCTGAGTTTTATCGTTTTGGGTGATGTTTTTTCTTCGATTGATTACCCATCAGGGAATTACTAGATATGTCTTTTTGTGAGCCACTACAATTAGAAAATTTCCTAAAAGATAAATAAAAATGGATTGTATGGTTACCTGCTGCTGGAGGCATTTATAGGGATATTTAAGAGAGAAGTTAAAATGATATGGCTCTGTTTTTGATTTTGCTTTTAATTTTATTCTTGTTTTGTGTTCTTTCTCTGTCATGAGGGCTGTTTTGAACAAGTATTAGTTTTGTTACCTTTACTATAGTATGGATTGGTTGAATAATCTCTTTTGGATTAACTTGGATTTATTTATTTATGCATTAATAACATTTATATTCTGCAAATTATTATGTGGATCCCAACAAACAAACATAGGGGCTTTATTTAGGCATGCTGGCGTTTTTAGCGCACATTAAAAATAGGCACGTGTTAAACACTAAAGAAGCCAATGTATTCCTATGGGTGTCTTTAGCATTTAGCATGCGCCTATTTTTAATGTGCACTAAAAACGCCAGCACACCTAAATAAAAGACCCTCTCAATCAAATTGTTTCAGCAAATACTGTATTTTCCTCAGTTCTACAGTGCCCTTGATTCTAAGGCGCATTCACCTGTTGCATACAAGAGGGAAAAACACTCGATTCTAAGACGCACCCTCATTTTGCACTTGGCAACATGAGTCCAGATGCGGAAAGTGTTCTGCACAATTCTGTTCCCCGCCAGCCCTTCAATAGGTACCGGTTGGGGGGGTCAGGTCCAAGGCCCCCTCGGTGGCTAAGCAGAATGAATAAGGAATTAGGCCACATAATTTCAAATTTCGGACCTCGATTCTAAGATGCCATCAAATATAAGCCGCACCTACTTTCCAGGAACGTGAAAACTGGCAAAAAAAAGTGCATCTTAAAATCAAAGAAATACGATAAATATAAAATCAAATACAATATGGGAAAGGGGATAGGATTTGATATATCACCTTTCTGTAATTACAATCAAATTGGTTTACCTATTATATACAGGTACTTATTCTGTACCTGGGGCAATGGAGGGTTGCCCAGAGTCACAAGGAGCTGCAGTGGGAATTGAACCCAATTGTCCAGGTTCTCAGGCTGCTGTACTGACTATTAGGCTACTCCTTCAAATACCAGAAATTAAAAAAAAAAGTCATGGACTTAACTAAAAACAAACAAAGATTTTAAAAAGAGAGGTAAAACTGACTCACTTGTGTAAATAAAAATGTCTTCAGTTGCTTCCTAAATACTGATATGTCTGCTAAGATTGTAATGCTATTTCTTAGTGTGCTTGCTGGACAATGCAGGAATGCCTGCTTTCCACCCATAACAATTTTCCCATTTCTGGCTCTGAAAAAGAGACACAGCATGCACAAGTCTCTGCAAAATGAACCTTGTTGTCCTCTGAATGCAACAGCCTTGGTGAGCGATATGCCATCAATGGAAAGGAATAAACATAAAGTAAAATAAAATAAATACATCTAACAATCTTCTCTCAGTAAAACCCTGTAATTTGATATAAGGAAGATAATTTTCAAAAATCTGTTTACGGCAGTGCCAGTGTGCACCCCAATGTGAAGAGTCCAGCAGATGTGGGGCCTGCATCTGTTGGAGGGATAAAGGACACCAGTACTGCTACTGTAGTTTGAGATATCTTTTGTGTTTTTCTTGCTGTCTTTTGAGATTGGTGTAAGCAGTATGTTGCTGTTATCCATAGGAAGTGTCCTTCCCAAAACATAAAGTTCAGGTGGGATATGAGTTGTTCATTGAAAGTGATTAGGGGGTGTTTTCATGATTTAGTTGGAACATGGGTCTAGCAAGCAATAGACGGAGGAGAATTTTCTTATCGCTTGTATTACGGTCCCATTGGTGAGCTGAGCAAAGGTTGTCCACGTCCTATCCACTGGAGATCCTTCTGAGTGATCTAGTTCATTTATAAAGGTTTTGAAATTGGAGACATCCTGGAGTAGATTTCTCCGTAGGTTTGTGACTTTTTTCTTAGTTCGTTTGTTGGCAGGAGATCTTTGTTTATGGAGGTTAGTGGTTTGGTGTCTAGTAGGTTGTTAACAAGCATGTGTAATTCCTTGTGTCATTATAATCTGAGCCTATTTGTTTTTTGTAGTACTTTCTTTTTGCTTGTCTTATTTGGTTTGTATTTTTTTTATTGTTTCTCTCTTTGGTCCCAGCCGGACTCCTCTAAGGGACTGATATCTAATCTCTATAAAATAATTCAGAGTTATAAATTTGTTAAATTACCCTATATGGTTGAGTGGGAGTGGGATTTGGGAGTGACTTTCATTGATTCTGAATGGCCTGAGATTATCACGAACACTAACTCCCTTTCGACATCAGCTATACTTAAAGAAAATGTCTTTAAGCTTCTTATGTGCTGGTACCTAACACCTGTATCACTGTTTAAGAGGGGCCTAAAGCCAGATGAGAACTGCTGGCAGAATTGTGGTAGTGTGGGCTCTCTGATACATGTTTGATGGGAGTGCATGGTGGTTGAGGCATTTTGGTCTTCCATACAAGCAGAATTTGTGTCAATTTCAGATGTGGATATTGCTTTCACAAAGGAACTGTGTTTCCTTAACTACGCACCTGGAATTGGAGATTTAGATGGTGACCTGCGTATAATCCTAAAGTGCTGTGTGTATGCTGCTAGACTTGCAATTTCAGTTACTTGGAAGACTACAGCTTCACTGACCAGCTTTCATTGGTAACAGACTTAAACACGTTTTACTCATGGAGAGTTTGATGGCTCTCAGGAAATCAGACAAAATGTTCTCTTCTTTTGGCTTTCTCATACAGACATATTTGGAGCAGCTGGTTTGTTAACTGAGGTTTAGGGTCGGGACGGTCTTAGGGAAGGGGATGGGGATGGGAGCCGGGGAAACTTTGGTTGGAGGTTTTGTATTCTTTTGGATGATATTTGTATCTGTTTCTTGTTATTGTAATTTCTAAAACCTTTGAATAAACACTAAGTTCATAAAAATATATAAACATAAACATAAACCTCCGAGAAGGGCATCCAACACAAAAGGGCAAACAAGGATTACTGAAAACAAAGAGCTTGACAAGATGCTGGAATCCTGAGTCCTCAGAAAGTAAGGCAAAAAACAGAAACCAAATACATGACTGGACAAGAAATGACACTGAAACAACGGGAAACAAGCACAAAGGCAAGACAGAAATGCTGAAGCCTACTCTGAGCTGGTCCCTTCTGAGCTAATCAGGAAACATGAACTAAGATTACCAGAAATACAAGACACAACTAGAAATGAGCTGGCTACAGCCAGGCTCCCAAGAGGCAGAACAGTTCTTCCTGGCAAACACTTTCTATCTCAAGGATCACAGGTTCAAGGTTGGATTTTGTCTGATTTGATTTATTGACTTAATATACCGCTTGGCACAATGGTATTAAAGTGGTTTCAAATTTTTAAATGATATACAACAATTTACAACTAAAAAATTTAAAACACAATAACAGCACAATCAGTATACATAATAAATTATCTCCAAAACATAATTTGTCAAAGATTTGTAAAGGACAAAAATCTGGAAATGCTCCTAGAATTAAAGGAATTAAGTATGTGGTCCAAAACTTTGCTAGAATAGCCAGGTCTTTAGAGCGTTCCTAA
This sequence comes from Microcaecilia unicolor, assembly GCF_901765095.1. Taxonomy (NCBI): domain Eukaryota; kingdom Metazoa; phylum Chordata; class Amphibia; order Gymnophiona; family Siphonopidae; genus Microcaecilia; species Microcaecilia unicolor. Next base: position 164,248,284 of record NC_044041.1, read on the forward strand.
AGGACAAATATCTAAGAATGGTCCATAATTCACACAGCAGGGAGTTCCGCTGGAAAGGCCTAGCATAGCTTAAAGTTCTATTTCTAGTGGTTATCAATTTTACCATGCTCGATTAAGGCAGTTGAATCAAACTTTAAGAGTGGAAAGAAAAAATAAAGGATATTAAACTGTTGTTTACACTACCCATGTCATTGTCATTTCAAATAAATGCATACAGTATACCTGGAGGGCAATTTTTAGACTCAGTAAAGTTATGCACATGGGGGCAATTCTATAACAATGTGTCTATATTTAGACACTGGCTCTAGCATCTGAAGTAGCTTCAGCACAGCCAGAGCCTTTCTACTTCTTTGAAGCCCACAGTAGCAACAGAGCTACAATTTTAGATGAGCCCAGTCCCACCTAGGCCTACACATGACCCAAGTTTATCTGGTTAACTATCAGGTTCATGATCTTAAAATGCCCAGATAACCTCTGGCTCTGCCCATGGATCACCCTTGCACTGTCTGGATACTGCTGAAGTGATTAGAGGGATTATTCAGTGGCAATATCTGGTTAGTGCCACTGAATGTCCTGCTCTTTGGTTTGTATATACCCAGTTATGCTAGTATTCTAAAACATCAGAAGTATACTGGTGGAAATACTCTTAAGTCAGGGTAAGCTTTTACAGTGTCCAAATTAAAGAGAAGAGGTTTGAAGGAGGTGTGCAAATAAGACAGAGGAGTGATAAAAAATAAATAGCAATGATTGTTTAAAATAAAATCTGTAAGGTGTTGCTAGTTGAAAAGTATGTTGAGCATGTACACTAAGAGAGAGTATGCTTGCCGGAAAGATTGGAAAGATGTAAAGAACTACCTATATCAGAAATAGTATTTAAAGGTAATGATTAGGAGGAACTGAAACAAATCTCAGTGGACCTGTGAGAGGTAATAAGCCATACTGACAAAATAAAGAGTAGCCAATCTCTTGGAGAAGATGCTGTACACCCCAGGCTGCTGAAAAAACTGAAAATCTGTTACAGTCAGTGGAGGCATCACACTACCATCAAAAGAACACCGGAGAGAAACCCACTGCACTAGAGTAGAACCCCAGTCCACCCAGAAGGTTCCTTTTCTGATTGGCTACCATTCTACACAGCAACCCAATAGCCTAGTAGGGTAAGTGCTGACATCATTTCCCGCTGTTTTCAAACTGTTGAAGTCAGTGGATGCATCCCATTACCATCAAAGGAACACCAGAGACAATCCCGCTGCACTAGAGTAGAGCTCCAGTCCACCTGGAAGGCTCCTCTTCTGATTGGCTACCATTCCATACAACCCAATAGCACAGCAGGATAAACGATGAAATCATCTCCTGCTGCTTTCAAACTGTTGCAGTCAGCGGAGGCGTTGCGCCTCAAGTTTTGCACTGAAGGGATGTGCCAAAGTGGCATGTCCTGCCCCTTGTGAGCCCCTTCGTGGATTAATGTCCTGTACCTTAATCTCACTCACAGGCACATTTAATCATCCTACAGGTAAATAATCCAATCAAAAACTATATAAAGTCTCCAAATTCTACTGCTTCTTAATTGGACTACATAACACTGTCTGTTATGACACAGTGAATCTGGATATATATATATATATATATATATATATATATATATATATATATATATATATATATATATATATTTACTCTCTCCTCATATGACCTATAATATAATCTTCTAGAGTCAATCCATCATTAGTAGACTTACTAAATACCTAATAACCTCTATCTAAAAAAAAAAACACAAAACAAAACAAAACTAATTTGGTTATACAACTATGCAATCATTCTCCAAAATAAATCACTGGCTACTATATATTATTGTTCTAATTTGGCTAATAGGCCTTAGATCTCATGCCTATGAGCTACTTCATAACATTCCAATACTATTCAGCCCCAGACAACATAATAACTGGATCCCAAACTGAGCTAACACTTACTCTAACAATCCAGCCTTGTTCACCTTCTCCCACAATGTTAATCCAACACCTCATGCCTCACACACAGCCTATATGAAACCACCCCGACATAGTTGACACCTAATAATATGCAGCTTCCCACATCAACCAAGACACTTACTACTTCTAATAGGATTTATAAATGCAAGATCAGTGGTCAATAAGGCTAACATCATCAGAGATTGGATAGAAGAATCCCAATTTGGCATAGACCTAATAACTGAAACATGGCTACATTCCCCAGATGACCTGATTCTCCACAACATTTGTCCTCTGCGCTACAAAATTCAACATCTGTCCAGACACAACAAAGAAGGAGGACTAACCATTATATACAAATCCTTAATGCCACTCCTATCCAAAGACTGTTGTCTCCCTATCTAGAAGCAATATCATGCAATATTTCGGATGAAACATTATCCAAAGATATCAACTTACTACTACTATACCGTCTGCCATGAAACTAGAATAAAGCAGAAGAGGACATCACTAAATTTATATCCAACGCTTCTGTCAACTCAGATAATGTTATACTGATGGGAAACATTAACTTACATCTGGACAAACAAAATGACCCCAATACAAAAAGCTTCTTAAACTTCCTCAATTCCTGTAATTTTTATTTCCCTTACTCACTCACCAACTCTTAATCACATAAAAAGGCCATCGACTGGATATCCTAGCCCACGGATTCTCAGATTCAGACAACACTTTCTAATCTCTGAAGTCTCATGGTTGCCAACACCCTGGTCAGACCATTTTAAATTAACTTTTCTATTTAACTGGGAAAAAAAAACCCAAATGCCACCATAAAAAATAAAAAGTCTACTTTCAAAACAAGAGGCAAAATCAATCCAGAAGAATTTTGGTACAATATTCCATTTGACTTACTCAAAACTACTTCTCATTAATAATTTTAACTAAACTTGGGATAACCTTTGTAGTACTATACTCAATGATATAACACCAATGAAAATAAAGCTTAGGCCCGCCAAGAAAATTTCACCCTAGTTCTCAGAAGACATCCTTAACACAAAAAGAAATTGCAGGCACTTGGAAAGATTATGGTCAAAATCAAAAACCAAAAAACATTGGGAAAATTGGAGAAAATCACTGAGTACAAAAATAAAATTAAAAAATCCAAAACAGAAACAAGGCCGCTGAGAGACTGGGCCAGGCCCGGGACAAGGCCGCCCCAGGGCCCCCCCCCCCCCCCCACCCGAGGTCGACGGGCCACCCCTCCACCCGCCACCGGGCCCTCTCTCCACCCCCGGGCTGTCTGCACTGACTTCACCTTCTAAAGCGCCAGCAAGCAGCGGCAGACCACTCCTTTCTTCTGTGTCCCGCCCTCGCGGAAGTTAGTCATGCGAGGGCGGGACACGGAAGGAAGGAGTGGTCTGCCGCTGCTTGCTGCGCTTCAAAGGTGAGGCCGAGGCGCTTAAATTCAATGCCAGGGAGCTACGGAGGGCAGGCGGGCCGGACTGCGGCGCCGGGGCCGCCCCCCCCCCCCCAGAGGCCCAGGGGGTATGACATTTGAGGCTGGCTTAGAAGCTGGAACAAAAAATGTTAAAAAATTTTTTGGGGGGGGTGGGAGGTGGTTGGTGACCACTGGGGGAGTAAGGGGAGGTGATCCCCGATTCCCTCCGGTGGTCATCTGGTCAATTGGGGTACTTTTTGGAGGCTTGGTCCTAAAAATAAATGGACCAAGTGAAGCCGGCCAAGTGCTCGTCAAAGCCGGCCTTCTTTTTTCCATTATCGTCCGAAGCCGGCCATCTCATAACCACGCCCCCGTCCCGCCTTCCATACCCTGCTGAAACGCCCCCTTTAACTTTGGCTGGCCCTGCGACGGAAAGCAGTTGGAGTCGGCCAAAATCGGCTTTCGATTATACCGATTTGGCTGGGTTTAGGAGATGGCCGGCCATCTCCCGATTTGTGTCGGAAGATGGCTGGCCATCTCCTTCAAAAATAAGCAGGATAGTAACATAGTAGATGATGACAGATAAATACCTATACGGTCCATCCAGTATGCCAAACAAGATAAACTCATTGTATGAGCTACTTTATATGTATACCTGACCTTGATTTGTCCTTTGCTATTTTCAGGGCACAGACTGTAGACATCTGCCCAGCACTAGCTTTGCTTCCCAATTACTGGTGTTGCCACCCAATCTCCACTAAGCTTCTGAACAAGATTCCTTTGTGTTTATCCCACGCATTTTAGAATTTCATCACCATTTTCATCTCCACCTCCCGCGGGAGGGCATTCCAAGTTAGTTGCTGTTGAGACTTGGAAGGAGGAGGAAGTGCTGCCAGAGGCTCTGCAGGCTTCCAGGGGGAAGGGAGTGAGGCCTAGCTCCTTCCCCAGAAATGAGGAAGGTCCCTGGGGAGCAGTCCTCAGGAAAGCCCCAGGCCAGGGGGTCTCCTGGGGCCAGGGACCAGAAGGCCAGGAGAAGTAGTTCCCTCTCTGGCAGGACTCCAGAGAGGAGGGAAAGGAGCCCTGTGGATCGAAGAGTGCAGGCTTCCATGGGAGGAACCCAGACCGGTACCCCCCTCACAGTGGCACGCCATCTAGCAGGTGAGGGGGGGAGAGAGCTGGGGGAGGCCCCAGAGAACAGCAGATCGGAGGAGAGAGAGGAGAGAGCAGAGGTAATGGAGATCTGCCGGGAGGCCCTACCGGTGTCAGAGGAGGAGGACAGTGACTCCTCAGAGGAGGAAGATTTCACAGACTATAGTCAGGATCCAGAGGACCCGACCAGTGGCCTGATTCAAATGGTGAGAAAAATAAAAAGCACAGAAAAAGAGGTGGTAGAGTTGGGGAAACGGGTTAAAATGGCAAAAGCCCTGTGCAAACTAGCCCCAGTGGAGCACCGCAAGACTTATACAAAGGAGGTAACCCGTTTACTCAAGCTTCTTCAAAAGAAAGAACATTTGCTGGGGGCATTGAAAAAGGGCCCTAGGAACCCTCTGAGAGAAGTTTACATCAACAGAGAAAGAATGGCCTTGGGGGGAAAGGCCCTGACAACCTTCAAAAAGTCACAACAGCAAACAGAGAAGGAGAGTAGGAGCTCAGACCTTGGACCCCAGAACACCCAGGGGCCAGAGGAGCTTCCTGGGCCCAGTACCCAAAAGACATTACAGTATATGCAGTACCTTGCTAGTCAGTCTCTGGCAGCTTCTGAAGCAAGCAGGACTGGAGGTGGGGCTGGAGAGGCATGCTCGTTAAGGGAACCTGAGGTTGGAAAAACTGAACAGGAAAAAAGTTTTAAAACCCAGACTTTCATCTTGTAGAAACAGGGGCTGGAAGTTCAGGAGAGAGACTCTTTTCTACACCAGTGGAAGCAGAACTGAAAAACTTACTTGAGCAAGAAGCAAGAGGTCAGCAGAGGCAGTTGCAGCCACAGGTTTTGTGCCCATTGCCTGCAGCAGGAGTTGAGAGCAGCAAACAAACACTGACTCCATTGCAGCTGGGGAGGCCCCGCCCACGCAGCACTGAGGGGCTGGAGGTCACGGCCAGGCAGGCTGCAGCACTGCCAAAGACTGAGAATGGTGAGGTTTTAGCAGAGGAAAACCTGGTGACAGAGAGTGCTGCAGCTGGACAAACAGCAGGTGAAAAGGAGGGGTTCTCGATAAAGAAAGCACTGGAGGATCAGGAGTGTTTGCAACAAACCAGCCTGGCAGCAGAGGCTCCAGCCAATCGGGCTGTGGGAGCAGGAAAGACTGCAGAACAGCTACAAAGGCTGGCAGGGGAAATAGCTGCAGCGCCAGAAGATTCCCCATGTGTGAGAGGGCAGGCACTTCTGGAGTGTGGGAAGCCTCATCCGCTTGGCGAAACAGCGGGGCTGGAGGATCCGAAGGAGCAGAACGTTGGAGGAAAAAGGGACCCGGTCCAGAGAGCAGGTTTTGGGCGGGAGGGAGGGGTGCTTGCCTTGCCATGCGCACCAGAAGTAAACTTAACTGGTGGTACTAGGGATTCTGATTCCGGCCAGGCAGCGGGGTGGTTGGCTCTGGGGGGAGGGGTTGATTCGACGGGAGGGGGGCAGGGGCACTGGGAGGGGACCAGTTATATAGGGGAACCTGCTCTCAAAGTTCCTATCGATAGGGAGACAGGCAGGGTTTCTGTTGCAGGAGGCATTGAACTGATGGACACTGTGACTACAGGGGATACGAGTGCTCGGGGGGTGAGGGGTGCAGGGGACCAAGGTTTGCTGGTTGAAGGGGTACAAGGCATGTTGGGGGGAGGGAGAGGGGGGGAGGGGAGGGAGGCTGAGAAACGGGGAAGGCAGAGAAGGAGGATATGGTGCATCAGGAGCGGGGGGGGGGGCCCCGCGCTGCAGAAGGGGGGGGACGGTGGGGTGGGGGTCCGTCCTTTGCGGCGGTGGTGGGTGGAGGAGGTGGCCGCAGGGGAACTAGGGGGGTAGGGGGCAGCGGGGAAGGATGGGGAGGGGGGTGGGGGGGAGGCCAGGTTCCCAAAAGGAGGAATGTGGTACAATTGAGATGGGTGGGGGAGGGGGGGATGCCAAGCAGGGATGCGGTCCTGAGATTGGTCCTTGGTCTAGGATTCCTCCCAGAGGACCTCTATGCCTGTATTCATCCGGTGAATATACCAGAATACGATGTCAGCTTTCTAACCCAGCGAGGCATGGAGGTCTTCTGGGAGAGATACGAAGGGGTACGAGGGAGAGGGGACTGGAAGAACTACCGGGCCGTACCGATCAGCAGACCCGACCTGGTGCAAGTAACCCTTCTTGTTCGAAATGAGTCTCTATCAGGGGCGGACCTGGCCTTCTGGCTACAACGGTACGCAGAATTGCGTACCCCCTTGTCCAAACTCCCGGACCCCAGTAGGGTGTGGGCTGGAGGTTGGGGTGCGCAGGTTAGGCTGAGGCAGGCAGGGCATGTCACCCAGCACATTCCCTCCTCGGCGTTCATCGGCAGGGATCGGATTCTCTGCTTTTATAAGGGGCAGCCACGGCAGTGTCACAAGTGCGGGTCGTTTAGACATTTTAGTATGTCATGCCCGGTTGTGCAGTGTGGAAAGTGCGGGTCTAAGGAGCATCCCACGGAGTCCTGTATGTCTATTCGGTGCAACTTGTGTGGGGGTCTGGGGCATGCATTTCGAGCCTGCCCTTGGGCCTCCCATAATGGGGGTGAGGAGGAGATAGATAGGGATGGTTCAGGTCAGGGGGAGGGGGGAGGGGAAGCAGACCATGATCAGGTTCCCGGGGCGGGAGGGAAAGGGTCCAGGGAAGGACAGGGACAGGTAGAGGGGGGGGGGCTTGGGGGAGGGTCGGAAGCGGCAGGAAGGGGAGGATGAGGGCTGGACGCGGGTGTCCAAGAAACAGCGGAGAGGAAGGGTGGGAAGGGGGGTGGGAATGGGGATAGAAGTAGGGAATAGATTCAGGGGTTTGGAAGAGGAGGGAGGGGTTGAGGAACTGGCTGGTGAGGAGGTAGAGGATGGGGGTAGCCGGCAGGACGGGTTGGGAGGTAGGGGAGAAGGAGTGAAGGGAACAGCGGGTAAGAGGAAAGAGAAACGGGAGGGGAGGGTTTTGAGGGACAAAGAGGGGGGAAGGGTAGGGGGGGAGGTGGGTGGATCGGGGGAGGTGACGGCTGATGCAGGGAGGGCGGGAGAGGAAAGGAAGGTAAGAAAGGATGTAGTAATGCAGGCCCGTGAGGGGAGGGAGGAAGGGTCGGAGGCGGGATTGATGGGAAGGGTGGAAGAAGAGGAGGTAGTAGGGGTGGAAGAGGGAGGAGAGGAGGGGGGCAGGTCGCTTGATGATCCCCAGGGAGGGAGGGAGGTGGGTGAAGACAAAAGAAGATAGGGAGGAAGAAAGCAAGGGTGGGGGAAGGGATGTTTAAGCTAGGGGTCCGGGATTGGGCGGAGGAGGAAGAAGAGGGTGGAGGGGAAGGGACCACGGATGATGGTGTGGAGAGAAGGGAAGGCAGCCAGGAAGGCGGGGGGTGTGGTAGCGAGGACTGATGGCGGGACTGCTATTGGTGTTCGCCACACTTAATGTGGCTAGTGTCGCCTCCCAGAGGGCAAGAAGCTTGGCATTTGATGGCCTCTCTGCTGTGGAGGCGGACTGTTTCCTCCTCCAGGAGACCCGGTTGCAGACGCTAGAGGACATCCGGCGGGCAAAGAGGGCCTGGAGATGGGGACCCTCTATTTGGGGTCTGGCCGGGGAGAGGTATGGGGGGATAGGCGTCCTCTTTAAAACCAATAAAGTAGAGATTCAGAGGGGTGGTGGAGCTGGGTATTGGTAGGTGTTTGGTGTTGGACGTAATATTGCGGGGGGTGGCCTTGCGGGTGATTAATGTGTATGGACCGCAAAGCAAACAGGGAAGGTCTGCACTGTTCAACAAAATTAAGCCTTACCTATACACTTCAAGGCAGTTGGTGTGGGGAGGAGACTTCAACACTATCTTACGGACAGAGGATAGTGGGGGGCGGGCACCACAAGTACGTTATGATGGGGTTCGACTAGCGGGGATTATGAAAGGAGCAGGGCTGGTGGATGTACATATTGCACTTGGTGGTGGGAATCAGGGTTTCACCTTTTCACGGGGCACCTGTAGGAGCAGAATTGACCGGTTTCTAGTTCGGGAAGGGGCATGTAGGCAGGCACCTAGGGTGGTGGAAGTAGATTTCTCTGACCACAGGATGGTGATGATAGAGTTGGGGGGAGGGGGGGCGTGCAAGCTAGGGAAAGGGTTGTGGAGATTGAATCTCAAATGGTTGAAGGAGGGGGTGTTGCACCAGGAGTACCTGGAATTCCTAGCAGACCAGGTGTCCGTTCAGGGTGTCTTCCCTTCCCTCAGGGACTGGTGGGAAGTACTGAAACACCGCACCAGAGGGTTTTTTCTCCGTCAGGCAAGGCGGGAGGGAAGGGAGGCCACCCGGTTGGGGATCGCCCTGAGAAAGCGACGGGATAATCTAATTTCCCGGGGGGGGAGGAGGGAGGATATTGAGGTACTGCAGCAGGAGGTTGAAAGAGTACAGTACAACCGCTACTCTTCCCTCGTCTACGAGCGGGACTTCGGGAAGCTGCTTGGTCCGGACCCGTATGACTGCTGCAAGGAACGAAGGGAGAGGAGGGTGGTGGTGGGGTTTAGGGATGAGGGGGGGGTGCTCCAAGAATCCAGGGAAGGTATTTTGCGGGTGGTGGGGACGCATTTTGGGCGGGTTTTCTCGGACCTACAGTTGGGGACAGAGGCCATGGGAAGATATATTGAGGGGACCCCGGGGGTGGGTAACTGGGGGCCCCATCTTCAGGTCTTAACGCAGCCGTGGACGCTGGGTGAGGTGGAGGAGGCCATTGGGGCCTTGCGGCGCAGAACAGCGCCGGGGCCGGATGGACTTCCGGCGGAGTTTTACCAACGGTTCAGGGACCAGCTGGCGCCGCTCTTGCTGGAACTCTGGGAGGAGGCGCGAACAGGAGGATCCTTGCCAGAGTCTATGGGAGGATCAGCATTGGTCCTCCTTAGCAAAGGCAAGGATCCTCAAGACGTGGCGAACTGGCGACCAATAGCACTATTGAACAGCGACCGGAAGATCTTCGCCCACATGCTTCATGCTCGCATGAGGAAGGTCTCCGGTGAAGTGCTAGCAGTCCCGCAGAGGTGTGGGGTCCCAGGAAGGGGGGTGCTGGAGGCAGTAGCCTGGGTGAGGGAGGGCTTGGAACATAGCCGGGTGGGAGATGGTAGGTTGGTCGTGGCCTTGGACCAGGACAAGGCTTTCGACCGAGTGCAGTGGGAGTTCTTGTGGAAGGTCCTGGATCACTATGGCTTCCCGGGGGAGTGGATCGCACAACTGCAACTGTTGTATGCTGGGGCGCGATTTTTTCCCCTGGTGAATGGATGGAGGGGGGCGGAGGTGGGGGTCACGGCAGGGGTACGGCAGGGGTGCCCATTGAGCCCCCTGCTGTACGCTTTTGCCATAGATCCCCTGGTGCGGAGGCTGGGAGGGGGGGGGGAGGGAGGGCTCAGAGGGGTAGAGGTTGGCAAAGGGAACGTATTGAGAGTCATCGCTTATGCAGACGATGTCACCGTTTGGGTGGCAGACCAGAGGGAGGGGAGGATGCTGCGGGAGACCCTTGAAGAATATTCCAAGGCATCGGGGTCACGGGTAAACCTGGGTAAGTGTACTAGCTTGTGGGTGGGTCCAGAGGAACGGCGATTTAACCTAGGGGGCGGGTTTCCTGCAGGGATTGAAAGAATGCGGGTGTTGGGAGTGTATTTTGGGGGGGGGGATTACGGGCGGGAGAGTTGGGAGCAAAAGATATCGGAGGCAAGGGAAAAGGTGGATCGTTGGAAGGGGTGGCGGATGTCCATGGCAGACAGGGTCCGGTTGTTGAAGACCCAGATAGTCCCCATGTTTCTCTTCTTGAGTTACATCTGCCTTTTGCCGGAATGCTGTTTCACTTCATTGTACAGCGTGTTTTTTCAACTTTTGTGGGGCAACAGGATGAACCCGGTAAAACGCAATATTACTTACCGGTCACGGGAGGAAGGGGGGGTGGGGATGGTAAACCCTGTCCTGCTATTCTCCTCCCTGTTCATCCAGTTTAACCTTGGGCGGGGGGGAGGGCCGGAGGCCCCAGGGTGGGCACAAAGTGTTGTGCAGTGGTGGGAGGGATTTTGGGGCCCTTGGTGGGGAGGGGGGAAGGTGGGGAGGTTGCGGAAGGGTTTCCCGGAGGGGGTAGGCTACTACAAATCCTTAGTAAAGCTGGTCCGGTTGTGGGACATTACATGGGAGGAAATAAGGGCGGGGCAGAGGGAGAGCTGGGTGGAGCGGGTTCGCTCCCAGCATTTCTCATCTCCCCTGACTCTTAGGGATGCTCCAGGGCCCGTGCTGAGGCAGGGCCTGCGCTTTATTTCATCTAGACGACTCCCGAACAAGTACAGGGACATTGCCTGGCTGTCCCTTCACGGTAAATTATATGTTAGGGCAAATATGCACCGAAGCATGCAGGACCGAAACTGCCCGAGGGGGGAGTGTGCTGGTCAGCTGGAGACGATGGACCACTTCCTTATGGTGTGTCCATTCTCCAGAGCAGTTTGTGGAAGAGTGGCCGCCTTGTTGGCCATCCCCAGCTTCACGTCCTACACCTATGCAGACTGGGTGTACGGGAGGCAGCAGGGGACGGGGCGGCTGGAGCCAGGTACCGCCTTCCTCATATCAGTCATTATCAGGTACTGCCTGTGGGTGGCTCGATGCGGGGTGTCTATGCGCCAGGAGTGCAGGTCGGCTGAGCAGGTTTCCTGGGACATTGTCCGAGCCGTCCAGGAATTGGCACGCTGGGAAAAGGTGGAGGGGGGGGGTACATAATTTTGGGGTTTGGTGGAAGCATGTCCGCTTGAAGTTGATTTGAATGTATGGTGTGGGGGGGATTTGGGGGGGACGGGTTTTATCGGGTTTGTATTTTTTGTATAAAAGTGTAGTGGGGCTGGTTTTACAACGGCATGATGTAATGTCTTGAATATTGGTTTTTTCCGTTTTATTTAATAAAGGAATTCTCCAAGTATCCACCACCCTCTCCGTGAAAAAATACTTCCTGACATTTTTCCTGAGTCTGCCCTTTCAACCTCAATTCATGTCCTCTAGTTCTACTGCCTTCCCATCTCCAGAAAAGGTTTGTTTGAGAATGAATACCTCTCAAATATTTGAACGTCTGTATCATAACATCCCTGTTTCTCCTTTCATCCAGGGTATACATGTTCAGGTCAGTAAGTTTCTCCTCGTACGTCTTGTAATGCAAATCCCATAACATTTGTGTAGCTTTTCTTTGCACTGCTTCAATTCTTTTTACATCCTTAGCAAGATACAGCCTCCAAAACTGAACACAATACTCCAGGTGGGGCCTCACCAACAACTTGTACAGGGGCATCAACACCTCCTTTCTTCTGCTGCTTACACCTCTCTCTACACAGACTAGCATCCTTCTGGCTACGGCCAGTATCTTGTCACACTGTTTCATTGCCTTCAGATCCTCAGATACTATCACCCCAAGATCCCTCTCCCTGTCTGTGCATATCAGTCTCTCACCGCATAACACATACATCTCCCGTGGATTTCTCTTTGCACTTCTTTGCATTGAATTTTAATTGCTAAACATTAGACTATTCTTCTAACTTCTGCAGATCCTTTTTCATAATTTCTGCTTCCTCTGGGGTGTCCGCTCTGTTACAAATGTTGGTATCATCCACAAAAAGGCAAACTTTACCTTTCAACCCTTCAGCAATGTTACTAACAAATATATAGAACAGAATTGTCCCCAGCACCAATCCTTGAGGCACTCCACTACTCACATTTCCCTCCACTGAGTGAATTCCATTAACCACCACTCTCTGGCATCTGTCCATCAACCAGTTCCTAATCCAGTTCACCATTTTACATAAGTACATAAGTACATAAGTAATGCCACACTGGGAAAAGACCAAGGGTCCATCGAGCCCAGCATCCTGTCCACGACAGCGGCCAATCCAGGCCAAGGGCACCTGGCAAGCTTCCCAAATGTACAAACATTCTATACATGTTATTCCTGGAATTGTGGATTTTTCCCAAGTCCATTTAGTAGTGGTTTATGGACTTTTCCTTTAGGAAACCGTCTAACCCCTTTTTAAACTCTGCTAAGCTAACCGCCTTCACCACGTTCTCCGGAAACGAATTCCAGAGTTTAATTATGCGTTGGGTGAACAAAAATTTTCTCCGATTTGTTTTAAATTTACTACACTGTAGTTTCATTGCATGCCTCCTAATCCTTGTATTTTTGGAAAGCGTGAACAGACGCTTTACATCCACCTGTTCCATTCCACTCATTATTTTATATACCTCTATCATGTCTCCCCTCAGCCGTCTCTTCTCCAAGCTGAAAAGCCCTAGCCTCCTTAGTCTTTCTTCATAGGGAAGTCGTCCCATCCCCGCTATCATTTTAGTTGCCCTTCGCTGCACCTTTTCCAATTCTACTATATCTTTCTTGAGATGCAGCGACCAGAATTGAACACAATACTCAAGGTGTGGTTGCACCAAGGAGCAATACAACTGCATTATAACATCCTCACATCTGTTTTCCATACCTTTTCTAATAATACCCAACATTCTATTCGCTTTCCTAGCCGCAGCAGCACACTGAGCAGAAGGTTTCAGTGTATTATCGACGACGACACCCAGATCCCTTTCTTGGTCCATAACTCCTAACGTGGAACCTTGCATGACGTAGCTATAATTCGGGTTCCATGATTCAATTCTCTAGTCACCCAGTCAAAGAATTCAATGAGATTTGTTTGGCACGATTTACCTTTGGTAAAACCATGTTGTCTTGGATCTTGGAACATATTGCATTCCAGGAAATTCACTATCCTTCATTTAGCATTGCTTCCATTACTTTTCCAATAACCGAAGTGAGAATTATTGGCCTGTAGTTTCCAGCTTCTTCTCTGTCACCACTTTTGTGAAGAAGGACCACATCCACTCTTCTCCAATCCCACAGAACCTCAGCCATTTCCAAGGATTTATTAAACAAATCTTTAAAAGGACCTGCCAGAACCTCTCTGAGCTCCCTCAATAACCTGGGATGGATCCCGTCCAGTCCCATGGCTTTGTCCACCTTTAGATTTTTAAGTAGTTCATAAACAATCTCTTCTGTGAATGGTGCTATATCCGCTTCATTCTCATATGCACTTTTGCAAGTCAATCGTGGTCCTTCTCTAGGATTTTCTTCCGTGAAAACAGAACAGAAGTATTTGTCTAGAACATTTGCTTTTTGGTCACCATTTCCACATAGCAGTTTGCAGCATCTTTCAGTCTCACAATTCCATTTATAGTCTTTCTCCTTTTACTAATACACTTGAAAAAAATTTTGTCACCCCTTCTTACATTTCTAGCCATTTTTTCTTCTGCTTGTGCTTTTGCCAGATGTATAATCTCTCTTGGTTTCTTTCAGTTTCATCTGGTATTCCTCTCTGTGTTCCTCTTTTTGAGTTTTTCTGTATATCATGAACACCAACTGTTTAGCCTTTATTTTCTCAGTCACTTGCTTGGAGAACTATATCATTTTTCTCTTGCTTTTATTTATTTTCCTTACATAAAGGTTTGTAGCCATATTTATAGCTTCTTTCAGCCTGGACCACTGCCTTTCTACTTCTCCTTGTATGTCCTCCCAGCCCATCAGCTCTTTCTTCAGGTATTCCCCATTTTACTAAAGTCAGAATGTTTGAAATCCAGGACTTTGAGATTTGAGTGGCTGCCCTCCACTTCAACTGTTATATCAAATTAAACTGTTTGATGGTCATTGCTGCCCAGGTGGGCACCCACTTGAACATTTGACACACTTTCCCCATTTGTGAGCACCAGATCCAGCGTCCATCCCTCCCTCATGGGTTCTGTCACCATTTGTCTGAGCAGAGCACTTTGAAAAGCATCCACGATCTCTGAGGTTCTTTCTGATTCCGCAGATGGAACTTTCCATTCTGCATCCGGCAGATTGAAGTATTCCAGCAACAGTGGCCTAGTGGTTACGGTGGTGGACTTTGGTCTTGAGGAACTGAGTTTGATTCTCACTTCAGGCACAGGCAGCTCCTTGTGACTCTGGGCAAGTCACTTAACCCTCCATTGCCCCAGGTACAAATAAGTACCTGTATACAATATGTAAGCCGCATTGAGCTTGCCATGAGTGGGAAAGCGCGGGGTACAAATGTAACCAAAAAAAAAACCTCTAGATCCTTCAATTGTGTCAGAGGTCTGTAGATAACACCCATGTGGACAGAGATTCCATCATCTCTTTTTAAGGTGATGAATATCTCTTCTTCCTTTCCCCAGGCCCCTTTAATTTCAGTCGCTGTGATATCGTTTCTCACATACGGAACTACTCTTCCACCTTTATGACCTACTCTATCCTTCCTAAATAGGAAGGACAGAGATGGTCATCCCAAATAACACCCAAAGATATTATCTGGCTCTTTATCTGTAACAGATGATTTTGTATTTCCAGGGAACTGGGAGAGAGATCTGAAGATGTAATCCATAATGCATCACATTTGCTTGAATTTAAAAATATTTTTTGCTCTACCAGCCATTCATTTAATTGTTTAAGTTTCTAGTTGAGATCTGAAAGAAAAACGAAGTTCCCAGAATTATAGGCCATTGCCAATTGTATATCATCTGTGTAAATGTATGCATATAGACCCAGTTTCTGCATTTGCAAAACTAAAGGGAAAAGGAAAATATTGAACAAAATAGGAGCTAAAATGGAGCCTTGTGGGACTCCAAAAGATAAAGGAAAATCCAGTGACAAATAATTATCAATTAAAACTCAATATGACAGACCAGAAAGATATGAACAGAATCAATTTAATGGATGACCCTTTGTTTCTGTGTCCTCCAACCTCGCCAGTAGTCTTCCTCGAAATCCTGACTGATAAGGATGAAGAACATTAGTTGTTTCCCAATAATCAGTTATCTGTTGGGCTACTGCCTTCTCCAAAAGTTTTGACAAAAACGGAAAATTTGCATCCGGCCTGTAACTTGACGGGTTTCTGTTAGGCAAATTCAATTTTTTCAAAAACAATCTAATTATTGAAAGTTTCTAAATATCTTGGAATAGCCCTTCCTCCAAACTGGTATATAATATATCTAGAAAGAATGAGGATAAAGGATCCCTACAATCCTTAATCAATCATGGAGAAATATCATCTGCTAGTGAATTAGAGCATGTACAGAGATTAAGAGTTTTCTAAGAGAAAACCAGGTTAAAGGACAAAAAGTACAAAAGAACTAACTGAAACTCCTTCCTCTGTCACTGTGGAAATAGGCAGAGGGGCAAAGGAACGAGTAATGGGACCTGAATGGCCTTGTAATGAGAGTATCTTGCCCTGTAGAATTTTTCAAACTGGTCTGGGCTAATTTCAATTCTGATAGTTGAATAATCTTCACCTGACAAAAATTAATGATGTTAATACAGTTGTTGAAATAAATTTTGTTCCTTACAAATCAGGGAAGAGATATGTCCCTTCTTAGCAATACTTATCTGCTTTTTATAACTACAAAGTTTTGTTTCGTTAACTTTAATAGGCATACTGTTTCCTCCAACAATTTTCAGCCTGATGTAATTGTCATTTTAGCAGATGCAACTCAGCTGTAAACCAAGACCTATATTTAGTGGTCTGCCTCTTAGCAGAAGTGCCTTTCTCCCTTTAAATGCTCATCACTTACATACTTTCCATGCACAATGTCATTTTCCCTAACACCCACTCTCCACCACTCGATTTTTCTCATAACAGCATTAGACTGAATAATGGAAACATCTGGCACCATATGTCTTCCAGTTTCCTACCGTCGCCTTTTAAGTACAGCTTTCAACTTCACTCGTCCATTCTTCACAAAGTATACTCCCTCTAACTCTCTAACGATGTTAATAAGTAAATTCCAACATATTTCCCCTCAACAAATATCTCCCAGAACACAACCTCACGTGCGTATTCTCCTGTACCAGTGCCCAACCCTTCACTTTTCTCTCATAACAGGAGCAACTCACTCAAACACATCCTTTTGCTCTAGCTGTTCCCTCCCAACTGCCAGCAACAGAACTTTAGAATCTTCAAACGGCCTGCCTTCTGCCTATAACAGCTCAAGATCAAGCTGTCATCTAGACTCTTGCTTCTCTCTCTCTCTGCTGCATAGCACAAATACATACATGTCCCCTATATACCCACACCAACCAGGGAGAACTTCATTACCTTGTCCGAGCCTTCCAGTGTGAACTCCCTTCTATTCACTCTCTGTTCTGTTCATGCATGCTCTCTGCTGCATGACTCTGCATGTTGAGCTGAACCCGGAACATGCCCCAACACTTGGTCATGTAACTGTTCCTCCCTGGAACCCATAGTCCAGGGGTTCCCAAACCTGGTCCTGGAGGCACCCCAGCCAGTCAGGTTTTTAGGATACTCAAAATGAATATTCATGAGAGAGATTTGCATGCAGTAGAGGTAGTGCATGCAAATCTCTCTCATAAATATTCATTGTGGATATCCTGAGAACCTGACTGGCCAGGGTGCATCCAGGACCAGGTTTGGGAACCCCTGCCATAGACCATCAGCCTCCCCTCCAAACATGCCATAGAGAGCTTCCCAGTCTCAACCCATCTTGTTCCCACCATCCATGCCTCTTTTTGGGCAGAAACAGCCCTGAAATCAGCCTCCAAAATCTCCTAGCACAAGCCAGCATTTCCAGGCATGTGTGCATGTATGCTGTTGTCATTACACATGCATACACGCACGTCTGGGACCAGCAAAGCCTCGCCTTGGCACTCACTGCAACTGTGCAGCACAGCCCTCCTTCTCCTCCCCCACGGCCATCCAAGCTCCAATAATCCTGCAGACCCGGAGCATAGCCAACACTCACAGTTCTGTTTCACTTTTGGGTCCACAGGCATCACAGCCTCTCCTCCTACCCCACCAATCAGCAACCTGCTACAATGGGCTGCAAAGCCCACGGTGCCCCAGGTGAGAAATGTTTTTAAACTGCTTGACTAGATATAGATAGATAGATAGATAGATAGATAGATAGATAGATAGATAGATAGATAGATAGAATAGACTTTTCTTCCACATAGGTTTTTTTTTAAATTTCTCCCAGGTGTTGAGCGCATGTTGATGGCAATCTTGCTAGTGCTGATGCCTTGGTAAGAAGACAAATGTGGAAATTGATTAGGTGCACAAAGCATTGAGATACCCCCACCCCAAGAGCTGATTTACCACCTTTAAAATTCTGCTAAGGCAGATAGCAAAGAAACCTGATGAGTCCAGATTTAACTGGCATTATGGAATAGCTCCACATTCATTACCATAAGAGGAGAGAGAGAATTCCTGTAGCCCAGAGGAAAGAAACTGACTGCTAACAAGTAGCTCCACTGGAAAACAACATAGAGACTCTGTTTCTTGGCAGCTGTCGATGCAAGGAGAGCATAGCTGTGTCAGTGCACCTCTGAACAAGTGACATTAAAGCTAAAATAATAACAGACTGTATATTGGTGGTGAGCGAAAGGTATGGCTCTTCTGATGCCAGTGAAGCTCCAAGGCAGAGTCCACTCACAGTAGAACTTTTTTTGTTTTGTACCCCCCTTTCCCACCTTCCATCTCCTCCCCCATCTTCCCTCCCCACCTCCCCTACCGTCTTCCCTCCCCCTCCCTTTTCAACCTTCCACTCCCTCCTCCCTTCCCCTCCCCCCACATCCCCTCCCCTCCCCTATCTCTGCTCCCTTCCCCTCCCAGTGTTAAGCTAGTGTTGAATCTGTAATCTTCAGGTTGTAAGGTACCCCTCCAAGAGAAACTGCTTTGCCTTTTTTATTCATTTAATTTTTGTTTACTGCTGTTAAAGTGTTCAGGACATCCTGATTTTCATTGTCCATAGAACAGCATAACAGTCTTGCCAAGTTACTTCACATTACTAAAAGACTGGATCTGTAAGACTTCGTCTCCACTTTCATGCCAGAGTTCCAGCCCCATGTACAGTGTACTCTAAGCCCTCATTAAAAAAAAAAATTTTCAAATAACACAGCAAAGCTGAATAAAGAGGAGATAAAATACACCTTACTGCAGCCAAAAGAGGAGGAGGGAGGTAAGGGAGAGGAAGGGGGAAGAGACTCAGCAAAGAAAAGACATCCTGTCCAGACTTCAGCTGCACCTCAAACCCAGTTAAGCCCTTGCCAAGAGATAGGGGAAAGTGGAGTAAGGGATATGGAGGTGCAATAAACCACCAAAGTTTTCTCCCCATGCATCAGCCTTTTTCCTTCATGACTAGAGGGAAAGGAGGATGGCGGGGGTTTGGGGTGGGGAACTCAGAAACCTCTGAGTTACACCCCTGCTCAAGATAAACTTCTTCAAATCCTTAAGGAGCTCATACCTTTTAGAAAGAAACCCCATGTGCTAAACAAAACCCAGCTGCCAACTGAGCTTGGAGTTCTCTCAGTAAACAGACCAAAAGCTGCATGGCGTGTCTGCAAAGATCCACTAGAGACAGAGAAATACTGAATATTTTAAGGTGCATGGTGCCCTTAAGGGATGTATCACACAGAACTACTTTGTCTCCATCTGCTGGTCGACAGACATAACCCACTGTTTCTGGACTAGTCTGGTATGGATGCTAAGGAAGTCATCTTCATGTCTTCTGAGAAGCATTTCACTAATCAAAGTTGTTCTACTAATTGATGGGCATTGGAACTGAGGAGCTTCAGCTCATCTACAAATAGTTAAGTGTTACATAACCCCTGGATTTCTGGCATCTTTAGGAGCAAGGCTAAACCCATAGCCCAAGGATTTACTAAGAGTACTCTGTGGATCAAGTACCCAACAAAACAGAAGTGGTAACAGGGAGTGTCCCTGAAATATGTCTCACTGGGTGTTGATATTAGGAATAACACACTGTCTGTCTGCATATTGTAGGTAGAATCTGATTTGCCACATTTTAATGGTGAACTGATGTATTTGATCAATCTAGAGGGTTTGGGGGGGAGTTGTACATTACACTCAGGCCATTATTTAAGAAGCTCTATTCATGTTTTGGACATCTGAAAGCCAGCATGGATTTTCAAATCCCGATTTTATAAAGTCAGGATATAGATGTCTAAAGCTGCAGTGTGTCCATATGGCAAGTGGGCTCGGTTTGGGTGTTTTGTAGGTGGGGCTACGGAGGGGCCAAAATATGGACATCCACCTCTGATTTCAGGAGGAAAAGGGACATCTTTGTCCAAAAAGATGGATATTGTTATTTAGATCTGGTACTTGGCATATCCAGGTTATAGAAAGGCACTCTGATTGAGCAGCTGACCACTGGAGGGATTAAAGCATTATCCCACAGTGGTTGCTATCCCCATCCTTCTGCTGAATGTGCAATTAGTAAGGGATATGGGGCTCAATGACAGCATCAGAAACTATGGACTTTCAAGGTACTAACATCTTTTTGAATTAATTTCTTAATAGACTCCCATACAGTATTGAGAAGTAGCCAAATGGTTAGTGCAGTGGCCTGGGAGTCAGGGCACCCATGTTCAAATCCCCTGTCAGTTGTTTGTGATTTTTTTTTTTTTTATAAAATTGTGAACCCTAGAGAGACAGAAAAAGACCTACTCTACCTGAATGTAAAAGAAACTTGCAAGTCTGAAGGCTATTGAAGCAGCATACATTCAGAGAAGGTAGTACTCCTGAGAGAATTCTGTGCTGTTGCATAACATAGAATTTGCGCAGAATTCCCACCTCCACAGACTGCGCAGAATTCTGACTTTCCTGCGCAGAATTCTGTACAGTCTGCTTTCTGGCTGCCTCCCTCCTTTCCTGCACACTCACTGGCTTCAGCATGGCATGAAGAGGAGCTACCGAGCAACACTTCAGGCTGCATCCTGCTCCTCTGCCACCTTGGTCCCTGGCAGTTTCTGCCGTGCAGCTGTATGGAGGCCCTCATGGCTCAAAGGAACATTCGGGCCCAGATCAGCAAAGGAACAGGAAACAGCTCGATGTGCTGCTGGACAGCTCGTCCTCATGCCATGCTGAAGCCGGTGAGTGTGCAGGGAGGCAGGGGACTGAAGCATGAAGAGGCAGGCTCTGAAAAAGGTAGATGAGGCATGTTGTGAGGCTGGAAAAAAGGTGGCTGGCATGTGTGTTTGTAGGTATGGGGGCTGGAATAAATATGGATAGAGTGAGTTGGGGGAGCTGAAAAAGGTGGATGGGGTGAGTTGGGAGGCTGGAATAAATGGATGGAGTAAGGGGGACTGAAAAAAGTGGATGAGGTGTGTGTGTGCTTGCCATGGGAATGGGGTGGAGGTCTGTAGGAAGGTGTATGGGAAACGGTGGTGGTGGTAGAGGCGGAGGGGGTATTTCATGCCTAGGGGGAGATGCCAGCCCTTATAATGGGGGAATTCTGCCCAAGAAAATTGCAAAAAAAAAAAGTACAGAATTCTCCATTTTTTTGCAGAGAATTCCCCCTGGAGTAGATGGTAGGTATTTTTCTATCCCTGGAGGGCTCACAAGTTAAAACAAAATAAAACCACAAAGAACTGAAGTGAGATTTGAAACTGTGTCCCCTGCCCATTGTTCTAACCATTAGGTTACCCTTCTATTCTGCCTGGATGTCTATGTGGCCATTTTATAACAAGGACGTTTCTAAGCTGCTACACAGATGTCCATGTCTCTTGTTCTGCCCCATTCATAATTTGGATGTTTCAGGGGTCCTTTTACTAAGGTGCACTGAAAAATGACCTGCGCTAGTGTAGGCGCATGTTTTGGCCGCAAAATGAAAATTGGTCCGTGCCCATTTTGGGCCTGAAACCTTACCACCGCCCATTCACTTAGCGATAAGGTCTCCTGCGTTAACCAGGCGGTAATCATCAGCGCGCGTAACATGCCGATTAATGCCCAGTTAGCTTCGCGGTCAGGAAAATAAAATATTTTTTTCCGGCACATATAGTGGATGTGCATAAAAATTGAAATTACTGCCCGGGCCACGCGGTAGCCAGGCGATAGTTCCAAACTGGCGTGATTGGGCGCGCGTAGGCACCTACACTGCTTAGTAAAAGGGCCCCTCAGTTTGTAACATGATCGTTCATGCTGGACATC
The DNA here is from genome assembly GCF_901765095.1 of Microcaecilia unicolor. Taxonomy (NCBI): domain Eukaryota; kingdom Metazoa; phylum Chordata; class Amphibia; order Gymnophiona; family Siphonopidae; genus Microcaecilia; species Microcaecilia unicolor. Next base: position 164,269,871 of record NC_044041.1, read on the forward strand.
ACGAGCACATGGACATCCATTTCTCATGTATTTTGGAACACGCTGTATGTCACCAGATCCTGTTCTAAAATACAAGAGAAATAGACATCTATATGTGATGTACTGATTTGGACATCCATATTCGGAATTGGACGCCCTTTCTAAAATGCTACTCTGAGATTTCTGCTTTCCTTAGCACTAGTCATAATGAACCTGATATTCAGCCAGTGGTGGGCATCCTACCCAGATATTCAATGCAGGGCCATTTCCTGCAACCAGCATTGAATATCTGGGGTTTTATTTAACCACTAAATAGTTAAGCGGCTATGCTGATGTTCAGCACTAACCGGTTAATTTGTTACAAAGTCCTACTTGACTGTTAAACTTATCCAGATAGGTGCTGAATATCGGCACCTAACTGGATAAGTTGCGCGATATAGCCAGTTATGCACTAGGTGCTAACCAGCAATATTCAGCGGCAGCTAACTGGTTATTTCCCATTGAATATTAGTGGTTAGGCGCCAATATGATGTTTAACTGGTCAGTGGCTGTGTTGATCAGTTAAATAGTTTTGAATATCGGGGTGGGGTAATGGCTTTATTCAGCATTAACTGGTCTTTGGTTCCATATGCACCCTTCTTATTGCCCCTTCTGTTCTATTGCCATGATGTTATTAGAGTAAATATGATCATATGTTCTATCGGCATCTAGATGGATCTTTTTCGTTGGAGGCATCAAGGGGCTTTACTAAAGGGTTTGCCGCAAAGCAACCCGGAACTACCATCAGAAGCGGAGCCAGCTTGAAGACACAAGGGGAGCGAGAGCAGCATGAGAGCGGACTTCTGTCAGTGCCAGTGCGTGTTTTTACGTTGAGTAAAAAATTGGCACCGGCGCCAGTCTGTTTAGGGGACCGGCCGCTCCCCTAGCGCCCCCCCCCCCCTAGCTACGCCACTGACTACCACCAACCCAACAGGGGTGCCAGTGTTAGTTTCACCCCTAGCACACGCCATTTCCGGTGCTACAGAAAATCAGGACTGATTTTCTAGTGCAGGGATTACCCTGCGGTAATTGGGTAGAGCCACACGCTGCCCCGGTTACCTCTGGGTTAGAGCGGGAGTGTTCACCCCAGAAATGGCCACATGGCAAGTGTGAACTTACCACGTGGCCATTTCTTTTTGGGGCCTTTTAACCCGCTGCGGTAAAAGTTGCCCTGGCATGCTGCAAAAATGGTCGGTGCCACTAGCGCAGGGTCCCTTTTACTGCAGCTTAGTAAAAGGGCTCCCAAGATGGTGGAATGTACTCCCTGTTGCACTGAGGAATGAAAAGGAGCTGGTAGTATTAGAAGGGGCTTGCATACCCACTTGTTTAAATGTGCATATGAGAGGGGAGGGTGAGCTGGAATGTATTATTTATTGTACTTTCTGATGCTGTTTATTCTTGTGTACGCTACTTAGAGTGGTTTCAGAAAATGTGATGTATAAATGTAAATAATAAATTTTAAAAAAATACTTTGGATGCATTTACAGGCAATGCAGCTCTTCATTTTGCTGTGTACTGTGTCTAAGTTTTTTATGCGTTGAGTCACTTTAAGCTAGTTTAATGCAGTTACCGACAATTAACTTGTGTTCATTGCTTAAAAAAATGCATTAATACATCTTTGGAAATAGGCCGCTTCATCTCCCTGCACTTCAGTCCTGTCATTAATTCTCAGTCACTTTGGGCAAAATACTTAATGTGTGTTATTTATGGTAGGTCCCAGTTTTTCCAGTGGGACCTGTTTACTGATAATGCAGTATAACGTGGTACTACTGAATGCTAATGAAGTAGCACTAGTTAGTAAATCTAACCTAAATCTCTCTGTGCCTCTCTTCTAATCCCCAGCTCTGCCATCAACTCTGTCTAAGATGACAGTGAGTTTCTTCATTGTTTTTGCCTCTATCTAATCCCTGGCGCTGTCGTTTCCATTTGCGACCTCTGACAGGGTATTTTATCTTCCTGGGTCCCGTTCACCTCCTTCCCTGGAAACTGTATAAAGATAAGATGCCAAACTAGGTAGTCAGATTTTCCACCCTGAAGGCAGTTGCAGGAATGTTTCTGAGTAATAGTAAAACACACTGGGACCTGGTTTAGATTTAAAAAAAAACATTCTGATATGGCATAATGCTTTGACTACATTAATTCTGCATTAATTACATTTCTATTAATAATCTAGTAACATTCACACTTCTTTGTAGAAACATTACTGAATTACTAATGTAATATACTTAAAGTGCCATTTAGACCTATTAATTACTTCTGTGGTGTGAATTTCCCCTCCACAAGGATCCTGCATTGAGATTAAAAGCCTAAAGTAGTAATAGGTTGTTCCAATTCTCAATCCAGGGGGGAAAGGCTTAGTACATCTGGCCCTAAAGGTGTCTATTTCTTCCTCTCAAAGCTTGTTGCTAAAATTAATCAGTCCTTTTAAAATACATTAACAGGTTAGTAAGAGAAAACAAAATAGAGCTTCACCTGACAAAGGAAGTCTTTTACAAAACATTGGTAAGCCCAACATGGGCTTACCGAACGCTAAATTAGGACTACCGGTAGCCCAACGTGGTCGGCGGCGGTAGTTCTACCCCAAGTGCATGACATTTACAGGGAGAAAAAGAACTCCCCCCCCCCCCCCGAAATGTCTTGCATGGTGGTAGCCCAGCGGTAATTAGGCATCGCTGCATTCTGCCCGGTTACCGCCAGCTTACTTCGTGAGCGCTTACCACCTCGATGGGTGGTGGTAAGGGCTCCCCGCTACATGGCCACAAGATAAGAGTTCTCTTAAAGCATGGCTACTTTTGTCTCGGGGCTTTTTACCCACTGCAATAAAAAGGGCCCTAGCATGCAGGAAAAATGACTCCCCCCCCCCCCCCCCCCCCCACCATTAGCGCAGGACCCTTTTTCCTGCAGCTTGGTAAAAGGACCCCAAAGTATATGAACAGCAGGGCATGATAGAATAACTACTTGTTATAAATGAAGCACTGAGAAGCTAACATGTAATGGCTGACTTTTAATGTAAAGAGTCTCAATAGTCAAAAATTCAAGGTGATGCACAGACCAGCAGAAAGTGGCCCAGTGCATGGCATCCCATGATATCAGTCTACATCTGGGTATGTCAGCAAGAGGGTCTATTTTGTGCTACAGTGATAGAGTGGTGATGTCCATCCCCTTTACAGATATTCACCCCCCCCCCCCCCCCCAAATATTCAGCCTGCAGCAGGCAATGCAGTTAGCTGCCGCTTCTGGCGCTGACCCCAGATATTCAATGCCAGGCCATTTATGGTGACCAGCATTGAATATCCAGGAGGTTTTTGGCTGTCTCTAACCTCAGGATTGGCTGGTTAAGTTAATAGCAGGCAAAGATAGGACTGCTATTTATGGGGTCCAATTTGCTCGCTAAACTTAGGCGGCCAGCTCTTGAATATTCACAGATAGCCGACTATATTGCATGATGTGGAGGGGCATAATTGAACGGTGCCGGCGAAATAGATCGTCGGCGATCTATTTTGGCGGCGACGCAACAGCTAGCTGTAACCGCATTATCGAAAAAGATGGCCGGCCATCTTTTCTTTCAATAATACGGTTTGGCTCAGCCAAATGCCAGAGTTCGCCGGGTTTAAGATCGCTGGTTTTGTTTTTCAGCTATAATGGAAAAAAATGCTGGCCATCTCAAACCCGGTGAAATCCAAGGCATTTGGTCATGGGAGGAGCCAGCATTTGTAGTGCACTGGTCCCCCTGACATGCTAGGACACCAACCGGGCACCCTAGGGGGCACTTCTAAAAATTTAAAACAAATATACAAATACCTCCCAGGTGCATAGCTCCCTTACCTTGGGTGCTGAGCCCCCCAAATCCCCTCAAAACCCACTCCCCACAACTCTACACCACTACCATAGTCCTTATGGGTGAAGGGGGCACCTACATGTGGGTACAGTGGGTTTTGGGGGGGGGTTTGGAGGGCTTAACATTTACCACCACAAGTGTAACAGGTGGAGGGAGGGGTGGGCCTGGGTCCGCCTGCCTGAAGTCCACTGCAACCAACAAAAACTGTTCCAGGGACCTGCATACTGCTGTCAGGGAGCTGGGTATGACATTTGAGGCTGGCATACAGGCTAGCAAAAAAGGTTTTTATTTTTATTTTTTTAGTGTGGGAGGGGTTGGTGACCACTGGGGGAGTACGGGGAAGTCATCCCCCATTCCCTCTGGTGGTCATCTGGTGAGTTGGGGCACCTTTTTGAGGCATGTAGGTGCCCCCCTTCACCCATAAGGGTGGAGTGGAGGAGTGGCCTAGTGGTTAGGGTGGTGGACTTTGGTCCTGAGGAAATGAGTTCAATTCCCACTTCAGGCACAGGCAGCTCCTTGTGACTTGGGGCAAGTCACTTAACCCTCCATTGCCACATTGAGCCTGCCATGAGTGGGAAAGCACAGGGTACAAATGTAATAAAATATAATAACACTGTAGAAACACCTATGCCCCACCCATAGCCATGCCTCTTTTCAACTATACAACTTATACACACACCACATTGCAGAATACACTTAGAGGGGCATAATCAAACATCACCAGCAAAATAGATCACCAGCAATCTATTTTAGCAGCGATGCAACAGCTGGCTGGAACCGTATTATCGAAAAAGATGGCCGGCCATCTTTTCTTTCGATAATACATTCACTCTGTGCCTAATTTAGACGTCGGGATTTACACCAAGTAAAACATGACATAAATGGGCATGACTAAATTTGGTCACATGGTGAGGCATTCAGCATATTCTATTTACTGCGTGGAAATTTAAGCCTATTCTATAAAATTTAGGTGTATTTTAAAGAATATGCCTAGGCGTATATTTTTCCATGCTGAGTCAGACCAATGGTCCATCTAGCCCAGTATCCTGTTTTCCAAATAGTGGCCAAGCCAGGTCACAAGTACCTGGCAGAAACCCAATTAGAAGCAACATTCCATGCTACCAATCCTGGGACAAACAGTTGCTTCCCCATGTCTGTCTCAATAGCAGACTATGGACTTTTCCTCCTGAAATTTGTCTAAACCTTTTTTAAACCCAGATACACTAACCACTGTTACCATATCCTCTGGCAAAGAGTTCCAGAGCTTAACTGTTCATTAAGTGAAAAAAATAATTCCTCCTATTTGTTTTAAAAGTATTTCCATTTAACTTCATCAAGTGTCCTCTAGACTTTGTACTTTTGGAACAAGTAAAAAATCAATTTACTTCTACTCGTTCTACACCACTCAGGATTTTGTAGACCTCAATCATATCTCCCTTCATCCGTCTCTTGTCCAAGCTGAAGAGCCCTAGCTTCTTTAGCCTTTCTTCATATGAGAGGAGTTCCATCCCCTTTATCATTTTGGTCGCTCTTCTTTGAACCTTTTCTAATTCCATCACATCTTTTTGAGATACTGCGACCAGAACTGAATGCAATATTCAAGTGTGGTTGCACCATGGAGCGATACAAAGGCATTATAGTATTTTCAGTCTTATTCACCATCCCTTTCCTAATAATTACTAGCATCCTGTTTGCTTTTTTGGCTGCCACCACACACTAAGCAGAAGATTTCAGCATATTATCTACAATGACACCTAGATCATTTTCTTGAGTGCTGATCCCCAACAGTGGCGTAGCCAGACTGCCAATTTTGGATGAGCCTGAACCCAAATTGGGTGGGCACAAAATTTTCTCTCTACCCCCCTCCCCCAGCAAAATTTAGTCACGCTAATCAGATTCATTTGTCACACAGGGTAAAGTGCTGCTTTTCAGTGCATCAGATTTCAGAAAATTTATTTAATAGCCTAACACCCTTTTCAGTGAGCTTTCAGAGGCCAAAACCTCCTGCGTCAGTATAATGCTGTTACAGTATCCTCGCCTGACCTAAGGAAGGAAGTATTGGTCTCTGAAACTTCATTAACACAGGTACCATATTACTTTATCCTAAATTAAAAATAAAATTATTTTCTTTACCTTTCTTGTATGGCCATTTACTTTTTCTCATTGTGTCGCTCCCAGTCTCTAGATTCTGCTTTCCTTCGTTTTCACTTAACTCTTCTGCCACGGTTTCCTGGCCATTTCTCATTTTTCTTTCCTTTTTCTTTGCTTTCTTCAATATTTTTCTGCCTCTCTCTCTCTCTCTCTCTGTCCTGATTTAATTCATTCTTACTATCCATTCTTTAATTTCCTTCATCTACTTATGGCTTTTCATCTTTTTCTCACCCTTGTTCTCCCCATGCCCCTTCCTCTTATTCTCCAGTCTTTCACTACTCTCCTTTTCCATCCAGCAGCTCTCTTCTTTCTCTCCCCATCCTTCCAGTCCCCCCTCTCTCGCCCCATCCTTCCAGTAGTCTCCCCTCTTTCTTTCTGCATCCTTCCGTCCAGTGTCACCTCTTTCTCCCTACCCTTCCATCCAGCGTCTTCCCTCTTTCTCTCCCCATCCTTCCATCCATCTACCCTCTCTCCTGATCCTTCCATCTAATGTCTCTCTCTCCCTCTTTTTAACCAGTGTCTCTGTATCACTCTACCCTTTTCTGTTCAGTGTCCCTTCTCTCTCCACATCCTTCCAGTCTCTCCCCTTTCTCTCTGCATCCTTCCAGTCTCTCCCCTTTCTCTCCCCATCCTTCCATCCAGAGTCTCTCTCCCCATCCATCCGTTTTCCCTCTTTCTCTCCCCATCCTTCCATCTGTTTTCCCTCTTTCTCTGCCATCCTTCCATCTGTTTTCTATCTTTTCTCCCCATCCTTCCATCTATTTTCCCTCTTTCTCCCCATCCTTCCATCTGTTTTCTATCTTTTCTCCCCATCCTTCCATCTATTTTCCCTCTTTTTCTCCCCATCCTTCCATGTTTTCCCTCTTTCTCCCCATCCTTCCATGTTTTCCCTCTTTCTCTGCCATCCTTCCATCTGTTTTCCCTCTTTTCTCCCCATCCTTCCATGTTTTCCCTCTTTCTCCCCATCCTTCCATGTTTTCCCTCATTCTCTGCCATCCTTCCATCTGTTTTCCCTCTTTTTCTCCCCATCCTTCCATGTTTTTCCTCTTTCTCCCCATCCTTCCATGTTTTCCCTCTTTCTCTGCCATCCTTCCATCTGTTTTCCCTCTTTTCTCCCCATCCTTCCATGTTTTCCCTCTTTCTCCCCATCCTTCCATGTTTTCCCTCATTCTCTGCCATCCTTCCATCTGTTTTCCCTCTTTTTCTCCCCATCCTTCCATGTTTTCCCTCTTTTCTTCGACGAGGTCCGCCCTGCATGCCAGCGCCAGCCCCAGCTCCCATTGCCGGCCACTGCTGCTTTTCCTGTTGAGCAGCAGGGCCGGCGCTACAAAAAGAAGAAGCGTTAACGGCGCTAAGGACGAAAACTGTTTTTAAAAAAAAGTGCGGCACCGGCAGGCACTGTCTAGGCAGCGTTGAGGCATTGGCTGCTGGCTCGCAGGCTCCTCCCGTCTCCTACGTAGGCTGAAATTGGGTGGGCCTGGGCCCAGCCAGGCCCACCCGTAGCTACGCCCCTGATCCCCAAGGTGGACCCTAACCTCAGGTAACTATGATTATTATTCTTTCCAATGTGCATCACCTTGCATTTGTCCACAATAAATTTAATCTGCCATTTGGATATCCAGTCTTCCAATTTCCTAAGATCTTCCTTCAATATTTCACAGTCCGCATGTGTTTTAACAACCTTGAATAGTTTTGTATCATCTGCAAATTTAATCACCTCACTCATTGTTCCAATTTCCATATCATTTATAAATATGTTAAATAGCACCGGTCCCAATACAGATCCCTGGGGCACTCCACTGTTCACCCTCCTCCATTGAGAGAAATTACCATTTGACCCAATATCTCACGCTGAATATTAGTGCTTAGTCACCTGAGCACTATTTAACCAGCCTGGAGCCATTCCTGGCAAATTACACAGCCCTTACTCTTTCCAAAAATACAAGGACTAGGGGGTATGCAATGAAACTACATAGTACATTTAAAGCAAATTGGAGGAAATATTTCTTCACTCAGCATGTAACTCTGTTGCCAAAGAATGTGGTAAAAGCAATTAGTTTATTGGGGTTTATTAAAGGTTTGGGTAAGTTCCTAAAAGCAAAGACCATAAACCATTATGAAAATGGACTTGGGAAAATCCAATGTTTATTCCTGGAATAAGCAGCATAACATCTGTTTTACTAATTTGGGACCTTGCCAGGTACTTGTGACCTGAATTGGCCACTTCTAGAAACAGGATACTGGGCTTGATGGACCTCTGATCTATCCCAGCATGGCGATGCTTATGTGCTTATGTGCTTATGTACTTACATGTAGGAAAGCGAGGTAGTCTGATGTCAGGGGTGCCATGCACTGTACAGCAGGGTAAATGCTCAGGAAATAATTAACCTGAAATAATGAGGCAGGGCAGGAGGAGAATAGGCAGACAAAGATTTTTTATGACCAGTTGCATGTCCTTTGGCATGTGCTGAGATTGGAAAGAAAAAATCAGCTTAAAGCCATTCAGCTTTCCCTTAATTACTAACTAGGAATGACATGTTCCACTCTCCCTCTAACTGCTCTCACAAGGAGACTGAGCTACTTATAGGTCATGACAAAAACTGTCAGGCTCTGTGAATCTGTGAAACCGATGTAGTGGGAGGGGGTGTAATTTTATAACTGAGTTCATGCATAAATAGTATGATCATTCTTTTCCTGTCCGGGAGTATCAGCATATTTTCAAAATTACCATATAAAATGTATGCACTTATACACTCGATTGTTTGCATGTACATGTTTTCTGGGTTAATTTTGAGTGCATACATATGTATTATCAAATGTGTTTGCTTGAAAATGCGAACTCCTCTCCAATTCTGCCCCCAGAATACCTCTGCTCAGTGAGGATAAAGTTAATTATGTTAATCAGATGTGCAATTTTAAAAGCACCTATTTCAATGCATAAAACACTGCTCTGCCTTTTTAAAGTGGTCCTCACAGCTTCCAATCTTTACAGGCCTATTTACCAAGCTATACTAGGTTTTTAACAAGGATTTTAATAAATGTTAAGCGCTCGGCTTAACACATGTTAAAATAATCCATAAAACACAGCAAAAGTCACTAATACACATTAAATCCCATTTTAAAGACCTAAGGAAGAAAATTTATGTTAATACAGACAAGGGAATGGGAAATGGGTGGGGAAGGGGAAGGCAGGTTGCACTGATGTCAACTTATGTTATTACAATGGATGTTAATGACAAGGTAGGCAATTATGCGGAACATTTAAATGCATATTATAAGGCGTAATTAACTACTTTTGCATTATCTGCTGTGGGGTTAATGTTGCAGCTCTTTTTCTTATTTGCGGGGATGCTCCCTTTGCCCTTAAAGAATTGCTGTGGAGGTTTTGCTATATACATGCATTAAAAATTGCATTAACAACAAAACCTTACTGTGGCTTAGTAAATAGGGGGTCTTTTTACTAAGGTGCACTGTAAAATGGCCTGCGGTAGTGTAGACGCGTGTTTTGGGTGTGTGCAGAATTATTTTTTAGCGCACCTACAAAAAATGCCTTTTTTGCCGAAAACAGATGTGTGACAAAATGAAAATTGCCATGCATCCATTTTGGGTCTGAGACCTTACCGCAAGCCATTGACCTAGCGGTAAGGTCTCACGCGGTAATAAGGTGGTAATGGTCTACGTGCGTCAAATGCCACTTGATGTGCGAAGCTGCTGTGGGCCAGAAAATAAAAAATATTTTTCAGACGTGTGTAGCGGACGCGTGGCAAAATTAAAATTACCGCAAAGGCCACATGGTAACCAGGTGGTAACTCCAATTTGGCGTGCTTTGGGCGTGCATAGGTGCCTACGCGGCTTAGTAAAAGGGCCCCTAGGCCCCTTAGTGAGAACTTTTCCATCTGAATTTGGATGTCACCATCACTAATTTTTTTCTTTCATTCAAATTGCACCAAACATTTGTGAAATCATTAGCAAAGAAAATATACTGATACCTGTTTAATCCAACATAGACCACAATTTTCCCTCATCATTAACAGCCACCAATGCAATAATAGACTTTTTAAGCAAGAAGGACAGATTAGGGTGAATAGCTCTCTGGAGATATGGAAAGATAAATTGATATTTCCTGAAGTCATGCAGTAAAATGCTTGCTAATACAGTTTCACCATGCAACCCAGGTACAGTGGGGCTGATATTCAGACCATGGAAGTTAGACCAGTGCTAAGCTCGGATATTCATTGCTGTGGTTGGTGCTGAGCTTGGATATTCAATGTCGAGCCGTTTCCGGTGAATGGCACTGAATATCCGGACTATTCTTGGCCAGTTTAAAGATAACCTGCTAAGTCTATATTCAGGCCTAACCGGTTATCTTTTAAACTGACCACAGACATCCCACGTTTTCACATGACCAAATATGGCAGCTAAACTGGTTTTTAAAATCAGCGGATAACCAGTTATATCGGGAGACAACAATTTGCTGTTGATACCCCAGTTCCCCCATGCAGATACTTTGTCAGGATACTCTCTTCAAGCTTCAGACTAATGGCCATCCACTCCAAAAATAATTCACCATGCATTTGATCTTGTTACTGCCCCCCTGCAGCACCAGTCCACCATCTGGAAAACAGAGAAAACACAGTTTAGGTGTGGCCTGAACCAAATACACGCCCCAGACTGCCTCTGCGGGGATGATCTCCATCTTCATCCAATGTATTCAAGCTGTTCAAAAATTTTTGAGCGACATCCTTGCCAGTAAAAATGAGATTTTGGCCATTGTGCCAAACACGCATCTTTGCTGGGTAGGCCAGGGCAAACCGGACACCTCTGCGGTACAGCATCAATCATATGGTCACAAGCTCCTTCCGTTGCAGCACTACCCACTTTGAGTAATCATTAAATAGGAGGAGTTTTTGATCTTGATATATCAAGCTGTCCACTTTCCTTTACGCCCGGAGAATTGCCTCCTTCTCAGCCTAGTTGATAGACTGAGCAATGGCTGTGCAGGGCCTCACTGCCTTGTCACTATGTGACCTGATCCTGTGGACACTTTCACACTCGAAAGAAGCAGTTGAACTTTCGAGTCCCAATTGTGTTGAGAGCCATATGCTGAAAAAGGTGAATAGATCAGCATTGCTGGGAACTGACTCAGGGAGCCGAACAACCCACAGGATGTTCTTGCAGGCTGTATTCTCTTATGCCTCCAACCAGTCAAGAATATCCGCTGTTTCCTTATGTAGGGCTCCCAGCTGGCTCAAGACCCAGACTGCTTCATCCTTCCTCTCTGAGATCTGACTCTGTACCTCGGTGATCTGCTGAGAGTGAGAGTCGAATTTCTTGTTGATCTCGTCAACTGCCAACTGTAGCTTATTTAAGCAGTCCTCCAGTGCAGCAGAAACAGCCCGAGAAATTTCCTGGGCTCATGCTCCTGCCGGTGCAGTGACTGGCGTGGTCCCTTCTGCCATTATGGGTTGCTGAGACACTGTGCTTTTCCAAGGTTCTTTGGAGATTCTCAATGGCATGCCATGGCCCAGATGCTAAAAAAAACCTACTGTCTCACACTGGAGTACCTCAGGCACTTCAGACGCTGTGCATCAACAGAAATCCCCTCTGGTAAACAATATGAGCTAATAATAGCAGGTCCACCCTGGAGCTTAGGCTAGGTGCTCCTTGCTAGGAGGCAGGCATCACGTAGCCCCCCTTCCTGGGAGCTTATTTCTATAAGGGCATATAGGAATTAGAGTGGAGGAGTAGATTAGTGGTTAGTGCAGCAGACTTTGATTGTGGGGAACTGGGTTCAATTCCCACTGCAGTTCCTTGTGAGTCTGGGCAAGTCACTTAACCCTCCATTGCCCATGTAAGCCGCATTGAGCCTGCCATGAGTGGGAAAGTGCGGGGTACAAATATAACAAACAAAAAAAAAAGTCACTTTGCCTCAGGTACAAATAAGTACCTCTATATACTATCCACCTTATAATTGAAAGAGAAAAACGCCTAGATTTCGACCCAAATCGGGAGATAGACGTTTATCTCATAAAAACAAATAAATTGGTATAATGGAAAGCCGATTTTGGACTTTTTCAACTGCACTCCATCGCGGAAGCGTACAAAGTTGACGGGGGCGTGTCAGAGGCGTGGCGAAGGTGGAACTGGGGCGTGGTTATCGGCCAAGGAGAGATGGGCGCCTTTCGCCAATAATGGAAAAAAAGTATACGTTTGTAGCTAGAATTTAGGGCACTTTTCCTGAACCCTGTTTTTTCACGAATAAGGCCCCAAAAAGTGCCCTAAATGACCAGATTACCACCAGAGGGAATCGGGGATGACCTCCCCTGACTCCCCCAGTGGTCACTAACCCCCTCCCACCACAAAACATGATGTTTCACAACTTTTTATTTTCACCCTCAAATGTCATACCCACCTCCCTGGCAGCAGTATGCAGGTCCCTGGAGCAGTTGTTAGGGGGTGCAGTGGACTTCAGGCAGGTGGACCCAGGCCCATCCCCCCCACCTGTTACAATTGTGCTGCTTAATGCTTAGTCGTCCAACCCCCCCAAACCCACTGTACCCACATGCAGGTGCCCCCCTTCACCCCTTAGGGCTATAGTAATGGTGTAGGCTTGTGGGCAGTGGGTTTTGTGGGGGATTTGGGGGGCTCAACACACAAGGGAAGGGTGCTATGCACCTGGGAGCTCTTTTACCTTTTTGTTTGTTTTTGTAAAAGTGCCCCCTAGGGTGCCCGTTTGGTGTCCTGGCATGTGAGGGGGACCAGTGCACTACGAATCCTGGCCCCTCCCACGAACAAATGCCTTGGATTTATTCGTTTTTGAGCTGGGCGCTTTCATTTTCCATTATCACTGAAAAACAAAAACGCCCAGCTCACAAATTGTCGAATAAAACATGGGCGTCTATTTTTTTCGAAAATACGGTTCGGTCCGCCCCTCACGGACCCGTTCTCGGAGATAAACACCCATGGAGATAGACGTTTTAGTTCAATTATGCCCCTCTATGTAAACCACTTTGGTGGTATATCAAGTACCATTTCCCTCCCCCCCCCCCTTCATAAAATAGGCTTCCATGGAGTCATTCCACATAGATGCCATTTTATAAAATTATCCCCTATCCCCCCTAATTCTAGAGAATTGTGTGCCCAAATCTGCAATTAGCTTAATTTAATAATGAGCTGATAATAGGTGTTAAAGAGCAATTATAGGTGATATTTGGCACTAATTAACAGTTACACACATAATTGCTCTTAGTTGGTATTCTATAAATTGTGTGCTCAAATTCCAGCGTGCTCAACGTCAAGGGGGATGCGGATCTGGGCGGGCATGGGTGGGTCAGGGGCAAGTCAAGTAGTTACACATGCAGGTTATAGAACACTACCATTTACACGCCTAACTTTCTACAATTAGGCACGAGCATTTATGCCATCTATTGAGCTAGAGTAAGCACTTGGGCCTAAAATAAGGTGCATAAATGCAGATTTATACTAGTATTCTATAACAGCACTTGCATGCACAACTGCCATTATAGAATTTGCACTTAGCAAGCATCATCCCAGCACCTAACTGTAGACAATTTATAGAGAATTACTCCCTATATGGATGAGGACTGGAGTGGAAGCGAAGGCATGGGAGAAAAAAAAAGTATAGGGGAGAGGTGCAAAAGATCATAGGTTTAAGAAGAGTAACAAAGTAAGTGACAGCAGATAAAGACCTGAGTGGCCCATCCAGTCTACCCAACAGTCTTCGTTATCAATTCAAGATTAAATCAGCGATGAGTGTGATATTATATGCTTGATCATGATCTTTCTTTGGAGTTTCTGGGACATAGACTGTAGAAGTCCGCCCAGCTCTGTCCTTATATTCCAATTACTGGAGTTGCCGTCAAAGCCCATTCCATTATATCCGAATCCGTCTTGTCATTTGAAGGAAACAGACCATAAAGGTCTGCCCGGCACTGTCTTCACGTTCCAAATTACTAGTTTCTATCGAAGCTCTCTCCAACCCATCCTATAGAAAAGATGAGAGTCAAGCGAAAGAAGACAGATTCTGAGAAGCGGAAGACAGACGCTGGGCCCCTAATGGTGCCAGTGGTAAGTGGCAGTGTTGTTATTATTAATATTATTATTAATTTATAACCTGCACCTACCAATGATGAAGGCAGGTTACAAATGAACATACAACATATTTTTAAAAAATTCAAAAACCTAAAATGATATAAATTTTAGCAATACATAGATTTATACAACATGGAGGGGCATAATCGAATGGCGCCGACCATCTATATGGCCAGCACTGCAAAAGGCGGTCCCGAACCTTATTATCGAAAAAGATGGCCGGCCATCTTTCGTTTCGATAATACGGTTGGGGCCAGCCAAATGTCAGAGATGGCCGGGTTTGAGATGACCGACATCGGTTTTCGCCGATAATGGAAACTGAGGCCGGCCATCTGAAACCCAGCCAAATCCAAGGCATTTGGTCATGGGAGGAGCCAGCATTTGTAGTGCACTGGTCCCTCTGACATGCCAGGACACCAACCGGGCACCCTAGGGTGCACTTCTAAAAATTAAAATAAAAATAGCTCCCAGGTGCATAGCTCCCTTACCTTGGGTGCTGAGCCATTTACCACCACAAGTGTAACAGGTAGGGGGGATGGGCCTGGGTCCATCTGCCTGAAGTGCACTGCACCCACTAAAAACTGTTCCAGGGAACTGCATACTGCTGTCAGGGAGCTGGGTATGACATTTCAGGCTGGCATAGAGGCTGGCAGAAAATGTTTTTTTGGGGGGTGGGAGGGGGTTGGTGACCACTGGGGGAGTAAGGGGAGGTGATCCCTGATTCCCTCCGGTGGTCATCTGGTCAATTGGGGCACTTTTTTGAGATTTGGTCATTAAAAAAATGGACCAAGTGAAGCCGGCGAAATGCTCCTCAGAGCCAGCCTTCTTTTTACCATTATCAGCTGAAGCCGGCCATGTCCTAACAACGCCCTCGTCCCGTCTCCCATACCCTTCCGAAATGCCCCCTTTAACTTTGGCCGGCTCTGCGACGGAAAGCAGTTGGAGCCGGCCAAAATCGGCTTTCCATTATACCGATTTCGCCGGCTTCAGGAGATGGCCGGCCATCTCCCGATTTGTGTCGGAAGATGACCGGCGATCTCTTTCGAAAATAAGCTGGACTGCGAACCAACAGCACATCTCAGTTACTAGTAAGTATCAGTTCTTATCAGCATAGTATAAAACAACAGCATCAGCACTCTTATCCAGAAATTATTCTTCAATATTACTATAATAAGCCAGCTGGAACAAGCAAGGTTTTGATTGCTTTCTAAATTCTAATGTTTGCAAGATAGATCTCAAAGTTAATGGTAATGCATTCCATAAATATGGTGCAGCAACCAAGAATAATCTTGCTCTGATATCACACAATTTAGCATACTTCAAATTAGGAAATCCATCAAGCATTGACTTAGAGATCTTAAAAATCGAGGAGGTAGATATAACCTTAACATAGATACCAATGTGACAGGGACTTTTGAATTAATGCTAAGATTTTGAATTTGAGTCGATATTCAAGTGGTAGCCAATGTAATGATTGCAACATAGGTGTTACAGAATCAAACCATCTTTTTCCTAGTAACACTTGTGCAGCAGCATTCTATGCTAGCTGCAATGGTCTAATTGTCATTTTTGAAAATCCGAAATACACACCCGAATTCTATGTATGGCGACTAAAGTTGTATGCACAAATTGGCAGTGTGGCCAATTTGTGTGTGCAACTTAATTGTTTAACCAGCCAATCAGCGCAAATTGGCCACTAACGTGCAATTATCGGCACTAATTAGAATTTACGCACATAACTTTCTAAGCATATTCTGTAAAGTGGTGCATGTAAATTCTAATATGTGGATCTCAAAAGGGGCGTGGCATGAGAGGGGCATGGTTTATAGAATAGTGCTAAGCGTGTTTTTCTTCAGCACTGATTTTTTTTCATCACCATATATTGAATCTAGTCCATAGCCCATTGCAGAAGGCAAAATGTAAAACAACCAATGGTTGAAACTAGTGGTGTACTGAGCATAGGCGTAGACTGGGGGGCGAGGGGGGGCAATGCCCCCCCAAACGACGATGAGGCGCCGCCGCGCCATTAGTTTAAAAAAAAAAACACATGCACGCACGCGCTCCTCTCCATCCGCTTGGCTTCCCTGCTCTCTCTGTCTGCGTCCCGCCTTCCTCTGACGTCAGAGGAAGGCGGGACGCAGACAGAGAGGGCAGGGAAGCCAAGCGGAGTAGCGGACGGAGAGGAGCGTGTCCGTCTACCCCTCTCTCTTCCTCCCTCCCTCCCTCCGCTGCAGGCAGCAGTCTTTTCCAGCGTTCCTGGCAGCGGTAGTGATGTACACACTGCCTTTGGCTCTGC
This sequence comes from Microcaecilia unicolor, assembly GCF_901765095.1. Lineage (NCBI taxonomy): Eukaryota > Metazoa > Chordata > Amphibia > Gymnophiona > Siphonopidae > Microcaecilia > Microcaecilia unicolor. The sequence continues at coordinate 164,286,286 of NC_044041.1, forward strand.
CCCAAAGCCTTCTCTTCAAGTTCCTGTTCCCGCATAAGTGGGAACAGGAACTTGAAGAGAAGGCTTCCGGGGCAGACCGAAGGCAGCGTGTACATCGCTACCGCTGCCAGGAACGCTGAAAAAGCTGAAGACTGTTGCCTGCACCGGAGGGAGGGAGGGAGGAAGAGAGGGGGTAAACGGAGTCACCATCTTGGACCTCGCGGGGGGGGGAGCAGAGGGAAGATGGATGGGACTGGGAGGGGTGGGGAGCAGAGGGAAGGAGCAGGAGATGAATGGGACTGGGAGGGGTGGGAAGCAGAGGGAAGGAGCAAGAGATGGATGGGACTGGGAGGGGTGGGAAGCAGAGGGAAGGAGCAAGAGATGGATGGGACTGGGTGGGGTGGGAAGCAGAGGGAAGGGGCAACAGATGGATGGGACTGGGAGGGGTGGGGAGCAGAAGGAAGGAGCAAGAGATGGATGGGACTGGGTGGGGTGGGAAGCAGAGGGAAGGAGCAAGAGATGGATGGGACTGCGAGGGGTGGGGCGCAGAAGGAAGGAGCAAGAGATGGATGGGACTGCGAGGGGTGGGGAGCAGAGGGAAGGAGCAAGAAATGGATGGGACTGCGAGGAGTGGGGAGCAGAGGGAAGGAGCAAGAGATGGATGGGACTGGGAAGGGTGGGAAGCAGAGGGAAGGAGCAGGAGATGGATGGGACTGGGTGGGGTGGGAAGCAGAGGGAAGGAGCAGGAGATGGATGGGACTGGGAGGGGTGGGAAGCAGAGGGAAGGAGCAGGAGATGGATGGGACTGGGTGGGGTGGGAAGCAGAGGGAAGGAGCAAGAGATGGATGGGACTGCGAGGGGTGGGGAGAAGAAGGAAGGAGCAAGAGATGGATGGGACTGCGAGGGGTGGGGAGCAGAGGGAAGGAGCAAGAGATGGATGGGACTGCGAGGGGTGGGGAGCAGAGGGAAGGAGCAACAGATGGATGGGACTGGGAGGGGTGGGGAGCAGAAGGAAGGAGCAAGAGATGGATGGGACTGGGTGGGGTGGGAAGCAGAGGGAAGGAGCAAGAGATAGATGGGACTGCAAGGGGTGGGGAGCAGAAGGAAAGAGCAAGAGATGGATGGGACTGCGAGGGGTGGGGAGCAGAGGGAAGGAGCAAGAGATGGATGGGACTGCGAGGGGTGGGGAGCAGAGGGAAGGAGCAAGAGATGGATGGGACTGCGAGGGGTGGGGAGCAGAGGGAAGCCTACTGGAAAGAAGACACTGAATAAAACAGAAGACTATGAGGCTCATTTTCAAAGCACTTAGCCTCCCAAAGTTCCATAGAAACCTATGGAACTTAGCCTCCCAAAGTGCTTTGAAAATATGCCTCACTGGGACCAAAGCGAATAGAAAAACTAAATGATCAGACAACAAAGGTAGATAAAAGTATTTTATTCATAATTTATTAATTGAAATGTGTCAGCTTTTTGAAATGTGCATCTGTGATATTTTGCCTGTAAATTCAATTCCTTCCTCCACATTAGCATATTCATTTGCATATGTATATATGCAAATGATATGCTAATATGCTCCGCCCATTTTTTTTGCCCCCCCCCCCCCCCCAAATGAAACAGTCAAACTACGCCTATGTGTACTGAGGGCAGGGCAGTGGGGGCAGTCTGCCCCAGGTGCACGCTGCAGGAGGGGTGTAGGGAGCAGCTGTGCAGCTGCCAGATCCGCCAGTTCCCCGTTCCCTCTGCTGTTACTTCCTGTTCTAGGGCAGAGGGAGCCGACAGCCGTATGGCTGCTCCCAGCACCCCAGGAGGTAAGACACACCCGGGGGGGGGCTTGGAGGTGATGCGCCGGGGGGACAGTGATGTGCCGGGGGGATGCTACACCCAGGGGGGTGTCGTGCTGTACCCATGGGGGGTTTTGTGCTGCACCTGGGGGGCGGACGATGCTGCACCTGGGGGAGGGGGGTGCGCAGCGGCAAACCGCCCTAGGTGGCAGCCAACCAAGCAACACCACTGGTTGAAACACTGTACTAAGATTAGAAAGACTCAAATATGGTTTCAATCATCACATTATCAACATTCTATAACATACCTTTTTGACAGGTGCTGCAATATAAGTACATAAGTACATAAATACATAAGTATTGCCATACCGAGAAAGACCAAAGGTCCATCAAGTCCAGTATCCTGTTTCCAACAGTGGCCAATCCAGGTCACAAATACCTGGCAAGATCCCAAAAAAGTACAAAACATTTTATACTGCTTATCCCAGAAATAGTGGATTTTCCCCAAGTCCATTTAATAATGGTCTATGGACTTTTCCTTTAGGAAGCCATCCAAACTTTTTTAAAACTCTGCTAAGCTAACCACCTTTACCACATTCTCTGGCAACGAATTCCAGAGTTTAATTACATGTTGAGTGAAGAAAAAATTTCTCCGATTCATCTTAAATTTACTACATTGTAGCTTCATCGCATGCCCCCTAGTCCTAGTATTTTTGGAAAGCGTAAACAGACGCTTCACATCTACCCGTTCAACTCCACTCATTATTTTATAGACCTCTATCATATCTCCCCTCAGCCGCCTTTTCTCCAAGCTGAAGAGCCCTAGCTGCTTTAGCCTTTCCTCATAGGGAAGTCGTCCCATCCCCTTTATCAATATGATCTTTCCCAAGTGTTACAATAGAAGCAGCTTGAGGGGGGGGGGGGGGGGGCATGCAAACAACAAAAGATAGAGAGACCCCTCTTTCCCACATCTCCATTCAATTGTAAAAGATATGTGCACCCTCCACCTTGAAAAATTCTACCGTAACTTCTCATGTCTACTGCCTTTATCACCTCATCTACTTTGCCAATCCCCCAGATCCCAGAAAAACCACAACTCCAAATTATTACTTAATTACTTAGAAACATCTATTGACACTTTGCCATTAATTTCAGCTCTCTGTAATTTGACCATAGGCTTTTGAAGAAGAAAAAATTACTTGCTTTTTCCAATTAAATTCATCTTGGCCTTCCCAGTGGCCAGTTGCGCAGACCCTTGTAATAAAAATCTGGTTATGTGATACACAGAGACTTTTATATGCTGAGAATAAAATAAAGCCAAAATTATTTCCGCCTTATAACTAACAGCATTTCATTACCTCTTGTGTTTAATAAGGCCAATCGCATTTCATTTGTTATTAGTTTTACTACCTAGCAGCTAAGATTTTGCAGATAAAATCAGTCAGAGACAGATTCATTAAGGTGGGAGAGCACCTGCAGGGCTGTGTGGAAAGAATTGTTGGAAATGTAAGTGAAGGACTGAACGTCCTGGGGTTTTTCTTTCTATTGGCTGGACTTCATAAGTGGGTCAGTGCAATGGGCCTGGAATACAAGACCTTGAGTAAATGTACACACTAGAGGGAACACAGGAAAAGAATGATATGGCAGGTTTCAATAAAGTTTTGAAGGAGAACTTTGCACAACATATCCCCATGGCTGAAGAATCGTAATATGAAGCAGGGCTGCCGGGGGGGGGGGGGGGCAAATTTCCCCATGGCCTGGCCTCCAAGGAGGGTCCGGCGCCCACCCGGTGCTAGCATGGCTCTTCTGCTCCTGTGTGCCACAGAGCAGAGTTATCGCATTAACTCTGCTGCCGCTTCTAGCCTCCTATTTAAAGTACTTCCTGTTTGGATGTGGCAGGAAGAAGGACCCATGCAGCAGAGCGGAACTAGCAGGAGAGAAAACAAGTAAGCAGGCCTTGTGGGGGCACATGGGCCCAGAAGGGTTGCGGCAGGCAGGCCTAGCTTTGTCTCTCGGCGTCCTTGATTTGAAGCTAGAAGGAGGGAAGCACAGGGGAACCAATGCTCAAAGGATTGCAGTAAAGCCATGTGCGGCCCTCTCAGTGTGTGGCTTCTACCTCAAGCATAATATCATGTAAGGCACAAAGCAAATTATATGCAGATGATATGCATGGAAAGGTTGCAGCTGATGGGGGGAGCTAATTTATATATGATACAGTTTGAGAAGAATTGGGTGATACATAACCCATAGGAATCCAGATATATCGATGATGTGTTCCCACTATGGGATGGGCCACAAAACTAACTCACCATATTCGTGGAATGGCTAAATGAAAGGGCCAAAAACATAAAGTTCACCATGCAATCATCTATGAATGAGATAAACTTTTTGGATAGTAGATTACAGCTTGAACATAATACATTCACATCCACAGTATATACAAAACCCACTGATAGGAACACACTACTACACTTCACCAGTAATCATCCTAGAAAAATTAAAGAAAGTCTACCGTTTTCCCAATTATTACAGTATAGAAGAATATGTAGCACCATTAAGACATTCAAGGAACAAGCCAGACTGCTCATGGAGAAATTCAAAACTAGAGGATACCCAGACAAGGTGTTGAAACCAGCATACACACGGGCGAAATATAATCATAGAGAACAACTATTAGTAAAGCAAGAAAAAGATATCACTAAAGAAAACCAAGTATAGACCTGTGTAATGAGATATACACAGGAGAATAGTAAAGTGACTAGAATCATCAAAAAGCACTGGAAAATGATGCAAATACATCCAGCATTTCATAATCAACGACTGCAAATAGCATACACCAGAAATCATAATTTAAAGGAAGCATTACAAGAAAGTCAGACAAGGACAGAAGAACAAGTGAAAGGACACACAGCAGGTGGAAAGTGCAAGTTCTGCTCAATTATGACCCAAGGTGATGAATTCATCAACCCCCTGGACAAGAAGAAATACAAACTTAGATACAACATGGACTGTGACACCTCACACGTAGTATATGTCTTGACGTGCAAATGTGGAAAAGTTTATGTGGGGAAAACCACAAGAGCTCTGAAACAAAGATTGAGCAAGCACAATTTAAAATATCAGCGCTTAGATGCACCCATAGTAGCGCACAGTATGGAGAAAATGCATACATTTTTTGACTACAGGTGTACCGTGTTGGACCACATACCTATGACAATACGGGGGGGGGGGGGGGGGGGGGAGACAGGGACAAAAAACTAATACGCAAAGAACAACGGTGGATATATAAATTAAGATCTTTGGTCCTGATAGGAATGAACAGTAGGGTGGAATGGAAAGCATTCCTGTGAATTGGGTAGAAGAAGGGACAGGATAGTAGGATCACATATATCAAAAGATAGATAGGGTATCCCCTTCTATAGGACAAGTGGTAGTTGAAACCGGAAATAGTTACCGCTTTAAGAATCAGCTGGTAAGCGCCAGTTTGAACAGGACGCAAAAGCAGTGGACACAGAGAGAGGTAATGGCGAGGTATTACCCTAAAAGCAAGTGAGTACGTGACTTTGAGAAGCTTCTCACAGCTTAAGTAATCTATATTTTGTCCATAGGGCTCGAGTAATGGGGGTTGGGCTCCTAAGGAAGCGACAGCGAAACAGGAGCTCACTGTAGAGCCAACCTAGAAAAAAAGCCAGTGGAATACGTCCTGTATAAGATAAGTGCCAATTCCTCCACAAAAATATATATAAAAAGTTAAAAATTAGGAGGTTAGGCTCTTAACAGAGGGAGTAAGACTAGTGAGGATTCCTGCTAGCTACCGCACTGGAAAGTAGAGCAAACCAGCGGTATAGCAGAGCGGTGCTTTTCCAAATATAGGGAAACAGCACCGGGAATCTGAAGTCTCTTACCTCTTATATCTACTAGCTGGATGAGGCAAATAAGTTTGCAATTGTGTTGTTAGAATTATAAAATTAATAAACAAAAAACAGAAGTACTTCCACTTAACGTACATGCAACTCCTGACTTGGTTTTGTCTCATGGTCTGATATGGTCCTCTAAACATATTCGATCATTAGGTGTTGACCTATGACCCACTATAGAAGAAACAGTTTAATTAAATAAATAAAACATTCTGGAGATGATTAAAACTCTGTCTAATTCATGGAGTCCCCTTCACCTATCATGGTGGGGATGTTTGGATACGATTAAAATGATGCTGATAACCAAAGTTAATTTTATTCTTAGTATGCTGCCTATTCTCTTACCTAAATCTTTTTACTCTCAAATTGATAAAATTTTGTTGAAATTGTTATGGGCTTCTAAACCACCCAAAATGGCTTTGAAAACCCTTAAATTACCAAAGATAAAGCAGGGGTTCTTTATCCAGACTTTTTTGTATACCATAAAGCATTTATGCTAGAACAAGCCTCCTACTGTCTAATAGAACCTCTCAATTATTCACCAGTGTGGTTATCAATAGAACAATCATTATAAGGTTCATCTTTCAATTCTAACTTTTTACCAGTGTTTATACCAGTGCATTTGAAAATTAATAACATAATTCTTTCATTGTTTTCTTGCCTCCATGAACTAGATGTCCCGAGCAACATATCTTTACAATCCATTATTTGGGGTAATCCATTAATTAAAATTAATAAACAACCCATACATTGGGAAATATGGTCTAATTTTGGAATATGGTCAATTGCTCACATTGTAAGGAGGTTGGAGGGTCTAAGCAGCTCAGGAGGAGGTATGGGGCCAGACTACATTCCCCACAAGGCCCTGAGAGAAGGGATCGGGGTGGTAGGTCCCAAAACCCGGTATGGCCCCCACGTGGAAGGAAGGGGGGAAAAGGACTGGAAAGAGCAGCTGCTATGGCAGGCGAGGGCCAGAAGGGGGAGCAGGGATGACAAAGCTCAATAACCTTGGGTTAGAAATCTGTACAAGATTCCTTCCACCTGGGAGGGGGAGGAGGTCTCCAACCAACAGCCTAGCAGAGAAGCAGAGTTAATGGAGTGCTTGGAGGAAGGAGAGGCTGAAGAGACCAACACACCAGGTTTGGAGGAGTCAGTTGACATGGACTGTAATTGTACTTTGGGGCAGAGTTGCAGGGACTGAAGGCAGTGGGTGGTCACAGGAGTCAATTAGCTGTGTTGTGGGCAGTGTACTGCCATTCTGCAACCACCCAAGCGGAAAGACTTTTAAAACTGAAACCCAGGCTGTTGAACTGGGGGAGAACTTGGATTTAAAGGGTAGTTTTTTCTTGTTGCTTTATCTTTGGAAACTGAATGGGACTTTAACCCCCTTGAACTGAGATTTTGTGGAGGAGGGGAAATATACTGTTTGGAACTAAAAGCTGTGTTGTCTGGAAGGACTTTGTTTGTGGACTGCTGAAGGGAGCCTACCACCCCTGAAGGTTTGCTACCGGGATTACAGATATTACAACATATATTCTCGTAACTCTGTTATATCTTTTGAGAAATTATGTTCTCAATTCTTTTTGCCAGCTGACCAATATTTTAAATGGTTACAGATTAGACACTGCTTAACTCACAACAAATCGCTCTCCAATTTGGGCACAACCTCTCCTAACATTCATGATTTTCTTTCCATCCTCTATCACAAAGGCCATGTTGCATCGCAATTATATAAATTTCTTATACAAAAAAATACTAGCAGCAAACTCAGTTTACATTCAAACTTGGAAAATGATGTCCACTGTCAAGCCACATCTCAGCAATGGACATATCTTTGGTCTAAAATCAATAGACCTATAGCATCAGCTAGCTACATACAATCATTATATTTTTCCATCATAGGGCAATCTGGACCTCACACAAAATGGCTGTAGCTGGTCTTATAACTACTAATAAATGCTGGTCCTGTAGCTTTTATCCAGGTGCTTTGATTCATATGATCTTCGAATGTTGATTGACCCACGACTTTTGGTCCCAAGTGTGGTCTTTCATAACAAATATACTTCCCTTACAAGGTCCAATTAATTTTTCTGTTATTGTTTTTGGTTCCCTGTTATTTCAAGACCAAGTCTACCAGCAATGAGTTTCTGTCCTTAGGAAAAGAAAGAAGGAACACAACACCTGGTGCTGGTTCCACTTCCTATCTCAGTACAACAGCCATTCACGGATGGTTACTAGCAATGGTCTAAGCCAGGGGTGGGCAATCTTTATATCATTTATCGTTTATAAAAATGTACTATACCATTTAACTTTCCCAGATCATAGCAGTTTACCATAAATAACAAAAGCAAGTAAAGTAGAAAAGAACTCCATTAAGAGTAGGATAGGTATATTCATATGTGGTGGTCATGCTTGGCAGTCCAGCCTTTTTGGCCAAGAGTGCTGAGCATTGCCAGGAAGGAATGGAAGTCAGCTGCCTCTCTGACCATGGAGTCTTGGCATTTAAAATTGAGATTTGTGGTCTTGATGGAGAAACTTACGGCGTATCAAAAGCATGGTCTACAGAAGTTCCTGGAGTGGGGATCACCTATTCAACAATATTTGGACTCGGTTTAAACTTGTTTATGTACTACTGTCATTGCATTTCTTTGCTGCTGGGGGGGGGGGGGGGGATTAGTGGTTATTTTCTCTTAAATGGTCCATTCATTAATATTACTTGGTTACCTGACTGTTACAATGGAAGAGGAGACTCCTTATGCATGCCTTGGCTGCTGAAATCTCTCTCAGCCCAGTCTACCGCCACAGCAGCCAGGGAAAGGAGGAGGGGTTAGTTGGACATGGGGGCTTTGTCTTTCCATAGAATTTTTGTACTTACTGCATTTTATACGATTGTTTTGTCTGCTTTTGCTCTGACTTTAATAAAAGAAGTATAAGTAAAAAAAAAAAAAAAAGAAGAAGAGTAGGTCAGACCTCTCACATGCTCACAAGAGGAAACAGAGCAGATGTTTTCAACCTAGTTCTCAGGGCACATCCAACCAGTCGGGGTTTTCAGGATATCCCCATTGAATTCAATGGGGATATTCTGAAAACCCTAATTGGCTGGGTGTGCCCTGAGGACTAGGTTGAAAACTTCTGAAACAGAGGATAAAGTACAAATATCCTACAGATTCCTGCAAAACAAGTTCCCCCCTCTCTAGTATTTAATATTCCACAAACTCGTTCAGAAAGACACAAATATCTATCTACAATTTCTTCCTTCACTAATGTCTGAAACTCCAGATGCCTAAAGAAAATAACAAATCTTCAGAAGGGCCACATGAATGTCAGTACCATCCCTAGCGGACTGCAACATTATGTAATGTCAGAACCGGAAATGCAGAGAGCTCCATAAATAAACATTTAACAAAAAACAATGAAACAATCTGCTAGAGTGGCTATTCTGAAAACATTTGCAAAATACGGTATTTAAAATTGCCAAAACTCAGGCTAATAATGTTTTCTGTGGCCTCATGAGCTGCATAAAATTGAATGGCATCTCATATGTTTGCCACCTTTTCAACCACGATGATTTTCACTCTCTCATCCTCTCCTTCTTCACCTCACATCTCGACTACTGTAATGTATGCAGGCCTACCCCAATCTTCTTTACAACTGCAAACTCTTCAGAACACTGCTATCGGACTGTTGTGCCATGCCCTATTGCTTGAATCACATCACTCTTCTATTAAAACATCATTGGTTACTTGTTGACCTGCATGTAATCTTTAAGATAGTGACCTTAACCTTCAAGGTGCTTCGCTTTGGTCTTCCGGACTACCTCGCATGTCTTACCATCCCTTACTCACCCACTCCCACTCTTTGCTCTCTCAATGACCATCACTTTGTACTTCCCAACCCTAAGAGTGGATGAGTAGCCTAGTGGTTAGTACAGCAGACCTTGATCCCAGGGAAGCCCATCTTTTTGATGCTGCTTTTAACTCCTAACCCTTATTCACTTGTTCAGAACCCTTATTTTATCATCCTCACTTTAATATTCCCTTATCTCTTGTTTGTCCTGTTTGTCTGTCCTAATTAGATTGTAAGCTCTGTCGAGCAGGGACTGCCTCTTCATGTTCAAGTGTACAGCGCTGCGCACGTCCAGTAACATTATAGAAATGATAAGTAGTAGTAGTAGTAGTAACTGTGTTCAATTCCCAGTGCAGCTCCTTGGGATTCTGGGCACATTACTTAACCCTTCATTTACCCAGGCATAAATAAGTACCTGTATATACTATGTAAATTGCTTTGAATGTAGTTGCAAAAACCACAGAAAGCCAGTATATCAAGTTTCCCCCTCTATGAATCTACTAGGCACAGTGCATTCTTCTTTCTTTCTTTCATCACATATATGGAACTATCTCCCACTTCCCCTTCATAGTGAATCCTCCTTTAAAACCTTCAAAGCCAAACTGAAGGCCTGGCTTTGGAGGGTCAGACTGATTAGATGGCTTGAATTCAAACTAGAGACCTTCTTTTACAGTTTCCTCTCCTATCTGTCTAACCTTTATTGTGTTATTGTTGAGCTTTACTATCGTTAATTGGAACTCCTTTCCTGTTTCAATTTGTAGCCTGTACACCGCTCTGTACTGCTTTAGCAGCTAGAGTGGACTAGCAAATCAAAATAAACTATAAACTAGTGATTGTATAATGTTTTTATTTGCTATATAATTATGAATACAAACATAAACAACCAAGCCTATTCCACTTGTACAGAAAAAGTAGTTAAATGTAAATACAACTCAAAAGAGCAATAAGGAAAAGACATAATAATCAGAAATCTCTACCATTTAGCCACTAAAGTCCACCGTTATGGGAGTAAAGTCCAACACTTGGCTAAGGTAAATTAATAAACTAAATTGAGCCTACAAATAGGTGGGAAAATGTGGGATATAAAGTAACAAATAAATAAATAAAATAAATAAATAAATAGAAAACAAAAAGAAAAGAAAAGCAGTTGAGTGCAGTAATTCTCCAAGTAAATTTTCTAAACCAAGCATCATTGTACTGAATTTAAAAATGCTTTAACTTGTTCAGATCCAACCTTCTTATTAGCAGCCAGAAAAGCAGATAGTTGTCTGGGTTGAAAGAAAACATACTTAGCAGACCTGTACTTGACCAATACATTTACAGAGAAATTTAAAAAAGAACAGATCTCCTAATTGGAGTACTGCAAGTCTCATTAGTAAGAAATCTCTTCTGTGCATTTGGGTCTCCCTCAAGAGGTCTGGATAAGTACATAAGTGTTATCATACTGGGACAGACAGAAAGTCCATCAAGCCCAGCATCCTGTTTCCAACAGTGGCCAATCCAGGTTACAAGTACCTGGCAAGATCCCAAAACAGTACAGTACATTTTATGCTGCTTATCCCAGAAATAAGCAGTGCATTTCCCCTAAGTCCATCTTAATAATAGTTTATAGACTTTTCATTTAGGAAGCTATCCAAACCTTTTTAAACCCCACTAAGCTAAATGCTATTACCACATTCTCTGACAACAAATTCCAGAGTTTAATTAAACGTTGAGTGAAGAAATATTTTCTCCATTTTGTTTTAAATTTACTACTTTGTAGCTTCATTGTGTGCCCCCTAGTCCTAATACTTTTGGAAAGAGTAAACAAGAGATTTACATCTACCCATTCCACTCCACTCATTATTTTATAGAACTCTATTGTATCTCCCTTCAGCTGTCTTTTCTCGAAGCTGACGAGCCCTAGCCCCTTTAGCCTTTCCTCATAGGGAAGTCAACCCATCCCCTTTATCATTTTTGTCGCCCTTTTTTGAGATGCAGTAACTATATATTTTTTTGAGATCCACACAATATTTGAGGTGTGGTCTCACCATGGAGCGATACAAAGGCATTATAACATCCTCATTTTTGTTTTCCATTCCTTTCCTAATAATACCTAACATTCTATTTGCTTTCTTAGCCACCGCCGCAAACTGAGCAGAGGGTTTCAACATATCATCAATGATGACACCTGGATCCCTTTCCTGGTCAGTGACTCCTAATGTGGAACCTTGCATCACGTAACTATAGTTCGGGTTCCTCCTTCCCACATGTATCACTTTGCACTTGCTCACATTAAATGTCAGCTGCCATTTGGATGCCCAGTCTCATAAGGTCCTCTTTTCATTTTTCACAATCCTTTTGCAATTTAGCAACTTTGAATAACTTTGTAGCATCAGCAAATGTAATTACCTCACTAGTTGCTCCCATCTCTAGATTATATGTTGAAAAGCAGCAGTCCCAGCACAGACCCCTGCTGTTCTCACATCAGATTGTGCTTCATTCATTGTGTTTTTCTTAGATGGAGGCAAATAATATATTTGCACCATAGGTGGCAATGACTCTTTCGATAACTTCAGAGTCTCAGTTAAATATCTAATGAAGACTTCTCATGGTGATCTTAGAGGCACCTTTGGAAAATTAATTACTCTCAAATTCAATATCTTAGCCTGGTTTTCTAAGCCTTCAACTTTAAATCTTAAATTAGTGTTATCTTTAATCAATGCATTATGTACCTCCTTAATAGAAAATGTCTGCACCCTAGAGCCTTCAATTTTGCTTGCAAAGCCGAAACGTTTCCTTACAATTGTCCATGTCTTTTCTCTTGCTCCTGGAGCTTAGGATTAAAAGCACTCATTGATATTGAAACAGCCTGACCCAACTGTGTAACCACGTCCCATATTGTTTCCAATGAAAACTGTTGAGGATGCTGAGAGCGAAACACAAATTAAGAAGGAATAACAGACTGACCTGGTTCTGCCCCATGGCGTAACATCGAGGGCTCTTTCCAAATCAGTGAAAAGATAGCTAGAATTCCTGGTATTTCCTTCTGCATGAGCATGGTCAACGCGTTCCCCTGTGCAGCGAGGCCTTGAACCACCTCTGCTCCTGGGTTCCAAACAACTGCCAGCTCTTTGTCTCATGATTAGTCAAGTCTTACACTTTCTCCAGATGAGATATCTGGTCACTGTGGCGGTATTCGCTGGGCTGGGCTGAGAGAGATTTTAGCAGCCAAGGCGTGCAAAAGGAGTCTCCTGCTCCATTGCAAAATCAAGCAGCATAGTATCCTCAGCCTTCTGTCCTTGGAGTGCTCCATGAGTCACAAACTTGTCCACTGGTCCTGGAGGGGGAGATCCCAAGGGCAACACCCTTGTTTTCCCCTTCCTTTTGCCCATGTAAATGACAAAAGTTAGGAAAGGAAACAAGTTGCCACCATCTTGGATCCACCCCCTGTGATTGTATAATTTGATACCTTTATTTATGAAAGAGGTGAGCTCCAGCAAGTTTGAAATGTGTCACCCTCTACTTTCATCTTTGAAATTAAGGCTTTCTGTTGGGGAAACTCATGACTGTGTGGACTGGACTGGTTTTTGAAGAAGCAAAATTATATTTAACTACTTTGGTCTGAGACACAGATTGGAATTGATCCCAAACACCATTTGATCCATTGGAAGCTGAAGACTGTTCAGACTTTGCTGAATCAAGAGGGGACCCAGTGCTGCTATTCAAAGAATTACTTGACAAACTCAATTTTAACTCCTTTGGTCTTAAATAGAAATCAACCTACGCATCCAGTTTCTCCTACATAAGCACGCAATTATGGAATGCATTACCAAAAGCCTTGAAAACAATGTACAACTACCTAAACTTCCAGAAATCACTAAAGACTAATCTGTTCCAAAAGGCATACCCTACCGACCCAATTTAAATGCCTGAACTCTGCTACACAACAAAACTCAAGTACGTAATGGACATTACTCAACCCTTCTGTTGTACGACTCCCTAATATGACTGTGCAACATGAACTCTATCCTATCACAACAATACCTTGTATTTGTTCACCGGAGACTTCAAAGCCTCTCCGGTACTATGTAAGCCACATTGAGCCTGCAAATAGGTGGGAAAATGTGGGATACAAATGTAACAAATAAATAAATATTGCATTGTTTCCGTACAGTAGGGTCCTGAAATATGTGCCTCACCCCGTCCCTCGAGGGATGGGGTGAGACACATTATTAGAAGAAAAGGACTAAATACATTCCTTTCCCCACCACCTTGGGACAAATAAGCAAAAAAAAAAAAATCCCCTCTTTATTTCACATCCAACACTCTCCCTTTCTTAGCCATATAGATTTATAATAATTTTAACAGCTCACATATCAGCTTTTGGCTTCATAGATTCATCTGTCAGACAGACCTGGCTGCTTGAAGTTTTCACGAGGGCTGTGAGTAATTACTGTACTTGAAACTTTCTCGGCAGGCCTAGCAACTGGTTAATTCTATTATCAAGGAACATGATTCCGAATGAGTTCTAGGTCCTCCTTTTGCTGCTGCCTTTGGATGTGACTGTGGGGTGTGTCACCTTATCTCCCTGGGCCTCAGTTCTAATCCCAGCTTTGACTGTTTAGTACAGTGAGGGAGAGTTACTCGAAGGGGGGGGGGGAATTCTATAAGAAGCTGCACAGATTTAGGCGGCATGTATGCACCTAAATGTCAGTATTCTAGTCAGGTATGCATGCATGTGAACACACACAAGCATAAATGATAATAATCTGGTTACGCACTATTCTGCAAGTATGTGCATATCTTCAGTAGCACAGACTATGCAGGTGGACATTCACATGCCCAGAGTGTGGGTAGGGTACACATGCACACATGTTAGGGGTCGATATTCAAAGCAATTTAACCAGCCAGTAGCCATTTGTTCAAGGATAACTGCTTATTTTCAGTGGCACTTAACCAGTTAGTGCGGCTGAAAATGAGCAATTAGAGCCAAACTGAAAACCAGCTATTTTGGGAGACTTCTGGGGGTGGAGCTGGCTGGTTATGTGCTGATATTCATCATGTAAGCAGCCAGATTAATTGCATCAATGGGACTGCATGAAAGTCAGTCCTATCTTTATGCGGTAACCCATAGCCAGTTAAGTGCTGAATATTGCCTCTGCAAACCTAGAAATTCAATGCTGGTGCTTGGACATGGCCCAGACAATGGTGTACCTACCTTAGATGCCACCCATGGTGGATCATCCCAGAGCAGAGCAACCTCCTCCTCTGAGCAAGGGGGTGCATGGAGCAGGCGTGCAGCTGTTGGCTCTCTCAGTCCCCTGCCCCTTCTGACATCAACTTCCTGTTCTGGGGCAGGAGACCGGCAGAGCCAGCAGATGCATGCCTGCTCCATGCACCCCCTTGCTGCCTGCATCCGGGATGGCCACCCCAACCACCCCAGCCTCGGCATGGATGCTGATCACTGTCAGCTGAATATCGGGCCCTTATAGAATAAGTTACATGCGCAACTCCTGAATGTAGGCATATACTTTTACACCAGCTCTATGGCTAAAATCCTAGAGAACTGGGTTTGATTCTCACTGCAGCTCTTTATGACTCTGGGCAAGTCACTTAACCCTCCATTGTCCCAGGTACAAATAAGTACCTGTATATACTAAGAGGCATACTTTCAAAGTACTTAGACTTACAAAGTTCCATAGTAACCTACAGAACTTTGTAAGTCTAAGTGGTTTGAAAATGAGCCCCTATGTAACATAGTAACATAGTAGATGACGGCAGAAAAAGACCTGCACGGTCCATCCAGCCTGCCCAACAAGACAACTCATATGTGCTACTTTTTGTGTATACCCTACTTTGATTTGTACCTGTGCTCTTCAGGGCACAGACCATATAAGTCTGCCCAGCACTATCCCTGCCTCCTACCTCCGGCTCTGGCACAGACCGTATAAGTCTTTGTAAACTGCTTTGAATGTAGTTGCAAAAACCACAGAAAGGCGGTATATCAAGTCCCATTTCCCTTTCCCTTTTTGAAATTCTACATGGAATGTTGCTAGTGGAGGAGTAGCCTAGTGGTTAGTACAACAGACTTGGAAACTGGGTTAAATTCTTTATGACTCTGGGCAAGTCACTTAACCCTCCATTGCCCCAGGTACAAATAAATACCTGTATATACCACTTTAAATGTAGTTGCAAAACCCACAGAAAGGCAGTATATCAAATCCCATTTCTCTTTCCCCTTCTATATGCCCCTTTATAGAATTGCCCTCTTTAGGTCATTTCTAACCCCTCCACTCACACTGACACTGTATGATCTTGGAGGAATTACTGCCGC
Source organism: Microcaecilia unicolor (assembly GCF_901765095.1). Lineage (NCBI taxonomy): Eukaryota > Metazoa > Chordata > Amphibia > Gymnophiona > Siphonopidae > Microcaecilia > Microcaecilia unicolor. The sequence goes on from NC_044041.1 coordinate 164,302,125, forward strand.
CTGATAGCACTATTTAACTAGCCAAGAACAGCTCCTGGCCGGTTAAATACCACTTGACTGGCTATCGGTGAATATTCACTGGGAGATAGCCAGTTCTCTCCCGCTGAATATTTGCGATCAGCGCTTAGCAGATACTCGTCTATATCACCCGATATAGCCAGCTATCCACTAATATTCAGCGCATCGCCAGCTAAGTTAGGCGGCCAAATTGGGCCACCACAATAGCAGGTCTATCTTTGGCCAGTTTCAACATAACCAGCCGGTGCTGAATATTGACTTAGCCGGTTAAGTTGAAACTGGACAAAAAGAAACCGGATATTCAGTGCCGGTCACTGGAAATGGCCTGGCACTGAATATCCAGGCTCAGCTCCGACCACAGGAGTCAGCCAGGCCAATTCCCGTAGTCTGAATATCGACCCCTTTATCTGCCCATGTCTCTCTTCTAATCCATGGCTTTGTCTTTTTAGTTCCATGGACCCCATTTCTAGTTTCCCTGTTTCTTTTGCCACTGACATTTTAAAACAAGATATAGCTACAGATATAGCATATCTAGGGATAATCAATTCTGCTTGTATTATTTTTGATGGTCTTCACATTTAGAGAAAATGTTTGGTTCTGGATCATTAACTGCAAATGTGTTCATTTGTTCTGTCTCAAACACGCCTGTTATGAAGGAGAGTGGTTTATTGTGTTGTGGATGATAGGAAGGAGAACACGTGGCCCATCTAAGACACAGCATTTTCAAGAAAATTGAGATGAGGGATAGGAGGAACGAGCTTTTGATTACCCTGCAGCACTGTAGGCAGGGCTGTGCATATATGAGCAAACAAGAGGAAAAAGAACTCACTGGAGAGTCTGCCTTAAATAAATAACAACAGGCCTGATATTCAATTGGTGGTGCTCAGCGTTTTGCTGACCGTTGCTGCCATACTGGGACAGACCGAAGGTCCATCAAGCCCAGCATCCTGTTTCCAACAGTGGCGAATCCAGGTTACAAGTACCTGGCAAGATCCCAAAATAGTACAGTACATTTTATGCTGTTTATCAGATTTTCTCCAAGTTCATCTTAATAATGGTTTATGGACTTTTATTTATTTATTTGTTGCATTCATTCTGCAGCTCCTCAGTAGTTCTCCACTCTTATCTCTCCCTACACTCCTCCCCGGGAACTCCATTCATTGGGTAAATCTCTTTTTTCTGTACGATTCTCCTCCACTGCCAACTCCAGACTCCGTTCCTTTTATCTTGCTGCACATTATGTCTGGAATAGACTTCCTGAACCAGTACGTCAAGCTCCATCTCTGGCAGTCTTCAAATCCAGGCTAAAATGCCACCTTTTTGATGCTGCTTTTAATGCCTAACCTTTACTCACTTGTTCAGTACCCATGCTTTTATGCTGCATATGTCTAGTAGTGCCATAGAATTGATAAGTAGTAGTAGTAAGTAGTACAGTAAGCAGCCTTGTGAGTGAATCCTAACTTTTTGAGAATTGTTACATCACTGAGCTAAGAGGGGAGGTGAACAGCACAATATGTAAATTGGTGTCTGGGAGAAAAAGCAGACAAATCATCACCATTTACACATTTTAGGGAATGATTGTCTATTAAAGATAATTTAATGCTGTTAAATATGTTTTCTATGAATCAAACCAATTAAATTCTTTTCTGGAAGCTAAACTGGCTGCTTTGCCAGTGACACAGCCAAGTACGGTAATAACATCGACTCCGCAATAGTATGTAAAATCCGGTCACTCTCCTCAGATGTCTTTTCTTTTTTTTTTCTTTAAGTGATAGATGTTGTTAATCTACCTTAAATATTTGATTTCCTGAGAATTGTGAAATCCCTCCAATTGTTGGACTAAAGATGAGTAATAGATCATTCCTTAAGAGAAAACAAAGTTTAACTATTATTCTGATGTATCTACAGTATTTTTGACTTAAAATCATCTTTTTGATTTTCAAATGATATGTTGAAATATATTTGAAAAATTCAATAAACAAATTTAAAATAAAGATAATAAATGAAGTTGGGGTTAATAATGCACACACACTAAGTAAAGGTAACTGCAGCACATTATAGGGTCAGGGAATCTCTTCACCAGAACATAAGTGGGTTGGGCTAACTGTGACCTTCCCCTGGACTGCAAATTCATTTTCAAGACCTTTCTTTGATATGCAGAGATTCTGTTCCAGGTCACTGGTTCTTAGCCTTTAGTCACAGATTTTGAAAGGCTGGAATAATAAAGAGAAAGAGCTACACTCACAATAAAAGCTAAACAGTGAACCTGGTGGAGAAGGAACCTCTGGAAGTGTATTGTGACCATGGCTTTGTGTCATTTCACACCTTTTTAATGTAAAAGGGCACCTTTTGCTGAGTGCAGAACGTTAAACAAGGCCAATGCCAGACAGACTTCTATGATCTGTGTCCTATATATGGCAAAACAGTTTAGGATGTGCTGGAAAGGGAATCAGTGACAACTCCAGTAGTTGGAACATAAGGACAGTGCCTGGCAGACTTCTTCAGTCTGTGTCTTGTATATGACAAGACAGATTGGGATATGCTGGAGTGGGCTTCCACAGCAACTCTAGTAGTTGGAATATAAGGACAGTACTAGATGGTCTTCTATGGTCTATGTCCAGAAATGGCAAAGAAAGACCAGGATCAAGTATTTTAAACTACATTCTTTATTGGTTTAATCATGTTCATAGTGGTCTTTTTTTTATTTATTTATTTTTTGGGTGGGGAGGTAAATCCCACCTGGCTAACACCTTTCTTCCCAAAGTGGAGGCGCCAGGCGCCAAATATTCCAGGGCCTGTCGGAACAGCAAACTACAGTACAGGGTCTGATAGAACAGTACAGTACAGTCACTGGCGAACAGTAAGGAGTAGATATTCAGCTGGCAGCAGTGAGCGTTCTTTTATCCACCTCTGCCATTATCCTCGGATATTCAATACCAGGCCATGTCCGGGCACTAGCATTGAATATTCAGGTTTATGAGGCTTACTGCCTCTTATGTAGTTAAGTGCAATATTCAGCACTTAATCACATTGCGACACCACATAAAAATAGGATTGACTTTTACGCTGTTAACATACTTGATCCTGGTCTTTTTTTGCCATTTCAGGACATAGATCCACTAAACTTAGGTGGTTAAGTGCTGAATATTGGCACTTAGCCGCATAAGTGCTGACTTCACCACTGGACTGCTCACAAAATAGACGGGAAAAAAAGAGGAGGGAGACAATGTCCTCACAGAAAAGTGAGCATCAACCAAAAAGAGTGAGGCAAATGCAAGGATTCCAAAACAATGGAATTTATTTGTAATAGTCATATAAAATACCCAACACGGCCATGTTTTGGCACGTTAGTCTGCCTCAGGGGTCAATGAACCAATTATAGTTGGGTAGCCTCGGTCCAATAGGTGTCAGAGTCTGTTTCTTTAAGAAATCTCCGTTTCAAGATAAAGAACAAATGTGACGGTTCGGTAACAACAACTCCACAAAAACAACTCTCCTGAAAACCAGTGAGATAATATATGCAAATCTCATAAATCATCACTTGCATATATTATCTCACTGGGATTCCGGAGAGTTGTTTTTGTGGGGTTGTCATTACCTAGCCATCACATTTGTTCTTTATCTTGAAACGGAGATTTCTTAAAGAAACGGACTCTGACACCTACTGAACTGAGGCTACCCAATTATAATTGGTTCATTGACCCCTGAGGTAGGCCAATGTGCTGAAACATGGCCTTGTTGGGTCATTTTATATGACTATTACAAAAAAAATTCCATTGTTTTTGAATCCTCCTTGCATTTGCCTCACTCTTTTTGGTTGCTGCCCACAAAATAGCCAGCTTTGAGTTTAGCGACCAGTGGTGATATTCAATGACACTAATCAGTTAAGTGCCACTAAACAGCGGATAACCCCACACAAACCAGCTAGGAGCTGTTTTTGGCCACTTAAATAGCTTTGAATATTGACCCCTAAATGTACAAGTCCATTTGAAAATTGACCCAAAAGTATTTAATAGAATTTCATATATGTATAAGTGATCTGGAAAAGTGTGCAGTGAATGAAGTAATCAGATTTACTAATGATAAAATTATTCAATGTAATTAAATCAGAAGCCAGTTGTGCAGAATTGCAGGAGGAGCTTGTGAGTCTGGGGGACTAGACATGTAAATAGCAGATGAAATTTAATATGGACAAGTGCAAGTGATACACATAGAGAAAATAATCCAGTATGTGAAAAATGCTAGGTTCTGTATGTCACCTCCTCCCCCAAGAAAAAATAAAATTTGGGGAGACATTGTGGAAATCCTCAGCTTATTGTGTAGTGATAGTCAAAAAAGCAAATGGTTTGTTAGGAATTACATGGAATCTCGTTAGGTTGGAGATTACTAGAAGAATAGGCCCTGTAGAGAGTCACTGAGGGAAATGACTGGGAGGTCCCAGAGTGGAAGGAAGCCCAGTCCAGGAGGAATGTTTATGGAATAAAATGCAGAAAGATAGTGACCATAATATGTAGAATGACAGTTCTGGGAGGAGTTAGGAGTTAATAAATGTAATTGCATGTGAAAGCATGTGGTCTTTGGTTGCCTGAGGTGCCTTTGGTTGGCTGCAGCATGGGTTGATTACCTGGGATTCATTAAGAGCCTTCTGCTGCAATCTACCTGCACTATCCCCTGCCATTGACCTGGGAGGAGAAAAGGGGAGTCCTGGATTGTCAATTAGAATGGGGCTGAAATCAAGAGTAGTTCTTGTCATAGATGCAGTAACTGGAGAAGGAGTAAGAGCTCTGGGAGGATTGGGGAGTCCTACCCAGGAGTGGGACTTAGAGCAGAGAAGTTTCTGCTCAAGGCCAGGGCGTGACCTAGCGAGGTGTACCCATGGAAGGAGGAGAGGGAAAAGGAGAGATTGGTAGGAGTATAGCCCTTAAATCATCATCTGACTACCGGGATAGGCATGGACAAGAGTGTTTGTCTATATATAAATAACCCTGGAAAAAGATGTCCTGTATATATACCTGAAGGAGGAAAGAACCCAAATAGGGGTTCCAGTAAGCATCAATAGTCTTGGCACTAAGTTCTAATTTGTTATGAGAGTTAAACTAACTGTCTGTGAATTTGGAAATCCATGTTACCGTCTGTTTGTTGTTGAAAGTTGAATAAAAGTTAAGTTTGTTATTCAGCTTCCTGGAGTACGGCATGGTTCCTGGACTGAGGAGCGGAGTGGAACCTTGAATGGTAAAAATGTCTCCCAAACCCCTGGATCACTATTCCAGACCATATGCCCAGCCCCAGCTGAACTGAAGACTGCAGATGTGAGTGCGGTGAGAACAGCCTGAATGAGCCATAACTGTTTATGTGTACCTAGGTCCAGAGCTAGAAACGGGTGAGACCTGGGTTACATACTGTTTTAGAATAAGGATAGGCAGTTGCTGGAAAATGCGACCCCCCCCCCCCCCCCCCCCACCCCAGACAAGGGTTGCCTTCAGCACTCTCTCATGCTTGCAGACTCACAGACTGACTCAAAGGATTGCATGGTACCCTCCCTCCCCCCAGAGTTTATGATATTTCCTAATATGAATCCTATAGTCCAGGTAACTTGCTCTATAATGAGGCTTTGGAGGGCAGAACTGTGCCCCTGGAAGTGTGTACATCCTGAAATAAAGGCAGTTCTTTATTTCTTCTGGGAGCAGGGAGCCTGTCCCTCCTCCTCTGGCCTTAAAGTTCTGCTCTTCCTTGCAGTTAATTCTTAAGATTTATCCCACAGGGCCTTGGAGGTATATAGCAATAGAACTGAAAGCAGGGTAATTAAGTCTCCCCAAATTGTGGCCCTGCCAGGCTTCTTTAGGAAGAACAATTAACAGTATATTTTCTGGGGCATCTGTTTTGCAGAATTACAAAGTACCTCCAGGCTTTTCTCTCAGGAGACCTAGAAAGATATAATGAGTTTCTAATTACTTTGTGGTCTGAGCAGAATTATTTTCCTTGCCTTAGTTCTCTCAGTGCCTGTCTGTCAAGGACTCCTAGACTGTGTGTAACTCCAAGCAGGTCACTTTATCTCCTGTTCCTTAGTTCTCAGATACAGCTCTCACTGACGCTTGGCATAACTGTGTATGTGATTTTTGTATCCTGCTCTGGATAAGAGTGATTTATAAATAAGAAATGAAATGAAATAATGCCTTTCAATGGATTAGCTTTGTGGATGCCATTATGGGAATGAGCCTTACTCATAAACCAAAGTATACAGGATGTTGTGAGGCTCCATTGTCAGCTTTCAGGTGCTCTATTGCTGGGAGAGCCTTCCTAAATGAACTTGTGACCCCTCGCTAGCAAGTATCACCAGGTTCCAGTAGGCATTCAGGCCACCTCCTCTCAGGAGCCATCTTCTTCCGGTAGCATTTGTATTTAAACCCATTCTTGGTTTGGAAGCTTTGTCAGTGCTTGGTCTGCACCTTTTCACATTTGCCTAGTGTTTTAGTTTCCTTGTTGTATTTCCAATTCCTCTCCTTCTCTGTGGAAGCCTCCTAATGGAAGCCCCTGCTGGGTTCTAACCTGTACCAATTCCTCTTGGTGTGTTCCTCTGTACTCATGGTCCCCACTTTTTTCCATATGATTTAAGTTAGGTCAGCCTTTTTGCTGTCTTAACTTTATCCATATAACTATCTGGATTGGAAATGAATAGCATCAACTATCCACAGAGTCATAGAAGCCAACTTTCCAAACTTATTGAAGGTGCTAAATCCAATGGAAATTACCTTTACTTGGACACGGTCAAGGAGTTTGTTCAATATTAGGGATGCTCAAGCACCCATAGCACCCACAGAGCTGACTGTTATGCACAGAATGATGAAACGTCCAAGTTCCACCCTCTTTGCACCCTGGCACTTTCAGGATAGGGTTGGAGTGGTCTATGAGAACTTTCAATGCGAAGAAATGCAAAGTGATGCACTTAGGGAGTAGAAATCCAAGGGAGACGTATGTGTTAGGCGGGGAGAGTCTGATAGGCACGGACGGGGAGAGGGATCTTGGGGTGATAGTATCTGAGGACCTGAAGGCGACGAAACAGTGCGACAAGGCGGTGGCAGTAGCTAGAAGATTGCTAGGCTGTATAGAGAGAGGAGTGACCAGCAGAAGAAAGGAGGTTTTAATGCCCCTGTATAAGACGTTGGTGAGGCCCCATCTGGAGTATTGTGTTCAGTTTTGGAGGCCGTATCTTGCGAAGGATGTTAAAAAAATGGAAGCGGTGCAAAGAAAAGCTACGAGGATGGTATGGGATTTACGTTCCAAGACGTATGAAGAGAGGCTTGCTGAGCTGAACATGTACACCCTGGAGGAAAGGAGGAACAGGGGTGATATGATACAGACGTTCAAATATTTGAAAGGTATTAATCCGCAAACGAATCTTTTCCGGAGATGGGAAGGCGGTAGAACGAGAGGACATGAAATGAGATTGAAGGGGGGCAGACTCAGGAAAGATATCAGGAAGTATTATTTCACGGAGAGGGTGGTGGACGCTTGGAATGCCCTCCCGCGGGAGGTGGTGGAGATGAAAACGGTAACGGAGTTCAAACATGCGTGGGATATGCATAGAGGAATCCTGTGCAGAAGGAATGGATCCTCAGAAGCTTAGCTGAAATTGGGTGGCGGAGCAGTTGGGGGGAAGAGAGGGTGGTGGTTGGGAGGCGAGGATAGGGGAGGGCAGACTTATACGGTCTGTACCAGAGCCGGTGATGGGAGGCGGGACTGGTGGTTGGGAGGCGGGAAATACTGCTGGGCAGACTTATATGGTCTGTGCCCTGAAAAGGACAGGTACAAATTCAAGGTAAGGTATACACATATGAGTTTGTCTTGGGCAGACTGGATGGACCATGCAGGTCTTTTTCTGCCGTCATCTACTATGTTACTATTATATAGATACACTAACATGTATGTACCAATTATACACCTAAATCATTAGAATAATGGTATATATATATGCTCATCTGTATGTCCATTCATGTCGTAAATGTCAAAATTCTTCCTAGATGCTACTCTGTAAATATGCAAATATCTTACATAGTACATATTTTATAGGTAAGCATACACATAGGCAGAGCATGGGTGGGACTTCATTCATACATGTGATTTATAGACTACTATAAGTTTTGCATGTGTCTCCACCAGCTTCATGCAAAAGCACATATTTTTACGGTTACGCCTTGTTCCTTTATAGAATAGTCTCTTACCAGGCTATTTCTATAAGTGTTTTTGAATATTGGACCATATATCTTTCCATCATGGTTTTTGATGTCTGAATGAAGTTCTTGGTAGTTGAAGATCTTCTCTATATATTTGTGTGTTATACAGAATAGTTGCTTAGTACTGACACTTCTATTAGCAATATCATACTTATATTTTTCTTCTTTATTGCAATGTCTAGATTTCCTGTATCAAGCTTTTTATTGATTTGAATGGTAATGTCCTAAGTGATCACAACGTATTTATTATCTAGAATTCTATCATGATTTTGGTATATTTCAGTACAAGAAAGCTATAGGAGCTTATTCACCAAGCTGCACTAACATGATGCAAGTTTAGCATCCAGTAAATATACAGCAGCACTCATTCAGGGCTCCAGGTTGGGAGTGGGACTAGTAAAGCTCGAATACTGGTGGCATCAAAATCTACTCTCGCCATAAGAACATAAGAATAGCCATACTGGGTCAGACCAATGGTCCATCTAACCCAGTATCCTGCTTCCAGCAGTGGCCAATTCAGGTCACAAGTACCTGACAGAATCCCAAATAGTAGCAACATTCTATGCTACCAATCCCAGGCTTGTCCCATGTCCATCTCAATAGCAGACTATGTACTTTTCCTCCAGGAACTTGTTGAAACATTTTTTAAACCCAGATACATTAACCAATGTTACCACATCCTCCGGCAAAAAGTTCCAGAGCTTAACTATTCTTCGAGTGAAAAAATATTTCCTCCTATTTGTTTTAAAAGTATTTCTATGAAATTTCATTCAGTGTCCCCTGGTCTTTGTGCTTTTTGAAAGAGTGAAAAATCAATTAATTTTAACCCGTACTACACCACTCAAGATTTTGTAGAGTTCAGTCATAACTGATTTTAAAGCACACACAATTTTAAAGCACCATTTATAGAATTCCGCTGATAGTGGTTTATCCAGCCAAAGATCCTGATAACTGTTGTGTTTGGTGTTTTATGCCAGTCCCAGATTCCCTACACTGAGATTTCCTCCCACCCTTAGTTCACAGGTGAGGAGAATCCTTCCTTGCTTTGAAAAATGCCAGGTTATAAATAGGTCATAATACAATACTTTAGCAGAGCATGTGGAATGGAACAAAGCTGCTTTTGTCAGTGGAAATTGCGCCCACATAGTCTGTGAATTGGTCTTTAAGGCCTCTCCCTAGGTATCCAAGGCCTTACCTTGGGCCTCGCATCTGTTTTTCTTATCTGACATAACCATGTTTACACTGCTTTGTCTCTGAATTCCCCTGCTACAGCCAGAGACCTTCACCCACCCCCTTATCATTCCTATTTCTGTGTACATGTAGTGTTACCCTGACCAAGTTCTGTATACATGTGTATGTTCCAATTGGTCATCTTGGTCATGTCCTACCCCACATGGGCTGAACACAGCAGGAGTATAACTGGACTATGCACTGATATTCTTTAGGGGAACTTCTTTGGCGCTTTATTCTTTCTTTTATTTATTTATTTATTTTTTTATTTATTTTTTTGGGGGGGGGGTGGGGTTGCTCTGATATTCCCTCTCTGTGCACTGTGGAGATATAGCTGCAAGTCTCTATAGACCAGACTCTTCATTGCTCCCTCCCCATGAACGGAAGGTTAGAGTCTGCCATGAATACTGTCCATCTGTGTGAACTGATTATTCTGCTGGCATCATATTAAAGGTATCTATTGTATTCTATTTCCTGGGTGAATGAGTTTGTAGTCTATACATATTTGTCATCTGAAAATACAAAAGAACTCACAAGGTACCAGCAGGAGTCACTGCTATTATAGATCACTAACTAGATCATACTACAATATTTTAGCAGAGCAACTTCCATCTTAGCAAAGCAGAATGTCAGAGGTCTCTTCACTGAACTTTTTATATGTCTCCCTCTGCTCATTTGGTCTTCCAATTTAATCAAAACCTAGGCTGGGTTCTGACACCATAAGGCTTCAAGTGTAATTATCTTGGGATTTTCCCCAAATTTTATATCTATTCCCATCTTATTTTTAGCCCAGTCACTGCAGTGGCAGGCTTTGGGCCAGAGCTATGCACCAGAACAAGTTCGGAGCCCTGCAATCAAGGGCTCTATATTTTACCATTAGATATCATCATTGTGCAATGACAGGTTCTGCCCCCACAAAGGGGTGAGTGCTTTCTCCACCCAATGCCCATCCCAGCTGATCAAGGGAGAACATTAAAGCATGAGAAATGAGAAATATCACACAGGGTCAGGCCAGTTGTCCATCGAGTCCAGTATCTTGTCTCAGATACCGGCCAGTCCATATCACTTGGAAGTACCTGGCAGATCTTAATGAAAAGATCCCTTTGCTGTTGTTCACTCCCAAAAATAAAAGGTGATGATCTCCACATTTTCCTGGCTAACAACAGTTAATATACCTGTTTTACAGCAATGTCCAAGCCAGTTTTAAATCCGCTATATTCACCTTGATAGAATATAAAAAGACTTGAAGCAGTTCAAAGGAAGGCAACTAAAATGGTAATGGGGTATGCACCAGAAGACATATAAAAAGAGACTTGAAGACCTGAATATATGTATACTTGAGAGAAAGAAGATAAAGGGGTGATACAATACAGCTGTTAAAATACTTGAAAGGTATTAATGATCAAATAAATCTTAGGAGTAAGAAGCTATAGAACTAGAGGACATGACATGAAACTAGGAGTAGGTAAGCTTAAAATCAACATCAGGAAATACTTGGTCATGGAAAGGGTTGTGGATGTCTAGAATGCCCTCCTGGTGAAAATGAGTGGAGGAGTGGCCTAGTGGTTAGGGTGGTGGACTTTGGTCCTGAGGAACTGAGTTTGATTCCCACTTCAGGCACAGGCAGCGCCTTGCGACTCTGGGCAAGTCACTTAACCCTCCATTGCCCCATGTAAGCCACATTGAGCCTACCATGAGTGGGAAAGTGCGGGGTACAAATGTAACAAAAAAAATGATAGGGATAAAAACAGTGACAGATTTCAAATGACATAGGATAAACACAGAGGATCAATATCAAGCAAGAGGATGGGATTAAAGCAAAACAAATGACACAGAGGAGTGTAATCTGCATGGAGCGGTAGGTATACAGGGTGGCAGACACCATTTTTTTCGGTTTCGGCCAAAACTGAATCTGCAGCCAAACTTCACTGCTTGGTTTCAGTCAAAACCAATGTGGAAACTGAAACTGACCACTTGGGCCCAGCCTAGCCACAGAACAGGAACAGCCTCTGCTGAGGCCCAGAAGAAGCCCTCCTTCCTCCCTCTCTCCCCCTGAACAGAAAAAGCTCCCCCCCCCATAGCCCCCCCCCCCCCCATGTCTACTGTACAACTGCTGGTGGTCTAGTGACTAGTTGTGACCTCCAACCATTATGACAATATAGGTATCATGGGCAGGAGTGACTGGGGATTGCTCCTGCCCCACCTAGTCACTAGGCTATTGTACAGTAGACCAAGGGGGGTAGGAGGATACTTCTGTTCAGAGAGAGGGAAGGGGCTTCTTCTGTTTGGAGGAGAGCTATAGGACACAGCACAAGTTTCAACATTAGCTGAAAATGCACCTGCATTTTGGGCCAAAACCGAAACAAGGCTGTTTACAGATTTTGGTCCATTTTTGATGCCAAAACCAAAACTGAAATTCAGCTGGCTTTTAGGCAGGTACAATCCTAAACAAAGCCATAGAGGAGGGAACCTGAATCTTCTGCACACAGTAGCAGGTACAACTCTAGCCACCTTGCAAGGCAGACTGGTCTAGGGTTACTCAGGGGCGTAGCTAAGGGCGGGCATGGGCAGGCCCAGGACCATCCAATCTCGGCTCAGGCCCACCCACCCAGCTTTAAGTGTGGTTGACTTAAAGCGCACAGAGCAAGTCCAAAGCAGCAGCCTTTCACTAATTCATTTCTAGTGTCGTCACGCGGCGGCTCGCTCAGCTGATCTCCCAGTCCCACCTACCTTTTGGGCAGGCTCGGCACGGCAGTGAGTCGACTCGGCACTGATTAAACATGGTCGCAGCTCTTGACTTCATGGTGACCTGCAGCGTGCGTGATATCCTCTTCCTTCTCAGCCCCCTGCATGCTAATGACTTATGTTCCATCCCACGCAGCGCGCTCAGCCTCATTCTTGTGGCTCGTCATCTTCTCAACAGGCTAAAAAATAGCTGCATACAGCACTGTCTGCTCTTCCTCCCCCTCCTCGGGCCCGGACCACAGTGCCACTGCCAGATGGAAAGGTTGGTGCCGTCTGGGTGTGTAGCAGCAGGCGCAGCTTCTTAGCTCTCTTACATTGTGCCTTAGTGCAGTAGCATTCCCCAGCGTCCCAATAGTGCCCCATGGTGGGCCACAACACACTCTGCCTGAGTCAGCCAGGGTGTTCTGCACCACGTGGCAGTTGCAACTTTACTGCAAGCAGCTGCCCAAGCACTGCAGGTAATAAAATTTGAAATACTTTTTTTTTTAACAACATCATGTAGGTTTTTTTTTTTTTGTACTCAAAATGCTGGCTGGTGGTGGTGGGATTCTGGGTGGGGTAAGCACTTGACTGCCTAGGGCAAAAAAATGTATATTTAATGATTAAAATATACCTTTTTTTGCCTTAGGCAGGCAGTGAAGAGCCCACCCCCACCCAGAAGCCCACCACCGTGACCAGCCAGCATTTTGATTACTCTTGTAATCAAATTGATGGCTCGAGTCTGGTGTGGTGGTGGGCTTCTGGGGGTAGGGGTAGACTCTTCACTGCCTAGGGCAAAAAAAAAAAGATGTATTTAGTCAAGTTTGATATATATATAGTGCCCACCCCTATTAGCTCTGGGCCCAGCCAAAATGTCAGGTCCATGTGTCCTGTTTTTTGGACTTCAGATATGTACTCCAGGTTTTTTTTTTTTTAATTTTTAGGAAAATATCCTTTTTTTTTTCTTTTATGTGCTTATGACCAACACACTTATCCACATACTGTGAGAAACCAGCTCTGACCTATTAGTCAGTCGTGACACACGGGGGTGCTAAAGAAAGAGAGAAAGGCATTGCTGATCTTCTCTCTGATTCTCTGCTTGGTCAATCTGTCAAAGGAATTTTGTTTGTGTGGTGCAAGTTTAAGCATATGTCATGCAAAGACTTTCAAACGTATCTCAGAAGCTAGCCAAAGTTCTTGAGGGATATCCGCTCTTCTGATATGTAGGCTTAGGCTCAAACTCAATCAAACTCAGACCAGAAGTTTTGAAAAGTAGATTATTGTCTACTGCTGCACTGTAAATCAGTCACTGTTTGTTGTGTGTTCATGAGCTAAAAGCAATTTACATATTTGCTATGATTTTATATTTCTTTGGTAAAGGTAGCAACCATTTTTATTTTTTGTGCCCTCTTTTTTTTGTCTTTGCTAATATGGCAGCAGATTTTGGATGGGCCTAGGCAAGAAGTGGGTGGGCACCAAGTGTTCTCCCCTCCCCCAACCACCACCAAAAAAATATCTCAGCTGGCGGGAAAACACTTCTTTCCACCTTGACAGTCTGCAGCAGGTATGTGCTGAAAAATGAGCATGCTCAGGTGCCAGTATCATGGAGAGTAGCGTTTTCGGGAAAGTCTTCAGCTGGCCGAGCTTGGGATCCCCACCAGCTACCACTAAACGTGTGCTACTGTTGGGTGGGCCTGAACCCACCCAGGCCCACCTGTGGCTACGCCACTGTAATATGGTAACCCTAAACTGGTCTTTATTTGCTGTATATTACTATGTTACTATCTCTGGCAATACATTTCATAGGGTGCAGATCTGGGCAGGGATCAAACCAAGGTCTTTCTGCAGGATCCTGTGCAGCCCTCCCTCCAGGCTAACCTAGCTGTCTTCTTGTTAATGTGAGGAATTTATATTCATTTCTGTTCAGATTCCCACTGTCAACATAGTTTCCCTGTAACATTGCAAGCAGGATATTTGCAAGGACAGAGAGATCATATTCCTGCTTGATTGCCTCTTCATGTACAAATGCCAGGTAAGGAGACACCCTCAGGCAAGGTGATACCTGCTGACCTATCTCCCCATTTGTATATACAGTCTTCTGTTTCCATGGACAAGAACCCCCCCCCCCCCCCCCAGCTTTAATAAGATCAATGCCAAAAAGTGTAAATAAAGCTTTAAGCGGATACTCTGAGTCTGTGAATATTATCTTCATATCTGTGGGCGTTGTGTAAGGGACAGGTCTTAAATAATCTTGATGGTTTTCTGTTTCTATTATAATATTAATAAATTTATCATTATCTTCTCAGCATTATAAGCAAGCCCTCTTCAGCGCTTGGAATGCACACAAGCAGGTCTGGCTGTGTGAATATGGAGTCAGCGTCAATATTGTGGTCTGAGGTGTGCCCTTCCTCCCTCATATCTGAATTCATTACAGGACTAGCGCTGGGAACAACCAGGACAATTGCTCAGGAGCCACTTGCCACAGTGGGACCCAAACCTGCCTGAAGTATAACCTGCAGGTAGACTTTCAGGCCCCTTCCCCAATTCCAGTCCTAGTTAAAAGCCAGGAACAGCTTGCTCCACTTTTCAGAAAGGATTTTTTTTTTCACTAGGAATGGGAATATTAACATAAAGGAGGTGTAGGTTTGATATTCTACATTTGTATGGTATAGTCAAAGTAGTTTATATTTATTATATTTGCAGGTACTTTTTCTTTTGTACCTGGGCAATGAAGGGAGTTGCAATGGGAATCAAACCCAGTTCTCTACTGCACTAACCAGCAGATAACTCTTCCACTCAACAACATAGCCCATGTTGTTGTATGTTCACAAATGAAAATGAACAGGAAAAACACATTTGTTGGTTTGTTTGTTTTTTGTTTGCTGATAATAGTGTTCACTATTTACAAAGAAGGCACACTCTTAAATCATTTCCCCCAATATTCAGCTGGCAGCGGTCAGTGTTTTTTTAAATGCTTACCGTCGCTGGCTGAATTAGCTCCCAATATTCAGTCCTAGGCCAGGTCTGAGCACTGGCACTGAATACTGGGGGCTGAATGTAGGTGGGCAGGCCTCCGTAGCTTATGCGGGCCCTCCCATTATTTATCCGGGCCCGCATAAGAGAGCTATGTGGGCCCTGGCTGAATATTAGGTAATTGAGATTTAGGGAATGGCAGATGAAATGTAATGTGGACAAATGCAAGGTGATGCACATTGGAAAGAATAATCTGAATCATTGTTACCTGATGCTAGGGTCCACCTTGGGGTTAGTACTCAAGAAAAAGATCTAGCTGTCATTGTAAATAATACGCTGAAATCTTCTGCTCAGTGTGCGGCGGCAGCCAAAAACGCAGACAGGATGCTAGGAATTATTAGGAAAGGGATGGTGAATAAGACCAAAAATACTACCGAGGAAGATTTGGGTGGGATACCGGTGCTAGAAATGGTATTCGAAGCTGACGAGTTGGGGAAACTTAATGAATTCTCTGTAAACCTGGAGGATGTAATGGGGCAGTTCTACAAACTGAAGAGTAGCAAATCTCCTGGACCGGATGGTATTCATCCCAGAGTACTGATAGAACTCAAAAATGAACTTGCAGAGCTATTGTTAGTAATATGTAATTTATCCTTAAAATCGAGCATGGTACCGGAAGATTGGAGGGTGGCCAATGTAACGCCAATTTTTAAAAAAGGTTCCAGAGGAGATCCGGGAAATTATAGTCCGGTGAGTCTGACATTGGTGCCGGGGAAAATGGTAGAGACTATTATAAAGAACAAAATTACAGAGCATATTCAAAGCATGGATTAATGAGACAAAGTCAACATGGATTTAGTGAAGGGAAATCTTTTCTCACCAATCTACTACATTTCTTTGAAGGGGTGAACAAACATGTGGATAAAGGGGCGCCGGTTGATATTGTGTATCTGGATTTTCAGAAGGCGTTTGACAAGGTACCTCATGAAAGACCCCAGAGGAAATTGGAGAGTCATGGGATAGGAGGTACTGTTCTATTGTGGATTAAAAACTGGATAAAAGATAGAAAACAGAGAGTAGGGTTAAATGGTCAGTATTCTCATTAGTACATAAGTAATGCCACGCTGGGAAAAGACCAAGGGTCCATCGAGCCCAGCATCCTGTCCATGACAGCGGCCAATCCAGGCCAAGGGCACCTGGCAAGCTTTCCAAATGTACAAACAAACATTCTATACATGTTATTCCTGGAATAACTACCCTCAATGGAGAAGGGTAGTTAGTGGGGTTCCCCAGGACTCTGTGCTGGGACCCCTGCTTTTTAACATATTTATAAATGACCTAGAGATGGGAGTAACTAGTGAGGTAATTAAATTTGCTGATGACACAAAGTTATTCAAAGTCATTAAATTGGGGGAGGATTGTGAAAAATTACAAGAGGATCTTACGAGACTGGGCGTCTAAATGGCAGATGACGTTTAATGTGAGCAAGTGCAAAGTGATGCATGTGGGAAAGAGGAGCCCGAATTATAGCTACGTCATGCATGGTTCCATGTTAGGAGTCACAGACGAAGAAAGGGATCTAGGTGTCATCGTTGATGATACGTTGAAACCTTCTGCTCAGTGTGCTGCAGCGGCTAAGAAAGCAAACAGAATGTTAGGTATTATTAGGAAAGGAATGGAAAACAAAAATGAGGATGTTATAATGCCTTTGTGTTGCGCTATGGTGCGACCGCACCTCGAATATTGTGCTCAATTCTGGTTGCCGCATCTCAAAAAAGATATAGTGGAATTAGAAAAGGTACAGAGAAGGGCGTCGAAAATGATAAAGGGGATGAGATGACTTCCCTATGAGGAAAGGCTAAAGCGGCTAGGGCTCTTCAGCTTGGAGAAAAGGCGGCTGAGGAGAGATATGATACAGGTCTATAAAATAATGAGTGGAGTTGAATGGGTAGATGTGAAGCGTCTGTTCACAGTTTCCAAAAATACCAGGACTAGGGGGCATGCAATGAAGCTACAATGTAGTAAATTTAAAACGAATTGGAGAAAATGTTGGGCAGACTGGATGGACCGTATAGGTCTTTATCTGCTGTCATTTACTATGTTACCATCCTGCTTATTTTCGAAGGAGAAGGCCGGCCATCTTCTGACACAAATCGGGAGATGGCTGGCCATCTCCTACACCCAGCCAAATCAGTATAATCGAAAGTCGATTTTGGCCAGCTTCAACTACTTTCCGTCGCAGGGCAGGCCAAAGTTAAAGGGGGCGTTTCGGCAGGGTACGGAAGGCGGGACGGGGGCATGGTTACGAGATGGCTGGCTTTGGCAGATAATGGAAGAAAGAAGGCCGGCTCTGACGAGCACTTGGCCGGCTTCACTTGGTCCATTTTTGTTCACAACCAAGCCTTGAAAAGGTGCCCCAACTGACCAGATGACCACCAGAGGGAATCGGGAATCACCTCCCCTTACTCCTCCAGTGGTCACCAACCCCCTCCCACCCCAAAAAATGTTTTTTTAACATTTTTGTGCCAGCCTCTATGCCAGCCTCAAATGTCATACCCAGCTCCCTGACAGCAGTTTTAGTGGGTGCTGCAGTGGACTTCAGGCAGGCGGACCCAGGCCCATCCCCCGCTACCTGTTACACTTGTGGTGGTAAATGTGAGCCCTCCAAAACCCACTGTACCCACATCTAGGTGCCCCCCTTCACCCATAAGGGCTATGGTAGTGTTGTACAGTTGTGGGTAGTGGATGTTGGAGGTTTTGGGGGGGGGCTCAGCACCCAAGGTAAGGAAGCTATGCACCTGGGAGCAATTTGTGAAGTCCACTGCAGTGCCTCCTAGGTTGCCTGGTTGGTGGCCTGGCATGTGAGGGGGACCACTGCAATATAAATGCTGGCTCCTGCCACGACCAAATGCATTGGATTTGGCCGGGTTTGAGATGGCCGCCATTAGTTTCCATTATCGGCAAAAACCAATGGCGGCAATCTGTAACGCTGGCCATCTCTAACGCCGGCCCAAATGTTGAGATTTGGCTGGCCCCGACCGTATTATTGAAACGAAAGATGGCCAGCCATCTTGTTTCGATAATAAGGTCGGGTATACTGCATTCCGGGGCCAGCCTTAGAGATGGCCGCCCATATAGATGACCGGCCCCATTCAATTATGCCCCTCCATGTTACTATGTAGCATGTGAGCCCTTACTGCTAGATCAATGGGTGGCAGTAAGAGCTCAGGCAGTAAATAGCCGCACACTACTTTTAATTTTAGTGCACAACCATTTACTACTTCCATTTTAAAAAAGCCCTTTTTCCCAGCCATGGTAAAAAAATTGGCCAAGCATGTGCCCATTTCGCACATCCACAGTACCGCTGGCAACGTTTTACTGATGCTTAGTAAAGGACCCCTTAACCAGCTGTTTTCACTGCCCTCATATACCCAGAAAGTCAATACCGGAGTCTGGATATAGCCTGGCATTGAATTTCTGGGGATAATGCCAGCGGTGGTCAGCAAAAGCTGATTGCCGCCAACTGAATATCAGGCCCTGTATTTCCTTTAAGAAACTCAGTCCTTTTTGTCCAGTCAAAATATAAAATAAATGCATTTCTGTAATATTTTCTTTATTATTTGTGTTTTAATAATTATAAGGGCTGTGACAAAACCAGTGGAATTAGATTTTTAATGATATATATTTAAATATTTTGTAAATGTGTAGAAAGGGTAGACCTCAAGGCTTATGGAATAATAACCTGGAGCTAAACAAAAATCCCCTTAATTAAAATTGATAAAATGAATAAGAGAAAATACAATAAAATCTATGGTGAGGTTGCTTCTATTTGCTTTCATGCTAGTGTGGTTTAACAGAATGAATGGATCCTGCTAGAGCACAGTGCCTTTGGCCGCCTGTTTCCAAAGTTGCACTAGCGGCTGCCAGTGCGCTAAGGCTGACATCCCATTCACTTTGAATGGACTGTGTCGGCATTGCTGCGGCTTTTGTAAACAGAGGAGGTTTGAGAATGGATGACCTTCCATGTTGTCTGAAAGCGTGACCTTGTCTAAAATGTGGCACACCTTCTCGTCTGCTCAGCCACACATACAAACTCTGATATTTGTATTCCCTGCCAAGATAAACTATGGTCAGCTATCCATAAGGAGAGTTACTGTCAGAGGCAGAGGCTGTGTTCATAATGGACTCCTACAATTCAGGTTAAATAATACCAGTGTTATTCAAAGTACTAGGCCAAAAGTACTTGAGTAAAAGTAAAAATAAATGTATATTTTAATACTTAATTAAAAATAAAAAGTACAGTGAAGAATACATTAAAAATGTACTTAAGTAAAAGTAAAAAAGATATTGCCTAATGTAATACTTTTGAGTAAAAAGTAAAAGTACTGCAGCTACAATACATGCAACTATTATTAATGTTTTTACCCAACAACTTTATTGCTGTACTTTGCTTTTACTAAAACTAAATTTTTGAAAATGACTGTCACTTATGCTAGTGTGCTTGTGAGTCATTAATCCAGCACAGCTAAAAAGGTTCAACAACTGCTCTCGCAGAAAGTAGATTTTTTAGTCTGAGAAAAAGGTTTCTTCAAATCAGGCCAGATTGCAATATTACTGATGTCTTCTGACTGGGTCCGCAGGTTATGATCAAGGGAATCTCTGAAACACTTGAATTCTGTAGCAAAGAGTACTTTCTCGTCATTATTGTCATGACCAAACCAGTTGAATTAGATTTTTTTTAATGATATATTTAAATATTTTTTTGACTGTGTAGAAAGGTTAGACCTCAAGGCTTATGGAATAATAACCTGGAACTAAACAAAAATCCCCTTAAATAAAATGAATAAGAGAAAATACAATAAAATCTATGGTGAGGTTGCTTCTGCATTAGAATTAGTGTGTCTAATTCATCACTTGCATCTTCATCTTTATCTTTATTATCATCATCATGTTGTCCAATTGCAAAGAAGGCTTTCACAAATTTGGAATCATTGTCTATTGTTGTTTTAACAATTTTTCGTCTGATGGCAACTCTGTTTGAATGTCTTCGAGAATTGATGCAAGAACATCTAATGTGTGGGAACCCTTCAGTCTTACGGCCAGACAAGCAGACTTCATCCCTAAAGATTCTTATCAATCCAGTGGACAGGTACTCCAGTGTAAGGATTCCCATGGGATGACGTGCAAGAATTGCTACCAGCTTCAGCTCCACTTTAAAGTGACCCAACTCATCACTGTTCTGTTTGGCTGGAGGCCACTAACTAGTTCAACAAACACAGGCAACTTCACTGTTCTTAAAGGTTAAATTCAATGAATAGCAAAATTTATGATGAGATGATTCTTTTTTTGAATGACAAGGTTTGCAATAGCAGAATCATGTTCCTAGTTTTGCTAGTTCATTTGGTTTACTGAGGAATTGTCATTTACATCTCCCTTTCACTTTTCACTTTTAACTGCAAGCATCAGTTGTAACTGAGTGAAAGTAGTAAAAATTTGTAAAATTATTACTTCAGTGAAAGTAACAAATCTTATCCTGTACTTCTTTACAAGTAAAAGTAACAAAACGTTTTACTTAAGTACAGTAACTAGTTGTAGTTACTATACAACACTGAATAATACACTTTTGGTTTATTTACTGCTCAAAGTTTTATATACTTCTGCTCAGTCTATTTTGAGTTCCAGCCCTGAGTTTAATTTGAGTTTCTTTCCTTCATGTAGTTAATTTCATTTGTTTTGTTTGGATAAAAACAACTTTTTGCCCCCCCCCCCCCCCCTCACATTTCAAGTAAATACCCTTTCTCTTTGCTTGTGATCTAATCTGGATCTACAACAAAAGCAGCCTTCAGTGATCTGCATCAATTGGATCATCAAAAGATATCAGGATCAGAACCTGTACAATTTTTGAGTTGAAATTCATATCTTTAACTTATTTTACCTCTAAATTTCTGATATCCTGCTGAATCTCCCTCTGCATTAAAACTTCCAAATGAAATTCACACAGGAGTGAAATACAGTGATTTGATTTACATCTCTAGCAAACAGAAGTGTCTTATTAGATATTAGATACTGAACTTTTAAAAACTACTTTACCTTGTTTTTAGATTTCAAAACACAAAATATAGATAGAATAAACAGTTATACAGGGCTGACTGACTACATATCTCCTAGAAAATCTCAATTCCCAGGAAGCAGACACTTCAAAGGGCCTTAGGCTTTCATCAATCACTGTTAGGCAGATGATCGAAGACCTGCTCTGTTCCAAACAGTGCTCTAAAAATAGCACTGGAACAGCGTGGGGCTTTACCGCCCTATGATCAGAGATAATGGCATGCAAATTAAAGCACACTATTCACTCTGATCATAGGGTAAAAGTGCGAGAGGATTGTGCCTAAGCATGTGATCGGGCACAATCCTCCTGTACTTGTTTGACAGGTCTATATCGTCCCGCACTTGTTTGACAGGCTGTCAAAAGTCCAGACCTGTCAAACACAGGGTCTAGAGGTCCATGGGACCACCAGACCCCCAAGTACCCCCACCCTGAGTCAAGCAATATAGGGGGCTGGAGGTCCAGCGGACCTCCAGTCCTCCCGACCCCCTCCCTGACACAAGTTCGTGGGGCTGGAGATCTGGTGGGTCTCCATCCCCCCTACCCCCCCCCCCCACCTGGCATCCTCTCCCATGAATGAAGCCCTGGTAGCCCAGTGGGCCACGAGTCAATCCCCTCCCCACCTCACCCTTGGTGGTCTTAGTGGCCCTTCCCCACCCCTTACTTTTGGTGTAGGAGGGAGTGGCCTCCCTCTTCCACTGGCGCTGCCTCGAAAATGTGGCACATGGCCCTGCCCAGTGCATCATGGAATGTGCTGGGTGGGTCTTCACACCATATAAGGGAGTTTCTCCCTTATATGATGTGAAGCCCCACTCAGTGATCCCAGGATGGACTGGGCAGGGCCAGGCGCTGCCATTTTTGAGGTGGTGTCAATGGAAGAGGAGGGAGGCCACCTCCCTCCTTCACTGAAGGTAGGGGGGGAAGGGCCACTAAGACCACCAGGGTGGGGTGGGGAGGGGATCAACTCATGGCCCACTGGCCCACCAGGGCTCCATTCATGGGAGAGGATGCCAGGGGGGGTTGGAGACTGGACCTCCAGCCCCCATGTCGCTGGGTGGCGTGTAGAGTCGGGGTTCCTGCTCCTGTGGAGAAATGCAGGCTAATGCATTGGGGGGAATGGGGGGAATGGGGGGCCTGCTAGCATGCAAATGCTTGCTGGACAGGGTTCACCATTCCTCCCCAATGGTCTGCAAACCCTAATGCGAGGTCCAAGCTGATGTAGGGTTTGCCGCAGCCAGCGGGCCAATGTTTGGGGCGCTGGTTACTGATCATTGGGGAGAAATAGGTTTAGCATGCATTTGCATTCTACTTGTGCTAAGAGCCCTGTTTTGCATGCATTTGCAAGCTTGTTGCGTTCAGAGCCCATGAGTGCATTGCTTCACGCGCTCGGGGGCTCTGATCATGGGGCGGTAGCAAACACAGGCGCTAGTATGGCGCTAACATTCTCTAGCGTCTGCATTTGCTTCTGATCATCAGCCCATGAGGTAACCCTGAGCTACCCTAGGTTACTGATCATGGAAGACTTTAACCTGCACATTGAAACTCCAGACACCATCACTGCTGTCTTCCTTGATATGATGGCAGCTGTAGGATTTGCTCAGGTGATCACATCTCCAACCCATGAAAAGGGCCATATTTATTTATTTATTTATGTTAATTTATATACCGTCTCTTATTGCGACTGCAAAACAGAACGGTTTACATATGTATAAAAACAACTAGTGTATACAAATAAACAAACATAGGAATTCCATTCATGACAGGAAAGCACAGCAAACCAGAATAAACTACATAATAAAATCAGTACAAATTAAAAAAAAAAAACCTAATATACAGTTAAGCTACCCCCTTTTTTTTCTTTTTCCTTATAACCTTATCTCATTATGCTAAGTTCTGTTCTACATAGCTTATAAAGAAAAAGGTTTTCAAAAGTTTTCGGAAATGGAGATAGGATTTCTCTAATCTGATCATATGCTACACTTGGAGGGGCATAATCGACCAGAAACGCCTATCTCCATGGGCGTTAATCTCCGAGAACGGGTCCGTGAAGGGGCGGAGTGAACCGTATTTTTTAAAAAAAATAGACGCCCATGCTTTATTCGCCAAGGTGTGAGCTGGGCGTTTTTGCTTTTCACCGATAATGGAAAATGAAATCGCCCAGCTCAAAAACGAATAAATGCAAGGCATTTGTTCGTGGGAGGGGCCAGGATTCATAGTGCACTGGTCCCCCTCACATGCCAGGACACCAACCGGGCACCCTAGGGGGCACTTTTACAAAAACAAAAAAAAAGGTAAAAGAGCTCCCAGGTGCATAGCACCCTTCCCTTGGGTGTTGAGCCCCCCAAATCCCCCTCAAAACCCACTGCCCACAAGTCTACACCAGTACTATAGCCCTAAGCGGTGAAGGGGGGCACCTACATGTGGGTACAGGGGGTTTGGGGGGGTTGGACGACTAGTAGCATTAAGCAGCACAATTGTAACAGGTAGGGGGGGGATGGGCCTGGGTCCACCTGCCTGACGTCCACTGCACCCCCTAACAACTGTTCCAGGGACCTGCATACTGCTGCTTGGGAGGAGGGTATGACATTTGAGGGTGAAAGTAAAAAGTTGTGAAACATCATTTGTTGTGGTGGGAGGGGGTTAGTGACCACTGGGGGAGTCAGGGGAGGTCATCCCCGACTCCCTCTGGGGGTCATCTGGTCATTTAGGGCACTTTTTGGGGCCTTATTCGTCAAAAAACAGGGTCCAGGAAAAGTGCCCTAAATTCTAGCTACAAACGCATCCATTATCGGCGAAGGGCGCCCATCTCTGTTCGGGTGATAACCACGCCCCAGTTCCGCCTTCACCACGCCTCCGACACTCCCCCGTCAACTTTGTCCGCATCCGCGACGGAGTGCAGTTGAAAGCGTCCACAGTTCGGCTTTCGATTATGCCGCTTTATTTGTTTTTGTGAGAAGAACGCCCATCTCCCGATTTAGGTCGGAACTTGGGCGTTATTCTCGTTCGATTATAAGCTGGTTGGTGTTCTGCAAAGGGATCAACAACTTTGAACACAAGGCTAGTGGCATCAAGATAACACCCCTATCATGGTCAGTTCGTTATGCAATCACATTTTCTATTAAGAACTACCAAAAATAGATGGGCCCAACCATAGTTTGGAAGGAATTTAAAGAGATGAAAAATATGACTGCTGATAACTTCCTAGAGGCCTTGTACTACCCCCATCTGGATGAAAAGATTATGACAGTGCCAGAATAGGTTGATATCTAGAATGCATGCATAGCAATGGCATTGGAAAAAAATGGCCTCTCTAAAGAAGGTCCTATGCTCTACAAACAAACATTCCCTGTTGTTCTTCCCAGAACTACGGGTGCTTAAGTGTCAAAGACACCAACTTGAAACAAAAATGGTGCAAATCTCACTTAGATGAAGACAGGCTCAACTTTAAGAAACACATGGCAATGTACTGCCAGGCCTTAACAACAGTAAAAAAAACAATATTTCTCTCAACACATTGAACAAGCTTCAAATTCAACCAAACAACTGTTTGACATAGAAGGGCATTTTCAACAGAACGTTTTACAAAAACGTCCAAATTCTGAACAAGAAAGAAGGTCATTTTTGAAAAAGATAGATGTCTATCTTTTGTTTTAAAAAATGCTATGGACGTCTTGTGATTTGGACGTCCTTTTTTTTGGTCCATTTTCGAACAAAAGATGTCCAAAACAGAGGAGGAGTGGCTTAATGGTTAGTGCAGCAGGCTTTGATCCTGGCAACATGGGTTCAATTCCCACTGCTGCTCCTTGTGACCTTGGGCAAGTCAAATGCACAAGGTGCATTTTTTGGATATGACATCTAAGTCTGAATTTGGACATTTTTTGTAAAACCTCCAAAATCAGAACAGGAAAGGTAATTTTCTACTAAAAAAAAGTCTCTCTTTTCCTTTTGAAAATGCTGTTTGGAAAAATGTTTTGTGATTTGGATGTTTTATTTTTTGGTCCATTTTCAAACAAATACATCAAAATGCAAAACGTACAAAATACAGAAGAAAATCCAAAATAAAGTGAAACCATTCACATGTTCTAAGTGTGGTAAAAGCTTTGGTTGTAATGTAAATATCAAAGTGCATCAGAAAGTCCACACAGGAAAGAAACCATTTGCATGTACAGAGTCTGGTAAAAGCTTTGGTCAGAAGGTAAACCTCACAATGCACCAGAGAATACACACAGGAGTGAAACCATTTACATGTCCTGAGTGTGGTAAAAGCTTTGGTTAGAAAGAAAGCCTCACATAGCATCAGAGAATCTACACAGGGATGACACAATTTCATGCACTGAGGAAGTAAAAGTATCAGTTGGACTGGGACAAGTAATTAGGGAATGTACACTCTTGCTATGAAGTATGGAAAAATAGCACTCTGGTATTTAGATATATGTAATGAGACCTCCTTTTCATCTATAAATCTGAATTCAAAGCCCAAATCTAATGATAAACAGTAGACACAAGGCTCAGATGTTATAAAAAAATAGAAAACTTGGCATCAGGTAGAATAGTAGAAAAGTGGCATCCCAGGAAAGCAATAGGGCCTCCTTGGGGACACTGCAGTGCAGTTTATAAAATGCTCCCAGGTACACATCTCACCTTGTCTGCTGAGCCCCCCAAAACCCACTACCCCCACCTGTACACCACTACCATAGCCCTTACAGGTGAAGGGAGCACCAATATGTGGGTACAGTGGGTTTCTGGTGGGTTTTGGAGGGCTCACAGTTTCCTCCACAAATTTAACAAGTAGGGGGAGGTAGAAGCCTGGGTCCACCTGTCTGCAGTGCACTGCACCACTACTAGACTACTCCAGGGACCTGCATGGTATTCTAATTGACCTGAGTATAACATCTGAGGCTGGCAAGTAATGTTTTAATCACATTTTGGGGGGTGGGAGGGGGATAGTGACCACTGGGGGAGTAAGGGGAGGTGATCCCCGAGTCCCTCCAGTGGTCATCTGGTCATTTGAGGCACCTCTTGTGTGGAGTAGAGGAGTAGCCTAATGGTTAGTGCAGCAGACTTTGATCCTGGGGAACTGGGTTCAATTCCCACTGCAGTTATTCACTATAAAAACAGGTCTAGCTCAAAAATGTCTTTGTTTTGTTCCATTATTGCTGAAAGACAACTATGTCTTAGGAACACCGAAGTTCCACCTTGAAAATGCCCCTGGCACGCCCCCTTGAGATTTGGAGGTCCTTCTAAAGGACTTCAGAGAAAGACGTCCAAAAAGAGGTTTCAATAATATTGATTTGCACGTTTCTGTGAGATAAATTTCCAAATGCTGACTCATGTCAATTTTTGGACGTCTATCTCTTTTGAAAATGAGCCTGATAGTATACAGCCTACTGCAAACTTTACAGCAGAACCAGCCCTCCCAGTCACGGCTAACCAGCATTGATTTTGCCACATACTTTGCCAACAAAATTAAAGGTTTCCATCAGGACCTACAGACAGTCCCATCAATGCTCTCAGTAGCTAATGAGGAGAACACTCCCTCTCCGCCACCATGCACAGCCATCTGGGAATCCTTCAAGCAGGTCACAGATGAAGCTCTTGAAAAAATACTGAAAGATCTATGGCCAAAAACCTGCCATCTTGATCCTGCCTAGCAAAGGTAGTACAGTGAGCACAGGCCTCATTGAAGGGGTCACAAAAATTGTTGACTCCTGTCTTGTGGAAGGGCAGCTGCCAACAACACTAAAAAGAGCTGTGGTGCACCCCCTACTGAAAAAGAGATCCCTTGAGCAGGCCAAGCTTGAAAACTAATGACTGGTCTCCAATATTCCTTTCCTGGCAAAACTTATAGAACAGATAGTCTGCATTCAACTCAACGATTAGCTAAAGTTGGTGGCCATTTAAAGATCGAAGGAGGCAGACTAGGGAATACGGAATGGTAAGAGTGGATAGGTAATGCGGGAACCCAAATCTGTGGGCTTTAAATGTAAGTGTTAGTAGTTTGAAAACTATGCACCGAGTGTGGCATTATAACCAAATGGCCATATTCTGTAAGGTTTGTTTGATGTTAGCCTGTGTGCAGCCAAGGTAAATTATTGCAATAGTGTAACCAAGTCGTGAATAGCGAGAGAATTAAAGAATGAAAAGATGTCAGGACTAAAGTAATAGCCTCTCATATATTCAGCTGATTCAATAAAGATACCGCTACACACCTTTCAAAAGGGATGTGGAAATGGAAAGTCTTCACAAGCTCACATGTTCGTGGTTACTGAAAACTTAAATATAGAGTAGTTTAACTTTAGACTGTTCAAGCCCAACCAGTCAGCAACAGTCTCCAACTGAGATGAGATTATTAGTATTGTGTCCGGATTGCCCTCATCCATGGAAAATAAAAATTGGATATTGTCTGCCTAGACTATAAAACTCAATACCCAAGGACTAAATGAGCAAGGCAGTATTCAGTACCCATCATTCTTCATAGCATAACTGTCTGCACTTCAGACAGCTTCTCGGGTAAGCCTGTTGCTGGAAAGTAGTCTTTAAACTCTACTCTGAAATTTTCCCAGTTGCTACTAAAGTCACCACGAACCTTCACACCCTCCAGGGGTGGAATGTTGTCAGCATGTTATCGCAAGTATAAGCAATAAAGTGTTCTTGCTATTGATGACCATCCAGCATCCCTGGTTTTTCTCATGCCTTCTCCACTTTCCCACTGTCATTTGCCTGTCACATTCTAGCTGGGATTCCTTTCGGTTCTCTCTTTGCTTCCATGCTGTCAGCAGCTGCCATGAGGCTATAATGCTTTTCTGCTTCCATGTCAAGGGAGAACAAGTACAATCTTAGGCTAATCAAGCCTTATTGTGTACTCATAATTCTGCAGCCCTCTATACTCTGGAAGCTGTCTCCATCATAGGCAGGAAAACAGCACAGGTTCGGAGACTTCTGAGCCATTTAGAAAGTCATGCTAAATGTATATGGTGCACAGGAAACATGCTGTATTTTTTTTTATTTCCTTTTAAATATTTTGAACAGAACACAAACTAACATGAGAAACAAAACACCAACAAAGTTACAGGCAGCTGGCAAATAACAGATAAATGGAAACATGCTGTATTAAAACTAAAGGTTAAAGATGACAATCAAATCATGCTGTAAGAAAACAGTGAGATATAACAATGAGCCACTAGGTGGCATCAGTGTAAATTAACATCTGCAACAAGTCTCACTGAAGACCAGGGTCTTGGATGCAGTGTCTTTCCCAGACCCATTAGGACTATAATAAACAAATAAAATTGTTCTGTAGCCACTAAGAAAGGGGATTCACCATGATGGCGTGAAGGTGAGGGTAAGATGAGGGTCTGGCTGTACTAGGAACCCAAAAGAGGAGGCAAAGGCTAATGGCATATGGGCTAGGAAGAAATCCTGAAAGATCTATGGCCAAAAGCCTGCCCTCTTGATCCCTGCCCAGCAAAGGTAGTACAGTGAGGGAGCATAAGCTTCACTGAAGGAGTCACAAAAATTAACTCCTGTCTTGTGGAAGGGCAGCTGCCAGCAACACTAAAAAGAGCTGTGGTGCACCCTCAACTGAAAAAGAGATCCCTTGAGCAGGCCAAGCTTGAAAACTTACTGACCAGTATGGAAAAGAAAGAGACATCAGCCCCATACAGGTGGAGGAAATACTGGTGACAGCAGACAGAGGAAGTGGCAATATAGCTGAGGAGGCTGTAGAGAGAGCAGCAGGTTTCCAGGTGAGAAGGAGAGAGAATGCTAGTTAGACTTAGGGAGAAGAGAGGAAAAGGGAGGGTGCTGAAGTGGAATACTGGTGTTGAACTAGGGCTGGGGAAGGGGAGGTGTTGTAATTAGAATTGTTGAGGGAAAGTGTTGAGTTTGGGCTTCAGAACCAGAGTACTAAAAGGAGTGCTACAGCTGGGTGTATGGAGGGAGGGGACAAGGATATTTTCATTTCATTTGTTGGATTTATGTATTGCATATCAAGTCACATATAGGCTGTTTACAGTAAATAAGCCACCCTGGCAAGGAGAAAGGATAGTGCTGAGAACAAGGAGGGAACACAGGAGAAAGTGTCAGGAGGAGAGTAAGAGGGCTGGGTATGGGCAAAGAGGAATATGGAGTGTGCGAAACAGCAGATGGGGGGATGGATTCAGGAAGAGGGGAGAGTTGGGTAAGGGAGGGATGGCAAGAGGAGAAAATGGGGGGGGGGGGGTGGAATTACACCAGTTGCCATGCATCAGACTTTTTCCTAGTGTGTACATCTCAAATTCTACACAAAATTGTTTTATAAAAGATATTTAGCAGCTAAGATACCATTAAAAAATAAATAACATTACAGCTCATACTTGGTGTGATTTCCTCCTTGTGAAGGCTGCTCTTTTCAATTTGATCTTTTGTTCAAAAGACAACCAAAATCGTGTATGTCTATATATATATCTACATCTACTTATCTATATAAACTATTTTTTTTTAAATTTAAAGATTATTACTGTGGAGGGGTGCTGTGGTTTTGGAAATAGCTTTAGTTTTAAAATAGTCCTTTTATATCATTTCAAAATGCAACATCGCAGTCATGGAAACTTACTTTGCAGTGCACTATTGCATCTTTGTGCAAAAAAAAAAAACCTAAAGAGCACTAAAAGGAATGACAGTCTCTCTAAACAGAAGCTGTTTGCATAATCACAGCTTCCTACAGTAAGGTGCAAACAAATGCACAGTGCTCACCAGTGGCGTAGCCAAGGATGGGCCCAGGTGGGCCCAGGCCCACCCACTTTGGGCTCAGGCCCACCCAGTAGCAGCACACCTGTGATGTGGCTGGCAGGGATCCCTAAGGCCCACCAGCCGAAAACTCTCAACAGCTGTACCTCCTGCATACCTTGTAAATAGCAGATCTTCACCTAAAGCGAGCAGCAACTGATGCATACTGTTCGCACCGGCCCCACAGTCTTCCCTCTGATGTATTTCCGCCTATGCGGAAACAAGAAGTTGCATCAGAAGGAAGGCTGTGGGGCCAACAAGAGCAGTGTGTATTAGTTGCTGCTTGATGCCAGTGAAAATCGGCTATTTAAAAGGTATTTGGGGGAGGGGGTTGTTAGAGAGTCCATATGGCATGCAGGTGAGAGAGGGAGAGATCAAATCACTTGTGGGACAGGGTAGAATTCTTCTGCCCACCCATCTCGGGCCCAGGCCCACCCAAAATTGGGTGTCTGGCTACGCCCCTGGTGCTCACGCTTCCATTTTCAAAACTAGTAGGTGGGAGGGTCTTGCACAATGGTCTACAGTGAATGTAATAAAAAATGTATTCTTTTTAAAGATAGCTGTCATACAGTAAATGCCTTTCCAAATTATTTTCCTAGGTTGTTGAATGGATTAATGCAATCATCAGTGGAGCCCACTTGAACGTGTAAAGCTAAAAGTCAGAATGCAAATTTAGGGCTTCTTTTACAAAGCCATGCTAGCAATTCCTGTGCAGCAAATGAGAGGAAGCCCATTCAAATCATATGGGCTTCCTCTCAGGAACTAAATGGGCTTCCTTTCATTTGCTGCGCAGGAATCGCTAATGTAGCGTTGTAAAAGAAGCCCTAAAAGTGATACCTTTAGATTGGATTGATTTCGCAGGTCTGAGACTATTTTAGGAGAATTTTTATTCTTCTTTATTCATGTTAGTACAACAAGTTCCCAACCCCTGAG
Organism: Microcaecilia unicolor; assembly: GCF_901765095.1. Classification (NCBI taxonomy): domain Eukaryota; kingdom Metazoa; phylum Chordata; class Amphibia; order Gymnophiona; family Siphonopidae; genus Microcaecilia; species Microcaecilia unicolor. The sequence goes on from NC_044041.1 coordinate 164,333,106, forward strand.
CCCTCCTGCCTAGAGGAAACAGATTCTATATCCTTGAACCCAACCTTTTCCAGTCCTAGAGGGGACATACTCTGTTTCCCTGTGCCCTCCAGTCCTAAATGTTACAGGCTCTCTATCTCTGTTCTCATTTCCTGACCTTTCCAGTCCTATAAGTGACAAGCTCTGTATCCTTTTTCCTATCTCCTGAGCCCTCCAGTCCTAGAGGTGATGGCTCTGTATCTCTGTGCCCATCCACTGAGTCCTTTTGTCCTAGAGGTGATGAGCTTTGTATCCCTGTGTTCTATCTGCTGAGCCCTTCAGTCCTAGAGATGACAGTTTCTGTATCCCTTTGCCTATTCCCTGATTCCTCAGGCCCAAAGATGACAGGCCTTGTATCATTATGTCCCATCCACCAAACCTTTCAGTCCCAGAAGCGGCAGGCTCTGTATCCTTGTGCTTATCTCTTGAGCTCCCCAGTCCTACTGGTGACATGCTCTGTATTTCTGTGCCCAACCCCTGAGCCCCCCATCAGTCCTAGAGGTGACAGGCTCTGTATCCCAAAGCCCATCCCCTGAGTCCTTCAATCCTAGGGCTCACAAGTTCTGTATCCTTGCGCCTCTCCCATGAGTCTCCAGTCCTAGAGGTAGTAGGCTCTGTGTCTCTGTGTCCATCCTCTGAGCCCTCCAGTCATAGAGGTTCCCAAGTAATTATTTCTTTTGCATGTTACATTTATTAACTGAACTTGCACCATTTCTCCTCTCTGCTTATCTCTGAAACACATCAATTCTGTGACTTCTCCACTCAATTTCTTGGGGAAAAGGCAAAAAAAAAAGGCCTCATCAACTGTGCTTACAGGAGCTGACAGCAAGCATTTTATAGTGTAGCTGTGAAAAGACAACATGGATATATTTCTCTGAGAAATAATAATGTTAAATACAACAGGGTAGCAGTTTCTATTGTTTTAAATTGGAGGCATTAGTAGAATTTGGAAGAAATAGTCAAATCCCCAGTGATCTGAATCAGTAGGCGCTGTTTTGCTAGGAGTATGACAAGCAATATAGTATATCTTCTGCTTTAACCATATATATTTCTTTAGGGGATGGGGCTGTTATAGAGTTTAAGACAGTGTAATTCTGTATTTATAACCTATATCATACTTCTAGGTAGTTAAACATACATAATAAACCTTATAGAAAATGAGGTACAACTAAAAATCAATCAAAGAACAAATCACAATAAAATACATCACAAACAGTTGTGTAAAAATCTATTATAGCAAATCAGACATATCTTAAAATACAATCTATCAAATCCCCATCCCATTCCTCCAGTAAATTGATTACCACAATTTCATCAAAGATGGTCCAAAAAGATATTCAAACAGCCATGTTTTCATCCTCTTTCTAAACAGGAGATGAGGTGTATGTAGTGGTTAGCACACAAAGCTGTTTGTGTGCCAGCCTTGGTTCTATTCATCTTACTACTACTACCATTTATCATTTCTATAGCGCTACTAGACATACGCAGCTCTGTACATTTGAACACAAAGAGACAGTCTCTGATCAAGAGAGTTTACAATCTAATCAGGTCAGACAAACAGGACAAATAAGGGATAAGGGAATTACTAAGGTGGAATGATAAAACATACATGGGTACTGTACAAGTGAATAGGGGTTAGGAGTTAAAAGCAGCATAAAAAAGGTGGGCTTATAGCCTAGATTTGAAGACGTCCAGAGATGGAGCTTGAAATACTGGCTATGATGCAGCAAGATAAAAGGAGCACAGTCTGGAGTTGGCAGTGGAGCAGAAGAGTACAGATATGAGAGATTTACCGAATGAATGGAGTTCCCGGGAAAGAGTGTAGGGAGAGATAAGAGTGGAGAAATACTGAGGAGCTGCAGAGTGAATGCACTTGTAAGTCAATAAGAGGAGTTTGAACTCTATGTGGAAATGGATAGGGAGGTAATGGAGAAGGCTAATATGAGCATAGCGACACTGGTGTGCAGCAGAATTTTGAACAGATTGAGGGGAGAGAGATGGCTTAGTGGGAGACCTGTGAGAAGCAAGTTGCAATAGTCTAAGCAAGAGGTGGTAAGAGTATGGATAAGGATTTTGATAGTGCGCTCAGGAAGAAAAGGATGAATTTTGGTGATATTATAGAGAAAAGAACAGGTTTTAGCAGTTTGTTGGATATATGCAGAGAAAAAGAGAGAGGAGACAAAGATAACCCCAAGGTTACAAGCTGATGAGATAGGGAGGATTAGAGTGTTATCCACAGAGATAGGAATGGGGGAAGAGGAGAGGTTGGTTTAGGGGGAACATAAGAAGCTCATTCTTAGTCATGTTTAGTTTCAGATGGCAGTGAGACATCCAGGCAGCAATGTCAGACAGGCAGACTAATACTTGGGTCTGGATTCCTTCCAAAATTTCTAGTGTGGAGAGGTAGATCTTGGAGTCATCAGCATAAAGGTGATACTGAAAACCATGGGATGAGATCAGAGCACCAATGGAAGAAGTATAGATGGAGAAAAGAAGAGGTCCCAAGATAGAGCCCTGAGGCACACCAACATAGTGGGACAGAAGTGGAGGAGGATCTGCTAGAGTATACACTAAAAGTGTGATGGGAGAGATAAGATGAAAACCAGGAAAGAACAGAGCCCTGAAATCCAAGTGAGGACAGTATATCAAGGAGCAGGTGGTGATCAAGTGTCAAAAGCAACAGATAGATCAAGAAGGATCAAGAAGGATGAGGTTAGACTAGAGACCTTTGGATCTGGCCAGGAACAGGTCATTGGAGACTTTAGCAAGCACTGTTTCAGTTGAATGAAGCTGGCGAAAGCCAGATTGAAGTGGATCAAGAATAGCTTGAGATAAAAGAAAGTTAAGACAACAGCGGTGAACAGCACATTCCAGTATCTTGGAAAGGAAATGGAGGAGGGAGATGGGGTGAAAGTTTGAAGGTCAGGTTGGGTCCAATTTTTTTGAGGAGTGCTGTAATGATGGCATGTTTGAAGGCATCAGGAACAGTCACAGTGTAAAGTGAAAGATTGAGGATATGAACGATAGAAGGGATGACAGTAGGAGATAAAGTGCTAAGTAGATGGATGGGAATTGTTAGTTTGGAGGAAAAAGTGAAGGGGGAGTTAGAGGTGAAGGCAGTTTGAGGAGAGAGTTCAGTGTGGTGAAGCGACATCAAGGGTTTGAGCCATAGAGAGTTTGTCAACTGGACATAGTAGTACTGATTGGCAAGTGAAAGAGCAGATTGGAAGAAGGTAGCAAGAATTAGAAATGTATGAAGTCAGCATGGGCAAGGGATTTTGGCCAAAAGCATTCAGCAGATCAGGTACAGGAATGTAGGTAGTAGATTCTAGAAGTCAGCCAAGGCTGGGGTTTGGTATGCCTTACAGAACAGGGAATGGGAATAGCGAGAGTATCCAGAGCAAAGGAGAGAATAGTATTATAGGAAGAGACAGCCTCATTGACAGACTTGGATAACAAAGTGGTTGGCAAGAGGTTTGAAACACTGGTGTAGAAGAGTCAATAGCCTGAAGATTCCTAAATGTATTGGTAAAGATTGGATAGAACTGGGGGGAGGGTGTTTAAGTGTGTAAGTTATCAGATGATGGTCAGAGAAGGGAAGAGCTGAGGAACAGAAACTGGAGAGTGAGCAATTGGAAAAGAAAATAAGATCAAGACAGTGGCCATTCTGGTGGGGGTAGTGGAGCACAGTTAAAGACTGAAAGAGGATATTAAAGTAAGAAACTGAGAAGCATAAGAGTCAGAGGGATCATTAGGATGAATGTTAAAATCCCCAAGAATGAGGGAAGGAGATGAAGATTCAAGAAAGAAGGAAAGCCAGGAGTCAAAGTCAGTGAGAAAGGAAGTAAGGAACTTATCATGGGGTCCATTGGAGCTGACTCTGTGGGTGCTTGAGCACCCCCAATATTGGAAAAATTCCTTGTATGTGTCCAGGGAGGGATTATTTCCATTGGGCTTAGCACCCCCAATAATTTTGAAAAGTTGGCTCGTATGAGAGGGTCGATAAATGACTGCTACTTGGAGAGGTAGAGGAGTGAATAGATGGATGGAGTGGACTTTGAAGGAAGAAAAACATTGAGACTGAGGTGGAAGAAGAGGCTAAAATCTACAAGAGGGTGAGAGTAGTAGCCCAACACCACCTCTGCGACCAACCAAGCGAGGAGTATGGGAGAAAAGATAACCTTCATGACAAAGGGCCACAGCTGAAGCAGAGTCTTCAGGGTAAAACCAAGTCTCAGGGCAAACAGATGGAGAGTATGAGAGATAAAGAGGTCATAGATGTAGGAAAGTTTGTTGCAGACAGAGTGGGCATTCTATAGAGCACATGAGAAAAGCAGAGAACAAAGGGAGAGGAAAGGAACAGAAATTAGATTGGACACATCACTGTGTGACCTACACAAATAGGATGAGAGCTGATGTGGAGGACCAGAATTGAGATTGATATCCCAAGCAGAGAATAGGAGAGGGAGCAAGAGAGTATGGAGACGAGTAGGAGAGGCATGACAACAGCAACAAAGATGAGATGTACTCAGACAGAATGGAGATGGTTGAAAAGAAGAAAACAAGAAGAAAGGAGAAGACAAAAGGGATGGTGAGATGATGAAAGCAGAAAGTGGGCAATGTGTTCCTGCAGTATACAGTGATTTCAGATGGAGAAATTGGGAAGGGAAAGTACCAAGAAGAGGAACTGTACTGGAGCCATAAGAAATAGCAAAGAGAAAATACAAACAGTTTAGAGAAGATGTTACACCTGGAGAGAAGGTTCTGGGTGGATCAGGGTGGACCTGGGAGTCACCCCAGACTGGGCTGTGAGGATATGCAGATGGGCTGCAAGTCCTCCACAGCACCTGGAAGGCAGTTGGTGGGAGCGTGCAGCACCTGGAGCAAAGGCCATGGGTGGATCAGGGTGAACCTGGGAGTCACCCTGGACTAGGCTGTGAGGATACGCAGATGGGCTGCAAGTCCTCCACAGCACCTAGAAGGCAGCTGGTGGGAGCATGAGGCACTTAGAGTGAAGGCCCTGGGTGCATCGGGGTGGACCTGGGAGTCACCCTGGACTAGACTGTGAGGATATGCAGATGGGCTACAAGTCCTCCACAGCACCTGGAAGGCAGCTGGTGGGAGCGCGGGGCACCTGGAACGAAGGCCCTGGGTGGATCGGAGTGGACCTGGTAGTCATCTCGGACTAGGCTGTAAGAATATTCAGATGGGCTGCAAGTTCTCCACAGTAGCCATCTGCCTTCACTCCAGGTGCCCCGCGCTCCCACCAACTGCCTTCCAGATGCTGTGGAGGACTTGCAGCCCATCTGCAATCACTGTTCCCTCTAAGCTGAGTGGGAGTCCTCCACTTACAGTCCTGCCAGTGGGGGGTGCTGTGTCACTAGTGAGAGACAAACAAGTTCTACAGGATTCCAGAGAACCTGCCTGTCCCTAGCAATTGAAAAACAAAATATTGAAACACCACCCCCACTGGTAGCAATGCAGCTGAAGGACTCCCGCTGAGCTTAAAGGGAGCAGAGTGTGCAATCTTGACCATTCTATGCTGTTTGAGGTGGGGATGTTGTCACATGTGAACAAATTAGAATTGCCTGCTGATTCAGAGCCTTCTGGGATATACTAAACCAGTCTTGGGTTTATCCAGGACCAACATAAGGTGGGGTGCAAACAGGGTGATTGCCCTGGGACCCCATGCTACAAGGGATAACAAACCTATCTAAAGTTGAACAAGATACAGCCTGCTATGGAGAGCTTTGAGGCTCGTACTACATTTCTGCCCTGGGCACCAGTATATTTAACACCGGCCCTGGATTTATCCCATTGATGCACCTATGGATTTGTAGTTCCAGTTTCTCATGAAAACTAAGAACCATGGCAGCCGAGAGGGGAGGGAGTGGGGGGGAGGGAGGCAAAATTTCCCAGTCCCGGCCTCCAAGGGAGGTCCCGGTCTCCAAGGGAGGGCCCAGCGCCAGCAAGCTTCTTCCTGTTTGCCTGCTTCTGGGTCTGTCACTCTCCTGCTCCTGTGTGCCAGGACCTGGATGATTGTATTAACATGATAATCTGGGATGGGTTATCGAATTAATGCAATCATCCGGGTCCCAGCACACAGGAGCAGGAGACAACAGATCATCAAACCTCCTTGAGTCAAACACAGGAAGGTAAGGAGGTGGGCGGGGTCGGTGGTCCAATTGTAGGGGGTGGCCCAGGTGGCGGGGGAGGTGGTCGGCAGTGCTGCCCCGGGCCCAGCTGTGTCTCTCAGTGGCCCTGCTAAGAACTACACAGAGATGAAATGGAGTAAAATTAGGACTGGCTCAGGACATTCTCGCTGGCTTGAAGCATCTATAATTCAAGAGCTATATTGTATAGCATGCTAGTATCTGGGAAAAACGAGAAGCTGTAATACCATCAGTGCCCATAAGGTATCTCCCATTATATATAATAATAGGATCCTGATCACTGCTTTCAGGAGAGGCAAGCCTAAGATGAGACAAGCCAAGTGGCCCAACCAGAAGGAAGAAATATTCTGAGCACACCTTCCTGTGTACTTTGCCTCCCCTGCCCCATTCCTTTTCCCTGTATCTACAAGTGCAAATTGCTCTGAAACCTATGCAATGCTTTTAGCTACTGAGTGGAAAGCACTTTTCAGCCCAGATAATTTACCTATATTGCTTGCACTCTCCAAAGAAAAGTAAATATCCCCTTACGTTGCTTTTTTCCATTTCCAGTGTTACATTTTGAATCTTTATACCCGGCCTGGACAGACTGAAAAATCTCATTTTTTGGCCTTCAGTTTTACTCTTTTAGGTAGTATATCTCATCCTTTCTGATGGTGCACCCTTGGCATCTCTGGTTTACTTTAGTTTTCTTTCATTTTTTATAGCACCCATGGATCTGATATGGGAAAAAATGCTGAGCGCCTTAATTTAAGAGCTTAAACGTTATGCTTATGCCTAGATTTTTGGGCCTAATTTATGAGTTTAGTACTGAAAATCAGTGTTAAACTCATAACCTTTTTCCCCACCCCAAGTCTACTATGTTGCCACTAACTTTTTATGCTCCAAAATTTAGGCGTTTAGTGAAATTTTGAGTGTAAATTTAGGCACTCAGCCCTAGTAAATTTTCAAAGAGGCCAATGTATGAGCATAACTCTAAGAAGTTAGGAGCATAAATCTGTTGACTATCTAGCACTAAACATTAATATCACGTCAGTTTTCAAAATTCATAAGGCCCACATAAACAGAAAAATAGTCCAGAAACAGAAACAAAGGGAGAGCAGGGGTAATGGTGAAGACCAAACCAAGGCCATTTAAGAAGAAATTATTCTTTTTTGTGAAAGGATATATGGTAAATCAAAAAAGAAGTAGTGAACACCCCAGTGCTAATTAAAGGCCTTGTTCAGGTCTGCCTTAGCTCCTACTTAGTTCAGAAACCCCAAAATACAAGTCCCTGTGGACAAAGGGAACAAAGCGAACAAAGCTGGTCCTTCTGATGACTTGGAGCCATCTATTATCCTAGAAACCCAGTCATCATTTTTTGAATTTCCCTGGTGCCCATATCTTCTAGTGTGGGCAAAACCCAGTAAGAGACCCAACATCTCTTTCATCTAAGTACTAGGAGACTCCCGGAAACAGACAAGATTCCTTTTCTAAGATCTGTCCTTTCTCTGTGTGCAAAATTAGTAACTTAAGGTTCCAGTAAGGCCACAATTGCCTTTCTCAGTAAACCTTCCCCAGAGTATTCTTCCCCCCCCCCCCCCCCCCCCACCACCCTCCCGCTTGGAAGACTTTAAACAGTGTTTGGAAGCAAATGCTGTCCTGAAATGAGGTCAGACAGAGCTGGAGCCTCTGCAGCTTCTTGAGATGTAGGGAACACTGTCTGGAAATGGTTTCCATAGCAACTGATTCCCATCACAGGAGGAAGGTTCTGTTTGGAGCAGAGCCCAGGAAGGTGCTTTGACTGTTACATTGGTGGAGGGTGCCTCCAGGCTGTTGACTGCGTGGTCTGTCTGCCACATTGCCAGACCTATTTCTCCCCCCCCCCCCCCCCCCCCCGTTGAAAGTATGAACCTGTAGTTCCATGCTTTTCCTAAAGAAATCAGAATGACTTCTCCATGCATGCACCCAGGGCAAAACCAGGACTGGATCAGTATATGAATATGGCATGGGCACCCCTTGAATGCTACCAACAGGCTTGCTTTTCTGGATTGCAGTAAGAACTGTTTGTGGGATACACTGGATCCTGGAATCAGGTTAATCTGCATAAATTTGGCTGTCCTGCAAACCAGAGCTATCTATTGCATTTGCTGATCCATCTTCTCTGTCCCAGACTTGAATTTAAAAAAAAAAAATATATATATATATATATATATATATATATATATATATATATATATATATATATATATATATATATATATATATATATATGATGTTAGGGATGATTCAGAATGGAATAGAGAACAAAATTGAGATTATCATAATGCCTCTTTCTCAATCCTATGAACAAACCTGCAATTCTGGTCACTTTATGTCAACAAGAAACTTGAAAAGGTTCAGAGAAGTACGACAGAAATGATACAGGGGATGGAACCCCTCCCTTATGAAGAAAGGCAAAATAAGTTAGGGCTCTTCAGCCTGGAGAAAAGATGACTGAGAGAGATATGACAGTGGTTTATAAAATCATGAGTGGAGCAGAGCAGGGAACAGTTATTTATCCTTTCAAATGGTACTAAGACTAGGGGACACTCCATGAAACTAAGTACTGGAAAACTTAAATTTAACTTAAGGAAGAATTTCTTCACACAGTGCACAATTAAACTGTGAAATGTGTTGCTGGAGGAGGTGATCGATGCTAGGGGTGCAAACTGAGATATATTTGTTTCATTTGGTTTTCTGCTTTTTTTGTTTCATTTACTTGAAATGAAATACAAAGAAAAAATAAAAAAGGATCAGCGCACCCCCCCCCCCCCCCCCCACACACACACACACACTGACTGAACACATAAAAAACATTGGGCTCATTTTACTAAAATGCACTGATGGATTTAGCATGCACTAACTATTAGAGTGTGCTAAATGCTAAGAAGCCCTTTTTATTCTTATGTGCTTGTTAGCACGCACTAAATCCATTAGTGCACCTTAGTAAATTGAGCCCATTATCGTTATTTACCGAAGTAAGGGCTCCTTTTACAAAGCGGCGGCACCCATACCGCTGCTTTGCTGTGTGTCATTTCAGCACTACTGCCGGCTACTGCAGGACCCCGGCTGTAGTGCTTGCCCCCAGCGTGCGCCATTTCCGGCGCTTAAAAAATATATACATATTTTTTTGCGCTGGGAGCTTACCCGGCGGGACTGGAGCCCCTACCGCCTGCTAAATAGGTGGTGGTAAGGGATCTCCCGGGAAATGGCCGCAGAGCAAGTGGTTTATTTACCGCACAGCCATTACCTTTTTTTTTTTTTTTTAAACCTTATACCTGCCGCAGTAAAAAGGGGGCCTGATGCTACTGCAGGGTTTTGTAAAAGGGGCCCTAAGTTTGGAACCTGCATGCTACAGAGTATTTTATATTTTTTTCTGCGAGGGGATGTGTCTGGTGGGCGGAGAGTAGGTGTGTTTGCGCTAATCAGTTAGCGCATCTACATTACCGCATGCTAACTGATTAGTGCAGGACTATATGAGCCTTTACCACCTACAAAATGGGTGAGGGTAAGTGTTCACGTGGTAATTATTTTTAATGGCCTCATGCTAATGGTGACATTAGCGCATTGCCATAAACACAAAAAATAGACAATCATCCATTTTACTGCAGTGGTAATAATGGGTTTAGCACGTGGGAAGAACCCACATAAGGGCATGCTATTTATTTATTTATTTTTCAACATTTATAATCTGCACCATCAAAAATGTTTGGTGGCTTACAACCAACGTACAAAATAATATCATACATTCAAAACATTAAGGGGCCCTTTTACTATGCCATGCTAAAAAATGGCCTGTGATAGTTTTAACATGTGGCTTTCCCATGTGCCCAGGCCACCTTTAGTGCGGTGGTAAAATGGCCGCATTTTTCTTTTTGCCCTTAATAGCCACACACTTACAGCCCTTGCTGCCATCTATTTTGTAGGCTCTAAGAACTCCTGCGCTAATCCAGTGCTAATCAGTTGGCGTGTGGCAATGACCCCATTCTCCACCCGCCCACCCCTAGTCCCGTCGACATCCCCCCTGCATTCAAATCGGCAGCGCCTCACCTCCGTGTGAAAGCGGCAGATCGCCTCCCTTCGGGCACTCCCTCAATGTGCCCCGCCCTCGCAGAAACAGGACGTTACATCAGATGAGGGCAGTACACAGTGAGGGAGGGCCCGAAGGGAGGCGATCTGCCGCTTTCACACAGAGGTGAGGCGCTGCCGATTTGAATGCAGGGGGCCCGGTGGCAGATGGAGGGGGGCTGTTGACGGAGCCTAGGACAGGCAGGTGAGGCCAGGGACTGCAGCGCCTGCGGCCTAGGAGCAGGAGGAGAATTTTGTTCCCCTGTCCCCCCCCCCTCTCGGCGGCCCTGGGACGCTTTAGCATGTCCCACGAAAGAGCTCCCTGGTGCAGAGCAGCATGCTCTAGTGCCTACTGCTGCTTAGTAATAGAACCCTCTAAACAAATAATGAATACATATAGACAGAAATTATATGCAAATACATTTTTTATGTATTCATACATTCAAGGCTTAAGGACATTACACAGAAGCTAATTAAAAGGACTACAGTAAAATGATACATCAGAATTAAAGTCACTGTATGTATCTCAGAAACTGTATTTTATTTATTTGAATTTTGCTCACATCTTTTTCAGTCGTAGCGCATGGTGAGTTATATTCAAGTACATTAGGGGCCTTGTTTACTAAACCAAACCATAGGTGCGCTAATGTTTATAGTGCATGCTAAAAATTAGCGCATGCTAACACTAGATACACCCATAGAAATATATGGGTGTCTCCAGCATTAGCGTGTGCTAAAAATGCTAGCACGCCTTAGTAAACAGGACCCAAGATATTTTCCTGTCCCCAAAGGGCTTACAGTACAAGGAGCCCTCTTACTAAACTGTACTAAGCACTAAAGCATGCTTACCGCAGGGTAAAAGACACTACCGCATGCTTAGGCATCCTGTGGTAGTCTTGTGTTTCGCTCATGCTACCCACATGCTAAAAAGCAGAAAATATTTTTTTGCACTGGGGGTGGAGAGTAGGTGTACCCAGTGCTAATCGGTTAGTACAGTTACATCACCACGCACTAACCAACTAGCGCATGGTTAACGTAGGAGCTCTTACTGCCTAGAAAATATGTGTTGGTAAGGGCTCCCGCTCTAATGGCCATGTGCTAATGGGGAAATTAGCACGTGGCCATTAATACAGAAAATGGGAAATGCAGCCGTTATACAGCTGCACCAGGAGCGTAGCCACGGGTGGGTCCAGGCCCACCCATTTCCACCCAAAGCCCACCTAAAAATAGTGGATCGCAATTGGGCATCATGGTGGCTAAGGTGAAGTTTCTTTTCCCTCCCTCACCCCCACCGCGAAGCATCTAGTTTAAATTAAGGGCGCTGGCCAGCAGAGATTCCTAGTGATCAACTTCGGAGCCTTCCCTCTGCAACGATCCGAGTGGTGGCCGAGGTGAATCATCTTTTCCCTCCTTCACCCCCACCTCGAAGCACCTAGTCTAAATTAAGGGCGCTGGCCAGCAGCGATTCACAGAGAACCACTCCGGAGCCTTCCCTCTGCAACAATCCACCCTCTCGGAAACAGGAATTTGCAACAGAGAGAGCGGATCGCAGCAGAGGGAAGGCCCTGGAGTGGGTCTCTGTCTGTGAATCACTGTCGGCTGGTGCCCTTAATTTAAACTACAAGCAGCGCAATTAGAATGAAGGAGGAAAAAGGATGGAGTAATGCTGACTTGCGGGGCGGGCTGGGAGTGAGTGGCTGTACCTGTAGGGTAGGAGAGGGGCAGGCTGGGAGACAGTGGCTGCACCTGGGGGGAGGGCTGGAGGCCGAAGGGAAGGGGAGAGAGGTTCAGGACCTGCAAGGGGGGGGGGGGAGAAGGCTAACTGGCTGGAGGGAAGGGAGAGAGGTTTGGGACCTGCAAAGTGGGGGGGTGGCTGGCTGGAGGGGATAGGGTTTGGACCTGCAAAAGTGTGTGTGGGGGGTGGCTGGCTGGAGGGAAGGAAGAGAGGTTCTGGACCTGCAAAAGGGGGGGAGTATCTGACTGGAGGCAAGGGACAGAGGTGCTGGACTTATTAGGTGGGGGGGGGGCTGGAGGCAAGAGAGAGAGGTGCTGGACCTGCAATAGTGGGAGGACGAAGGAGGGAAGGAAGAGAGGTGCTGGACCTACAAAGGGGAGAGGCTGGGGGCTGGAGGATAGGAAGGAAGTTGCTGGACCTGCAAGGGGAGCAGGCTGGAAGGGAGATAGGTGCTAGATCTATGGGGGAGGGGCTAGAGGCTGGAGGGAAGGCCTGCAGTGGAGGCTCGAGGGAAGGAACAGAGGTGCTGTACCAGGGGGAGAGATTAGAGGGAAGGCAGACAGATGACAGGTCAAGGGGGTGGAGGAGTGGCCTACTGGTTGGGGTGGTGGACTTTGGTCCTGAGGAACTGAGTTCAATTCCCACTTCAGGCACAGGCAGCTCCTTGTGACTCTGGGCAAGTCACTTAACCCTCCATTGCCCGATGTAAGCCGCATTGAGCCTGCCATGAGTGGGAAAGCGTGGGGTACAAATGTAACAAAAAAAAAAAAAAAAAGGAGACAAATTTTTAACTCACAGTGGAAGAAAGATCCAAAAGCTGGAAGGAGAGAAGCTGAATAGATGGGATCGCAGAAGAGAGAGAGAGACATTGGTGTGGGTGAGGGAGAAAGGGGAAAGATGTGAGATGCTATATGGGGATGACAATGCCTGACGGGGGGGGGGGGGGGGGGGGGGGGAGGTATTTGGGAATAGAGAGGCTATGCTGAACACTGGGAGGGAGGAGTATATGGACACAGGGGAGAGATACCAGACATAGGGGAGAACAGGAACTCAGAAGGGAGGTACTGGACATGGGAGGGCATAGGGACACAAGGGATGATGCTGGACACAGGGGTAGGGGATAAAAGGGTGATGGATGCAGGTATTTGAACATAGTGGAGATACTGGACAAGGAACCATGGGGACACAGACATGGGAGATGGATGGTGGACATGGAGAGGGAAGCCATGACAAATAAACAGGAGACTCTGGTGAGTGAGTTAAGACAGAGGAAAGAAGAAACCAGAGACTAGGACCAAGCTGATTTGAAAAATAAAATAAACAAAAGGTAGAAAAATAATTTTATTTTCTATTTTCTGATTAGAATATGTCAGATCTGGAATATACATCTTGCCAGAGCTGGTGTTAAACATGGCTGGAGCCCAGGCCATAAATTTGGGAGGGAACCCCAAAGCCCATCACCAGGCTGCACTGCCTTCAGCTTCCATCATGCTTCTGGTTCCCTCTGGCCAGGGGACCAACAGCAATTGCTCCAGTTGCACTCCTCTAACACCATCCCTGTCACATTCTATCTTTATATTTTGCACAGGAGGAAATGCATTTCTTTCTGTTTTTCTGGTATTGTATTGAATGCAAGGTCTGGCTTCCTGGGGTTTTGGTTATTTTTATAATTTGTAGTCAATTATTCTATATTTAGCATTTTTGTTCCATGTGTGTGATCGAAGTATTCTTTTAGCATGAATTTTCTATGTAGTCTTCTGTAGTAAGTTTGGTTTGTTCAGTTTTCCCAATAGATGTATTGATATTTTTGGGCCACTCTGTAATATGTAAGGCAATGCCTTTTTCATAGGTAGGATGCTTGTTTTGGAAGTTAGTGCTGGCATCGTAGATTTGCTCTAGGTTATGAGTGACATTTTGTTTTAAAGATTGTTTTATTTACTACTAGGAAAAAAGGCCCGTTTCTGAACGCAATGAAACGGGCGCTAGCAAGGTTCTGTAATGGTAATTTTGTTTTTAAGGAAACTGTTAGGAGAGAGTATGTGAGAGAGAGAGAGAGCGTGTGAGTGAGTATGAGTGAGTGTGTGATTGAGACAGAGCGTGTGTTTGTCAGAGTGAGTGTAGTGTGTCGTGTCCCCTGGCGTCCCCTCCTGTCCACATCGAGCAATCTGTTCTCTCCCCCTGGTCTCCCATCCTCTCCATATGTCTCTGTATGTTTCCTTTCAGCCATATAGAGTGCCCTCCTCCCTGTCTCTCTGGCCGCTGAGTTGTAGGCCCTCCTCCCTGTCCCCTGTGAGTTGTAGGCATCCCCTCCCTCCCTTCCTCCCTTTCTCTTCCTCCCTCTGTGGCCTTTGATTTCCAGGGCCCCTCCCTCTCTCTCCTTCTGTATCCTCTGATTTCCAGGGCCCCTCCCTCCGTTCCTCCAAGAACAGCATCCCCCCCCCACCCCGAGGTAACCACTCACCGCAGTCCCTCAATGTTTGCAGAACCCCGGCAGGTGCAACCCCCCCCCCCCCCCCCCCACCCAGCCAGACACAGAAACAGAGGGTCGCGGGGCACTCGCCTCCCCCCCAGGGCTGTAGCTCACTGCCCCCCCCCCCGGAGGCCGCCACTCACCCCCCCTCCCCCGAGGTCGATGGAGGCAGCGCTTTAAAGTAATGCCAGCTGAGAGGAAGATAAGCACAGTACAGCAGCGTCGCGTTCAGCTTTCCCCCTCTCTCTCTGCGAAACAGGAAATGAGGGGAGGACGTAGAGAGAGTGAAGGGAAAAGGTGAACGCAAGGGTGTTGTACTGTGCTTCTCTTCCTGTGAGCTGGCATTACTTTAAAGCGCTGCCTCCATCGACCTCGGGGTGCGAGTGAGCGACGGCCCTGGGGGGGTGGCCGACGACGTCGAGGCTTTCTGCCTGCCTGCCTGCCTCCGTACCTGCGTCCCACGTTGTTCCGGGGGGGGGGGGGTTGTTGCTCCGCCTCCGAGCCTGTGCCTTGTCCGTTTCGCCCCTCGAGTGTCATTGCTCCGCCCTCGACGTCATCATGTTGTGACGCGAGGGCGGGGCAGACACTCATGGGCATACCGGATATCTCGGCCGCCTCAAACTTCCAGCTGGAGGCTTCATTAGAACGTTGGGGTTGCCTTTTATATAGAGAGATATGGTGGCTGTTGAGATTACGGTGAGTTTTATGGGGAAATGTCCTAACTCTGCTCTGCACCCATTGGGGGAAAGCAAGGGGGTTCTGTGGATGCAGAATTTATTTACAGAATTTAATACTAGACTATACTTTCTGGGATCATTTCTACAGTGTGCAACTGGAGAGATATGCTGAAAAGTGTTTGGTCTTGCTATATAGGCTAAGTATGTGTGTTAGGGGGCCCAGGCTCAATGGAGGCTGAAGAGTGCAATCTCTTTTACTTCACTGAAGTCTGCACTGCTACCCTCATTGAAGTTATTGGGAGTGGGGTAGGGGTGGGGCATCAGGTGGCACATTTTTCAATTTCAAAAAGTTGGCAACCCTGGTGCCCACCCATCTGACCTGTTGGCTCACCCAAAAATTGCCTTCTGGCTATGCCATTGAGCTGCACTACATATTGGCCTCAGCACATGGGAAAGCTCCGTGCTAGTGATAGCGCTGGCCACTTTTTAGCGCAGCTTAGTAAAAAGGCCCCCAAGTTTGGCATGATTTGTGTCTCATTCAATAAAAGCTTTTATAAACACTTAGGTTTTGATTTGCTTTCTAAAACTCTCAGGCTGAATAATAGAACAAAATGAGAGGCCCTTTTACAAAGGCACATAAGGGCCCGTGTGCCCCGGGCGGTAATTCTGAATTTGGCATGCGCCAAAAACACACGGTAGAAAATATTTTCTATTTTCTACCGTGTGACGCTTATCCGGCGGTAAATGGCAGTGTATGCGCGCTGCATGCCTACCGTGTGAGACCTTACCGCCAAAAATGAATGTGCACTGGTTTTTATTTTTCCACGTGTGCATTTTCTGGCCCCTTAAAAAAGGCCCTTTTTTCAGGATGCAGCAAAAAAATGGCCCAGCGCGTGCCCAAAAGACGCGCTCAAACTGCCGCAGGCCACTTTTTGCCGCAGCTTAGCAAAAGGGCCCCTGAAATCGGTAGCATATTCCATACCAGAGGCCCTGTTACCCAGAAGATTGTTTAATACATATCATCTAGTCTGCTCTATCAAAACAAAGGAAATCCAAGCAGGCATTTATCAGCAGAGCACAAAACTCTAGGAGGATGGTAAACTCTCAACAACAGAGTGATTCATAAAAGTGCATCATTGTATAATGCCTGGTGAACTAGGGTTACCATATGTCCTCTTTTAAGAGGACATTTCCTCTTTTTGGACATCCCCAGATATGTCCTACAGGATTTTTAATTTTTAGGGAAATGTCCTCTTTTTCTTTTATGTGCCTACTAGTAAGAAAGGCCCGTTTCTGAGGCCAATGAAACGGGCGCTAGCAAGGCGCTTTCGTTCCCATCCCCCTCCCCTTGATGCTGGACTTACCCTCCGTGCTTCAGGGTGGTCGTGGTCGTGGGCGCCCCGCCCCGCGACCCACCCCGTGATATAGAGAGTGGCTGGCTGGCTCCCTCGCTGCCTGTGACCTACAGCCTGCCTGGCTTACTCCCTCCAATCGTCGTCGCATAGTACATCGATGTATGCCCCGCCCTCACGTCAAACGTGATGATGTTGAGGGCGGAGCGATGCGATTGGTCAAGTGTCATAGCTCCGCCCTCAACGTCATGACATTTGACGCGAGGGCGGGGCAAATAGTAATGGGGCTAAATTCCGATCTCTGGCACCTCACAAACCGGAAGTTGCAGCTTCATTAGAACGTTGAGGTAGGCAATTATGTGCGGAAGGGGCGTGTCTGTGGGTGGGTCTATCAGTGAGAGTGGTGCATGAGTGACAGTGAGTGGTGAGTGGTGACAACCTAAGTGCAGGGCTCCAGGGTTTCCCTGCCACAGAGTGAGCTTCAGAATGTTTGAGGTGAGAATTATTAATATAGATGACCAACACACCGACCAGTGGTGTGCTGGTAAATGTTTAACAACAGGCTCTCTCCCCGGTCCCCCTCTGCGCCCCCCGTCCCCCTCTGCGCCCCCCCCCCCCCCCCAGATTGCAGAGCTGGCTATAGCCGGGGAGAGAGCCTGGGGGGGGGGGGGCAATGCATTACTCCAGGAAAAAAAAATTAAATGATCCCAGGTTCCAATCTAATTCATGTTTAATGTGCGATAAAATGCCATAAATAAGTAAATAAATATAAACTTTTAATGTTGAGCACCTGATTCTCAAAGTGAACATATTCCAAACACTATAATGAAAATAAAATGATTTTTTTCTACTTTTGTTGTCTGGTGACTGTTTTTCTGATCATGCTGGCCCAGTATCCGATTCTGCTGCTATCTGTCCTCTTAACTCTGTTTCCAGGGCTTCCTTTCCATTTATTTCTTTCCTTTCCTTCTTCCTTCTTCATTTCTGGTCCTCAGCGTCTGCCTATTTTCTTCATCCATGTGCAGTTTTTCTCCTCTCTTTCTTTTCCCTCATCTCCTTCCTCACTCTTCCCTCCCCTCCATCCATGTCCAGCATTTCTTCTCTCTCCCCCCTCTCCATCCACCCATGTCCAGTGACCCTCCTTTCCCCTGCCCTGCATGCACCAATAACCAGTGACCCTCCTTTCCCCTGCCCTCCATCCACCCATGCCAGCAGTGACCCTCCTGCCTCCTCTCCCCTGCCCTGCATGCACCCATACCCAGTGACCCCCTTCCCCCTGCCCTCCATCCACCCATGTCCAGCAGTGACCCTCCTGCCTCCTCTCCCCTGCCCTGCATGCACCCATGTCCAGAAGTGACCCTCCTCTCCCCTGCCCTGCATGTACCCATACCCAGTGACCCTCCTTTCCCCTGCCCTCCATCCACCCATGTCCAGCAGTGACCCTCCTGCCTCCTCTCCCCTGCCCTGCATGCACCCAGCCATACTAAGTGACCCTCCTTTCCCCTCCATCCACAAATGCCCAGCGACTCCCTTGTCTCCCCTGCCACCCCCTCCCGAGTTGTTGGCGAATTCTCCTCCCCTGCTCCCTCCCTCCCAATCCGATTCGGTCCCTCCCGTTCCGATTCGGTCCCTCCCTCACATCACTGACCCGACCTGACTCTTCGCATTCTTCGGGGCAGCCTGCCCGCTGCCAGAACTGACTCTCCCCCACTGGCGCTGCCGGCCGGTTCGCACTTCAAAATGGCCGCCGAGACTTCAGCAGAAGTCTCACGAGGCCGCCTCTGGAAGTCTCGGCAGCCATTTTTAAAGTGCAAATGGGCAGCGCCAGCAGGGGAGAGTCAGTTCTGGTAGCTGGCAGGCAAGACTGCCTGCCCCGAAGAATGCGAAGACTCAGGTCGGGTCGGTGACATGAAGGATTGGGAGGGACCGAATCGGATCGAGAGGGAGGGAGCCAGGGATCAGATTGGGAGGGACGGACGGGACCAGATTGGGAGGGAGGGAGGGAGGAGAAGAGCCGGCTCACGCGTTTCACCAACCGGCTCACAAGAGCCGAGCAAAGTTAACAACCGGCTCTTGCGAGCCGGCTCCAGCACACCACTGACACCGACCCACAAAATGAGAGAAACCATCTCTAGCTTATTAGTCAGTCTAGACACACGGGGGTGCTAAAGAGGGAAAAAAGCATTGCTGATCCCCTCTGCTCTCCTGCTGGTTGAATCTGTCAAAGGAATTTTGTTCCTGGCTCCTGCACTGCAGCATGATTTTGAGCATATGCCATGCAAAGACTTTCCCACGTATCTCAGAAGCCAGTTCTTGAAAAGCATGTCTAGTGCTGTAATGTAAGACACTGTTTGATGTGTGTTCATTAACTACAATTGAATATTTCTTTAGCAAAGGTAGCAACCATTTTTATTTTTTCTGTCCTCTTTTTTTGTCTCCACAAATATGGTAAGCCTATGGTGAACCAATATTCACAAACATATGGAGAGCCAATGCAAAGATTTTAAAATTGAAGGTTTTAGGCATGCTATAAATAAATATGTGCAAAACCAGGACTGGAACAGTGTGGGGGTGCTGTGGATCTTTCTACTAGGATGGGCATCCCTTGCCTTTGAATGCTGCCACCAGACCTGCTTTTCTGGATTGCAGTAAGAACTGTTCATGGGATACACTGGATCCTGGAATCAGGTTAATCTACTTAAATTTGACTGTCCTGCAAACCAGAACTGTCTATGGCATACGCTGACCCATCTTCTCTGTCCCAGTCTTGAATTAAAAAAAAAAAAAGAAGGATGTTAGAAATGAATCTGAATAGAATACAGGATAAAACTGAGTAGCAGGACAAAAGAAAAAGCCAGAAAATGATCTTTATTTGTAAAATAATTACAAAAAACTAATTTGGGGGAAGTTATCAAGCTGCGTTAGGGCCTTAAGTTGCGTTATTTGCCCCCTAATGCAACTTAAAGGGCTCTAATGCAGTTTGTCATGCCCTACCGCGATGATATTTAGCTCACCACAGGTTACATAGTAATGAGATGCAAAATACACAAATGCACATTAAGCAGCTCATTATGTAAAAACCAGAATGCAACGTGCGGTGTGTTCTGGGTGCACCCCGCAAATAACATTTTAGGCTTAAAATAATGCTAAAATAACCCCAGCCAAATCTATACTGCAGGGTGTTGACTCCTGTGGTAAAGCAAGGTGCAGGGAAAGCTGGCCTTTTAACGCACCTTGATAACTTCCACTCTTAATATGTATTTATGTGTACATTTATGACTCACGTGACACAATTGCATAGCTCAGAGACTACTTGGCTCATTTTCGAAAAACATTTAAAAAGTGGCCCAAATTGGCATTTGAACATTTTGCTTGCCAAAAAATTCAAATCACTATTTTCAAAACATTTTGGTATGCGGTTTGTTGCCAGTGCGTTCAGATCACAAGAGGTTGTGTTGGGAGCAGGATATGGGTGCCCCTAAGACTTGGACATTTTTATGCCATAATGGAACAAAACAGAAACGTCTAGAGCTACAATTTAAACGTTTTGATCTAGACCCGTTTTATCACAACTAAGTCAGTAAAAGGTGCCCTAAATGAGCAGTGGCATAAAAATCTGTTTTACTGTTCTGGGATCTTGCCAGGTACTTGTGACCTGGATTGGACCCCCCCCCCCTTACTCCCCCAGTGGTCACTGACCCCCTCCTACCCTCCAAAGATGTAATAGAAACAGTATATGCCAGCCTCTATGACAGCTTCAGATGTTATAGCCATTCCTCTTTGAGCAGCAAGCAGGTCCCTTGAGTGACCTAGTGGTCAGTGTAGTATACTGTAGACAGGGGGACCCAGGCCCATATCCCCCTCTACCTATTACACTTGTGGTGAAAAATATGAGCCATCCAAAACTCACCAAAAACCCACTGTACCCACATGTAGGTGACCCCTGCAGCCATAAGAGCTATTGTAGCGGTGTACATTTGAGTACAATGGGTGTTTGGAGGGTTTTGGAGTGTTCACCATACAAGATAACAGGACAACGGTGAAATGTGTATCTAGGACCTTTTATGTGAAGTTCACTGCAGTGCCCCCTCGAGTGCCCCACAGCTCTGCTGGGATGTCTATGTGTCCAGCCTAGTAAGAATGCTGGCTCCTCCTACATCCCAATGGTTTGACTTTGTGCGTTTTTCACTTGGGGCGTTTTGTTTTCGAAAATGGTCCAAAAGATAAACGCAATGTGTACAACAATGTCCAGAAAAAGCTATTTTCAAAACAAAAAGATACATATTTTTCATTTTTGAAAATCGTTATATTTGCCACATGAATTTTAGACATTTTGAGCAAAACGTCCAAAGTTGGATTTAAACGTCATATTGAAAATGACCCTCACCGTGAATTCTTTGCTTCGTTCTTTACTGAGGAAGATAGAAAGGATTTACCAGTGCCAGAAATGGTATTAAAGTGGGATGATACAGAGGAACTGAAACAAACCTCAGTGTTTCTGGAAGATGTAATGGGGCCAAATTGACAAAGTTAAGCATAACAAATCATCTTTGGATAAGTTCCTGAAGAAAAGTCCGTAAGCCATTATTAAGGTAGACTAGGAGAATGCCACTGCTTATCCCTAAGGTCAATAGCATGACCTCTTGCTACCTTTTTGGATCCTGCCAGGCAGGGGTGGCTCAAGGCAATCTTCTTCCTGAGGGGCAGGGCCGCCGAGAGGGGGGCAAAATTCCTCGGACTCGGCCTTCAAGGGGGGGGGGGGGGTGGCGCTGGCATACTTCTTCTTGCCTGCCTGCCAACTCCCAGCATGGATAGGAGCTGGAGAGGACAGACCATGGGAGCAGGCAGACAGGAAGAGGCTTGCTGGCACTGGGCCCGGACTCGCTCTTAGAGACAAAGAGAGAAAGGTAAGGGGCTAGATGGGAGGGAGCGGCGGCGCTACTGGAGGGGGCACTCAGTGGTCCATTTCTGCCCCAGGTTCTGCCCTGGGCATAGCTGTGTCTTTCAGGTGCCCTGCTGAGGGGAGGGATGTATTGGTCCTCCCCCCCTCCCCCCCCCCCCCCCACAGCATTCAAAATGGCCAAAATAGAGTGGGGGCAGGGATACCCATGTAATTTGGTAAGACTAGGCAACTGCCTGGGGCAGTCGCTTCTTAGGGGAAGCAAAGAGCAGCTGGTCTGCTTTTCTGCAAAAACACAAATGAGATGCAAGATGCTCAAACAACAAGGAACAAAAAGAAAAAATGAGAACCACAGCTCAGTATAACACACCATAATACAATTATTTATAATGGGGCTAATATTTAAAGGTGCTTATTCAGTTAGCGAGTGCTGCTAACTAGATAAGATGAGAGACATATTCAGACGCAGTGAGTGGACAATGCCGCTGAATATTTCTTCTGACCACCTTGTCACTATCCAGCTTTTCATCTCTTCCCCTTATGCCAGTCCCTCACTGCCCATCTCTCTTTTCCACAACCTCTTATTCTCCAGTAACTCTTCCTTTTTTCTCATCCCCATATCCAGCATCTCTACTCCTTTCTCCTCCCCTGACCAATGTCTCCCCCTCGTTCTCTTACCCCATCACCATCCCCAGCTCCTTCCCTATTATTTATCCACTCCCCACCTCCAGGCCCTTTTTTTTATGTCTTATCCCCTTATTCAGGCTCCCATTCCTCCTTTTACCTCCCATATTTTTGCTCTCTCTCACCTATGTCACCTTCTTTTATCCTTCACACTCTACATAGCCCTTTGACTCTTTTTTCCCTTTTCCCAGCACTTATTATCCCTGTCTCTTCTCCCATCTCAGGTGTTGAATGGTGTCTTCCACTGATCGCCCTCTTGGATATGGATTAAATTATAAACCCCTCGGATATCCAGTTTGGTAAAGATCCGGGCCCCTTGGAGTCGATCGAACAATTCTGAGATGAGTGGAAGGAGATATTTGTTCTTGATGGTAATTGCATCCAGTCAATGCAAGGATGAAGCCCCCATCCTTCTTGCCTATGAAGAAAAACCCTGCTCTGGCAGTGGATGTGGATGGGTGAATGAACCCTCTCTCCAGATTGTCCTTGATGTATGTGGACATAGCTTCATTTTCTGGGTGACAGAAGGGGTAGACTCTACCGCTAGAGGGTATTTTCCCAGGAAGGAGGTCTGTGGGGCAATCAGTCCTGGTGAGGCAGCAGAGTCTTTGCTTGATGCATCTGCATAGTCCTAGTAGGGATGGGGTAGGCCTTGTCTGGTTTCAAATTGACTGGTGGCCAGTGGAACAGCAGGAGTCACAAAACTCAAACAGCGGTGCTGGCAGGGTTGACTCCAGGCCATGAGCTCACCCAGGGCCCAGTTAATGCAGGGGTTGTGTTCCTGCAGCAACAGGAGGCCCAGTATAACAGGATTCACCACCGTTTGAAGGACATACAGAGCAGTGGCTTCTTCATGAAGAACCCCAATCCTCAGACAAAGAGAGACTGTTTTAACCTTGATGATTCCTTGGATATTCCCATATACAGAAGAAACAGAGATGGGCCATGGAAATTCTTGGATGGAAATATGGTAATGATGGACCAGGGCTTCATCTAAGAAGCAACCCCCTGCCCCAAGATCGATGAACGCCTCAGTGGAAAACCCTGGGTCCATTTATACGGTGGTGGGAACCAGCAATTGTGTGTGGGGAACTTGCCTGGAGAAACCTAGTCCTGCTTCCCCAGCCAGGAATAGGCTGGGAGGTTTCCTGGCTTCCTGGGACAATGGTGGGAGTAGTGACCTTTTTCTCCGCTGTATAGGCATAGATCCAAGTTCTATATATGGCTGCTTTTCTTGATCTGAGAGTTCCAGATAGTCTACTTGCATAGGCTCCCCATTCTCGGCCAATACCGAGGATTTCGAAGGAAACAGCGAGGGGGGTTTGTGCTGGAACATGGGAGCGAAATGGAAAGGCCTGGCACTCCAGTGCCTGCTCTTGAACGCGATTGTCCACTTGGGTACAAAGGAAGATGAGGTCATCAAGGTTCGTGGGGAGATAACACCCGGCTAATTCGTCCTTAATCTGTGAAGACAGCCAATGCCAGAATATAGCGACCAGGCTCTCATTGTTCCATTCTAATTCCATAAAGCAGTCCTTGATTTCGTCAAGGAAATTTACCTCCCTAGCATGCCCTGATGTTACATTTACCCAAATATCGGGATAATTGAAATCACCCATTATTATTTTGTTGCCCAGTTTGTTAGCCTCTCTAATTTCTGATAACATTTCTACATCTGTTTGTTCATCCTAGCCAGGTGGACGGTAGTACACTCCTATCACTATCCTTTTCCCCTTTACACATGAAATTTCAATCCATAAACCAGGTTGTCTACTTTCTCTTTGTGAATTGGGGAATACACATGTAGATTTTTGTCCCACTCAAGGTAGCCCAAACAACAACCTACCATACTCCCATGAAATCTCTGCATAGTGTAGCTCTCCATGTATAAGTAGCAGCATACTGAAATTGTTATTTATGTATGTATGCAATGTACATGTATAAATGCCACTGTTTACCCATAGAGATGCTTGTAAAATAACTCTGAAAGTGTGTATAACTCCTTTAAACCTGGTTCAACTGCTCACGACTGAAATACCTCCATGGGGAGATAAAGTCCTGCTGTTCTCTGCCTTGGTGTGCCCTGCCCCCACTCCTATCTGTTCACCCATTTATTTAGGACTGAGAGTTGAACTGAGTTACATTTCTTTCTAAACCCATCATGTTATCGAGCGAAGTAATACTTCTTCACGCTCTCTGATTTATCACTTGCTGGAATAAATGGCCAGCAGTTGAGACAGACCGCTAAGGTCCTGTAGCCATCAATCAGCACGTAATGGCCAGGAATCCCAAAGGGGCTGGCTGTCTAGAGGCATTTCATGGAAGACAGGCTTTCCAAGTGTCACCATGTCATTCCTGTGCCTACCAGCTGAAGATTCAGGGCAGTGCCATGCCAGAGAGCAGCAGCTCAATGCCACAGCTCCTGGAGTGATGGTGGGGAATCTGTAAGGGGAGAATGCAGGTGCTCACTCACAGACCAGAGAGGGAAATTGAGTATGCTGTGTGATTAACAATAGCACCACATTTATGGAATGACCATGGATATTAAGTCATTACACACAGAATAATTTTATCATTTCTGCAACAGGTGTATGCATAAGACACCAATGGCCATGTTTACTAAGGTATGCTCGCGTTTTTAGCACACGTTAAAATTAGCACATGCTAAACGATAGAGACATCCATATATTCCTATGAGTGTCTCTAGCATTAGAGCATGATATTTTTTAACACGCACTAAAAACGCTAGCACGACTATAACACAGCTTAGTTAACATGGCCTCAATTTTCAAAGGGAAAGTAAGTGCCTACTTTTCTTTTGAAAATTACCCCATGGAAAATATGGACACACCTGGTCTTTGACAGGCTCATATTTTCCTTTTTATTTCATGCACTTATGCACATATTTTTTAAAGTGTGCACAAGCATCCACACCCAACTGCAGCTGTGATCCCAGGAACAGCTCCACCCAGGTCAGATAAATTTATGCGCACACAGAGTGTAATGCCCCTGCTCATTAAATTTTAGTGCAGCCTCTCTTTTCCATTCTGTCCTGTGTCTCTTCTTCTCTGAAAATTGTACTTTTTAGTTTTCTAAACCACTTATGGGAAGATGATCAAAAGCCCCGCTCTGTTCCAAACAGCGATCTAAAAATAGCTGTGGCAAAAGAGGGCAGGTGCTGGCCAGTACGGTGGGGCCCCCCGTCCCACCTAGCCCTTCTTTAATATGGCTGCTGAGACTTCAGCGGAAGTCTCGCGAGGCCGCTGATGGAAGTCTCAGCAGGCATTTTTAAAGAGCAATGCGGCAGCAAGAGGATCAGCACCAGCATAGGGCAGGAAAAACTGGGGATCTTTCCTGCCCCGAAGACTCCACTAGACTTCAGGGTGGCTTCAGGTATGTGCCAGGAGAGCACCCTGAGGCTCAGGGGAGGAGAGGCAAAGAGTCAGATCACGGCAATAGCAGGGAGCGGGAGGGAGCGCTGCGGGGCCCCTGGAAGTGCGAGGCCCTGTGCGACTACCCCTGTCGCCCCTGCCTAAGACCGGCCCTGCAATCATAAATACAGAATCTCCTGGTAATAAGACCGATATTGATTCCTTTTTAAAGGTTCTGAGTTGGGTCTTTTCTTAGACAAAGCCTCTTTAGGTCTCTTACCAGAATCTTTAGATAAACCTTATTATTAATAATGTAACTCCTTGAATCAGATCGAGAATGGGATTTTAAATTGTTTTTTTTTTCCTAGGTTAGACAAAAGGTTTCTTGATGCTATTATAAGAATTTTCTGAGATGTAACTAGGGAGATGAAGATTTGTGACATATATTTCTTTCATTAAGTCAGCAGATGCTTTCCACTAGAGTAGCCTTTTTTCTTAGTTAGCCTTTGTAAGATATAAGCAAAATGGCTACGTTTTTTTTGACCAAATCATTTGGCTGATTAACTTAAAGGCTATCAGCAGAGGCCAAGAAAGTGCCTGGATCTTTAGAAACATCTCAGGATGTCATTTCATGTAGAGCTACCCTCCTGGTTACTCTTTCATCAGAGAATGATAAGATTCAGATGTTGAAATCTTATTTTTGGAGAAAAGATGTTCAGTTTTGTGGCTAGAGCTACGCATCTCGGTCAAAATGAGTTTCTGAAGTTGAAGGCACAGATGCTTGCAGTGGGGGCTGTTTTTTGCAGTTGCTCTTCAAGGGGCCCTTTTACTAAGGCAAACTGAAAAATGGCCAGCACTGGTGTAGACATGTGTATTGGACGTGCACAGGTCCATTTTTCAGCGCACCTGCGAAAAAGGCTTTTTTTTGCCGAAAATGGACATGCGGCAAAATAAAAATCAGCACGTCCATTTTGGGCCTGAGACCTTACCGCCACCTATTGACATGCAAATGTCTTATGAATTTTCTAGTAATCATTGGGCCCAATATTCAAAATGATTTAAACGGCCAGGAGAGGATCCTGGCCATTTAAATCACCTGCCTGGGGCTAACCACGAATTTTCAGTGGCACTTAACTGGATAGTGCTGCTGAAAATGCCCAGTTAGCAACCAACCTGAAACCAGCTGGTAGGGTGGCATTCTGGGGACATAGTGGAGTGGCCTAGTGGTTGAAGCACCAGTCTTGCAATCCAAAGGTGGCCAGTTCAAATCCCACTGCTTCTCCTTGTGATCTTGGGCAAGTCACTTAACCCTCCATTGCCTCAAGTACAAACTTAGATTGTGAGCTCTCATGGGACAGAGAAATATCCAATTAACCTGAATGTAACTCACCTTGAGCTACCTACTGAAAAAGGTGTGAGCAAAATCTAAATAAATAGTTGGCAGGGAATGTTATAGGGAGATGAGCTTCAGAAATTTAAGACTCTCTTGAAAACATATTTCTTTAGACAGGTTTTCAATCTGTAACCTAGTGGGCAGGAAAGCTAGATCGTCTATTAGCATTCCGTCATTGTAGTTATTAATTGTGTATTAGCATGCCATTATTGTATTTATTGACTTTGTGAAAGAATGATTGTGACCATGTGTGATTGTGGTTAGGTCTGTCCTATTGATTTATGGAGTTCCCTTCTCTATTTATGTTTGGTTTTGATTTTATACACCGTTCTGGTCCAGTAAGGGTGAGCAGTATATCAAGTTTTTAACTAAACATAAATAAATAAACTTAGCGGGTTAGGTGCCCATTTTTTCAGCATTTAACTGACCAAGATAATCGGTTAAATGAATAAAATTCATCTTTAAATGGTTCTTCTTAGCCGGTTAACTGCTGAAAATCGCACTTAACCAGCTAAGTCTTGTCCAGCTGTGTATGCCTGGATATTCAGTGCCAGAGCCCAGACATGGCTCAGCATTGAATATTCGTGGATAAAGCCACCAGCCATCAGCAAAACACTGAATATCGGGCCTATTAAGTCTCCTCTAAACATGCTGCTTGCAGATGTGCTGATTTCTAAGATAGCGCGGGTCCAATTCAGTGTTGTAGGTGTCTGTGACAGACTACATACTGTAGCTTAGTAAAGGGGCCCCTAAAAGATCCTGTGGTTGTTTCACTACCACAATATATAAGAAGCCTACCGACAAGAATCAATTTTTACATTTCCAAAGCTTTCATGCTAGAAGCTTGAAAGAAAATTTAACTTTTTGATACTTTTTAAAATTTAGATGCATTTGTGGCACCTTTGAGGAGATTTTTGGAATGTGGATATCCGAGTAAATACATCAATAAGGGTATCCAGAGTACTGATAGAATTAAAAAATGAACTTGCAGAACATAGGCGCAGTTTGACTGTTTCATTTGGGGGGGCAAAGAATGGGCAGAGCATATTAGCATATTCATTTGCATATATACATATGCAAATGAATATGCTAATATGGAGGAAGGAATTGAAATTTACAGGCAAAATATCACAGATGCACATTTCAAAAAGCTGACATATTTCAATTAATAAATTATGAATAAAATACTTTTATCTACCTCTGTTGTCTGATCATTTAGTTTTTCTATTTGCTTTGGTCCCAGTGTCTTCTGTTTTATGCAGTGTCTTCTTTCCAGTAGGCTTCCCTCTGCTCCCCACCCTCCCAGTCCCATCCATCTCTTGCTCCTTCCCTCTGCTCCCCACCCCTCCCAGTCCCATCCATCTTCTGTTCCTTCCCTCTGCTCCCCATCCCTCCGTCCCATCCATCTTCTGCTCCTTCCCTCTGCTGTGCCTGACCTCTCCCAATCCCATCCATCTCCTGGTCCATCCCTCTGCTCCCCACCCCTCCCAGTCCCATCCATCTCTTGCTCCTTCCCTCTGCTCCCCACCCCTCCCAGTCCAATCCATCTCCTGGTCCTTCCCTCTGCTCCCAACCCCATCCTTCTCCTGGTCCTTCCCTCTACTCCCAACGCTTCCAGTCCCATCCATCTCTTGCTCCTTCCCTCTGCTCCCCACCCCTCCCAGTCCCAACCATCTCTTGCTCCTTCCCTCTGCTCCCCACCCCTCCCAGTCCCAACCATCTGTTGCTCCTCCCCACCCCTCCCAGTCCCATCCATCTTCCTTCTGCTGCCCCCCCCCCCGCGAGGTCCAAGATCGTGACTCCGTTTACCCACTCTCTTCCTCCCTCCCTCCGGCACAGGCAACAGTCTTCAGCTTTTTCAGCGTTCCTGGCAGCGGTAGCGATGTACACGCTGCCTTCGGTCTGCCATGTAAGCCTTCTCTTCAAGTTCCTGTTCCCACCTATGCGGGACTAGGACTAGGGGGCAAGCGATGAAGCTACAAAAGTAGTAAATTTAAAATGAATCAGAGAAAATTTTTCTTCACTCATGCCCAGATGATCAAAAGCCCTGCACTGTTCCAAACAGCGCTCTAAAATAGCGCTGGAACAGCGTGGGGCGCTATTGGACCTATGATCATAGATAATGCATGCAAATTTAACCAGCGCAATTATCTCTGATCATGGGGTAGAAGTGCAGGAGAATTGTGCCTGAGCATGCGCACAGCACAATCCTCCCGCACTTGTTTGACAGGTCTGGGCTGCCAAAAGCCCAAACCTGTCAAACACAGGGGCTGGAGGTCCATGGGACCACCAGGCCCTGACTACCCCTGCCCCGAGCAACGGAGGCTGGAGGTCCGGCGGACCTCCGGTCCCCCTGACGATCCCACCCCCCCCACCCAGGTTCAGGGAGGGCTGGAGATCTGGTGGGTCTCCAGCCCACCCAACCCCCCAGCAAATGGTCCCTGGTGGTCCAGTGGACACCGACCAAGCCCCCCCCCCAGCGACAGGGGGGGCTGGAGGTCCGCTGGACTGCCGGTCCCCCCTCCCCAACCCCCAGCATTGACAAGGCTGCGTCCCTCCTCCAACCAAGGTAGAAGGGCGGGCGGGCAGAGAGGGAGGGCAGGCGGCGGATGGAGTGACAGGTCCATCACACAGGGACCCTTGTCAATGCTGGGGGTTGGGTTGGGGAGGGGGGACTGGCGGTCCAGCGGACCTCCAGCTCCCCTGTCGCTGGGGGGGGGCTTGGTCGGCGCCCACTGAACCACCAGGGACCATTTGCTGGGGGGGTTGGGGGGCTGAAGACCCACCGGATCTCCAACCCTCCCTGGACCTGGGAGGGGTGGGGGGTGGTTTGCGTCGTTGGGGGGAATGGGGGCCTGCCAGCATGCAAATGCATGCTGGACAGGGCTCATCATTCCTCCTCAATGATCTGCAAACCCTAACGCCAGCTTGGAGCTGGCATAGGGTTTGTTGCGGCCAGTGACCCAATCTTTGGTGCGCTGGTCGCTGATCATTGGGGATGAATGCGTTAAGCGCTGATTAGCATGCATTTGCATGCTACTTGCGCTAGGAGCCCTCGAGCACGTTGTTTTCGAGGGCTCTGATCATGGGTTGGGAGCAAACGCTGGCGCTAACAGCCTCTAGCGCCGGCGTTTGCTTTTGATCATCTGCCTGTCAACGCATAAATAAACTCTGGAATTTGTTGCCAGAGAATGTGATAAAGGCAGTTAGCCTAACGGGATTTTAAAAAGGTCTGGACGGCTTCCTAAAGGAAAAGTTCATAGACCATTATTAAAATGGACTTGGGGAACCCACTGCTTATTTCAGGCATAAGCAGCATAAAATATTATGTACTTTTTAGGGATCTTGCCAGGTATTTGTGACCTGGATTGGCCACTGTTGGAAACAGGATACTGGGCTTGATGGACCTTTGGTCTGTCCCAGTATGGCAATACTTATGTACTTATATACTTATGTACTGGTGAGAGTCTTCATCCTAAAAATCCTGGCTTCTTTGGGAAAAGCAGAAAATGTTTCATTTTCTGTCAAGGGGCAAGATTAACCTATTCAGTCTGGCACAAAGGAGAGCCTCACAGCTGCCAGGAATTACAGAATACATAAGAACATAAGAATAGCCATACTGAGTCAGGCCAGTGATCCATCTAGCCCAGTATCCAGCTTCCAACAGTGGCCAATCCAGGCCACAAATACTGGGCAGAAACCCAAATAGAAGCAACACTCCATGCTACCAATCCCAGGTTGTTGGGCTATATAGAGAGAGGTGTGACCAGCAGAAGAAAGGGGGTGTTAATGCCTCTGTATAAGTCGTTGGTGAGGCCCCACCTAGAGTATTGTGTTCAGTTTTGGAGGCCGTATCTTGTTAAGGATGTAAAAAGAATCGAAGCGGTGCAAAGAAAAGCTACGAGAATGGTATGGGATTTGCGTAACAAGACGTATGAGGAGAGACTTGCTGACCTGAACATGTATACCCTGGAGGAAAGGAGAAACAGGGGTGATATGATACAGACGTTCAAATATTTGAAAGGTATTAATCCGCAAACGAACCTTTTCCGGAGATACGAAGGCAGTAGAACGAGAGGACATGAAATGAGATTGAAGGGGGGCAGACTCAAGAAAAATGTCAGGAAGTATTTCTTCACGGAGAGAGTGGTGGATGCTTGGAATGCCCTCCCGCGGGAGGTGGTGGAGAGGAAAACGGTAACAGAATTCAAACATGCGTGGGATAAACATAAAGGAATCCTGTTCAGAAGGAAAGTATCCTCAGGAACTTAACCGAGATTGGATAGCAAAGCCGGTAGTGGGAGGCGGGGCTGGAGGTTGGGAGGCGGGGATAGCGCGGGGCAGACTTATACGGTCTGTGCCAGAGCCGGTGGTTGGGAGGCGGGGCTAGTGCTGGGCAGACTTATACGGTCTGTGCCCTGAAGAGCACAGGTACAAATCAAAGTAGGGTATACACAAAAGTAGCACACATGAGTTGTCTTGTTGGGCAGACTGGATGGACCGTGCACATCTTTTTCTGCCATCATCTACTATGTTACTATGTAAATAAGGAATCACGATGTGCATTCAAAACCCCCATCCTGTCACACTTTTTCAGTATTTTCAGCTCCTGTGTCCTCTGCATTTTGGAGTCTCCTTTGGTTTTTGTTGGTAGGGATGTGCATGGTCAAATTCTTTTCAGATCATTTTTTGTGTTTTTTACTGACATTTTTCCCAATTTTGGGGTCTTTTCAGTTCATTTCTCGTTTGTTTTAATATCTGTTTTATAAGTGCACTAAAGCTTTACACACAAATTGATTATATATGCATTATTAATTCTAGGTGTACCTGTGTACAATTGATTTGGCGTAAGGCACCCAAGCAAACCTAATTTTCAGGTCCTACACCTTCTGCATCCTGCTGGAGACCCCTCTAGTATTTTCTGACTTGCATGCTCTGCCTTTTGCTGAATGCTCTGTCATTTTCATTCCTTCTTCTCTCTGTATTTTGTTGGAGTCTCCGCTGTTTATTTCCAGCCCCTGCACTCTGTATTTTACCGAGTCTCCAGTGGCAGTCTGAGCCTCTGTGCTATGCTGCTGTCAGGGACGGCCCAAGGCAATCTGCTGCCTCAGGCAGAGATTAGATGCTGCCCCTGCCCACGCCCAGTCTAGCATCTCCACCCTTCCCTCCTCAACCCTCATTCCTGCTTTTACCTTAACTTTTTTTTTTCCAAAAGGGAGCCGCGGTAGTGATTTCCACAGGCTGTCCTGCCATGGTGCCACCGGCACCTCCCTCTTCACTACTGCGTTGCATCAAGAGGTGGGCCGCAGTGGGAGAAGAGGCCAATGCCGGCAGTAGGGCAGCCTATGGGAATCGTTGCTGCTGCCACTGCTGCCTTTTGGAGAAAAGAAACAAATAAGGTAAAGGGTTGAGGAGGAAAGGGGAAAGTGCTGCTCCTCAGGTGGCTTAATGGTAAGGCCGCCACTGGCTGCTACGTGTATGTTAATGAACTTTATGGCATTCTCAGCCCTTGTGCTTTCAGCAATTTGCTGAAGGCTCCTTCAATTATTTTCGGCCCTGCACTCCGTTTACTGGAGTCACAACAGCACCTTTTGCAGGTGCATTAATTTGAGACTTCGGGATTATGAGCCAGTATGCGGGACTGTTGCTGCTTTCAATGCAAGAGGAGAGCTATGCGGCAAGGCTGTGTGATCTGTACATCCCACTGTGGTGGAGCAACCGACAATGTTCTCCTGGTATCTGCTAAACTTCTACTGCTGTTAAGACAATTATAGCAGTGTTTTTGATGGAAAAGATAATTATAGATGATTTGACAGCTAGAGAAAAAGGATAACGGATAGGAAGGAGAGACTTTGGGACCCTTTGCAGATGTGGGGAGGGAGAAACAAGCTAAGTAACTGTTTTATGTGAAGTTCTTGTTACACACCTTTTCAATTTCTTTGTGTTGCTAAGATGTTATTGTCTGATGCTGCAGAGATGAAAAGCAACAGGTAATGAGAGAGCGTGTGTTTATGTTATGTGTGCAATATCTGATTGTATGTCTTTATTCTGGCTTTCTTTTTTTTTTTCTTTTAAGTTATTATGTTCCTTTCCCTCCTCCTGACCTGGTTCCTCTCACCAGAGAGAAAAAAATATTTTAGTTCAGGTGAGGCAGGGCTGGTGCACACCTCATCCCCACAAGAGTAGCACTAGCAACACAGAAATGAAAATACAGCACAAAAAGAAAAGTATATCTACACTTGCACCACTACTAGAAATCCCAAATGGGGTGAGAGCCAAAATACACTCAGAAATGCAGACTAAGCATGAGACAACATCATCATTATTTATATAGAGTCAGTAGTAAAACAAAGTAGTTTCAAATACAGTCTCTAGTAGGTTTCTTTATTAACACTGCCTTGGTAGATATTCCTGGTAAAAGTCCTGCACAGCTGTATTCTCTCTAGATTCCTCCTTCAGAGGATGGCTGCTCTCGTAGTTTGTTAGATAGGGCACTGTGGTAATATCAACAAGGACACAGGTAGCTAGGAGACTATGAAAATAAAACGGCTAGTCCTTGGATGTAGGAATCTCCTCTTGTAGCCTGCTCTTGCAGGGCCATGACAGTACTATATTCCGTTACCATCTCTGTCAGGCCTGCGTTATTATTTTGCAAAGCTGCGTGGGACTGCAGCTTTCTGCAGACTGTGATTGCTTCCTTTAGGTGACGCTGCCTCCTCCAATATAACTTCCTCTTTTGGAAGAGGTGGGGCCGGCCTGCAAGCAGCAGCCATAGTGTGCAAATAGCTGCGGTCCCATGTGGCTTTGCTATATAATTATCACTGAGGACCAGCGGCAAATATGGTGATTTGGAGGGCAAGGACAAAAACTCCTGCTTGCTGGTGGACAGCTTAGGGGGAGAGAAATAGGTGCAATGCTGGTGGGTGGGGGGCAGAGAGAGGAGTAGTGTGGGGGGTTGGCAGTGAGAGACTCCAGTAGAGACAGGAGAAGGGCCAGAGAGAAATAGCTGCAGCGCCAAGGGACAGGGAGAGAGAGAGGTGCAGTGGGGGGGGGGGGGGTTAGGGAGAGAGGCAGGAGTATTACTTGGTGCTAGGGAGCGACAGGAGCAGTAGGGGACGGGGGGGTAGGGAGAAAGTCAGGAGCAGTGGCAGGTGGAGGTAGGGAGAGATGTAGGATCGGGGGGGACGGGACAGAGAGAAAGGCGGGAGCAGTGCCGTGGTGGATGGGGAGAGAGATAGGGAAATGCTAGGTAGGGGGAGCTGAGAGAGAGAGGCAGAGGTAATACTAGGTGGAGGGTAGAGATAGACAAGCGGGGCAGTGCTGGGTAGGGGGTGGAGAGACAGATGATGGATGGCATGTGGAGAAAGAGAAACAGAGGCAATCCTGCAAGGAAGGGGAGAGAAAAAGGTGGGGCAATGCTGATGAGAGAAGGGGGAAATGCTGCATGCCAGGAACAGAGATAGACAGGAGCAATGTTGGATGGTGGGGTGGGTGGAGAGAGACAAGAAGAAATTCAGGATGGCAGGGAGAGAGGAGATGAAGGAGACACGGAGGAGCTGCTGGATGGCGGGGGAGGAGAGGAAGGCTGAGAGGAGCTGCTGGGGAGAGAGTAAAGAGTTAGTGAAAGACTGGGGAAAAATAGGAATGATAATAGGAGGGCCAGGGTGAGGGAAAGAGATGGATAGCTGTAGGTAGATGGCATTAATGACAGGGAGATACTGGATAATATGAATGAATAAAATCTAAATGAAAGAAAGCTGAAAGGTACAGATCAGTGTTGGAGCTGGATGTAGTAGAGGAGGTGAAGAAGACAGATGTAGAGAAAAAATGACAAACGGACAGGAGTTATTTGGAAAGAGAATGAAAAGAAGACAGAAAGCAATAACCAGAGACTGGGATCAACACAATTAGAAAAATTAAGTGGCCAGATGTAATCTCCCCGGGCAGCAGAGGTAGTCTGTAGGAGCAGCAGCTGGTCATCCTCAGAATGCCTGTTCCTCTCACAAGCACTGGGTTCAGTTCGAAAGGCCCCAAAAGTTCAAGGGAGGGTTCCACCTGAGTTCAATTCCACTCATCCGGGATTGTCCTTAGTTGTGCACAAGAGAAACGTTCACAAGTTTATAAGCTCCTGGCCTGGCCTGGACCCTTAGGAATAGCCGTTTACAGCCCTAGCAATAGTTCATACCACCCCCTTTTCCTCAGTCTGATCAGTTTATTTTAGCAAGTTCATCAATTAAGCAAGGATAGTAGCAAGTAATCACTTACAGTTCTCTAGCTCACAGCAGTAGCCCTTCAGAAACAAGGGCTGGCAGATCACCTCCCCCTACACAGCATATATTCTACTGTAGCCTCCCATTCTGCCTTTACTTGCTGGAGTTCTGTAGTTTCCCAATCCATTACAGCCGGCTCCTCTGAGAGTTCCTGAGGCACATCCTTCCCCTCCTCCAAGTACTCCATGGATCCTGCTCGCTCAGAGCCATCTCTCTGGGCTTCTTGTTCTCTGAGAGCCCTGAGGAATTCCTCCCTCTGCTCACCACACCCTGGAGGAGTCACATGCTGCTTTCTCAACCAAGGGTATTGAGCGCCCTCCCTCCTACTCCCTCTAGTGGGGGCTGAGGAAAATGACAAACCTTTCTCTGAGCTAATTCCCCCCCTTTCTTTGCTAAGGCTCTACTCCTGGTCTTCGGGCCTGCCTTTCTTACTCAGTCTCACAAGGGGTTCTGGGCACTGTAGTCTTGGTGGATTTTGCCTCTTATTAGAGACCCGTGCATTAACCTCATCACACCAGACAACAAAGTTATAAACTTTTTTTTAAAAATTTAGGATGAAGTAATGTAGTAGCCATGTTAGCCCACTTTAAGAAAAAAATGAAAAATAAGAAGATACTGTGAAAAAAATTCTACCTTAGAAATATACTTATTAATATAGTATTAGTATTAAGCTAGAATCTAGTAAAGTAACCTATATATAACCCTTTGCTGAATGTGCATTACCTCGCCATCATAAATGTGAATAGTACGGTATACTGTTATTTGACATAGAGACCTTTAGGAAAGGAAAAACATTGTAAGTCATTTGTATCTTGACTTCGGAGTAATTTACAGCTCTAGTATATAATGGGTAATCTGATGGTCAAGGGATGAAGGTGTCTGTCCCAGAGGCTATAAACCATATGTGGGCAGTCAGTAGTAAACTAACCTATACTCCTGTAATAATGAAGCTTTTTATGTATTCTTTTGATCCTTTGTGTTCAAGATACCAAATTCCCTGTATATGGAGCTGGCCTCTGTCCAGAAGTTAGAACATACTTTCGGCCTTATTTTCGAAAGTGATGGGCGCCCATCTCGCAAAGGCAGCCAAATCGGTATAATCGAAAGCCGATTTTGGGCATCTTCAACTGCACTCTGTCGCGGGAACGAACAAAGTTGACCGGGGCGTGTCAGAGGCGTGGTGAAGGTGGGACTGGGGGTGTGTTTATCGGCCAATAATAGAAAAAAAAAGGGCGGCAGAAGCGAGAATTTGGGTCGCTTTTGCTGGACCCTTTTTTTTCACGACCCAAGTCCCACAAAAGTGCCCAAACTGGCCAGATGACCACCGGAGGGAATCAGGGATGACCTCCCCTGACTCCCTCAGTGGTCACTAACCCCCTCCCACCACAAAAAAAGAACTTTAAAAACTTTTTTGACAGCCTGTATGCGAGCCTCAAATGTCATACCCAGCTCCCTGACAGCAGTATGCAGGTCCCTTGGAGCAGTTGTTAGTGGGTGCAGTGGATGTCAGGCATTTGGACCCAGGCCCATCCCCCCACCTGTTCCACTTGTGCTGGTTAATGTTGAGTCCTCCAAAAAAAAAAAAAAAACCCACTGTACCCACATGTAAGTGCCCCCCTGCACCCCTGAGGGCTATGGTAATGGTGTAGACTTGTGGGCAGTGGGTTTTGGGGGAATTTGGGGGGCTCAGCACACAAGGGAAGGGTGCTATGCACCTGGGAGCTATTTTAAAATTTTTTTTTTAAATTTATAAAAGTGCCCCCTAGGGTGCCCAGTTGGTGTCCTGGCATGTGAGGGGGACCAGTGCACTACAAATCCTGGCCCCTCCCATGACCTAATGCCTTGGATTTGTTCGTTTTTGAGCTGGGCGCCTTCGGTTTCCATTATCGCTGAAAACCGATAGCGCCCAGCTCAAAAACGCCCAAATCCTAGGCATTTGCCCCGCACAACTCGTATTATCAAAAAAAAGATGGACGCCCATCTTTTTTCGAAAATACGGTTTGTCCCGCCCCTTCGCATGGCTGCCCATGGAGATGGGCGCCCATGGAGATGGGCACCCACTTTCGATTATGCCCCTCCACGTCTATCCTTAGACTTGGCATGTCCTCATATATCGATATATTAATAAACAATTGTTAAATTGGGCACAGGTTAGTGTTTTTATTTAAAGTTCTACAATACCTTTTATTGTACTAAATACATTTTTTAACTAGTTTTCTAGCTTTTGGAGGCCACAGTATTCTTCCTCAGGTTGGGACAGTACGCTGTTGTTATGGTATCCTGACCTTTCCTAAGAGAAGAGGTTTTGGTCTTCGAAAGCTAGTCAAAAATTGTATTGTTAAGTCAATAAAAGAAGTATCATCTTATTTTCCATTTGTGGTTTTTTTGTTAATTTGTAATGTCATTGGAACATGCCAATTTTTGAAATTTACATCTGCTGTTTTTATATTTTGCACAACAAGGGTATACATCACTGTTTCTCTTCCCTGGTTGTTGCAGTCAGGCTGCTTTTGTTTACGTATTTCTATTTTTGCTTTGTGATTACTTATTCTGTACTTGGTGGCAGTCTGTCTGTATTCTGCATATGTGAAAGAGATGGGGTTGTCTGTTAACATTGAGTATCTATGTAGTATCAATTCATGGTAATCAGGCTTGTTTAGTTTTCCAATAGGCGAACTGATGTTCTGATGCCCACTATCTTTTCCTAGGTAGGCCCTTGTGTGATTCCTGGAAGTTAGTACTGTATCTAAGTTATTTTTACTGTGCCAGTTGACCTTGTGGTTGGTTAGCAGAGATCACTAGACCACCAGGGCACCACACTAAAGTAAAGGAGGGGAGGGAAGGATAGGATGCCCGCCTGCCCATCCATCCTCAAATCCGGACAAATGGGCAGGCTGGCAAAAAGAGAACATGTCTGGGTAAAACTGGACGTATTGGTCACCCTAGGTACAACTAATTCAAATAAAAAGTATTCCAAACATGTTTGATAACAACAATAAAGATCAGCAGATCTGAAGCCTGGTGGCCATTTGGAAACCTACTAAAAACATTGATAGGCAAATCATTTTATGGTTGTCATTCACCACTGAATTTTTGATACAGTGCCAGGGGCGTAGCCAGACAACAGATTTTGGTTAGGCCTAGTCAAGAAGTGGGTGGGCACCAAGTGTTCTCCCCCCCCCCCCCCCCCCCCCCCCCCCACTGCGATGAGGCCAGTATCAGGAAGCTTAGACTGCTGAAGTGGAAAGCAGTGTTTTCAGCACCATCAGGGGGAGGTCTTCAGCTGGCGGAGCTTGGGATCCCCACTAGGTAGCACTAAATATGTGCTGCTGTTGGGTGGGCCTGAGTCCTAAGTGGATGGGCCCCGGCCCACCCAGGCCCATCTGTGGCTACGCCACTGTACAGTGCTGCTGAACACCACATGGCTAACTAGAAG
The DNA here is from genome assembly GCF_901765095.1 of Microcaecilia unicolor. Lineage (NCBI taxonomy): Eukaryota > Metazoa > Chordata > Amphibia > Gymnophiona > Siphonopidae > Microcaecilia > Microcaecilia unicolor. The sequence continues at coordinate 164,371,671 of NC_044041.1, forward strand.
ATCATGGACTGCATTGCTAGGGCTGACTGGGGGCCAAGTGTTAAAGTGCCTGCATATATTTCCAGAATACTGCAAATAATGTTCTATTTAATATATTGTATTGCTTTGGTGCATTATTTTTGGTATTTAATTCCTGGAGTGTATTCAGTTTGCATATTACCATCAGTAATGGAGGTACTGGGAGGGGGGGGGGGGAGAGGAGGGAAGACAGCTGGTGTAGCTCCAGCACAGCCACACTGTGAGAGATTCCTTCCTTGCTGTGTTCAAAAGTGCCCCAGTCACTTTCCTGCAGACCTAAATATCACCCCCACCCCAAGGATTTTAATTTGCTCTGTTCTGCCTAGCCCCGCCCTATACCCACCCACTTAAGCCTCCCCGAACAGCTGAGTCACTGACCACCTATGAGTGGAGGCATATGCAGTGGGGCTTTGATGCTTCCCTGTGAGCATCCTCAACCTAGCTGGGTCCTGAGTTTTTGTATACCCTGGGCTATGCGCCCCCTCCCCCTCCCAGCTCTGCCCTTCCTGGTCACTTCTCCCCTGGGTTGGAATGTGAGGTTTAAGGTGGTTCTGCCACTGTAAGAGACTGTCATTAAGGGGGAGTGATAGCTTCTTATAGACTCCCTCACAGGCCTTCTGAGCCTTGAGGTACAAAGTCCTTGTAGGTAGTCCCTTCCATAGTGGGCATACTTCTACTGGAGTACTCAGTTGCTTCTCCTAGGACCATCCTCTGGTTTCCTCCTGTTATCAGGCTATATCTTGTTACTCTTTCTCCCCTCTCTTCTGTATAAGAAGGATGCTGAGTAGGGATGGAGAGCCAGAAAAGTTTTGTTTTGTGTTGTGTCCTGGAATGTTCATTTTATGCATTTTTATTTGGCCATTTTGTTGTCACAGAAGCAAAGTCATTGAGTGTGCACTCTTTCAAAAAAAAGTGCACATTATCAGGGGAATTCTGCATACAAAATTGTGCGTGATTCTGAAATGGACGTGTAACTAAATTGGCTAGCACGCCAATTAGCACTAATAATTGGGTGCTAACAATCAATTATTAGTGTTAATTAGCAACAGTTTGGATTTGAGCACATATCTTGCTAAGCGCTATTCTATAAAAAGCCACATAGCTTTTTGGTCTAGAGGTATGATTCTCACTTTGGGCACAAGGACCTGGGTTCAGCTCCCAGACAAGCCCATTGCCTTGAAGGGCATCTTCAAGGTGGCAGAGGGGCATACCTGCATACTAGTCAAGATTAGTAGTTGTCAGGGTGGCCAAGGGTTTCAAGGCACCACAATCAGATCTCAGCCTCTCTTGGAAGCATGGGTTCAAAGTCCAAGTTCTTTCCTTCAGTCTGTTATTGAGGTGGACATGGGGGAAGCCCTGCTTGCCCTGGGATTGGTAGCAAGGAATGTTGCTACTAGTTGAGTTTCTTTCAGGTACTTGTGACCTGGAATGGCCACTGTTGGAAACAGGATACTGGACTAGATGGACCATTGGTCTGACCTGGTATGGCTATTCTTATGTTCAAATCTTATATTGTGCAACTCAAAAGGGGGCATGGCCATGGGAGGGACATGGGCAGATCAGGGGTGTTTAGTAAAGATGCACATAGTATTATAGAATTTGGTCGATCCATGCCTTACTTACAGGCCAAGATTTACATCAGGTTTCAGTTGGTGGAAATCCTCACGCCCAAAGTTGGGTGCAGATCCCAGTGCTACGTGCTATTCTATAAACAGCACCCAACTCAGAATGTCGTTTACAGAATGACGCTCAGCACACATTTTATTTGGCACCCAAATTTGGGTACCACTTACTGAATGTAGTTCTATTTGTAAAGAGTGTGCACTCTTCCCGATAGTGCATGCATATGTGAACTATTCACATGTACATAGTGGTTTGCATATGTGTAGTGGTTCATGCATGTGCAATGGTTTGAATGGATGCATTATCGGGAAAATATATATACTATTATTGGCAAATGGAAAAAAATATGAAATGTGCTTTTTCTCCTTGTTTTCATTCATTACTGACATACAGCAACAGCCCGTCCCTAGGGCTGAGCTGATTCCAAATTTCATTTGCTGCAACTGCAGTAGCTGTGTGGGCTCTGTTTGCCTCTAACCTCCCCACTTTATTTATATATCAGCACCATCAGGGGGAGGTCTTCGATTCCCCTAGTTACCAAGTTAATGGAGAGTATGGTCAACGTCCAGCTCAACGACTTCCTGACTGCCTTCGATATCCTACAACCCTCTCAGTCTGGTTTCCGAGCTCAATATAGCACCGAGACTGTCCTGGTCACCCTCTTATTTAACTTTAAGCAAGAGCTATCCATTGGTCGGAAGGTGTTACTGCTTCAATTTGACATGTCTAGTGCCTTCGATATGGTGGACCATGAAATCTTGCTTCATCTGCTGGACTCTTTTGGTATAGGAGGTCCTGTCTTACACTGGTCCGCGGGCTTTTTAACAACAAGAACTTACCAGGTCTCAGTGAACTTGGTTACTTCTGATCCGTGGAAGGCCTCCTGTGGGGTTCCGCAGGGCTCCCCACTTTCACCAGCCTTATTTAATATTATGTTGATGCCTTTAGCTGCTGCTCTCGCAAAACTGGACCTTAACCCTTTCATCTATGCCGACGATATTACAGTCTACATTCCCTTTCGCACCACTGTGTCAGAAATTGTTCACCTCATTGATGTCGGCTTCTCCACCTTAGAACATTGGGCTCAGGTCTTCCGTTTCAAATTAAACAAGGACAAAACACAGTGTCTCATCCTCTCGTCCATCCACACTCCAGTAATTAACATGGTGCTTCCAGTATTGGGCTCTGTCCTTCCGATTGCCACAAGCCTGCGGCTTTTAGCAGTGCAACTGGACACACACCTCCAACTGGACAATCATGTGCACTTGGTCACCAAAAAAATGTTTCACGCCTTGTGGAGGCTTCGGCGTATCAGATACTTCTTTCCTAGAGATTTGTTCCGCACAATCGGATGTGCAAATATTCTTGAGATTTTGCATCGCCACTCGCTCGCTCTTAAGGAGGAACTGTGCATTTCTTTATGCCATTATCTTCCTGAGTGTTGCCCATCTAACCATTGAATACTCCTTTGGAAGAAAGGATTGTGTATCCCTTAGTGTTTTTTCCCCAGTGTGCCAATCACCCCAAAGATTGAAACACTTCCGGAAGACTCCTGAGGAAGGCGCTACGGCGCCGAAACACGGCTGTGTTGAGTCACCTATTCACAATAAAAATCATTGTTTTAACTAATCTATACATCTGCCCCATTGTTTGAATAGAGCCTATTTTCCCCACCCCTTTTTTTGTTTTCCAGTTCACTGATCAGCACAGGTATTTACTACTTGCTTCTCTTGGCAGGTCATTCACATAGACTCAGGCCCTCATGATCAAAAGCAAACTCCGGTGCTAGAGGCTGTTAACGCCATACAAGCGCCGGAGTTTGCTGCCGACCCATGATGAGAGCCCTCGAGCGCCTGAAACAACGCACTCGAGGGCTCTTAGCGCAAGTAGCATGCAAATGCATGCTAAACAGGGCTTCGAGCGCAATTAGCTTGCAAATGCATGCTAGTCAGTGCTTAACGCATTCATCCCCAATGATCAGCGGCCAGTGCGCCAAAGATTTGGTCGCTGGCCGCGGCAAAATCAACGCCAGCTCTGTGCTGGCGTTAGACTTTGCGGATCATTGGGGAGGAATGATGAGCCCTGTTCAGCATGCAGTTGCATGCTGGCAGGCCCCCGTTCCCCCCCAAAGCAAACGCAAACAGGGGACTGGAGGTCCGGTGGACCTCCGGTCCCCCCGACGATTCGACCCCTTCCATGCTCAGGGAGGGCTGGAGATCCTGTGGGTCTCCAGCCCCCCCCCCCGAACCCCCATAAATCCTGGTGGCTGCCTCCAGCCAAACGTTATCCCACCCTCCCTCCCACTTAGCGATGGGGGGGGGGCTGGAGGTTCGGTGGGTCTCCAGCCCCCTAAACCCCAAGAAATTGTTGTGGCCGCCACCCTGTTATCCATCGACGGAGGGGGGTGGGGGCTGGAGGTTCGGTGGACCTCCAGCCTACCCCAACTCCTCCCCTCCCCCAGCGTTCAGAATCCCTGGTGGTCCGTGGTCACCCACCCTCCCTGCCGGCCCCCCCGGCTGGCCCCCCTACCTTTTGTTGGAGGAGGGACGCAGCCTGCCTGCCTCCCTCCTCTTCCTGTCGACGCGGATGCAAAATGGCGGCGCCCAGCCCTGCCCATTGCATCCTGGGATGCGGTGGGCGGGGCTACAGACCACGTAAGGGAGCGATTCCCTTACATGGTCTGTAGCCCCGCCCCGCAATTCTCCCGCACTTCAACACGATAATCAAAGATAATAGCGCTGCTTAGATTAGCATGCATTATCTTTGATCATCGATGCAGAAAAGCCCTGCGCTGTCCAGGCGCTATTTTTAGGGCGCTGTTTGGAACAGCGCGGGGCTTTTGTTCATGAGGGCCTCAGATCTCTTGATAAAGCCCCAGTGAAATAGGTACCTGTCAAGGTCTGAGAAGCCGATGGAACGCTAAGCTAAGTGACCTTACCTTGTAGCTGATTTACCGCCTTAAAATTGGACAATAAGCATATTGAAAAAAGTAAAAACAAAAAATTTTTATTGAAGACTCATTATCATAAATATACACACAATTTGGAGGAGAGGGTTTTGCCTATGATTACATCAATCACAAAAGGACAGTCATTCAGCTATTAAGCATTGACTGTGATTGCTTTACGCCTTCCTTTTGCCAGGGGCGTAGCTATGGGTGGGCCTGGGTGGGCCCAGGCCCACCCAATCACAGCTCAGGCCCGCCCAATTTGTCCTTCTCCTCCAATCCGGTGCTGTCTTCTAGGTGCCGGTTAGGCTGCAGTGAGAGTGCTGCACAGCCTTTCAGTTCTGCCCTGTCGTAGGCGGCGTAGCTAGGCGTAGCCAGGTGGGGCGCAGTGGGAGCGGTCGCACCCCTAAATGGATTTTTAAACAAAACGGCATCTATGCAATTTTGAATCGGCGGGGCCGGCACTTTTTTTTTTTTAATTTGCAGTTTCTCCTCTCCCTTCCCTTCCCTTCCCACCCTACGGTTCCACAAAACGCTTCCCTCTCCGAGTCTCCAAGCCCAACACCACTCTCGCTGCAGCAGCAACAACAAACTGCTTGATTGGGCCCGGCAATGGATCCTTCTGCCTTCGTCACGAGTCCCGCCCTCGCGCAAACAGGAAGTGCCCGAGCTGGAGGAGCGAGTCGAGACACGGTAGAGGGAAGGAACAGAACAAAGCAGGTTTAACGATCCCCGCGGGGGGGGGGGGGGCGCGATGACGACACAGAAAGCAGCGCTGGACTCGGGGAGGGGAATGGAAGGAGAGAGGGGAAACAACGGTTGCTGGACTCGGGGGGGGGATGGAAGGAGAGAGGAGAAACAGCGGTGCTGGACTCGGGGAGGGTGGGGGATGGAAGGAGAGCGGGGAACAGCGGTGCTGGACTCGGGGAGGGTGGGCGATGGAAGGAGAGAGGGGAACAGTGGTGCTGGACTCGGGGAGGGTGGGCGATGGAAGGAGAGAGGGGAAACAGTGGTGCTGGACTCGGGGAGGGGGAGAGAGGGGAATCAGAAAACAGTGCTGGACTCAGGGAGGGGGGGTTGAAGGCAACAAACTAAAGGAGGAAACGCTACTACCCACTTACAAGAGGAGAAGAAATGGAAAGCCCAACCTGGGAAAGAATTTGTAAGGCTGACTTATGGAACAAGGGGGAAAAAAAGACTGGGACCAGCCAAATTCCCAGACAACAAAGGTAGAAAAAATATTTGTATTTAATACTTTGTAGGGACTGAGATACTGCTTTGTAAAATGTACATTTTTTCCTATTTTTATTTTGCAAAAATGTACATTTAAAAAAATGTTTTATTTTGCATTTCTTTCTCTTTGTTTTTTTTTTACCAGTATTTATTGCACTGTTTATAGAGTGTGGCTTCCTTGGGCAGATTGGGAGAAGGGTCTCTATTTCAATTTTTGTTGTTTTGTTTTGGTGGCTCCATATTCTGTATTAGATTGGTAGCAAGGAATGTTGTCACAATTTGTGCTTCTGCCAGGTGCTTGTGACCTGGGTTGGCCACTGTTGGAAAAGGAATACTGGGCTAGATGGACTGTTGGTCTGACCCGATATAGCTACTCTTACGTTATATAGATGAGGGTCTGTCCATGTTCTGCATCTGTGACTGAGGTGAAGGATTCTGCTAGCATGTAGTGTCTGTGTAGGAATGTGTAACAGTGCAGCTTGTTCCAGTTTCCCAACAGTTTCCCAATATTGGTGCTCCAGAGCCTAGTGTAATATATATAGCACTGTCTTTTCATAGGTGGGTTCAGTCTGTTACGGTGTGGTAAGTTTGGTGTTCTAGGGCAGTTCTGGAGTACCCCCTTGCCAGTCAGGTTTTCAGGATATCCACAATAAATATGCGTGACATTGATTTGTATATACTGCCTCCATTAAATGCAAATCTTTTTCATGCAGATTCATTGCGGATAACCTGAAAACCTGAACGGCAAGGGGGTACTCCAGGACCACCTAGGGAAGCACTTCTCTAGGTCCTACTGTAATATTTATATCACCGTCTTTTCATAAGTGGGTTAGGGCTGTTATGATGTGGTAAGTTTTCAGTATAGGTTTTGGGTGTCTTTTTGCAGAGGTTTGTGTTATTTCACAAAGGGGCCTGTTTACTAAGGTGCTGTGTTTTTAGAGCACCTACACTTAGTGCGCTCGCTATAGGGATATTGTAGGCACATACATGGTTAACGCGCGTTAAAAATGATAATGTTGTTTAGTAAACAGGGCCCAAAGTGTCTAGCCCTATTTGAGGCTCTGGGGCAAGGGCCACCAAAATAAAAATGTTCAAGACTAGTGTTCTTCACATCCTGTAGAGTCACCACACAAACAAAAGCCCATCTTGATTTAAACAAGGTGTCTAGCAGTGGAAGGACTGGGTGTGCTATTCCTGAGGTGATGGTCACGATTTGAATATTTTTATTTGAAGTTAAGAAGACAGGTTGCCTGCTCTGGCCAGTCCAGGGACCTCTTCTGCGTCCTGCCTACTGATGTAACTTACTGTTTCCTTGTAGGCAGGACACAACAGAGACATCCTGTATTAATCAGTGCCTGCTACAGCCCCTGAGCAACAACACAGACACTACTGTCTAGCTGACACCAACTGGCGCCTATTTTATAAAAGTCTGCTCCCCCTGCGATGAAAATCTGGTTAGGGGGGATGGAAAAAACGGCGCCTATGCACATTCATCGCCAGTTTAGTTCCTGCAGCGCACGTGGTGCCAGTTGGTTGGATCGGATTCGTGCCTTGCTTTGCTGCGGATGGTTGGCGGCGCCGGCGGCACCTGCTTGCGCTTTCAGCCCACTCAGCCGCCTGCCCCCTGTGCTGCCAGTGCCTGCACTGCTTGAAGCCAAGAGAAGGAGCAGAACGTCGTCCAGAGAGCTCAGCCGCAGCCATTGTAGTAGTAAAGTAGCTTACCACACAAGGCCGCTGCGGCTGGGATGAGCTCTCTTGACGACGTTCTGCTCCTTCTCTTGGCTTCAAGCAGTGCATGCACTGGCAGCACGGGTGGGGGGGGGGGGTCTGGTGTGTGTTGCAGGCTGCACTCGCTGCTGCAGCCCAGCTGTTCAGCGGCAGCAGCGCTTGACCGTGGTTGGTTGTGGAAAGCTGACTCCTGTGACCTGGTCTTCTTTGACTGCTGGGCTGGCGCCATGGCTGTAGTAGAGGTAAGGTAAGGGACCGTTCCCACAGCACATGTTGTGTGTGCTGTGGGTCGCTGGGTTCCACCTCTGCGGCACTTGTAGGAGCTATCACCCAACCCGTCCCCAACACAGGACAGGACAAGGAGGTTGAAGAAAATAGAAGATGGGGTGTTCCTATCTAGTCCATTATACGGACTTTAGCAAAAGAATTTTCAAAATAAATGTGTAGTCCATCTGTAAAAAGCCTAAAACAGTTCCAGTTGGATAGGCATTAGACAGTGCCTTAAAAGGTGGAGGTGGGATTTTGTTTTCTTTTTTTACTTATTTAACAGCTTTTTAATTTATTTGAAACCTTCCTATATCTAGAGTTAAATATAAAATAAAAATTGAACATCAGTAAAACAGTTTTAAAATTATTATAGCTGGTAGAAATAGCAGTGATAATCTTTGTATTTTGTGCTCATTTATCTACACGTTTCAGTGAGAATATTCTATTTCTTGATCTTAACTGTTCATCTTAATTGTTTCTGTAATCTGCCTTTGGGAAGCCTGGTGTTATAAAGTGACATAGTTAATGATGACAGATAAAGACCTGTAGGGTCCATCCAGTCTGCCCAGCAAGATAAACTCATTTTACATGGTATGTGATACTTTACTTGTATACCCCAGTTTGATTTCTCCCTTTCTTTCTCAGCCCAGCCCAGTACTGCAGGTAATACAATTTGTAAATGCTTTTTTTAACATCATAATGGTGGGATGAGTAGGGGGTAGGACAGGGCTGACACTAGGCTACAGGGAGAGGTGGGAGTAGGGTGGAGCTGATGCCAGGTTATAGGGATAGATGGGGGGTAGTGTAGAGAAAGGAAGGGCTGATGCCAGGCTATGTGGATGGATGGGGGGGGGGGGGGGGTAGGAAAGGAAGGGTAGGGCTAATGCCAGGTTATAAAAAAGGATGAGGTGAGCAGGGAAGGGAAGGGTAGGACTGATGTCGGGTTACAGGGAGGAATGGAGGGGTAGAGAAGGACAGAGCTGATGCTGGGCAATTGATGAGGGTTGGTCTGTGTTCTGCATGTGACCAAAGTGATTCTTCTGGCATGTGGTTTGTGTTGGGATCTATATCAGTCTGAGTAGTCTGACTTTTCCAGTGAGAGGCGTAATGCTGTTGTGTATATTCACTGCTGCCTTTTTAAAAGTACTGTTATTAGTATTTGTGTGTTCAGAATTGGTGGTGTTAAAGTTTGCTACATAGGCTTTGAGTATGTATGTGGTTTATATTGATACTGGGCAGACTATTTATTAGAAATTCTTCATCAAGTGCACTTTAAGGCATTATTTAGGAGTATCTCAAGAAATGCTACTCTTACTTATATATATAGTGCCCACCCATATTAGCTCTGGGCCCACCCAAAATGTCAGGTCTGGCTACGCCACTGTGTGAAACTATGAGGCTCCCCCCCCCCCCCTTATCAAATTAAGTGTGCAACATGTGTGGACTAGTTTGTCTATTCTTCATTACCTAGTTATTCCTAGGATAAGCAGCGTAAAGTGTATTGTATTGTTTTGGGATCTTGCCAGGTATTTGTAACCTGGATTGTCCACTGTTGGAAACAGGATGCTGGGCTTGATGGACCTTCGGTCTGTCCCAGTATGGCAACACTTATGTTCTTATGTTATGTTCTTATGATTCTGTTACTGCAGTGGAGGAGTGGCCTAGTGGTTAGGGTGGTGGACTTTGGTCCTGAGGAACTGAGTTCAATTCCTGGCACAGGCAGCTCCTTGTGACTCTGGGCAAGTCACTTAACCCTCCATTGCCTACCGCATTGAGCCTGCCATGAGTGGGAAAGCGCGGGGTACAAATGTAATTAAACAAACAACCTGGTCACGTGGATGCTGGTGTTACCACTAGAACATCTAACATTTCTTATTACCTTCTTTGATATTCACTCTGGCTGAGTCAGGTGAGTACAAATTTATGAGCGTTTATACATGTGCCACTAGGCTGTACCTTCTGTTTTCTCCATTTTTAGAGGCCAATGCTCAAAGCTGGTTGGAAAAGCACATAACACAAAAGCCCATAATGCTACAAGAATGCAAAAAAAAAAAGAAAAAACAAGCAAAGCGATGCTGAAAAGTGGTTCCTTCAGAGAAGTGGAGCAGCAGCTTCAATCCACTGCTGAAGTCATCTTGGATGATCAGTTGTGCTATCCGGGCTAAGCCTTTTTATGTCCCTGGCTAGCCGTTTTATATTACTGCCCCTGATGCAGCCTTAATTAGCGAAACGTGGCCACGTCGGGTCTGTACGAATAAAGGAACTGTTTGGACCTCCAGTGTCTGCACTACTCTTGAGTCTGCCCCCCTTCAACCTCAATTCATGTCCTCTAGTTCTTTAGCACACATGTTAACACCTGTGCTTGAGCCCTTTGAGCATTCAGTACAGAATAACGTGCACGCAAATCCAGCACTAACCACTTCTTAAAGCTGGTATTTGTTTTGAGCGTCGGCTCCTTAGCAGGTAAGGATTCTAGAACTGTGTAAGAGAAATAAATTTTAAAACCTAGTCACTCACAGGAGGTGATCTTGAAAAAAAAAAGACACTTCATTCTGCTTGTATGATCTCTTGTGTTAATATGTCATTAGGATAAATTAGGAAACATGAACGTGCTCTAACCTCTGAAATCAGTCCTCGGATCATAGGTTTTATCTCAGTTTAAGATTCCTGCCTTTTTCTTTTCGTGCTGCATGTCTTTTTTAATTATGCAAACACCCATCCGTGCCCAGAACAGAGTGCAGCCAATGTAATGCACCATAAAGTCATCAGCAGAGCTTTCCCTCACTCCCTCCTCGAAATGTATTAAATTGCACCAGTGTTAACCCTGGAAGAAGCTCGCCCAGCTGAAATTGGTTTTGACAGATCCTTAAAATGTTTACCAGTTGTTCCAAGTGCAGAAAGGGATTCATCTAAACACACTGCCTTGATAATTATGTTAACAGTCTTCTTTGGTACAGTGAATGCCTGAGGTCAGGGGGATGGGGAAGCTTGTTTTGCTTTTTTGAGAGATTGTGGCATATCTGGACCTACATTTTGTGTGGATAAAGCAGTGTTCTGGTTATGACTGCTCATCTGTTGGTGGTGCTCTTCCATCATTGCGGTGCACTACCGCTGGACTGCACTTTGCTAATTCAAAGTATATGGTAAAAACCGTTTGCATGAGGAATAAAAGAATATTTATTTTTATTTATTTATTGGGATTTATTAACCACCTTTATGAAGAGATTCACCCAAGGCTGTGTACAGCAGGTACAGTTTAACATAAAACTTAAAATTTTGTGAACAGCATAACAATAGGAAAATGACCAGGTATAAACATAAATACAATAAGGTGTCCTTTTACCAAGCTGTGGTAAAAAGGGCCCTGCGGTACCATCGGGTGCCGTTTTTGTCGTGTGCCAGGGCCCTTTATACTGCAGCAGGTAAAAAGCCCCTACTAAAGACATGGCCATGCAGTAAGATTATTCTTACCATGTTGCCATGCGGGGGAGCCCTTACCGCCACCCACTGAGGTGGCGGTAAGGGCTCTCGCTGTAACCTGGCAGTAACCGGGCAGTGTTACTGCACCCTTCTCCTCCACTGCTAACTCCAGACTCCATTCCTTTTATCTTGCTGCACCATATGCCTAGAATAGACTTCCTGAGCCGGTACGTCAAGCTCCATCTCTGACCGTCTTCAAATCTAAGCTAAAAGCCCACCTTTTTGAAGCTGCTTTTAACTCTTAACCCTTGTTCACTTGTTCAGAACCCTTATTTTATCATCCTCACTTTAATATTCCCTTATCTTTTGTTTGTCCTGTTTGTCTGTCCTAATTAGATTGTAAGCTCTGTCGAGCAGGGACTGTCTCTTCATGTTCAAGTGTACAGCACTGCATACGTCCAGTAGCGCTATAGAAATGATAAGTAGTAGTAGTAGCGTGTGGCACTGCCTGATTACCGCCGGGTTAGCGCTGCATTAGAAATTAGGGGAATATTTTCCAGTGCACCGGAAATGGCGCATGCTCAAGCCAGAACTACCACTAGCGGTCACGTTGGGCTGCTGGTAGTTCCGGGTTGCCGCGTGGCCCCTAAATGAGATAAACTTGAAAACAGCAAACTGAAACCTAATTATAAAACTACAATGAAACAGTATAAAAAATATACACATTTAACAGCACTGAAATTCAAATAATAGACATCTAAAACAATGTTAGCGTAACACTGATAAAATATCTAATAAGCGCACATTAGAACATTCAAATAACATAGCTACGACACTAATGCTATGCTAATTTGTTTGACAGTGCTGCAGCTGTAGTATTTCGGATGGTTGGCCATGGTGTGACAGTCCTATGGGCCTGGTAACTCATTATGGTATTGGACACTTGGACAATGATTGGGTTATGCTATTTATTTATTTATTTATTTATTTTATTTATGTATTTATTAGGATTTATTTGCTGCCTTTTTGAAGGAATTCACTCAAGACGGTGTACAATAAGAATAAATCAAACATGAGCAATAGACAATTACAGCAGTAAAAACATTCAAATAATAATGCAAAGTATGTATACTACTTACAATGCCAACACAATACGTAATATAACATTTTAATTGACAGTGTATTATTATAGCACCCTTTAAACAAAAGTGCAGTCATCTATAAAGCTTCTTTTGGTGGACTGGAAACAGGACCATCACTAGGTAAATTGTGAGGATCCCCTTGTCAGAGCTGGAGGGTGAGGAGGATGATCAATGATACAGCTAGCTATGCTCAAGCCACTCTCGTTACAGTGGGAAGCTCTGGCGCCAGGCTGACATCCCAAGTGGCCACCTGTCTCGCCCATCCTTCTGATGGCTCTGCTCAGGAGTAACATTAGAATGCAAAGGGTGCATAGGTGCCTGACTCCCCCATGGCTCCTCCAAAGCTTAGTTTCCTCTGGTGTCTCCTGTAATGTCTGTTTCTAAGTTGAAAGTTGTGTATAAGGGTTCTTGATTCATAACCATGCTTAATAGTTTCTCAGTTTTGCTGCTGTTGGATTTCTCAGAAAACCACAAGAATCTTTTGCAAGCTCTAAACAGGGGTGCAATCTAGCACATTAAGCACATGATTCCACATGAAACATTTTTTTTAATAACATGATTTGATGCTGACTCATGACTGCCTTGTGCTCCATAAGTATCGTCTGTTTTGAAATATGTCCTTAATAAAAATCTGAGATGCATATTCTCCCAGAGGGGATGCGTTCGAAATAGAAGATAACAAAATTGCTAATATTGGACGTAATAAATGTTGCATATGGTGGAGCATTAATAAAAATACTATGCAATCTCTCTGAGGAAATGTGATGAGTATAGATGAAATTATTTGGCTGTGAAAGGGAAGTTCTCAAGCAAAGCTGCTAGATTTCTACAGCAGTTTATGAAAATAGATTAAAATGCAATCAAGGGCCAGCTTGGTGGCAGTGCTGCTCATTGTCTTACATAAGGTTTCCAGTTCAGTTCAGTCCTAATATTTAATGTAATATTTAACCATCTCTCTGACCTCATGTGCACCTTTCTTTAAATTAGTCACCTTACTTTCTAACTCCTCTTACTCTCTTACCTATCTATATGTTCCATTTTTGCTTATACCCTAAACTGTCAGTTAAAATGTTCTATTATGTATTGTGTTGACATTGTAAGTAGTATACCATGCCATACTTTGTATTGTTATTTGAATATTTTTACTGTTGTAATTGTCGATTGCTCAAGTTCGATTTAATCTTACTGTACACCACCTTGAGTGAATTCCTTCAAAAAGGTGGTAAGTAAATCCCAATAAATAAATAAATAGTTTTCTGCTCCCAAGTTGGCTGGGGTTGGAGACTATGCAGAGACAATGTTCAGTTTGTAGCCTGAGGGGAGTGAGATCATTGCTTAAGCGTGACCCCTAGTGACAGGATTTAGAACTCATGATTGCAGGATTCCAGAAGAACTCCAGTACCCCAGCCTAGGATGTCACTGCAATGATTAGACTAGGTATTCAAATGATTTTGTTCTTAGGGAACTAAGGGCCAGATGCACTAAACAATCGTTAGAGCCCTTCCCTTACCGATTCCCTTAGCGAATCGGTAAGGAACGGGCATGCATTAAGAAAAGGGAATGCAAATGAGCTGCTCGTTGTAGCTCACTTGCATTCTCTATTCCATCGTTAAACAGTCGGCCAATCGGCCGGTCGAGCATGCGCAGAGCAGCCAAGTGTTATGCTGGCTGCTCTGCGCATGCCAAATACGCCTCCCTGTGCCGCCTGAAGACGCTGCGCTGCTCACCCCCTCAGATGCGGCTTGATCCAGAGGACAGTGCAGTTGAGGATGCCCATCCCAAAAAAAAACGTCCATTTTGGCCGTCATTCCCCCCCCCCCCCCCCCCCCCCCGCAATAATAAAAATGTCTTTTTTGGCAGTTCTTCATTCAGCTGCGAGACCAGGAAGTCCCTGAGCCAATCACAATGTGTTAACCGAGCTAAACACGCTATGATTGACTCAGAGACTTCCAGGTCTCTCAGCTGAATGAAGCACTGCCAAAAAAGACGTTTTTATTATTGCAAGGGGGGAATAACAGCCAAAATGGGCGTTTTTTTGGATGGGCGTCCTCAACTGCACTGTCCTCTGGATCGAGCCGCATCAGAGGGGGTGAGCTGCGCGGCGTCTTCGTGGGGAGGGGGGAATGACGGCCAAAATGGACGTTTTTTTTAAAGCGGAGCGCTATTTTTTTTTTTGTCACATTTGTTGCAGTTTTTCAATCCCAGGTAGCCCCAACAACTCTCGTTAGATTTTCCAGTGTTAAGGCAATCAGAAAAGGTTAGTGCATCTCATTATAATAGGGTTTCTACACAATTTGCTCATCTGCATTCCGTTTTCGTTAGCTGCAACCATCGTCGTTGGAAAAAAGTCTTTAGTGCATGCCAGGGTTTACTACTTGCTCGTTAATGGCTCGTTAAGTTTAATGCATCTGGCCCTAAGTAGTTACTCAGGTAAAATCCTTAGTCAAAAATTGCCATCTCTGTAGGTACATTTTCAGCAAAAAGACAGGGTAAGGGCAAAACTATAAGACAACATGGGAGTAACCTGCACGGAGTGCCAGTAAGAACACTTAAAGAGGCATTTTTGAAAGGACATACAAGTCAGAATTGAGATGTCCTGTTCATAATGTCCAAAAATCCCATCCATTTTCGAACAGGAAAATCATTGTGGTTTCCTGATTGAAAATACTTGAGAATGTCCAAAATGAACAACCATGTTTCAAAATAAAACATGCAAAATATAAACACTAAAAAATCAGGGACAAGGATTTCTGTCTGGCAGCATTTGTACGAAAATAGCCACACAGACCCCCTGCAGAGAAGAGGGGCAGCCTAATAGTCAGTTTATATTCAGTGCAATGTACTTTAACCCAGGGCACCTAGGTTCATATTCCACTGCAGCTCTTATTTTAAATGGTGAGCCCTCCAGACACTACTACTACTTATTATTTCAATAGCACTACAAGACTCATGCAGCGCTGTACACTTGAACATAAAGAGACAGTCCCTGCTCGACAGAGAAATACCTACTGTACCTGAATTTGCACCACTGTAGCTCTCTGGCATGTGGGTGTCTTTAATATTTAGATGCAGTAGGTATATCTCTGTTTCTGGAGGGCTCGCAATTTAAAGTAAAAAAAAAAAATTAAGCTGAAGTGGGATTTGAACTTGATCCCCTGGTTTACAATCTACTGCACTGACCACTAGGCTACCCTTCACATTTATTTGCTGTTGTATTCTGAATGTCCTAATACCTGATGTTGTCAGGTAGCTTAGTTTCCCTTTCCAGTGTCACTTTCAGGGATGAAGGAGGGGGACAGTAACTACTGAGGGATTCATGAGGGGTCATGCCTTAATCTGTCCACTGGTCAGCTGCTCAATCAGAGCACTTTTTTGTACTCTGGACGTGACTGAAAGAGGTCTAACTAAAAACGTCCTTTTTAGACGTGGATGTTTCTTCCTGTTCGATTATCACTGTTGCATGTCCTAATTTTGGGCTCTCTCTAGTCCCACTCAAAATGCACGCACAACATGCCCACTTGCTATTTGGAAGCACTGCAGTGTAGGACATCCAAATTCTGCTGTTCCAAAATCATAATTTGGACGTTTTGGGCAGATGAACTTTTTAGGGGCATTTTGAGACATCTATCTTCTTTGAAAATGGCATCTTAGTAAAGGAATGGAATAGGCTGCATGGAACAGCAGTTATAACCTTAAACACCTCACTGGCCAAAATGGTTGGGCCTTTTCTGACTATATCTGCCATCATCTATTTATTATGCATTTTGAACTCCCTATGCATGAATTTATTTTGCATCTGGACTAAAGCAGGTGCAAAGACCTCAGAAACAAAGTAGCTGCCAGCTTGAAAGTTAGCCATGGGGTTTAAAATTACCCTTGTGAATTCCTGGCCAGCATCTGACGACCACGATTTATCAATCATGATCATAGTATTGACTGGGGATAGGCTATTGTTTGCACTGAGATACGAAATGCCAACGGCATATCCTATGTCATTGTATGCCATTAGCCAATGAACCCGAAAAAAATTAACATTTTTGTGGGGGTTTTTTTTGTTTACTGATAATAGTCTGTACTGTTTGTAAAGAGGGCACACTTTTAATGCATCATCCCTGAAACAAAAATGAAAGACTAGCCAAAACAAAAGGAACAATTCTGCAAACACCACAGGAAATGAAACAAAACAAAGCATTTTGGCTGCCTGTCCTTAGTATTGATACACCACTGAAAACCATAAACAATTGTGGTCAATAGTCAGAGTCACAATATCGTCATCCATGGTTAGTCATTCCAAACCATTTGTCAAAAGCCACAGACACAATTTTGTTACACAGTGGTTAATCTTGGTGACCCACCAGAGTTTGGTTATTGCAAAATTGCAGCTAATCATGGTAAGCAACTAAAAGTACAGTCAAACCATGAGCAGGCCACAGGAGTCACAAAGGTATTGATCAAACTGTAGTCAGCTCTTATCTCTTGTGAAACAACATCCAAGCCAAAGTTGGCTATGCCCTAGTATGATCAACAACCACAGTCATTGGGTTATGGCCCAGCTGTAGATACTGCCAAGAATGGTCAACCTTTTCCAACTATAATTGAACTAGATAGCTTTTAGTCATTTATTTGGATTTTGCTCATACCTTTTTCAGGTAGCAGCTCAAGGTGAGTTACATTCAGGTACTCTGGATATTTCTCTGGCCCAGGAGGGTTCACAATCTAAGTTTGTACCTGAGGCAATGGAGAGTTAAGTGACTTGCCCAAGATCACAAGGAGCAGCAGTGGGATTTGAACCAGCCACCTTTGGATTGCAAGACCAGTGCTCTAACCACTAGGCCACTCCTCCACTCCACATTGTCTATAATTGGTGAGTGCAACGAACCTGACTAGCAAGGAACCTGACTAGCAAGACAGACATTTTTCTAACCTTGGACAAACTGTCTGGTCCAGTAAGCTTTGTTTGTTCCGTAATAAAGAATAACCCTAGATAACCTGACAGCTTGCATTCTTCTCAGTCTGATTCACATTAAAGAATGCTTTGCCACAGTTCTGCTAATGGAGTGGAAATTTCATTCCCTCAGTACCTGTGGGTAGAGAGAAGTGGCAAGTGGCAGATGTTAGACTGTTAGCACCTCTTCCATCAGATATGTTTTTGAAAGAATCCAGCATCTTAAATGAAATAATACAGGCAAACTGTCTTTCTGAATAAAAAGACTGCAAGCCTTCCGAATTCAGAAGAGAGAAAGGGGAGTTTTCTTTGACCTTCCTGCATTGCTGAAAGACACAGCCTGTCTGTGGTGAGATTTATACTCTGAAACAAAGGAAGGAGCCCCTGACTTTTACATGCTAATACATTCCTCTGCCAGTGCCTGAAAGAAATGCTGTCAGCAGAAGTGGCATGCTCAGAGATAAAAATCATCTCTGTGTGACTTCCAAGCTCAAGAGTGAAGTCTGCATCCACTGACAGACCTGGATGATGCCACAGCTCTAGTGCTTTCAGTTATAAATAAATATTTGGCGGGGAAAAAAAATCTTGCTGCTAATACTGAAAAGCCTTTATGTGGTCAGCAGCAGTACCAACTGCATAAGTGCTTAAAAAAGAATTCTGGGCCAGATCATGTATGCATGACTTTAGTTGTTTTAATCTCAATTATAAATATAAAACATAGGGGTGATGTAGGGAAAATGCAAGCAAAAAAGTTACACATTGAGTAGCAGCATTCAGCCACTGAACTTAGACATGTAAGTGGCAATAGGCAAATAGCAGAAATATTTTTAAACATATAAGAAATTCATTTAAAGATAAATATAGAATTGCAGCAGCAGCACTTGTATATCTTCCACTGCTGAAAATCCAGATAACTTTAAATAGATGTAATTGTCTAAAGTTATACAGCAGCCCCTCCACTGAAAATTATCCTTCTTGGCTTTTGGTTGCCACAAGGCTGCAACAGGAGTGTAGAGAGACAGAAACAATGAAATATTCTATCCCCTTATTGCTATTAGTTGACCCAAAGCTTACAAATTTTCAGGGGAGAGAGAAGTTGCTAAACCCATTCTCATCTATTGTTTACATCTGATTCCATAAATATGTGAAATCTGAATTGCAGCACAATAAATTTAGGTTTAGTTTATTTGATATACCGTTGTAGCATGATACAATGAACCTTCAGAGTTATTGATTTTGCTGATACAAATATATATAAAAAATGTTTGGCAAAGATTTTTTTGACTGTTGTTCAAAATCAGAAAACAGACCTGGCTCCATCCTCCCTCTTTCAGAACACTGATAGCCTGGAACAATAAAATTGGCTGGGTAGATACTGGAAAGGTAAACACCACCATTCTCCAAAGAACAGAACCTGTATATTGATAGCAACCACAGAGCCTGAATAACAAAAGCCCATCTACCTGAAACTCCCACACAATGACCCACCTAATCCTGTCAAGTACCTTCGGGGGGGGGGGGGTGTACTACTGCCCAGTAATTGGTCAGTCAAGAAACATGTGGCCAGCTACCATGCTCCCATCTCAAAAACCAGAAAGAACTAGTTTCACCTATTCCTGAGTTTTGACTGGATCAATACACACCCACCTGACTTCCAGCCTATGGCCCAACATGAATTATAAAAACTGGAACACAGTTTCTGCCTTTTGCTTCTTCCTTTTTTGCTGGACCCTGCAACAACTCTGCAATCAAAAAGACTTCTTTCCCCGACAAAGGAACCAACATCCAGCTGCAGAGAAAAGACCTCCTTCTCCACTCCAGCCAACAACAACTGAAAGAATATATCTGAGCCCCAATCAAAGTGAGTTACTATTAATCCAGCATAATTAATAATTCTGCCTTGCTAACAATATTTATCTTGTGG
Organism: Microcaecilia unicolor; assembly: GCF_901765095.1. Classification (NCBI taxonomy): domain Eukaryota; kingdom Metazoa; phylum Chordata; class Amphibia; order Gymnophiona; family Siphonopidae; genus Microcaecilia; species Microcaecilia unicolor. The sequence goes on from NC_044041.1 coordinate 164,390,918, forward strand.
CACATTTCCCTTGAGTAAAAATTCCTAACCTGCATTCTAAAATCAATGCATTACCTGTGTTGTAAATAAACTTTATTTGTACCTGAGAATAAGAATCTAGTCCTAATGTTCTGAGCACATTTCCTTAAACATTATACAGTGCAGGTTAATGCAATACCCCAAACATATATACCTTTACCCCATTACACTGTCTACATAATAAAATTCTAAGGGGTCGATATTTAGCCAGTGGCGCTCAGCGATTTGCTGGCTGCTGCTGGTGTTATGCTGGAAATTCAATGCCTGGCCATGTCCGGGCTCCAGCATAAATTCCTGGGTTTCCAGAGCTGGCTACGCCTTAGCTGGTTAAGTGTGATATTCAGTATTTAACTGGCTATGGGGCACTGCATAAATTGGACTGAGGATGGAACTTTATGCGGTCCTATTTATGCGGTGACCTGGCTGGTTAAGTGCTGAATATAGATATTTAACCAGTCAAGTGCTGACTCCACCACTGGAACGCCTCCTAAAATGGCCTTTCGCCGATAATGGAAAAAAAATATGCGTTTTTAGCGAGAATTTAGGGCACTTTTCCTGGACCCTGTTTTTCCACGAATAGGGCCCCAAAAAGTGCCCTAAATGACCAGATGACCACTGGAGGGAGTCGGGGATGACCTCCCCTGACTCCCCCAGTGGTCACAAACCCCCTCCCACCACAAAAATATGCCGTTTCACAACTTTTATGTTCACCCTCAAATGTCATACCCACCTCCCTGGCAGCAGTATGCAGGTCACTGGAGCAGTTATTAGGGGGTGCAGTGGACGTCAGGCAGGTAGACCCAGGCCCATCCCCCCCCCCACCTGTTACACTTGTGCTGGTAAATGGGAGCCCTCCACACCGCCCCCCAAACCCACTGTACCCACATGTAGGTGCCCCCCTTCACCCCTTAGGGCTAAAGTAATGGTGTAGACTTGTGGGCAGTGGGTTTTGAGGGGGATTTGGGGGGCTCAACACCCAAGGGAAGGGTGCTATGCACCTGGGAGCTCTTTTACCTTTTTTTTTTTTTGTAAAAGTGCCCCCTAGGGTGCCCGGTTGGTGTCCTGGCATGTGAGGGGGACCAGTGCACTACGACTCCTGGCCCCTCCCACGAACAAATGCCTTGGATTTATTCGTTTTTGAGCTGGGCGCTTTCATTTTCCATTATCGCTGAAAAACAAAAACGCCCAGCTCACAAATTGGACCTCTATTTTTTCACAAAATACGGTTCGGTCCGCCCCTTCACGGACCCGTTCTCGGAGATAAACGCCCATGGAGATAGACGTTTTCGTTCGATTATGCCCCTCCACAAGTATTAACTCCTAAGTAGTCCTATATAATAATTCTCACCACCAACGTTCTAATGTGGGACTGCCTGTGTCCATGGCTCCTGGAGTTGCTGAGCAAGGCTCCGTAGCCAGGATGATGTCACTCACAGCTGATTCCAAGGCAAGGGGAGGAGTAGGGAAACACTTCAACAGAAGTCTCGCGAGACCACCATTGGAAGTCTCCGCGGCCATTTTCAACAGTGATCCGGCATCGGGGGAGCATCAGCAGCACAAGTTCCAGCAGCGGGCAGGCAGGAATGTGAATCTTTCCTGCCTGCCCCGAAGATTTCGTTAAACATAACCTGGGTGGATGAAGGAGGGGCAGGTGAGAGAGCAGGGTTGCTGGACATGGGTGGCTGGAGGGGAGGCAGGGGGAGAGCAGGGACACTGGGCATGGGTGGCTGCGGGGGGGCAGGGGGAGAGGAGGGTTGCAGGACATGGGTGGCTGCAGGGGGTCAGGGGAGAGGAGGGTCACTGGACATGGGTGGCTGCAGGGGGGGGGGCAGGGGAGGGTTGGTGGACATGGGTGACTGCAGGGGGGGTGAGAGGGGTCCTAAGACCAGAAAGGTGGGGGGTCCTAAGACCAGAAAGATGAGGGGTCCTAAGACCAGAAAGGTGGGGGTGAGGGGGTTCTACGGCCAGAAAGGTGGGGGTGGAATGGGGGCCTCAGACCATAAAGGGAGGGGGAGGGGGTGCACACTCCAGGGGCGTAGCTACGAGTGGGCCTGGATGGGCCCAGGCCCACCCAGTTTAGCCTCAGGCCCGCCCGCCTGCCCAGAAGCAAATCCTTATCTTGACCGTCTCCCGCCCCTGCCGCAGCGCTTCATTTAATGTTGTCGGCGCTGCCGTTACAGTTTCCCACCCCCGCGGCGGTGCTTTACACTTTACCTAACAGCCAATGCTACAGATGCAGCGCTGACGTCCGAATCCGACGTCCTGCTCCGGGGCCTTCCACGCTGATGTAACTTCCTGTTACGGAGGCGGGACGCGGAAGGCCCCGGAGCAGGACGTCGGATTCGGACGTCAGCGCTGCATCTGTAGCGTTGGCTGTTAGGTAAAGTGTAAAGCGCCGCCGCGGGGGTGGGGAACTGTAACGGCAGCGCCGAGAACATTAAATGAAGCGCTGCGGCAGGGGTGGGAGAGGGGTGAGGAAGTCAGTGGGGTGCTGCGTGCTGGCCCAGAAGTAAGGGGAGGCAGGGAGGGGAGGGAACAGAAGGGTGCTGGACGTGCCAGGGGCAGAGGGTTGGAGGGAAGGGAGAGAGGTTTTGGGATTTGCAGAGGGGAGTTTGGAGGGAAGGGAAGAGGTTTTGGATTTGCAGAGGGGAGTTTGGAGGGAAGGGAAGAGGTTTTGGATTTGCAGAGGGGAAGTTGGAAGGAAGGGGAGAGGTTTTGGAATTTGCAGAGGGGAGTTTGGAGGGAAGGGGAGAGGTTTTGGATATATAGGGGGGTGGAAGGAAAGGGAGAGGTGCTGGATATGCAGGGGGGTGGAGGGAAAGGGGAGAAGTGCTGGATATGCAGAGGGTTGAAGTGAAGGGGAGAGGTGCTGGACATGTATGGGGGCTGGATGAAAGGGAGAGAGATGCTGGACGTGTGGGGGGGGGGGGGGAGTGGAAGGAGAGGTGCTGGATATGCAGATGATGATATGCAGAGGGAAGGGAGAGAGATGCAGGGAGAAAGAGCCAGATGCATAAGGGGAAGGAAAGAGAGGAAGAGAAACTGGTTGGGGGCTGGGATCAGACAGGAGAGGGACACATTGGTGTGGAGGAGGGAGAAAGGGGACATAGGGAAGTATACAGATACAGAAGGGAGATGATGGGCATTAGGTGAGAGCATGGGGACAGGGACACAAATGTGAGATGCTGTATGGGGATAGCACATGGGCACAGAGGGGTAATGCCTGACCAAGGGGGGGGAAGGGGACGGGGATATGGAATAGAGATAAAATGCTGGACACTGGAGAGGGGGGTATATGGACACGGGGGGGGGGAAGATACTAGACAAGGGAGAGAATAGGAACGCAGAAGGGATATGCTGGGCATGGGGTGCATAGGTGCACAGAGGAATGATAATGGATGAGGGGATATGAACACAGGGGAGATAATGAACAAGGAAATATAGGAAAACAGAGATGGGAGATGGATGATGGACATGAAGAAAGAAGAAATGTCAAATAGGAGACCCTGGCAAGTGAGTTAAGAGAAGACAGAGGGAAGCAGAAACCAGAGACTGGGACCAATATGATTTGAGAAAAAATGACCAGACAACAAAAAGTTATAAAAAAAATATTTTATTTTCAATGTTGTGAATATAATATGTTGGATTTGGAATGTACATCTTGCCAAAGTTGATGGTAAACATGGCTGGGGTCCAGGACAGAAATCTAGGAAAGGACCCCAAAGTCCATTACCAGGCTGCGCCTTCAGCTTCCAGCATGCAGGCTTTCTCTGGCCAAGGAACCAACCCCTAACACCATCCCTGGCATGTGCCGTCTTTATATTTTGCACAGGAGCAAATGCCTTTCTTTCTTGTTTCTCTGGTGTTGTACTACATGCAATGTCTAGTTTCTTGGGGTTTCCATTTAATTTATATTTCTAGAGTTTGTGGTCACTTATTCTGTATTTGGCATTTGTGTCTTGGGTGTGTGACTGAGATATTCTGTTAGCATGAAGTTTCCATGTAGCATTCTGTAGTAATTTGGCTTGTCCAGCTTTCCTGATAAATGTATTTGTATTTTAGGGCCCTACTATAATATTTAAGGCACTTCTTTTTCATAGGTAGGATCTTTGTTTTTGGAAGTTAGTGTTGGCATGGTAGATTTGCTCAAGGTTCTGAGTGACTTTTGTTTTATAGATTTTTTTAAAGTTAATTTATAATATGTCTGTAATTGAGATTACACTAGAAAACAAAATTTCTTTATATGATGAGTTTTATGGAGAATTGTCCTTGCTGTGCTCTGTATCCATTGTTGGTGGAGGGCCAGGAGGTTCTCTGGATGCAGAATGTGTTTGGCTTCAATACCATATATGTGTTGGAGGACCATGGCTCAGTGGGGCTGAATAGTGCAGTCTATTGTACTTCCCTTAGCTCTAAATTGGCCTGCAGCCACTGAAGCCTGCATTGCAACCCTCATTGAAGTTATGGGGAGTGGGGTAGGGACAGAGCATGGGTGCATCAGGTTTGCTGTTTTTTTCTTTTTCAAAAAAGTTGGCAACTCTAGTGCCCACCCCTCCAACCTGTTGGCCCACCCAAAAATTGCCTTCTGGCTACGCCACTGGCACACTCTATCACAGACACTGTCTCTGACACACTCTCTGTCTATCACACTCTACATCTCTCATACACACTCTCTCTCAAACATACACTCCGAGAAAAATCTTTCTAGTGCCCGTTTCATTTCTGACAGAAACGGGCCTTTTTTACTAGTGTACAATATGTTAAAATAATAAGAGAATCAGGTAGACAGTATAAAACATAAAAAGTAAACAAAATGGTGATACAATGAGAGAATAGGGAAGGGAAAAATGACGGCATATTCTGAGAAAGGATGATAGGGAAAGACTAGGACAGCCGAGGGCAAGATTCCCCGGGCTCAGCATCCAAGGTGGACCCGGCATCGGCAACACTTTCAGAGGTAGGCAGAAGGTTCTGCTCCCTCGGTCTGTCTCTCTCCTGCTCCTCTGTGTCAGGACCCAGGTGATTGTGTTAACACAATGAATTGGGTCCTGGCACACAGGAACAGGAAAGTGACAGACTGAGGAAGGATTAGACATAGGAAGATAAGGGGGGGGGGGGGCTGCAGGGGTGGGGCGGCGGCATCCTGAGTGAGAGGTGGCCTGGCCTGAGTGGGGTGTGTGGCCTGAGTGGGGAAGTAGGGGCGGAGGCAGCTGCGGCTCGAGTGGGGGGATCTATGGCTCTGGCAGTCCCGCCCCGGGCCCAGCTCTGTCTCTTGGTGGCCCTTGGAAAGGCTACAAACAAGGGGAAGTAAAACATCCCTCATTCAGTTGGGAAATGCAAATTTTGAAGAGAAGATTAGACAAACATCTATATGTGACAGGTTTAGGTACATTTTTAACGAAAACAACCAAAACAACAACAAAAAAAGAAGACAATCCCCCAATGCAAAAGCCACAGAATAGAAAAAGTAAGTGTGTGTTGGGGGAGGGGGGGACGACTAATAACACTCCAACATGAGGGTGTACTGAAAAAATTTATTAAGGCAAAATCTTAAGATGCAGATCTATGCTTTGGCACAAGAGCACCTGCTTCAGGAGTCAATCTCAATAAGGATGATTAAGGATAACAGTATTCACAATTCTGGTTGATTAAAATAAATACAAAAAAATCTCCAGACATGAATGCCAGCAAAAATGCTGAGCTGAAACAATTGCTCTCAGATACACAAAAATATGGTGTAGCCCTGAGTGAAGAGCAATCTACATAGTTGTTTTAGCTCAGCATTTTTGCTGGAAATCATGTTTGGAGATTTTGTGTATTTATTTTAATCAACCAAAATTGTGAGTACTGTTATCCTTAATCATCCATATCAATATTGTTGACTCCAAAATGAAGATCTGCATCTTACGATTTTGTCTTAATAAACTTTTTTAGTACAACCTCCTGTTGGAATGTGATTGGTCTCCCCCCACCCCCTACTTTTTCTTTCTATTTTATAAGTTTAGGTACAACAGATTCTACCTAGAGGCATTGGGATGGGCTACATCAGTGCTTCTCAATCTGCTTCTTGAGAAAAGAATATGCAAAAAGTGGCACAAGGACGTGTTTCTAATACAAAAACATTTAAACTATATAACCAAACAAAAAAAAATTGTTTAAGTCTGATAATCACCAAAGGAAAAATGTTTTGAGAGTGGGCATTTGGGGGGGGGGGGGGGGGGGGGGTGTCATAGGCATGAAATGGGCAATCTTACATGCTGTATGTTTTTTGTGATAACAGACAGCAAAATGATTTCCTTGTGCCAAAAAGAAGAATGTCATGAATTAGATCTGCTTTAAAAACGACTAGTTCAAGATCAAACTTGTCTTTGGACCCATTTGTGATTTTGCTGAGCTGGAGAGTGGAGAGGTGGAATTGTTGGTTTGTGAAAAGAGTGGAGAGTTTGCTGACTGGTCAGTGACCTTTGTGTCTTTGCCCCTGCCTGAACCTTTGGACCCTCATATTTCCTGCCTTGCCTCTTCTGTGTCTCACCTCCTCAAGTCCGTGCCCATACCTAGCTAGCCCCCAGCCAGTTGCGTTCCTAGGGGGGCTGACACCCGGGGAGGATCGCCGATGCCCCCCCCCCGGGTGCAGCGCGACCCCCCCCCCCCCAGCGAAATGACGGACACAAACGGGCTGGGGGGGCGGGCGCGGGACTCCCCTCCCCTTACTCTGCTATCCCTGGTGGTCTAGTGGTACCTCTTCGTCTTCGGGGCAGGAAAGAGCCCCCTCTTTCCTGCCCGGAGCGCTGCTGCTAGCTGCCCTGCATACTGTGAGTCTGGCTCTCGGCGTTTCAAAATGGCCGCCGAGAGTTGAAGCAGCCTCGCGAGACTTCAACTCTCGGTGGCCATTTTGAAATGCCGAGAGCTGGACTCACCACAGGATGCAGGGCAGCTGTCAGCAGCGCTCCGGGCAGGAAAAAGGGGGCTCTTTTCTGCCCCGAAGAGGTACCTCTAGACCTCCAGGGATATTAGAGTAAGGGGAGGAGAGGTGACGGGGGGGGGGGGGGAGTGGAGATGACAGGGGGGAGGCAAGGTAATTGGGGGAGGAGGGGAATATGCGCCAGGGGCGGGGTGAGGGCTGGGAAGGGGCGGGGCGGGGACGTGAAAGGGGCAGCTCCCCCCGGCGAAACAACACCCCCCCCCCCCCCGGTGCATCTTTACCTGCTGGGGGGGGGGTGGCGCGCGTCTGTCGGCAACGCTCGTTCCCTGCTCCCTCTGCCCCGTTACAGGAAATAACCCGTTCCGGGGCCAGATGGAGCAGAGAACGAGCATTGCCGACAGACGCGCGCCACCCCCCAGCGGCGTGCACCCGGGGCGGACCGCCCCCACCGCCCCCCCCCTTAGTACGCCACTGCCCCCACACCTGTCCCTTGCTCTGTAGCTTGACCCCTTTCCCCACCAAACCCTCACTGTCCCCAAACCCTCACACCTCCCTTTCAAACCCCCTACCTGCTTGTCTTCTATCTCTCAATGTTCCTCTGTTTGTCCACTCCCAGTTTGTCATTGTGGTTCATGTTGCAACTGTTTGCATGAGGACTACGTATTGGTACAGGGAGAGACTGTGTTGTGTGTTGCTGCCATTTGTGTGAAGACTGTGTGCTGGTGCTGGAAGAGTGAATGCTGGGTGCTGGTGTGGGTCTCACTGGGTGTAGTAGGTGGTGAAATGCACAGTGGTGTTGCTGGGCTTAGTGGGTTGCACCTGTGGTGGTGGGACACCTGTATGTCAGTCATGGATGTGTTGCATGCTATTGTGGCTGACACTTTGCTGGATGTGGATGAGAGTTTGGAGTGGAAGCCCAGGAGGAGATACCCCAGTTCCAGAGTATTTAGGCCCAGGATCCGCTTCATGGACCTCACTGACCAGCAATGCCTTACTAGGTACTGCTTTGATAAGGCTGCCATACAGCTCCTCTGTAACCAGCTACAACCCCTCCTGAAGGCCAGGACATGCAGGAATAATCCAGTGCCAGTCTACCTTAAGGTCACTGCCTCCCTCGCCTTTCTTGCCACTGACACTTTTCAGTCAGTGCTAGCAGTCAATGCAGGCCTCACCCAGCCTGCCATCCCCAGATGCCTTGCCCCATAGGTAGACTGACCACTGGAACAATAGGGCAATGCTCGAGGGCCCAGAGCAGTAGGGGGCCCACTCTCCCCTAAATTCCATCTAATGTAATCATTTTTGATAGGTGGTTAGGGGCCCATGGCCCTTATTGCCAGAGGGCCCAGAACACTATCAGTCCACCCCTGCCTTGCCTAGTTCCTCAATGCCTTCCTCTCCCACACCTCAGACTATATTACCTTCCCCACTACTGCTCAGGCCCTCCAGAACAACATGGTTCAGTTCTATATCATAGACCGCGTTCCCTCAGTCATTGGTGTCATCGACTGCACACACATCGCACTCAGAAACACCCCCCTTGGGTACACAAGATCTATAGGAACAGAAAATCATATCACTCCATAAACATGCAGGTCATATGTGATGCCCAGGGGAGATTGTGGACATGTGTGCTTGCTACCTGGGGAGGACCACACACAATGCATATATCCTGCAACATTCTGGAATCTACCACAGGTTTGACCGAGGGTAGATCACCAGTGACTGGCTCCTTGGTAAACAGTACTGGGATTCCTAACCCCCAGACCCATTCTCCCCCCCCCTTATGTCATACACCCTACCTCCCTCAACATGTCCCCAGAACCTACACCCATGACCCTCACTGCATAAGGTTCACATACAAATGTACACCCATGTCTGTGAATCCTGCTCTCTCCACAGGTGACAGAGGCCACTCCCAGTGAACCTGGTTAATGACTTCCACTGTCCACCCTTAAAATGAGGTGGAGGAGGAATATAACAAGAACGCCCACACCATCACTGAGTGCACCTTTGGCCACTTGAAAAACAAATTCAGATGTCTCAACTGTTCTGAAGGGGAGCTCCTCTATAGCCCAGAAAAGGTCGCCACGATATTCATGGCCTACTGCATGCAGCACAACTTTGCACTGCAATGAAAATAGCCCCTGCCATAGGATATGCAGCAGCAGGCAGACCAAGAGGATGATGCCCAATGGGACAGGTGGTAGAACTAGAGGACATGAATTGAGGTTGAAGGGGAGCAGACTCAGGAGTAATGCCAGGAAGTATTTTTTCATGGAGAGGATGGTGGAAACATGGAATGCCCTCCCGCGGGAGGTGGTGGAGATGAAAACGGTAATGGAATTCAAACATGCAATGGGTAAACACAAAGGAATCCTGTTTAGAAGAAATGGATCCATGGAATCTTAGTGGAGATTGGATGGCAACACCGGTAATTGGGAAGCAAAACCAGTGCTAGGCAGACTTCTACCGTCTACGCCCTGATTGGACTGAATAGATATGAATAGGCTTGAGTATAAATTTTAAGGGGCTTCGACATTAGCTTCAGAACGTTTAGTACAAGAAGAGTGCGGGACAGACTTCTACGGTCTATGACCTGAGAATGGCAAGGACAAATCAAACTCAGGTAGACATATGAAGTATTGCATACCATGTAAAATGAGTTTATCTTGGGCAGACTGGATGGACCGTACAGGTCTTTATCTGCTGTCATTTACTATATTATATGTTACTATGATGACCCCCTCCATCCACAGAGCTGACCGGGGACCACCCCAGCTGGGGGTCCATGCCAGACAAAGACTCATACAGTCCAATTTCCAGTAAAGGTCAGTGCAGTATTTGTTTGTGCTCACCATATCTTATTCTATTCCCCACCACCACCACCATCCTCCCCTCCTCCAACATACACACACCCCCTCCCCCAGCACTCACACCCCAAACTCTACAGGATTGGAAAGAATCCCAGTATAAATCCTGTACCTCCAGTTCTGTATCACAAACTCCAAATTCCCCAATAATGGAGCTATCTCCCTTACAACTTGCCATACAAAAAATATTCAAACTGTGATCATCACCTCAGACACAGACCTCCCCCTCTCCCCGCAGATAGCTTGGGGGTGACTCCCCCTCCCTGTCTTTTATGGCTGTTGGGCTATTTTCAGTGCTCGCTTGTTTAAAAGAAAAATGCACGCAGCAGGTCTCTCCTTAAAGGGAACACTGCCTTTGACTGTATTTATTTATAATTACATATGCTCTTTAAAGCGTAAACCACTGAGATGTGCTTAACTTGAGCAGTATATTAAGTGGAGCAAATAAATAAATACATTTTGAGCCCATGTATCAGAATTGCTGTTATCTTCACTACTGGAGCATCCCTCATGCCCATTTCAATGAGGCTTCTCTGGCAGTGCGTTATGCCATTAGGAGGTTTCACTGGCACTGTTACAGAACAATGTCTATAGAAGCAATTAGATTATTGGACTGACACCTTCATTTAAAGAGTCTCCTCACCTTGTACTGCCTAACAGACATTGCTCATCAGTCTGGCATCCTTGAATGTCACAATCCCAGTTACAATTTTGCAACATATAATTCAGTGGTTAGGGTTAACATATACAGGACCAGTGCAAGGATATTAGTTGACCTAATTTGTGCCCCCTCATTAATTTTCAGGACCCTTGACCCCCCCCCATCCCCACCCAACTATCATGTCCACACCAATACCGCCCCTCTAAAAATAAACTATGTAAATGGGCAGTTTGAAAATTACTCCCCCTCCCTTCCAGTAAAAGTACGTCTTTTGTTTGTGTGGTTGTCTGAACCTATTGTTTTGCTTTGACTGCAGCTGTTCTCTGGCACCCCCAGAATCTACTGCCCAGGCAACTGCCTAGTCCTGCCCAATGATTGGGCTGGCCCTGGTTATACAGCCCAGTATCTCTAACAGGAATAAGAAGGCTTTAGGTATGATCATGTATGATTGACTCATTCTCACAGTCTAGCCATTTTTTCTCAACGTGCAGGGGTAATGTAGCATGTAGAGGTGTGAATTGTGCAGAGTCTTATCTTGACAGGTCAGATTCTAGCTTTTCAGACGCTCTTCTGTTCAATTAATTTTCCTGTCTGCAGTAGCACAAATGGGGCACCGGAGCTGCAGCTGCAATGCAGAACACTGTTCGCATTCACTTTTTGTCTAGAGATCTGTATGCAGTGGCAAAGATACTCAGAAGCAATTTGTACCATGTGAGAGAAGAGCATTATTTGGAGAAATGTTATATCCTATGAAATGTGTCCCCTGTCCATTTGCACTCCCCCCCCCCCAAAAAAAAAATCAACTCTTCTTGCTATGACTTGTTTTTGAATGAAATATTATAGAAAGGGTCTAAATAGAAAGTGGGAGTTCTATACGGATTGATTTATTTATTTGATAAAATGATCTCAGAAGAGCAGATGTAACGAGAATTAGGAATTGTTAAAATGATCCTGTATTGTATAACATACAATTGGGAAATCAACAGTGAAATTAAATAATCCACAGTTGTTTCGGGGAGATGGGGGGGGGGAGGATTCTCTTATTCCTTAGTGTTCATCCATATCTGAGAATGGAAAGGATTAGCGGTGGGCATGTAAGGGTTTTTATGCTGTTGCTCTTTTGTTGGTTCTGCAGATGTTTGTTAACTTACACTGCTTTCATTTGTCATGCAATTTATTTATGGCTGTACTTTGCTGTACAGATGCCGAGAAAGAATAATCTACTATTCTATTCTACAGCACAGATATCTCGAGAACCACGCTGATTGGTGTTTATGACCGAATAATCCTCACAGATGCTGTGACAAATGTGCTGAGAGGCACTCTGCTGAATGCAGGGGCAGCAGAGTATATTTTTCTTGGGGTGGGGGCACTCAAGTTCCATCCTGTAGCTCCCACCCTGATTTCACCCACCACATTTACTCTTAGTCAGTCTTACGTACATTTTTTTTCATGTAAATTATAGGGAGGGAAATTCTATAGTGCCAAGCAACCTTTATAGAATAATGCTTAGTGTGGATTCCCGCACCCAGGATTTACGCCTGCTGAAATCTGGTGTAAATGCTGGCATGAAACTAATGGCAGTTGGGCATATAAATGAGCCTATTCAATAACACTGCGCCTAAATTATGGGAAAGCCCCTCTCCCGACTGCGCCCCCTTTTCAGTTGCATTTAGGTGCACAGTGTTATAGAAAAACACATAGGTAGAACTGTCTGTAAGTCCTAATTAGTGCTAATTAATGTCAATAATTGTTTGCTAACAACTCATTAACTAATTAGTTTGCATGCAGATCTGGGATCCCCACCCATATTGAGGTGACCTGTATAGAATCTGGGGGTTACAGGGCACCTATGTGATACCTGTTTTACAAAGGAAAGTAGGAGCCTACAAGCTGGACTGCTATAAATTCCAAAACAAACCTTACGTGGAAAATGCAAGAATGTAGATTGTGAGTACCTTAACAACAAAAAAGAGGACACAAAATAAAATGCAGCCTAGCCCTCAGCCCCACCCTAGCTGCTCAGTCACCTTGATCCCCCAAGAAAGCCAGATGCTGTAAGTAGTGAAAATACTGGCAAAGTAACAGAAATTCATTTTCTTCCTTGCTCTGCTAAATGCGAAATGAAAAAATGTACATTTCCAAAAAAGCAAATATCCATGAGCTTGTCCCCCTTTCCTTTCCCTCCCATCCATGAGCAGCATATCCCCCTCTCCTCTCCTCTCTATCCCCTTCTATCCATATGTTATATTTCCCCCTTTTCCCTCCCCCCATGTATGTCCCCCTCCCCAATCTCTTTTCCAGCCTCCCTCCACCCACTATTTTTACAGCCCTCTCCCTCCCTCCCTCCACTCACCTACCCACACCCATATGACTCCATCCACCTCCCCTTCACCTCACCTCACCTCATCTCATGTAACTTATCATGCCCTGGTGGTCTTGTGGCTCTTCGGGGCAGAAAGGAACTCCACTTTTTCCTGTCCGGCACTGCCGCTGACCTACTTGCTGCTGGCACTGCTTCAAAATTGCTGCCTTGACTTCAAGCGGTGGCCTCGAGATAAGTACATAAATACATAAGTATTTCCATACTGGGACAGACCGAAGGTCCATCAAGCCCAGCATCCTGTTTCCAACACTTGCCAATCCAGGTTACAAGTACCTGGCAAGATCCCAAAACAGAACAATACATTTTATGATCACTGTTGTCAAGCGGACCCAGCACCATTACCTCCTGCACCATATCATGCGCTCCACTAAGGACTAGGTCTCTAATTTTCCCCCTCATGTTGGTTCCTGAAACAGTTGTGTGTAACTCTTTACTGCTAATTAAGTGCTTGTTAACACCAATAATTGATTGTCACCTAAGTAGCTAATTAGTTTGTGCACGGATCTGTGCGCCCTATATAGAATCTAGGGGGTTAGTAACCAAAAGTGCCTGGGTGAGACAAGCAACAGTAGAACAACTATGACAGCTAAAGAAGATGTTTGTCAACATCTTGGCACTTAGGTGGGCAAGATGGTGAAGTAAAGCACGGAGGAACAGTGGCGTACAAAGGGGGGGCAGTGGGGGTGGTCCGTCCCGGGTGCACGCCGCTGGGGGGGGGTGCTGCGCGCCGGTCAGCTTCCTTCGTTTCCATCTCCCTCTGTCCCGGAACAGGAAGTAACCTATTCCAGGGCAGAGGGAGCATGGAAACGAAGGAAGCTGACTGGCGCGCGGCACCCCCCCCCCCCCCCCTCAACAGCGTGCAACCGGTTGGGGGGTCTTTCACCGGGGTGGGGGGGTGTCCTTTCGCCGGGGGGGGGTCGCATTGCACCGGGGGGGGGTTCTGCACCCGGGGGGCGGGGTGCACCGGCGATCTGCCCCGGGTGTCAGCCCCCCTAGGAACGCCACTGCGGAGGAAGTAGCTCTTGCTTGAGTGGCAGCTCTGTAATTTTAAATGAGTTCTTACCTCAGTTTCCTTCCTCCATAGAGTGGAGGAGTGGCCTAATGGTTAGTGCAGTGGCCTGAGAACATGGGGAACTTGGTTTGGTTTCCACTACAACTACTTGTGACTTTGGGCAAGTGTCTTAACCCTCCATTGCCCCAAGTACAAAATAAGTACCTGTATATAATATGCTTTGATTGTAACCACAGAAAGACAGTATATCAAGCCCCATCCCCTTTTCCTGGAGATGGGGCAAGCAACAGACTCCTGACCATCTGTCACAAACATCTATTTCCCGCCAGCCAGAGATCACTTGCTTTCTTCAATCCTCATTGAGGGGTGATTGGGCTGTGAGGAAGAGCCTCAATCTTAGCAGTGAAGTTTGCTGAGCCCACAGGGGCTATTGACCCCTCCAGCGCTCTGTACCTGAAAGCTGAATGAACAATTCCAACAGTGCAAACTGCACTGATGGAAGTTGCTGTGGGTGGGGTTCAGCCACTAGTGGAAACATCTCAGGCTATGGAGGCTGCTGCTAGAGATACTGGGGCAGATGAAACATTGATTCTTTTACCTGCCTTGAAGAAACCAGCACATATAACCTTGGAATCTCTTTGGACCGTGTTGGACTCCATTTACCAGATATACTCTGGTTTTAAACCCTCTTTACAGCAGAACGCATTAAGGATTCAGAAGTTGGAACAGGATGGTGAGTGTAATATGGAAAAAATAAAGGAGATTTTTGACCAGGCTCAGCAAATGAAGCAAACACACACGTCTTTAATTCATGACAAAAATCTCCTCTACCATAGGGTTGAAAATGTTGATAATCAAATAAGTCAATTAAATTTAAGACTTCTGAATTTTCATAAATTGATGACAGTGACACCTAAAGAGCTCTTGTAACGATTTCTTAAGGAGAACTTTAAATATACAGCTGAAGGTTTATCACCTTTACATAGAATTTATTTCATCCCTAAGGCTCAGTCAGCTCAGGAGTCGCAGCAAAAGATCTTTACAAGATGTTTCCTCTGATAGTTTGGATATTTCTGGAATTTTAGAGAGTTCTGCAGAGGAAGTTTTGGGAAGAATTACCCTCCTAGTTACTTTTCTTTTCCTGCAGGATAAAGAGGTTGTGGCAGCCATTTTTGCAGGCAGCCGTGAGAGGCAGGAGTGAGGAGGCTGCGCTCCTACCCCCAACAACCCCCACTGGATCACCAGGGATAGAGATAGGCCCAGGGAGGGTGCTTACCTGGATGGCTGGGGGGTTGGGGTGGGGGGCATTCTGGGGAGAGAGGGCTGTTTCCTGGTCACAGGCTTGGGGGTGGGGTGGGAGATTTGTCAGGGTGGGAGGGGGCTCGGGGGGGGGGGGGGAGTCAACTTTTTCTAAGAAAATGTTATGTGAGTGCCAACCCGATATTTAGTATTGGCACCCGCATCACTCAGTCGCCTAATTTAAGACACCTTTTGAGCAGTCCTAAATTAGGCCACTGAGTGATGTGGGGTACCAACACTGAATATTTTTGGCACCCATATAACCTCGGGCTCCTCTACAGTGCTGCCCCCTGTACCACCCTTGACCTGCGGGTTTTTTTTTTTTGATGATGGTCAGAGGCAATATTCAGCAGATTGCCCGCTTTAGTCCCACTGAATATTGGGAGTTAGGTAGCAACAGGGGACTTAAGCTGGCAGAAGCCTCCCATACCCAAGTAAATCGCTTTGAATGTCAGCCCATACGTTTCTGGATTGATGTAAATGGACACTAAACCAGAGAAAAATGTTCCAGGCTGTTCATCAAACTGTTTTGTCCCTGAGGGCAAATTTTCAATCAAAATATCCATATCAATGTTTAGTTTTTTACGAAGATACTAAATATGTCTTCTGTGATATATAATTACAATTTTTCCTAGAAGGTAAAGAAAGGTCTGATTTGCACAGTAGGAGACACTACTCCAGTGTTATGTGAAAAGTTGGTGGAATAGACTTTAGGCTAGGATGTCTTACTCATTGTCTGGTAAAGCTGCTTTTCAATTTAATTATCTTCCTTTGAGAATTCCTTGTATCTTGCCCTCCCCCCCCCCCCCCCCCCCCCCCCCCCATGTGGACTTACATACCAGGGCTTTAAAATGTTTTTTTTTCTTGTTATATTTTCTTATTTTCTCTTTAATGATATATGCTTTGGTTTCCTAAAACCATACAAGAACATAAGACCTTTGAAGTCAGAATGATTGAATATTTTAACACCCAACAGAAAGGACTTAACAAGGACCTGGGGTTCCTAGCCCATTATAAACCATAAAGCTGTATGTCTCTGTTGATCACCCTCCCCTCATCTATCCACACCCATCCTGTTGGAATATCAATGATATGCTTTGATGTCCCCATGCATACCTCCTACCCACCCCCATCCTCCCACCCTGTCAGACTGTCATAGTAATGCTTGAATGTTTTCACTTATATACACTGTCAGCTAGCACATTTGCTTATTTCCGATCTGAGGAAGAAGGGCAACCTTCGAAAGCTAATCAAGAAATGTATTAAGTTATGTCCAATAAAAAAGGTATCATCTTATTTTCTTTTCCATGTTTTATTTTGTTTGATTTCTATAGATTCTACATGGAATGTTGCTATTCCACTAGCAACATTCCATGTAGAAGTCAGCCCTTGTAGATCACCAAGTGGCCGCGCAGGCTTCTGCTTCTGTGAGTCTGACGTCCTGCACGTACGTGCAGGACGTCAGACTCACAGAAACAGAAGCCTGCGCAGCCTTCTACATGGAATGTTGCTAGTGGAATAGCAACATTCCATGTAGAATCTCCAATAGTAGCAACATTCCATGTAGAATCTCCAATGGTATCTATTTTACTGTCATAGTAATGCTTGAATGTTTTCACTTATATACACTGTCAGCTAGCACATTTGCTTATTTCCGATCTGAGGAAGAAGGGCAACCTTCGAAAGCTAATCAAGAAATGTATTAAGTTATGTCCAATAAAAAAGGTATCATCTTATTTTCTTTTCCATGTTTTATTTTGTCTGATTTCTATTGATAACCTTCTGAAAGGTAGTAAATAGAAATAAATCAAAACATAGAAAAGAAAATAAGATGATATCTTTTTTTATTGGACTAACTTAATACATCTTTTGATTAGCTTTTGAAGGTAACCCTTCTTCAAATTGGAAATAAGCAAATATCAGAATATATACGTGAAACACAAAAGCATTCCAATGACAGTCTTACAGAAAGATGGTGGGGTGGGAAGAACAGGTAGAGTAAGGTGGGTGAGAGCCAGGGAGAGATGGATGGTTGATAAGAGGGTGGCAAAACAATAGAATTCAAATTTATGGTTTATAATGGACTAGAAAACCCAGATCTTTTTTGAGTCCTGTCTGGTGGGTTTCAAAATATTTCATCATTTTAACTTCAAAGATCTTACATTCTTGGATTGTCTTAAAATTTCCTTTTAGTTGTCTTACCATAAGATCATTCATGTAGTGTTCTGGTTTTGTAAAGTGCTGTTCCACAGAGGTGGCATCCTAGTTGGCAATGGAATGTTTAATATTGTATCTATGTAAACTGAGTCTTGTCTTAAGCATCTGGCTTATTTCTCCAATATAGCACCCTTCTTCTTGCATTTTGCATTGAATGATATATACTACATTTGAGGATGAGCATATAAAGGATCCCTTTGTACCGAATGTTTTTCCCATGTGAGTGATTGTAGGATCCTGTGAGATGTGCTGGCACAGTTTGCAGCTAGGCATATTGCAGGGACATATGCTATTCTCTTCTTTTTGAGCTTGAATATATGGTTTCCCCTTTCTGACTTTCCTTCCCTGTCCTACTCAAATAGCTTAACTGAATTTCACCAAGCTAGAGCCAGGAAGAACAAGGTGCTAGTGTGTGTGTGTGTGTGTGTGTGTTTTTTTTGGGGGGGGGGGCTTCCCTGGCTTTAGGGCACAGCGATAGATAGAAGCATTGAAAGTGGTATAAGTCAGAAGGATCAGGGCACATCACCTCACCTCAAGCGCAGACATCCTCCACCACTCATGTCTGAGATCTTTGCACTCCTTCCCTAATCTCTGTAGCTCCCAGAGGCATAGCTAGGTGGGGTGCAAGGGGAGCAGCCTTCCTCAAAAAGATTTTGAATAAAATGACACCTATGCAGATCAGCCCTTCAGCTTCACACTGACATCTATTTTACAAAAGGTTTGCTCTCATCAAAACCTGGCTACGCTTCTGCAAAGCTGAAACCCCGTGAATGGCAAGAAGTTATTTTCTTTTAAAACTGCATTTTCAAACAAGTTACATCAAAGAACACAATTCTGAGCGGTGATGTGGTAGCTGTGTTAGTCCACTTTTAAAGGTAATAAATAGAAATAAATCAAAACATAGAAAAGAAAGTAAGATGATACCTTTTTTATTGGACTAACTTAATACATCTTTTGATTAGCTTTCAAAGGTAACCCTTCTTCTTCAGATTGGATACAGGGGTGTAGCCAGAGCCTGAGTTGGGGGGGACATTTTAGTCTAACGCCCCACTGCCTCACCCCCACACTGCTTTGCCGCTCTCCCTCATCTCCTCGCCGCTTTCCCTCACCACCTTGTCGCTCCCCCCAAAAAAGGAAATACCTTTGCTGGCGGGGGTCCCCAACCCCCACCAGCTGAAGCCTTCTTCAGCACCGGTCTCCAGTGTAGCCACGTTCACAGCCCTGCGCTTTCCTCTTGCTGACGTCCTGTGCACGCTCCTTTACGTGAAACTGAGCATGCTCAGTTTCACTTAAAGGAACGTGCAGGACGTCAGGAGGAAGAAAGAGCATAAGGCAGGGAACGCGGCATGCCGGAGACCAGCGCTGAAGTAGGCTTCGGCTGGTGGGGGTTGGGGACCCCCCGCCAGCAAAACCAGGGGCCCAGATGAAATTTGGGGGCCCAGGCCCCCTGTGGCCCCACCTAGCTACGCTACTGGATTGGAAATAAGCAAATGTTGACAAATATCAGAATATATAAGCGAAATACAAAAGCATTCCAATGACAGTCTCACAGGAAGAGGGAGGGATAGGTTAGGTGAGAAACAGGGAGAGCTGAGTGGATGAAAGTCAGGGAGAGATGGATGGTTGATAAGATGGTGACAAAGCAGTATAATTTTATGGGTTATAATGGGCTAGGAAACAGAAATTAGTGAAAAGCAAACTCCCAGTCTGCATGTATGTTTGGGAAAGCAGAGGGGGGCAGGGTTGGAAAGAGACAGACTGAACTGATATGAGCAAGAACATCAGGAGCAAGACTAATGGTAAGAAGGGAAGAGAGAGGCTTGTCTGGGATAAAGGAAAGGCAAGATGAGCAGTGGAGAGAGCAAGATGAGAAGAAGATGGGAGAGAATATAAGGGAAACAATCTGGCCACGGAGGGAGGGGGACACTGGGCTGGGGGGTGAGGGTTTAAAGAAATGAGACAGGCTGAGCTGGGCAGAGATGGGTAGTAACAAAGTACTTCTACTTTGTTACTGTACTTAAGTACAATTCACAGTACTTTTACTTGTAACGAGTTACATTTTTTTCCAATACTTTTTAATTCAATTCAATTCTTGTACACCACTAATATCCCCTTTCCAGGGTTCAGTACGGTTTACATTCTAGGTGAGACAAAAGCAGATAATGTTAGTGTGAGGTATGAGAAACATTAGAGACCATTGATGTAATGTAATGCAATTGGTGTAACAAATTACATTTAAGCTGTACTTTTGTACTTAGTAACATCCCTCTGCAGGCTTTTCAAGTGATGACAGGTACAGCTTGCAGCTGATTGGGCCTGAAATTCCAGTCCCAAAAACAGTTGAGCTGGGACCAGAAGTTTGGACCCAATCACATACAAGCCAGGGTCTGACATCACCTGGAAACCCTAGTCCCCGCCCTCTACACCTGCCTAGCACAGCTGTTGTTGTCAAGCGCAGCTTCCTCCCCAGCCTGACCTGTACCTTCTATGCCTGCACAGCCTGCTCCCTCTCCCATCCCAAGCACCATAGCCCTGCAGCACAGTCTTGCTCCCTCCCTTCTGTTGCACCTCTGCTGGGCTTGCGCTAATAAACTACTTTGGGTGATGCGCCGGAACCTGGCTCTCTGCAGCGCCACTAGTGCTTTCTGTGCCAAGCCCACCTCCTCTGATATAAACTTTCAGGACTGGTAAATGGCGTTCCTAGGGTGGCTGACACCCGGGGTGGATAGCCGATGCGTCCCCCCCCCAGGAGAAATGACACCTCCCCCCGGGTGCATTTTTACCTGCTGGGGGGTGCCACGCGCCTGTCGGCTTCGCTCGTTCCATGCTTCCTCTGCCCCGGAACAGGAAGTAACCTGTTCCGGGGCAGAGAGAGCACCCCCCCAGCGTCATGCACCCGGGGTGGACCGCACCCACCGCCCCCCCTAGGAACACCACTGGGACTGGTGTAGGAAGCACTAGTGGCGCTGCAGAGTAGTTTTTTAGAGCTGTACTTTATTACTTTTACTTGAGTAATTTTTTGGGATAAGACTTTCTACTTTTACTTCACTACTTTTGAAGTCAGTACTTTTACTTTTTACTTAATTACTTTTAAAAAGCAATGAACCCATCTCTGGAGCTGGGGCAAACCTGGTTGAGTTCTTTACTTACCCATGCCCTGGCTCTGCCACTAACTTTCTGTGTGTGACTTATAAATATATTAGTTATCTATTTAATTCATGGATACACTGAGCTACCTTTTATCCTTCACTTGAGACCTCATCACCTCTGTGCACAGCTTCCAAACTATCCATTTCCAAAAGAGGAATTAAAGGCCAGTCCTGAATTTTTGACAGTGCCATTCTTATGGAACCTACAGCCCCTGATTTTAATGGGTAAAATCAGGGACCACAAATGCCACACTGCTTTGGGATGCAAGTGCAAACCAGAGCTGACTAAAAAGTCTTCCTCCAGGAACATGGCACCTGTGTATTCTGTTTCCCCTCCCTAGTGCCCTACTCCAGATTTTAAACCTAACCAATAAACTTTTTTTTTTTTTTTAGTTTTAAATGATTTTTATTGTTTCACTCACAAGTGAAGCTACAAGAATGGTATGGGATTTGCGTTAAAAGACGTATGAGGAGAGACTTGCTGACCTGAACATGTATACCCTGGAGGAAAGGAGAAACAGGGGTGATATAATACAGACGTTCAAATATTTGAAAAGTATTAATCCGCAAATGAACCTTTTCCAAAGATGGGAAGGCGGTAGAAATAGAGGACATGAAATGAGATTGAAGGGGGGCAGACTCAAGAAAAATGTCAGGAAGTATTTTTTCACGGAGAGAGTGGTGGATACTTGGAATGCCGTCCTGCGGGAGGTGGTGGAGATGAAAACGGTAACGGAATTCAAAAATGCGTGGGATAAACATAAAGGAATCCTGTTCAGAAGGAATGGATCCTCAGAAGCTTAGCGGAAATTGGGTGGCAGAGCTGGTGGCAGGAGGCGGGGCTAGTGCTGGGCAGACCTCTACGGTCTGTGCCCTGAAAATGACAGATACAAATCAAAGTCAGGTACACACATAAAGGAGCTCATATGAGTTTATCTTGTTGGGCAGACTGGATGAACCGTACAGGTCTTTCTGTGCCATCATCTACTATGTTACTCAAGTTACTATGTTACTATGTATTAGAGCTTCTTGCCCTGCTGAAATATGTCTTCTTTAGTGGAAACCCTTTATCATCCAACTTTTTGCAGTGCATTCAGGACAATATTTGTGTTCGTGTCTTATGCTGAGCTCTGCACCGAAGGAGCGCTTAAACTGCATATCCTATATAATAAAACGCGTCTCCAACATTCTGAAGCTGACTGCATGGCTGAGGCATTCCTGCTCTCTGTATCCATCTCCTGAATTGGCATCACGTACTTCTGGGTTCATTGCAAGCAGAAGTGACCAACCACACGAGGTTTCTCGGCTTCAGAATGTTGGAGGTGCATTCTATTAAATAGGATTGGTCAGTTCCTTGAAGCACAGCCAGAGCTCAGCATCCTGCACAGTAAGGCTCAGACACCAGAGAGAGAGGGGGGGGGGGCCTGACACCAGAGAGGGGGGGTATCTCTGTCACACATACTCTCTCTCACACACACACACACACTCTCTCTCACACAGTCAATGTCTTTCTTTCTCTCTCTCACTCTCACACACTGTCTCTCACACACTCTATGTCTCACACTGTATCACATTCACTCTCTATGTGTCACACAGTCACTCACACACTCTCTTGGTCTCATACACTCAGTCTCACAGAGAGTCTGTGTCTCACACACACTCTCTCGCACAAACTGTATCTGTGTGAAACACACTCTCTCTCACACTGTGTCTCACATACGCACTTGCACACACTCTCATTCTCACACACACACTCTCTCTCTCACAGACACACTCGCACCCAGACTCACTCTCTCTCTCACACACACACATTCGCACATTCACTCTCTCTCTCACACACAGTCACTCTCACATACACTCTCTCAAACATACACACTCCGAGGAAAACCTTGCTAGCACCCGTTTTATTTGTGTCAGAAACGGGCCTTTTTTTACTAGTCTATATTAAAACTGCAAAGGGGCCGCTCTCAAATGATATTTTCATCAGTGCACTAACTTTGCAATACCAGATTCCTTCCTAAGAAGTTAAATAACATCTTGGCAGTGCTAGCAAATTATTTTTTTTTTGATAAACCAGTTAGCAGAACAACAAAAAAATATTAGCAGCCACTCTTTGCATTATACAGGCACTTTACCTCTCTGTGCCTCCATTCTAGTCCTCTTGGGAATAATTACATTATCTCCTTGTGCCAATCTGCAGCCAAATTTATGTATTCAGATTTAGCTGAAGTCTTTTCTCAGTAGTTCAGGACAAGTTACATTCAGGTACACTAGGCATTTTCCTTTCCCTGGAGGGCTTACAATGTAAGAGTCTGATGCAGAAAATTACCGTGGATAGCAGGGGCATTTAGCATGAGGTATACACGATGCAGGAATGGGTCTGCCTAAGAAGCTAGCTTGCATGGTAACTGTCAGCAAACAGCACATTAAAATCAAGATATTACCTATTCTGCCCTGATGCAGAGAAGTTTTGAAAGGAGCACAACACCAGCACAACATAAGAAAATCCCTAGTTGGTTAAGCAGCCTCCTCCCTCCCCCCCACACAACATGACTCAACCTGATTGACCCCCTACCCCGATATTTAAAACAAAACCCCTAGTGTAGTGTTGCCAAATGGCAAAAATTTTCCAGCCAAAAGCCAGCCCAAAACCAGCCCAATATTAATATAAATATTAATAAGGTCAATGTGAATATTAATGAGGTCAATTTAAATATTACTGAAGTCAATATTAATATTATATTAAATATTATATTATAAATAAATCATATTATATTATAAATAAATATTAATAAAGTAGCCACAATCATAAACGGATCCCCCCCCCCCCCCCACCTACGAAGAAAAGAACTTACTGAACTCACCGCACATGGCAGACTAAAGAGGTAGAGAGTGACTCTGTGTGAGACTCTGAAAGGTTTCCCACCGCGCAGGTGTGCTCAGGCATTTCAAAGAACCCTACAGCCCGCCTCTGCGGGGCTTTTATTGGTCCGCAGGAAAAAACAGCCAACCCATGGCCGCGGTGGCAAAAAGCCACCCAATATCCCGTGACCCGTGGCTTTCAAAGAAAACCGTAGCGGTCGCATGAAACCCGCCCAACTGTGCCGCCGAACCACAGAATTGGCAGCTTTGCCCTAGTGTCTAGTGGCACCCCCCAGCAGGTAATCTAAGGCCCCCTTCCCCCGCTTATGACTTTTAAAAAATTCCCCAGGTTCCCCACATTTCAGCCGCTCTGATATTCTCTCTCACATACAGAGCCACTCCTCCACCTCTTCGGCCATCTCTATCCTTCCATGAGAATCGTTGAACCACATGTCCGTAATAGCAACTAGAACACAGGTAACCTCAGTTACCAATCAAAGCAAGTCTGAAAATGCCCAGCGCAGCTCCCAGCTCACAAGGTAAACTTAGGTTCTACTACCCAGCTCAAAACAAAATTGCTCCTCCTCCAGAGCTATGAGTCACCAGATGCTATGTAACCAAAATTGATTGAATTAAGGGCCAGATGCACTAAACTTAACGAGCCATTAACGAGCAAGTAGATTAGCCTGGCATGCACTAAAGGCTTCTCCAAGCCATTTCCCGATGATGGTAGCAGCTAACGAAAACGGAATGCAGATGAGCAAATTGTGTAGAAACCCTATTGTAATGAGATGCACTACCATTTTCCGATTGCCTTAACGCTGGAAAATCTAACGAGAAATCTATACCTCTCGTTGGGGCTGCGCGGGATTGAAAACTTCAATATTAACAAAAAAAATCAGGGGGGGGGGGGACATCCAAATGCTCGTCAGGGACATCCTTTATGGACGTTCCTCACTCAAAAAAAAACCCCACAACAAAACCGACCCTTAAGCTTTAGAGGTTATTATTTTTTTTTAAATTACATTTGTACCCCGCGCTTTCCCACTCATGGCAGGCTCAATGCGGCTTACATATTATATACAGGTACTTATTAGCGCTCCGCTTCAAAAAAAGACATCTTTTTCGGAAGTCCCCCCCCCCCCCTCCGCAATAATAAAAACTTCCTTTTTGGACGTCCTTCACTCAGCTGAGTGACCCTGAAGTCAGCTAAACGCGTTGTGATTGGCTCAGAGACTTCCGGGTCTCTCAGCTGAGTGAAGGACGTCCAAAAGGACGTTTATATTATTGCGGGGGGGGGGGGAGGACATCCAAAAAGGACGTCTTTTTGGATGGACGTCTTCAACTGCACTCTCCTTGGATCGAGGCTGTGGAGGAGGTGAGCGGCGCAGCGTCTTCCTTTCAGGTGGCACAGTGAGGCGTATTTTGCATACGCAGAGCAGCCAGCATAACGCTTGGCTGCTCTGCGCATGCTCGACCAGCCGACTGGCCGGCTGTTTAGCGATGGAATAGAGAATGCAAGTGAGCTACAATGAGCAGCTCATTTGCATTCCCTTTCCTTGATGCATTCCCGTTGCTTACCAATTCGCTAAAGAATCAGTAAGCAGCGGGCATTAACGATTGTTTTAGTGCATCTTGGCCTAAGTCTCTGGCAGTCTAGATTCAACACACAATTCTAATGAAAACAGACACCAGATTCAATGTCACCAGATTAAGTCACAGGTTTAAAACACTTGTCACAGGTTTAAACACAGTTCCAATGAAAACACCTTTAAGACAATTCCAGCATAAAAAGTTGAAATCACTAGCACAGATATTCAAAACACAATTCTCTAAAATCCCTTTAAGACAATACCAGCATAAAAATATTTATTTATTTTGTAACCGGGTACCTCTCTTGTGCAGCCAAGGATAGAACAATCTCCTCCAGCCACAGGCTCCCAGTACAGTGAAGAAACAGATGTCCACCAGTAACTTCAATCTTAAGAACTTTTATTCCATGCAGGTTTCTAGTACACAGTTCCAATAGCAGCATAGCACATACCAGGATTCAATACAGGCTTACAGGCTTCAGTCTGGGCTCTTTATCCAGTGCACAATAAACAATAATTCACTTCCCAAGAAAAACAGTTCTTTCAGTTCATCATCACAGTTCAGTCACCCAGCAGCATTTTGTACCTTCTATCCTCTTTACCTTCAGGAGAGTTCAATATTTTAGGGACTCCTTCTACCTAAGGGTTTTCCCCTGCATCAGCTTCACAGTGAATTCAATACTTTTGGGACTTCCTCTCACCCAAGGAATCTCAGCCTGCTTCTGTACTTTAGGGACCTCCCTGCCCAAGGATTTTCAGCCTGCAAATACTTCTCTCCTTCTGCTTCTCTCTCCTGAACTGAACTCCACTGCTGGGACTCCTTCCCACCTGCCTAATTAATCCCTGGCTTCAGCTACCACCACCCAATCATTCTCCTTCCATTAGCTTCCTCACACCCAAACCAGCTGAGTTAAGCATTAGACTAATGAAACCAATGATGAGCTCCTGCTCATCCTAACTCCTAACTCTCTTTCCGCCTAGTGGCAGCCCCTCTACACAACCTGCCAGCCTACACCGATGTCTTCCCTGATTGCAGCTAGGAGTCCAGTCCGGGTTCTTCATCTCACCCTCTGGCTCCTTGCCTGCAATGCCTTCTGGGACTTGTAGTTCAGACTGAAACTGCCTTAACCCAACTATCCTGGAGGTGACTTTATCACAATTTACAACATTTGTATCCCACATTTTCCCACCTATTTGCAGGCTCAATGTGGCTTACATATTTCCGTAATGGTGATTACCAGTTCCGGAAAAAAAAGTTAAGGTAGTATGGAGTAAGTATTCAGGAAGGAAAGTTCATCTTATAATAAAAATCAGGATAACTTAGTTTGAAACAATGATGAATATTAAACTTCAAAATTAGTATGAGCGATAGGAAATAAAGAATTAGATATTGTGAAAGTCCAATGTACATCTTGTTAATTGACAATTAGTGTGCGTTATTATGGTAAGCTTTCTTGAATAAATTGGTCTTCATTAATTTATGGAAATTAATTATGTTGTGGGTTGTTTTATGGTTTTTGGTAGTTCATTCCAGATTTGCATGGCTATGTAGGAGAAACTAGATGCATATGTTAGTTTATATTTTAGTCCTTTACAGTTGGAATAATGTAGATTCAGGAACGTATGAGATGAGCTAGTAGAGTTCCTGGTTGGTAGGTCTATGAGCCCTGACATACATCCCGGAGCTTCACCCTGTATGATCTTATGAACCAGGGTACAAACCATAGGCGTAGTTTGACTGTTTCATTTGGGGGGGCAAAGAATGGGCGGAGCATATTAGCATATCATTTGCATATATACATATGCAAATGAATATGCTAATATGGAGGAAGGAAATGAAATTTACAGGCAAAATATCACAGATGCACATTTCAAAAAGCTGACACATTTCAATTAATAAATTATGAATAAAATACTTTATTTACCTTTGTTGTCTGATCATTTAGTTTTTCTATTCGCTTTGATCCCAGTGTCTTCTGTTTTATGCAGTGTCTTCTTTCTAGTAGGCTTCCCTCTGCTCCCCACCCTCCCAGTCCCATCCATCTCTTGCTCCTTCCCTCTGCTCCCCACCCCTCCCAGTCCCATCCATCTTCTGTTCCTTCCCTCTGCTCACCATCCCTCCGTCCCATCCATCTTCTGCTCCTTCCCTCTGCTGTGCCTCACCTCTCCCAATCCCATCCATCTCCTGGTCCATCCCTCTGCTCCCCAGCCCTCGCAGTCCCATCCATCTCTTGCTCCTTCCCTCTGCTCCCCACCCCTCCCAGTCCCATCCATCTTCTGTTCCTTCCCTCTGCTCACCATCCCTCCGTCCCATCCATCTTCTGCTCCTTCCCTCTGCTGTGCCTGACCTCTCCCAATCCCATCCATCTCCTGGTCCATCCCTCTGCTCCCCACCCCTCGCAGTCCCATCCATCTCTTGCTCCTTTCCTCTGCTCCCCACCCCTCCCAGTCCCATCCATCTTCTGTTCCTTCCCTCTGCTCACCATCCCTCCGTCCCATCCATCTTCTGCTCCTTCCCTCTGCTGTGCCTGACCTCTCCCAATCCCATCCATCTCCTGGTCCATCCCTCTGCTCCCCACCCCTCGCAGTCCCATCCATCTCTTGCTCCTTCCCTCTGCTCACCTCCTCTCCCAGTCCCATCCATCTCCTGCTCCTTCCCTCTGCTTCCCACCCCACCCAGACCCATCCATCTCCTGCTCCTTCCCTCTGCTTCCCACCCCTCCCAGTCCCATCCATCTTCCCTCTGCTCCCCCCCCCCCCCCCGCGAGGTCCAAGATGGTGACTCCGTTTACCCCCTCTCTTCCTCCCTCCCTCCCTCCGGTGCAGGCAACAATCTTCAGCTTTTTCAGCGTTCCTGGCAGCGGTAGCGATGTACACGCTGCCTTCGGTCTGCCCCGGAAGCCTTCTCTTCAAGTTCCTGTTCCCACCTATGCGGGAACAGGAACTTGAAGAGAAGGCTTCGGGCAGAGCCAAAGGCAGCGTGTACAACGCTACCGCTGCCAGGAACGCTGGAAAAGACTGCTGCCTGCGCCGGAGGGAGGGAGGAAGAGAGAGGGGCCATAGGCGGTCGGTGGCCCAACTGTTTGGGGAGGCTAAAGGGGGCGGGGTTAGGGGTGGAGCCAGGGGCAGAGCTTATAGCCACAATTAACACAGAAAAAAAATAAGTAAAAATAAAATAGTCACAATACCTTTTGTTAAATTTAGATATTAGATATGTATCATATGTCAAAGAATAAAGTGGTTGCTCAAAGCATATACTAACCACAATCGCTCAACTGCAAAACACTATGCACATATTTGTGCAAAAACATACTCAAACCTTACTGTACCATAACACTAGGCAGACCCTAATACACCAATATACTACCCATATAGAAAATGCAGACCGTCAACAATATGAAACAAGGGATCATAATATCACAATTCTCATGTAACGCCACAAAACACCCTTTTAGGGTGGATAGTGTTCACAATGAGCTCCTTTTATTAACAACTATATATAGATCCTTCAAGAGGTAGTGTGTCATGATTTAGGCTCTAAAACCCTTTCCGATGTTTTGGTGCCACCTCAGTAATGCCAATACACAATCTCTCCACTGCAAAACACTATACACAATCTTGTGCAAAAACACACTCATAACCTTAGCAAACCATAACAGCACTAATTCCAAGGACAGGATGAGCTACAACCTTATGCGTGGAAAAGCAGCACTGTAATTACACCGGGCTCTAAAACACCAGTACACAACCTATTGAAACAAAAAAAAAAAAGGGCTGTAAATACTACACACTAGTAGAATACTGCACCTTGATTACACATGAAAAACACATGACACAACAGATATGAAGGCAAAACTGGAAAGTTACCTCAAGAAGTCAGACTCAGCATGCAGCAATACTAGAAAAATTGAAACTTACATGCAAAATATCACAGATGCACATTTCCAAAAGCTGACATATTCCAGTTAATAAATTCTGAATAAAATACTTTTTTCTACCTTTGTTGTCTGATCATTTAGTTTTTCTATTCTTTGGTCCCAGTGTCTTCTTTCCATTTGATATTTTTTCTCTCAACATGTCCACCATCCTCCTGTGTCCTTATGCGTCCTGTCTACCATCTGTAGCCCTGTCCTTATCCTTTCTCCAGTTTCAGCATCTGCCCTCAAAGTGTTCCAATCCAGCCCTTAAATTCAGCAATTTCCCCTCCATCCAAATCCAGCATGTCTCCCCTCCATCCATGTGCATGAACTTCCTCTGTCTTTCCTCCCCTCCATCCACGTCCGGCATTTCTCCTCTCTCCCTTCTACTCCATCCGTGTGCATCTCCTTCTTCCCTCCCCTCCATCCATCCATGTCTTTCTCTTCTACCCTTCCATCCAGTGTCATCCCTCTTTCTCTCTCCATCCTTCTACCCATTACCCTCTCCCAATCCTTCCGTCTATTGTCTCCCTCTCCTTCCATCCATTGTCTCCCTCTATCTCCCTTCCTTCTAAACAGTTCTCTCTCTCGACCCTTTTCCATTCAGCATGTCCTCTCTATCCCCATCCTTCCAGTGTCTTTCCTCTTTCCCTCCCTACCCTTACGTCCAGTGTCTTCCCTCTTTCTGCCCCCTCCTTCCAGCATTTTCCCTCTTTCTCCCTCCTTTCATTCAGCATTTCTCCGTCTGACAGCTAGGGTCTGCCCCAGTTTCTCCCCAGCAGCTTCTCTCTCTCTCTCCCCATCTTTCCACTAATCTCTCTCTCTCTCCTCTTCCATCCAGCATCTTCTCTCTGGCTCTCCCGTGCTCTCTTCCATGTCCCCTCTTTCGCTCCCCATCTCTCTCTGGCTCTCCCCTGCTCTCTTCCATGTCCCCTCTTTCTCTCCCCATCTCTCTCTGGCTGTCCCCTTCTCTCTTCCATGTCCCCTCTTTCTCTCCCCATCTCTCTCTGGCTCTCCCCTGCTCTCTTCCATGTCCCCTCTTTCTCTCCTCATCTCTCTCTGGCTCTCCCCTGCTCTCTTCCATGTCCCCTCTTTCTCTCCCCATCTCTCTCTGGCTCTCCCCTGCTCTCTTCCATGTCCCCTCTTTCGCTCCCCATCTCTCTCTGCCTGTCCCCTGCTCTCTTCCATGTCCCCTCTTTCTCTCCCCATCTCTCTCTGACTCTCCCCTGCTCTTTTGCATGTCCCTGGCTCTCCCCTGCACTTTTCCACTTTCTCTCTCTCTCCTCCAGCGTCCTCATGCATCCCACCTTTCTCTTCCCTCCCCTTCTTGCTCCCATCACTCTCACTCCTTTCTCCACCCCCCTTTTCCTATTCCTTGCCATTGCTTTCCTTCCTCCCTCTTCCCCTTAGATGTGGCACCTCACATCCTCCTCTCACCACCCCCTTTCCCTTTGGTCTAGCAGCTAGCTGGCATGATGCATCGCTCACCCCCCCCCCCCCCCGGACTAGTTCGGTATCGCTTTCCCCCTCCGCTCCTGTCATGTCTTTGAACGTCGAGGATTCCTTCCGGTAGCAGCAGAATTGGCAATGATGTAAGCGCTGCTTTCAGCCTGCCCCAGAAGCCTTCTCTGGACAGCGTCCTTCCTACGCGGGAAACTGTACAGAGAGTGCTTCCGGGGCAGGCTGAAAGCAGCGCTTACATCATTGCCAATTTTGATGCTACCGGAAGGAATCCTTGACATTCAAAGACGACGTGACAGGACAGGAGCGGAGGGGGAGAGCGATACTGCAGTAGTCGGGGGGGGGGGGGGGGGTGGCGGTAATGATCGCGCGGTCCACGGGAGGGAGGGAGATGTTCAAGGCAGTGGGAGCTGCACCCGGGGTGGTCCAGTCTGCCCTGCCCTTGCTGCACTTCTGGCTGGGGAGGCTTAGCCTCCCCAAGCCTCTTATACCGGGCGCCTATGGAGAGGGGTAGACGTACACGCTCCTCTCCATCCGCTTGGCTTCCCTGCCCTCTCTGTCTGCGTCCCGCCCGAAAGGAAATGACGTCAGAGGAAGGCGGGACGCAGATAGAGAGGGCAGGGAAGCCAAGCGGATGGAGAGGAGCGCGTGCTTGCATGTGGTTTTTGTTTTTCTTTAACTAATGGCGCGGCGGCGCCTCGCGTCATTTGGGGGGGCATTGCCCCCCCTCGCCCCCCCAGTCTACGCCTATGGTACAAACCTTGAATGCAATGCGTTCTTTTAATGGAAGCCAGTGTAATTTTTCTCTTAAGGGTCTGGCGTTTTCATATTTCATTTTGCCAAATATGAGTCTGGCTGCCGTGTTTTGTGCAGTCTGAAGTTTTTTAATAATTTGTTCTTTGCATCCGGCATAGATAGCATTACAATAGTGTAGTTGGCATAGGACCAGTGATTGTACCAGTCTGCAGAATGTTTCTCTTGGGAAAAAAGGTTTTATTCTTCTGAGTTTCCACATTGAGTGAAACATTTTCCTTGTTGTGTTTTTCGCATGGTTCTCTAATGTAAGGTTTCGATCAATTGTAACTCCTAGAATTTTCAGACTTTCTGAGACAGCAAGAGTAAAGTTTGGGATATCTAAATGAGTGGGCTTGTATTTGTTATGTTGCGATGAGAGAATGAGATGTGTTTTGTTTGCATTGAGTTTCAGTTGAAAAGCATCCGCCCATGAGTTCATAATATGAAAGCTGTCGTTGATTTCTTTAGATAAAATCACAGTGCAATATAGGCAATAGGATAGAGATAGATAAGGAACTTATAGAGGTCAGACCCTCCCTCTGCAAGTGAAAGGACAGGGGTTTTTTTGTGTGTAATAGGATAGAATAAAAAAGGGGGTGAAATAGAATAAAGGAGTCAATAGTTTATCAGGAAGATATTAAGAGCAGGACACAGGTAACCTCAGTTACCAATCAAACCAAGTCTGAAAATGCCCAGCGCAGCTCCAAGCTCACCTATTAGATCTATAATATATTGTACTAATAATTAATAATTGTAATTAAATCTATTGTACTAATGATCCACAAATTTGAATGTAAAGCAGCTGACAATATTAACAGACATGGCTCCATAGAAAACATTCAGTTTCCTATTGCATCATATGTTCATTCATAATGAAATGACATTGCTCATATTATTAGCTTTTCTTGGGTGTTTTGTATTCATTATTTTATAATTTGGATTTACTGTGATGATACCAATAACTAAATATTGTAACTCCCTGGACTATATTTTGATGAATGTTTCAATCTACCACTGTTTGGTAGATGTTGTTTCATGTTTTTGTATGCTTTTTCCTTTTTAATTCTGTTTCTCTTTCTTCTTGATTGCACCAATAAAAATTTTGTGAACTTAAAAAAATGTGTGGGATAAATACAAAGGAATCATATTTAGAAGTAATTGGGAAGCCAGTGCTGGGCAGACTTCTATGGTCTGTGCTATGATCATGGCTGGACAAATTGAGCTTCAGATGTTGGAGAATAAGGCCAGTACTGGGCAGACTTCTACAGATGTTGGAGAACAAGGCCAGTACTGGGCAGACTTCTACAGTCTGTGCCTTGATCGTGGCTGGACAGATTTGGATGGGCTGGAGTGGAACTTCGATGACAACTTCAGAAGTTGGAGAAAAATAGTCTATGCCCTGAAATGGCAAGGACAAATCCAAGATCAGGTATACATATGAAGTATCACATCATACTATCTTGTTGGACAGACTGGATGGACCGTACAGGTCTTTATCTGCCATCATCTACTATGTTACTATGTAGTCAGAGAATAACTATCAGAGCATGACTGTTTTTTTGACAACAGCATAGACAGTGGAACAGGGTGAGCCACACAGGTCCCATCCTGACCAACTTTTCTCTAGGGCCCTCCTGTTTCTTGTGAAAGTTCCAAAACTGCTGATCTATAGCATATCATTAAAATCAACCATGGTACCCGAGGACTGGAGGGTAGCCAAAGTAACACCAATTTTTAACAAGTTGTACAGTGTGACAGAGTGGTACATTTCCCCTTCCTCTGTTTGCAAACTCATGCTGTCTGTGGGACTTATGATGGGAAGAGACATGGTAAAGAGTGTTTTAGTAGGACAGAAGGGACTATTGGGTTGTATGGGGGCTACATTGGGTGGTATGGGTATATATTTGTGTCTATCTTGAGAGTGCAGGTGTATATATCTGCAATGTGTTGTGTGTGTGTATGTGCGTCTGTGCGTGCTTGTGTGTGTGTTCTAGGATTATTGGAAGTGAGGCGTATGGTCGTTGGGAGAGTATTAGAGGTGGGTGATATAGATATGTATGGGTTTGTGGAAGAGTGTATGGGAGGTGTGTGTGGTGGGGGCAAATATCCAGGGTGGAGGCAGGAAACTATAGGCTAGTGTGCCGGACATCAGTGCCAGGCAAAATGCTAGAGGCCTTTGTAGTCCCTTTTCTTATTTCTTTGTGTATGTTTTAATTTTGTACATCGTTTGGATGCTTTTTGCAAAAAGCAGTATATTAAATTCAATAGCCATAAACCATAACAAAATTACTGAACATATATGAATAAACACAGATTAATAGGTCAGATTCAACATGGATTTAGCAGAGGAAAGTCTTGACTTAACAATCTGTTAGATTTTCTTTTTTTGTAAAGGGGATAATAAGCATGTGGATAAGGGTGAGCTAGTTGATGTAGTGTATCTAAATTTTCTGAAGGCATTTGACAAAATCTCTCATGAGACTCCTGAAGAAATTAAAAAGCTATGGAACAGGAGGCAAAGTCTTACTGTAGATTGTTAACTGATTAATGCAATATTAAAATCAAAAATCAAAACTTCCCCCATTGATCTTAATAGAAAACAAGGGGGTTAATATTTAAAGCAACCAGGCAGCTGAGGCTCCTGCCCAGTGAAATTGAAATGACTGGACTGAACCCGAATATTCAGAGGCACATGTCTAAAAATTGCTGTTGAATATCGGGAAGACGGCTGCAGCACTATCCTGGTAGTGTCAGCGTATTCCAGTGGCAGAATCAGGGTGGGACCATGAATTACCTGAACACCACCAGTATTCAGTGGCAGTACCATATGTACTGTTCCCTCTAAGCTGAGCAGGAGTCTGCCAACTGCATTAATGCCAGTGGAAGACGGTGCTTCAATATTGAATATTATATTGAATATGGAATATTCAATATTACGACTCTATAAGTCGTTAGTGAGGCCCCACTTAGAGTATTGTGTTGAGTTTTGGAGGCCATATCTTGCTATAGATGTAAAAAGACTGGAAGTGGTACAAAGAAAAACTAAAAAAATGGTATGGGATTTGCGTTGCAAACCGTATGAGGAGAGACTTGCCGACCTGAACATGTACACCTTGGAGGAAAGGAGAAACAGGGGTGGCATGATACAGATGTTCAAATATTTGAAAGGTATTAATCCGCAAACAAACTTTTTCCAGAGACGGGAATGTGGTAGAACTAGAGTACATGAATTAAGGTTGAAGGGGGGCAGACTCAGGAGTAATGTCAGGAAATATTTTTTCAAGGAAAGGGCAGTAGATATGTGGAATGCCCTCCTGTGGGAGGTGGTGGAGATGAAAAGGGTAATGGAATTCAAACATGTGTGGGATAAAAACAAAAGAATCCTGTTTAGAAGGAATGGATCTACAGAATCTTAGTGGACATTGGGCGACAACGCTGGTAGTTGGGAAGCAAAACTATATATATTTTAATTAGGATTTATTTACCGCCTCTTTGAAGGAATTCACTCAAGGCGGTGTACAGCAAGAATAAGTCAAACATAAGCAATAGACAATTACAGCAGTAAAAATATTAGTATGGCCTAGTATGCTACATTACAATGTCAACATAATCTAATATAATAAAACGCACCGTGAACGTTCTGAAGACAACGTTCTGAAGTTACTCAAACACTTCCTGAAGGGTTCGTGGATTCGTGGTGTGAAGCCACCCAGCCGTCTCTGCCCCGCCCTCGCGTCAAACGTCACGGCGGAGGAAAAAAACGGATCGCGAGGGCGGAAAAAAAAACCAAACAAACTGATCGCACCCACGCACGGTGCGTTTTAGTATATTAGATTTACCTCCGTGGTGGCGGTTCCGGCAGCGCAGCGTCAGGGAAGGAGGCGGCGCTCCCGACATCTCTAGCCTTCCCTTCGCTGTGTTCCGCCTTCTTCTGACGTCAGGGATGACGTCAGAAGAAGGCGGAACAAAGCGAAGGGGAGGCTAGACGTCGGGAGCGCCGCCTCCTTCCCTGACGCTGCGCTGCCAGAAACGCCACCACGGAGGTAAATTTAAAAAGAAAAAAAAAAAAGGGATGTTGGGGGAGAGAAGAGGGTGGGCAGTAAAGTTGAACAATGGGAGCAGGGGAGAAACGACAGCATGGATGCGAAGGGAGGGGGCATGGATGCGAAAGGGGGGGGGAGAAGAGGGCGGGCCAGGCTGGGACATGGGAGACAGAGGAGCATGGATGCGAGGAGGGGTCATGGAAGGAAGATAGGGGAATTGCTGGAAAAGGAAGAATTGGGGGCGCAGGGGACAGAGGAGCATGGATGGGCATGGATTGGGAGGGCAGGCCTCAGGGAGAGAGGGAAATTGCTGGAAAGGGATGAATGGAGGGGGCAGGGGACAGAGGAGCATGGATGGGCATGGATTGGGAGGGCAGGGCTCAGGGAGAGAGGGGAATTGCTGGAAAGGGATGAATGGAGGGGGCAGGGGACAGAGGAGCATGGATGGGCATGGATTGGGAGGGCAGGGCTCAGGGAGAGAGGGGAATTGCTGGATAGGGATGAATGGAGGGGACAGATGGGCATGGATGGATATGGATTGCAGGGCAGGGTTCATGGAGAGAGGGGAATTGCTGAATAGGGATGAATGGAAGGGGCAAGTGACAGAGGAGCATGGATGGGCATGGATTGGGAGGGCAGGCCTCAGGGAGAGAGGGAAATTGCTGGAAAGGGATGAATGGAGGGGGCAGGGGACAGAGGAGCATGGATGGGCATGGATTGGGAGGGCAGGGCTCAGGGAGAGAGGGGAATTGCTGGATAGGGATGAATGGAGGGGACAGATGGGCATGGATGGATATGGATTGCAGGGCAGGGCTCAGGGAGAGAGGGGAATTGCTGAATAGGGAAGAATGGAGGGGCAGGTGACAGAGGAGCATGGTTGGGCATGGATTGGGAGGGCAGCACTCAGGGAGAGAGGGGAATTGCTGGATAGGGATAAATGAAGGGGACAGATGGGCATGGATGGATATGGATTGCAGGGAAGGGCTCAGGGAGAGAGGGGAATTGCTGGATAGGGATGAATGGAGGGGGCAGGTGACAGAGGAGCATGGATGGGCATGGATTGGGAGGGCAGGGCTCAGGGAGAGAGGGGAATTGCTGGAAAAGGATGAATGGAGGGGGCAGGGGACAGATGGGCATGGATTGGGAGGGCAGGGCTCACACTCTCTCTCTCATATACAATGTGTTTCTGACTCTCACACACTCTGTCTCACACTGTATCACATTCACTCTCTATGTGCCACACAGTCACTCACACACTCGCTTGGTCTCATACACTCACTCTCACAGAGAATCTGTGTCTCACACACACTCTCTCTCTCGCACACACACACACACTCTCTCTCACACTGTGTCTCACATACACACTTGCACACACTCTCATTCTCACACACACACTCTCTCACAAACACACTCACACCCAGACTCACTCTCTCTCTCTCTCACACACACACACTCACACTTTCACTCTGTCTCTCACACAGTCTGTCTCACATACACTCTCCCAAACATGTACACTTCGAGGAAAACCTTGCTAGCGCCCGTTTCATTTGTGTCAGAAATGGGCCTTTTTTATTAGTACCTAATAAGACATTTTAATAGTAAATGATAAACGGGATGGAACTCCTCTCGTATGAGGAAAGACTAACGAGGTTAGGGCTCTTCAGCTTGGAAAAGAGATGGATGAGGGGAGATATGATTGAGGTCTACAAAATCCTGAGTGGTATAGAACGAGTAGAAGTAAATCGATATTTACTTGTTCCAAAAGTACAGACTAGGGGACACTCGAGGAAGTTACATGGAAACACTTTTAAAACAAATAGGAGGAACTATTTTTTCACTCAATGAATAGTTAAGCTCTGGAACTCTTTGCCAGAGGAGGTGGTAACAGCGGTTAGCATATCTGGGTTTAAAAATTCCTGGAGGAAAAGTCCATAGTCTGCTATTAAGACAGACATGGGAAGCAACTGCTTGCCCTGGGATTTGTAGTATGGAGTGTTGCCACGATTTGGGTTTCTGCCAGGTACTTGTGACCTGGCTTGGCCACTGTTTGGAAAACAGGATACTGGGCTAGATGGACCATTGGTCTGACCCAGTATGGCTACTCTTATGTTCTTATATAGACAACATAGGGTATAAGCAAAGAAGAAATTTATAGATATACTATTCTCTGTTAATTCTGAAGGTTCACTCCTGTTGGATTGATGGATTAGTAACATATTATTCTTGCCTAAATATTGAAGGTTTGTAACTGCTTGCTTGTTTGTTTAATGATTGGTTGTCTCTCCTTCTCTGCACATATTCAGCAGACTGCTAAAACCTGTCGTTACTTTCTCTATAATATCACCAAAATTTGCCCTTTCCTTTCTGAGCACACTACCAGAACCCTCATCCACACTCTTATCACCTCTCGCTAGACTATTGCAACTTGCTTCTCACAGGTTTCCCACTTAGCCATCTCTCTCCTCTTCAATCTGTTCAAAATTCTGCTGCACGACTAATATTCCGCCAATGTCACTATGCTCCTCAAGTCACTTCACTGGCTCCCTATCCGTTTCCGCATACAGTTCAAACTCCTCTTATTGACTTATAAGTGCATTCACTGTGCCAGTGGCGTAGGAAGGGAGGGGCGGGAGGGGCGGTCCACCCCGGGTGCACGCGCTCAGGGGGTGCCGGCCCCGCTGGTTCCCTGCTCTCTCTGCCACGGAACAGGTTACTTCCTGTTCCGGGGCAGAGAGAGCAGGGAACCAGAGGGGCCGACGCAGCGCCGAGTGACGTGCACTCGGGGCGGATCGGCCCTCCCGCAGGTAAGAATGCGGTCCGGGGGGTGTGCCTCAGAGGGGGGGGGGTCGCGCCGTGCTGCACCCAGGGGGGGGGGTGCACAGCGGCGACCCGCCCCGGGTGCCATTAGCCCTCGCTACGGCATTGCACTCTGCAGCTCCTCAGTACCTCTTCACTCTCATCTCTCCCTACAGTCCTCCCCAGGAACTCCGTCACTGGGTAAATCTCTCTTATCTGCACCCTTCTCCTCCACCGCTAACTCCAGACTCCATTCCTTTTATCTTGCTGCACTATATGCCTGGAATAGACTTCGTGAGCCGGTACGTCAAGCTTCATCTCTGGCCGTCTTCAAATCTAAGCTAAAAGCCCACCTTTTTGATGCTGCTTTTAACTCCTAACCCTTATTCACTTGTTCAGAACCCTTATTTTATCATCCTCACTTTAATATTCCCTTATCTCTTAATTGTCCTTATTTGTTGTAAGCTCTGTTGAGCAGGGACTGTCTCTTCATGTTCAAGTGTACAGCGCTGCGTAAGTCTAGTAGCGCTATAGAAATGATAAGTAGTAGTAGTAGTTTACTATGGAGGTGTATGTATGTGTAATTGTTTTCACTGACTTGATTGGTTGGGTGATGTATTGTTTTATTCATTTTATTTTAACTTTATACTATTTGATTTTTATTTTAGTTTTGCATTATTTGCTTTTTTTTTCATTTTTGCATGTTTATTCTTTATTATGCTTTGTATGTATTTTTGCACTCCATCTAGAATTGGAAAGATAGAGTGGAAAATAAATATTAGAATAAATAAATAAATAAATAAAGTATGGTGTAGATATAAGAAAGCGCACCAAAAGTCAGATGCTAAAAATATGAGCACTAAACAAGTACTCTAGAACAACAACATTGGACGCCGAAGATGCTACAGAACATTAGCGGAAGTCAGTATTTGAATACCATGTCAAAGGTCGGTGTAAATGTTTGCACCTAAATAATGTCAGTTGCGCATGCAACTGACAGTATTTTATAAACTTTGCACGTAAGCGCCTGACACAAACATGACCCACCCATTCCCTTCTATTGTTAACACCCTCTTTACAGTTATCCACTTTTAAACTTAGGCGCTAACTGGCCAATAGTCAAAATGATTTAAGCAAAGTGAACATAACCTAAGTGGTTCATGTTAAGTGGCACCAAACACACCAAGAAGTGTTCCCTACGAAGGAAGATGCTGTCCAAGGAGTAGGGAAGAGATGTGGGGCAACCAATCCAGGCGGGACACCAAAAGCTGTGTAGATAAAATCTTTATTCCCATGGAGAGGGGTGGTGGTGAGGGGATTGAAGAGAACAAGGTGTTCATCGGGTCCTGGAATATCAATGGTCTCAATAATCCAGGGAAATGCAGTGTGGTTTTAATGGAGCAGGGACGGCTGCAGTGGGATTTTATCTTCCTGCAGGAGACACATCTTAGATCACTAAAT
Organism: Microcaecilia unicolor; assembly: GCF_901765095.1. NCBI lineage: Eukaryota > Metazoa > Chordata > Amphibia > Gymnophiona > Siphonopidae > Microcaecilia > Microcaecilia unicolor. Next base: position 164,430,379 of record NC_044041.1, read on the forward strand.
GCCAATATTTGCGACTTCACCCCTTTGAAAAGGTTGCGGTCTACTGGGGGGGGGGGGGGAGCACAGGGAGTGGGGGGGTAGCTGTTCTAGTCTGGGAAAGTTTTGGATTCATTGTGCATCATGAATTTAAGGACCAAAGTGGCTGATGTTTAGCTTTAAAGGGACTTTATCAGGGGAGGGAGCTAACTTTGATTAATGTGTATGACCCAAGTATTGGTCAAGCAGAATTTTTCCGGTTACTATTGGGAGAACTCCAGAGATGATTATCAAGGGAGATTTTAATGTTGCTATCGATGCGCATTTGGATCATTCCTCTGGGGGGTGGGCATCATATTAGGCCCCATCAGAGGGCTATCCGAGAGTTCTTCAGGGGGCTGGAGGTGGTGGATTGTTGGCTGTTAATGCATGGGCAACAGTGCAACTATACATTTTATTCACATGCTGCCAACACTTAAATGTGCACCGAAGAGAAGAGTGGGCGACAATATTCATAGGGCCTTGCAACTGATTTGGGAGGCTCAACAGTCCCGGCCTAAGGTGTGTTTTATGGCAATGGATGCTGAGAAGTCATTTTATAGGGTCAATTAGGTATTTTTGAAGGGAGTAATGGAACGGCTGGGCTTGGTGGGAGCATTTTATGCATGGGTAGTGGCTTTTAATGCCACCCCATGGGCATGTCTTTGTATTAATTGCTCCTAGACCCTGTTCTTTTCTATAGGCTGGGGTACAAGTCAGGGGTGCCCTCTCTCACCCATGCTATTTACGTTGTATATAGAGCCCTTGGCTATGTGGATTCAGGAGAACACAGATATTAGAGAGGTGGAAGTGGGCACAAGGAACATTGTATTGCCTTATTTGCTGATGATGTATTATTGTTTATTCATGAACCAGAACTGACATTTCTCATTTTCTAACAATATTTCAGCAGTACGAACAAATCTCGGGATTGAAAATCAATATGGATAAGAGTGAAATCTTGGGAATTACTGTTGAGTCGAGGGATGAAGAAGAGTGCTTGCTTGGAACATTTCCCTTTAGGTGGGCATCTCACAGTTTTCAATATTTAGGGATCCAAATTTCAAGGGGTTTGGGGCATTTATATGCACTTAACTATGATAAGATCTTGACCAACATACGAACAGATTTGGGACAGTGGAAAGGGTTGTGGTTATCTTGGTGGGGATGAATAGTGGTAGTAAAGATAAATATGTTGCCTCGCTTACTTTTTTTGTTTCAGGCTTTTCCACTGGGTGTCCCGAGGCGGCTTTTGGCCAATGCAGACTCTTCTTTCACAGTTTATTTGGGGAGGGAAGCTATGGGAGGCACTAGAACAAGGAGGTGTAGCAGTTCCCAACCTAGAGTGATATTATTTTGGGGCTCAACTTCATATGGTGTTAGACTGGGACTTGGGCTGCTCAAATCAGGAGGTGCTTTTTGAACAAGTGAGACTCCCAGACTGCCCCTTAGGTACTCTATTATGGTCTTCAGTGGAGCAGGGAGAGGGGTCTAGGACGATTGTTAATCCTTTTGTGAGTCATTTGCTGGAGATATGGAGAGAGGCTCAAAAGTGTTGAGGACAAGTACATAGGGTGTCTCTGTTGGGAGCCTAGATTTGAGGCAGGCTGCCTGGGGGAGAGGGTATTCACTAGGTGGGGGAGGGTGAGTTAACTTGTTTTCAGGATTTTTTGATAGGGGCCGTATGATATCTTTTGAAATTAGAAGAGCAATTTGCTCTGCCTGAGAGGGACCATTTCTCATATTTAAAGCTATGTCACATTATAATTGGGCAGGGATGGTTGCGAGAGGACTCTAAGAGGGTAGAGTGTTTGGAGAACATGTGGTTGCTTCCGAAGAGAACTCCTCACCCCCTTTCAGTGTTCTACAAATTTGTATGGAGATGGGAGTGGGCAAAACATAAGTTTATGAAGGACTAGGAGAGGGACCTGCAGCATAGTTTTTCTAATATGGAATGGAAGTCTATGTGTTTGGAAGTTAAGAAAGCTTTGGTATGTGAGTTGGTAAAAAAGAACACATACAAGGTTATTACAAGGTAGTAGTACCAGTGCCGTAGCGAGGGCAGCTGACACCCGGGGCAGGTCGCCGCTGCGCACCCCCTCCCCTGGGTGCAGCACGGCACACCCTCCCCTCTCTGGAGCGCACCCCCCCCCCCCCCCCCGGAGCATGTACTTACATCCGAAAGCGGCGAGGGACGGGCTGGAGGGCTGATCCGCCCCGACTGCACGTTGCTGGGAGCTGCGTTGGCTCCGCTGGTTCTCCATGGACAGAATGCATCTTGCAGCCCCACAACAGAAGTGACTCTCCCCTGACGTCACAGTCCTGGAACTCTCACAAGCATTTTTAAAAATAAAATCACTTAACAACGAATATGCTCGTGCTAGCCACGCTCCACTACACCCTATAAATACCAGGTGTCCCGTGCCCCTGACAGTTTTTTCTTTTCCGCCGTCGGACAGTCCCGTTTCTTACTCTGTCTCTCGTTTCCAATTACTTCTGTTTGTTTCTTGTTTTAAAATACTTCGCGAATTCGACTTTTCAGCGATCTGTTTTCCTATTATGCCTCCAAAGAAGCAGGGTTTCAAACGCTGTAGCGTTTGTACAGGGAAAATGTCTGCGACCGATCCACATGACCAGTGTTTACACTGTCTGGGCAGGGCACACCTCTCTTCCAACTGTGCAGCCTGTGCCAGCATGTTGCCCCGCACACGGAAGATCAGGGAGCTCAAATTACGGGTTTTAGAATATCTCCTCCATCTAGCAAAAACTGGCCTCTCTGCCACATCCGTAAGACTTCACCTGGCAGCGCTGTCAGTTCTGCATGACCCTGTAGACGGTTGCACACTTATGCAACATCCGTTATCGAAAAGGTTCATTAAGGGTATCATACATTTGTACCCTCCAGTTCGTCCTCCACCACCAGCGTGGGATCGTAACTTGGTGTTGGACGCCTTGATGAAATCGCCATTTGAACCGCTAGACAGTACGCCTATCAAGTACCTCACTTGGAAGACATTATTTCTAATTACACTTACGTCGGCACGTAGAATTGGGGAGGTACAGGCATTAGTACATTACCCACCATACACTCAAATACTGCATGATAAAGTAATTTTACGCACACACCCGAAGTTTCTCCCTAAGATCGTATCTTCGTTTCATGTGAATCAACTGATTGTGCTACCAACCTTTCATCCTCCTCCACATGGAACAGAGGAACACCAACGGTTGCACACTTTAGACTGTTTGAGAGCTCTTCGTATCTATCTGACACGAACAAAATCTGTAAACCGACCGTCTCAGTTATTTCTGTCTTTGAGGTCTACTCCTCCGAAACCAGTTACCAAGGGTACCTTGTCGCAGTGGATTGCCAAATGCATTACTTTATGCTATCAGTTAGCCAACTCTCCTCATTCAGGAGTGACTACCGAAGTTCCACGGGTCACGGCCCACCATCTGAGAGCCATGGCTGCAACTATGGCTCATTTACAAAGGACACCACTGCAGGACATTTGTAAAGCAGCAACTTGGGCTACGACTCATACTTTTGCAAAGCATTACTGCATTGACACTGCCTCCTCAGCCGAATCAACTTTTGGTCAGGCAGTGTTATCTTCCAGCGTGTGAAGCGTCAACTACCTCCACCTCCTTCCACAGGTACCAGTTCTAAGTTTTTCAATGTTCAATTTGTTAATGTGTGAAACTGCTACCTGTGTAGCTTGGGAGTCTTCTGTTGTGGGGCTGCAAGATGCATTCTGTCCATGGAGAAATATAAGTTGCTTACCTGTAACGGTAGTTCTCCTTGGACAGATCATCTTGCAGCCACACAAGCCCGCCCTACCCTCCCTACAGTTGACGATAGCTATTGTAGGAAACTGTCAGGGGCACGGGACACCTGGTATTTATAGGGTGTAGTGGAGCGTGGCTAGCACGAGCATATTCGTTGTTAAGTGATTTTATTTTAAAAAATGCTTGTGAGAGTTCCGGGACTGTGAAGTCAGGGGAGAGTCACTTCTGTTGTGTGGCTGCAAGATGATCTGTCCAAGGAGAACTACCGTTACAGGTAAGCAACTTATATTTCCCTGCTCTCTCTGCCCCGGAACAGGAAGTAACCTGTTCCGGGGCAGAGGGAGCAGGGAACCAGCGGAGCCGTCACCCCCCCCAGCAGCGTGCACCTGTGGCGGACCGCCCCCCTTCCTATGCCACTGAGTAGTACACACCAGATCGTATAAAGCAGAGGTTTCCCAATGTTACAGGTGAGTGTTGGCGTTGTATGGATGGGATAGATATGTTTCTGCATATTTGGTGGGAGCTACTAGCCCCCTTATGGAAAGCTATCTTACAGGCATTATCCACTGTTCTTGGGTTTACGTTGCCCTGTACACCCCAGGTCTGTTTGTTAGGTCTTCATCAGCAGGATTTCATTTGGTGGAAGGGCAAATCGGTGTGCTTGGGACTGACTGCAGCGAAATGTCATACCATTATATGGGAAATGGATTATAGTACCTACAATTGAGGACTGGAAAGAGAGGTTGAGACATTTGTTTTGGATGGAACGTCTGACAGCTGTGCGAAAGAACTGTTTTCGGAACCATCAGCATGATTGGGACTTATTACAGGAAAAAAAGTAGTCAGTTGTAATATACAGAGAGGAAGGAAGGGGGTGTGAGAGGTTATGGGCCATTGAGATCAATGGGATCATGAAGATTAAGGGGGGAGGGGGGAGGATATAATATGGGGGTTGGAGTGACCAGAAAAAAATACTGGACACTCCTGTTAAGGTATTGTTCTTGGTGTTTTGCAGGGGGGGGGGGTTCTGGGGGAAGGGAAGGTTTGTTGTTTTGGGGGATAATTGGTGGAATGGGAAAGGGCATGATGGAATGATTTATAAGAGCTTGAGTTATTATCTGGCTTATTGTTCTTGTTATCTAAAAAAAGATTTAATAAACATTTATTAAAACTATAATCTTTATTGCCACTATCCAGATATAAAAAACTCGACGTGGTTCCGTGTTTCGCAAATGATATGCCTGCCTCGGAGTCAATGTATCACTTTAAGCAATATTCTTGGTGCTGTGCTTTTTGAGGTGTCACTGGATGCTTTAGCAAAGGTAACCTTCCAACTGAAAACATATCCACAATTGACACAGATACGTTGACTCCCGAGGCAGTCATACCATTTGCCGAAACATGGAACTGTATTGAGTCTATTATATCTGGTCATTGGTGTGTTAAGTGGCAACATCAACCCTTCCCCTCCCATTTCTGCCTATATGAACACCTTCTTTGTATTTACATACTATGGGGTCCTTTTACCAAGCTGTGATAAGCACTAAGGTGTGCTACCACAGGGTGCGCTGAGGTTTCTCGTGGTAAAATCCTGATGTGCATGTGCTATCCACGTGCTAAATAATAAATTGTATTTTTTTGGCTGAGGGAGCATGTCTGGGGTTGGAGAGTGGGCATGTCTGCACTATGGGTGGTGGTAAGGGCCCATGTGCTACTGGCACACGCTAATCATAACATCAGTACGTGACCATTAATGCTGAAAATAGAAAATCGGCCATTTTCTATCCATGGAAAAAGTGGCCTTAGCATGCAGAAAAGACCACATAAAGGCATGCTAAGGCCACTTTTTGCCACTGCTTTGTAAGACAGCCCCTATTCCACTTTCGAAATAGCACTACTATCTTACTGTCACTTACCCACAAACATGCAGTGGAGGAGTAGCCTAGCATTTAATGTAGTTGGCTTTGATCCTGGTGAGCTGGGTTCAATTCCCACTTCAGCTCTGTCAGACTTGTGAGTTCTTGTAACAAGTAGAGCGCTGCTGAGCCCAGTACTCGGACCAGGTTCTGCTTGGCAGCCAGACAACCCCGGGTTTCACCTGCGCTAACCGCTGTTCCCCAGAGGTTGAGCCCCTAGGTGCGGGCGGCCTGCAGGACTTACGAGATGGAGCTGGAAGGTGGGTTGTGAACGTATCGGCCAGGAAGGCAGCAGGCAAGAGAGTGATCCAGGTACAGGCAAAGTCAATAGGCAGGCAGCAGACAGGGGAGTAATCCAGGAACAGGCAATGTCAACAGGCAAGCAGCAGGCAGGGGAGTAGTCCAGGTACAGGCAATGGCAATAGGCAAACAACAGGCAAGAGAGTAATCCAGGTACAGGTAAAGTCAGTAGGTAGGCAGCAGGTCAAGAGGGTAATCCAGGTACAGGCAAAGTCAGTAGGCAGGCTGTAGGCAAGAGAGTAATCCAGGCACAGGTAAAGTCAATAGGCAGGCAGCAGGCAAGAGAATAATCCAGGTACAGGCAAAGTCAGTAGGCAGGCAGCAGGCAAGAGAGTAATCCAGGTACAGGAAAAGTCAATAGGCAGGCAGCAGGCAAGAGAGTGATCCAGGTACAGGCAAAGTCAGCAATAATGGACAAGTAGATAAGAAGCAAACTACTGAGCAAGTAACACCTACCAAAGTAGAAGCCAAAGCATGGAGTCCAGGAAGAGCTCAGCTGATAAAGTGCTGGTGTCTGACATCAGCAGGAACCAGCAGGAAGAAGGAGCACAGCCAGAAGGAGGTGCCAGGTGAAGGAGGAGCCAGAAGACCAATAGGAGAGAAGCAAGGGAAGCCAGGCAGAGAAAGTGCAGACACAGGTGGGTGGAAGCAAAGCAATCAAGAAGCCTGGAAGCCAGGCAGAGAGAGAGAGCAGACATAGGTGCATGGAAGCAAAGCAATTAAGGAGCCTGCAACCACCGCTCTCTAAACAAACCCAGAGAAGAACTACACACATATGGCTCAGGGCAGTGCCAGTCAAGTATGCGTGTCGACGGAACCTCGCGCAGCCCGAGGACGCTGCTTGCATTGAGGTAGGGGACATGACAAGCTCCTTGTGACTCTGGGCAAATCACTTAATCCTCCATTGCCCCAGGTACAAAATAAGTATCTGTATATAATATGTAACCTGCTTTGATTGTAACCACAGAAAGGTAGTATATCATGACCCATCCCCATATTCTGTACATTCATGTGATGAAATCTGGGCACTCAGCTATAGAATTAGCATCAAAAGGCTTCCAGACATTGAAAAACAAGGCAGTTATACACTTATTAAACTGTAAAATCTATAGCTGCTGTTTGAATATTGACTCCTTCATATAGATTGGCAGATAACAAAAGAGGAGGCAATAGCACTGTGGGATTTTTGCATCTGAATCTGGCCTACTTAAAGGCTGATGTATTAATCTGTGCCTTAGAGCCATGCACTAGAGGCCGGCTGAAACTGATTCTGCTACCAAAACTGTCTAAACGATAACCAAACCCTAAAGTTTGGTTGTGTGAATATGAATGAATGAGGCCCACTGGGGATTGTCAGAGCTGCTAAACCCAGAGGAGATTATTACACTCCAGTCTCTAGAACTGCAAGCACAGGCTGACAACTGGGAGATCCATTTTAATAAGGACTTTTCAAGACGTCTGGCACATTTAGGTTTCCAAGTCAATGCAGATGTAGTTACAAATCCTCTGACAGGCAGATGCACGAAAGTCCCCAGAAACATCTGTCTTCATTGAGATCCTCAGTAAAAGTTACTGAGTTGAAAGTAGCGAGTGATTCCCAAAGGGAATCACATGCGAATGAGCTGTTTGCAAAAACAGAGAGCAGCTTGGTAAGGGGGGGAAGCCAATTGGTAAGCTGCACACGTGCAGAAGAGCCAATCGCTAAGCATGGCTGTTCTGTGCACGCTCAGAACAGCGTGTGCTACCCATGGCTTTCATACATGCATACAAGCTGCGTGTATGAAATCCATGGGTAGCTTTTAACTTTTTTGATACAAAGCTGCCTCAACTGGGGCCAGAAGGAAAGGGGTGGTTTTTCATTTGTAAGCATTTTTCCAGCACAAAGTTAGGAGATGGTGGCCAGGGAGTAAATGCACTGCACACAGCCCCAAGCTGATGCCTTTCATGGTTGGGAGAATGTGGAATCTTGACCGGTACTGCCCCAAAGTATGGCCAACATCTCCCGTGGCCCTCTGCAAGGTCTTCCAGCAGCCCTGCCCACCACTTACATGAAGAACTGCCTGCTACGGCTGCTCCAGACCTCCTGTAAAATTTTCCTCACTAAAGGTAGGCGGGCCTTTCTGTGCATCACTTGGAATGCACACTTGAATGCCGACCGGCTCATTAGCATTGTTTAGCACGCAATTTTCATTGGCTGCCACTTCAAACGGTAAAAAGCCTGCAATTCAGTACATTGCCCACTGAATACCAAGCTCACTGAACTGGCTGGAACCAGTTAAAAAAGCACGTTGCTGGCCCAGTATGTTTTGTGCTTCTCCCTGTGAGACTGAAACTTTGTGAGAACGTTACCAACTTTTTTTACTTACCCAAACTGTGCACAAATCACAAGAGAAAGTAGTATTGGGATGTTTCCCGCTTTGTATTTAGTTATAAAACTGATTAAGGACAAGCAGTGATACAGATTATTCTTACTAATATGGGGTGAAGGAGCCCAGACATTGATACTGTGGACGTTATATCAGCCTGATGCGCAATCCAGAAAAAAAAAGACCATTGATGCTACTGAATGTGAGGACCGTATGCTCTGAAAAATTACAATCAAGAGCAATATTCTTCTCAATTTATTTTCAAATGTATTGTCTTCATTTCATTGCAATTTCATTTCCCTACTAACACTATAAGCTGAGCAGTACATGAGCTTGAAAACAATCACCACAGGTTCCTAGAATTAGCTTCTGCACATCATAAGCTTGATTAAAGTGCTACATCTTCTTCATACCCAACAGAGCCTGTTAGGAGGAGGAGGTGTAACACAGTAACATAGTAAGTGATGGCAGATAAAGACCTGAACAGTTCATCCACTCTGCCCAACAGTCACACTCATTATGAATCCATGATTAAATCAACAATGAATATGAAATTATATACTTCATCACAGGGCTGGTGATAGGGTCTCTGTTGCTCCCTTGCAAGCTATCAGTCACCCCCAAACCCTCTGCACACAAACCCCCTACCCTGCCCCAGACCAGCCCAGCATCTCCTTTCCCTCCCCCTTCTCCCACCCGCCCCCTTTTTTCAGCCCCAGCTCCAGCTCCATTCTCTCACCCATCGCCTGAATCAGCTCCCACCTCCAGCTCTGCCTCTAGTCAAATGGGTCTGGCACGCCAGCAATACGTGCTCCTTCAAGCCACAGATTAACTACTTCTGGTTTCACGAAATCAGAAGTAGTTAATTTTGTGACTCAGAGGAGTATACGGTGCCAGCGCACCAGACCATTTGAGTAAATTCAGAGCAGCAGCAGTGAAAAAGACCAGGTCAGCTGGGGATGGTTAAAGCCAGGTGCCCCCGAATGTTGGCACTCCCCTGCCCTGCATACCCTGCTTACTGCATTCAACCAGCCCTGCCTCATCATGAGTCTTTCTTTGGTGTTTCTGAGACATAGTCCGCAGAGGTCCACCCAAATCTATCCTTATGTACCACCTACTGGAGTTGCTGTCAAAGCCCACTCCAGCCTATCCGAATACGTCTTGTCATTTGCAGGACCCGTGTTGTAAAATTCTGTTCAGGCTAAACCACAAATTTTGGCTTCCACCGAAAATACATGGTCAGTTTTGGCTGAAACTAAAACCATGACCATAAATATTCTAGATTCCGCAAAATCCTTAAATTGTTCCTATTCAAATAAACCCTCACAAAGAACAGCCATATCTCAAACAACTAATTATTACCTGAATTGGTTATTACTCTATTTACCATTAATCTTATCTTTGCTTCATGTACAATTTCTCATTCATAATAGATTTTCTAAATTTTAAACATCCATAGCTATCCCAGTACATATATGACACTGCATTGTAAAACTGGATTCTTACAACAAATTACTTTCTTATGTATTATTCTTTGTTATGTATGCTATACTGTTTATTGTAAGCCACATTGAACTCAAACTTGTTTGGAATAATGTGGGATATAAATGTCACAAAAAAATAAATACATTAATAATTAAAGTAGCATTTCAGCCAAAACCAAAACCAGGCAGAAAAAGGATTTTGGGACTGTTTCACACCGAAACCGAAATTTGGTCGGCCTCTACTATGTACACGTTAAAAAAACCTTTAATGCCCAATGCTGTAACCGAATCATATACAAATTATGTGGGTGGAAAAAAAGTACAAAAACACAGGAAAGCATGCTGCTAGCTGTGGAAAAGTGAACACAGGCTTGCGTTAGCAGCACCTGGAGGATTGCATCACATATGCATGGACATTTCTGGATGCTATTCTATGCATAAATACTACTGTTGATATCATTTAAATTTCTGCAGTCTAGCACTTTGCCATCATTTCACAGTTGTGTCACCTTCTCTTTATCCCCGTATTTGGCAATGCAATCACCTCAGCTCCTCATCTCTATGCTACTAGCCTTTGAGCCCGTAAAAACGGGCTCGTATAGGACGGGTGGAGAGGGGTTTGAAAGGCCCCTTCTCCTCGCCGCTGCAAGGCCCCCCCCCCGCCGCCGAGCTCGCCGCTGCCCCTCCGAGGTCACCGCTACGGCCCCCCCGGAGTCGCCGGCACCCCTCCACCCGGGCCAGGCCCTCGCTTCGCTATTGAAACAGCGCGGGAACGCAGCACACAGCTCAGATGAGCTGCCGTCCTTCCTCTCTGCCTGTGTCCCGCCCTCGTGGGCGAGGGCGGGACACAGGCAGGGAAGGAAGGCCGACGGTAGCTCAGCTGAGCTGTGTGCTGCGTTGATGCTGTTTCTATAGCGGAGCGAGGGCCCAGCCCGGGTAGAGGGTGGGTGGTGGTGGCGACGACCTTGGGGGGGGAGGCGGTAGCGACGGCGGTTTCATCCCTCCCCTTGCGCAGTAGAGACCCTCTCTGTTCCGCCCCCGTCATCACGTATTGATGCGGGGGCGGGACAGAGAGGGTCTTTACTGTGCATTTGCGAATGAGTTCGGTCACTCGCCGTTTATATGTTTGATATTTATTCACCCATCCCCTTCATTAAAAGAAAACAAAAAAGAAGAGAGAAAAGTTGCAGGTTGTACATGCTGGCACAAGAAATGAAACTGGCCCCAAACCCTTACTCACGCTAGTCACAGAAAAGCAAGCCAACCCAGGTGGGCAGCGTGAATGTCAGTACTACTCCTAGCAGGCCATAACATTATTAAATGTTGGAACTGACAATGCACAGAGCTCCATAGACCTAAGTAAAAATAATGAAAACATACTGCTAGAGTGGCCATTCTGAAAATGTTTGTGAAATACAATATTTAAATCACCAAAGCTCTAGTTAATAATGTTTTCTGTGTATACATTTTGTGGTATCATCACGGGCCATAAGTGCAAGTGCTGTGGGTGCTTGAATACTCCTAATATGTATGCGTGTGCACGTGTATCAATGTGACCACGCATGGCACGCAGCCCAGCCCGGTGGAGCTTTGCAGGGCCTTTGCCTACCTGCCTCCCGACGTTGCCGCATCCTTCAAGTAAGCCACTTCAATTTTTTCTGTCTCAGTTATGGAGCAGCAAAATTGGATTGCCTGGGCTGTGTACAGCATGCAGCCACATGTTGGGGACCACTGAGATACTGGGTTTGATGGAACTTAGATCTGTCCTGGTACAGTGCTGCTTATGTACTTGTGGGCATAACCATAATAGTGCAGAAAATTAAGCACAGAACCCATGCTAATATGTGTGTTAAGCCTCCTGCCCTTTATTACATGGGCCTCTTAGAAGGGAAGAGGCCAGTATCATTCTCCTCAGCAGTGGGATGTCAACAACTAGCATGAGCTAGAGGATTTAAGGAGCCAAGCTTTAAAAACAGTCTGAGGCATGCATCCTCTTCATCTAGTAATAATGCTCTTCTGTCCAGCTGCTTTCATTATGGGTCTTAACTCACCATTCACAGTTTATCAAAAGCAGCAGGTCATTCCAGGGCTCATCGCTTCAGTAAGCCATCTGATGGTGTAAATAAGGTCTTGTGTCGAGGGAGTGAAGCCTGCAGTCTTGGGGGAGAGGGGGCAAGAAAGAGTTGCCTGCCTGCTCATATCTTACCTGTTAAAAGCTTACTCTTCTGTGATTCAGTTACCAAGCAGAGGATCTGAGTTTGATTCTTAACAGGGTTGAGGATGAGGCAGTGCCTACAGACCCAGGAGGGAGGAAGTCCCAGTTTTAGCATAACAAAAACATCCACTGCCTGTATTTATGGCCCATTACAGGTTCTGGTGCATAGTCCCTATCCATGAACTGCTTATGTAATGATTGGGCTGTGAGTAGGGAGAGGATACAAATATAGAGAAATAATCACTGGGTAGTTGTGGCTAATAGCTCAAGGCACCATAGCCCAACAGAAGCAATTTGTAATTGAACTAGTAGCCCAAAAGAGCAAAAGGAAACCAATGCCCACCCCCCCAAAACTTATGTTTGTACATGAAGGGGTACTGCAGAGGAGAAATGGAATGGGAAGCTCAGGATGTGTTCTGTCCTTGAGCAATTTCAGTAGGAACAAGTATAAAGGGGTCCTTTTAACATGAGATATTGCAACACAGAATACTGGGTTACTGTTACTTGATTTGGTTAAAGCTTTTAGATATCTTACTTTATGCTCTGCCTAGCCTTTCTATCAGTGCCTCTCCCATTGCCAGATGAACCATCAGCCATGGCAAAAACACATCCTTAACTATGGAATCTATTGCTGTTCTAGGTACAGGAGTGGGAACAGAACCAGGCTCTTCAAGAAGCAGACCCAAGATTTTAAATGGGTTATGTTTTTTCCTGCTCGATCTCATGGATTTTTTTCTTGCTTAGTTGACACGTATAATGGCACTACCTATAGTAGTATAATGGTACTATAGTCACTGTACTGTCTCTTTTTTCATTTTGCACTATTATCTTTTAATACTTACAGCAAGTACTCTCACCCACTTCTAACTTTTATCCATAAACATTGTTTTTAGAACCAAAATTCAACCTACAAGATACTTCATTCTGTGCGTTTTGTCCACTAATCTTTTGAGACAAAGCATCCAGGTTAGTTTTGCCACATCACTTTTTACTCTATTTCTCATAGTTGTTCCTCATGTTCATCCTCTGCTATTTACCAAATTTGGGAATTCACTGTAAAAAAAACATTTTCTTTGTTCATCATTTTACTATTTGTACTTGGTTCACATTATTTGTACTTCTTTCACTATATTTGTGCTGTCACAAGTAAGAGCTGGTTTTTAATGTCAAATTTTATATAATTTTAATCAAAGAACGTATCAATTTCAAAGCCCAGACTTTAATCCACAAGATTATACACGGAGAATCTCCGAACTATATGATAAATCTGGTCGACCTTCCAGCAAGAAACATGTCTGTATCCTCACCTGCATTACCCCAACTGTAAAGGTCTCAAGTACAAAACTTATTATGGATCCAATTTCTCCTTCCTGGGCAGCCATCTATGGAACACTCTCCCTAGACCTATCCAAGCAATCCATGACCACCTACCATTTAGAAAAGCACTAAAAACCCATCTATTCAAATAAGTCTACCCAAAAGACCTAGATTAATCTCTTGAACCCATCTACCTTACATATACTGAAGAGAAAACGACATTGACCCAGACTCTATCTCCCACCTTACCCTCCTCTCTCTATCACCTGTCTCTACCTACCTATCCATCCTATTACTACCCATCCATCCTTTTATTATGTTACTAGTAAAAAAGGCCCGTTTCTGCCTTTGATGAAATGGGCCACAGCCGGCACCGGACTCCCTTCCCCTCCCCTTACGGTTATGTCCCTGGTGGTCTAGAGGTACCTGTTCGGTCGGGGCAGGAAAGAAAGACCCCCTCTTTCCTGCCCGTAGCGGTGCTGGTAGGTGCCTTGCTGCATCGTGTGGTATTCCGGCTCTCGGCGTTTCAAAATGGCCGCCGAGAGTTGAAGTCTCGTGAGGCAGCTTCAACTCTCAGCGGCCATTTTGAATCGCCGAGAGCCGGACTCAGACACGATGTTGCCGGGCAGCTAGCAGCAGCGCTCCGGGCCAGAAAACCGGGGGTTCCTTCGTTCCTGGCCGTGCGAACAGGTACCGCTAGACCACCAGGGATAGTGGCGTAAGGGGAGGGGATGTGACGGGGGGAGGGAAGGTGATGAGGGGAAGAGTTTGCTACCGGGTGCGGGGCGGTATGTTGAAAGGGGCGGTGCGATGGGGCGAAAGGGGGCGGGGTGATGGGCACGTCGTCGGCTGCAGGTATTTTTTGGAAGGGGAGGAGTAGGGAAACATGTGCACTGCTCCCCGTGCGTTGTTTTGCCTCGCCCTCGACATCATCACGTGTGATACGAGGGCAGGGCATGCAAACATGGTAAGTGTTGTGGCTTCACCACCATGAAGTTACGAACCGGTGTGTGAGTGCCTGCAGTGACGTCAGTGTCCTCAGAACGTTGAGGGTGCGTTTTATTGTAGTAGAGATACTTAATTTCCTACTTTACATAACAAAATTCTGTGTTACTTATTACTATGTAAGCCGCATTGAGCCTGCTTTTAGTGGGAAAGTGCGGGATACAAATATAATAAATAAATAAATATATTCATATTTAAATGTTTGTGTACACATATTTTATATTTTATTTTCTATATAGACTCCTGAGGAAGGCACTTGTAGTGCCGAAACAGGGTACCTTGTACAGTCTTCTTTCAATAAAACCATACTTTATACATTGGACGCCTTGGGTGTGCTTCTTGAAGAACCTGGTTCTGTTCCCACTCCTGTACCTAGTACTGTTCTTCCGTGGGACACTGCTATTCTCTTCCACCCTTTGGTGGTTTTTGCATCTATTGCTGTTCTACATTAATAGGTAACTAACAACATTGTCTGTAGCCCCAGCAAGCTGCTTACAGGCTGATGTGCCAAGAGCCTTGATGGTAGGTTCCTGAAGATAAATGGGAGGGGTCGAGTGGATTTTTCTATCTGCAATGCATCAGAAGGTTGCATCTCCACTTTCTGAGCTGTGCAATGCACTCAAATGCCACTTCGGGTCCCCTGCACCGCTGTATTCTACTTCTGTGTTCTAATTCATGCCAGTTCATGCATACTGCACCCAAATAGCAAGCTTTGAACAACAAGATGCTAGTATAACCAGGGATGCATAAAGCCCCACTAAATCAAGGACAGAAAATAAGAGATAATATATAGTCTGTCTTTCAGATTCTCTTGGGCACACAGTACAATAAGTGGCACTAGTAGTATAATTTAAGAGCACGCAGAACTTTAGAAATCTCTTTGTCAGCTCTTGTCCTTCTAAAAGCAATTTTCTTAAACATATTTTAAGTTCTTTTTTTTTTTAAATCATTTACCAGTTCCATAACTCATCAAGGTTTTATTTTGTCACTGCCAAATAACAGATTAACACAGAAACAATCTTTCTTTTCCCCCTAACTTCAGTTTTTATGCACTCACCCCCCCCCCCCCCCCCCCCCCCCCCCCCGCCCAACAAGCTTGGAATTCAGTTTTGCAAAGATGTTCAAGCTTTAAATTACCAAAGGGGCTCATTTTCAAAGCACTTAGACTTACAAAGTTCCATAGGTTACAGTAGCCTTTGACACTATTGTTTGTGTTCTGTTTTCTTTTTTTTGGGGGGGGGGGGGAAGGGTAGAGTGGGTGAGACATGCAGGATTAACAGCTGTCCTAACAGTATTTCATGATCCTCTCTGCACCTGCTTGTGAAGAACATACGAATGGTCATACTGGATCAAACAATAGTCCATCTAGCCCGGTATCCTATTTCCAACAGTGGCCAAGCCAGGTCACAAGTACCTGGCAGAAACCCAAATAGTGGCAACATTCCATGCTACCAATCCCAGGGCAAGTAGTAGCTTTCCCATGTCTGTCTCAATAGCAGACTATGGAACTTTCCTCCAGAAACTTGTCCAAACCTTTTTAAAACACAGATACACTAACTGCTGTTACTACATCCTCTGGCAAACAGTTCCACAGCTTAACTATTCATTGAGTGATAAAATATTTTCTCCTATTTGTTTTAAAATATTTCCCTGTACCTTCCTTGAGCGCCTCTAGTCTTCGTACTTTTGGAACAAGTAAAAAAATCAATTCACTTCTCATTCTACACCACTCAGGATTTTGTACATTTCTATTATAACTCCTCTCATCCGTCCCTTTTCCAAGCTGAAGAGCCCTAACTTCTTTAGCCTTTCCTCATATGAGGGGAGTTCCATCCCCTTTATCATTTTTGTTGCTCTTCTTTGAACCTTTACTAATTCCGCTATATCTTCATTGAGATACGATGACCAGAACTGAATGCAATACTCAAGGTGCGGTCGCACAATGGAGCAACTCAGGGGCATTATGGTATGTTCAGTCTTATTCACCATCCCTTTCCTAATAATTCCTAGCATCCTGTTTGCTTTTTTGGCCACCGCCAAACACTGAGCAGAAGATTTCAGCGTATTATCTACAATGACATGTTAAATTCTCGGAGTAACAATCGACCGTAACCTATCACTAGAGACCCAAGCGAAATCCACCATAAAGAAAATGTTTCTCTCAATGTGGAAACTCAAACACATAAAACCATTATTCCCGAGGGAAATATTTCGTAACCTGGTACAGTCCATAGTACTAACCCACGCAGATTACTGTAATGGAATCTATGTGGGATGCAAGGATCAAATCAAAAAGAAACTTCAGACCGCCCAAAACACAGCAGCCAGGCTTACCGTATTTTTCGGACTATAAGACGCACTTTTTTCCCCCAAAATTTGGGAGGAAAATGGGGGGTGCGTCTTATAGTCCGAAGGTAGCGATTTCTCTCCCTCCCGCACTCCCCCCGAGTTCGGGATCGCCCGCCCGCCCTCCCCCCGAATTCGGAATCACCCTCCCCCTGGCCCTGTCACCACTTCTCCCTACTCACGTCACGCGATCTTCCCTGGTGGTCTAGTGACGTCGGGGCAGGAAAGAGCCCCCTCTTTCCTGCCCAGCGCGCTGCTCTCCGTCCTCCTGTATGCAGCCTGACGGTCTCGGCGAGATTCAAAATGGCCGCCGAGACTTCAATTCTCGCGCACAACTATGGAACACATTGCCAAAAGCAGTAAAAACTACGCTTAACCACCTAAATATTCGGAAAGTACTAAAGACAGACCTGTTCAGAAGAGCATACCCCACTGATCCAACATAAAAATGACTGTTCACTTGCGACACAATGCAACCAAAGACCGTAACAAACATTACCTGACTCTTCTTCCCCCTTTTTCTCTCTAAGTTCCCCCAACTGTACCTACCATACATGTTCCTCATTCTACCACAATATCACTTTGTATTCATTCATACCATGTATTTGTTCAGACCGTAATCGGCAATGCCATTAATGGTTATATGTAAGCCACATTGAGCCTGCAAAAGGTGGGAAAATGTGGGATACAAATGTAACCCCCCCAGTTGAGTATGTCCACATTTTGGATGTTTCTGCAATGGGCAGTTAAGGACGTCCACATTTTCTCATAGAAACATCCAATTTTGGACGTCATTAACTGCCCATTGCAGAAACGTCCAAAATTTGGATGTCCTCAACTGTCCCGTTGCTATACCTCTGACACCACCTTGAAATTTGACTGTCCCTGCAACAGGGCAGTTGTGGACGTCCATCTTCTGATTTAAAGATGGACGTCCTTCTCTTTTCATTGGTCTCCAGCCCAGACCTGTCAAACAAGTGCGGGAGGATGGTGCTGAGCGCATGCTCAGGAACAATTCTCCCGCACTTCTACCCCATAATCAGAGATAATTGTGCTGCTTAAATTTGCATGCATTATCTCTGATCATAGGTCTAATAGCACCCCATGCTGTTCCAGTGCTATTTTAGAGCGCTGTTTTGAACAACGCGGGGCTTTTGATCATCTGCCTGTAAGTGTTTCATATCTATACTCTGCATAGATAACATTGAACATCTGATTTCTGAGAACAGCATGTAACTGTATTTTTCAGGACCCCCACCCACCCGGTGAGCCCATCTCAACACCTAAGAGGAATGAGGAGCAGTATATATATTTGTGCTGCTAGAGGAAAGGAGATAAGACTGTACATAGTTGACCACATGTTTTGCAAATATATTTCTCTGTTACCTTATCAAGTAACAGTAAAAGTTTGGTTCAGAAAAACAGACTTTGTTTGGTCTGGATTATTAAGTGGAGTATGAATATAAAGTCTGATGCAGTTTATTCAGCCTCCTAGGGTAAATCCTAATCCTGGCTTTGGTCCCTCTACAAAGAAATACGAGTGTGCCCTGTTCTCATTGTCCAGGGCTTACACTAGGCAGTCACCTAGCACTGCTAGCAGTACTACAACAAGGGGGTTACACTACAGACGAGAAGGAAAGTTAAAGTGAGTAAAGAAGGTGAATGTAAGGGGGGGGGGGGGAAGTTAGAGAAGTATCTGAGAGGGTCAGAGAAGAACCTTGGGGTGACAGCAGAGAACTTGAAAGGAAGCAGGAGCCTCAGGGTGAAGCAGGAACTGAAAGGAGCCTGGAAGGAGATAGAAAGAGAGGTAAGGACTGGGGGGGGGGGGGGGGGGGGGGAGGAGGAGGAGGATGTTCCACAGCTTCTGCTCTCCCTTTTTAAAATCTCAAATCAGCTCATACATATCATACAGAAAATTCAGTCAAATTTATTTTCCCATTTATGGTCATAGAGGAGTGTGGTAGCCGTGTTAGTCCACTCTTAAGGTTCCATGTTTTATTTTGTTTGATTTCTATTGATGGTCATATTGAAAAACTGAGCAACTGTGTGTCCTGCTCTTTCTAAAACAGTACATAAAACAAGTTCTAGGACTGGCCTTGGCACTAGGCAAACTAGGTTTCTGCCTAGGATAGAACAATCCTGGAGATGACACTGGCAGGAGTGAAACGGAATAGCGACAGCACCAATTAATACAGCACAGTGTGGGGCTCTTGAACACATGCACGTGCTCAGGCTTGCCACATTCTGTCCTCTCCAGAGCAGAAAGTTTTTTTTGGATGGCTTAGGCCATGCAGGTCTTGAATGCACCAATGTGATCAAGGTCCCAGGTTGCAATGATTATATTAGTGTAGACTGGTCCATATAGTAGCAGTAACACCAGTGAGGAGAGGTCAGGGAAGAGGAAGACAAGAAGGGAGATATGCTGGATACTGGAAGGGGGAGGGGAGAAGGAAAGATGTGGGATAGGAAGTGTAGGGAAGGGATATGGGAGGGGGGGATTAGGGAAGATGTAGGGAATATGTGGGGGTGGGGGAGGAGAGCCTTTAGCTGTTCTAGCACATTTGAAGGTTCACCAAGGTTATCAAATACTCTTGGGCCTCCCATGATAATTTCTGTAAATTAAGGACAGTCCAGTATAAAACAGAGTCCTGTTCATCGTGGTTAGCCTGATACTAGTGGCACATTTTCCTCTGAACCTTGTAATACTTATAAAGAAAGCAAATTTAATGCTAATTTAGTGCTCTTGCTCTTTTGGGAGATACAAACTAGTTGATCCTTGGCAAACACCCTTCCACCCAACCTGTTGTGTATGTTGTGTAATATGCTGCTCCCCAGAGATGGCTGTTCTGGTGGGACTTGGTAGGGAAAGTGCATATGATCCACAGGGGCCAATGTGAGCTGTATCTTTTGAACCTGAAACATGGCAAACTGCAGGCGGTAGACACTGCAGAAAAAAGAATGTAAGTAGCAGATAACTGCAGTCAAGGCTTTGTGTACGACGAGAGAACAAAACACCCACTTGTTTTCAATAGAGCTGATGGAAACTATAGGCGAATCCTCAGGCATTGCACGGTTCTTCTTTGACTGTGTGGCCTTCAGCAGATACACAGCTTTATGAGAATAATTTAGAAACAGTTTGCTGAACAGCAATTTCTTCTTAGCATTTTTTTTACTGTATTTTCTCTTAGAAAATATGAGTCTCCTGTAAAGCCCAACACTATATTTCATAAAAGGTCTTTTTGCTGAAAAAAAAAAAGATTTAATGCACCCATTTTCTTTTTTAGTTTTCACACCCAAAATTGAGAGTCAGGAGAGAAGTAGGGAATCAAGAACTCAGATCTCTCTCTACCCACTGACTGTGAGTGTGTAACCTCAGGCAAACCACTCTCTTTTCTGGTGCCTCAGTTCTAATCTCCAATTCTCTGTCTGACTTTCTGTGAACTTGGGGTGAGCCGCTGTGTATCATCCTGCTTCTCAGCGTTAATCCCCAGCTCTGCAACTGCTTTATAGTATGTGACCTTGGGGCAGGTCAGTTTCTTGCCCTGTGTCTCATTTCTAATCCTAGGCTCTCTGAGTATAACCTTGAGGTACATCACTTCATATTCCTGTGTTTCAATTCTATTCCTCAGTTCTTTCACTGGAGCTACATGTTCCTAAATGCACTGAGGGTAAAACAAGAACTGGTCTAGCTTCATCTTGATTATCTGGAGCTGCTGGTAAGTTATTTGCTGAGAAATTGCTTTTAAACTTGGAAAGGTAGATTTAGAGTTAAATTGGTTATCTCACAGGCAGATGATCAAAAGCATACGCCAGCGCTAGAGGCTGTTAGCGCCATACTAGCGCCGGCATTTGCTACCACCCCATGATCAGAGCCCTCGAGTGCTTGAAACAACGCGCTCGAGGGCTCTTAGCGCAAGTAGCATGCAAATGCATGCTAAACAGGGCTCTTAGCGCAAGTAGCCTGCAAATGTATGCTAATCAGCACTTAACGCATTCATCCCCAATAATCAGTGTCCAGCGCACCAAAGATTGGGTCGCTGGCTGCGACAAACCTTATCCCAGCTCCGAGATGGCTTTAGGATTTGCAGATCATTGGGGAGGAATGGTGAGCCCTGTCCAGCATGCATTTGCATGCTGGCAGGCCCCCATTCTCCCCTACAGCAAACCTGCCAGTGAGGGCAGTTGAGGACGTCCAAAATTTGGACGTTTCAGTGACGGGGCAGTTGAGAACGTCCAAATTTTGGATGTTTCGGCAATGGGCAGTTAAGGACATCCAAAATTGGATGTGTCTATGAGAAAGATGTCTTTCTCATAGAAACATCCAATTTTTGACGTCCTTAACTGCCCATTGCAGAAACATCCAAATTTTGGACGTCCTCAACTGCCCCGTCACTATACCTCCGCCACCCCCTTGAAATTTGGCCATCCCTGCAACAGGGCAGTTGAGGACGTCCATCTTCCGATTTGAAGATGGACATCCTTCTCTTTTCATTGGTCTCCAGCCCAGATCTGTCAAACAAGTGCGGGAGGATTGTGCTGAGCACATGCTCAGGCACAATTCTCCCGCACTTCTACCCCATAATCAGAGATAATTGCACTGCTTAAATTTGCATGCATTATCTCTGATCATAGGTCTAATAGCGCCCCGTGCTGTTCCAATGCTATTTTAGAGCGCTGTTTGGGAGAGCGCGGGGCTTTTGATCATCTGCCTGTCAGTGTCTTTATTTTTAAGTTGCTCTACTTATTTAGCAAAGGCAGTTTAGGGAATTAGGGTTTTCTTTGATTGTTTAGCATTCAAAGTCTCTATAACCGTTCCATAGACTAGCAGTTAAGGGACTATTCTAGAGTTTACCATAGCATCAGTGTAAAGCAGAGCTGATTGTCACAGAAAACCCCAGTTTAGAGTTTTAATTTTAGTTTTGCAGCACAGCTTAGTTTCCATAATATAAAACCCTTTTTCCTATAGTTTTAAAACATTGAAACTTGAACTTTCTGCCACAGCCTACAGCATTAACAGATAGCCTCTAGAAGACACAGCAGGGCTAGTTTAGTCTTCATTCCCATCCACCCTCCCCAACTTCCGCCCACCCCAGCACCGATTCTTCAGTTATAGTCAGTTATTCTAATTAGGATAAGAAGAGAGAAGTCCTCTTACAGAGTTTTAATTACATTTCATTGCTTTCTAAGCCCCATTATAAACCATAAAGCTGTATTTCTCTGTTGATCACCCCACCCCTCACCTATCCACACCCATCCTGTTAGAATATCAATGATATGCTTTGATGTCCCCATGCATACTTCCTACCCACCCCCTTCCTCCCACCCTGTCAGACTGTCATAGTAATGCTTGAATGTTTTCACTTATATATACTATCAACTAACACATTTGCTTATTTCCGATCTGACGAAGAAGGGCAACCTTCGAAAGCTAATCAAGAAATGTATTAAGTTATGTCCAATAAAAAAGGTATCATCTTATTTTCTTTTCCATGTTTTATTTTGTTTGATTTCTATTGATAACCTTAAGAAAACATTAAATGAATCACACAATATACTAATTTAAACTAAAGGCTCTTTCATATTAGACTAATATCCTTAGTACCTTAGCAAGTTTTAAATTATTGAAAATCTCAATAATACTAAGATGCAGACAGCAGCGAGAGGGGTGCTATCCAGTCTTTTGCACTGAGTGTCACATGTATGATTATCTCCCAGTTGGTGAGAGGATATATGTGTGTGCCCGATGCAAACAGGGCGGCCAATATGATGCTGATTTTTAAAAAAAGGTTCTAGTGGTGACCCAGGAAGTTATAGACCAGTGAGTCTGACGTCAGTGCGGGCAAAATAGTGGAAACTATTAAAAAGAATAAAATTACAGAACATGTAGACAAACATGGTTTAATGGAACAGAGTCAACATGGGTTCAGCCAAGGGAAGTCTTGCCTCACCAATTTGCTTCATTTCAAAGTCGTAAATAAACATGTGGCTAAAGGTGATTCGGTTGATGTAGTGTATCTAGATTTTCAGAAAGCTTTTGATAAAATTCCTCATGAGAGACTATTGAGAAAATAAAAGAGACATGGGATAGGAGGCAAGGTTCTGGTGTGGATTAGGAATTGGTTATTGGACAGAAGACAGAGGGTAGGGTTAAATGGTCATTTCTCTCAATGGAGGAGGGTGAAAAGTGGAGTGCCGCAGGGATCAGTGCTGGGACTGGTGCTGTTTAACATATTTATAAATGATATGGAAATCGGAACGATGAGCAAGGTGATTAAATTTGCAGATGATACAAAACTATTCAAGGTTGTTAAAACGCATGCGGACTGTGAAATATTGCAGGAGGACCTTGGGAAATTGGAAGACTGGGCAGCCATATGGCAGATGAAATTTAACGTGGACAAATGCAAGGTGATGCACATTGGAAAGAATAATCCAAATCTTAGTTACCTGATGTTAGAGTCCACCTTGGGGGTTACATTTGTATCCCACATTTTCCCACCTTTTGCAGGCTCAATGTGGCTTACATATAACCGTTAATGGCATTGCCGATTACGGTCTGAACAAATACATGGTATGAATGAATACAAAGTGATATTGTGGTAGAATGAGGTACACGTATGGTAGGTACAGTTGGGGGAACTTAGAGAGGAATGTGCAGGATGCGAGGGGAAGATGGAACAGGGCAGGCAACGCAGTGGCGCCAGAGACCGGCACTGGACGCTTCAGCTAGTGGGGGTTAGGGACCCCCACCAGCCGAGGTATTTGCTGCGGCAGTGGGTGGGGCGCGGCAGGGCAGCGGGGGGGGGGGGGCGGTGGCAGACCAAGCGTTTGACAAAGTGCCGCACGAAAGACTCCTGAAGAAATTGCAGAGTCATGGAATCGGAGGTAGGGTATTATTATGGATTAAGAACTGGTTGAAAGATAGGAAGCAGAGAGTAGGATTGCGTGGCCAGTATTCTCAGTGGAGGAGGGTAGTTAGTGGGGTCCCGCAGGGGTCTGTGCTGGGTCCGTTGCTTTTTAATCTATTTATAAATGACCTAGAGATGGGAATAACTAGTGAGGTAATTAAATTCGCCGATGACACAAAATTATTCAGGGTCGTCAAGTCGCAGGAGGAATGTGAACGATTACAGGAGGACCTTGCGAGACTGGGAGAATGGGCGTGCAAGTGGCAGATGAAGTTCAATGTTGACAAGTGCAAAGTGATGCATGTGGGTAAGAGGAACCCGAATTATAGCTACGTCTTGCAAGGTTCCGCGTTAGGAGTTACGGATCAAGAAAGGGATCTGGGTGTCGTCGTCGATGATACGCTGAAACCTTCTGCTCAGTGTGCTGCTGCGGCTAGGAAAGCGAATAGAATGTTGGGTGTTATTAAGAAGGGTATGGAGTCCAGGTGTGCGGATGTTATAATGCCGTTGTATCGCTCCATGGTGCGACCGCACCTGGAGTATTGTGTTCAGTACTGGTCTCCGTATCTCAAAAAAGATATAGTAGAATTGGAAAAGGTACAGCGAAGGGCGACGAAAATGATAGTGGGGATGGGACGACTTTCCTATGAAGAGAGGCTGAGAAGGCTAGGGCTTTTCAGCTTGGAGAAGAGACGGCTGAGGGGAGATATGATAGAAGTGTATAAAATAATGAGTGGAATGGATCGGGTGGATGTGAAGCGACTGTTCACGCTATCCAAAAATACTAGGACTAGAGGGCATGAGTTGAAGCTACAGTGTGGTAAATTTAAAACGAATCGGAGAAAATTTTTCTTCACCCAACGTGTAATTAGACTCTGGAATTCATTGCCGGAGAACGTGGTACGGGCGGTTAGCTTGACGGAGTTTAAAAAGGGGTTAGATAGATTCCTAAAGGACAAGTCCATAGACCGCTATTAAATGGACTGGAAAAATTCCTCATTTTTAGGTATAACTTGTCTGGAATGTTTTTACGTTTGGGGAGCGTGCCAGGTGCCCTTGACCTGGATTGGCCACTGTCGGTGACAGGATGCTGGGCTAGATGGACCTTTGGTCTTTCCCAGTATGGCACTACTTATGTACTTATGTACTTATGTGCCCCCCCACCTTGGGCTCTGGCTACACCCCTGGTTGCTCCCTCTGTATCATGGTGAGGGAAGAGGTGCATCTGCACCTAGGCCTCACGGATCAATCATCAGGCCATAACCACATGGTTAATAAGATATCATCTCCTGAGGCTGCAAGACTAGTCTCGCAATAAAAACTACAAAATCTCACAGCTCTTATTGCAAAACTGGTTCCGCTGCAGCAGGAGATGTTTTATTAAGGCATCTCCTGCTGCCCAAGGAGGAGATGGCTTGTTGGTGCCAAAGCTGAGGTGTGCCAGGGGATGAAGCCAGGAGGAGGATAGGTCAGGGTGTGGCTAGATGGATTGGAGCAGAGCTGGGGCATGGTTTAAAATGTTCCTGCTCCCTTGGCAGCTCTGCTCCTCACATATGCTTTTGCTGGAGCCACATGACCTAGTATGTAGTGTAGCCTTGCATCCAACTGCCTGGAGTTTATTTTATGTGTTTTTAAAAGTTTCAGATCATGGCTCCTGATTTTTATTACTGCTGAGATAGCTAGAAGGGACTTTTACATCCGGGGTCAGCAGAATATCTTTTAGTTGGAGAAGCCAAACAAACCAATCTCTGCCCTTCCCTCAAGCTCGCTAATTGCTAACACTGTGTTGGGCACAATATTGATCGGGCAATGACCCCATTGACCCCTCCTAATCTGCCTATGGTTATATCACATGACTGCCTTTTTCTGGTTCCATTTGGATAGAATTGGAGCATGGCACAGAAAAGAAATATGGTGGGTCATGCCAGCTGTTGTATAAGTCTCTGTGATCTCTCACAGACCTAGAAGGTGTACCTCACTTCCAGTTATTGCTGTGCTGAAAAATAAAGCATGTTGTTGACACCAGAGCTGCCAAGTTATCCGATTCCAGGCTGGTGGTTTTGGGACAGTCCTGGACTTCTAACCACCCCATCCTGGTGCATTATGGGACCTGCAACACTGATGTCAATGGAGAGAATCAGGGACTGCAAATAACCATACTGCTTTGGGATGCAATTTGAAAACTAGGACTGTCCCAAAATCTCCAGCCTGAAAATGGGAAACTTGGCATCTCTGTGAGACCATTTAACTAGCCTGGGAGAACTGCAGTGCGTTACATGTTTTCATAGGTAAATTTGCGATGGAAGGTCACACATCAATTCCAATTCTGCTACCATTGAGTGTGACAGGAGATTGTACTATGAATTTTAAGAGCTAGTAGAAGAATTATGAAATTGCAACCGAGTCACCTAGAGGAACAGCTAATGAAGAAACATGCCATGTTACAAGAAATCATTCTGTGTAATAATAAATTCTGCATCATTGCAGTAACTGGTTTGGATAACTTCCTAAAAGAAAAGTCCATAAGCCATTATTAAGATGGACTTGGGGAAAATCCACTGCTTATTTATAGGATAAGCAGCATAAAAATGTATCGTACTGTTTTGGGATCTTGCCAGGTATTTGTAACCTGGATTGGCCACTGTTGGAAACAGGATGCTGGGCTTGATGGATCTTCGGTTTGTCCCAGTATGGCAACGCTTATGTTCTTATGGATGTGGGGACAGTGACCAGCTCTGAGAGAAAATGACTCCCATGATGCAGTTATAGTGATTGGTGGGGGTGTGGAGAGGAAGAAATGACCCAATGATGAGGTGCTGTAGTGACTGGCCTTTCTTAAAGCTCTTACTCCTAATTCTATAAGATACATTCATGTAATATTCATATACATTTGCACTCTGTGCATGCTAAGTGCTAATCTGCAAATTTAGCACATAACCTACATAGTTGTATTTGCAAGGGGGTGTATATGTGGATGTGGCATGGGCAGGTCTAATAGGTCAGGGTAAAGAAAATCCCCACGTGCATAACAGCAATGAAGGTCAAGAAGTAGGGGTGGACCCAGCGGAGTAGCAAGGGCGGGGCAGTGGGGGCGGTCCACCCCGGGTGCACGTCGCTGGAGGGGTGCAGAGAGCAGCCGCACACCTATCGGCTCCGCTGTTTCCCTGCTCCCTCTGCCCCGTAACAGGTTACTTCCTGTTCCGGGGCAGAGGGAGCAGGGAGCCAGCGGAGCCAAGAGATGCGCGGCTGCTCCCAGCAGCCAAGAATGCACCTGGGGGGGTTTGATGCGCTGGGGGGGTTGTTATTGCGCCGGGGGGTGTCATGCTGCACCTGGGGGGGGGGGTTGCGCATCAGCGATCTGCCCCGGGTGGCAGCTGACCTAGGATAGTCACTGGGTGGACCAAGAAGTCTCGCCAGCCAAAGGTTGATTGAAATGACTTTATTTGCACCAAATATATGCATGACCCAACACGGGACCATATTTCGACAACTTTACCGTCTGCCTGGTTGGCAAAGAGTCAGAGAGCTGCTGATGTTCTTCTGCTTGGCAAGCAGCTCTTTGACTCTTTGCGAACCAGGAGAACAGATATTGTTCTGATTTCTGTTTTATTTTATCACC
Source organism: Microcaecilia unicolor (assembly GCF_901765095.1). NCBI lineage: Eukaryota > Metazoa > Chordata > Amphibia > Gymnophiona > Siphonopidae > Microcaecilia > Microcaecilia unicolor. The sequence continues at coordinate 164,457,659 of NC_044041.1, forward strand.
CATTCATTGTGATACTTCTTAGAAGTATTTTGACCCCTGAGGCAGATGGTAAAGCCATCGAAACACCGTCCTGTATCGTGTCATACATATATTTAGTGTAAATAAAGTCACTTTAATCAACCTTTGACTGGCGAGACTTCTTGGTCCTCCTCTACTTCTTGACCTTCATGGGCAGGTTTCACATTTACATGTGTAACTTATAGAATAGTATAAGTTATGTGCTAAAATGCAACATTAGGGGGCGCACATTTACACCTGCCATAGACCAGGCAGAAGTACTTGCGCCTAAACGATGGCATGTAAATTCCGACTTGAATGCCAAGTTATCTTTTGAGAATTATGTGGCACTGTTAACCAAAAAGATTTTCATTTATTTACGAAGACTGAGAAGAGTTAGACAGTGTTTTGATTTAGTGCAATTTAGACTGATTGTTCAGGCTATGATTCTGAGTCAGCTCAATTATTGTAACATACTTTTTGTGGGCTGTACTCAGACACTTTTTAAAATGCTACAGATATTGCAGAATACAATGATTAGAATAGTTTATTCAGTTGGCAATTTTAATAGAGTGACTCCATTATTAATTAAAGCACATTGGTTACCAGTTCAGGCTAGAATCTAGTTTAAAGCTTGTACGACTATTTTTAAGATATTGCATAACATATTACCACAATATAGGCTGTTTTTGATAGCTTCTCCTAATCCTAATAATCACATACAGAGAGGGTACAAAGTACAAGACAAAGGCCAAAACAGCAGAAAGAAAGTACTAAGAGCCTTCAAAATAGGGACACAGATCTTTTTAGTAATATATATTGAACACCAATCTTATTGTATTCATGACCCAACACGGGCCGTGTTTCGGCGCACAGCACCTGCATCAGGGGTCAATAGATTATTCTTGCACAATTCTGGTTGTAAAGATCTGATGCACAAAACAGAAAAACCTGCCCACATGATGCACACTGAGTTTGATTCTCTACTCCTCACAGTCGGATGTGAAATATACCTCCATAATCAGACTGTTTTGCATCCAACTGTGAAGAGCAGAGAATCAAACTCAGTGTGCATTGTGCGGGGAGGTTTCTCCATTCTGTGGGCTGTTCAAAAAACTATCCTGCTTATAATCGAACGAGAAAAACGCCCAAGTTCCGACCTAAATCGGGAGATGGACGTTTATCGCACAAAAACGAATAACATGGTATAATCGAAAGCCGAACTTGGACGTTTTCAACTGCACTCCATCGCGGAAGCATACAAAGTTGATGGGGGCGTGTCGGAGGCGTGGTGAAGGCGGGACTGGGGCATGGTTATCACCCGAACAGAGATGGGCGCCTTTCGCCGATAATGGAAAAAAAGTATGCGTTTGTAGCTAGAATTTAGGGCACTTTTCCTGGACCCTGTTTTTTCACGAATAAGGCCCCAAAAAGTGCCCTAAATGACCAGATTACCACCAGAGGGAATCAGGAATGACCTCCCTTGACTCCCCCAGTGGTCACTAACCCCCTCCCACCACAAAAAAAATGATGTTTCACAACTTTTTATTTTCACCCTCAAATGTCATACCCACCTCCCTGGCAGCAGTATGCAGGTCCCTGGAGCAGTTGTTAGGGGGTGCAGTGGACTTCAGGCAGGTGGACCCAGGCCCATCCCCCCCTACCTGTTACAATTGTGCTGCTTAATGCTTAGTCATCCAACTCCCCCAAACCCACTGTACCCACATGTAGGTGCCCCCCTTCACCCCTTAGGGCTATAGTAATGGTGTAGACTTGTGGGCAGTGGGTTTTGAGGGGGATTTGGGGGGCTCAACACACAAGGGAAGGGTGCTATGCACCTGGGAGCTCTTTTACCTTTTTTTTTTTTTTTTGTAAAGTGCTCCCTAGGGTGCCCGGTTGGTGTCCTGGCATGTGAGGGGGACCAGTGCACTACAAATCCTGGCCCCTCCCACGAACAAATGCCTTGGATTTATTCGTTTTTGAGCCGGCGCTTTCATTTTCCATTATCGCTGAAAAGCAAAAACGCCCAGCTCACAAATTGTCGAATAAAACATGGACCTCTATTTTTTTCGAAAATACGGTTCGGTCCGCCCCTTCACGGACCCGTTCTCGGAGATAAACACCCATGGAGATAGACGTTTTCGTTCGATTATGCCCCTCCACGTGTACTATTATGGAATACACCCAATCTGCGCCTAACTTAGGTGCAGGTATTTAGGCCTGGTTTTAGGTTGCCTAAATGGGTACGCCTAAATTTTAGGTGCAAGAATGGCACTTGAACGTATTCTATAAACTATGCATAACTTTAGGCATACTTTAGAGAATCATGCTAACCAAGTGGTTTTTATGGCATCGATTTTTGAGGCACCACATATAGAATTTCCCCCTATATGTTTTTAATTGTACTTTACCAGGTATGCTTGGTTTCTCTTCTATGTAAACCGCATAGAACTTTACAAGGTGTTTGCGGTATAGAAATATTTGTTTAGATGAGATTAGAGTTGCCCTCTATTTTATAACGGCATCTGAGTGCTCCGCATTTCACATGCATTATGGCGCCTGTCTTTTAGCACACTATACTGAATTGCCCCCTTACGATTTGGTTAAACAAAACACAAGGAAATTAAAGGATAAAGTTTTCACAGCTCTTTCCCTTCAGTTCAGCTTGATTAGAAGTGACAAATACGACACAGGGTTTTTATTGATCCCAAGTACTAACTCACTTCTTTTCTGGACTGCCTCAGCAAAATTATTACAAGAGTTACCAAACGGGGCCTGTGTTTCTTTCCAGCAACAGAAGCAAACGTCAATTATCAACGGAGGCAAATAAATTGCTCTTAGTCTATCTTATTCTCCCCTTGTCTTGTTCTAGTAGAGCGCAGATGGTTTTATCGAAGGTTTCCACTATTCCGTGCATGCAAGAAAAACCACTATTAATGGCTTTATTGGTACTTTCTGCTCCTGTGCACTCTGCATTTTCCTGAAGTCTTTTCTGACATTTGTAGACTTCTGTATTCTTGTCCCACAGTCTCCACTGGTATTTTCACCCCCTTCACTCTCTGCATTTTGCTGGAGTAGGCTTTGGCATTTTCAGCCCTTGGGCTCTCTGCATTTGGCTGGTGAGATTGAAACTAAGACCGGTTCCACATATCTTATTCAACTGTGCATACAATTTACCTTCAATTTAGGCACCCATTTATTTACCCCAACTACTTTGTCCTAGCTATGTTGTCTCACCTATATGCATAGGAGCCAACTTTTCAAAATTATTGGGGGTGCTAAGCCCAGTGGAAATAACCCCTCCCTGGACACATACAAGGAATTTTCTCAGTATTGGGGGTGCTCAAGCACCCACAGCACCCACAGAGTCGGCTCCTATGCCTATATGTCTCAAATAAACGTGACCCCCGTAGGCTGCCTATTATGATGCTTCATTGTATTGTACTGACATTGTAAACATCACATCTGTGTAATGTGATTATTCTAATTTGTCCATTGTGTTTCATTTGTGTTGTGCTGATATCTTGCATATCATATCTGTGTTATAGGAATGTTTTTATATGCTGCTTAATTTGGTAAATCATAAGTATTCTGCTGGCATTTATTATATTTCTGTGATATGAGCGTTCAGCTGTGCTGTTAATTGTGTATATTTCTGATACTGTATCATGTCTTTGCTATTACTAGGATTTAATTTGTCTAGCTCCAACTTTACCTCATTGATTGTATTTTATGCTTACATATGTTCATTTTACTATTGCTATGCTATTAACATAATGTAATTTGTTTGTATCAGGTTCTGCTCCCTTAAGGAATTGCAGAAGACTTCTAGTGACTACCAGAAGAGTGTTTTTGAACTGTTTTATTTCCACAGTTTCTGAAAAAAGGGGTTATTTCTCCTGCCAGGAACTGACAATAGGAGACACCTCTTGGAAAGAAACTGTGCTGGTATAAATACTCAGCCCAGTGGGAGTTACCTTGTCTTTTGCTCTTGTTTCCCCAGCCATTGTACCGAACAGTGAGGGTAAGAGGGTCTTAGGGTTACCATATGTCCTCTTTTAAGAGGACATGTCCTCCTTTTAGACTTCTTCAGATATGTCCTCCAAGTTTTTTAATTTTTAGGAAAATGTCCTCTTTTTCTTTTATGTGCCTATGACCAACACACCTACCCACATAATGAGAGAAACCATCTCTGGCCTATTAGTCTGGATACATGGGGGTGCTCAAGAGAGAGAAAGACATTACTGATCTTCTCTCTGTTTCCCTGCTGGTTGAATCTGTCAAAGGAATTTTATTCGTGCAGCACAACATTAAGCATATGTCATGCAAAGACTTTCACACTTTTTACACTTTCAGCTGTATCTCTCCACACCAGACATCACTGCGGAGACCCAGGCCAAGGTATCAGCCTGCTTATCCGACATTGCTGCATGGATGTCCAACCGCCACCTGAAACTGAACATGGCCAAGACCGAGCTTATCGTCTTTTCACCAAAACCCACTTCTCCTCTTCCTCCATTCTCGATCTCAGTTGATAACAACCTCATCCTCCCCGTCTCATCCACCTGCAACCTCGGAGTCATCTTCGACTCCTCCCTCTCCTTCTATGCGCATATCCAGCAGACAGCCAAGACCTGTCGCTTCTTTCTCTTTAACATCAGCAAAATTCGCCCTTTCCTCTCTGAGCACCCCACCTGAACTCTCATCCATGCTCTCATTACCTCTCGCCTTGACTACTGCAACCTACTCCTCACTGGCCTCCCACTTAACCATCTATCCCCCCTTCAATCCATTCAGAACTCTGCTGCATGTCTTTTATTCCGCCTGAACCGATATACTCATATCACCCCTCTCCTCAGGTCACTTCACTGGCTTCCGATCAGATACCACATACAGTTCAAGCTTCTCCTTCTTACCTACAAATGCACTCAGTCTGCAGCCCCTCATTACCTCTCTACCCTCATCTCCCCTTACGTTCCCGCCCGAAACCTCCGCTCACAGGACAAATCCCTCCTCTCAGTACCCTTCTCCACCACTGCCAACTCCAGGCTCCGCCCATTCTGCCTCGCCTCACCCTATGCTTGGAATAAACTTCCTGAGCCCTTACGCCAAGCCCCCTCCCTACCCATCTTCAAATCCTTGCTCAAAGCCCACCTCTTCAATGTTGCTTTCGGCACCTAACCTTTATACCTTTCAGGAAATCTAGACTGCCCCAATTTGACTGCCCCTACTTGACTGACTGTACATTTGTCCTTTAGATTGTAAGCTTCTTGAGCAGGGACTGTCCTTCTATGTTAAATTGTACAGCGCTGCGTAACCCTAGTAGCGCTTTAGAAATGTTAAGTAGTAGTAGTATCTCAGAAGCCAGCCAAAGTTGTTGAGGGATATCTGCTCTTCTGGTAAGCATGCTTAGGCTCAGACTCAGTCAAACTCAAATCTGGATGTTTTTGATAAGCAGATTATTATCTACTATATCGTAAGTCAGTCACTGTTTGATGTTTGTTCATTCACTAAAAGCCATTTATACATTTGCTATAATTAAATATTTGTTTAGCAAAGGTAGCGACCATATTTATGTTTTGTGTCCTCTTGTTTGTCTCTGCAAATATGGTAACCCTATCTCTGGCTAACACTAGAAAGAAAAAAAGTGGAAGGAGTATCAGGGCCTACAAAGTTACTGCATTTGCTATAGGTAAAAGCTGGAATGGGGAACCAGCCATCACCACATCCTTCTAAAGAGGAAAGAAATTAAAGACAGAAAGAACACACTTGAAGGAACAAGAGGGATCAGATAAGAGTGCCTGAAGATCCACAAGGACAAATAACTCAGTAGCTGAATTCCCACCAGGGAAGCAATCACCTAATAAGGACTTTGAGACGTCCTTTTATCAAGCTGTGGGAAAAAGGGCCTGTGCTAACAGTGGGGGCCGTTTTTCCTGCAAGCCAGGGCCATTTTTACTGCAGCAGGTTGCAGATAAGGGCTACTGTGCTAACCTGGCGGTAACCAGGCAGCACGCGGCGATGCCCGATTACTGCTGGGTTACCACCGCACAAGCCATTTCTGGGGGTTTTCTTTTTCCCCTGGAAATGGCCAAACTGGACTGGCGGTAGTCTGGAAGAGCGAGTGGTAAGCCCGCGTTGAGATTACTGCTGCTCTCTAAAAGGGCCCCAGAGAGCCCTATAAAACTAATAAGACAATTACAAAGCATCTTGTCTCTGGGGGATAGGCCCAGAGAAAATAAAGCTTTAAAAGGACTTCATTAGGAACCTCTACAGAAACGTACTAAAGATTAGTGGTGTAGCCACGGGTGGGCCTGGGTGGGCTCAGACCCACCCAGTAGCAGTACACCTATGATGTGGCTGGCTGGGATCCCCAAGCTTCGCCAGCTGAAAACTCCTAACACCTCTCCTCCTACACACCTTTTAAAGAGCAGATCTTTGCCAGCAGTGAGCAGAGTGACTGATACACACTGCTTATGCCGGCCCAACAGCTTTCCTTCTGATGTACTCTGCCTATGCGAAAACAAGAAGCTGTATCAGAAGAAAGGCCGTGGGGCCGGCACGAGCTGTGTGTATTGGTCACGCTGCTCACTGCCGGCAAAGATCTGCTCTTTAAAAGGTATGCGGGGGGAGGAGTGTTTGAGAGACTGAATCGCCTGCTGGTGGCAGTTGGGGGGGGGGGGGCGGTTGAGAGACCGGATCACCTGCGGATGGGCAGGAGAAGAAGAGACCAGATCACCTATGAGGAATGGTTCATCTGACCACCCAGCTTGGTCCCAGGCCCACCCAAAATTTGGTGTCTGGCTACACTCCTGCTAGAGACTAAGTGCTGGAAACTATTTTTCTACCTCTGCCTATATATAGCTGATGCTGTGCACTGTCCCACGTTTTTGCTTGAAGAATCCAAGTTTAAGTAAATCCTGTGGTTCAGAACTTAAATTCTAGCCCTGACCTCTCTAAGAACTCCTGAAATTTACTTAATGCAATCTGCCATGATACTCATCAGGCAAACAGTTATACATGTAATAGTTCACTTCTTTGGGTAAATCTCTTAATAAATCAAAATGGGGCGGGGGGGGGGGGGGGTTATCAACATGGGTTACCATTAAAAATGTATTTTACTGTTAACCCCAGTTGTTAGTAAACTGTCTCATTCCATAAAATGGGACCTGTACTAAAATAGCACGAGTTAGTGGTAAAATAACATGTCTTAACAGTAGCCCACACTCCAAGATAGCATCATAGAGGACTCACTGCTCAGATGCTGTGCTTTGCTCCCGAACTTTGGTGTGGTGTTTTCTTTCCCATGATGGGTAAGAGAAAGGGAGCCTCTCGAGCAGCTCCCAATAAGCCTGCGGCTTCCTTGCCACTTTGCCAGATGACTTTGGCGCAGTTTTGGCCATCTTGCGAACCCAAAGCCATTCTTTCCTCCATTTCACTCGGATTAGTGGATTCAGCCAGCAATGAGGACAGGGCTTCCAAAAGCATTACCACGGGGACAGAGCAATTTCCCAATGCTGAGGCTTTGAGCCAGCAGTTGGATCATCTGTTGGGAAGCCTGCCTCTAGCAGTATGTACCCCCAGGAAGGGGGACATCCCTAAGAATGTGGAGAAGTGTTCTTCACTGATGCCAGCCTCAACAATAACAACAGATTGAGTAGAGGTGGAAGGTGCTTCCAGAGGTACCTTGAAGACCTGCAGCCATAACCCTTCAGACTTATTTTCGAAAGGGAACACTCAAGGCTGTGCCACATGGTGAGGCAGCCATGGCATAATTATATATATAAGAAATCATATGAAGGGTTAATTCTGTTAAAAGCTTGAAGTTAGAATTCTAACTTTTTACTTTGCAACTGAAGTGAAGGTATGCCAGATGGTTCATATTATTTGAAAGTCTTGCCGGGCTGGGTCAGAAAGGTCAGAAAGACCCTTGTGAGGGATGGATTGCTAAATGCTGGCACAGCTGTAAACTATTATGAATGAACAAAGGAATGAGCCAGACATGCTGAAGTTTAAAAGGCTGAAATACTATTTCAGAAGTTCTTGATATGTAGATTTTGTTATAAGGAAATAGTTAGATTCTAAATAATTCTAGATATTCCTGATGTTTAGATATGTCTTATAAGAATGCTTACTTTAGAATATGTTGTATTCTGTGTAAATTAATAATTCTGTGTAGGATGTTTGTTCAACTCTGTGTTACTTTTAAAATGATCCTTTGTCTGCTGTGAAGAGCCCAACATGTGTTTTGAGTTTTCTGTGGTCTTAGCTAGTTTTGTGAAGGAAGCTGAAAGGTGAAAAAAGGTCAGAATTAGTCAGCTCTCTTCTCCTTGATTAATTATAGGTAAAATGTAGAAATGGTCCTGGAAGTAATAACAGACCATAGCCGTATGCTATTAAGTAAGACTGACTTTTGACCTCTTTAATGAATGCCAGAGTTTAGTTAGTAGGTAGTATGAAGCTGATTAGGAATATGAGAATAACCAATGTTAGATGGGGCCTCTTAGTTTCTAAGGGAATCCAGTTTAAGCTATAGATGAGACATCAATCATAATGAGAAATGTAAGAGACTGGAGACCAAATGTCTGGCATGAGGGGCCCCAGGTCACAGGTCAGTTTAGGATGTCTGGAACCTATGTAACTGATATTTCAAAAGTAATGATTGGTTGAGGTAAGGTAGCCAATCAGTTTCTTAACCAATTGGGAGTAAAGGGGGCTAGGCTAGGAGGAGGGCTTAGGACCCTATTTAAGTGGGAGCAGAAGCAGTTTACGTCAGAAGGAGCTCAGAAGAAAGAGAAGGACAGAAGGAACAGACAGAAGAAGGAGAAGACAGCATAAGAAGAGAAGCAGCTGAGACAAAGACACAGAGAGCTGAGACAAAGACACAGAGAGCTGAGAGAAAGACCCAGAGAGCTGAGAGAAAGACCCAGAGAGCTGAGAGAAAGAGAAGAGAGCTAGAACTGATGTCTTGCTTTGTTTGCTGGCAAATAAAGAAGATTTCTCTCTCATACTGGTGTGTGCTGTCTGACTCCTGAAGTATCACAAATTCATGTATTAATTCCTGCAACAATTCTTGGTGGCAGCGGTGGGATGAATCCTGCATTAATCCCAGCACCCAACTGACTGGAGAACATTCGCCGGGTATGTATTCTGTATTTTGTATTCTAATCCTAGCTAGGAAATTGTAAACCAGCCCCTCAAGAAAATTGAGGAAGGAGAATCTGATCAATTCTCAGCAAAGGCCCTAGTACCTTCTAGTCGCGGGGACTAGAAGCGAAAACGCTTGAGCTTATCTGTATTTGAGAAATCTGAAATTGTTGGGTGGGATTTTCTGTATGGAATGTGTGATGCGTGAATGCTAACTGAGTGCGGACTTCTTATAGCTGCATTTCCAATTAACGCGAGTTCAATTGGTCAGCAACGGAAGGAAGCGATTGTTGTCTGTCTACCTAGTGTCTCGAGAGTGCGGACCCCTTACTGCACTCTCAAAAACTCCCTCCTTTTTGTGTGTTGTAATTGTAAGCATTATGGGTGGGACATCATCTAGACAAATTGTTACCCCCCTAGATTGTATGCTTAGAAATTTCAAAAAAGGCTTTTTAATTAATGACTATGGACAGACTTTAAGCTCAGGTATTTTAAGAACCTTGTGTGAAGTTGAGTGGCCATCTATGGGAGTGGGGTGGCCCCCTAGTGGCAGCTTAGATATTGAAGTAATCCGGAAGGTCTATAGCATAGTAGTAGGAGAATCAGAATATTCTGAACAACTTCCTTATATAGATTCCTGGGACAGCCTTGTGACTGACCCTCCCTCCTGGTTGAAAACTTATATGGGATCCCCAGTAAAATTCATGTTAGGCCGTGTTCAAAGAAAGATTAGAAAATCTAAACTAGAAGAGGGAAAGAGCCCCAGGAAGCTTACCACCCAATCGGTGGCTTCCGCCCCTACCCTGTCTGAGAAACCCATACTCTCTGATGATCCCTCAGATCTTGAGCCACCACCTTATGGCCCATTGTTGGGGTTCCGTGCTACCCCTAGAGATCCACGTCGCCCAGCCCAAGCCTCTCCAGCACAGGCTTCTCCGGATAGTTCTTCCCCTCCTGTGCCAAACCTGCCACACCCTAGGTTGGACTTTTCACCTGGCCTCTACCCTTCTGTGCCACATCCTCCCCTGTTAACCTCCGAAGACCCACTTTGGGCTCCACTCCCTGACTCCTCAACTCCTGACAGCCCAGCCTCTCCCTCTAGTACCCCTACCCACTCATTAGGGGCCCGGCATCCCTTTCAATGGACTGACTCACCTGTGACCACCTCTCAGTCTATGAGTACCCCTCCCCATCCCTCAGGGGTTCAACACACCTCCACTGAATGGGTTAGACCTGCTGCAATCACCTTTGAGCATGATAGGAGGGTAGCTCCTAGCTCTACCTCAGGTTCCATTCCCACTTCCTCGAGAGTTCTGCCACTTCGTCAGGTAACTACCACTCGACCGGATCCTAATAATCAGGGTCAGGTTATACAGGCACAGGCCTACCAGTATGTACCCTTCACAACCACCGATCTCCTGAATTGGAAGACGCATTACCCCTCTTATACTGAAAAGCCTCAGGCAGTGGTGGACCTAGTGACTAGCATTATGGCCACCCATAACCCAACCTGGACTGATTGTCAACAACTTCTCCTGACCCTCTTCACAACTGAGGAGAGGCGGAAGATTTTGCAAAATGCTGAGGCCATCACGCGAGAGCGTGTTCCCGAGAGGACACAGGACCCAGAGGGATGGGTTAGAGCTCGGTTTCCTCGCGCAGCTCCAGATTGGGATCCAAATGATGGGCAGCACTATGAACTGTTGTCTGGCTATTGCCGGGACTTACTGGAAGGTATGAGGAAAGGCATAAAGAGGCCCATTAATCTGGCAAAGGTCTCTGAAATTCTCCAAGGGGCAACTGAATCCCCTGGGGCCTTTCTAGAGCGACTAATTGAAGCCTACAGAACATACACCCCATTTGACCCTGAAGCCCAAGAAAACCAGAGAATGGTGAATAGCGCATTGGTGGCCCAGAGTATGCCAGATATCCGGAAGAAGTTGCAGCGTCAGGAGGGATTCGCAGGGATGAATACCACCCAGCTAATTGAGATCGCAACCAAGGTTTTCATTAATAGAGATCAGGAGGTGCGCCGAGAGGCTGACCGGAAGATGCAGAAGAAGGCCGACCTTTTAGCGGCAGCCATTACTAATTCCACCCTTAACCGAGGTCGACTTCTAGCTAATGGGAAGCCAAAGTGGGACCCCGGACCACCAGCCAGGGCCCGAGATTCCTTCAATCAATCCCGGCCAAGGGGGGAGAATCCCAGACCAAGATTGGAGAGGGACCAGTGTGCCTACTGTAAGGAAAGAGGGCACTGGAAAGATGAATGCCCCCAGAGGCGCCAGGGACTGAGAAGGGGACCAGGAGATCGAGGAAGCCGAGGCCGAGTTCGAGAGGGAAGATATGAGCCTGCTGAATCTGACATCATCGGGATAGCCGAGATGGCAGAATGGGACGAATAGGACAGACCGGGTTCCTATAAACTGGGCTCCCAGGAACCTATGGTCAAGCTAACTATAGGGAGCCGCTCAATTCCATTCATGATTGATACAGGAGCTGAACATTCTGTTGTGACGGAGCGATTAGCGCCTGTGTCTGGAAAAACTGTCCGAGTGGTGGGAGCCACGGGGGTGCAGAACCGGAGGCCCTTCCTGACAACCCGTAGATGCCAATTAGGCTCACACATAGTCACTCATGAATTCCTGTATATGCCAGACTGTCCAATCCCTTTGTTAGGTCGAGACCTGCTGTCCAAGCTTAGGGCCCAAATTTCTTTTGACTCTGATGGCCAGACTTCAGTCTCCTTTCGGCCTCCGACATCCAGCCCTAAGGGTATATTGAGTTTCTGCTGCCCTCTTGAAGAAGAATGGCGGCTGCATCAGTCGCATGGCCAAGTTGACCTACCCCTGGCAGACAGCTTTCAGGTCAGTGGGGTATGGGCAGAAGATAATCCCCCAGGGTTGGCCCGAAATATTCCTCCTGTACATGTAGACTTACTTCCAAGTGCCCGGCCAATCCATCTTCGCCAATACCCAATTCCCAGAAAGGCTCTGGAAGGGATTCAAGCACATTTGAATCGTCTGTTATCCCATGGAATTATTCGACCTTGCCAGTCTCCATGGAATACGCCACTATTGCCAGTTCAGAAGCCAGGGACTGAGGACTACCGGCCAGTCCAAGACTTACGAGTGGTCAACAAATCCACTATCTCATTACACCCTGTAGTGCCTAATCCATATGTCCTGCTAGGATTGATACCTTCTGGAGCTACTCATTTCACGACACTAGACCTAAAAGATGCCTTCTTTTGTATTCGGGTGGCCCCCGCCAGTCAATTGCTTTTTGCCTTTCAATGGGAAAACCCAGTAACAGGAAGGAAGCTTCAGTATACATGGACCCGCCTGCCACAGGGGTTCAAGAATTCCCCCACCATTTTTGGGACAGCCCTAGGGCAAGACCTTAAGACTTTTAAATCTGAGCCTTCCAGGCGAGTTTTACTCCAGTATGTAGATGACCTCCTGATTGCAGCAGTGACCCAGGAAGAGTGTTTTGAGGCTACTAGAGAATTGCTGGAGCTACTCTTGGATGCAGGCTATAAGGTCTCACGCTCAAAGGCCCAACTCTGTCAGTCAGAAGTGAAGTATCTGGGTTTTTGCATTTCCCAGGGAAGTCGGAGACTGGATGCTAGTAGGAAGCAAGCGGTAGCTGCAATTCCCCAACCCAAGTCCAGAAGAGAAGTTAGGGAATTTCTGGGAGCAGCCGGATTCTGCAGAATTTGGATTCCAAATTTTGCATTGATGGCGAAACCCCTTTACCAAGCCACAAAGGGGGGTGAAAAGGAACCATTTGAATGGGGACCTACTGCTCAACAGTCCTTCATTGCCATAAAGAAAGCCCTACTCCAAGCCCCTGCGTTAGGCCTTCCTGATGTGGAGAAACCTTTCTCATTGTATGTCCATGAGAGACAGGGGGTTGCTCTGGGTGTGCTGACCCAGATGATGGGATCCTGGCAGAGGCCTGTTGCATACCTGTCTAAACAGCTGGATGGAGTGGCTAAAGGATGGCCAGCCTGCATGAGGGCCATTGCAGCAACAGCCTTACTGGTCCAGGAAGCTGATAAGTTGACCTTGGGGCAAGAACTGGTTGTTAAAGTCCCCCACGCAGTTCTCACCCTCATGGAGTATAAGGGCAACCACTGGTTTACAAATAACCGTATGGTTAAGTACCAAGCTAGTTTGTGTGAGAATCCACGGATACACCTGGAAACAGTGGCTACATTTAATCCCGCCACTCTTTTGCCAGCATCTGAGGGACCACCAGATCATGACTGTATCCAAACTATGGATGAAGTGTACTCCAGTCGACCAGATCTTAAAGATGTTCCGTGGAGGGACCCAGATGTAATTTATTTCACAGATGGAAGCAGTTATGTGGATAACTCCAAGCGATTGGCAGGCTATGCTGTGGTGACAGAGGACAAGGTGATAGAAGCAAGAGCCCTGCCCCAAGGAACTTCAGCCCAGAAAGCAGAACTTGTGGCCCTCATACGAGCTCTGGAGCTAGCAGCAGGACTGGTGACCAACATTTATACTGATTCTAAGTATGCTTTCACAACCCTACATGCTCATGGAGCTTTGTATAAGGAAAAGGGACTTATAAATGCTGCAGGCCAACCTGTTAAGTATGGACCTGAAATACTTCAGCTGCTAGAGGCTGTGTGGGCCCCTAAGAAGGTAGCTGTCATTCATTGCAGGGGACACCAAAGAATAGATACTCCAGTGGCCCGAGGGAACCGCCATGCTGATCGGGTGGCCAAGGAAGCTGCTCGAGGACCCCCAGCAAGTACTGTGACCCCCCTGTTCCAAATTCGACTGCAAGAATGGACACCTATGTATACCCAAATGGAAGAGAAATGGGCTCAAGAAGAAGGTGCAGTAAGGAGACCTGATGGCTGGTTACATCTCCCTGATACCAGAGTTCTGGTGCCACGCCACCTAGCTTGGCCTGTAGTGTCTCAAGCTCATGACCTATCACACTTAGGGAAAACAGCACTAGCCCGCCTACTCAGTCGAGTAGTGGTGCTGGAAGGATTGGATAGTCTGGTTGCCACTGCCTCTGCCCGATGTACTCTCTGTGCCCAGAATAATGCCCGTCAGGGACCCCGTATTCCACCAGGAGTTCAGTCTAGAGGACTAACACCCTTTGAGTCCCTAGTTATAGACTTCACAGAAATGCCCAGGAGTGGTAGGTTCCGATACCTCTTAGTCATGGTCTGTACCTTTTCTGGGTGGGTGGAAGCATATCCTACAGTCACTGAGAAAGCCACAGAAGTAGCTCGAGCTCTCCTTAGGGATGTCATCCCCAGGTATGGACTGCCCCTTGCCATAGGTTCAGATAATGGTCCCGCCTTTGTTGAAGCTACACTTCAGGCCCTGTCCCGCGCATTGCGCATTACCTGGAAATTGCATTGTGCCTATCGTCCCCAGAGTTCAGGGCAGGTTGAGCGAGCAAATAGAACCTTGAAAAATAGCCTAGCAAAGATTTGTCAGGAAACCCAATTGAAATGGCCACAGGCATTGCCACTAGCCCTCTTCCGCCTCCGATGCACTCCAACTAAAGGAACAGCCCTCTCTCCCTTTGAAATTGTGTATGGGAAGCCCCCAGCCATTTTACAGGGAATTAAGGGAGACATAGGGATTTTAGGGTCTGCCCAGGTGCAGGAGCAGGTAGCCCTCTTGGGGAAGATAATTTCTGAGCTTCAGTCTTATGTGAGAGAAATAAACCCTGTCCCCTTCCAGGCTCAGGTACATTCCTTCCTGCCAGGGGATAGAGTTTGGGTGAAAGACTGGAAGCTCCAGCCTTTGGGGCCCCGATGGAAAGGACCTTTTACTGTTTTGCTTTCTACTCCTACAGCTGTGAAGGTCGCAGGGATAACTCCATGGGTCCATTGGTCTCGAATTAAGTCTGCTGACCAGACTGAGCCCAGCACGGATCAGACGGAGCCTAGACAGTGGAGAGCAGAAAGAGATCCAGCGGAGCCATTGAAGTTGCGCCTGACCCGAACCAAAGAATCTACTAGCTGAAAAGAAGGGTCAACTGCATACTGCAGGAGCGGCTGAACTTCGGCTTCATACTGAGACTCTTTCTTGCCGGATTCTGGCTTTCCTGGAATATTGAAAGCTTGATCCTTATCAGTTGAGGGTCTATCCCAACTGGTATAAGAACTCAAAGACTGAGAACACTATATTAGAGTAATCTGTGATTAGCACAGACTGTTGAAATATTATTGCTTAATTAGTTTGCTGTATTTGTTTTAGATTAGGAAGAAAGAAAATGTTAGTAGTTTGGATGCTTTTGTTGTTTTCTACTCCTTGCCTCCTTGTTCCTAATACCCCAACTCGCTCCAACCTTTGGTTACACTCAGTCCAGGAACTAATTAGCCAGGCAAAGATTACTTCCCCTTGTATTGTGTGTTCCCGATTTTCTCCTTATACTACAGATGTCCCAGCTGTTCCTGTCCCTGTGCAACTCCCAGCTCTTATACCTCCCTACTTTTCGAGTTCAGGCCCTTGGAGCCAGGATTATACTTGGTGGTCCTTTTATAATGCTACTTCCCCCTCTGAATCTTCTCTAAGGCCAGTTTTTACGTCTCCCTATCCAGCTTCTGGAGTGTTTTGTTTAACAAGAAGCATCTCAACTGTTCTTCCCATTCCCTGTAACTATACTAATGTTCTCCCAGAGAAGGAGGAACCTGTGTGGGTAGTTTCTCCAGGTACTCCTATGTGCCCTACTACCATACCTGTAGATTATGACCAAGGTGATTATCTGGCTCCTAACTATACTACTGAGAAGACTATAGTGTCCCATCCTATTTTCTACTTTCATAAGTCCCCGGGGGATGAAGGGGTTGCATCATATGAGCGGTCTGTTACAATTGGGGATTGGCACCTATGGTGTACAAAGTCTCCATTTCTTCTTCGTTCCCCCTGGGATAGGGGCTCGCATTATGGGCATCCTAATCTCCATCCTGTGCCTACATTTATTGGGAACTTTCGTCGCCCTCTCCTTGGTCATTACTGGCTCTGTGATAATGTCCTCCACATGATTCTTCCCTCCACATATGATTTTTGTGTATTGGTAACCTTGAATTATTTTCCTAAAGTTATTCCTCTTAAGCCACTATCCCCGCACCGCTCTAAGCGAGAGGCTTTGTCCTTACCCTCCTCCGTTGCCACAGAGGATGAGGCGATTGAATTAGCCCTCCAGTATATTAATTCTACTTATCCTCTGACTAAAAAGAGACTTGTAGCCCTTTCTGCCACGGCCTGGATTCCAATTGGAGGCCCGGTAGCGGGTATTACTGAACTAGGTATGGCTACCCGGAGACTTCAATCCCTACTCCATGTTTTAGTTCATGAGCTGAACGTGGTAGTCAATGCACTGCAGGATCAAATTAATGAATTAAGTATAGTTTCTAGATATAACCGTATGGGCCTTGACTATCTCTTTGCAGCCCAGGGTGGTCTCTGCACAGTGTTAAATTCTTCAGAGTGCTGTACTATTGTCATAAATAGGACGCATGTAGTTAGGCATGCCATGGATAAAGTCCTACAGTTGGCCAGCCTTAATGTGGAGGATTACCGAGGAGGATTAGACCTTACCTCCTGGTGGTGGTCATTGACCTCCTGGATACGTCCCTTGTTCATTTCCCTAATAGTCTTAGTTTTAGCAGGGTTTTTGTTTTGTTTCCTGGCCTCATGTGCTTCGGCAGTATGCCGTCGGACCTTAACAAGTAGGGTAATGGTGATTCACAAGTCTATTCCTAATTAGGATCACTATAGTCTCCAGAGTTTGAGATGTGAGACTTATCTCTGCATAAGCTGATTTTAGTCTCAAAGGGGGGAATGAGGCAGCCATGGCATAATTATATATATAAGAAATCATATGAAGGGTTAATTCTGTTAAAAGCTTGAAGTTAGAATTCTAACTTTTTACTTTGCAACTGAAGTGAAGGTATGCCAGATGGTTCATATTATTTGAAAGTCTTGCCGGGCTGGGTCAGAAAGGTCAGAAAGACCCTTGTGAGGGATGGATTGCTAAATGCTGGCACAGCTGTAAACTATTATGAATGAACAAAGGAATGAGCCAGACATGCTGAAGTTTAAAAGGCTGAAATACTATTTCAGAAGTTCTTGATATGTAGATTTTGTTATAAGGAAATAGTTAGATTCTAAATAATTCTAGATATTCCTGATGTTTAGATATGTCTTATAAGAATGCTTACTTTAGAATATGTTGTATTCTGTGTAAATTAATAATTCTGTGTAGGATGTTTGTTCAACTCTGTGTTACTTTTAAAATGATCCTTTGTCTGCTGTGAAGAGCCCAACATGTGTTTTGAGTTTTCTGTGGTCTTAGCTAGTTTTGTGAAGGAAGCTGAAAGGTGAAAAAAGGTCAGAATTAGTCAGCTCTCTTCTCCTTGATTAATTATAGGTAAAATGTAGAAATGGTCCTGGAAGTAATAACAGACCATAGCCGTATGCTATTAAGTAAGACTGACTTTTGACCTCTTTAATGAATGCCAGAGTTTAGTTAGTAGGTAGTATGAAGCTGATTAGGAATATGAGAATAACCAATGTTAGATGGGGCCTCTTAGTTTCTAAGGGAATCCAGTTTAAGCTATAGATGAGACATCAATCATAATGAGAAATGTAAGAGACTGGAGACCAAATGTCTGGCATGAGGGGCCCCAGGTCACAGGTCAGTTTAGGATGTCTGGAACCTATGTAACTGATATTTCAAAAGTAATGATTGGTTGAGGTAAGGTAGCCAATCAGTTTCTTAACCAATTGGGAGTAAAGGGGGCTAGGCTAGGAGGAGGGCTTAGGACCCTATTTAAGTGGGAGCAGAAGCAGTTTACGTCAGAAGGAGCTCAGAAGAAAGAGAAGGACAGAAGGAACAGACAGAAGAAGGAGAAGACAGCATAAGAAGAGAAGCAGCTGAGACAAAGACACAGAGAGCTGAGACAAAGACCCAGAGAGCTGAGAGAAAGAGAAGAGAGCTAGAACTGATGTCTTGCTTTGTTTGCTGGCAAATAAAGAAGATTTCTCTCTCATACTGGTGTGTGCTGTCTGACTCCTGAAGTATCACAAATTCATGTATTAATTCCTGCAACAATGGCACTCAAGGATAAAGGGAAGCCACTCATAGGAACACTCAAGGCTGTGCCACACAGCCACTCAGATTCAAACACAGAAAAGTAATTCACACAGGTACAAACAAGAACCACACCCAGAAACAACACAGGGCTGTGCCAGGAAGCACAGCTAAGTAACAGAAAAGAAAGGTAATCCATTCAGGTTAAAACAAGAACCATACACACAGCTCAGGGCTGTGCCCTGAGGTACAGCTAACAAGACCAGTTCACTCAGACAAGGTATGAAAGTTCCAAGGTTCTTTATAAAAGACTTCCTGATGATGTCACAACTTGGAATGAGGCTTGGATAGTAGAAACACCAAAGCGAGGCTTGGCTGCAGAACACCAACAGCAGAAGCCACCATGCAGGTAAAAGGCAATCTGGAGATGTCATAGAACCAGATTGATGAGAAAATATAGGTCTGGACATATGAGCACAGTCACAGCCATGACAGGGCTGAAAGAAGGCAGTGGGTAAAGATTATTTCCTTTAGTTGTATATCCTTGTATCTTGGGGTCTTTATTACCTGATTTGTGGGTGAATTATATAGATTATATTTCTTCATTATATTCCTGGTTTTGTAATTGATTTCTTGCTTTCTAATCATGGAAGTTTTTGAATTCATGTGTGTTAGGGGTGACCTTGGATCGTAGACTCAGTATGTCAAGACATGTGTAATGTTGTTCAGGCATCATTTCTGCACTTACATCTTTTGCATAAAGTGAGACCTATATTCTCTTTGCATGACTTTAGAAATGTTGTTCAAAGCTTGGTTATATCACGCCTGGAGTAATGCAATGCTTTATATCTTGGACTAATGGCCTCAAGGGTAAAAGCATTGCAAGTGGTCCAGAATGCAGCAGAAAAGTTAATAATGGGTACATCTAAATTTTCTCATACAACTCTGATTTTTAAACAGCTACGCTGGATACAATTTAAGGTGTTGGTACTTGTGAATCAGACTCTTTATTTGAGTGCTCCGTTTTATTTTAAACAGATGTTAAATGTGTATTGTCCAGGCAGGTAATTAAGATCTTAGGCTGTTGTGCACTTCTCTGTAGGTGACACTGTGAATGTTCACTATGCTGAGACCAGAACCTCAGTCTTTCTGTGGCAGGGATATTTTTATGGAATGCTTTGGCAGGTCAACTGCGTTTATGTAAAAGCATATTGCAGTTTAAAAAATTGTTAAAAACACAGCTTTTTCTGACGGGCTTCTTTTAAGTTATTTAAGTCAGTTCTTATGTTAGTTGATAACTGGTGGGTTTTGGGTTATAGTAGGATGAAGTAGTGTCTTATGTTTATTATACTAGCTTTTTATGTATGTTTTTATGAAAAGGAGGTTTAAGTGGTACATACATTTTTAAAATAAATAAATAAATTTGAAAATTTTCAATTAAAAAAAAAATTCACAGTAGCTCATATTGATAACTATGCCCCTAACACCCCTCCCTCTTTTACAATGCCGCATGGCAATGCCAACACAGCCCATTCATTTTGAATGGGCTTTGTTGGCATTACTGCATTGGCAGCCACTAGTGCAGCTTTGTAAAAGGGGAGAGGGAACTAAGGGGCCCTTTGACTAAGTTGTATTAGTGCTAATGCCCGCCTAACACAGATTAAAAGGGTGTACTACGAGATGCGCTCAGACGCCAGCAGTAATTGCAAAATGTGCACATGCTATCTGTTCTAAAAATATATTTTTTGATGGGGTGGAGAGTGAGTGTTCCTGTGTTAAATAATTAGCACATCTGCATTAGCACATGCTAACTGGTTAGCCCAAGAATACCGCTTGAGCCCTTACCATAATGTGGACAAATGTAAGGTGATGCACATTGGAAAGAATAATCTGAATCACAGTGACCTGACCAACTTGGGGGGGGGGGGGGGGGGGGTCAGCACTGAAGAAAAAGATCTGGGTGTCGTTGTAGGTAATATGCTGAAATCTTCTGTTCAGTGTGCGGCAGCGGCCAAAAAAGCAAAGAGGATGCTAGGAATTATTAGGACAGGGATGGTGAATAAGACCAAAAATACTATAATGCCTTTGTATCGCTCCATAGTGCGTCCGCACCTTGATTATTGTGGTCAGTTCTGGTTACTGTATCTCAAAAAAGATATAGCAGAATTAGAAAAGGTTCAAAGAAGTGCGTCTAAAATGATAAAGGGGATGGAACTCCTCTTGTATAAGAAAGGCTAAAGAGGTTAGGGTTCTTCAGCTTGGAAAAGAGACGGATGAGGGGAGATATGGTTGAGGTCTACAAAATCCCAAGTGGTGTCGAACAAGTAGAAGTAATTCAATTTTTTTACTCATTCCGAAAGTACAAAGACTAGGGGACACTCGAGGAAGTTACATGGAAATACTTTTAAAACAAATAGGAGGAAATATTTTTTCACTCAATGAATAGTTAAGCTCTGGAACTCTTTGCCGGAGGATGTGGTAACAGTGGTTTGGACAAATTCCTGGAGGAAAAGTCCATAGTCTGCTATTGAGACAGACATGGGAAGCAACTACTTGCCCTGGAATTTGTAGCATGGAGTGTTGCCATGATTTGGGTTTCTGCCAGGTACTTGTGACCTGGCTTGGCCACTGTTTGGAAAACAGGATACTGGGCTAGACGGACCATTGGTCTGACCCTATATGGCTACTCTTATGTTCTTATGTTATGTACTGCCTACAAAATGGGTGGCATAAGTGCTCATGTGGTAATTTTTGTTTTTTTATTGGCCGCATGCTAATGGCAAAATTAGTACATGACCATTAATACAATAATGTAGAAAATTGGCTTAATTGCTGTTAATTCTCAGGGTTTGCCTGTTTTTTTTAATGTTAAATTTCTTTATTAAATTTTCAAGTTTACAAGATAGACACTTATAAATCGGTAACCCAGCAGTATAATTACAGAGATTGCATTATTCCTGATATACAAAAGAAAATTCCCAACTTCACTTAATTTGCATTCTCAAGAAATATTTTAAAACAATAAGAAAATATAAATTGCTTTCTTAGACCACAATCGTGAGTGGGGGAAGGAGAAAACTATTTAAGAAGAAATAAGGCATTATTACAAATGTAAATGGCCTGGCTCAAAAAACCCCTATTTATTATACTATTACTTAATACACCACAAATTCTATCTGGTCAATTTCTTGCTATCTATAAATGCTTTAAGCTGGTCTGGCTCAAAAAAGATGTATTTATTTCCCAGATATTTAATACAGCATTTGCATGGATAAGATAACATAAATGTAGCGCCCATTGTTTTAATTTCCTCTCTATAAACTAGAAAAGCTTTCCTACGATCTTGTGTAGACCTTATCACATCTGGAAAAATCCAGATTTTTGTCCGCAAAAAGTTCTATTTGAATTCTTAAAATAGAGTCTAAGTAGCGCCTTCGCATCTTGCTCGAAGACGAATGATACCAAAAGCGTCCTTCGGGTAGGCACTTCTGATAAAGACTCTTCCAGGAAGGCTGATATGTCTTGCAAATTCAATTCAGAAGGCTGATTATTTACTGTTGGATTCACCTTGGGTTGTTTGGATTCAGGCAAATAATAAATGTTATTAATCAGTGGAATGGCAGATTGAGGATAAGCAAGAACTTCTAGAAGGTATTTTTTTAGGAAATCAATCGGAGCAATTCCACTTGTAACAGGAAAATTCAATATCCGTAGGTTTAAACGTCTATTATAATTCTCAAGGTGTTCCAACTTTAAAAAAACCTTCAACTTATCTTTTACCAAGGTGTCTATTACTACATTAAGGGAGGAGATTGTAGCTTTCTGAGTAGATAGTTCAACTTTTACATTTTCAAGGTTTAACGATAAAGAATCAAATTTTTTTACCAACAAAGCCGTATCCTGGGATGTTTTTGTCACCGCAACCGTTAATTGTTGTATAGCTGACCAGATAGATTGTAGAGTCACCGCCTGGGAGTTACTAACTCCCTGTTCTTATCATCTGCTTCCCGCGGCAAAACGCCACTGTCTGAAGGCCTCTGGTCTCCGACTTCCGGTTCCATCATACCTTCCACGCCTAGCTGAAGAATAGCAGGACAAGGCGGTGGATTAAGCTCCGGTGGGGATAATGATGTCTCGATCCCTAGTGGAGACGTCGCTCCTTCGACTAGTCCAAACACGGGATCCCTCTCACCGGTATTCACTGGGGTACTAGAGACATATCGCAGAAGCGTTTGCTGACCGGGGGTAGGTGATCGGGCCGGCAGTGGTAGACCCTTTACTACCCCCTTTCTCTTTGTATGCGGCATTTGTTAAGCTTGATAAATCTAGATGTAAACAGGAGAACTTCAGCTTATGCGACCGCGAAGTCTCAGCGTCGAGCCGCCATCTTGACTCCTCCCCCCCCCCCCAGGGTTTGCCTGTTTATTCTTCTTTATGATCCACACTGAGGGATTTTTACTAAGCCATGGAAAAAGTGGCCTGTGGTAGTGTGGGCGCATGTTTTTGGCACGCACTGGGCCATGTTTTACCGTGACTGGGAAAGAGACATTTTTTTATGGGGCAGTAAGTGGCCGAGTGTTAAAATTAAAAGTAGCATGCAGCTATTTACTGTCTGAGCCCTTACTGCCACCCATTGACCTAGTGGTAAGGGCTCACGTGCTACTCATGCGGTAATCAGGCAGCGGGCACCAATGTGGCTGTGCAGTCGATTACCACCGGGAACGCGCCCCCCCCCCCCCCCCCCCCCCCCCGCGAAAGAAAATAGAACATTATTTTCTACTGTGAGAAACAGCATGCATCAACTTTGAAACTACCGCAGGGTGCCCGCACTACATGATATGGCATGCTGATTTGGCATTCTACCCAATTTGGTGTGCCAATTTGGCACACGCTACCCGTGCATTAGCCCTACCGCTGCATAGTAAAAGGGCCCCTGAACTCTTTGGGTAGTTGCGGAATATAAGCAGTAACATAATCTATTAAATATAACCAAGGTTTCAATGAAAAAAACATTGCCATACATAAAAGATTTCCAGATATGCAATCATTCCTTTGATAAAGGAGTTTTGCCCATGTACCTTTCCAGAAGCCTAGAATCCTTCTGAGGCCTTGAATGCACAGAATTTGTGAAGCCCTGTTACAGAAGGCATTTAAATTGCTTCCACCTTTTGGAAAACAGGCTCTTGTGCTCCATATATTTTACCTCATTATCTTTTCAGCTTCTGCTCTCAGGATGCATAGAGATTTCAGTTTTTTCTTCTGCAGGGTGCCTTCCTTGCCTGTATCTTTCCACCTGGAAAGCAAATGGCATATATCCTCTAGTGACTGAGAAGGGGGTGTGCTGCAATGAAAAGGACTTTTATTTCTCACCAATTACTGTAATCTTCACAATTGCTTTCTGTTAAAACACTATGATTATTTCTCTATTGCCTTTCAGCGGATGTGAGTAAAATTTTGTGTGTGTGTATCTTATCCTATCACACCGGAGGCCACACAGCGGTTCCCTGGTCTTAAATGGATCTCCACTTACAAGAATCTGCAAGCAGCATTTGCTATAATACTTAAAAATCAAGGGAGATCTCTGCTAAGTGAACTTCTACTGATGGTCTGCTCTGTTTTTCTTATTTAGAACATTTCTGCTTTTGTTATTCCAGTATCTCTATGTGTGTGTATGGAGGGGGGAGGTTTGAGGACTTGGTAGCTTTTCACAGAACTGGGAATAGAACACAGGCTTTTCATGCACTGCTGCTGGGTAACCAGATTAACCAAACATTTTCTACTTTCCCACCCCCAGCCTGGACTGGTGACATTGGCTAACAGTGGATAAGCCTTTCTTTCTTCATGTTACCAACAAACAGAAATACAGCCCAGGAACCAGATGTTATTGCCCCTAGTCAAGTAGGAGTGAGGGTAAAAAATAGTTTAAAAACAGTTACTGGAGATATCCTGGCAGTAAAGGACCTTCTGGTCCACCCAAGCTATGGATTTGTGTCTGCCTATTGTGCTATCACAAATCTTATTCAATCTGTGCTGTTCTCCCTTCCTCTGTCACAAGGATTTCTTAGTGTAAGCCCCGGGGCCCTGGTCTGCATACCAACAGAACCTCACTGGCAGCAGCTGGAATTTGGCACACCTTCAGACCCTGGGCTCCCCCTTAGAATCTGAATACCAGGGCCTAGATTTAGGGTTTGGGGGCAGAGTGCCAGATGGAAAGTGAGAAGTATGAAAGCTTTGAATGTGTGACTCTAGGTTTATGCCTCTTATCTGTACTGTATCAGTTCACAAATCCTATTAAATAATCAGCACACGCAGCAGAATAATGGAAAAAAATACCCCTCTTTTTATCTTTATTTAGCAAGTTAAAGCAGAAAACCTTAGCATAAAGCCTTGTAAACATGTACAGATCTGTACACTGAAAATAAACAGCTACAATAAGTAATATAATGATGACCTAAAGAAAAATTTGCACGGGTCAGCTTTATTTTACCAATTAACAGAGAAATGAGATTTTCACAGGCCCTACCACTGCTCCAGCTAATGGAGGATACTTGAACATAAGAACATAACAATCACCATACTGGGTCAGACCAAAGGTCCATCAAGCTTGGTATCCTGTTTCCAGCAGTGGTCGAGCCAGGTCACAATGTTCTGGGGTGTCGCCTACCCCTGGGATAAGCAGTGGCTTTCCTCAGGTCTACTTTAATAACAGTCTGTTCATTTATTTTTTCTCCAAGAACTTTGTCCAAAACCTTTTCAAACCTACTGTCACTAAGGACCAAATTCTATAAATGGCACCAAAAAAAAAAAAGAAGCGCTTAGCGCTATTTTATGAATGGTGCTGAAAGTTAGGTGCCATTTATAGAAAAGTACATAGTGCCAGGATCTGTAAATACTTTTAAGTGTGAGCATTTACACCAACTGAAATCCTCAGGCCTAACTTACGCCTGTGTTTAGAAAGGCACGCTATAGGCACGTTAGCGTTTTTAACACACGTTAAATGCTAAAGTGCGTCAAATGCTAACGCGCCTATAGGAATGTATTGGTGTGTTAGCGTTTAATGTGCCTTAACTTTATAGGCATGTTAAAAACGCTAACACGCCTTAGTAAACATACCCCTAATGCACAAATCCCCCTTATTCTGTAAACTGCATTTGTAAATTGTGGGAACGCCCCTGATCTGCCCATGACCACACCCCCTTTTTGGAGCTGCGCATAAAATTTACTTGCGGATCTGGGCGTGTAAATATGCATGTATACGTTTAAATTAATGGCATTTAGCGCTAATTGGTTCATTATTCAATTCATTGTGTGTGCCCATTGGATGTGCGCATTTTAAAGCGCCATTATAGACTTGGGGGTAAATGATTTTATTACATCTCCCAGCATGAGTACCTAAGCTTAACAATTCATTGAGTGAAAAAATGTTTTCCTATTTGTTCTAAATGTACTACTTTGTATCTTAATTTTGTGTCCCTTAGTTTTTGCATGTTTTTGAAGCGTAAACAATTGATTCATGTTTACTCATTCCATTCCATTCAGGATTTTATGGATCTGTATGGTATCTCCCTTCAGCCATCTTTTCTCCAATCTTAAAATCTCCGACTTCTTTAGCCTTTCTCCATGTTGTTCCATCCCCTTAATCATTTTGGTCTTCTTTCTCTGTACTTTTTATTTTTGGAATTTGCTGTTCAGCTGTTTGAAAAATGTTATTGCCTGTCAAATTGGTTTTCTTTTTTTTTCTTTTTTTTTGGACTCGTAGTCTTGTAGTCTTGACAGCAAGGACTAACCATTTTAAAATAACCCCTTCCCATGTCATGATAACTATGGGATCAAGCTGTGTCTTGTTCCCAATGATTATTCTACATAGCCTCTACTTCAGCATGCTCAGGAAGACTGTCCATCTTTGCTTCCCAGTGCACAGTTCATTTCTAACAATGACAAAGTTCTGAGGCTATTGTCTCTCCTCCAACAATGGCTCAGCAATCAGCACATTCATTTATCACTTCTGCTTTTATTGGTCAGTGGTATTAATGTGACCACATTTAGTGGATCTCACCCTTACAAGCTGATAGGAATGCTTTAGCACCATCCATGCAGTCACCCCCTTGTAGTCCCTACTGTACAGAAAGGAATGAAACTGCAGTCATTTGCTAGAAGACTCTTAATTCATGTGAAAGTTGATTTTATAACACATCACCTAGGTAGAGAGGTCAAGTAGAATCCTATTCCCCTGATTCTGTAAAGGTTGCTGAAAACTGCTTGCACAAATTTAGGCACGGTGCTGATTTGTGTGCACACTTTAATAAGATAATGAACCAATTAGTGCCAATAATTTGGCTTTTTAACAAGCAATCATTAGCACTAATTAGATTTAATTGGGTGGCTAAAATTTACGCATGGCCCGAAAAAGGGGGTGTGGAAAGGGGACAGTGTGGAAAGGGGACAGTCAGGAGCAGTGGATAGGGGGTGTGGTTTTGAGTTATATGTGTGATTACAGAATAAATTAGGTGTAGGCATTTCTACCACACTTTTGTTTGTGCAAATGGTGATGCCTAAATTTATGTGTGGCAAGAGAGGGAGCAGTGTGACCAACAAAACTCTTCCAATAAAGCCCAGGAGACAAAGAAAGTATAATTGGCTTTATTCCATGAATAATTGAATGGACTCGGCATGGCACCATGTTTCGGCAATAGTTCCTGCCTCAGGAGTCTGTATTTTGGATACTGCACCCAAATGTAGCAGTGACTGATTCAAAAGGTTACTAAACATAAATCAATCTTTAAAAAGACTATTGGTTAAAAATAGCAATATCCTGCTATGATTTTGATGCTGGTATCTTTATGTTGAAAGGTTCGAAGATATGAAAGCAATGGACGCTGTGAAAACAGCGGTATGGAATAAAGCCAATTATACTTTCTTCATCTCCTAGGCTTTATTGGAAGAGTTTTTGTTGGTCACGCTAGTCCCTCTCTTGCCTTGTCTTGCTCGTAGCGGACCCTGTTTCTGCACTTCGGTGGTTGATTTCTAACTTTATGCGTGACCATAACACTTAAGTGGTATTCTATAAACTGCTCTGAACATTAGGCGTGGCTTATAGGGTAATACTTAAGTGGGGGTTTTTTGATGCAGATTTTTTAGGTGTCATTTACTGAATCTACCCATATTGGACTAGATTCTATATATGGCGTCTGTAAAATCAGCGCCAAAACAATTTCCTCCTAGTTGTATTCTATAAATCACATCTAGATTTAGGCACAGTTTCTAGAATGTACCTAGCGGGTTTATAGAATACATCTAGTGGCTATGCCTGCACCTAACTCTAGGTGCGTCCATTTACTACAAGTAAAGCTTGGTGCAAATACCAGCACCTAAGTTAGGTATGGAACAGGTGTATTCTGTAACCCTGCGTGTAAATTTTTGGAACACTCACAACCCACCCATTCCATGCCCATGGCCACGCCCCCTTTTTGGCAGCAAGCATTAGAATTTACACGTTCTAATTTACAGAATGCACTTAGCAAGATGTGTACATAAATTGTAATTAATGCTAATTAGTGTCCATAATTGCTAGTTTAGTGGCAATTATTGGTTCTAATTGGCCTGTTAAGTAATTACATTGCACGTGAAAATCCAGAATGCGACTGGATTTGTGTGCGCAATTTCAATCATGCTATATTGAATCTGGGGAATTATGTCTATATAACATGCCATCACATAATCTGCCAAAATTGTACATAAGATGCAGCTGCATGCATTCACATAATCTACATGAGCATTTCGTGGCTGCCTACACTTCACCCATATTCCACCCCTGAACATCAAGGTCGCTTAAGTGCACTAACTTTTTTGTATTATTTAGGGGTAAATGATGATAGTTACCACTTGATTCTTAAGGTATGACAGATCTAGTTGATTGAGGTATGATACCCTGTAATTCTTTTGAATAATGATTGTTTTGTGGCATAGAATTTATTGTGGCTTTTCTGAACAATAATTAATGTTTATTTGGTCAAATTGTCTCTTGATTTATTCATCTTTTACTTTATCAACATCTTTACCATTCAATAAGTTTTATGTTACCCCAATAGAAGGTATCCTCTGGTCTTCAAAGAACCTTGATTTCTTCCTAGGATTGATAAAACTCCACACCCATCACTAGCAAAACTCCAGCTCCATTTCTGAGGGATGAACTGCTGCCAATAATGGGCCCTCAGGATACTGTCAGATGTCAATGGGGCTGATGACAGGTCAACAAGTATAGGCTGCGCAACAGCATGACTGCACTCTCCCGCTAACAGCCAGAAGGATAAGATGTGGCCTTCTGCAGGCGAACATGCTTGTACATCGCATAGCTTGAAAGATCTTACTGTAGTGAATAGTTTTGAGGGGAATGGAAGAGAGATGACCAGAGCTAGACCACTATAGGAAGGGAGCAAGTAGGCAGACTAGGTGAGCCAAATGACCCTTAACTGTTGGCATCTTCTGTGTCACAGTGTCCCATGGTTCGTACCATGATGGATTTTTGTTCATCTCAAACTCTTCAAGAGCAGCTCTTCAAGTTTGGCATTTGTCCTTTACTTCAGAGCAATGGTTAATGGAAACAACAGCAAAGAAATTTTTCTACAAGGCAGCCCCATTCAGAACAAAAAGTATATTTACAGAGAGCCCAGAAGATGTATTAACCTCACTCTCTTCAGCATATGAGTGATATCTCTCTAACAATAATCCTTTACAAAAAGTACTGTTCCCCAGCTGTCAATGAAAGGCAGAGCACCAAAGTCATCTTTAGAGAAAACAATTCCTTTTTATCTTTGGTGTTATTTTCCAACCTGCATCGACTTTGTGCTGTAAGATTTGCAGTGTCGGCACCTGCTTTCCCTTGAGCAACAGATATGGTAGTAAATTTTAAGACTACCAAAAGCTGTCACTTGTATTTCGTGGTTTGATGAATAAAGGGTTAAGATTCTGAGTTAGAAAAAAAAGTGGCTTAGTTCAAATCTGGAGCTACTTCCCTAGTTTTGGTAGGGGGGAGGGGATGGATTTTAGAACTGGAAAGTGGGTTTAGTTAGGAATATTTTAGGAGTATACATCAAGCATACTGTGGAGGACAAACATGATGGGAGAGTGAAGAAAGGCCATGTGATGGGTTCCTGATGAGAAGTAGATGTGGTCCTTGATGAAAGCCAAAAGGAATAGCTGTAAGGCGAGGGGTCAGGTGCGATTAATTCCTGATGGCATACATATGTGAAGAAAAACTTTCTTCAATGAAGGGTCCCCTGATGGGTTTCATGTAGGTGGTAATAATTTATATGGAAGTGTTTTAATTATCCTTTCAGCACTGACCTTAATGAGACATCCAAGCATAATCTTCTTTTAGTAATGAGTTATACATTCTCAGATTTCAGCAGCACACTCCATTTCTCAGCCCTTTTTATAAAAATCAGTGAGCAAGAATGTAATTTCACTGAATGCCCAAGAATTATCGATAAGGGAGGGCAACCAGAGGCATCTGACCTCCAAATAGCTGGCCTGCTACCATGTGCCAGATTCCACCTGACAAGATTCTATGGCCAAGGTCAAGAGCAAGGTCTGTTCCCATGCTCAGTCAGCAGGTTCTCCTAACTGGTCAAAATGAACCACTCATGGTGATCAGTTCCATGAATAGAGGCATAGGTTAAACTAATTCTGTTGGGAGATTTTGGGAAAGAAAGTCTCCCACATTCTCTTGCCCAGCTCAGTTCAGCTTTAATCAGGGGCGTAGCCAGAAGGCAATTTCTTGTGCATGAACTTAGCATGCATGGGATGCTGTATAGGCAGCTGAGAATAAGGCCACTGACTGCCACCATATTTTGGTGGTTGAGGGGCTCAGGCTGAAGATATCTTCAACTGTCAGGGCTTGGGATTCCCCACCAGCCACACCAATGATGTGTGTCACTGCTGTCACAAGTAGACGGGCTTATGCCCACATAGGCAGTACTCACATAGACAGTACTCACCCATGCTGACTACTGCAACAGCATCTTCATTGGTTGCAAAACCCAAATCCTGAAAAAACTCCAAACCACACAAAACACAGCAACCAGACTCATTTTTGGTAAATCACGATTTGAAAGTGCAACACCACTCCGTGAAAAACTCCACTGGCTCCCTATCAAAGAACGAATAAACTTCAAAGTCCACACACTGATCCACAAAATCCTCCACGGTGAATCTCCAAGTTACATGGCCAATCTGATCGACCTTCCAGCCAGGAACGGGTCCAAATGTTCTCGAACATATCTTAATCTTCACCTTCCTAATTGCAAAGGTCTCAAATACAAAACCTACTACGCATCCAACTTCTCCGTCATAGGTAGCCAACTCTGGAACGCCATACCAAGATACATCCAAACAACCAACGAACACCTACCCTTCTGAAAGCTGCTGAAAACCTACCTCTTCAAACAGGCCTATCCAAACTAATCCACACCACCATTATCCATACCTCAATCCTTCCCACACATCTCTTCCTCTTGTGGGGTATAAATGCTACAAATAAATAAATAAATTACCATGGCTATATCTCTGGTAAATATGTACCCTCTATTGGCTTGGCAACAGCATTAGTATTGCCCAAATAAAATCAAAATTTGGCAGAGCCCCATTCATATTAGGAATTGCCAACCCAAAAATGTTTGTTTCATTTCTTGCGTCATATGCAACATTGTTTTGTTTTGTTTCATCTATATTTTTATTTTGGGGGCGATGTTGTCAATAGTGCATGATATCATGGCAATTCTATAAACTGTGCCAAAAGTTAGTGGTAAAATGCTAGGCACTGAGTACGAGTTCTGTAATGGGATCTGGGTATCCACATTCCATTACTTCAATGGTTTGATTCGTATTTACAGGGATGATCCTTTCGAATTAAGATATAAGGATCTCTGACAAATTTTTGATAAAATGTGGCATGCTGCAGAGATCAGCTCTTTCTTTTCTACATTGAAATTATTTTTGACTTCACTGAGTGTTGTATTTCAAGAGTTGAATGTGTGATTTAGAATGTAAGCTGACAATCTGAAAATCTATGCACAGGGTTATAGATTATACCTGCTCCACGCCTAACTTAGGTGCCGGTATTTACACCAAGTTTTACTTGGCGTAAATGGATGCGCAGAGTTAGGTGCAGGCATGGCCACTATGCGTATTCTATAAACCTGCTAGGCATATTCTATAAATTGTGCCTAAATCTAGGCGTGGTGTACAGAATATGCCTAGGCAGAAATATAGAATCTAGTCCTAAGCACTAATTCTATAATGGGTACTCCAGGCTGAGCACCTTTTATAGAAGAGTGCTTAGAGCGGATTCTGCACCCAACTTTGGGTGCAAAGACTTATGCCAGCTGAAACCTGGTGTAAATCCTGGTGCGCAAGTTGGGTACATAACCCTGATGTTCTGTAACACTATGCCTAAATCTATGGAATGCCCCTGATTCGCATATCCCATACGCCCCTCTCATAGCCATACCCCTTTTGGGTTGCATATGAGACATTTTGGGCGCCCAGTGTTATAGAATAACACATAGGCAGATGGATGCATAAATCCCAAATTAGTGCCAATTAACTCCAATTAATGTGAATTATTGGTTGTTAGTGCCCAATTGATTAATTACTTTACATGCACATCTGGGCTCTACACCTAAATTTGAATGGCTTATATGGAATTTGGAGGCTAATGCCAACTAGCACTTACGTGTGAATCTGTAACATTCATGCACATAAGTGCTAGTTTTAGAAACGAAATGTACTAAAGATTTTATGGGATAACATGGGATTCTTAGGCTGAGATATGATTTTAAAAACAGAAGACAGGGGAGTCATATTTTTCTGAGATGGTTACACAGTGATAGGTTACAAGATACAGGGCTTAGCTGGTTTCCTGTTAATTCATCTTTGGATGTTACTTTGTGACATGTTATTCGAGTTGGAGTCAGTCAGACCCTGAAAGCTCATCTGTTCGAGAACAACCAGGGCTAAGTTTGCATTCTTGTAAGCAATGTTTGTATTTGTACAGGCAGTATTTGCGGAAGTTCTTAGGCTAGGCTGACCTAGATCCTTGGGAAGGATATTCAGCCCAGAGTGCCCTAAGATAAGCTAATGAGATTGATGAATTGGAACAATGGAAGGTTCTGTAGAGGAGCCCATGGACTGGCAGTCTGGGGAAGGTGGAGGAGGATTGGAGACTTCAGAAGGAGAGCCCATGGACGTTTCAGCCTTAGCTCAAGGATCACTTTTATACCTTATGTGAAAGTTTTTTGTAAACAAACTATCGACTTTACACAATCAGCTATACACCGTAAGACTCCTGAAGAAGGCACGTGTTAGTGCCAAAACACAGCTGTGTTGAGTCGTTGTCACTTTGTTTGCAATAAAGAATTGTTTCTTTGTAGACGTCTCCTCCGGTTTTTAGAAGAGCCTACCTTTCTTACTTCTTGTGCAACTTTTTACGTAGGAAACCAGTGTATCTCCACCCCTTCGGAGTGGTTTTCTCTACAAGATAGGGTCAAACAGGCAGGCAGCAGGCACAGTGAAGTCCAGGTACAAGCTAGAGTCAAACAGGCAGGCAGCAGGCACAGCGAAGTCCAGGCATAAGCTAGGGTCAAACTGGCAGGCAGCAGGCACAGCGAAGTCTGGGTATAAGCAGAGAACCAGTAACCAGGTGAGCAGAGAAAAAAATGTAAAAGTCAAGCAAGGAAAAAACTACCAAGGTAGAAGCCGAAGCAATGAGACAGAGGGAAAGCTAGGCAGAAATAGTGCTGGCGTCTGACATAACAGGAACCAGCAGAGAGGGAGAGCTGCCATAGGACAGGATAATAACAAGAGGAGCAGGCAAGTCACCAATGAGAGTGGAGCACAGGAGAAACAGAGACGGCTCGTAATGCCAGGCGTGCCCAGTCTGTGCGCACAGGACTGCAGGGCGGAGCGCCAGGGAGAAAATGGCAGCGTTGTTAGTCGCTCAGCATGGTGCCGACTACGATGGCAGGGATACCCATGCTGCCGGAGGGAGCCATCGAAGACGAGGTGAGGAGACCCACGCTGCTGGGGGGAGCTGCCTAAGACCAGGTGAGGGGCGCGTCACTACCTCTGGGCTCCTGCGATAGCCCGGCGGTAGTTCCAGATTGGCACATGGTAAACCTGTTGCCGCATGCCTAGCCTTTAGTAAAAGGGCCCTAAGTGCAGATTTTATAACAGCAATTGTGTGTGAAATTGCTGTTATAGAATACTAGAATAAGTCTGCATTTATACACCTAACTTAGGCGTGAACATTTGGCTGGTGTAAATATTTGCACCTAACTGTAGACAGGTGTTTAACTGTAAGTATTCTATAAGCCGCATGTATAATTGCTATGTACACCCCTGACCCACCCATGCCCCTCCCAAGGCCCCCCCCCCCCCCACTTGCAGTTGCATTCTCTGGAATTTATGCACACGTGTTAGAATATTGGCTCCATTGGCATTATATGAGAACATAAGAATAGCCATTCTGGGTCAGACCAGTGGTCCAGCTAGCCCAGTATCCTGTTTTCCAAGCAATGATCAAGCCAGGTCACAAGTACCTGGCAGAAACCCAAATTGTGGCAACACTCCATACTGCAAATCCCAGGGCTAGCAGTTGCTTCCCATGTCTGTCTCAATAGCAGATTATAGACTTTTCCTCCAGGAATTTGTCTAAACCTTTTTTAAACCCAGATACACTAACCACTGTTGCCACATCCTCCGGGAAAGAGTTCCAGAGCTTAACTATTCATTGAGTGAAAAAATATTTCCTCCTATTTGTTTTAAAAGTATTTCAATGTAACTTCCTTGAGTGTCCCCTAGTCTTTGTACTTTTGGAACGAGTAAAAAATCGATTTACTTCTACTCATTCTACACCACTCAGGATTTTGTAGACCTCAATCATATCTCCCCTCATCCATTTCTTTTCCAAGCTGAAGAGCCCTAACCTATTTAGACTTTCCTCATACGAGAGGAGTTCCATCCCCTTTTTTTTGGTCGCTCTTCTTTGAACCTTTCTGCTAAATCTTTTTTGAGGTACGGCGACCAGAACTGAACGCAATACTCAAGGTGTGGATGTACCATGGAACGATACAAAGGCATTATAGTATTTTCGGCCTTATTCACCATCCCTTTCCTAATAATTCCTAGCATCCTGTTTGCTTTTTTGGCCGCCGCCATACACTGAGCAGAAGATTTCAGCGTATTATCTTCAATGACACCCAGATCTTTTTCTTGAGTGCTGACCCCCAAGATGGACCCTAGCTTCAAGTAACTATGATTCGGATTATTCTTTCTAATGTGCATCACCTTGCATTTGTCCACATTAAATTTTATCTGCCATTTGGATGCCGGAAGGTCTTCCTGCAATATTTCACAGTCCGCACATGTTTTAACAACCTTGAATAGTTTTGTATCATCTGCAAATTTGATTACCTCACTCGTCGTTCCAATTTCCGTATCATTTATAAATATGTTAAATAGTACCGGTCCAAGTACAGATCCCTGCGGCACTCACCCCCCTCCATTGAGAGAAATGACCATTTAACCCTACCCTCTATTTTCTGTCCAATAATTCCTAATCCACACCAGAACCTTGTCTCCTATTCCATGACTCTTTAATCTTCTCAGGAGTGTCTCATGAGGAACTTTATTAAAAACTTTCCGAAAATCTACATATACTACATCAACCGGCTCGCCTTTATCCACATGTTTATTCACACTTTTAAAGAAATTAAGCAAATTGGTGAGGCAAGACTTCCTTTGGCTGATCCCAAGCTGACTCTGTCCCATTAAATCATGTTTGTCTACACGTTCTGTAATTGTATTCTTTATAATAGTTTCCACTATTTTGCCCGGCAACGATGTCAGGCTTACCGGTCTATAATTTCCCAGATCACCCCTAGAATCCTTTTTAAAAATCGGTGTCACATTGGCCACCCTCCAGTCTTCAGGAACTACGGACGATTCTAATGACAGGTTACATATTACTAACAGTAGATCAGCAATTTCATGCTTGAGTTCTTTGAGTTCCGCGGCTTGATAAAAGAGGCCCTGTTATACAGTATATGTAGCTGATGCTATTCTATGAATTTTGGGTGCACAACTTGGATAATGCACACTATTGGCAAATGAAAAAATATGAAATGTTTTTTTTTTCTGCTCGATTTTGTTTAGCTGCAACATGCAACAACATGGGACATGTCATTGACATTTCCTATTTTGTTGTAAACAACAGCCCATCCCTAATCCATGTAGAGAATTATGGTTGGAGAAGGATTTAAGACATTCCAGAAGAACCTTAGGGCCTCTTTTGCCAAATCGTGCTAGCGATTCCCGGCATGGCAATGCCAACAAAGCCCATTCACTTTGAATGAGCTTCTTCGGAATTGCCACGCAGGAATCACTAGCATGGTTTGGTTTAAGAGGCCCTACATGTGTTATTATTTGTTGAAGATTTGGGGCAATGAAGTGATTGATAGAAATAATGTGATGAAGCTAAGTGATAGCGGGTGATAGAAAGGTTTGTTTGGAGGATTAAGGAAGATTAGTGGTTCTGTTGTATGTATATATGTCTTATTTAGAGTTCTACTGTATGCTATTGCAAAGGCAAAATAAATAAATGAATGAATACATAGCATGAGGTTCAGTGGCCAGGGCTGTACCTGGAGACAACTTGACCCCTGCAAGGTCATATGACACCTTCCACTAGATCCAGTGGAAGACATATCCAGAAGTAATGCTGATTCTGCCAAAGCGTTTGTGAACTGGTAAGAGCTCATATATTAACAGGGCCGGTCAAACCCGGTAAGCGGGGTAAGCACCGCAGGGGGCGCCTATCTTCAAGGGCACCGCTGTGGCGCTGCACCGCTCGCCGCCCTTGGGGGTTTAAATCTTTTATTTACCTCCGTCCCAGCAGCCGCGTCATTTCAAAGCCCTGCCGTCTCTAGCCTTCCCTCCCTTTGTGAGTTCGTTCCTGCAGAGTCCCGCCTTCTGACGTCATTTCCTTGAGGGCGGGACTCTGCGGGAACGAACTCACGAAGGAAGGGAAGGCTAGAGATGAGCAGGGCTTTGAAATAACGCGGCCGCTGGGATGGAGGTAAATTAAAAACCACGCAGGGTGGCAAGAAGAAAAAGGGGGATGTTGGGGGAGAAGAGGGCGGGCAGGTGGCCATAAATGGGAGGGGGATGGGGGCAAAGGAGAATGGGTGGGAGAAGAGAGAAAGGAGATGGGGGGCACCAACTGATAGTCTGCAGGGGGGCGCCAGAGACCCTAGGAAAGCCCTGTATATTAAAACAAGAAATTGGATTAATTATTGATCTATGTCAGGGAAGCCATCACACTTGTGTGGTGGCCCCCATAATTTGTTTGTGGTTTGATGCTTGTGTGCAGTGGGGAACTACCATACCATACCATACCATAGCCAAACTGCTAAGGACTAAGAGCAGGAAAATACAAAGAATGTGGAAATAATGATTAAGACTCCCCCATTTTATTTTTGTTTGTATACCAAAGGACTAAAAAGCAACCAAATGACAAATACATAAAGTTAAAAAGATATTTAGCCAAGCAATCTGCTTGAGCCTGAATGCTGAAAATCTGAGTAAAACTTATACACAGGGCCGGCTTAATTATTGGACCAGGTGAGGCTGTGGCCCAGGGCACTGGTGATTTAGAGCACCAAAATACCCAGCCTCTGACCTCACCTGTTCTACAGGTTAAGACTTTTCTTCCCCCCCCCCCCCTCAGTTCAGTTTCGCTCTTTCTCTCTTCCTCCCCCATTCCCTCCCCATGGGTCCAACACTGCTCACTCACCTCTCTGTGGTCCTGTAAAGTTTACATTGGTCACCAGTGGCAGCAGCATGACAGGCTGCCTTCGGCCAATCCCTGGGTCTTCCCTCTGCCATAGCCTGCCTCCTCTGATACAATTTCCTGTGGGTGGGATGCAGTAGAGGGACGACCCAGGGGCTGGCCGATGGCAGTCTATCTAGTACTGCTGCCAGCGACAGATGTAAATTTTACAGGACTGTGGGGGAGTGAGAGAGGTGAAGGAGCAGTTTGGGACCCACAGGGAGGGGGACAGAGGAGAGGGAAAGAGAGAATAGACTGGGAGGAGGGGAACAGATGCAGGAAGTGATGCAATTTGGGGAGGGGCACCGCAAAAGCAAC
This sequence comes from Microcaecilia unicolor, assembly GCF_901765095.1. Taxonomy (NCBI): domain Eukaryota; kingdom Metazoa; phylum Chordata; class Amphibia; order Gymnophiona; family Siphonopidae; genus Microcaecilia; species Microcaecilia unicolor. The sequence goes on from NC_044041.1 coordinate 164,495,106, forward strand.
TTGGCCCACGGCTCCACTATCCCTTGAGCTGGCCCTGCTTATATGCATGTTACCTGTTTGAAGTTATTGTTGCTCTTTCTGCGTGGACTCTGTGTTTGGAAATTCCATGAATTACAGGAGATGAAAGAGGAGACCTTTCCTTACCTTCTTTTGGTGGGTCCTGAGGGGTGGGGAGAAGATGAGCTAAAAGGCCCTTCTTCCATGTGCACTTTATGTGGGTTCCTAGCACCAGTCTTCACAGGTACTCTCAATCCAGTCACCCAAAGTAATTCAATGTACACTTCAGTTGCCTATATATAAAAATTATAATTTATTGGAAAAACCAAAAAAACTCCAAAAGAATATCAGGTTATCTCTTCTTTATTCTCTTCCTCTCTTTGGAACTCTTTGTCCCTTTCTTTTCCTCAGACACTTTGGATTCTCTATGAGAACTATTTATTCCCCTAACTCTTCTATAGGCAGTTCCTCCAGAACCCTGCAAAGACACTTCCGAGTATCACCCTCTCTATCCTCCTCAGTGGGTTCCCTGAATCCAGGGGGACTGCTGTGTAAGTCTCATGGGGCCGTTGCTTGAAGTCTCTGCAGCTATTTAGAAGTGGGTCAACTGCAGTTCTGGGCAGGAAAGAGTGGGGTTCTTTCCTGCCCCAAATACAAACCAGGAAATTTGAACGAGCTTGGCTTAAATCTAATTATGAACACGCACTCAACACATGGAAATAATCACAAAGACAATACAAATACACAATAAGACGGAGAAAAAGATCCTACTATAAAACTAAAATAGGGATAGACCACAAAGACACGAAGAAACTATACCAATTAGTGAACAAACTACTAGATACCGACCCGGTCACAGCATCAAACACAGACATCCCATCTGCAGACAAACTTGCAAAGTACTTCTACGAAAAAATAGTAAACCTATGCAACACGCTACCCAAAGACAACATTGACATTGAAAACTTCCTTAACGAACTAGACCCACCCACGGGAGAATACCCAGCCGACCGCATATGGCTGAACTTGGCCCCCCCCCCCCCCTTACTACTGACATAATAGCACAGGCGCTCAGCAGGTTCGGCAATACCCAGTGCAAACTAGATACCTGCCCCAACTATCTACTGAAATCCGCCCCTGACCGCTTCACAGAAGATCTCACATCCCACCTAAACTACATGCTCCAGCAAGGTCTCTTCCCGAAGGAACATGGCAATATCCTACTCACCCCGATACCAAAAGACACCTCGAAAAATGCAAGTGAAATCACCAACTACAGACCGGTAGCAACAATTCTGCTGGCAATCCAAATGATGGAAAGCATGGTGACCAAACAAGTTACAGACTACATAAACAATTTCTCAATACTACATGAATCACAGTCAGGCTTTTGCCCTCTACATAGCACAGAAACAGTACTCCTCACTCTCCTAGCCAAATTCAAACAGCAAATAGCAATAGGTAATAACATCCTCCTCCTCCAATTCGACATGTCTAGTGCATTCGACATGGTAAACCATAACATATTACTGAGACTACTCAACAAGATCGGGATCAGAGGAAACATACTCAAATGGCTTGAAGGTTTCCTAACCACAAGAACATATCAAGTAAACTCAAAAGCAAACATATCACCACCATGGAAATCAGACTGCGGAGTACCACAAGGATCACCACTATCGCCGATCCTCTTCAACCTAATGATGACCCCTTTAGCCAAGACCTTATCCAACCATGGCCTTAACCCTTTCATCTGTGCTGACGATGTTACTATATACATTCCATACAGATCCACCCTGACAGAAATCACTAATGAAATCAAGGCCGGCTTTCACATCATGGACTCATGGGCAGAGGCATTCCAAATAAAACTCAACAACGAAAAAACACACTGCCTCATTCTCTCATCCCAGTACAACACGGACAACCCCACAACCATCAGCATCCCGGATCACACCCTCCCAATCTTAGACAGCTTGAAATTCCTCAGTGTAACATTAAACCGCTACCTAACACTACAGACCCAAGTAAAATCCACAACAAAGAGAATGTTCTTCACAATGTGGAAACTCAAACGAGTGAAACAATTCTTCCTGAGGGAAATATTTTGCAACCTAATACAATCAATGGTGCTAAGCCATGCTGACTATTGCAATGGAATCTACGCAGGATGCAAAGAACAAATCTTAAGGAAACTTCAAACTGCTCAAAACACGGCGGCAAGGCTCATCTTCGGAAAAACACGATATGAAAGCGCAACACCCCTTTGAGGAAAACTGCATTGACTACCAATCAAAGAACGCATCGCCTTCAAAATCTGCACTATGGTTCATAAGATCAACTATGTTGAATCACCAGGATATATGACGAACCTGATCGACCTACCAACCAGAAACACATCCGCATCAGAACGACAATACCACCTCAACTACCCAAGCTGCAAAGGACTAAAATACAAATCAATGTACGCATCATTTTTCCTACATCAGCACACAACTATGGAACGCACTACCAAAAACCGTGAAAACCAAGTATGACCACCTCCAATTCAGGAAAAAACTAAAAACCCACCTGTTTCAAAAGGCTTACCCCACTGACCCAACTTAAATACCTGAACTCCGCGACACTATAACACCACAGTCCATACTGATCACCAAACAATCTCATCTGTTCTTGCTATCCTCTTTATGGTCCCACCACATGTTACTTCATGTGGTCCCTACCCTTCCTACCTCAACTTAACCATTATTGGTATTTGTTTTACTCTGGAGTCTATCAACACCTCTCCGGTACCATGTAAGCCACATTGAGCCTGCAAATAGGTGGGAAAATGTGGGGTACAAATATAACAAATAAATAAATAAAAGAAGCCACTAGACCACCTGGGTGCATTAAGGTACGTGAGGGGCTGGTGGCCTGAGGTCCACCAGCCAGCCAGTCAGTCTGCCCGCCTGCCCACCCACCACCTTCCCCAGAAACCTGGACAAACAGTCAGGCTGGTAAAAACCACCCAGGACCCTGACAATCCCACCTATTTATTACATTTGTACCCCGCGCTTTCCTGCTCATCGCATCAATTGCCAGGTCCTCACTATCCCCTTAAAATTCCTATTCAGCATCTCCCATCTATAATTCCCTGCTCTGCCTGTCAACACTTTTTCACTCATTCACCAAGTCCCAGACATCTGCTCAGTTCCTTTTGTACCCCCACCTGCACCCCCAAATCTCATCCATGTTCTGCTCTGTTCCCCTTTCCCCATCCCCACTCCTGAGTTCTATCCATCTTTTGCTCTGTTCCCCTTCTTCCCCCATCCCCATCCCATCCCATCCCATCCATCTTCTTTTCTTTCTCTCTCTCTCTCTCTCCCCCTCCCCCCCCCCCCAACCTGGTCTTCAAATCCTTCTTGGGCTAGAACCTGTAAGCTGCTGTGGCCTGGTTCGGGCTGCCATTCTGGTGGCAGCAGTGGATTTCATGGCACAGAGCTCATTCCTCCTTTGCAGAGCAGCCAGGTCACACAATTCCAGCCCACTCAGTTTGAACCATGGGGCTCTGTGTCTACAGAGCCGTGAGCAGTTCAAACATCATTTGTTTCAACCTCCGTACCCTGTCTTTTCCTTGGGCTGGTCTTAGTGTATGTAATGGAAAGGATACTTAGGTTTGATAACTTTAGATTCAGTCTTTTTTTCTTTTTATAGAAGGTTCTAGTGTAACATTTTAAATATACAGATGATCTAAATCTTCTGTAAATGGCAGTCATTTGTAACTGCTGGACAGCTAAGAGAGAAACTCTGCTTAGCTTCATGTCCTTAGGTCTCTCCTGTGTGGCACTTTAACAACTACCATCCTAATTTCTTATGCAGTAAATCAGTCATTGTTAGGCTCTTGACAACTTACAAAGGACAAAAAAAAAAAAATAAGATTATTGGCTATTTTTTTATTAGGCTTTCTTTCAGCCCATTCAGGCAGACTGTGGATTGAGGCCACTTTTGAGAGGCCCTCACCCACACAGTTCTCAGAAAGGAGGACTCATACCAGGGTTAAATTGTTTGTACAAGTGCTGCCATCAGATGTAAAATTATCTTTTTATTTATTCTAATTCTGCCTTCCCAACATGCCCGAAGTAGGCATAAAAAGATTTCCTCTGTACAATAAATAAATCACAAAATTATATTCACATCAATAATGAAAGAGCACGTGAATCTCACACCTGTTAAATGGCAGCTGAGGTTTATACCAGAGCACATGTGTGTGAGGCTGAACACTGACCCCCCCCCCCCCCCCCTGATATTTAAAACCATTTAACTGGCCAGGAACAGCTCCTGGCCGGTCAAATAGCACTTAACCAGCTATCTGGCGATATTCAGCGGACAGCTGGTTAACTCCCGCTGAATATTGCCGGTTAGTACTTGGCAGATAGTTGGTTGTATCTCGCTATATAACTGGCTAACCGCCAATATTCAGCACATTGCTGGCTAAGTTTGGCAGCCAAATTGGTCCGCCGAAATAGCAAGCCTATCTTTGGCCGGTTTAAACTTAACTGGCCAATGCTGACTATTGGCTTGGCCAGTTAAATTTAAACCGGCCAAAAAAGTCCCAGATATTCAATGCCGGTCACTGGAAATGACCCAGCATTGAATATCTGGGCTCAGCACTTGGCTACCTCTCACAGTCTGAATATCGGCTCCTGAATACCTAAGGTAGAGTTATCTGGTCAATATTGAGCCAGCGGTAGTCGGTATTTTTATAAATAAGAGCCAGATATCCAGTGCTGGGCCATATCTGGGCTCCAGCCCTGAATACGCAGGTCAGTGGTGGTACCTGGAAGTTAAGAGTGCACAGCTGTTATTCAATGCCATACTCACATAGCTAACCAAGCAAAGATAAGATTGCTATCTATGTAGTCCTATTTGTCTGGTTAGCTATGTGGGCATTGTCACTGTGTAACACCAGTGCCCACACAACTCTGCCCCCCCCCCCCCCAGGGCTGGTCTTAGGCAGGGGCGACAGGGGGTTCGCACACAGCTCCTAGGGGCCTTGCATCTCTGTCACGTCTGTCCTCCTGTTTCGGAATACCTCCCTGCTCCATACCTTATTGTGCATCCACATTTCAGCAGAGAGCATCAGGCAGTGGCAGCAATTTTCATATCCCGTTATCTGCCAAGCCCACAGCCTCCTCGTAGCTGTGTCCCACCCCCTTTTGATGTCACTTCCTGATTCCACAAGGGTGAGATGCAGAAGCGAGGAGGCTCTGGGCTCGGCATATCAAGGTATATCAAGGTGGGGTTCTGAGAGCTCTAAACTTCCTTTTAAACTGATAAATTATGGTTTATGGTGGTGGGCGCAGGCAGAGGTGGGTGGGCCCACTGAACTGATCTGCACAGGGCCCTGCAATTGCTAAGACCGGCCCTGCCACCCCCAGACCACTCCAGCACTACCCAAACAGTGTCATGGTGGTCAGTGAAGATATAGAGTAACACTGCCTGATTAAGTGCTGCTGAATATCTCTTCCTGACCTGTTCACATGATTTAACCAGACAGGATGTGTCCATCCTATCCTACAACATCAACATTGTGGGAAATGCACTGATCGGCACTTGTGCGAGAATAAACCACCATTCTGCTCTACGGCATAGACATCAAGGGAAATATACTGATCAGAATGTGTGACCGAATAAGTTACTCTTCTGTTCTACAGCATTGTCAACGTGGGAACCACACTGATCAGTGCTTGTGAGAGAATAAGCCACTGTCCCTTCCCATTCTACAACAAATATGCAATGGGAAACATATTAATCAGTGCTTGTGACAGAGAAAGCCATATTCTATTCTACACAGAAACATAGTCACAGAGAAAATGATGCAAATAAAAACCATGGGGTCAAAATTCAAAGCAATTTAACTGGCCAGAAATGACTCCTGGCCAGTTAAATCGCTGATTTGGGCTAACCGCTCATTTTCAGCGGTACTTAACTGGTTAGTGCACTGAAAATATCTGGTTAACACCTAAAACCGGTTATCTTGGAAGTGGTCCAGGGATGGAGTCAGCACAGCTCCGCGGTCCCTTCCTCTTCATTTGCTTTAGATGCTTGCAGCAGGATCATGGAAATGGAGAGGTTTGAGGTGAAAGGGTTAGTTCCTTGTGACTCTGGGCAAGTCGCTTAACTCTCTATTGCCCCAAGTACAAAAGTCTTAAATTGTGAGCCCAGGAGGGACAGAGAGAGTACCTGTATGTATTATGTAAACCACTTTGGTTGTACCACAGAAAAGTGGTATGTATGTATGTACTTATTTATTTGTTTACCATTGTTTATCAAATGCATTACCTTTACCCTTACCTTTACTTGGCCAGTTAAGTGCCGATATTCAACAGTTAACCATCCCAGGTCACCGCATAAATAGAGTGACTTTTATGTGGTCCTAGTCAACACTTAACCATCCCAGGTCACCGCATAAATAGGACTACATAAAAGTCAGTCCTATGTGGTTCGCCATAGCCGGTTAAGTACTGAATATCGCACTTGACCAGCTATACTTTAGCAAACCCGGATAGTCAATGCCGAAGTCTTGACATGGCCTGGCATTGAATTTCCAGGCACAATGCCAGCGACAGTCAGCAAAACACTGAGCATCACTGGATGAATATAGACCCTCATATGGCCTATCCAGTCTGCCCATCCACACCATCCAATATATCTTCCTCTCCGTTAGATCCTTTGTGTTTGTCCCATGCTTTTTTGAATTCAGATACAGTCTTGGTCTCCACTACGTCCACCAGGAGGCCATTCCACATATCCATCACCCTTTCCGTAAAGAAGTATTTCCTTAGATGACTTCTGAGTCTATTCTCTTTCAACTTCACCTATGCCCCCTCATTCCTGAGCTTCCCTTCAGTTGAAAGAGACTCACCTCCTGTGCATTTGTGCCATAATGGTATTTAAATTTCTCTGTCACATTTCCCCTCAACCACCTTTCTTTCAAAGTAGACATACTGGGATGCTTAAATCTGTTCCCATACACTTTATTATGAAGACCATTCAACATTTTAGTAGCCGCCTTCTGGACTAACTCCATCCCATTTATATCCCTTTGAAGGTGTAGTCTCCAGAACTGTACACAGTACTCTAAATGGGGTCTCACCCAAGAGTTGTACAGAGGCATTCTTTCTCTTGATGGCCATTCTTCTCCCTATGCATCCAAGCATTCTTCTGGCTTTCACTGTCACTTTTTCTACCTGTTTGGCCACATTAAAGAGCATCTGATATGATAACCCCCAAGTTCTGCTCCTCTATCTTATATAGAAATACTTCACTCCCTGTACTGTATTGCTCCATTGGGTTTTTGCAACTCAGATGAATGACCCTGCATTTTTTAGCATTAAATCTTAGCTGCAAATTCTGGACCCTTCTTCAGTCTTGGTTAGATCCCTCTTCATGCTATCTACACCCTCAGGAGAATCTACTCTATTGCAGATAGTAACTTAATCTTGGCTGCATTAAGTTTCAAAAAAATGAGAATTAACCTAAGATTGAATCAAAGCAATACACTTGGAAATAGAATTTTGTAACATTAAAAAAATCTGTCATTATTGGGATCAAAACAAACATATCATCTACATATGAACAACCTCAAGGACCAGATGCATCCAGAACTGAACCCAAAGAATGCATAAACATATTAAAAAGAATCGGAGACAATGGTGAACCCTGTGGAACACTAAAATCTGACTTCCAAGTAAATGAAAAGGTGTTATTCCTTTTAGGAAGCATCTACAGCTCTTAAACACTATAATCTAATCTCTCATCTAAGGCAATGGGCTCCATTGGACTGTCTTTGCTCGTTCATCTCGAATAATTGAGTAGACACCTCCTTTTCTAACATCTTTGATCATTTTGTAAACGGTATACTCTGTTGTACTTTACCATACTGTTTGACAGCTTGCTATATTTGATACCTCCTTATGTGTTTATTCATATGTTTGTATGCTCTCTTTTAAGCAAAAAAATTATTCATAAAATATTGGGGGAAAAGCAGTGGCGTAGCTAGGGTAGTTGACACCCGGGGCCGGTCATTTTTTAACACCCCCCCCCCCCAAAAAAAAATCCAGTACTAGGCATACCGAGAATACAAAACACTCAGGACCTATAGAGCAATTCTATCATACCATAAGCAGTCATTTCTATGAGTCACACAAGGAAAAGGAAAGTATCTTAAACACTACAGTGAGCACTAGAACATCAATTCACCTATTGTAAAATGAAACCAGACAGAATAGTACAGATCGTTGATCCTGCACAGTCAATGCCAATTGAAAGCCATGTCTTTTTCACAAACACAGATACACCCTAATCTACTATAGAATAAGTAATAATAAACTTTCTATTTAGACAAAAATTAAACTGAACCCCCAATGCCAGACTCTGCATACAATGCAACACCACAGAAACAGAAAATGTCCCCTGGTGTACTGTGCAAAATATAAAGACAGCAGATGTAAATTTGAAAAAACTAACAAATACCAATCACCACTTTACAAATTAACAAATAGAAATAAAACAAATACAGAAAATAAAATAATACCATTTTATTGGACTAATACATTTAGCTTCCAGAGGCCAAAATCTCCTTCCTCAGGTCAATACAGTATAGTGCTGTTACAGTATCCTATCCTGACCTGAAGAAGGGGGTTTTGTTCTCTGAAAGTTAATTCAAAATGTATTAAAATTAGTCCAATAAAAAGATTACCTTATTTACATGTTCTATTTATAAACATTTATTAAACATGGCTACAATACTATATCCTAAAGCAAAATAATAAAAATATATATTTAGTTTGTTGTCTCTGGTTTCTGCTTTCCTCATCTTCTTTTCACTGTCTTCCTTCTGTCTTCGCTCTCTCTCTGCCATCCAGTGTCTGCCCTCTCTAATGTCCCTTCTATCCACTGTCTGCCCTCTCTCTCTGCCCCTTTCATCCACCATCTGCCCCAGTCTGCCATCTCTCTCCACCTTCCATCAACATCTGCCCTCTCTCTCTCTTCCTTCCATCCACATCTGCCCTCTATCTCTGCCCCTTCCATCCACCATTTGCCCCAGTCTGCCCTCTCTCTCCCCCTTCCACCCACCATCTGCCCTTTCTCTCTGCCCCTTCAATCTGTCTGCCCTCCCTCTCCCATCCATCCAGGGTCTGCCCTCCCTTACACTCCCCCCTTCCATCCAGGGTCTGTCCCCTCTCTCTCTGCCCCCTCTTTTCAGCCCCCAGTTCCAGCCCCCTTATTCCACCTGCCCCTAGTTCCAGCCCCAGCCCACATCTCCCACCTGCCCCCCTTTTCAGCCCCACTGTCCCACCAGTCCCAGCTCTTTTCTCCCATCAGTCCCAAGCTTCAACCCCCAGCCACTTCTCCCTGTCCCCTTTTCAGCCCCTAGTTTCAACCCCAGCCCTTTTCTCTCATCACTCCCGAGCTTCAGCCCCAGCCAGTTCTCCCTGTCCCCTTTAAAGCCCCTAGTCCCCACAGTTTCAGCCCCTGCCCCTTTTCAGCCCCCAGTTCCAGTACTAGCCCCCTTATCCCAACTACCCTCCTTTTCAGCTCCTAGTTCCAGCCCCCTTCATCCACCACATGCCTTGCATCCCCCCTTTTCAGCCCCAGACCCGTTCTCCCACCTGCCCCAGGCATGGACCCAATTTCCCTCCTGCCCCCTTGTCAGACCCCAGTTCCAGCTTCAGACCCCTTCTCCCATCTGAGCACTCCCCTCCCCAGTCCCCTTCTCCCCTGAGTACCCATCTGAGCTCCCCCACCCTCCCCAATCCCCTTCTCCCCTCTGAGCACCCATCTGAGCTCCCCCACCCCTCCCCAATCCCTTTCTCTCTGAGCTCCCCCACCCCTCCCCAATCCCCTTTGAGCACCCATTTGAGCTCCCCCATCCCTCCCCAATCCCCTTCTCCCCTCTAAGCTCCCCCACCCCTCCCCAATCCCCTTTGAGCACCCCCACCCCTCCCCAATCCACTTCTCCCCTCTGAGCTCCCCAATCCCCTTTCAGCACCCCATCCCTCCCCAATCCCCTTCTCCCCTCTGAGCTCCCCCACCCCTCCCCAATCCCCTTTGAGCACCCCCACCCCTCCCCAATCCCCTTCTCCCCTCTGAGCTCCCCCACCCCTCCCCAATCTGAGTCCCCCCTCCCACCCGACCCTACCTGACCTGACCTGACACACCTACCAGGCACCTCCGTTCGCCTGCTCCCACCCTGTCCTCTCTTAAAAAAAAAAATCGAAGCACCGGAGTGGCAGGCAGCGCCTCCCGTCTGCCCTGCTACTAAAAATCTCTTCAACTTCGTCGTCGGGCCTTCCCATATTCAGTCCCGCCCGCCCTCGCAGTAATAGGAAGTTACCTTAGAGGTGGGCGGGACTGAATGAGGGAAGGCCCAACGACGACGTTGAAGAGATTTTTAGAAGCAGGGCAGACGGGAGGTGCTGCCTGCCACTCCGGTGCTTCGATTTTTTTTTAAAGAGAGGACAGGGTGGGAGCAGCGGGAGCGGAGCACCCCCCCACCCGCTGACACCCGGGGCGGACCGCCCCCACCGCCCCACCCTTGCTACGCCACTGGGGAAAAGAAACAAGCACAAGTTGCGTTTATTTGCAGTTGTATGCATAACAGACTTAAATACCTGTTCTATAAAAAGCATGCCTTACTTCTCTCACATGTGGGAGGAGCATGGGCGTGCCAGGGCGTTCTGACTATTCATGCATGCGCTTTGTAGAATAGTTGTATTTATGTGCCCAACTGCTGCATTTAGGCACTGAAATTTATACCATACATAGACATGGCATAAGTGGTTGCACGTAAAGTTTGATGCTTAACTGTGGACTTACAGTAGTCTAGAAGGGTGTTATAGTGCTGTTATAGACTACTAGCTTAGCATCCAGTTTTATTTTGGCACTTTTTAATTGCTTCCTAAGTGCTATTCGGTAAGGAAGCACATAACTGGGCATGAGCTATAAGCTATAAGGATACTATAAGTTGTGTGCACTGTGTGGCACACTTAGTCATGCCAATTTATGACAACCATAGCACTGGAGTGAGTGAGCATGCCTAAATGTAGGCCTGTTGAAGCTGAGTTATGCTACTATTCTATAATGGAATCTTGGTACCATAATGCTATTATAAAAGTGGCACTCAGCTCAGGGCATTGAGGCGCCTAACTTTCATGTGCCAACTTACAGAATTGCTCCCTTAGATTGTAAGCCCTTCATGGACAGGGAAATATGTAGTGTACTTGAATATAACTCACAGACATGCCAAGTCACATGCATCAAGCATGTGACACACACATTGGACCCCCTTCTCCAGCTCACACACACCAGTGCCTGTCACTGCCCCGGATAGTGTGTCACACTGACTTACCTGCAGGAAGCGGGGATGTCATGGTCTAGGGGCGCTCTCCCTGCCGGCATTCCTAGGCATGAGCACACATCAGGTGCCTGGTCCCATTTAAGGAATGACATCAGGTGCCTGGTCCCATTTAAGGCAGCTGTTCATCCCTCTTGCTGCCTTCACAAAGTCTGCTCTGCCTAGCTTTGCATTTGCCTCTGTCCTGCCTTGCTTCCGCCCTGCCTTGCCTTGTTTTGTGTTGCCCTGTCTTGCCTCGTGTACTGTTGCTTCTCCTGCCCAGTTTCGTACCTGCCTCGCCTAGTGCTGCTCTGCTTTGCCCTGTTCTAGTCTAGTCTTATCTCCAGCTTGTCTCCAGCTTCCCAACCTCCTCTCTAGCCCACCTTGCCTTATCTCCAGCCTGTCCTGTCTTGTCTCTCTAGCCCCCTTTGCCTTATCCCCAACCCTCCTTGTCTTGTTTCCAACCTGCCTTTCTCTAGTTCTTGCCTTTTCTGTTCCTGCTTCCCGAGGGCTCTTTTCAGATCCATTCCAGGTCCCGGGCCTGCCCCCCAAGGGCTATTTTCAGAGCCACTCGTTGGTCACCACTTCTCGAGGAGTGACTCACCTGCCATCCATCGGGACCCTCCTGACCTCCAGGTTGGGAGCCCAGTGGCGGTCCAAGGGCTCACCCTTCTAGACTTGTGACAGATTGTGAAGGCCATGAGCTCAAGAGAGTCATCGGCCTTGCATTTGCTTCAACAGCTGGCTCTCCAACTCCAGCAGTTCTCTGGTACAGTCCAGGAACTGACCTTACATATGGACCATCTTCAGAGGCATGCAGCACCCCAGGTTGCAGCTCCTTCTCTCTCTCTCGGTAGCCAGTACTGTTCCAGTGGTTGTCCCAGCAACGTCCTTGATCTGGATTGTGTGCCCCCTCCCCAGTATGATGGGAACCCAAAAACCTGTAGGGGGTTTCTCAATCAATGGCCAGATATTCTTTGAGCTCCAGGCCAGGGATTTCATCTCCGATAGAGCTCAAGTGGCCTATATCATCTCACTACTGGGGCCAACGTGATTAGAAATGTAAAATTACCAGACAACAAATGTAGAAACATTTTTTAAATTTTCTGTTTACTGATTAGAATATGTCAGTTTTTGGAATGTACATGTGCAAGAGCTGGTTTAAGACTTGGCAGGGGTCTGCAAGAGAAATCTCACTCATTGGCCTTAAATCTCCAACTTTGGGATGGGCCACCCTTGGTGTCTCTGAACTCACCTTGAGCTACTACTGAAAAGGAGTGAGCTGAATCCAAATAAATAAATCCTAAAATGTTTGGAGCAAGAATTAAAAACAAAACCAGGGCTGGCTGAATGAGCTTGGAATTTTAGACTTACCAGCTTCCTCCGTGTCATTAGGACAAGTGAAGCCAATCTTGGCTATACTCCTCATCACAACTCTGGACGTGGTTACAGCTAGTCTATGAGGAGTGTGACCTTTCAGTTCACAGAGATGCCAAATAGCACATTTTCAGGCTGGAGGCTTTTTGGCCAATCCTAGTTTTAAATTTACATCCCAAAGCAGTGTGGGATTTGTAGTCCCTGATCTTGCCTATTGAAATCAGTGCTGCAAGTCTTGTAATGTACCAGAATGGTGCAGTCAAAAATCCATGACTATCCAAAAATCTCCAGCCTGGAACTGAGTAACTTGACATCTCCGAGTTCATAGATGCAAATAGAACAAAATAGGCTCAATGTAGTATGGCCACATGAAATGATGTGAGCTGCTCCCCCTGTGCAGTTGGCTGGTATAAGAATTCATGGGCACAACATTCTGTCAAGAAAAGGACAGATATAAAGACTGCTGTTATAACTATTGGGAAAAACACAAAGGATTTTCAACTACTCATGAAGGATTCTGAAAAACAAGAACTTGGCTGAAACAAACAGCCAGGCAAGATGTAATTAGGAGAGTATTTGGAAATGGCCAGCAGTGGCTTCTGTGTAATTAGACTGTGATGATATCCATCAACCTGCAAAAAACAAGTGGGGTTCTCTTATTTCTGGTTTAATATCTAGCTCACAGTTGAGAGGAAAGAAGCATACCTTTCAAAGCCTTTTGTGAAAAACAGAAGGAAGAGCTTTTTGCTCCCCTCTTCCCCCTGCCACATTGTGTAATTGTCAGGCCCAAAAATGCCCCTGAGGATATGATTAGCAGGAAGATTTAAGCTGAAAGATTGGCTACAGAGGGCACCGAGACCCCAGGAGGGCTTTTCAAACTTGGTCAAGAGCCGGCAATCATCCAGAGAGTCGTAAATGGAGTGATTAGAACTGCAGCGCTGAGAGCCAAGGATGAAGGCATCTGTCACATGCAAGGGAATGGTAGGGCTTCACAGAAGGACCAGACCTTTCTTGCACTGGCATCTCTTGGAATATGTGTGATAATGAGCCACTTTGCATTTTAATCCAAGACTCTCTCAGCTGAATCACTTCTGCCTTCTTTACAAAGAGGACAGTGGATGCCTAGAATCATCTACAAGCAGAGAAGGGAACACCCGGAGTAATGACAGAAATCAAGCATACTTGCCACAGATACAGAGGACTGTGCTGAGGGCAAGGGAGGGAGGAAGGGGACTGAGGATGGACAAGGCTCTGCAGTGATAGATGGAGCTACTTGACAGACTGGAGGATCAATGCAGCAAACTTGTGTTAGAGCCCTTGCTGATGGCTTAGGGTTATAACATAGGCAACCGAGACCCCTCGGGCCTAAAGGTTTTCTGATATTTACAATAATAACACGACACATGGTATTTTCTTAACATGGCACAACTCAGCCGCAGCTTTATTTAGATACAAAAACATCTCAGGCTCAGGCTCATTATCCAACCCAGTCCGCCGTCATAGCAAGACTGACCAATCGTAAACAGAGCTCCCTGCCGCACAGCAAGGGAGCTCAACCATAAGCGCAGCTATCCCAGCTGCCTAGCTTACACCATCAGGCTTGGGTACCCTGCCACCAGCCCGGGGTAGCAAAGCTTGCCCCGGGCCCCCCCACCAACAGCTGCGGCCTGTTGTGCCAAATAGCAGGGTCTAACACGTTCTGCAACACATTATTAAATAGGTCATTTCCACTTGCATATCAGATGGTCCCGTCTCTTCGAAATAACCCTGGGCAGATCTCTTCTGCCCCATCGTGCGTCACCTGCCGTCTATCCACAGCCGTAAACCAAGTGGCGATTTGCCGATTCACTTTCTTTCTGGGCCTGCCGGCGCTAAATTACTGGGATTCAGGGATAGCCCTGGGCCTCTTTCGTCCCTCCGACTCCCGTCCCTTGCGTTCTTACACCTTCGCCTTCAGTGTCCAGGCCGAGTGTGAGCCGTGCGGTCCGAGAGCCACCCATGTGTTACCAAGTGTGAACATCTCACCCTGCAGTATAAAATAGTGGTTGGTAGACAGCCATAAGTACATAAGTAATGCCACAATGGGAAAAGACCAAGGGGCCATCGAGCCCGGCATCCTGTCCACGACGGCGGCCCATCCTGCGGCCCATCTCGCCATGTGTTACTGAGTGTCCAACATCTCAACCTGCAATATAAGATAGTGGTTGGTAGACAGTCATAAGTACATAAGTAATGCCACACTGGGAAAAGACCAAGGGGCCATCGAGCCCAGCATCCTGTCCACGACAGTGGCCCATTCTGCCAAGGGCACCTGGCAAGCTTCTCAGACATACAAACATTCTATCATGTTATTCCTGGCACTGTGGATTTTCCCAAGTCCATTCAGTCATGGCTTATGGACTAGTCCTTTAGTCAAACCGTCTGACCCCTTTTTATCCTCTGCCAAGCTAACCGCCTTCGTCGAGTTTTCTGTCAACGAATTCCAGAGTTTAATTATGTGTTGGGTGTAGCCAAGTGGGTCGATCTCTGTTTCTACAACCCATGCAGCTGTCAGTGCCATTCACTCAAAACAAACGAACATAGCAACATAGTAGATGACTGCAGAAAAAGACCTTCAGGATCCATATAGTCTGCCCAACAATTTAAACTCACATGTGCTACATTATGTGTATACTTGACCAGGATCTGTTTCCGCCATTTTCAGGACACAGACCGTTGAAGTGATCATACGTTAGTCCCCGATGTAAGCAATGGGGCTGTTCCACTAGGGTGCACACAGGCGGCAGCCATCTGGGAGATCTCCAGGTCGCACGGGAGTAAAGGGAAGGACATAGGGCAGACATATTAGCCAGAGCGCACAAGCGGCGGCCATCTTGGGGTGGTTAGACAAGGAGTTATGGGTGAACGGCCTCCAAGCTCTTGATAGAGGATAGCGGCCATCTTGTTAGGCCATGACAGGAAATTCGAATGCACTCTCCTCCAGCATACCATGTTCCAGGACAGACGCACATTAAAAAAAAAAAAAGGGAATACGAGTACTAATTTTAGACAACGTGTGGCCATGGAAAGAGATGTTCTCACCAGTGACCAGCAGATCGCAGTTGAATAAAGATAGGAGAATTGCACAGAAAAACAGGGAAATTTATGATAGCAATCGAACTTGCTTATGTCTCATCCCTTTCTCTGTCTTTCATAATTTAAAAAGGCGGTAAGTAGCAAAAAGAAAAAAAAAAACGATTCCACGTGCCCGTCGCTATGAAAGCATGGATCTTGAGGATGCAGTTGACTTAGACTGACTAATACCTTAGAATGGGCCTGTTTCTTAAATTTACAGAGTCCTTAGTAAGAAAGTATTAATAAATGTAATGGATGGAAATTAAAGATATGCCAACCTTGCTAATTCCCTCAGACGGGGCCTGTTTCTTAAAATTACAAAATCCGGGATGGAAACGTAAGGTATTCCAGCATTTAGGCAGGGAGAGAGAAGACTAGGATGAAGATATTTTGGCCAGGACTGTCATCAGCTACTACCAAAAGAAGTATAGAAGTCATCATATGGAACATATTGCGAGCAAGAGTAGCTTCCCGTGACTTGTGGATGGTCGATTGGAGGCCAGCCAGTAACAGCTCCCTAAATGCACAGTAGATGGCAACCAATAACCTTCCTATCAACCAAAAGGGAGGAAACCTCGGCCCCGCAGCTAAGAAAGCAGGTGGCTTTGCCTTATAAAGAGAGGTTCCCGCCTGCCCCAGCAGTTGGCAGCATAACATTTACCATTGCCTATTAAAGAGATGTCGCCAACAGCAAATGGTAGCATAACATAGCTATGAGAATTGCACAAAAAAAAAAAAAAGAGGGAAATTTCGGAGTGTAAAATGACTTGTTTCAATCATATTGTTCCCTCTTTCTTTCATATTTTAAAAGCAGGTTCGGATGGCAGCGCTATCATGCGGATGGCAACATATATGGCGAGTATATGTGTATGTATTTACGTATATTGGTATGAGTATATGGACAGGTATAGATAGTGATACATAGACGTTTCAATTGTGGGGCCTCGCCAGTTCAATGCATGAATGTAATCCAGATAAGTAAGTAATGATCATTTCGTTAGTCTATCTTTTCAGTCCATCTTTCAGAGATATCACCTCAACCAACTAAGAGACCAGGGTCAGCGGCCAGGACAAGCAGACAAGGGCTAAGAATACAGAAAGAGTGGAAGGTGGACAAACAGTAGACATCATTGCACGAGCCGGGCAAGGATGGCACGGAGCGCGAGAACAACCAGCCGCGGACTTGAGAGCTCCAAGCCAGGTCAGCTTAGTTAGCAGCATGGTGCATCCACAGCAGCTGGGCAACGTCAATCAGGTTTGAAGCAGAATTTAGCGCATAGAGCAGGCCCTTTCGGCCAAAAGGGGTTTTCGGCACAGGGAGACCATATCAGGGATGCGCATGCGCCGGGAGGCTCGGCCACGAACAGATAAGGTAGTGAACCTAAGGAAGGTGGCGGGCCTTTTTTTCCCCTAATCAGCCTTTTCAAAAGGATCAGTGTGTCCCCAGTAGGAATTATCTCCAAAAAATAACCCTGGGTGATACAGGCCTATATGCAACAGATCTTAAACAGTAGATGACTCTGGTGAATGAACCCTCCCCCTCCCGAAGCAGGATTAGTATGACACGCCCCTTGAGTCATGACAGAACAGTTACCGGGGCTAGTAGGGCAGGGATCCCTCCCGAGGCTAGAAGGGCAGGGATCCCTCATGGCCAAGGCAGGCATCGAGTCGTCCGGGCTCCGCCCAGGGGCTTTTAAACCCCTTTTAGTTCCCCGCCCTTGCCAGCGGGGTGCCCTTGGGCGGCGGGAACATGCCCGCCACGCCTCTCTCGCACCCTGCTGGCCCCGGTGTGCATGCCCGTCGGGGCACGGCGCCATGTTATAGGCGCCTTGCTTGTACACGACTTCTAATACAAACTGAACACACAGGAGTCAATATTAAAAGCAATTTAGGCAGCTAGAATCAGCTCCTGACCAGTTAAATTGCTTGTGTGGGGCTATCTGCTGACATTCAGCAGCAAGGGGGGGGGAGGGCAAGATTTCCCCGGGCCCAGCCTCCAAGTGCGGCCTGCACCGGGGTCTGTCTCTCTCCTGCTCCTGACGAGACCCAGGTGATTGCGTCCCGACAGGAATAGGAGAGAGAAAGCTCCAACACTGGGCCCCCCTTAGAGGTTAGGGAGGAGCACACACAGGGCTTTGGGGCCTCTGGTTTGGCTGGCAAGGGTCCCCAAGACCCGCCAGCAGAAGCCTTTTCCAACGCTGTTCTCTGCTTTCATTGCCTACCCTGGAGGAAGGCTTCTGCTGGTAGGGCTTGGGGACCCTCACCAACCAAGGTATGTGGAGTTCTGGTAGGGGACAGGGAGGTGGGGCAAAACGTGCCCCCCCCCCCCATTTTGGGCTCCACCCCCCCCCCCCCCCCAATTTTTGTATTCTGGCTACACGGTGGTCCAGGGGGGGCAGCAGCGACAGTCCTGGGGGGCCCAGCAGCTGCGGCCCTGCCCGGGCCCGGCTCAGTCTCTCGGCAGCCCTGTTCAGCAGCACTTAACTATGTATGCACTAACCCTGGCCGCTTAAATGTCTCAATATCAGTACTTAAGCAGCAAAGTGTTGAGCGTGCCCCTTGTATGCCCCCAAGCTAGCTGGCTTTCTGTTTGGTGCTAACAATGATATTCAGCGGCACTTAGCTAGCACGTAATGGGGAGAGGTAGTCAGTTCCCTTCTGCCTTGGTATATCCTCTTAGAAGAATAAGTGAAGAGAATCTGTTTCAGGCTGTGAAAGGGTTTGTGCATAATAACATGGATTGCATGCATAGCTCAGATCTCCAGTTTTTCACATTGGCCAGTGTTTTGGAAATTCCTGGGGGAAGAGATTTGTTGAGAGGGAAGGAGGGAGGGAGATGTAATACCTCATAGTACATATAGAGGAGCATAATTGAACGAAAACTTCTATCTCCATGGGCGTTTATCTCCGAGATCGGGTCCGTGAAGGGGCGGACCGAACCGTATTTTCGAAAAAAATAGACGTCCGTGTTTTATTCGACAATTTGTGAGCTGGGCGTTTTTGTTTTTCAGCGATAATGGAAAATGAAAGCGCCCAGCTCAAAAACGAATAAATGCAAGGCATTTGTTCGTGGGAGGGGCCAGGATTTGTAGTGCACTGGTCCCCCTCACATGCCAGGACACCAACCGGGCACCCTAGGGGGCACTTTTACAAAAACAAACAAAAAGGTAAAAGAGCTCCCAGGTGCATAGCACCCTTCCCTTGTGTGTTGAGCCCCCCAAATCCCCCTCAAAACCCACTGCCCACAAGTCTACACCATTACTATAGCCCTAAGGGGTGAAGGGGGGCACCTACAGACGGCTGAGGGGAGATATGATAGAAGTGTATAAAATAATGAGTGGAATGGATCGGGTGGATGTGAAGCGACTGTTCACGCTATCCAAAAATACTAGGACTAGAGGGCATGAGTTGAAGCTACAGTGTGGTAAATTTAAAACGAATCGGAGAAAATTTTTCTTCACCCAACGTGTAATTAGACTCTGGAATTCGTTGCCGGAGAACGTGGTACGGGCGGTTAGCTTGACGGAGTTTAAAAAGGGGTTAGATAGATTCCTAAAGGACAAGTCCATAGACCGCTATTAAATGGACTTGGAAAAATTCCGCATTTTTAGGTATAACTTGTCTGGAATGTTGTTACGTTTGGGGAGCGTGCCAGGTGCCCTTGACCTGGATTGGCCACTGTCGGTGACAGGATGCTGGGCTAGATGGACCTTTGGTCTTTCCCAGTATGGCACTACTTATGTACTTATGTACATGTTGGTACAGTGGGTTTGGGGGGGTTGGACGACTAAGCATTAAGCAGCACAATTGTAACAGGTAGGGGGGGGGATGGGCCTGGGTCCACCTGCCTGAAGTCCACTGCACCCCCTAACAACTGCTCCAGGGACCTGCATACTGCTGCCAGGGAGGTGGGTATGACATTTGAGGTGAAAATAAAAAGTTGTGAAACATCATTTTTTGTGGTGGGAGGGGGTTAGTGACCACTGGGGGAGTCAGGGGAGGTCATCCCCGATTCCCTCTGGGGGTAATCTGGTCATTCAGGGCACTTTTTGGGGCCTTATTCGTGAAAAAACAGGGTCCAGGAAAAGTGCCCTAAATTCGAGCTACAAACGCATACTTTTTTTCCATTATCGGCGAAAGGCGCCCATCTCTCCTCGGCCGATAACCACGCCCCAGTTCCACCTTCGCCACGCCCCCGTCAACTTTGTACGCTTCCGCGATGGAGTGCAGTTGAAAACGTCCAAAATCGGCTTTCCATTATACCGATTTATTCGTTTTTGTGAGATAAACGTCTATCTCCCGATTTGGGTCGAAATCTAGGCGTTTTTCTCTTTCAATTATAAGGTGGATAGTACATAGAACACATAGAAGAACATTTTCGAAAGGACGTCCAAGTCAGAATTGGGACACCCTGTTCATAATGTACCCATTTTCGAACAGGAAATACATTGGGGTTTCCTGTTCAAAATACGCAAGAACGTCCAAAATGAGCAGCCATTTTACAAACAAAAATGTCCAAATTATGAACACCAAAAACATATGGACAAGAATGTCTGTTTGGCAGCATATTTACAGAAATGGCCACACAGAATCCTTTCAGAGTAGAGGGGCAGCCCAGCGGTCAGTGCAGTGGACTGTAAACCAGGCCACTCAGGTTAATATCCCCCTATAACTCTTTTATTTTAAATGCTGAACCCTCCAGGAACTGAGAAAGACCTACTGCAACTGACTTTACACCACCTCAATAGCCTTCAGGCTTTCAGATGTTGTAAATATTTAGGTACAGTAGGTATATGTCTGTTTCTGGCGGGCTCACAATTTAAAGGAAGGGGAAAAAAAAGAACTGAAGTAGGAATTGAACCTGGGTCCTTTGGTTTATAGCCCACTGTACTGACCAGTAGGCTACTTCCCAGACCTGATTTCTATTTTATTCAGAAAGGCTATAATAGCTGATGCTGTCATAGAGTCTAGAATTCATTTCCAGTTTCACTTTCAGGGGAATGGGAGGGGGACAGCAACCACTGGGGTATTTAGAAGGGGTCTGGCCTTAATCCCTCCAGTGGTCAGCTGCTCAATCCGGGCACCTGTTTTTACCCTGGATGTGACTGATACAGGTCTAAATAAAAATGTCCCATTTTTCAGACTTGGATGTTTCTTCTGGTTCGATTATCGCTGTTGGACATCCTAATTTTGGGCCCTCCCTAGCCCCACCCAAAACACACCCACCACACACCCCCTTACCATTTGGACAAACTGTAGTGTAGGGCATCCAAATTCTGCCATTCCAAATCACAATCTGGACATTTTTGATAGATGGACATTTTTTTTTCCATTTTGAGACATTCATGTGTTTGAAAATGAGCTCCTATATAGGCATCGGAATGGGGAAGGCCACACAGGCCCTGGCTCCACCAAAATTTTCCTGCCAGCTGCCTCCTCCACTTAACCTGCAGAGCAATGGGAGCAGTGACCACAGGAGTTAGCCCGGCTAGCTCCCGCAGTCTGAATATGAGACCCTTACTTTTTTACTTTCACTTAAGTAAATTTTTAAAGTGTTCTTCACTGTACTTTTACTTAAGTATTAAAATATACATTTATTTTTACTTTTACTTAAGTACATTGGCCTACTACTTGTACTCAGTTACATCTGATGCTTGCAGTTAGAAGTAAAAAGTAAAAGTGGAAGGGAGATGTAAATGAGAATTCCTCAGTGGGTCTGTCTACCGGCATCAGCATATCTCTGTCTCCTCACCACCCCCCCCCCCCCTCGTGCTCTCCAGCATCCATCTCCTTCCTTCCTTCCCTTCCTCCACTACAATGTCTTACCTTCAACACAATAGTCAGCATGTATAGAAGATACAGTGGTGGAAATAAGTATTTGATCCCTTGCTGATTTTGTAAGTTTGCCCACTGACAAAGACATGAGCAGCCCATAATTGAAGGGTAGGTTATTGGTAACAGTGAGAGATAGCACATCACAAATTAAATCCGGAAAATCACATTGTGGAAAGTATATGAATTTATTTGCATTCTGCAGAGGGAAATAAGTATTTGATCCCCCACCAACCAGTAAGAGATCTGGCCCCTACAGACCAGGTAGATGCTCCAAATCAACTCGTTACCTGCATGACAGACAGCTGTCGGCAATGGTCACCTGTATGAAAGACACCTGTCCACAGACTCAGTGAATCAGTCAGACTCTAACCTCTACAAAATGGCCAAGAGCAAGGAGCTGTCTAAGGATGTCAGGGACAAGATCATACACCTGCACAAGGCTGGAATGGGCTACAAAACCATCAGTAAGACGCTGGGCGAGAAGGAAACAACTGTTGGTGCCATAGTAAGAAAATGGAAGAAGTACAAAATGACTGTCAATCGACAAAGATCTGGGGCTCCACGCAAAATCTCACCTCGTGGGGTATCCTTGATCATGAGGAAGGTTAGAAATCAGCCTACAACTACAAGGGGGGAACTTGTCAATGATCTCAAGGCAGCTGGGACCACTGTCACCACGAAAACCATTGGTAACACATTACGACATAACGGATTGCAATCCTGCAGTGCCCGCAAGGTCCCCCTGCTCCGGAAGGCACATGTGACGGCCCGTCTGAAGTTTGCCAGTGAACACCTGGATGATGCCGAGAGTGATTGGGAGAAGGTGCTGTGGTCAGATGAGACAAAAATTGAGCTCTTTGGCATGAACTCAACTCGCCGTGTTTGGAGGAAGAGAAATGCTGCCTATGACCCAAAGAACACCGTCCCCACTGTCAAGCATGGAGGTGGAAATGTTATGTTTTGGGGGTGTTTCTCTGCTAAGGGCACAGGACTACTTCACCGCATCAATGGGAGAATGGATGGGGCCATGTACCGTACAATTCTGAGTGACAACCTCCTTCCCTCCGCCAGGGCCTTAAAAATGGGTCGTGGCTGGGTCTTCCAGCACGACAATGACCCAAAACATACAGCCAAGGCAACAAAGGAGTGGCTCAGGAAGAAGCACATTAGGGTCATGGAGTGGCCTAGCCAGTCACCAGACCTTAATCCCATTGAAAACTTATGGAGGGAGCTGAAGCTGCGAGTTGCCAAGCGACAGCCCAGAACTCTTAATGATTTAGAGATGATCTGCAAAGAGGAGTGGACCAAAATTCCTCCTGACATGTGTGCAAACCTCATCATCAACTACAGAAGACGTCTGACCGCTGTGCTTGCCAACAAGGGTTTTGCCACCAAGTATTAGGTCTTGTTTGCCAGAGGGATTAAATACTTATTTCCCTCTGCAGAATGCAAATAAATTCATATACTTTCCACAATGTGATTTTCCGGATTTAATTTGTGATGTGCTATCTCTCACTGTTACCAATAACCTACCCTTCAATTATGGGCTGCTCATGTCTTTGTCAGTGGGCAAACTTACAAAATCAGCAAGGGATCAAATACTTATTTCCACCACTGTACATCACAGCTAGTACAGGATCTTGAGCATCCATGCATACTCAAGGCCTGCTAAATTCTACCCCACTGGCACACACTGTTTTCTCTTTGCCGCAGCCATGACTTTCTTCCTGTGTCAGTGAATGTTGAGTCCCCCCACCCCAGCACATTAAACACAGCAGGCTATGGGAGTCAGACTTTCTGCTGTGCCTCTTCCACCAAACATTTCCTACTTTTGTTGAATGCATAAGTTTGTTCATGCAATCACAAACAATGCATTTGAACAGATGGACAGACAGATGGATGGACCCTCTCCAAGAGGCACTTTCGCTTCAGCACAATGCATTGCATCTAAAAAGGAGACAGAATAGTTTTAGAATGAAGTACCTTTGAAGGTTAGAGCAGTGTCTCCCAAGTCCAGTCCAGGAGTACCTCTTGCCAGTCAGGTTTTCATGATATCCACAATGAATATGCATGAACTTGATTTATGAATATCCTGATAATCGGACTGACAATGGGGTACGCCAGGACTGGACTTGGGAAACACTGGGTTAGAGAATCCCAAATGAGAGGTTGCAATAAAGGCAAAAGTAGCTGAGGTGCCTTTAAATAAGGAGCAAACAGAATTGAAAGATTCCAAATTATCCCTGTCAACTGCGAGGAAGGTTGTAAAAACAAACAAAAAGCACACTTTGAAATACCTGTATATGAATGCTAGGGGATTGATATGCAAAGTGATTTAATTGGTCAGAAGTGGCTCCTGGCTGGTTAAATCTCTTGTTCAGAGCTACCTGCTGATATTTAGTGGCACTGAACCAGTTAGTGCTATTCAATATCACCACAGACCGACTAAATTCAAAACCGGCTATTTTGTGGGCAATCTGAGGCCGGAGTCAGAACTTAATTCGGTTAAGTGCTGATATTCATTAATTAACTGCCAAAGTTTAGCAGTTAAATCGAACCGCATAAAAGTCACTCTTTAGGCCACAGGAGCCAACTTTTCAAAATGCTTGGCAGTGCTAAATCTAATGACAATAACCCCTCCCTGGCCATTCCTAAGGAGTTAGCTCAATATTGGGGGTACTCAAACACCCCACAGAGCTGGCTCCTATGGCTTAGGCAGTTATGTCCTGAATATCACATTTAACCACATAAAATTCACCATTTTGGTTTCCCACACTTTTGGTCTTATTACCTCATGCCATACTCATCGCTATGAGTACTAGACTCATCTGGACAAAATTTATTGACAGTACTACTACTAATCATTTCTACAGTGCTGTATACATTATATGTGGGTACTTTCTCCCTAGAGGGCTCACAATCTAAGTTTTGGTACCTGGGGCAATGGAGGGCTAAGTGACTTCCCAAGGTCACAAAGAGCTACAGTGGGCTTTGAACCCAAGTCCCCACGATCAAAGTCCACTGCACTAACCACTAGGCTACTCCTATTGACAGGGCCACCTTTTTGTCATATTAGTCTGGATTATCTCCCTAGTTCTATTTTAGTGTGGTGGGTCCTTCTCTTTGAAATAACATACCACAATACCTGATGTTCAGGAAGTGTAGTTACTGTACTTAAGTAAACATTTTGTTACTTTTATTTGTAAAGAAGTACAAGATATCAGTGGCTATCTCCCACTGAACATGATTGGTTAGCAGGTAGCAGATAGCCGGTTATATTGGCCAACATAACCAGCTAGCCGCCAATTTTCAGCCCCACTTTAGCCGCTATATTTGGTTGCATGAATACGTGGGATCTTTGGATGGTTAGAAGATAACTGACTAAGTCTGAATATCAACATAGCTGGTTTATCTTCTAACCAGCCAAAAATTAAATCGGATATTCAATGCCAGTCATCAGAAACAGCCCAGCATTGAATATCAGGGTTAGCGGTGACCACTGGAGTTAGCCCGGCTAGCTCCCACGGGCCTTACTTTTTTACTTTCACTTAAGTAAATTTTTTTAAGTGTTCTTCACTGTACATTTACTTAAGCATCAAAATATACATTTATTTTTACTTTTACTTAAGTACTTTGGCTTAGTACTTTGAACAACACTGGTTCTGAAAGACTTCTTATGTAAAGGTGCATTCATATTATACTGACAGCATGGCAGCAGAAGGAGTCGGATAAGACTAGCCAAAGATTCTGAGATACATGATTATTGCCATCTCTCTTCTTTATTCAATGGATTAAAAGAAAAGAAAATAGAATGATACATTTTCTATTGGACTAAATATACTTTTTGATTAGCTTTTGAAGGTAACACCTTCTTCAGATCAGAAATACAGAAATGAGCAATAATGACATATATCCGAATATATATGTGAAACATAAAGCATTCTATTGACAGTCTCATGGGGAAGGGGGGGGGGGGGAGAAACAGGGATGAGTGATCAGAGGGTGACAAAGCAGTATAATTTTATGGTTTATAATGTGATAGGAAACCCAGGTCTTTGTTAAGTCCTGTCTGGTGGGTGTCAAAATATTTTATCATTCTAACTTCAAATTCTCACCATAAAGTCATTCATGCAGTGCTCTGGTCTGGCAAAATGCTGTCCTTCAGAGGTATCATCCTGGTTATCACTGCAGTGTTTAATGTGGTGCCAATGTAAATTGAACCTGGTCTTATGCATATCATCCTTCTTCACATTTTTTGCACTGGATGAAGATGAGCATGTATAGGATTCCCCATATGCTGAATGTTTTTCTCATGTGAGTGACCCTCCAGCTTATAACTGAAAAAGAAAAACGCCTATATTGCGACCCAAAACGAATAAAGCGGTATAATCGAAAGCCGAATTTGGACGTTTTCAACTGTACTCCGTCGCGGATGCGGACAAAGTTGATGGGGGCGTGTCAAAGGCGTGGTGAAGGCGGAACTGGGGCGTGGTTATCGGCCGATCAGAGATAGGTGCCTTTCGCCGATAATGGAAAAAAAATATGCGTTTTTAGCGAGAATTTAAGGCACTTTTCCTGGACCCTGTTTTTCCACGAATAGGGCCCCAAAAAGTGCCCTAAATGACCAGATGACCACTGGAGGGAGTCGGGGATGACCTCCCCTGACTCCCCCAGTGGTCACAAACCCCCTCCCACCACAAAAATATGCCGTTTCACAACTTTTTATGTTCACCCTCAAATGTCATACCCACCTCCCTGGCAGCAGCATGCAGGTCACTGGAGCAGTTATTAGGGGGTGCAGTGGATGTCAGGCAGGTAGACCCAGGCCCATCCCCCCCCCACCTGTTACACTTGTGCTGGTAAATGGGAGCCCTCCACACCGCCCCCCAAACCCACTGTACCCACATGTAGGTGCCCCCCTTCACCCCTTAGGGCTATAGTAATGGTGTAGACTTGTGGGTGATGGGTTTTGAGGGGGATTTGGGGGGCTCAACACACAAGGGAAGGGTGCTATGCACCTGGGAGCTCTTTTACCTTTTTTTTTTTTGTCAAAGTGCCCCCTAGGGTGCCCGGTTGGTGTCCTGGCATGTGAGGGGGACCAGTGCACTATGACTCCTGGCCCCTCCCATGAACAAATGCCTTGGATTTATTCGTTTTTGAGCTGGGCGCTTTCATTTTCCATTATCGCTGAAAAACAAAAACGCCCAGCTCAAAAATTGTCGAATAAAACATGAACGTCTATTTTTTCCCAAAATACAGTTCGGTCCGCCCCTTCACGGACCCGTTCTCGGAGATAAACGCCCATGGAGATAGACGGTTTCGTTCGATTATGCCCCTCTATGAGATCCTATGATAAGTGTTGGCAGAGTTTGCAGCTTGGTATATTTCTGGGACATGTGCTATTCTCTTTTTCAGTTTCTACTGGGAGCTTTTATTTATTTATTACCTTTATAAGTGGACTAACATGGCAATCCTACCACTTTAATAGTTTAAAAACAATTGATATACCTCCCCATTTGTCTGAAAAGTCAGAGTGGTTTATAAAATTATAAAAGAACAGAGCACCAAGTTAAAATCAGGGAAATATTAATCCAGAAACCTTCATAGACGAACTAGATCCGAACCCAAGGGAATACCCAGCAGACCGGGTTCACTCATCTAAGCACCGAAATAATAGCTCACGCACTCAGAAAATTCTCCTCCACCCACTGCCAACTAGACACCTGCCCCAACTATATTTTGTTTATTTATTTATTTGTAGCATTTGTGTCCCACATTTTCCCACCAATTTGCAGGCTCAATGTAGCTTACATTTGCCATAATGGCGGTTGTCATACATCACGAAAAGTTCAGAAATGGAAAACAATAATATTAACCTCTCTCACAATATGCTAATATATCAATCTAAGCATTTATTGTACTTCTGTATTATGTACTACACTTCTACAAATCTAAATTTTGTAATCACCTTTTTAGCAATGTGTAAGCCACATTGAACATGCCATACAATGGGAAAATGTGGGATACAAATGCAATACATAAATAAAATAATAAAACAACATACAATACAATCATACCAATAAAACCCCAATAAAAGAGAGAATAATGCATCACCCTTATCAAAAGCCCAACTTCCCCACAATAAAACTCATCATGTATCCATCCTTGCAGGTCACCTAGCCAGGAGACAATCTAGCTCAACCTGAAACAAACTTAGCAAAATAATAAGATTTCAATCTAAAGTTAAACAATTTAAAAGATTGTTCCTCCCAAATAGTGGAAGCTGGTTCCTCAAATAAGGCGCAAACCAGAAAAAAAATCTCCTCTAGTGGAGGAAAGTTGTGCCTGAGCTAAAGGAGGAAGAACTAACAGCCCCTTTTCCTGGGATCTGAGGGCTCTAGGTGGGGCATAAGAATGTAACAAATCAGCCAAATAACTAGGCTTCCTTGTATACAATACCTTATGCACCAAAGTTAACACTTTGTACTCCACTGGGAGTCAATGATATTCAATATATATGGGGGTGGGAGGTTATATGATCCCTCTTTGTCAGTCCGCCAAGTAATCTAATTCCCACATTCTGTACTGTATGTAACAGCCTCAATACATGATTTATTTATTTATTTATTTGTTACATTTGTCCCCCACATTATCCCACCTATTTGCAGGCTCAATGTGGCTTACATAATACTGTAAGGTGATAGCTACCTACGGTGAAGAAACAAATACAGAGTGAGGTTAATTTTCAATGAAATAGGTATATACAGACATATTAGGGAATCAGAGAGAGGGAAGTTATGTAAAGTTCATAGTGTTCATTACAAGTTTAGGTATCTTTATGTTGCTGGGTTCAAGTACTTAAGTTGGGTCAGTGGGCTATGCCTTTTCGAACAGGTTGGTCTTTAGTGATTTCCAGAAGTTGAGGTAGTCGTACGTCGTTTTTACGGCTTTTGGAAGTGCATTCCAGAGTTGTGTGCTTATGTATGAGAAACTGGATCCATGAATAGATTTGTACTTGAGACCTTTGCAGCTAGGGTGGTGGAGATTTAAGTAAATATGTGATGATCTGATTGAGTTTCTGGTTGGCAGGTCTATGAGGTCAGACATATATCCTGGGGCATCACCATAGATAATTTTATGGACTAAGGTACAGATTTTAAAAGTAATACGTTCTTTGATTGGGAGCCAATGTAATTTTTCACGAAGGGGTTTGGCACTTTCGAATCACGATCTTCCAAATACAAGCCTGGCTGCCGTGTTTTGAGCAGTCTGAAGCTTCTTTATAAGATTTTCTTTGCATCCGGCATAAATTCCGTTGCACCCCCATATAAACAACATTGCCATAATCCAGTTTAGAGGTAAACAATGAATGTAGGAAAATATGTAGCACTGCCTCATCAAAATAGAGGTGTACTGCTCATAACAATCTCAGGGAGGCAAAACCAGCTTGCACAACCTGCGTGATTTGCCACTCAGACTTCAACTCCAAATCAATCCATACCCCCAGATAATGGAATGAATCCGAAAACTGCACTTTTCCTTGCATGAATTGTGGCAACACAGTAGGACATGGCAAATGCCCAACAAACCAACATACTGTGGTGTTTTCTACATTAAAAGCCAACTGATTATGAGCCATCTAATTTTCCACTACAACCAAACTATCCTGCAAACCTGAAAGGTCCAGGACTGCAGGAGAACAATAACCTACCAATAATATATCATCAGCAAATACATATACATGCACTTCAAACTGTTGAATGATTCACACCAAAGGTGCTAAAAACACATTAAACAGCACAGGAGATAACACAGAGCCCTGCGGAACCACATGCTGGAACTCATAAACTGCTGAACTGTCCGCACCCACCTGCACTGTAAAAGAATGGTTATTACGAAAAGAAGAAAACCACTCTAATACCCATCCCCTCATCCACAGGACGAACAACCTATTCACCAATAAGTGATAAGCTAGCATATTGAATGCGGCTGTCAGATCTAATGACACTGTTAAGTAGAAGTAAATTGATTTTTTACTCGTTCCAAAAGTACAAAGCCTAGGGGACACTTGAGGAAGTTACATGGAAATACTTTTAAAACAAATAGGAGGGCATGTTTTTTTCACGCAATGAATAGTTAAGCTCTGGAACTGTTTGCCAGAGGATGTGGTAACAGCAGTTAGCGTTTCTGGGTTTAAAAAAGGTTTGGACAAATTCCTGGAGGAAAAGTCCATAGTCTTCTATTGAGGTAGACATGGGAAATAACTGCTTGCCCTGGGATTTGTAGTATAGAGTGTTGCCATGATTTGGGTTTCTGCCAGTTACTTGTGACCTGGCTTGGCCACTGTTTGGAAAACAGGATACTGGGCTAGATGGACCATTGGTCTGACCCAGTATGGCTACTTTTATGTTCTTATGTACCCTTCCTTTATCCAGTTGTGCACACATATCATTCATCAGTAAAACCAACAATGTCTCTGTCCTGTAACCCATCTGGAAACCTGACTGATAAGGATTCATTGCCCCTACCTTATCCACAAAATCCACTAGTTGAGGAAATACCACCCTTTTAGCCATCTTAGCCATCAATCTCAGATATTGGCCTATAATGCCACATCCATCACATTTTTTCCTTCCCCCTTCAAGACCAGGTGCACTACCGCCTTTTTCCACAGGGTGGGAACCACCCCCTCACTTAAACTCCTATGTATCAATCCGTACACCACAGGAAGAAATCCCTGACGCTATTGTCTAATCCAGGAAACCGGCACCAGATACTCACTTACAAACCCTTCAAACTGTGATGGATCTCATCCCAGATAGGCAATTGAAATTTCCACCATCCATCCAAATCTTCTACTCCCACAGGTTCATCAGATGGAAACTTCTTATATCCGAAATCTCCTGCTTCAAAACCAGCACATAAAGCCTTTAGTTTCTGAACAAATGCATCTGTCAACAGATCCACCGAAGGTAAAGGCTAAACCTCCTGCAGTCTACCATTCCCTTCAATATTTGATATATTTTATGAGCTGGATTCGGAGCATCATCAACCAAAGAAATTAAATAATTAACTCTGGCCTGCTTTTTCTGAGCTTGATAATACGGCTGCTTTTCCCTCAAAGCTACCCTCACTTCCTAAGGGTGATACTTTCTCCATATCCGCTCTGCCCTCTGCAACTGATGTTGCAAAACAGCCCAGAATAAAACCAAGAGTTCTTCCCTATTCTCCCCTTTCTAACCAATGGAGGGAGGGAGCTGGTGGGGGATTTGGGGTTTTTTCCATTTGATGATGTTGAAGATGTGTGCTGTTTCCGATTGTTGGTCAGAGTTTAGTGCAGTGGATGTTATGCAAGTTAACAGCCCGTTAAATTTGTGTTCTACAGGATTGTTGAAAGCATTGAAGTCTGATAAATCGCCATCTATTGCGTTGCTTGTTAATCGGATGTTTGATGACGCTGTGGTACCTGAGGACCTAAAGAAAGCAATGGTTCAGCCATTGTTAAAGAAGTCATTGTTGAAGGCTGATTGTGTGAAGAATTTTTGAAATTAAGTTTTTGGCAAAAGTTTTGGAGAAATTGGTGTTGTCATAGTTAGTTCATTTTGTAGAGAAATTGGTGTTGTCACAGTTGATTGATTTTGTAGAGCGTCATTCCTAGTTGAATCCTTTTCAATTTGGATTTCGTATGCGGCATAGTACATTATTACATACTATGCTGGATGACATTCACGCTGGATTTGATCATGAGGATCAGTTTTGCTGATTTCCTTGGATGTTGTGGCTGCGTTTGACTCTGTGAATCATGACGGAAAGCAGTTGGGGACGCCCAAAATCGGCTTTTGATTATGCTGATTTGGGTGACCCTGGGAGAAGGACGCCCATCTCCCGGTTTGTGTCGAAAGATGGGCGCCCTTCTCTTTCGAAAATAAGCTTGATCATAACATAGTAGGTGACGGCAGAAAAAGACCTGCACAGTCCATCCTGTCTGCCCAAAAAGATAAACTCATATGTGCTACTTTATATGTATACCTGACCTTGATTTGTATCTACCATTTTCAGGTCACAGACCGTAGAAGTCTGCCCAGTACTAGCCCCGCTTCCCAACCACTAGCCCTGCCTCCCAACCACCGGTGCTGCCACCCAATCTCCGCTAAGCTTCTGAGGATCCATTCCTTCTGAACAGGATTCCTTTATGTTTATCCCCACGCATTTTTGTATTCCGTTACCATTTTCATCTCCACCACCTCCCGCGGGCGGGCATTCCAAGTATCCATGACTCTCTTCGTGAAAAAATGCTTCCTGACATTTTTCTTGAGTCTGCCCCCCTTCAACCTCATTTCATGTTCTCTAGTTCTACCGCCTTCCCATCTCTGGAACAGGTTCGTTTGCGGATTAATACCTTTCTAATATTTGAACGTCTGTATCATATCACCCCTGTTTCTCCTTTCCTCCAGAGTATACGTGTTCAGGTCAGCAAGTCTCTCCTCATATGTTTTGTAACACATATCCCATACCATTTTTGTAGCTTTACTTTGCACCGCTTCAATTCTTTTTACATCCTTAGCAAGTTACAGCCTCCAAAACTAAACACAATACTCCAGGTGGGGTCTCACCAATGACTTGTACAGGGGCATCAACACCTCCTTTCTTCTGCTGGTCAAACCTCTGTCTGTAAAGTCTAGCAACATTCTGGCTATGGCCACCGCCTTGTCACACTGTTTCGTCGCCTTCAGATCCTCAGATACTATCACCCCAAGATCCCTCTCCCTGTCTGTACATATCAGACTCTCACCACCTAACACATACATCTCCCATGGATTTCTACTCCCTAAGTGCATTTCTTTGCATTGATTTTTAATTGCCAGACATTAGACCATTCTTCTAGCTTCTGCAGATCTTTTTTCATGTTTTCCACTCCCTCCGGGGTGTCCACTCTGTTACAAATCTTGGTATCATCCGCAAAAAGGCAAACTTTACCTTCTTACCCTTTGGCAATGTCACTCTCAAATATATTGAACAGAATAGGCCCCAGCACCGATCCCTGAGGCATTCCACTACTCACCTTTCCCTCATCCGAGTGAATTCCATTTACCACCACCCTCTAGCGTCTGTCCGTCAACCAGGTCCTAATCCAGGTCACCACGTTGGGTCCTATCTTCTGCCTGTCAAGTTTATTCAAGAGCCTCCTGTGGGGAACCGTGTCAAAAGCTTTGCTGAAATCTAAGTAGATTACATCTATAGCACGTTCCTGATTCAATTCTCCGGTCACCCAGTCAAAGAATTCAATGAGATTCATTTGGCACGATTTACCTTTGGTAAAACCATGTTGTCTCGGATCTTGCAACTTATTGGCTTCCAGGAAATTCACTATCCTTTCCTTCAGCATCGCTTTCATTACTTTTCCAATAACCAAAGTGAGGCTTACTGGCCTGTAGTTTCCAGCTTCTTCCCTATCACCACTTTTGTGAAGAGGGACCACATCCGCTGTTCTCCAATCCCACGGAACCTCTCCCGTCTACAAGGATTTATTAAACTAATCTTTAAGAGGACCCACCAGAACCTCTCTGAGCTCCCTCAATATCCTGGGGTGGATCCTGTCCGGTCCCATGGCTTTGTCCACCTTTAGATTTTCAAGTTGTTCATACACACTCGCTTCCGTGAACGGTGCAATATCCGCTCCATTCTCATATGACATTTGCCAATCAATTGTGGTCCTTCTCCAGGATTTTCTTCAGTGAAAACAGAACAAAAGTATTTGTTTAGCAAATTTGCTTTTCCTTCATCATTATTCACATAGCGGTTTGCAGCATCTTTCAGTCTCACAATTCCCTTTTTAGTCTTCCTCCTTTCACTAATATACCTGAAGAAATTTTTGTCGCCCCTCTTTACATTTCTAGCAATTTTTTCTTCCGCTTTGTTTTATTGTACTCTGCCCAGATTTTTGGATGGGTGGATCATACATTTTTGTAAATAAAATAAATAAATATGTCTATAAGGACCCTCCTCCTCAACCACATCCTTCAAGGTCTTATTCCAAAACTCTACCTGCTCCTCTAGAGGAAATGGTAAAAAGCTTCCTAAAATTTAGCTGAAAGTGGGTCTAAAACATATAAATCCATAACCCCAAAATCCCTAACCCAAACTCCATCTAAGCCAACTTCCACCCTATTCCCCATCAACATCTGCAAAGATAATGAAACCAAGTAGTAGTCAGTCCAAGATAACGAGATCACTCCCAAAGGGAAGACCTGATACCCCAGTCCTCGACCCACCAAAATCAGGCCCAAAGTATCTTCCAATATGGGTGGGAGCTTGTTTCACCCACTGAAGACCTAGATCTTCAGTGCAGTTGAAGAACTGCCATGCTCTAAAATTTAATTCATCATCCATATGAATATTAAAATTCCTAAGAAATAAAATATTCTCAAATCACATAGTCAGGTCCGCCAAACTCTGAAACACCAATCCCCACCCCTCGCTACCCAATGAGGATGGACAATAAAATAATGTGATTAAAAAATGGTCTAACTCCTAGCATCCTAACCACTATAATCTCAGAGTAAGGCAAAAAAAAAAACACTCCCCACTTGAGTACACCCTAATCTATCTGAAAAATTTAATGCTAAACCCCCTCTCCTCTTCCTTAACCATACTTTCTATCTAGATTGTAAGCTCTTTGAGCAGGGACTGTATTTTTGTGTCTGGTGTACAGCGCTGTGTATGCCTTGTAGCGCTATAGAAATGATAAATAGTCAGTGCTTTTTTTTTGTGCCCGTACCTTTTTTCTGGGTCCGGGGGCTCACCTGCCCACTCCCTGCTGTTTGCACTCCGCCGTGATCCCTGCCTTGTAAAGCTTTCCTTTTTTACCGAAGTTGCGAACCGGCAGCCTGAAGACTGAAGAAAGCAAACAGCAGGCAGGCTCACCTCCTTGCATTGCGTCACTTTGTTTCCTTGCATTCTCAGCACGTCCCGCCCTCCTCTGATGTCATCTCCTTTCCTCAAGGGCAGGACGCGCTGAGAATGCAGGGAAACGAAGCGATGCAATGCAAGGAGGCGAGCCTGCCTGCGGTTTGCTTTCTTCAGTCTTTAGGCTGCCGGTTCGCGACTTCGGTAAAAAAGAAAAGTTTTGTAAGGCAGGGAACACAGCCAGGAGCAAACGGAAGGGAGCGGGCAGGGGAGGGTGGGCAAGTGGGGCTGGGGTGTGTGTGTGTGGGCAAGTGGGGCTGGGGGGCTGGGCAAATGGGGCTTGGGTTTGAATGATCTTGGGGGCAGGTGGAGGCTGGGGCGAGTCACTGGACATGTAAGGGAGGGGAGGGAGGAGAATCATTCTGGACATGGATTGGATGGGATGGCAGGGCAGGGGAGAGAGGGGAATGGAGAATTGCTGGATGAGAGGGGAAGGCAGGGAAGAGAGAATTGCTGGACTTGGATAGGAGGGGATAGGAGAGGAGGGCAGGGGAGAGAGGAGAATCGCTGGACATGGAGGGGAGGGAAGAGAGGAGAATAATTCTGGACATGGATTGGATGGGATGGCAGGGCAGGGGAGAGAGGAGAATGGAGAATTGCTGGGCAGGGGAGAGAGGAGAATGGAGAATTGCTGGACATGGATGGAAGGGGAAGGCAGGGAAGAGAGAATTGCTTGAATTGGATAGGAGAGGAGGGGAGGGCAGGGGAGAGAGGAGAATCACTGGACATGGGAGGGGAGGGCAGGGGAGAGAGGAGACATGCTGGACATGGATGGAGGGGAGGGAAGATAGGAAGGAGATGCACATGGATGGGATGGCAGGGGAGGAAGGAGAAATGCTGGAAATGGATGGAGAGGAGAGCAGAGCAGGAGATAGAGGAGAATTGCTGGACATGGATGGATAGAGGGATTGGCGGGGAGAGAGGAGAAATGCTGGACATGGAAGAAGAAAGGAAGAAAGTAAAGAAATAAATGGAAAGGAAGCCCTGGAAACAGAGTTATGAGAACAGATAGAGAGCAGCAGAATCAGACACTTGGACCAGTATGGATAGAAAACAGTCACCAGACAACAAAGGTAGAAAAAAATCATTTTATTTTCATTTTAGTGTTTGGAATTTGTCCAATTTGAGAATTTACATATGCTGTCTTATTTTGCACTGGGTATACTGGAGCTGTAACATCTTACAGAAATGATTTATAATGAAAAAAAAATCACAAGTTATTGTTTTTCTCCTATACTAGTATATTTTCAATGATGTCTGTCTGTATGCGCCATGGCTGATATAAGGGGTGTGGCTAATGTGGGTGTGGCTATCATAGGGGTGGAGCCATATGTGGTGACCCCGCCCATAATGAGTACCAGCACCTTTTTTTCTACAAAAAAAGCACTGTAAATAGTAGTAGTAGTAGTACTTTCCCAAATGCTGAGAACACTGATGGGGGCAGCCTGCCATAGAAAATGCTCCTCCCCCTCCCTGAGCCAAATTTCAATAAGCAACAATATACTTAATCTCTGAAATAACATTAAATTTATTTGTTGTTATATTTGTACCCTGTGCTTTCCCACTCATGGTAGGCTCAATGCGGCTTACGTGGGGTAATGGAGGGTTAAGTGACTTGCCCAGAGTCACAAGGAACTGCCTGTGCCTGAAGTGGGAATTGAATTCAGTTCCTCAGGACCAAAGTCCACCACCCTAACCACTAGGTCACCCCTCCACAGTGACAAGGCCAGTTTTCTTCCTCAATGAACAACAGCTTAATAACCCTACCTTAAAATCTACTGACTTCCCTCCGACGGGACCTACCCCACATTCAAGCAACTATCTAACATTACCACCATTCTCTAACCTAACCCTCCCCCCTCAGTCTAAACCCCCATCAGCTTGGAATAGGATCCCCCAAACAAATATTAAAAATTCCAAACCAACCCACCACATACTACAAAAATTTTAAAAATTTGCATAACTTTAACACAAGAATACTGCATCTTATCTGGGACCGTCAGCTCTTTCCTGGAGCTTGCCCCAAGGAGCAAGCCCAAGGAGAGCTACACAACCTGTTCCTTGGGTGTGCCCGGCTGCAACTAGGAATATTTAAGATCCACTCCGGAAATCAGCTTACATCAGCAGTCACCTGACCGCTTATTCCCACATGTCAGACACCAGCAATAGTCTCCCAAATTGTCTCCAGACCAGATAACATCAGCGGTCATGTGACCGCCATCTCCAACATGTCAGGTACCAGCAATAGTCTCCCAAATTGTCACCAGACCAGATAACCTGCAAACATGAGCAGAAGCATAAAGAAACAGGTAACAGAAAACAATGGATTGTAATTCTTCTCTTTTCTTTCTTTTTTGTTCTTTGAGCTTTATTTTCCTTTCATGGTGCTTAATTAGTCTACGATGAATATTGTAAATCACTGTTGGTAATTTCATTTGGCAGTATATCAAATATTGAATAAACTGAAACTGAATAATAACTTAATGGAGGACACTAAGGAAATCTATTGCACTAGTATTTAACTTTCAAAAGGGGAGACTATGATAACATGGGGAAAATGGTTAAAAACAACAACAACCTAAAAGCAGCAGCTGCAAAGATTCTGAAAAAATGGAAAGCAGATCAAATTAAGAAAATAGGAAAAAGCATAAGCACTGGCAATTTAGATGCAACTCATTGATCAGGCAGACTAAAACAGAATTTAAATAGAATCTCTTCATACAAAATGTTCAAGGTGCATTTGAAGTAAGAAGCCAGTGAGGTAGTCAATTAGATGATTGAGGAGGTAAGGAAGTACCCAGGGAAGACAAGTCCATAGCAGAGAGACCAAGTTGGTCATAAAAACATAAGAATAGCCATACTGGGTCAGCCTGATGGTCCATCTAGCCCAGTATCCTGCTTCCAACAGTGGCCAGTCCAGGTCACAAATACCAGGCAGAATCCCAAATGGTAGCAAGACTCCATGCTACTGATCATAGGGCAAGGCAAGAGGTGGCTTCCCCCATGTCTATCTCAATAGCAGACTATGGACTTTTTCTCCAGGAACTTGTCCAAACATTTTTTTTAAACCTAGAATAGCAGGAATGTTCACTAATGAGGTGTGCATAAACTGGCACTTAAACATTTATCTTCAAAAAAATCTATGTTCCCATTTTACAAAGCTGGGATACACATGTCAAAATCTAAGGGCATGCACCAGAGGCGTAGCCACGGGTGGGCCTGGGTGGGCCCAGGCCCACCCACTTAAGCCCAGGGCCCACCCAGGAATGGTGCACCCCGAGTCGAGCCGGTCTTAGGGCGGTGCGGGTGACAGGGCCTCGCGGTCTAAGAGGCCCCGCGTGGCGCACCTCCTTCCCTCCCTCGGCCCGACCGGCAGCCCTCCTCCGCTCCTCCTCCTCCATTCTGTTCCCCCCTCCGTTCCATCCCCCCCCCCACGCAAGAGCGTTGAACCTGTCCTTTTGCTTTTCAGTAGCAGCGAGCGACGTCAAGACACTGCTTCAAGTTCTCCCTTTCCTGTTCACACAGTGTCGGTCCCGCCTTTACGATGACGTATTTCCTGTTTCCGCGAAGGCGGGTCCAACACTGTGTGAAGACAGGGAAGGGAGAACTTAAAGCTGGCGAACATGCAGTTCCTTCACGTCGCTCGCTGCTACTGAAAGAAAAAGGACAGGTTCAACACACTCATGTGCACGTGGGGGGGGGGGGGTGGATGGAGAGGTCTCGGGCTGTTGGGGAGCTGAGGGAGGGCAGGGAGAATTGCTGGCCATGGATGGGAGGGGAGTGTGGAACGGAGAGGACTCGGAGGGGAGCTGAGAGGGGGGGGTAGGGAGAATCACTGGCCATGGATGGGATGGGAGGGGAAGGGGAACGGAGAGGACTCGGAGGGCTGTTGGGGGGCTGAGGGAGGGCAGGGAGAATTGTTGACAGTCTGCATTTTCCGTATGGGTGGTATATTGGTGTATTAGGTTCTGCCCAGTGTAATATTTATGGTACAGTAAGGTTCTGTGTGTGTTTTTGCACAAATTGCTGGCCATGGATGGAAGGGGAGGGGGGAACGGAGAGGACTCGAAGGGCTGTTGGGGAGCTGAGGGAGGGCAGGGAGAATTGCTGGCCATGGATGGGAGGGGAGGGGGGAACGGAGAGGACTCGGAGGGCTGTTGGGGAGCTGAGGGAGGGCAGGGAGAATTGCTGGCCATGGATGGGAGGGGAGGGGGGAACAGAGAGGACTCGGAGGGCTGTTGGGGAGCTGAGAGAGGGGGTAGGGAGAATCACTGGCCAAGGATGGGAGGGGAAGGGGAATGGAGAGGACTCGGAGGGCTGTTGGGGAGCTGAGGGAGGGCAAGGAGAATTGCTGGCCATGGATGGGAGGGGAGGGGGGAACGGAGAGGACTCGGAGGGCTGTTGGGGAGCTGAGAGGGGGGGTAGGGAGAATCACTGGCCATGGATGGGAGGGGAAGGGGAACGGAGAGGACTCGGAGGGCTGTTGGGGGGCTGAGGGAGGGCAGGAAGAATGGCTGGTCATGGTTGGGATGGGAGGGCAGGGAGAGGGAGAGGGGAGCTGAGGGAGGGCAGGGAGAATCGCTGGCCATCACGGCAGGGGGAGGTAAAGGGATAGAACAGATCGCTGGACATGAAGAGGAGGGCGGGGTGGGGAGAGAACGGATCGCGGGAGGGGAGACAGGAAATTGCTGGACATCAGGAGGATGGATGGAGGGGAGAGAGGAAATTGCTGGACATGGATGAGGAGAGGGGAGGGCAGGGGGAGAGAAAATAAGGATACAGGAGGATGGTGGACATGGTGAGTGAAAAAATATCAAATAGAAAGAAGACACTCCATAAAACAGAAGACACTGGGACCAAAGCGAATAGAAAAACTAAATGATCAGACAACAAAGGTAGAAAACATTATTTTAATTCAGAATTTATTCATTGGAATATGTCAGCTTTTGGAAATGTGCATCTGTGATATTTTGCATGTAAGTTTCAATTTTTCTAGTAGTGCTGCATGCTGAGTCTGACTTCTTGAGGTAACTTTCCAGTTTTGCCTTCATATCTGTTGTGTCATGTGTTTTTCATGTGTAATCAAGGTGCAGTATTCTACTAGTGTGTAGTATTTACAGCCCTTTTTGTTTTGTTTTTTTGTTTCACTAGGTTGTGTACTGGTGTTTTAGAGCCTGGTGTAATTACAATGCTGCTTTTCCACGCATAAGGTTGTAGCTCGTCTTGCCCTTGGAATTAGTGCTGTTATGGTTTGGTAAGGTTATGAGTGTGTTTTTGCACAAGATTGTGTATAGTGTTTTGCAGTGGAGAGATTGTGTGTTGGCCTTACTGAGGTGGCACCAAAACATCAGAAATGGTGTAGAGCCTAAATCATGACACACTACCTCTTGAAGGATCATTATAAAATATGGTTGTTAATAAAAGGAGCTCATTGTGAACACTATCCACCCTAAAAAGGTGTTTAGTGGCTCTACATGAGAATTGTGATATGATCCCTTGTTTCATATTGTTGACAGTCTGCATTTTCCGTATGGGTGGTATATTGGTGTATTAGGTTCTGCCCAGTGTAATATTTATGGTACAGTAAGGTTCTGTGTGTGTTTTTGCACAAAGTTGTGCATAGTGTTTTGCAGTTGAGCGATTGTGGTTAGTATATGCTTTGAGCAACCACTTTATTCTTTGACCTATGACACATATCTAATATCTAAAATTCTTTGACATATGATACATATCTAATATCTAAATTTAATTAAAGGTATTAATTGTCAATGGGGTGGAGCTAGGGAGAGGTGCCAGACTGGGGACTGGAGGAGGGGAAGAGAGAAAAGTGTTGGACCGATTGGTATTAATTGCCTTCGGAGAAAGTCTTCAGCTAACAGAGCTTGAGGATCCTCATTAGCTAAAGTATTTATATTTTGAGGTGGAGGTTTGGCAGGGCAGAGATAATTTTGTGCCCACCCACTTTAGGCTCAGGCCCACCCAAAATTGGCTGTCTGGCTACGCCACTGGCATGCACATGGCAAGGAGGTGTGGTCTGGGCATGCTTGGGGTGAGACTAGAGTATGCCTATAAGATACACATTTATTCCCCATTTCAGAAGGGAAATAAACATTGATGGCCTAACAGATTGACATCAGGACTTACCATTTTTGAACAAAAGACGTCC
Source organism: Microcaecilia unicolor (assembly GCF_901765095.1). Classification (NCBI taxonomy): domain Eukaryota; kingdom Metazoa; phylum Chordata; class Amphibia; order Gymnophiona; family Siphonopidae; genus Microcaecilia; species Microcaecilia unicolor. The sequence continues at coordinate 164,535,941 of NC_044041.1, forward strand.
AAATGCAAGCTGTCCAAAACAGAGGAGGAGTGGCTTAATGGTTAGTGCAGCAGGCTTTGATCCTGGCAACTTGTGTTCAATTCCTACTGCTGCTCCTTGTGACTTTGGGCAAGTCATATGGAGAAGGAGCATGTTTGGATATGACATCTAAGTCTGAGTTTGGATGTTTTTTGTAAAACATCCAAAATCAGAACAGGAAAGGTAATTTTCTACAAAAAAAGTCTCTCTTTTCCTTTTGAAAGTGTAGTTTGGAAAAATGTTTTGTGATTTTGGGGAGTACTACTACTTAACATTTCTAGAGCGCTACTAGGGTTACGCAGCGCTGTACAATTTAACAAAGAGAGACAGTCCCTGCTCAAAGAGCTTACAATCTAATAGACAAGTGAACGGTCGGTCCGATAGGGGCAGTCAAATTGGGGCAGTCTGGATTCACTGAACGGTAAGGGTTAGGTGCCGAACGCAGCATTGAAGAGGTGGGCTTTAAGCAAAGACTTGAAGACGGGCAGGGAGGGGGCTTGGCGTAAGGGCTCAGGAAGGTTCCAAGCATAGGGTGAGGCGAGGCAGAATGAGCGGAGCCTGGAGTTGGCGGTGGTGAAGGGTACTGAGAGGAGAGATTTATCCTGTGAACGGAGGTTACGGGCGGGAACGTAAGGGGAGATGAGGGTAGAAAGATAGTGAGGGGCAGCAGACTGAGTGCATTTGTAGGTAAGAAGGAGAAGCTTGAATTGAATGTGGTATCTGATCGGAAGCCAGTGAAGTGACCTGAGGAGAGGGGTGATATGAGTATATCGGTTCTGGCGGAATATGAGACGTGCAGCAGAGTTCTGAACAGATTGAAGGAGGGATAGATGGCTAAGTGGGAGGCCGGTGAGGAGTAAGTTGCAGTAGTCCAGGCGAGAGGTAATGAGAGCGTGGACGAGAGTTCGGGTGGTGTGTTCAGAGAGGAAAGGGCGAATTTTGCTGATGTTAAAGAGGAAGAAGCGACAGGTCTTGGCTATCTGCTGGATATGTGCAGAGAAGGAGAGAGAGGAGTCAAAGATGACTCCGAGGTTGCGGGCAGATGAGACGGGGAGGATGAGGGTGTTATCAACTGAGATAGAAAGTGGAGGAAGAGGAGAAGTGGGTTTTGGTGGAAAGACGATAAACTCGGTCTTGGACATGTTCAGTTTCAGGTGGCGGTTGGACATCCAGGCAGCAATGTTGGATAAGCAGGCCGATACCTTTGCCTGGGTCTCCTCGGTGATCCCCGAGTTCCTCCAGTGGTCATATGGGGCACCTCTTTTGTGGAGTAGAGGAGTAGCCTAGTGGTCAGTGCAGCAGACTTTGATCCTGGGGGAGTGGGTTCAATTCCCACTACAGCTATTTGTTATAAAAGCAGGTCTAGCTCATCTAAGTTGTAGCCATTATTGAGGAAAGCCCCACCTTGAACACACCCCAGTACACCCCCTTGAGATTTGGATGTCCTTCTGACAGACTTCAGAGAAAGACGTCCAAAAAGAGGTTTTGATAATACTGATTTGGACATTTCTGTGAGATAAACACCCAAATGCTGACTTATGTCACTTTTTGGATGTCTGTCTCTTTTGAAAATGAGCCTGATAGTGTCTTACAAAAACCATGTGTGTGATGAACAATGATTGATTTGGCCAAACTCACCAATTAGGTTGTAACATCTAAGAAGCTTGGTGTACAGCAACAGAACTCTCTCCTTTAAAGATGACAAATTAAATAATTACCTCGATATTTAATAAAAATAAATATGTACTGACAACTATTTGTGTAATTGCATAAATTTAAAAAACATATTTATAAAAACTCTGCATTGATAGCTGTTTAAGAAAAGGCACCAAAATTAACTGCTCGTCAGCGATGCATTATTAATGACATGCTGAAAATGATATATAAATTAGCTGAGATGAAACAAATGTCTATACTTAAATGAAGCATCTTTCATCTTTTAGTTCAATATAAGTTGTATCCTTAATTATAGCAAAGAGAAGACACCCAAGCTACTTTTGCTTTTTCCTTTCAAAATTCTACACGTGTCTCACTTCTGAAAAAAAGTTAAGAGTCTGGATCCTCTCCCCCATTCTTTATTTTTTTTTAAATTATTTATTTATTCATTTCAGCATTATTATACAAGAAACATCTTATGTAGGAAAAGCATCAGTACATTTAAATAAAAATTAAACGAAAAAAAAATTTAACTCAGCAATGGAACTTTGACACTCAAGTCCATAAATTGAAATCCAAGAATTCGGAAAATATAGGGAGAACAATTAATAATCATAACACAAGACAAAATAATGGTATCTCTGGAAAGTGGTGTTGATATCTTATCTTAGCTCTTATCCTTTTTCACTGAGTTTACTAGCGCTGAGACATGAGCAGGCTCTGTAAATACATATTTTTCCCCTCAAGCCTTACTATGCACTTGCACGGGTATCTTAAAAAAAAGGTACCACCCAGGTGTAAAAATTCAGGCTTGAAGAGTAAAAATTGTTTCCTCCGTTGTCTAGTCTCCTTAGAGACATCAGGAAAAAGTAATATTTTAAACCCTAAAAAAGGTTTATCCCTATTTCGAAAAAACAAGTGGAAGATCCAATCTTTGTCAGGCAATAAGGTAACCGTTGTCACTAAAGTGGCGGCAGTTGCCATTTCAGAGTCAGAAGTTTCAAGCAAAAGAGAAACGTCTATAGGCTGTTCATTTACAGACTTTATGTCCTTTCCTGGAACCTCTCCCCCATTCTTAATGCTAACCCACCCTATCATTCAGTCAGAGAAGGGGAGAAGGAAATATGGTGGGCTGACACTATTTCTGGGATAAGCAGTATAAAATGTTTTGTACATTTTTGGGATCTTGCCGGGTATTTGTGACCTGGATTGGCCACTGTTGGAAACAGGATGCTGGGCTCAATGGACCTTTGGTCTTTCCCAGTATGGCAATACTTATGTACTTACGCTGCTGCTGTGTGTGTGGTGCTTTGGACTGTATTTCATTCGGAGGAACATATCACACAAAATTTTGGAAAGCATCAGCCTTTTGAAATTAGTCTGTTGAAGCCTCCTTTGTCATTGGTGTGACCCCTGATGCAGGTGCGGTAGCACCGAAACACGGCCCGTGTCGGGTCTTCCTTCAATCAAAGTTCACTATTAAAGGATTTTTAAATGAAAGAACTGTGTTCCCTTTTGTTTTTAAAAGCCCTTTGTGCTGTTTTTTTTAACAAGGTGAAACGAACACAGTAGTGGGCGTGGCATGGTATGAGGCTGGATGCAACCAATCTAAAGCAGGGCGGACTGTCCACAGAACAATGAGCTATACAAGCTAGGTTGTGTAGGATGCTCTGATTAATGTGATGAATGGACTGGAAATAGGGTCAATATGTTTCAATTTTACCTGCCATTTATCACACCTTCTGGGTCATAGCCTAATATGACCTTTGGTAAGCTCCAGCCCTATATGAGTGAATGCTAATGGAGCGGAGAGGTTTGGAATACCACTTCAAACTTCCGCGAACAGGGTACCTGGCTTGTGATGAACTGTGAGGCTAGTCATTGCTTATAGTATTCAGGTCGATATCCTGGAGTACATCGGTGTCTCCTATGTCATGTTCGCGGCCGAGGTCCTGTATTGCATAGTAAAAGGACAAGCGCTAAGTTTGATGGTCCCATAGCAGCCTTCTTAAGGTGTTCAGGAGTACATAGATGAGGGTGAGCTTGTTTATCTAGCAAGAAGCAAAAGTGAAGAAATACATGTCAGTCAGGTAGGAACGTGAAAAGATCGATAAACTGGTTAACCCTCACTCCGCAGAAGAAAATACATGGAATTATACTTGCTAATATGAAGCCTCAAATTCTTATAGTGAAACATGATGCCACCAACTGTCTCACCTCATCCAAACTGTCATTGAGGTAAACTGTAAGATGGAAGCCTTAGACAGATATTGGTGGATTATGAGACAACTGGCAACTTTGGTTGTAGCCGGATTTCCGACTATAAGTCTCTTTCTTGACAGCTTTGTAATACTCTGGTGATCACAACTCGCAGAAATTAGCTACACGAAATGCATGGAACCTCTGTGCCTATGGAAAGTTCTTATGAGATCGACTTCACAGCAACTTCTGTGTGCTTATGGTTAAGTTTTTATGAACTCTATTGTGCTGGTACTGCACCTTGCTGCGGTACAGATGCTCGTTGGCTTAAGGTAACTGAATCTGAGGATGCCGTCTCCTTCTGGATTGTGGCAATTCTGAGATTCACCAGGACAAAAGAAATGCAAAGGCGCCTTCAAGAGTGGGAATGATTGCCCTATGCTTTGTTAAAGGGACATGATGAGGTCCATGTGCCAGTCAAACTGCCTGCGGAAGGGGTCTAAAAGAAAATATATATGAATATGTTAAATATAACTGTAAAGAAGACAGTGACATACGATGAAATAAATGAAGTATCGATAAGCAGCTATGCATCGTACTTACATCCCAAATGCATAAAATAATCCAAAACCATACAGGAATTAAGATGTGAATGCACGCAGGTGATAAGACTAGGCGTAAACAAATCCCAACAGTAAAACTCCAAACCGCTCTAAAATTTAACCTAAGCCTTACACTTTTGTTAACCACATAACAATAATAAAATAACGAAGAGTAGTCTAAATGCCATAGATTGGGTAAACTCGAAGACAGGAAATTGAAACCTAATAATGGAACAACAGCGAAACCGTACCACCATAGGCACTTCTCACAGCAGTGGGATTCGAATACTAGAGATAAAATCCAATGTTAGCATAATACTAGTGATCACCCAGCATGACTGCTTATCACACAATTATTAATAAACTATAGGCCCATGCAAAGCTCATTTCCCACAACAGGACTGGAAGCACGTCAACAGACCGAGGCAAGACACCCCCCCCCCCCCCCCCTCTGATGGTGCCTGGAGTACCGAACCTTTTGTACCTCGGTGCCAGCTGCCGCCTGTCTCACCTTAAATTTAACAAGGAACGAATCTTAAGACTCCCACAAGCCCCAGAACCTTCATATAGGGAGATTAAACAATACCAATGATCTTCTGTAGCCAAAGTGAAGGAGCTTGCTCAATGTTTGTAGTATCAAACGACCCCAAAAGGACTGACTCTTAAGTCGAGTAAATTTAGAGGGGGGGGGGAGGTACCCTGAAGGATAGTATCTAACCTGATCACCCCTCTCTCCCAAACAACCCGTGGGAACAGAGGGAATGGGGGATTAGCAAGAATGCCAATCAACCCCTAGAACAAGAAATGATTTTAAACACTGCTCAACGTGTCTGCCCCCTCCATGCAGAAACACGTGTTGTGACCCAGTGTTAATTGTGGTGGGCACCAGCTGCTTGACCCTGAAGTGGTGCTTTGAGTGTGCTACGCGCTGCTCCAGGATGGTAACCTGCTCCTGCCGTTCTGAGGAAAGAACGGCTGAGTAGCAGAGAGATCCGAGATCTGCCTGCAAAGTGAACTGTGCTCGCCACCTGCCGTCCCACACAAGTAGCTGCATAGGCAGCTGCAGCGATCTCTGATCAGACAGGGATCGGGCTATACTGCTGCCCCATGTCTGCAACTATCGGATCCCGGGGAGGCAGCACTGGGAGATGTACATGTTGGAAGCGCCCTGCATCTTTCTTGACCTGCGGTCATAGAGGCCGAGGATGCAGCTGATTGCAGCAGCCGCACGCCCATAGACCTGCTGAACCACTTGAAAACTCCTCCCCTGCCACGCACAACAGCAGGAAGCCACCACTTCCCTGTTTCCCCGGCAATGTGTGACAGCGGTAGCCGTCCAACAAACTGGAAGACAAAGCAGCAGTGCAGGAGTGCAGCTGGTGTTGTGAAAGGCGGAGGATTTCCCTACCTCATGCCTACAATGCAACGGGGCTCTTGTCTCACTCCTCCTCTGCAAAAGTGTGAATTGCCACTGCAGCTGCTGAACTTGCCCCTCCTAATGGGTCTGTCTCCCTTTGAGGATCTGGAGCTCAGACTAGGCAGGATCCGGTGGAGTTGAATCACTGCCGTTCAGGCTAAGAGAGCAGCTGGATCACGGCAGCACTTCAGAGGATCATCGCCATGCCTAGGCAGAGAGAGGGTGCCGGCCTCGTGGTCGCGGCTTATAAGTGGCGCTACACCTCCCATTGGCACCCTCTCTCAAAGTTGCACGTCTATGACGCACTGCTTCCTTGCAGCTCCCGCAATTGTTGTACAGAGGAATCCCTAGGGTTAAATGTCTAGCACCTCTCCTTCCCTCCCATCCACCCTCATGAGCAGCAACACAAGCTTGGTGGTGAGCAGCACCAAGCTCTTCTCATGGCTACTGGAGCTCGCTGCCTCAGACATATCTTCCACCGGTGGCCCCACCAGTTCTGCTCACAGGTCTGCAGTTCACTGCCCTCTCCCTTCCCAGGATTCAGCATCTGCCCCCCTCTCAATTTCTCTCTACCCCCAGTCTGCCTTAAAGATGGTCTTCTGTTGGTCCCTGGCAGTGACTGTGTTAGACATACTGTAACAGGGGGTAAGAGATAAGGGAATAAAAAAATAAAAATTTAATACTTACCTGAGGGGCCGGGTTTTTTTTTGCTCTGAAGAGTCTCTGAGGTCAGCAGGAGCAGGCTGGGTGTCTGTGGGGCATCTGTGGGATGTTTTCGGGTCTGGCTGGGGCTTCCCTGTGTTTTGAGGCTCTGGGGCCGTTCGGGAGGGTTTGGGCCGGTTTGGGAGAGGGCGCTGGGTTTTTTTTTGGTTTGCGCCGGTTCCAGGGACGCTGCGGGAGGCAGCGTTAAGTTTTTGACTCCTGGGGACGATTGGCACGTCCCCGGGAGTGAAGAGGAGGTCCGGGGCGTGTTTAGGCCGGGTTCAGGCCGATGGGAGGTCGCATGGCGAGTTTCGGGGCTCGGGAGCAATGGAGCATGTTCCCGGGCCTGAAGAGGGGAACCGGAGCGAGAGGAGCGCTTCGGGTCGGGTGGCAGTAAGCTGGAAAGAGGGGCGCCGAAGAAGAGAGCCGGGGAGGAGAGGAGAAGATGGCCGGCTAAAAGAAGACGTCGGCGCGAGTGTGCATGAGGCGGCGCGCCTCATGCACATATCGGGAACGCGCAAAGTTACGTTTAGGCCGAAGCCGAGGCCTAGATTTTGGGCCGGTTTCAGTTGTTTTTTTTATTTTATCTCTGTTTCGGCCCCAGGACGTCCGGGACCGGAACCAGGGGAAGTCTACACGTGTGGGGAAAATCTACATTCAGGTAAGGGGGTTTTTAACCCGAAAATTTAATTTATTTATTTTTAAATTGTACAAATATGGTTTTTTATTTTTAAAAAATCAGGGATTTGTTTAATTTAAATTTGGTTTTCAGTTTCGGGTTCAGGGGATTTTTCCAGATTTTTCCAGTGGGTTACATTTTGAATTTTAATATTTTAAGGGGGTCTTTTGGGAGGGGTCTGGTTTTAAGGGGTTAATTAAGGGTTAATTTTTTTAATTCGATAGGGTAGGTCCGGGAGGGGAGTTGGAAATTTTGGGGATGGTTTTTGGTCGGATTTAGGGATTTTGGAGGGGTTTAGAATAGTTTATTTGAGGGCGGATATTGGAATTTGGGATTTTTAAAATTGAAAAACAGGGATGGATAGAGAATGGGGGATTTAATTTTTGGGCCAAATGTTAAGTGTTTTGGGTAAACTGTAGGGTGGCTAGGATTTTTGGAAACATTTTTCCACTGAAATCTATGGGATTTTTCTGTTCAAAATGGAGCTGGAGCAGCGCTGGTCAACATTCCGCAGGTCAGCCTGGCCAGTTTAGAATTTTAAAAAAGGATGGTGATTGGCTGAGCTGACTTCGGAATGGCAAGCCAGCGCTGGTCTCCTTGGAAACGGTGATTGGGTAGTTGGTCAGAATGTGTTTGGGAGTCAAGGTGAGAGGAGGTGTGGTGTGCGTTGGGAGTGTGTGAGAGTGGTTTCAGAATAAAAAGGGTAGAGGTTTGAGGAAATATTGGGGAAGTTTTGGAATATAGGATATTGGTTAGAGTATAGGCTGTTTGGTAGAGTTAATATTCATTTTTATTGGGATTTGGGAACTTGGGGTAGTTTAAAAAAAAAGGGGGGGTTGGAATAGTGACTAAAGTGTATGGGAAGTTGGGGTATAGTGAAGAGTCTGCATTAATATTAGAATCTGGGTGGGTTAATTGATCCTAAAGGTTAAATTAATAGAGAGGGGATAGGTATAGGGGTATAGCATGGAATGTTAAGATTATAATTAAGAGTATAGGAGTGGAATGAGAGGTAGGTGTGAATAAAGACTGCCAAACATATTTAATAGGGAAGTTAGGTAAAATAAAAGTTTAATTAGAGAGTGTAAGCCTGTAGGATAGGGATTTGTTTAATTATTTTAATTTTATTAGTCAGATGGCCATAGTATAAGACTGTTACTGACACTAGGTATCCTGGTACCTGTTCAGCGAAGGGAGGGTCTTGCTTCCATTTATTTTATTAAAGAGTGAGGTTTAGGAGGAAGAGCCGTCACCTGCCAAGAATTCTGGGACAGCTGATACCACATTTACAAGGGCCCCAATGCAAGAAAGGTTCACCGGCACACCGGAGAAAGAGGAACAGCCTACAGCTAAGTGACTGTAAAGGGAATTCTGGGACTGGGAGTAAAGGGAAAACGGTGGGGTCGTGTAACCTGAAAGAGAAAAGAGAACAAACCAAACAAATTCGTACCTGTACCTGGAAAGGTTGGGTGTAGACGTCTTCTGTAAAACATAAAAGTGAACACAAAGAATCACATTCTAGAAAAACACCTTTTAAGGGAATACTTAAAAATATTAGGAAGGGTTAAGGAAAAGAGGAAAAGAAAATAAAGAACTTATCTGATATATAATCTGGTGTAGCGCTGAAATTCAATCTGTAAGAAAAAGAAAAGGAATGTATGGTAAATTTGGGGGTTAAGAAATATTTCTTGTTTTTATTGAACTGCGGTTACTGTTATAATGAAAAGTTGTGAATAAATGTTATCTAATTACATGAAAAAAACACCTGATTGCTATCTGATTTTGGGAGTTTGGGCAGGAAAGAATCCTAAAATTTTAGTTTATTTTCCTCTCTTGGTCTTAGAGACTAAGGGACGAGGTTAGTGATTGTACCCACCTTCTGGCCTTGGTGATTGGGGTTTCAACTAAGCAGTCACGACTACAATCATCCGGCTGTTGAGAATCCCTTTACCTATTACAGCATACCCAAGGCTGAGGGGGCTCATGGCTACTGGAGCTCGCTGCCTCAGACATATCTTCCACCAGTGGCCCCACCAGTTCTGCTCACAGGTCTGCAGTTCACTGCCCTCTCCCTTCCCAGGATTCAGCATCTGCCCCCCTCTCAATTTCTCTCTTCCCCCAGTCTGCCTTAAAGATGGTCTTCTGTTGGTCCCTGGCACTGACTGTGTTAGACATACACTGCTTGTGGCATGCTCCAAAGCTTTTCTGCATGGGCGAGACAGGTCAGAAGGAAAGCTTCAGATCAGGTTGCAGGCAGCTTATGTGCAACACTGCCACTGCTTGGGACCAACAGAGGACCACCTTTAAGGTAGACCGGCATGGGGGGGTGATGTTGGGTAGGCAAAAAGGTGCTGAGGGCAGGGGTTGGGAGTGGAAGAGATGCTTGGAGTAGACAGAAAACACTGTAATGTGCTTAATTTAAAAAAAAATCACAATTAATAATGTATTAATTGCAGAATTAACTGCGATTAACTTGTAGCACTAAAATAAATAAATTGAAATAAACTGAAAAGGCCTTCAAATTACACAGAAACTAAACAAAATTATTATTATTTTTTTTGTTGTCATGGTAGACCTTGCTTTGAGTTTAATATACAGTTCTGGTCACTGCATTTCAAGAAAATATAACGGAATTAGAAAAGATACAGACACAGGCGACCAAAATGATGAAGGAACTGGAAAGACTCTCATATGAGGAAAAGCTAAAGAGGTTAGGACTCTTCAACTAGGAGAAAAGACGGCTGAGGGGAGATATCATAGAAGAAGAGTGGAGTACTCTTTCAAAAAGTATAAAGGCTAGGGGACACACCACAAAACTATTAAGAAGTACATTAAAAGCAAATCAGAAAATCTTTCACAATGTATAATTAAGCTCTGGAATTCATTGCCAGAGGATGTGGTAAAGGTAGTTGGTGTATCTGTGTTTAAAAACAATTTGGACAAGTTCCAGGAGGAAAAGTCCATAAATTGTTATTAAAATGGACTTGGGAGAAAGCCACTGCTTATCCTTGGACATAAAAACCATAGAATCCTTTACTACTTTTTGGGATTCTGCACGGTACTTATGACCTGGATTAGACACTACAGGAAACAGAATACTGGGCTTGAGGACTTTTGGTCTGACCCAGTATGGCAGTTCTTGTGTTCTTATGACATTCATTGCAGGCATTGACACTTTTTTAAAACCACACAGTTTTTTCTATGCTCATACTTGCAATAGTTTATTTATTTTTGTTACATTTGTACCCCGCACTTTCCCACTCATGGCAGGCTCAATGCAGCTTACATGGGGCAATGGAGGGTTAAGTGACTTGCCCAGAGTCACAAGGAGCTGCCTGTGCCTGAAGTGGGAATCAAACTCAGTTCCTCAAAGTCCACCACCCTAACCACTAGGCCACTCCTCCACTCCCTGAATCTCTCTTCTCACCCTTGACGAGTGTAAGATGCGAGTGAGGTACAGCTAGAAACGGGACATGCAACATCTAAATTCTAGGCATCTATGTCCATATTTGATCATGGATCTGAAAAGTGATTTCTAATAATTGTTTTCTGCTTACTTTGAAAAAGACAAGCTTGAAAGAATTAGACCAAGTGGAAGAAGATAATTGTGTCTCTTGTTCATGTTTTAACCTAAAAGAGCATGAACAGGAAGCTTCGCTGGTTTTAAGAAAAGTTGAAAAAAAATGTGAATGTTGCTGTAGCATAGCTGCTATCAATGACATTGCCAGAAGGTTATCTTGCCATTTAGCCATCTGTTTCATCTGAAATGCAGAAATAAATGTAAAAAATGCACTAATTACACAACTGAAATTGGGGCTGGATTTGCATAAGCTTTGATGGGGAAGCGGAGTTGGGGGGCTCGTTAAGCTCTGTATTCCATTTGCAATCAGGTGCTTTCACTGGTGCTGGTGAGATGGGGCAGGGCTGAGAGGGATCAGAATCACCCATCTAGCCTAGCTGTGCTGAGCAGCATAAATTACACATTAGGAGGAGATGAGCAAGATGGGAGCACCCAAATGACAGCCAAAAAAACAAAAAAAAAAAAAGCCAGAAAAATGTCTTCATAGATTGTAGCTAAAGGGAAAACGCCTTACCTTCCATTTCAGGTTTATCAAGTATGTTGATCATTTCCTGCTGCTTCTGTCAGTAGCAAAAATATAAAGAACAAAAAAGAAATTTAACTTTAAAAGCACAGCAAGATGGTAGCAGGTGGGTAGCTCTCCATCTTCAATGATGCCAACCTCCCCTGCAGGTGATGATGTCACAGCACTCCGAGCCAGAAGAGGTAAATTTGAATATCAAGCACAGAGGGAGAAAGCATCTGGGGATGGGAGAGGAGGAGGAATAAGGGAGTGGTAATTGATACTGAAAAGGTTGAAATCCTGGACAGCTCCCAAAACCGTGGACACTGTTGTTGAGCTGCCACAGCTACAGAGAGCGGGGGAAGTCGGTATTGCCAGCAGCCCAGACTCCCCATCAGGTTCCTGGCAAAATAAAAATCCTTGATTTTTCGCAATCCGTATTTATAATTAGTGGTATGCGCCCTACTACATCATTGTTTTCTTATTTCACCCTAAGTGGAAAAGCAATGTGCATGGCTCAGTTTTTAATGTCTTGAGGGGTGAGTTAGTCTAAAGGCTGACAGGATTTTTAGAGGGAGACATTCTCCTGGTAACAGGGGAGATTCAAAGGGCCTGATATTCAAAAGGTTTAACTGTGCAGGAGAAACTACTCCTAGTTAAAGCATGCTGAGCAGGCTGAGAGAGGATGTTCAGCAGCGCTTAACCAGGCAGTACCACTGAACATTTCCTCTGACCACCACGACATTGTCTGGGCAGTACTGGGGTGGTCCAAGGTGGGGTCATTGTGATTCTAGAAGTTATGCAGGCACTGGCGTTATTTAATGCCAGTGGGCACATATCTAACCAGGCAAATAGGACCACTTAAATAGCAGTCTTTGCCAGTTTAACTATGTCGGTAAACATTGTCAGGGCCACAGAGATACTGAACCAGGCCTGGGGCAGGGCCGCTGCCGTTGGCCCCAGAGCAGGACCGCTGCCCCCCCCCCCAAATGGTCATCTGCTGCCACCCCCCTCTGATTGCTGCTGCTGCCACCCCCCACGATTGCTGCCGCAGGATTGAAGATTGAAATACCTTGGCTGGCGGGGATCCTGAGGCCCCGCCAGCAGAAGACGTCTTCCTCCACAGCCGGCATGGTTAAAAAGTGAGGTGAAGGAAGCTATTAGAGCTAAAAGAAAATCCTTCAGAAAATGGAAGAAGGAACTGACTGAATTAATAAAAAACTGCATAAGGAATGTCAAGTCAAATGCAAAGCGTTGATAAGGAAGGCAAAGAGGGACTTTGAAAAAAAGATTGCGTTGGAGGCAAAAACACACAGTAAAACGTTTTTTAGGTATATTAAAAGCAGGAAGCTGGCAAAAGAAATCGAGTAGTCCGCTAGATGACTGAAGGGTAAAGGGGGCAATCAGGGAAGACAAAGCCATAGCAGAGAGATTAAATGAATTCTTTGCTTCAGTCTTCACCGAGGAAGATTTAGGAGAGATACCGGTGCCAGAAAGGGTATTTAAAACTGACAAGTCGAAGAAACTGAATGAAATCTCTATAGACCTGGAGGATGTAATGGGGCAATTTGACAAACTGAAGAGTAGCAAATCTCCTGGACCGGATGGTATTCATCCCAGTGTACTGATAGAATTGAAACATGAACTTGTGGCACTATTGTTAGTAATATGTAATTTACCTTTAAAATCGAGCGTGGTACCGGAAGATTGGAGGGTGGCCAATGTAACGCCGATTTTTAAAAAGATTCCAGAGGAGATCCGAGAAATTATAGACCGGTGAGCCTGATGTCGGTGCCGGGCAAAATGGTAGACACTATTATAAGAACAAAATTACTGAGCATATTCAAAAGCATGGATTAATGAGACAAAGCCAACATGGATTTAGTGAAGGTAAATCTTGCCTCACCAATCTATTACATTTCTTTGAAGGGGTGAACAAACATGTGGATAAAGGTGAGCCGGTTGATATTGTGTATCTGGATTTTCAAAAGGCGTTTGAGAAAATACCTCATGAAAGACTCCAGAGGAAATTGGAGAGTCATGGGATAGGAGGTAGTGTCCTATTGTGGATTAAAAACTGGTTAAAAGTTAGAAAACAGAGAGTAGGGTCAAAAGATCAGTATTCTCAATGGAGAAGGGTAGTTATTGGGTTTCCCCAGGGGTCTGTGATGGGACCGCTGCTTTTTAACATATTTATAAATGACCTAGAAATGGGAGTAACTAGTGAGGTAATTAAATTTGCTGATGACACAAAGTTATTCAAAGTCATTAAATCATGGGAGGATTGTGAAAAATTACAAGAGGACCTTACGAGACTGGGCGTCAAAATGGCAGATGACGTTTAATGTGAGCAAGTGCAAAGTGATGCATGTGGGAAAGAGGAACCCGAATTATAGCTACGTAATGCAAGGTTCCATGTTAGGAGTCACAGACCAAGAAAGCGATTTAGGTGTCGTCGTTGATGATACGTTGAAATCCTCTGCTCAGCATGCTGCGGCGGCTAAGAAAGCAAATACAATGTTACGCAATATTAAGAAAGGAATGGAAAACAAAAATGATGACATAATGCCTTTGTATCACTCCATGGTGCAACCGCACCTCGAATATTGTGTTCAATTCAGGTCACCGCATCTCAAAAAAGATATAGAGGGGCATTTTCAAAAGAAACATCTAAGTTGGAATTTGAATGTCTTTGTAAAACGTCCAAATTCGGAGGTGGGGAAAAGGTCATTTTTGAAAAAAGATGGACGTCCATCTTTCGTTTCGAAAATACCAAGGACGTCCTTGGATTTGGACATCCTTAGATTTGGACATCTTTGATTTTCGGCGATTTTCTAAACCAAAGACGTCCAAGTCTAAAACGTCCAAATGCAAGCCATTTGGATGTGGGAGGAGCCAGAATTTCTAGTACATAGGTCCCCCTGACATGCCAGGGCAGCAATCAGGCACCCTAGGGGGCACTGCAGTGGACTTCATAAAATGCTCCCAGGTACATAGCTCCCTTACCTTGTGTGCCGAGCTCCCCAAAACCCACTACCCCCAACTGTACACCACTACCATAGCCCTTACGGGTTAAGGGGGGCACCCACATGTGGGTACAGAGGGTTTCTGGTGGGTTTTGGAGGGCTCACTGTTTCCTCCATAAATGTAGCAGGTAGGGGGGGGGGTATGGGCCTGGGTCCACCTGTCCGAAGTGCACTGCACCCATTAAAACTGCTCCAGGGACCTGCATGCGCTGTCATGGACCTGAGTATGACATCTGAGGCTGGCAATATTTTTAATGATGTTTTTTGAGGATGGGAGGGGGTTAGTGACCACTGGGGGAGTAAGGGGAGGTCATCCCCAATTCCCTCCGGTGGTCATCTGGTCATTTCGGGCACCTTTTTGTGCCTTATTCGCAATAAAAACAGGTCCAGGTGAAAACAACCATGTTTTAGTCTTGGACGTCTCTGCTTTTTTCCATTATGGCTCAAAGACGTCCAAGTCTTAGGAACGCCCAAGTCCCTCCATCACCATACCTCCAGTACGCCCCCCTCAGATTTGGACGTCCTTGCGATGGACTTTTGCTAGAGACGTCCAAAATCGGGTTTCGATTATACCGATTTGGACACAGGGGCATAGCTACGGGTGGGCCTGGATGGGCCCAGGCCCACCCTGTTTTGAGTCATGCCCATCCAAGTCCCTCAGCTTCGTCATCGTGTCTCGTGTCTCCTCACCCTCTCCCACTCCCGCAGTAGCGCTTGTATTCAACGCTATCGGCGCTGCCTCTTCCACCTCACATTCTCCATCTCCCACTCCCATAGCAGCGCTTGCGATTTGCTACTGGCACTCACTGCCTGACAGCTGACAGACGCGGCGCAATGTCCTGCTCCGGGGCCTTCCCTCTGCCGCGCTGATTCAACTTCCTGTTTACGCAGGGCAGAACGCACGCGGCAAAGTGAAGCTCCTGGAGCAGGTCGTCAGCTCCGCGTCTGTGAGTTGATGTCAGGTAGCGCCGGTAGCAAATTGCAAGCGCTGCCACAGAGGTGGGAGACGGAGACTGTGAGGTGGAGGAGGCAGCGCCGATAGCGTTGAATACAAGAGCTGCGGCGGGGGTGGGAGAGGGTGAGGAAGCTGGTTGGGGTGGGATCAGAGAGGAGAGGGACACTGGTGTGGAGGATGGAGAAAAGGGACATAGGGAGGTGTACAGATACAGAAGGGAGATGATAGGCATTAGGTGGGAGCATGGGGACAGGCACACAAATGTGAGATGCTGTATGGGGATGGCAATGGCATATGGGCACAGAGGGGCAATGTCTGACAAGGAGGGGAGATATGGAATAGAGCTATAATGCTGGAAACTGGAGAAGGGGGTATATGGGCACAGAGAGGGGGGAGAGATACCAGAAAAGGGGGAGAATAGGAACACAGAAGGGATATGCTGGGCATGGGGTGCATAGGTGCACAGAGGAATGATGATGGATGAGGGGATATGAACACAGGGGAGATACTGGACAAGGAAATATAGGAAAACAGAGATGGATGATGGACATGGATAAAGAAGAAATGTCAAATAGACAGGAGACCCTGGCAAGTGAGTTCAGAGAAGACAGAGGGAAGCAGAAACCAAAGACTGAGACCAATATGATATGAAAAATAAAATGACCAGACAACAAAAAGGTACAAAAAAGTATTTTATTTTCAATGTTGTGAATATAATATGTTGAATTTGGAATGTACATCTTGCCAGAGTTGATTTTAAACATTGCTGGGGTCCAGGACAGAAATCTACGAAAGGACCCCAAAGACCATTACCAGGCTGCGTCTTCACTTCCAGCAGGCGGGCTTTCTCTGGCCAGGGAACCAGGCACAATTACCCTAGTTGCAACCCTTAACACCATCCCTGGCATGTGCTGTCTTTATATATTGCTCGGCAGGAAATGTGTTTCTTTCATGTTTCTCTGGTGTTGTACTTACTACATGCAAGGTCTGGTTTCTGTTTAATTTATATTTCTAGAGTTTGTGGTCACTTATTCTGTATTCGACATTTGTGTTCTCTGTGTGTGAGTGAAGTATTCTGTTAGCATGATGTTTCTATGTAGCATTCTGTAGTAATTTGGCTTGTTCAGCTTTCCTGATAAATGTATTTGTATTTTAGGGCCCCACTATAATATTTAATGCACTTCCTTTTCATAGGCAGGATCCTTGTTTTTGGAAGTAAGTGTTGGCATTGTAGATTTGCTGTGGGTTTTCAGTAACTTTTGTTTTATAGATTTTTTAAAAATTAATTTATAATATGTCTGTTATTGAGATTACACTAGAAACCAAAATTTCTTTGTATGATGAGTTTTATGGGGAAATGTCCTTGCTGTGCTCTGTATCCATTGTTGGTGGAGGGCCAGGAGGTCCTCTGGATGCAGAATGTGTTTGGCTTCAATACCATATGTGTGGCTCAATGGGGCTGATGTGCAGTCTATTGTACTGCCCTTAGCTCTCAATTGGCCTGCAGCCACTGAAGCCTGCACTGCTACCCTCATTGAAGTTATGGGGAGCATGGTAGGGACAGAGCATGGGTGCATCAGGTTTCTGTTTTTTCTCTTTCAAAAAAGTTGTAGTGCCCACCCAAAAATTGCCTTTTGGCTATGCCACTGTTTGGATGTCTCTGAGAGATTTTTTTTTCATTTTTGTTACATTTGTACCCTGTGCTTGGCAGGCTCAATGTGGCTTACATATTGTATACAGGTACTTATTTGTACCTGGGGCAATGGAGGGTTAAGTGACTTGCCCAGAGTCACAAGGAGCTGCCTGTGCTTGAAGTGGGAATTGAATTCAGTTCCTCAGTTCCCCAGGACCAAAGTCCACCACCCTAAACACTAGGCCACTCCTCCTCGTCCAAGTGCTGATTTATGTCGGAAGATGGATGTCCATCTCTTTTGAAAATGAGCCTGATAGTAGAATTGGAAAAGGTGCAAAGAGGGGTGATGAAAATGATAAAGGGGATGGGACGACTTCCCTATGAGGAAAGGTTAAAGCGGCTAGGGCTCTTCAGCTTGGAGAAAAGACAGCTGAGGGGAGACATGATAGAGATCTATAAAATAATGAGTGGAGTGGAACAGGTAGACGTGAAGTGTCTGTTTACTCTTTTTAAAAATGCTAGGACTAGGGGGCATGCAATGAAGCTACAAAGGAGTAATTTTAAAATGAATTGGAGCAAATGTTTCTTCACTCAACGTGTAATTAAACTCTGGAATTAATTACCAGAGAATGTGGTAAAGGTGGCTAGCTTAGCGGGGTTTAAAAAAGGTTTGGACTGCTTACTTATTTATTTATGGCAATTATACCCCGCTCTTTCCCGCTCAGTAGCAGGCTCAGTGCTGCTTACAGGATATGGTACAGAGTATCATAGAGATAGCACAAAGTAAGGTACAGGTACACAGAGTATGGTACGAAGTGTAACAGAGATGATCCAGTTGTAAGGAGTAGTACAATTGAGAGAGAAGTGGGGGAGAGGATTGGAGTATGGGTAGTGTGGTTAAGTTCGAGAATTAAGTTGGGTTATTTGGGTGAGCTTGTCTGAAGAGATAAGTTTTCAGCAGCTTTCGGAAGGGTAGGTGTTCATTGGTTGTTCAGATGTGTTGAGGTATTGCGTTCCAGAGTTGGCTGCCTATAACAGAGAAGTTGGATGCATAGTAGGTTTTGTATTTGAGGTTTCTGCAATTGGGAAGATGGAGATTAAGGTAAGTATGAGAAGATTTGGACCCGTTCCTGGCTGGAAGATCGATCAAGTTGTTCATGTAGCTTGGAGATTCGCCATGGAGGACATTGTGGATCATTGTGTGGGCTTTGAAGTTTATGCGTTCCTTGATAGGGA
This sequence comes from Microcaecilia unicolor, assembly GCF_901765095.1. Classification (NCBI taxonomy): domain Eukaryota; kingdom Metazoa; phylum Chordata; class Amphibia; order Gymnophiona; family Siphonopidae; genus Microcaecilia; species Microcaecilia unicolor. Next base: position 164,554,146 of record NC_044041.1, read on the forward strand.
GCCAGTGAAGTTTTGCACGAAATGGTGTTGCCAAAGATGAGTCTGGCTGCTGTGTTTTGGGCGGTTTGGAGTTTTTTCATGATTTGGGCTTTGCAGCCGATGAAGATACTGTTGCAGTAGTTGGCATGGGTGAGTACTGTGGATTGTACTAGATTGCGGAAAGTTTTCTGTGGGAGGAATGGTTTTACTGTTTTCAGTACCGACATCATGTTGAAGATCTTCTTCGTCGTGGCTTTTGCATGAGTTTCTAAAGTTAGATGTTTGTCTAAAGTAACTCCTAGCGTAACCGGACTGTTCAGTAAGTAAATTAGGAGGCCGAGACGCTGACTTCCAAAGCAATGCAACTTTTATTAGCTAGCTGACACAGTACTAAGTTCAGACTCAGGATATTGCGCCCGAGCATCACCTGACACTCGTTCTTATACATCATTAGTGATCATGCGCATAACACATGCCATACATCACACAAGCACATGCGCAGTACAAGCACATGTGCAATACAGTAGTAGATCTGTAGTTCTCACAGAGAAAGAATATGTCAGTTTCACAGAAAATGTTACTTTGCAAGAAAATGTAACTTATTATATTGTTTCAGCACATCCACATAATACAGCCTCTGTGTATTGATCACGAGACTGCGCTGACAGAGCTAGCTGTCTCCTTTACAAACCTGAATTGCTGACTACTACAAATTGTTATCTAGCTGCTGGTTAACAAATAGGTTTTACTATTAACAAGTTCAAGCTGTAAAGTTTTAGTTTAGGCTCATTAGAGAAACTCTGATTCTTTGGTTCAAACACAAAAGTATATGCAAAGTCCAAGTATAAAAAGTCCTTCAAGTTCAACTAGTGCAACCTTACCCCCTACACTAGGATTTTTAGATTGTCAGATATTGGGATTGTAACGTCTGTAAAGTAAAGTAAAAATCCATAGACCATTATTAAAATGGACGGTGAAAATCCACTGCTTATTTCTGGGATAAGCAGCATAAAATGTTTTGTATTTTTTTGGGATCTTGCCAGGTATTTGTGACCTGGATTGGCCACTGTTGGAAACAGGATGCTGGGCTTGATGGACCTTTGGTTGGTCTGTCTCAGTATGGCAATACTTATCTACTTATGTAAATTGATTGTGCATGCATTAATTTGCAGGTATGCATGTGAAAAAATTCTTTAGGTACCCAAATGAACCAAATATATTCTGAGAAATGCAAATCACTACTGTAGAACGGAAGAAGGTGCAGGTTGTTGATGATGGGGTTGATATAAGGAATGAATTTGAATTGGTGCATGATAAGATTGAAATAATAATTTGCTCGATTACTCCAACACGGTCCATGCGTGATCTTTGTTCAACTGGAGTGCTAGGTGCGTGTCCCTGGAGGTTGCACCCTCTATTTGCCAGATTGTAAATAAATCAATGTCCAATGGTGTTTTTACACAGTTTTGTAAACAAGTTACCATAAAGCTATTTTTGAAACATACAAACTATTCCATTTCTGGGAAAAGTTTGGAATAGTTTTGAAACAATTGGATGAATTTGTGGAAAGAGTTGATGGATTAGGGCCCCGTTGCATGAAAGTAACGTTAAAGAACAGAAAATGTTAAGGTGCAGGGTAAAAGTTACCGATTAAAAAAAAGAAACAACCGATGCTCAAAAGAAATAGCATGCAAATGAGCAGCACGGTAATCCAAAGATCAATGCATGAAAATCCTGCTAACATGTTGAAATCCATGGTAGCGAGGTTGCAACCACGTGCACAATAACCATTCACTAAACACATGCCAAACTCTGCAGCTGTTATACGCATGTCTAAAAAGATCATATCATAATCGTGCGTCCTAGGTGTGTGACATATACATCACGCATAAGCAGTAGTATTTTTACATCTCAGTTATATTTTCAAACATGCTGGTGTGTGCAGAATATGGATGTACACAGAGGAAGTATTGGTTTCATCAGTTAGAGCTCTCATTTGTTCAACATTTTAAATCTGGAGGGGCTGGCTATAGGGACCCACTGTAATTGTGCAGAGATGTTTTTACCTAGGTCCACCGAGATAGACAAGTTATGAGAATCAGGTACTTTAGAAAAAAAAACATTTTGGTTGAAACTTTTACAGCTTTTTTTTTAAACAACTTTTTCACAGATACAGTGGGGGAAATAAGTATTTGATCCCTTGCTGATTTTGTAAGTTTGCCCACTGACAAAGACATGAGCAGCCCATAATTGAAGGGTAGGTTATTGGTAACAGTGAGAGACAGCACATCACAAATTAAATCCGGAAAATCACATTGTGGAAAGTATATGAATTTATTTGCATTCTGCAGAGGGAAATAAGTATTTGATCCCCCACCAACCAGTAAGAGATCTGGCCCCTACAGACCAGGTAGATGCTCCAAATCAACTCGTTACCTGCATGACAGACAGCTGTCGGCAATGGTCACCTGTATGAAAGACACCTGTCCACAGACTCAGTGAATCAGTCAGACTCTAACCTCTACAAAATGGCCAAGAGCAAGGAGCTGTCTAAGGATGTCAGGGACAAGATCATACACCTGCACAAGGCTGGAATGGGCTACAAAACCATCAGTAAGACGCTGGGCGAGAAGGAGACAACTGTTGGTGCCATAGTAAGAAAATGGAAGAAGTACAAAATGACTGTCAATCGACAAAGATCTGGGGCTCCACGCAAAATCTCACCTCGTGGGGTATCCTTGATCATGAGGAAGGTTAGAAATCAGCCTACAACTACAAGGGGGGAACTTGTCAATGATCTCAAGGCAGCTGGGACCACTGTCACCACGAAAACCATTGGTAACACATTACGACATAACGGATTGCAATCCTGCAGTGCCCGCAAGGTCCCCCTGCTCCGGAAGGCACATGTGACGGCCCGTCTGAAGTTTGCCAGTGAACACCTGGATGATGCCGAGAGTGATTGGGAGAAGGTGCTGTGGTCAGATGAGACAAAAATTGAGCTCTTTGGCATGAACTCAACTCGCCGTGTTTGGAGGAAGAGAAATGCTGCCTATGACCCAAAGAACACCGTCCCCACTGTCAAGCATGGAGGTGGAAATGTTATGTTTTGGGGGTGTTTCTCTGCTAAGGGCACAGGACTACTTCACCGCATCAATGGGAGAATGGATGGGGCCATGTACCGTACAATTCTGAGTGACAACCTCCTTCCCTCCGCCAGGGCCTTAAAAATGGGTCGTGGCTGGGTCTTCCAGCACGACAATGACCCAAAACATACAGCCAAGGCAACAAAGGAGTGGCTCAGGAAGAAGCACATTAGGGTCATGGAGTGGCCTAGCCAGTCACCAGACCTTAATCCCATTGAAAACTTATGGAGGGAGCTGAAGCTGCGAGTTGCCAAGCGATAGCCCAGAACTCTTAATGATTTAGAGATGATCTGCAAAGAGGAGTGGACCAAAATTCCTCCTGACATGTGTGCAAACCTCATCATCAACTACAGAAGACGTCTGACCGCTGTGCTTGCCAACAAGGGTTTTGCCACCAAGTATTAGGTCTTTTTTGCCAGAGGGATTAAATACTTATTTCCCTCTGCAGAATGCAAATAAATTCATATACTGTCCACAATGTGATTTTCCGGATTTAATTTGTGATGTGCTATCTCTCACTGTTACCAATAACCTACCCTTCAATTATGGGCTGCTCATGTCTTTGTCAGTGGGCAAACTTACAAAATCAGCAAGGGATCAAATACTTATTTCCCCCACTGTATGTATTGAATAATGAGGTTGGGGCTTCCTTCATGCAGAATTTCTGTCCAGAGGCTGTCTTCATTGTCTTTGAAAGCCATTCCCCCTCCCCCTCTCGGCATTACATGAGTCAATTGTAACCAATTCCCTCACTACTTCAACAACGGTTTACCTTAGATTACAAGAAGAACACACATAACGTTTCTAACAAAAATTTTACTTCTACAAATAAAGATTAGGGGAATATATACAAGTAGGGGGGGGGGGATATATACAATATATACACTGGGATGGGGAAGAAGCCTAGCGATCTCAACATTTATTTATTTATTTATTGCATTTGTATCCCACATTTTCCCACCTTTTTGCGGGTTCAGTGTGGCTTACAATATGAGTTAAATGTTGGAAATACAATTTGTTACAGATTGGTTATGGATTACATTGTGCAGAGTTATGCGAAACAATTGAGGTGTCGTTAAGGAATGTAACAATGGAACACAAACATTGAAACTTTGGAAGTAAACAGTGGGAGATTAGAGGGCGATAAAAAGGCATGTAAAAAACATCTGCTGAAATATGACCTGTTTGCTGATGCAGACTTGCAAGGTGAGCCATCTTTCTCCCCTTCAATGTGTTCAAAATTCTACTGCACGACTTATATTTCGCCATTGTCGCTATGCTCATATTAGCCCTCTCCTCAAGTCTTTGTTGGCTTCCTACTCCTCCCTTGGAACTCTGTTCATTGGGTAAATCTCTCTTGTCTGTTCCCTTCTCTTCCATTGCCAACTCCAGAATCCTGAGTCAGTACGTTAAGCTCCATTTCTGGCCTTCTTCAAATCTATGCTAAAAGCCCACTTGTACAGTACCCTTGTATGTTTTATCCTTCCCACCTTATCAATTCCCTTATCCCTTATTTGTCCTGTTTTATTTCCTGATTAGATTGTAAGCTGTTTCGAGCAGGGACAGTCTCTTCATGTTCAAGTGTACAGCGCTGCATACATCTAGTAGCGCTATAGAAATGATAAGTAGTAGTAGTAGTAGCATCACCAATGCATCTGCTCTTGCTTATGGGAGGAAAGTTTGAGCTTGCACTGTATCACGCAGGGATCCTATGAATTCCATTTTTTGAACAGGCTCCAGGTGAGACTTGGGGTAATTTACAATGAACTCTAGTACTTCTAGCACCCGAATAGTTCTTTGCATGGATGCTTGTGCCCCTTCTTGCGATGTGCATTTGACCAGGTAGGAAAACACATACCCCATGATATTCAGTGCTATTTAACCATTCAGAATGGACGCTGACTGGTTAAATAGTGCTTAACCGGATATCTGCCAATATTAAGCGGATGATAACTGGCTATCCTCCGCTGAATATCCCTGGTTAGTGGCTTGAGGCTAGCTGGTTATATTGTGTGGTACAACCGGCTATCTGCCAATTTTTAAAGCAAGTTTAGCAGCCATATTTGGCCATGTGAAACCATAGAATATCTTTGGCTGGTTTAAAGGTAACCGGCTAAGTCATTTTGAAATCATCCAAAAATAAATCAGATATTCAATGCTGGTCACCAGAAATGGCCCAGCATTGAATAACCATGCTCAACGCTGATTGTGGGAGTTATCCAGTCTAATTTCCGCAGTCTGAAAATCCTCATAGACTCCCAGTCTATGTAGCGATATTACGACTACTACCAGGCACTTGGAAAAGACTCTGGGAGTTGACATGAGACCAAACGGCAGAACGCGGTACCGGTAGTGATATTTCCCTACTCAAAATCTGAGATACTTCCTGTGACTAAGAAGCATCAAAATGTGGGTATAGGTATCCTTTAAGTCTAAAAAGCATAGCCAATCTTGTTAGTTATTTATATTTTGCTCACACCTTTTTCAGTAGTAGTTCAAGGTGAGTTATAGTCAGGTACACTGGATATTTTTCTGTCCCAGGAGGGCTCACAATCTAATTTTTACACCTAAGGAAATGGAGGGTTTAGTGACTAGCCCAAGATCACAAGGAGCAGCTGTGGGATTTGAACCAGTCACCTCTGGATTACAAGCCTGGTGCGCTAACCACTTGGCCACTGCTCCTCTCCTTTCTATGCTTATTTATTTATTTATGACATTTGTATCCCACATTATCCCATACACGCTCAGGTTCAATGTGGCTTACGTTCAAGAAAAACATCAAAAATATAATACAGTCAGATAATTAATTATAACATTTTAACATATTATGAATAATTGTGTGTTTATCGTGAAGCTAGGCGAGAGTATTGGTTATGTTGAAACATATAATAGAAACGGCAACATTAGTTTATTGACTTTTGCTAAGTATGTACTTAATAGAAAAGCCTTTATTGAATCATGTGGAGAAGGGTGCCCAGGGAAATCATCCTGAACTGCCAGGAATTTGTCGGGGCCCTTAGGTCTAAGATGGAATGATTTCCTCCCATCTTTTTGGGTACAAGGAAGTACCTAGAATAGAATCCCTTCCCCTCTTCCTCTGGTGGCACGGGTTCAACCACTTTGCATGTAGAAGGGTGGAGATTTCCTCTGCAAGTACCTGCTTGTGCTGAAAGCTGGTGAATGATGCTCTTGGTGGGTACTTTGGTGGTCTCTGTCACCAGTGCAGAGTGTAACCAAGTATTTGAAGAACCCATCGGTTGGAGGTTACAATGGGCTACCCACATGTGAGAATACAGTGGGTTGCTTGTCCTCAGAGAATGAACGTTACAATGTAGAATTATAATATCAATGTGCCGCTTGTTAGACTTGACATCTGGAAAAGGAATGCCTAAATATGATAATAATGGAGTTTTAATGCACAATGGGGAGTGCTTTACATGGACATGGCAACAAAACTTCAGGTGTGCTGTGAGAAAACAGTTGTACAAATACCAGCTGGCATTGAGTCATAAGAGACAGGCTGAACAAGTGCTGGTTTTGTCTATCTTGCAGCAAACTCCCCTAGGAAAAGCAAGATCTGTGAGTCTCGGCCTGCTTATCCGACATTGCTGCCTGGATGTCCAACCGCCACCTGAAACTGAATATGTCTAAGACTGAACTTTTTGTTTTCCCACCCAAACCCACTTCCCCTCTCCCTTCACTCTCTATCTCAGTTGATAACACCCTCATCGTCCCCGTCTCATCTGCCCGCAACCTCGGTGTCATCTTCGACTCCTCCCTCTCCTTTTATGTGCATATCCAGCAGATAGCCAAGACCTGTCGCTTCTTCCTCTATAACATTAGCAAAATTCGCCCCTTCCTCTCCGAGCACACCACCCGAACTCTCATCCACTCTCTCATTACCTCTTGCCTTGACTACTGCAACCTACTCCTGACCGGCCTCCCACGTAGCCATCTATCCCCCCTTCAGTCCATCCAGAACTCTGCCACACGTCTTATCTTCCACCTTAACCGATATACTCATATCACCCCTCTCCTCAAGTCACTCCACTGGCTCCCAATCAGATACCGCATACAGTTCAAGCTTCTCTTACTCACCTACAGATGCACTCGATCTGCGGCCCCTCCTTACCTCTCTACCCTCATCTCCCCTTACGTCCCTACCGGTAACCTCCGCTCTCAAGACAAATCCCTCCTTTCAGTACCCTTCTCCACCACCTCCAACTCCAGGCTCCGCCCCTTCTGTCTCGCCTCACCCCATGCCTGGAACAAACTCCCTGATCCCATACGCCGTGCCCCCTCCCTACCCATCTTCAAATCAATGTTCAAAGCCCACCTTTTCAATGTCGCCTTTGGCACCTAATCACTACACCTCTTCTCAGGAAATCTTAACTACCCCAACTTGACATTTCGTCCTTTAGATTGTAAGCTCTTCCGAGCAGGGACCGTCCTTAATTGTTAATTTGTACAGCGCTGTGTAACCCTAGTAGCGCTCTAGAAATGTTAAGTAGTAGTAGTATATTCCAAAAAAGATTTATGTAGTTAACTCTGAAGTTAATTGTATAATATGTAAGCTACGCATGTATTACAGAATAACGCTTAGGTGGAATTTTGGCATTTATGTGCATATGTGCACACATACATGCATAAATCCATTTCTCTAACTATTTACATCACAACAGGCACATAACTGTTAGCACCCATGTTACAGAATTGCCCCCACATGGACCACAACAGAGACTATGAAGGCAACTACTTACCCAGCACTACTTCTGCTTTTAGAATATCTGGTCACCTCCAGCATCCAAAGGAAATCTGTCCATTCTTGGGATCCTGAGGGGGAGGGGGTGAGGGCTGACTAATACTATGAGGTTACTGGCTCTCTTCCTCCTCCTGGGGGCCTGATTGTGGGGATGTAAAACATTAATCTAGGTGGATTGAATGGCTAACTATGAGGCCAATGCTCAAAGGTTCACGGAACAGGAAAATTGCCAAGGCATGCTCAAAGTAATGAACATGCAAATTAATGCTGCATTAAAATCGTGGCAGTAATTTGCTGCTCAGAACTCTGTGCTAACTTTCCTGTCAATGCCTGAGTGCTAATTGGGTCATGCACCACCAGGAAAATTAACAGTGTTGACAGTAAAAAAAAAAAAATAGACATGCTGTAGTAACCCTCAACCCAACCCAACACCCCTTTCTACCCCACCACCCATATACCTGGTAATCTAATGGACCCTTGAGCATCGGCCTGAACTCCTGCCCCCAAAAAACTTAAAATATGCTCTGGTGGTCCAGTGGTCCACATCCCCCCAGTCTCAAAATAGCATGGTGGTCCAGTGGGACCCCTACGGCTAGGCTAGACCCAGCTCAGACCCCCCCCCCCAAGTCTTAAAATAGCATGGTAGTCCAGTGGTACCTCCCTCCCCCCACCATCCATGCTCAGTCTGGCACCACCTGGATCCTCCCAAGTCAGAAGGTACCCCTGGTGGCCTAGTGGAGGTCCACCCCTATACTCCCTTACCTCTCGTATGTAGGAAGCAGGAGCAATGCCCACTGCTCCTGCTTCTCCAGGCTGCCATCTTGAAAATGGCAGCACCTCACCCAGTACAATGCATACTGGGATGTACTGGGCAGGGCCAAACTACCTCAAGTCATGGTATTGTATTTACATAGTTGTTTATTGTAAAAGCTCTTATAGCCCGCATATCACATCAATCCTAATCGGATAACAAGTTTACATACATAATCAATTACACATACATATTACACAAACATACATAATCATTCAAAACAAAATTACTTCAAAATTATTCACGGTAGCAGCTAACGAAAACGTAATGCAAATGATCTAAAAGCTATTATAATGAGCTAATTAGTATTATATTGTGCATGCAAGGCAATGCACAGCCATTTTCCAACCCCATGCACAAAAGCAGTCCCTACCTTTACTGTGGAAAACCTAATGGGAGGTCTGCACCTCTTGTTAATGCCTGGCTGGAGCTGCTGTGAGCTGTTGCAAGAAGCATAACCTATTGGAGGCTGTAGACAGCTATTATACATGCAGCCTGTCTGCGTGTATGAAGCTGTCTTTGGCATTGTGCAGCAAAGGGAGAGAGCGCGGGACCCTGGAAAGAGAGAGAACTTTCCCCCTTACGCAGAGGTGGAGAGCAAAGATCTGAGGGAGACCCATGTCTCTCTCAGGCAATCACAGCGCGTTACCTGACACCAGTGACAGCTAATCGCACTGTGATTGGCAGGCACTTCTGCTTTTTTTAAATGCAAGAAGCATAACACTTCTGTGGCAATGTATTGGTGGCTGTAGATGGCTATTATACATGCAGCTTGTCTGCTTGCATGAAGCTGTCTTTGGCATGTGCAGAGCAGCCACGCTTAACACTTGGCTGCTCTGTGCATGCTTAGCTGACCGACTAGCTTCCCCCCTAGGAAGGAAATCACATGCAAATGAGTGAACAGCGAGCAGCTCATTTGCATGCAATTTCCTTCATGTATGCCTGTTTTTTTCCGAATCGCTAAACAGCAACCTGAGATTGGTAAGGGAAGGGCTTTTTCTATGGAGTTAGTGCATCTGGGCCTTAGTTTTTATTCCTGGGGCAATGGAGGGTTAAGTGATTTGTCCAAGGTCACAAGGATCTATAGTGGGCATTGAACCCAGATTGCCAGCATCAAAGCCCGCTGCACTAACCATTAGGCTAGTCCTACTGAGTGCTGTGCCAATTGAAGGAGCTTCAAACTCTTCTTTGGCAGACCTAACAGCAAGGCATTACAGTAATCAAAACCGAGACAAATATCTGAACAACTGTTCAAAAATTCATAGTAATGAGTTGCTTTTTATCCATTTGTATATTTTACATCTCATTACTGTATACTCTGCGTTGTTAACTAATACTGTGTTCGGGTATATCAACCTGTGCTACTGCCTAAGTCATGATAAGGGGCAAATACTGTAGGTTATTGCCCTAACACAGCTTGATAATCCCCCCACCTCCCCATGTTTTAAGGCATGCTAATGAATTAAATGTATGTTAAGAAATGTGCATCTCTAGAGCTCAGAAGAGATGGCTGAAGGGAGATATGATATTTTTATTTATTTTTGTATATACCACCTGCAAGCCTGAAAGATATTGAAGTGGAATACATTCAGGTATAGTAGGTACCTTTCCGCCTGATTTTTGAAAGAGATCGCTGGCCATCTTCCGACACAAATCGGGAGATGGCCGGTGATCTCCTGAAGTCGGCCAAATCGGTATAATAGAAAGCAATTTTGGCCGGCTTCAACTGTGTTCTGTCACGGGGCCGGCGAAAGTTCTTGGGGGCGTGTCGGCAAGGTAGCGAAGAGGGGACGGGGGCGTGTGTTGAGATGGCCAGCTTCGCCCGATAATGGAAAAAATAAAGCCAGCCTTCACGAGAATTTGGTCCGCTTTATTTGGACCCATTTTTTTCAGGTCCAAGTCCCAAAAAAGTGCCCGAACTGACCAGATGACCACCGGAGGGAATTGGGGATCACCTCCGCTGACTCCCCCAGTGGTCACTAACCCCCATCCCACCCTCAAAAAAAACAACTTTCAAAACTTTTTTTGCCAGCCTCTATGCCAGCCTTAAATGTCTTGCTCAGGTCCATCGCAGCAGTATATAGGTCCCTGGAGCAATTTTAGTGGGTGCAGTGGACTTCAGGCAGGCAGATCCAGGCCCATCCCCCCCACACACCTTTTACACTTGTGGTGGTATATGGGAGCCCTCCAACCCCCCCCCCCAAACCCACTGTACCCACATGTAGGTGCCCCCCTTCACCCCTTAGGGCTATGGTAGTGGTGTATAGTTGTGGGGAGTGGGTTTTGGGGGGCTCAGCACCCAAGGTAAGGGAGCTATGCACCTGGGAGCTGTTTTTATTTATTTTTTTACTTTTTAGAAGTGCCCTAGGGTGCCCGGTTGATGTCCTGATATGTGAGGGGGACCAGTGCACTACGAATCCTGGCCCCTCCCATGACCAGATGTCTTCGATTTGGTCGGGTTTGAGATCGCCAGCTTCGGTTTCCATTATGGGCAAAAACCGAGGCTGACCATCTCAAACTCGGCCATCTCTGACATTTGGGCGGCCTCAACCATATTATCGAAAAAAAGATGGCCGGCCATCTTTTTCGAAAATACGATTGGCTCTGCCCCTTCGCAGCGCCATCCTTGGAGATGGCTGGCGCCGTTCGATTATCCCCCTCTTTGTGTCCCTGCAGGGCTCACGATCTGAGTTTGTACCTAAAGCAATGGAGAGTTAAGTAACTTGCCTAAGATCACAAGGAGCTGCAGCGATAGAGGTCTATAAAATCCTGAGTGAAGTTGAAAGGGTAAATGCAAATTGATTGTTTACTCATTCAAAAAGTATAAAGACTAGGGGACATGCTTTGAATTGTATAATAATATATTTAAAACAAATTGGAGAAAATATTTGTTCTTTCAATGTACAGTTAAGCTGTGGAACTTGTCAGAGGTATGTGGTAAAAGTAGTTATCATAGTTACAAAGTGTTTGGTCAAATTCTTGGAGGAAAAGTCCATAAGAAAAATAGGAAGAAACCTCTGTGATTGGTAAAACCAAAGTAGAACAAAGACAAACAGGTGATCAAAGGGTCACAACACTTCACAATTTCTGATCCACACTGGTAACACCACATATAATATGCAGTAATCTGATTAACTGATAACAATAATGCCATGGCTCAAAGTAAGACAGAAAAACTGGTCTTACTTTGAGCCACAGCATTATTGTATTGGTTGATCAGGCTATGGCAAATTGCATGCAGTGCTACCAGTGAGTAATCAGAAATTTGAATCTTGCTACATTTTGGCATCCTGCTAGGTACTTGTGATCTGGATTGGCCACTGTTGGAAACAGGATACTGGGCTAGATGGACCTGTAGTCTGATCCAGTATGGTGATTCTTCTGTTCTTATGCTTTCACCTATTTATTTATTTAAATTTCTAAACCACCTATAACTAGGTGGTTTACAAAAAAAAACATACACAGTATTCATAACATAAAACATAAAACAAAACAAATCAAAATAAAAAAAACACACACACACACAATCTTCAAGGTTAAAAAAATACTGAAACAATTTTGTTTTCAACAGTTCCCTAAACTGTCACACTGCTTCCCCCACCTCCCTCATTTCCCAGCCTATTTTCTCCTCTTTTCACCAATTCCCTATCCCAATTGTCACTCATTATACTCACCTCCTCTTCAGCCCTCATCTCCTTTCCTCTCTCTCTCTCATCTTTTCAGAACCTCCAGTCCTTTTCTTCTCTCTTACCTTCTACCCAACTACTCATTACCCTTCCTCCCCCTCCTCTCTAGCCATATTTCCAGCCCCTTTCATTCCTTTCAAACCCATCTCTTCCCTCCCTCTCTCCTTCTCCAGTCTTTTCGGTTCTTATGATCTTTCATCTCATCCCCCTGCAGGCTCCCTTCTCGTACTCCCATCTCACTCCTACTGGCTTAGCGGATCTAACACCCCTTCAACCAACCTCCAAAACTTTCAGGCTCCTTAGTGTCCTTGGAGGGGTATGGAGGAGAAAAGACAGCCCCAAAACTAGGACTTGTCAAAACAGTTTGGTCCTCTAGAAATTAGGTCATTTGTATAACCCTGAATTTGTCCCCCTTCTCCTTCCTTTCCCAATTTCAGTAATGCAGCTTATGTGAAAGAGCACAGATGTTAATGGGTGCTCATTTTTGCTTCTTCGGATGTGGATCAACACTTTTTGCTTTAATTGAACATCATATCTCAGCTACCTCAGCACTGTCTCATTCCAACATTTCACCTGCCATAGCAGAAATCTGACAGATGCACCCCCTCCCCCCCCCCTTTCCATTACCAAGCACTCAAGCAGGAGAAATCAAAAAGAGCTCATTTACATTTTTCAAGAAACCAGCAGCCTGACAGGGATTTGGGTTTTTGTTTTTCTAACTATCACGATGAAAGAATAGTTTGCTAAATTCAGATCTGATACTGGAACATCAAGGGGTAGAGGGCTTGAAAGTGATGTTTTTCCATGCAGTGGTTGACCAAAAACACACTCTGCTGATACATTTGTCAGCATCCCGCAAAGCACAAGTAAGCCAAGGCCAAAGTAACAATTCGGGAATCTGACTATAGGAAGGCACATGTTGTGGTTGGTGAAATGATGTTTCCTACTGTAAACCCTATTATGAAAATCTCTTCCTGATTTTACCACTAATAAGTATACCAATCCTTATATTAGCAGACAGCATATAAACTGAAAGATGTCTCATGCATGCTACAGCCAGACAGTCTTCTATGCTGGTTTCATTCATTCTGCCTCCAAGCTAGCCCACTCCTACATTCACATTCGAGCAACCATATTTTACTCTCTTATATCTCTCTCCCTGTCATCCAGTATCTCCTCTGTGTCTCTCTCCCCTGCCTTCCTCATCCAGCATTGACCTGTCTGTCTGTTTCTTTCCCTCTCACCTGCACTATTCAGCATTGCCTTGTCTCCCTTCCCCCCTGCAGTGTTTCCTCTTTCTCTGTCTCTCCCTCTCTCCCCCCCTGCATTCTAGTATCTCAATCTCTCATCCTCCCCCTTTACCCATCTGTCTCCCCCTGGCATGTAGCACTGCTCCTGTCTCTCTTCTAATTCACACCATTCAGGATTGCCACTGCCTTTCTCTGTCCCCCATCCAGCATTGCCCCTTTCTCCCCCCCCCCCCCCCTCCATGTAGTATTCCCCCTATTTCACTCTTTCCAGTGCTCTCTCTCCCTTCCTTCCATTTAGCATTCCCCTCCTCTCTATCTCTCCCTCCCATCCAGTATTGCCTTGTTTCTTTCTCCCTCCCCTCCCATCTTGTAATGCCCCTCACTATCTCACTCCCTTACCCTATCACTGCCATGCAGCACTTTTTTGCTCCCCTTCTCTTGGCCCGCGCTAATAAACGTAACATAGTAGATGACGGCAGAGAAAGACCTGTACGGTCCATCCAGTCTACCCAACAAGATAAACTCATATGTGCTATTTTATGTGTATACCTGACTTTGATTTGTACCTGCCATTTTCAAGGCACAGACCGTAGAAGTCTGCCCAGCACTAGCCCCACTTCCCACCCACTAGCCCTGCCTCCCCCCACCGGCTCTGCCACCCAATCTCCGCTAAGCTTTTGAGGATCCATTCCTTCTGAACAGGATTCCTTTATGTTTATCCCACTCATTTTTCAATTCCGTTACTGTTTTCATCTCCACCACCTCCCACGGGAGGGCATTCCAAGCGTCAGTCGTTGTCAGACAGAGGGCAGGAAGGAGGTGCGGTCAGAGGCTCTGAGGAAAGGGAGCCAGGCCTGGTCCCTTCCCCAGCAATGCGGAGGGGGCCTGGGGAGAGAGGCCCAGGAAACTCCCAGGCTATGGGGCCTACAAGGCCGAAGGATCTGAAGGCCCGGCGGAGTAGCTCTCAGCCAGTCCCTCCTCCAGCACGAAGGGAGCGTAGTCCCCTGGACCGTAAAGCGCCCAGGGCCAGGGAGGATTGTGGATCTGATGCCTCCTCCATGACCCAGCGGCGTCCAGGTAAGGAGCCTGAAGATCATGGGGGAGGAAGGAGGAAGGTTGAGGCCCTAAAGGTGCAGACCCAGAAGGAGCAAGGACAAGAAGGAATGGAGGTGGGGCAGGAGGCCCAGTTGGGATTTGAGGCAGCCGGCAGTGAAGAAGAGTGGTCAGAAGAAGGGGAGGAGGCCGGTGAGTGGGAGAATATGGACCCAGGACAGTGTGCCAGAGAAACGGTGGAGCGGGTGAGGCACATCAAGTCTCTGGAGAAGGAAATAGAGGAGCTGGGGAAACGGTTGAAAATGACTAAAGCCATGAGTAGGCTTGCCCCAGCAGAGCATGGTCAAAAGTATAAGACTGAAGAAAAGCGCTTAACAAAGTTGCTGAAACAGAAGGAAAAAAGAATTGCTTGTTTAAAAACAGGCTCTGCAAATCCCTTGAGGGAGGTTTATGAGAATCAAGAGAGGATGCAGGCTGGTACATCTAAAACTATGAGCCAGGAGGTTTTTTCCCCAGCACAGGAATCTACCAGTTTAAGCTCAGGAACATTGTTTCACAAAAGGCAGTTGGTAACAGAGATTGTACAAAGTCCAAACAGTCAAAGTACATTGCAAACTATGAAAGCCCTGATGAGCCCAAGGGAAGAGGGAGTACTCAGGTTGGATACAGCTCCAGGAGAAGGGGGAGGGGCGGATTGTTTGGCCTCAGGTATTCCGGTAGAACAGAAAGGAAAAGACACAAAGTTACAACACTTTCATATTATTGAAACGGATGGAGACAGGTTTTCCACCCAGGACACTTTTTCAGTACCCACTAGTGGGGAAGAAGAACAGGGTGTGGAAAAAAGTATTGAACTTACCTGTGTGGAGAGATTGCAAGAGAAGCAAAAACCAGCAGGCTTCCAACTGCAGGAGCACTCCAAAGGTGCTCTGATTGAGGCAGCAGTTTCTGGTGATCAATTATCATCAGCTGTGCAGCTTGGCTCAGAGCAGGTCTGCCCGCGAGGTCAGGACGGACAGGAGGAAGAATCAGGAGAGATCTCTGTTCAATCTGCAGCCAAGTTTGCAGGGGACCTGCTAGGGTATGGTGCCCAGGACATAGAGAATCAGCAGGAGAAAGAGGAACTGGAACAGGAGTTGCATGGAATGGAGCAGGACATTGGACCAATTGCTCAGACCAGAGTAAGCTCTGAAAGTGCACTAATTTTTAAAGCTCCTGATGTCCCAGTTGAAGGTCTGGGTTTGAACTGGTTGAGGGGGGGCTGTGTGCGAGGGGAGGGTGGGGGGCGGGGGGAGGGTCTTGGTCAAGAGAGGGGTATGCTTTCTTGTCGGAAGGTGGGGGAGGGGGATGTGGGGAGCCGGGATTCGGAGGAAGGGAAGAAGGGTAGGGGAGAAGTGAGGGGGGCGGGGGAGGGGCAGGGTGCTCTTTCCTTTGCGGCGGTGGTGAGGGGGGAGGGGGGAGGGGAGATGGGGGGGCGGCCAGTGTCTGTGGAGGGATCAAGGGGGAAAGGGGGGGAAGGGAGAGGGGCGGGGCAAATCCCCAAACGAAGGAATGTGGTGCAGATTAGATGGGTGGGGGAGGGGGCTATGCCTTCTCGGGAGACGGTTTTGAGGATGGTCATGGGCCTGGGGTTTGTGCCGGAGGACTTCTATGCCTGTATTCACCCAGTTAATTTGCCTGAGTACGATGTTAGTTTTCTAACGCAGAGGGGTATGGAAATCTTTTGGGAGAGGTATGAGGGGGTGAAAGGAAGGGGGGATTGGAGCAATTATGTGGTTATTCCTATTAGTAGACCTGACTTGGTGCAAGTCACTGTATTGGTACGAAACGAGTCCATTTCAGGGGCAGACCTGGCCTACTGGTTACAGCGGCATGCGGATTTGAGAACCCCGTTATCCAAACTCCCGGATCCAAGTAGGGTGTGGGCAGGGGGGTGGGGGGCTTGGGTTAAGCTAAGACAGGAAGGGCAAGTGGTCAAGCACATTCCTTCTGCGGCTTTTATTGGCCGGGACAGGATTCTCTGTTTTTACAAGGGACAGCCACGGCAGTGTTTCCGTTGCGGATCCTTTCGCCATTATAGTATGTCTTGCCCAGTACAACAGTGTGTAAAGTGCGGGAGTAAAGAGCACTATACAGAAAATTGTTCCTCTATCCGTTGCAATTTGTGCGGGGGTCTGGGGCATGCCTTTAGAGACTGCCCGAGGGCGCGTCATAATAGGAGGGATGAGGGCAGGGGGAATATGATTCGGGGAGAGGGGCAGGATCTAGGTCAGGGTTCTGGGGGTCTGGGGGTTGGGAGGGCTTGGGAGGAAGGGGGAGGAGAGGGAGGTTTGGGGGTACAGGGGAGGGGTGGTTTGCAGGGGGAAGAGGAGGGTTTACGGTTAGAGGAGGGCGGGGGTCTAGAGACTAGAGGGGGACAGGAGGAGGAGGGAAAGGGAGAGTGGGTTCAAGTGTCAAAATTAAAGAAACGGAAGGTTTCAAAGGGAAAGGGTTTGACATTACAGGGGTTGCCTGGGGTGGGGCAGGGGGGTAATCGATTTCAGATTTTGGAAGAAGAGGATGGGGGGGCAGAGATACAGGGGAAGGGGGATGATGGGGAGAAGGGACCTCAGGAAGAGGGAGGAGGGGAGAGGAGTCGGGGAAAGGTCAAGGGGGAAAGGAGTCAAGGTAGGAAGGGAAGGGGTACCCATGACGAGGAGGGGGGGATGGAAGTGGAAGATGTTGAGGTTGGGGAGGAGGAGGGGGTTCCGGTAGGGAAGGGAGGGGGGGGTAAGAGGAGGATGGGGCAGGGGTGGTTAGCCAGGAGCAAGCTCAAGGGGACGGTAATGTAGAGGTAGGAAAGGAGGGGGAGGGGGTGCAGAGGGGAGAGGTTCAAGAGGGGAAGGTTGCAGGGGGGGATTCCGTAGGGTTTAAAAAGAAGAAAGGGAGGAAGAAAGGTATGAGGGAGGGGGGAGGGGAAGGTTGGGATCAGGATACAGGGATACGGGACTGGGCGGCAGAGATAGGGGATAATGGAGAGGAGGATTACATTCTGGGTAGCAGGTTGCCACAGAGAGTAGATAGTATGCAAAGGAAGGAGGAGAGTGAGGAGTTGCATGAGTCCTAATGGGGGGTATGGCAGGGCTTCTTCTGACGTTCGCCACCCTAAATGTGGCGAGTGTGGCTTCCCAGAGAGCTCAGTGTTTGGCCTATGAGTGCTTTTCTCAGGTTAAGGCCGATTGTTTTCTGCTTCAGGAAACGCGTTTGCAGAACCTGGAGCAGCTGAGAAGGGCGCGCAGGGATTGGAGATGGGGACCCTCGGTGTGGGGGCTGGCAGGGGAACGATATGGGGGAGTGGGGATTTTATTTAAGACACATAAGGTGGAAATTCAGCGTGTGATGGAACTCGGGGTGGGGAGGTGTTTAGTGGTAGACGTATTATGGCAGGGTATGGCGTTGCGAATTATTAATCTTTATGGGCCGCAGACTAGGAAGGAGCGCAGTTTGTTATTAGGGAAGATCAGGCCTTACTTGTTTACTGCACGCCAGGTAATTTGGGGGGGAGATTTCAATTTAATTATTAGGAAACAGGATAGTGGGGGTACTAAGGTACAGGTGACATATGATGGGGTGCGCTTGCTCGGGATCATGAAAGAGGGGGGGCTGATAGATGTTCACATAGAACATTTCCCAGATGAGGATGGATTCACGTTTAGCAGGGGGAGATGTAGGAGCCGAATTGATCGGTTTTTGGTTCGTAGAGGGGTATGCCAGCGGGGGCCTCGCCTGCTGGACGTGGATTTTTCCGACCATAAACTGCTTCTTGTGGAAGTAGGGGGGTCGGCGGCTCATAGGATAGGTAGGGGGTTGTGGAGGATGAATTTAAGATGGGTCCAGGATGAGGAGGCTCAAAAGAAATATTTGAATTTTTTAGAAGACCAGTTATCCTTACGGGGGATCTTTCCCTCCAGAGGAGAATGGTGGGAGGTGGTGAAAAAACGGACGCGTTTCCTTTTCATGGGACAGGCACGGAGGAGGGGAAGGGAAAGGACACGTTTGGGGATGGCCTTGAAGCAAAGGAAGGATTATTTGATTTCCAAGGGAGGGAGGAAAGAGGATATCCAAGAATTACAGTCTCTGTTAGAGAAGACTCAATACGATCGGTATTCCTCTTTAGTTTATGAGAGGGACTTTGGTAAATTGATTAGCCCAGATCCCTTCGTTTGTTGTAGGGAAAGAAGAGAGCATAGGGTGGTGGAGGGTTTTAGGGATACTAGGGGGGTGATGCAGGATTCCAAAGAGGGAATATTGAAGGTGGTGGAAGAGCACTTCAGGGGTTTTTTTTTTCGGATCAGCACTTGGATGGGGGGAGGATGGATCAGTATGTGGAAGGGACTCCGGGGGTGGGGAATTGGGGGTCTCATCTCCAGGCCCTTTCGTGCCCCTGGACACTGCAGGAGGTTGAGGAGGCTATAGGGGCCCTGAGAAAGAGGACATCTCCGGGGCCGGACGGGCTGCCGGCAGAATTCTATCATACGTTTCGCAGGCGCCTGGCTCCGATTTTATTGGATCTCTGGGAAGAGGCACGTCAGAGGGGGTCTCTTCCAAAATCCTTGTTGGAGTCTGCATTGATTTTGTTAAGTAAGGGCAAAGATCCGCAGCTGTTAACTAACTGGAGGCCTATTGCGCTACTAAACTGTGATCGTAAGATCTTTGCGCAGATGCTCTTCAAGCGTATGCGGCAATTCTCGGGGGACTTGTTGGCAGCCTCACAGGCTTGTGGGGTGCCGGGTAGAGGGGTGCTGGAGGCTGCGGTATGGGTGAGGGAAGGTTTAGAGCGGAGTCGGGAGGAGGGGTCAGGGTGGCTGATGGTGGCGCTTGACCAAGAAAAAGCCTTTGACAGAGTCCAATGGGGATTCCTCTGGCGGGTTTTAGAGTATTACGGGTTCCCTAGGGATTGGGTGGCACAATTACGGTTGTTATATTCTCATGCACATGCATTTCCATTGATCAATGGGTGGAAAGGGGGGGAATTTGAGCTGACGGCAGGGGTTCGGCAAGGGTGCCCTTTAAGCCCTTTGCTGTATGCATTTTCTATAGACCCTTTTATTAGGCGTCTGGAGCAGGGTGGGGTGGGAGGATTGAGGGGGGTGGAGGTAAGCACGGGAGAACAGTTGCGGGTGGTGGCATACGCAGACGATATTACTGTGTGGGTGGCAAACAAAGCAGAAGGGGATAAACTTTTGGAGTTCATCCACGATTTCGCAGGGGATACAGGGTCACGGGTGAATATCCACAAATGCAACAGTTTGTGGTTAGGGCCAGTAGGGGAGCAGTTTGAATTAGGAGGGGGTTTCCCGGGGGTGGTGGATAGAATGAGGGTTTTGGGGATTTACTTTGAGATAGGAGATTATGCTAAATTCAACTGGGACCGTTGTCTTCAGGAAGCAAAGGGGCGGGTGGACAGGTGGAAGAGGTGGAAAATGTCCATGGAAGATCGGGTGAAACTCATCAAGACCCATTTGGTGCCCCTCTTTTTGTTCATCAGCTACATTTGTTTGGTACCTGAAAAGTGCTATGCCTCGTTGTATAGCATTTTCTTCCAGCTGCTGTGGGGCAATCGGTTGAATCCAGTCAAACGAAACACCACATATCTATCTAGGAAGGAGGGGGGGGTAGGGATGATCAATCCGGTTTTGTTTTTTAGTTCTTTGTTTGTGCACTTTAATCTAGGGAGAGCGGTGGGTCAGGCTCCTCCAGGGTGGGCGAGTAGTGTGCTGGGGTGGTGGGAGAGGGTTTGGGTGGGGTGGAGGAGAGGGGAGAGGGTAGGGGTATTGCGGAAAGGGGCTCCGGAAAGGGTAGGGTACTATAAAACGTTAGTAAAATTAGTTCGGGTCTGGGGGATTCTAGTGGGGGAGATTAGGGATGGGAAGAGAGGAATCTGGGTGGAGAGAGTGCGCTCCCAGATGTTCTCGTCCCCTCTGGTACTTAGGGATGCTCCCGGGGAAGTGCTGAGGCAAGGGCTACGGAATATCAATTCGGAGAGGATTCCGGCTAAATATCGGGACATTGCCTGGCTGTCCCTACACGGCAAATTATATGTCAGAGAGAATCTGAGAGATAGGAAGATCCAGGATAGGAATTGTCCAAGGGGGGAATGTGTGGGGAAGTTAGAAACCATGGACCACTTTTTGAAGGACTGTCCCTTTTCCCGGGGGGTGGGTGACAGGGTTTCTGCTCTCCTCCAGATCCCCACGTTCCGTTCATATACGTATGCGGACTGGGTGTATGGATATCGATTCAAGAGAGGTCAGCTGGATCCGGGGACGGGGTTCTTGATTTCGCTCATTCTCCGGTTCTGTCTTTGGATGGCTCGTTGCCGGGTATCCCTGCACCAAGAAGATCGATCCATTGAACAGGTCAGTTGGGATGTGGTGCGGGCTGTACAGCAAGTGGCGCAATGGGAAAGAGTGGAGAGGGATTCACAGATGGTGTCCTTGTGGTGGAAGCATGTGAGGTTAAAGGCCTTATGATTATAGTTACTGTGATGTTGTGTTGGTTGTAATTTTAGGGGGGGAATAAGGGGGGGAAAAGGGAGGGGGAGGGGTGTATATATGTATAGGGGCAGAAGGGATTGTTTTGGTGATAGAATGGTTTGTGTTAGGCATGTGAATATTGGTATTTATATGATTTCTGTATTTTTGTTATTCGTTGCTGTAAATAAAGAAATCTCCAAGCATCCACCACTCTCTCTGTGAAAAAATACTTCCTGACATTTTTCTTGAGTCTGCCCCCCTTCAATCTCATTTCATGTCCTCTAGTTCTACCGCCTTCCCATCTCCGGAAAAGGTTCATTTGCGGATTAATACCTTTCAAATATTTGAATGTCTGTATCATATTACCCCTGTTTCTCCTTTCCTCCAGGATATACATGTTCAGGTCAGCAAGCCTCTCCTCATACATCTTGTAACGCAGATCCCATACCTTTTTTGTAGCTTTTCTTTGCACCGCTTCAATTCTTTTTACATCCTTAGCCAGATACGGCCTCCAAAACTGAACACAATACTCCAGGTGGAGCCTCACCAAGGACCTATACAGGGGCATCAAATCTCCCAGCAACAGCACCTCTCTCTTCTTTCCCAACTTTTGAATATCTGCAATCAGATCTTTATCTAGTTCCTCCAATTGCGTCGGGGGTCTATAGACAACACCCATGTGGACAGAGGTTCTATCATCTCTTTTTAAGGTGATCCATATTGCTTCTTCCTTTCCCCAGGTCCCTCTCATTTCAGTCGCTGCGATATCATTTCTCACATACAGAGCTACTCCTCCACCTTTACGACCATCTCTATCCTTCCTAAATAGATTATAGCCTGGTATGTTTGCACCCCATTCATGGGAACCATTGAGCCACGTCTCTGTGATTGCAACAACGTCCAAGTCTGCCTCCAACATCAGGGCTTGAAGATCATGAACTTTATTGCTTAGACTGCGAGCATTTGTGGTCATCGCTTTCCATTTACATTTCCTGGTATGTGTTTCAACATTCGTGATTTGGGGGTGTCTTTTCTCTTTGGGTACCTTCATATCTTTTTGTTCCACCTTCATTGCTTTTTCTTTTTCTTCCGCCTCAGTTCTATTTTCAGGAACATCACAGTGCTGTAATGAAGCAAAAGAATTCTGTAGGGAAGTCTGCCTGAGTCTACCGTGCACCATCTATTCTTAGGTGGTTTTATCCTTTGAGGCAGTGGTGAGAATTTGGTATGATTTTGTGCAGTCCTAGAAGGTGCTTTGAGTGCATCCAATTCCTGCTTTACTTTACTGAGCTCCTGTTTTAAACTAGCGAGCTGATGACAGATAGGACAATCCTTAAGTGTCCAGATGATTGGCCTTGAAACTAAAGCACCACAATTATTACACAGAATAAGAGTCATCCTGATTGGTTGAAATGGGTATGAACAGGTGTACTATGATGGGGTTAACAGTCTGCAAGATTGCCTGTGTGTGTGACTGAGTAGTAAAGTTAATGCGTTTTGGCTTGTTTATATATGACTGGAAAACCGTGGGGTGGGTGGGACTATAAGTCCCAGTGAGTCAGCCAAGTGCTGTATCAAAAAGAGTTCTCTAGGAATGACCAGAAATGATACAGTCTGATCAAAGAATTTTCAGTTGATTTAACTTTCAAATTCCACTAGAATATAACTTGGACTGGCAGAGTCTTTCCACAAATTTAGAGTGCTACAGGACCAGAAGCAGTTAGAAAAGCCTATCTTTTATCAGAGCTAGGCAGGAAAGGAAATAGGGTAGATCTATGGGTATAGTTGATTATCCTGCCAATATGGTACTGCCAACAGTGAGAGAAGCTTGATGAACAAGTTTAAGGAAGAGAAGGTAAAATGGTATCCTCTGTGATATATAATGAGATTAGCAACCAATGGATATGCTAACAGAGGTCCTTTTTATCTAGAGCAGTAAGCCCATGATGCTGAGCAGAAGACTGGGGATATACTGTGATCATGAAGGGTTTACTTTTCAGAGACAGTTGTAATTAGGGTGGAGTTAATTTGTGACAAGTAGTGTATTTAGGAAAGCTATATAGGAAGTGTCAGTCTTGGGGTGGGTGGTTGAGGGGCAGGGTGGGTGGGCTTAAACAAGCAACAAACATACACAGGATGCCACTGCTGCTTCCTCTGCTGGTCCCACCTTTTCTGATGTAAAGTTTCAGGAAGCAGCAGCTATTTCTTTACTAGCGCAGGCTTGGAGGAGATGGCAACAGGAGGGAGGAAGCAAAAAGGTGCTGTACGGTGGCAGAGGAGAGAGAGAGAGAAACAGGATGGTAGGGGAGAGAAACAGGGCAATATTGGATGGGAGAGAAAGATAGAATGGAGGACAATACCAAGAAGGCAGGGCCTGTGGGCAGTGAAGGTTGCGGTTGGAACTTGGGAAGCTTAACCTCCCCAAGCCTCTTATACAGGGTGCCCTGGGAGACATACTTCTCTTCACTCGCTCACTCTCTCTCTCTCTCTCTCTCTCTCTCTCTCTCTCTCTCTCTCTCTCTCGTGGCACTATGTTGCCCTAGTCAGGTTTGGGGCTCTCTGTGGCCTGAAAACCCAGAGCAATTGCCCTAGTTGCAACCTTCCCCCCAAAACCTGTCCAGACACTACCTTCCTCCCTGCAGGTTGTCCAAAAAGGAGCATGTAGCACTACAGTAGATGGGTTATATCCACTCTTGAGCCTACAGGAGCTCTGGAAAAAGAGAGGCCTGTTCCCCAAGAAACTGAACTAATCAAAGGTTGAACATCTAATCCACTGCTGTCCCCTGAGGCATGGAGGAGTACCATATAAAATGAGGGACTGAGGAGATCTGAACCTTATCCTCAGAGGAGACTGAGTGAAGCTGCTATCAAAATACAGTCCTTATAAGGAAGATATTTGAAACCTGGAATCAGTGGAGCTGATGAGTCCTGATACCTTCATGAGACAGGAGGTAGGGCCCAACTCATGAGCAATGATCAACCTGCCCATGAGAAACTGAATGTAAATGTGATTGGAAGAAAGGAGATCTGTATGGTTACCAAGTGAGAGAGACAGAGTAAAGAACAGGGCTTAATCCATCCTCAAAAGCTAAAGTATAATTATGAAGGACTAATAAAAAGGAGGGAGATGTCACTGTTTTCTTTTCTTTATTGTTTATTTTATTTTATTTTTTTACCTGTGAACCATTTTGAATAACATTGTTTCAGTAAAATGGTATATAAGATCTGATAAATAAATAAATTACTGAAGGCATCTTGTGAGACATTTATAAGCATTTTACCAACTGTTCAGTCTGCAAAGAGAAGTGAAAGATGTATGAGGCAGAAGTAGAGAACAGTGCTCAGAGGATGCCAAGAATTATGAGTCCTTTGAAATGTTTTGATAGCATTTGTGGAATGGAGTATACTGGTTAGAGCATCAGACAATATGACCAGTTCAAACCCTGCTGCTGCTTCTTGTGACCTTGAGCAAATACTTATCCCCAGTGGCATAGCCAGGAATTTTTAACAAGGGATGCATCTTCTGTGCCCCCCCCCCCCCCCCCCCCCGGGTCTCCTGCACACACGGCCTCGGTACCTTAAAATCACCTCTGCTCCAGTCTTTGCTCAGGCAGCAGCAGCACTCGTGCTGCCTGCAGCTTGCACAAGGACTTCCTCTCTGAACCGTCCCACCATTCACAAAACAGGAAGTTTAGTCAGAAGGAGCGGAACCTTTCAGAGAGAAAGTCCTGATGCAGGTCACAGGCAGCATATGAGTGCTGCTGCTGCTGCTCAGGCGAAGACTGGAGCAGAGATGATTTTAAGACATGGGTGGGGGTGAGGGCGGGTCTCATAGGGGGTGCATACACAACACACACATCTTGAATACACCACTGTGACTGCTTATCCCTCCACTGCCTCAGGTACAAAATTGGGATTGTAAATCCTCCAAGGACAGAGAAGTATCTAAATGTAAATCACCTTGAACTACTGAAAAGATGCAAGCTAAATCCAAATAAATAAATACTTCACTATGTTCTTATGGACTGTTTGCCTCATTGTTCTGCTATCCTATCTTTTGTGAACATTTGCACAGTATCAGAGAGCTCAATAAATGTGATTTTTATTATAATTAAGAACAGTCTTCAACCACGTTCTTGCCTTTGAATGTACTCTGAATTAATATTAACTAGTGACATTTAAGCCTGTCATTAGGGGACCCTTTAATAGTCTGCATGCATTGAGAGAGAAAGTTTCAAAAGACTTGTAGTGTTTTAGCTACGGACCTCAAATAAAATGTTTATGCACTGACCTCTGGGGTATCAGCCCCAATATCTGACAGGTCTGTGACAACAGACTAGAAAAACAGACCTACTGTATAACAGAAATGATCAGCACATTTCCCATGGCGTCTGTGCTATAGGATAGAATAGCAAATTACAGGAGTCAGTTTTAAAATAGTGCATTGTTCCATTACAAGTGTTCAGCACATTCCTCACAGTATCTGTACTACAGAATAGTAGTTGATTCCCTCAGTGATGTAGAATAAAATACTGAGGCCCCGATATTTAGACCACGGGAGATAGCCAGTTTATCTCTCGTGGTCATAAGAACATAAGAGTAGCCATACTGGGTCAGACCAATGGTCCATCTAGCCCAGTATCCTGTTTTCCAAACAATGGCCAGGCCAGGTCACAAGTGCCTGGCAGAAACCCAATTAGTAGCAACATTCCATGCTATCAATCCTAGAGCATGCAGTTGCTTCTCCATGTCTGTCTCAATCGCAGACTGACTGTTCCTCCAGGAATTTGTCCAAACCTTTTTTAAACCCAGATACGCTAACCGCTGTTACTACATCCTGTGGCAAAGAGTTCCAGAGCTTAACTATTCGTTGATTGAAAAAATATGTCCTCCTATTTGTTTTAAAAGTATTTCCATGTAACTTCCTCAAGTGTCCCCTTAGTCTTTGTACTTTTTGAACGAGTAAAAACTTGATTTACTTCTCGTTCTACACCACTCAGAATTTTGTAGACCTCAATCATATTTCCCCTCATCCGTCTCTTTTCCAAGCTGATGAGCCCTAACCTCTTTAGCCTTTCCTCATACAAGAGAAGTTTGATCCCCTTATCATTTTGGTCGCTCTTCTTTGAGATACAGCAACCAGAACTGAACGCAATACTCAAGGTAAGGTTACACCATGAAGCGATACAAAAGCTTTATAGTATTTTTGGTCTTATTCACCATACCTTTCCTAATAATTTCTAGTATCCTGTTTGCTTTTTTGGCCACTGATGCACACTGAGCAGAAGACTCAGCGTATTATATATAATGACACCTAGATCTTTTTCTTGAGCACTGATCCCCAAAGTGGACCCTAGCATCAGATAACTATGATTTGGATTATTATTTCCAATGTGCATCACCTTGCATTTTTCCACATTAAATTTCATCTGCCATTTGGATGCCCAGTCTTCCAATTTCCTAAGGTCTTCCTGCAATATTTCAGTCTTCTCGTGTTTTAACAATCTTGAATAGTTTTGTATCATCTGCAAATTTAATCACCTCACTCGCCGTTCTGATTTCCATATCATTTATAACTATACAGATCCCTGTGGCACTCCACTGTTCACTCTCCTCCAATGAAAGAAATGACCATTTAACCTTACCCTCTGTTTTCTGTCCAATAACCAATTCCTAATCCACACCAGAACCTTACCTCCTATCCCATGGCTCATTAATTTTCTCAGGAGTCTTTCATGAGGAACTTTATGGAAAGCTTTCTGAAAATGTAGATACACTACATCAACTGGCTCACCTTTATCCACATGTTTATTTATGCCTTCAAAGAAATTAAGCAAATTGGTGAGGCAAGACTTCCCTCGGCTGAACCCATGCGGACTCTGTCCCATTAAACCATGTTTGTCTATGTGTTCTATAATTTTATGCTTTATAATAGTTTCCACTATTTTGCCTGGCACCGACATCAGGCTTACCAGTCTGTAATTTCCTAGATCACTCCTAGAACCCTTTTAAAAAAATTTTAAAAATTCACCGGTGGCCGCTTAAAGCGATATTGGCCAAAGTTATTCCACCTATTGTGGTGGAAAAACATAACCACCAAACTTGTCCGGTCTTACTTTAAAAATCGATGGATAGCCAGTTATATCACCTGATATAACCAACTATCTTTAAGCTGCTAAATGGCAATACTCATTGCTGGAGAGCTGGCTATCCAGCATTAAATATGATTGGATAGCCGCTTAAGTGCCGCTTTAGTGGCCATTTTCCTTTGAATATCGGATGGTGACGTATTATACAGCGGCAACTAAGAAAGCAAATAGAATGTTAGAAATTATTAAGAAAGGAATGGAAAACAAAAATGAGAACGTTATAATGTCTTTGTATCATTCCATGGTGCGATCACACATCAAATACTGTGTGGAATTTTGGTCACTGCATATGAAAACAAGATATAGCATAATTAGAAAAGGTACAAAAAAGAGCAACAAAAATGATAAAGGGGATGGGACGACTTCCCTATGAGGAAAGGCTGTAGTGGCAAGGGTTCTTCAACTTGAAGAAGATATGTCCGAGTGGAGATATGATAGAGGCAGGGCTTTTTTTGTGAGGGTACTTGGGGGTAGTGAGTACCGGCACCTTTTCCATTGTCTGCTAAAATTGACCCAAAGGCCCCAAGTTTTAATGAAAGACCTCAGGCTCTACAAACCAATTCTGCCTTGTCATAGGTTCTGTGACTGGTTGCAGGGGGCCTGGCTATTGTGGGGTGGATCCCTCACTGATCACCCCACCCTTGAAGGGTGGCCCAGCATTTGAGTACTGACACCTTTTTTGCTAGAAAAGATGCACTGGATAGAGGTCTATAAAATAATGAGTGGAGTGGTGTAAAGGGGGTCCGCTTCCTCCTCTGGGGGGCCAGCTGGCCAACGGGGCTCTTCGGGGCCTGAGACAGAATACTGCGGATACGGGATCTCAGGGCCAAAAGCCTTTTATTATCCAGGCAATTTCCCAGCCAAAATCATAACATCTTCTTCAAAACAAAAGGTACAGCCTGCCTAACGTAGTCTTCCAAAGGAATAAAGATACAGTCCTTATACGATCATCTCCAAAAGGAAAGAAAAGAAAAAGGTACAATCCAGGTTCCAAAATCCCTTTAGCACCCGCACAGTTTCCCTTCCCCCTCCTTCAGGAGGGCTTAGTCAGAATCCAGCATACTTTTACTATAGCCCAATAAAGCAGAAAACTCTTCATTCACAGTCTTTGCACAGCCACCAATGTCACCTACAGTATCACCTGCCTTTTACACAGTCCTGAGGAAACCCTGCAGGGTTGGCAGTTTCTCCCACCTCTCAGTACCACCTCCGGTGTGGCCTCCTCCACTGCCTTCATGTGCTCAGCAGGGCAACCTTTGAATTCTCCCACTCCATGGTAGCCGATTCCTCTCCCTTGGGCAGCTCTAGTGGCAGGCTCCTTCCTTCCTCTACATACCCCATGGAATCTCCCTCTCTCCTCGTATCTCCTCTCTCCTGGGGACTGAGAGCCTCCAAGAACTCGGCTCTCTCCTTCCCACAACTGGGGGGAATTATATACTGACTAGCCTTTGAGCCCGTGAAAACGGGCTACTTTTGGAATGGGGGGGGGGGGTTCTGAGCGCCCCCCCCCCCGAGTCGCTGCCGCCGCCCTTCCACCTGGCCCGAGCAGCACTGTAAACTGACATCAGCATGCAGCTGCAGGCACATCAGCAAAGCTGCCGTCGGGGCGGGCTTCCTTCTCTGCCTGTGTCCCACCCGGTTTGGCTGGCAGGGGTCCCCAACCCCCACCAGCTGAAGCATTTGTCCCGTGCAGGTCTCGCCGCATTGCCTACCCTGCTCTTGTCACGCCGTACACACTCGTTTTAGTGAAACTGAGCATGCACAGCACTTTGCACATGCTCAGTTTCATTAAAATGAGCGGGCACAGTGTGACTGAGAACAGATCATGGCAGGCAATGAGAGACTAGCGCGGGCCAAACGCTTCAGCTGGTGGGGGTTGGAGATCCCCCCAGCAAAGGTACCATCATAGGCGCAGCAGTGGTGACGGGGAGGCGGGCCAAAATGTGCTCCCCCCCCCCCCCCCCACTTTGGGCTCTGCCCCCCCCCCCCCCCCAATCAAGGTCTGACTAATCCCTGATGAGAATAGTAGAGTTGCCTGTGGTGGTTGAAGTGATTACTGGTCTCCAGTCAAACAGATCAATGATGAATTGGGTTACTTTGAAGTAGAGATGGAGTTGAAGCTGGTTGCAATTCTTGGTGAACAGGCATGTCTCTATCACATGAAAAATGTTACATTAGGGTGACTGTCCACTGAACTGATAGAGTCTTTAGAGAAGAAGTCTCTTGTCTTGCCTAAGTAGCATACCAAGAGTCGGGTGGTCAGTGGCGTTCCTAGGGGGGCTGACACCCGGGGCGCCTGTCCGCTTCGTTCGTTTCCATGCTCCCTCTGCCCCGGAACAGGAAGTAACCTGTTCCGGGGCAGAGGGAGAACAGAACGAACGTAGCGGACAGGCGCGCGACACCCCCCCAGCGACGTGCACCCGGGGCGGACCACCCCCACCGCCCACCCTTTGGTACGCCACAGCGGGTGGTGGGGGTGGTATGGCTCAGGTGCAGACAGCAAGGGGGTGTACAGAGCAATCACATGTCTGTTGGCTCTGCCAGTCCCCTGCCCCCTCTGATGTTACTTCCTGTTCCGGGGCAGAGGACTGGCAGAGCCAACAGCCGCGAGATTGCTCTTTGCACCCCACTGCTAGGAGAAAGGGTGGTTGGGTTGATGCACTTTGGGGGGGGGGGGGGGGTGTGAGGCACCTCAGGGGGGTGATGCACCTGAGGGGTGATGCATCTTGGAGGATGGGAGTGGGGGTGTGATGCATCTCAGGGGGACGCAGCGGCGACTTGTCCCAGGTGGCAAGCAAGTTAGGTATGCCACTGTCTGGCCTTAAGAAGATTGAAGGGTTTGCACACATTTTATGTTCTTGCCTCAGTTCTCGAAGATATTCAAACAGACTTTGCCATCAGATGAAGAATTGTTAGAATAAGAACAGACAATGATTCTAATTTGTGAAAGCCTTCTCTGTAATTGGACAGCATGACAATGAAGATGAAGATGCAAGTGATGAATTAGATAGCACTACTTCTAATGCAGATGATAATGACAATGATGATGGTAAAGCATTCTTAGCTATAAGTCAGTCAAGTGTTTAGAGATTCCCTTGATCAATATCTGCAGACCCAGTCAGAAGACATCAGTAATATTGCAGCCTGGCATGAACTGAAGGAACTTTTAATCTGACTGAACAATCCACTTCCTGCTAGTGCAGTTGTCAAATATCTTTTTAGCTGTGCTGGACTGATGACTCCAAGTGCACTCACATGAGTGACAGCCATTTTCAAAATGTAGTTTTACTAGAAGCAAAGTAGATTGAATTGTAGAGCAATAAGATTGTTGGAATAAAAACATTAACAATTGTTGCATTCATTGTAGTTATGGTACTTTTACTTTTTATTCAAAAAGTATATTCAGCAATAACTTTTTTTATGTTGACTTAAGTAAATTTTTTAATGTATTCTTCACTGTACTTTTACTTAAATATTAAAATATACATTTATTTTTACTTAAGTACTTTGACCTAGTACTTTGAACAACACTGCCTCCCAGTGTAAATTGAGCCCTCTGTAAAATCACCATTTGCACGTGGATGTGGAAATTGCAAATAAGGCTTCTAAAATAACCCCCTACATGTCTCTGAACATCCCTGAAGCTTCATTCTTGACTGCAAGCCTCTGACCACTAACAAAATTAATATAATTTGTTTAGCAAGATAAATTGGTGTTCAGTGCTGACTGAATGTGAATTAGATTTCATGTATGAATACATAGCTTTGCTTTTATATAATGGAACACTATTAACAATTTTATGGGCAGATCCATTTTTTATATACAGCTGGTTACAATGATGATAAATTATCGGAGAAATAATGGTTATGAATATTAACAAACCCTTTTAAATCTTTATTTTATTGTAATACGATTGTCAGTAATAACCACAGAAGTGAAAAAAAATCTGTATCCTTACTTGCCACCTGCATTGCTAGAAACTATGGCAGAGCTCAGGCTGAATAAAGCCAATGATCCAAAAATCATAATGTTAGGACTAGGTTGACCCTTGAGGTCCCATTCAAAGAGTCAGCTGGGCATTCAGGGCCGGTCTTAGCAATTGCGGGGCCCTGGGCAGATCAGTTGAGTGCGGTCCCCCAGCTCCTTGCCTAGCCCTGCCCATGGGGTCACTGCCACTTACCACCAGAGCCCAATGATGTTAGCCGGGGAGAAGAGGAAGAAGAAGAGCCCGGAGCTGAGCACAGGAGGGAGGCAGCATGGTGCCCCGCAGCCCTGGCCTCCCTCCCTGAGAGCCGAGTAGTGAACAGAGCCACAAGGCAGGAACAGGCCTCCAAACTTCTAGGCCACTGGCACTGGCAGCAATGTAAGCGCTGCCTTCAGCCTGCCCTGGAAGCCTCTGTATAGCCACTTTGTTTTAAATATCAGGTGGACTGTATTTTATGCAGTCCTACTTAAGTACTGAATATTGTGTAGGGGGGACACTGTACAAAGAAGGCTTCGGGGCAGGCGGAAGGCAGCATTTACATCACTGACTTGCAGCCGGTAAGCAGGCGAGCGGGTGGTGGGTGGAGAAAGGAAGAAGAAGAATACTGCACCAGTCGGGGAGGGGGACGGGTGCTCATGGCAGCATCCCTTCAAGATCGGCATCCAAGGCGCACCGCCCCCACCACCCTGCCCTTACAGTGCCACTTCACCAGCACCAGTGTGCTTTGCAGTAAGGTAGGTTCAGGGAGGGCCGAGTGGCACCTGGGAGTGCGAGGCCCTGTGCGGTCACCCATGCCTAAGACTGACCCTGTGGGCATTAGAGCTAAACCACAGGGAAATACATTTTGGCCTAGAGTTACTAAATGTGCATAATGTTCTTATACTACGTATTCCATTGCAAAATAGCAAACAGTGAGCTAAACCAGTTCAACATCCAAGGAGAAGACTCAGGACTCAATACTTAAAGTGATTTAACTGGGCAGAAGAGGCTCTTGCCCTGTTAAATGGATTGTGCAGACAGTGACGTATTCATTCAAAGTGCGTATGTTCCGTACACACACCCTTTCAGCCCCTCCTTTCTCCCTCTCACCAGATTTCTCCTTTCCCTTCCTGGCCCTTCGAAGCTCTCATAATTCCCTTGCTCCCCTTCTTCACCCCCCCCCCCCCCCCATACTTTAAAATCACCTTCAGTTCTTCACCCGGGCAGCGCCAGCGACACTCATAGGCTGCCTGAGGCCTGCAATTCAGCTTTCTCTCTGAACCATCCTGCTCTTTTTGACACAACTTTCTGTTTTCTGAAGGGTGGGATGGTTGAGAGAGAGAGAGCCTATGAGTGCTGCTGGCACTGCTCAGGCGAAGACTGGAGGTGATTTTAAGGTACGATAGGGAGGGAAGTGGCAGCGTGAGGTGCACCCT
This sequence comes from Microcaecilia unicolor, assembly GCF_901765095.1. Classification (NCBI taxonomy): domain Eukaryota; kingdom Metazoa; phylum Chordata; class Amphibia; order Gymnophiona; family Siphonopidae; genus Microcaecilia; species Microcaecilia unicolor. The sequence continues at coordinate 164,586,897 of NC_044041.1, forward strand.
CTGGTTCAAAGTTCCTGGCTATACCACTGTGTGCAGGACTAACTGCCAAATAAAAGCTGATGGTTTTGTGGGCAGTCCAGGTGTGGTCAGCACTTATAAGGTTAAGTGCCAATATTCAGTACTTAAGTAGGACTGCATAAAATACAGTCCACCTGATATTTAAAACAAAATGGCTGCTAAACGGCACTTAGGCAGCTATCTGGCGATATTCAGCGCCGGATAGCGGTTTAAAGATAGCTGGTTATATCTTGTGATATAACCAGCTATTCGCTGATTTTAAAAGTCAAACCAGCCAGGTTTGGCAACCATATTTGGTGCCACAAAAGATAGAATAACTTTGGCTGGTCTAACATTAACCGGCTAGCGCTGAATATCAACTTGGCGGTTAAAGTTGGACCAGCTAAACTTAAACCGGATATTCAATGCTAGTCACTGGAAACAGCCTGGCATTGAATATCTGGGTTCAGCGTGGACTGAGGGAGGCAGCCCAGCTATCTCATGTGGTCTGAAAATCGGGCGGAGTCCTATCTTTGTCCATTTTAACTTAAGTGCTGATTAGCACACTTAGCTGGATAAGGGATTAGCCAGCCACACAAACCTGGAAATTCAATGCCAGCACCAGACTTCGCCCATCATTGAATATCTGAGCATAATGCCGGTGGTGACCAAAAATAATGGGCAGCTAAATATTTATCCTTCAGTCTCTTAATTTCAAAGGGCCTGATATGCAGCACTATTTAACCAGCCAGGAACGACTCCTGGCTGGTTAAATAGTGCTTAGCCGGCTAAGCGCTAATATTTAGTACAAGATAGCTGGTTATCTCCGCAAAATATTAGCACTTAGTGGCTAGCCACTAACTAGCTATGTTGCATGACTTAGCCAGTTAAGTGCGAATATTCATTGCTAACTAGCTAAGTCTAGCAGTTAAGATAGGCAGCATAAATAGCAGGCCTATCTTTAACCACTAAGCATTTAATTTCATCAGTGATACTGCAGAGGAGTTAGTGGGAAAGTTTGCCTTTTTGACCGATCAAACTAAGGATGGTATTCTAGTGACAGGATGGTCCATCACTGGATTTACACTCCAGGGCCCCACATAACATTTATTTCTCCCCAGCCCTTTCCCATGTCACTCTCAGTGCACACACTCTTCCCCCAGGGAGCAGGTTCTCTCTGGGGAGGAAGGAATTCATTTCAAGGCCTTGGCACAGAGGTCCCTCTAAAACAGGGGTAGGAAACCACAGTTCTCTGAGGACAAGCAGGCTGCTTGTTCTCACGACTGGGTGACGTACGCGGCAGCCCCCACCAACCGGAAGAAGCTTCGCGGGCGGTCCGCACGCAGGGCACGCCCACCGCGCATGCGCGGCCGTCTTCCCGCCCGTGCGTGACCGTTCCCGCCAGTCTTTTCCGCGCCTGGAGAGAAACGTGTTCACCTCTATCTCTTCCTCAGCCCCGGAAAACCGTCGCGTTGTTCGCGAACCTTCGTTTATTTTCGTTTTATTTTGTTCCGCGTTCTTAAAAAAATTTTTCTGTAAAAAAAAAAAAAAAAAAGAGAACGCGCTGTATTTTCCCTCGTTTTCTAGCGGGGGCGCGGTCGAGTTGTTTTTCGAGGTGTGATTTTACCGCCACCATCGACGACTTTGATTTCGCCGACGCGATTTTTCCGTCGATGTCCGCGAAGATCCCAAGTGGATTTAAGAAGTGTGGTCGGTGCGGCCGGCCTATCTCGCAGACCGACACTCACGTTTGGTGCCTCGGGCCGGAGCACGATACCAAGTCGTGTACTTTGTGTCTTGGTCTCCGGAAACGGACTCAAGTTGCGAGGCAAGTTCTTCGGGACCGTCTTTTTGGAACTTGCGCCGGCCCCTCGACGTCGACGGCATCGGTATCGACGGCCGGTTCTTCGGTACCGGTATCGATGTCCGCGAAATTGGCACCGATGGCATTGACCCCAGGAGCACAGGTCCCGTCGGCCCGCCGGTCCTCCGTTGACGGTAGGGGTGAGAGGCCGCGTGGGCAATCGGCCCCGGTCACTCCCTCTGCCCATGGCCCTCGGGACCGAACCCTGTCTGACCCGGTCCCTCGAGACCGAGGGGGATTGACCTCCTCCTCCTCCATGCCGCCTAGCGCCGATGACGGGCATTGCAAGAAAACAAAGAAGCACCGTCATCGGTCGCCATCGATACATCCGGCCCCCGGCGCCGGAGAGGAGTCGACGCCGAGTAAGCGTCAGCGTCGAGAGGAGAGGTCCCCCTCGGTAGTGGAGGTACCGACGCGTCAGGGTCCCAGCACTTCGGTGCAGTCTCCTGGACCCGAGCAGCTTCCGGCACCGACGCCTCTACCGGCCCCCCCCCCCCGTCTTTCCCGGCAGCGGGCCTGGACGAGTGCCTCCGAGCCACCCTTCCGGGGATCCTGGAAGGGCTGATGCGCCAGACTGTGCCAGCGCCGGGGGTGCTTGCGCCCTCGGCGCCGTTGACTGTGGCGCCGGCGAGCTCTAGCCCGGTGCTGAGGCCTTCGACGCCAACGCCGCTTGCGGCGCCGGTCTTGACCGCCACGCAGGTGGAGTCCCCGTCGATGTCGATGGAGGGAGCTTCGTCCTCGCCGGCGCGGGAGTCCACCGCTCGACGACACCGAGGCCTCGGTGCCTCGACGTCGAGCCGGGCCCGGTTGAGGACTCAGCTGCACGAGCTTATGTCCGACACCAAGGAAGAGGCCTCGTGGGGGGGAGGAGGAGGACCCCAGATATTTCTCCTCAGAGGAGTCTATGGGCCTTCCCTCCGACCCCATGCCTTCACCAGAGAGAAAGCTCTCGCCTCCTGAGAGCCTCTCCTTTGCCTCCTTTGTCAGGGATATGTCTATATGCATTCCCTTCCCCGTGGTCTCTGTGGATGAGCCGAGGGCTGAGATGCTCGAGGTCCTCGATTATCCATCACCACCTAGAGAGTCCTCCACGGTACCGTTGCACAATGTCCTCAAGGAGACACTGCTTCGGAACTGGATGAGACCATTATCTAATCCCATCATCCCCAAGAAAGCAGAGTCCCAGTACAGAATCCACTCGGACCCAGAGTTAATGCGGCCACAATTGCCTCATGACTCGGCGGTCGTGGACTCTGCTCTCAAGAGGGCACGGAGTTCGAGGGATACCGCCTCGGCGCCCCCGGGGCAGGAGTCTCGAACTCTGGACTCGTTTGGGAGGAAGGCCTACCAATCTTCCATGCTCGTGACCCGCATCCAGTCTTACCAGCTCTACACGAGCATCCACGTGCGGAATAATGTGAAGCAACTGGCGGACCTGGTTGACAAGCTCCCGCCGGAGCAGTCCAGGCCTTTTCAGGAGGTGGTCAGGCAGCTGAAGGCGTGCAGAAAGTTCCTGTCCAGGGGTATATATGACACCTGTGACATGGCATCTCGTGCTGCGGCCCAAGGTATAGTGATGCGCAGGCTCTCATGGCTGCGTGCCTCTGACCTGGACAACCGCATCCAGCAGAGACTGGCCGACGTCCCTTGCCGGGGGGATAATATTTTTGGTGAGAAGGTCGAGCAGCTGGTGGACCAACTGCATCAGCGGGAAACCGCCCTCGACAAGCTCTCCCACCGGGCGCCTTCAGCATCCACCTCAGCAGGTGGACGTTTTTCCCGGGCCCGGCAGGCTGCATCCTATGCTTTTACCAAGCGTAGGTACACCCAGCCGGCCCGAAGGCCTCGTCAGGCACAGGGACAGCCCCAGCGCGCTCATTCTCGTCAACAGCGTGCGCCTAAGCAGCCCCCTGTGCCTCCACAGCAAAAGCCGGGGACGGGCTTTTGACTGCATCCATGGGAACATAGCCGCCCTCAAAGTGTCCGTACCGGACGATCTGCCGGTCGGAGGGAGGTTAAAATTTTTTCACCAAAGGTGGCCTCTCATAACCTCCGACCAGTGGGTTCTCCAAATAGTGTGGTGCGGATACGCCCTGAATTTGGCCTCCCTGCCACCAAATTGTCCTCTGGGAGCTCAATCCTTCAGCTCCCATCACAAGCAGGTACTTGCAGAGGAACTCTCCGCCCTTCTCAGCGCCAATGCGGTCGAGCCCGTACCACCCGGGCAGGAAGGACAGGGATTCTATTCCAGGTACTTCCTTGTGGAAAAGAAAACAGGGGGGATGCATCCCATCCTAGACCTGAGAGGCCTGAACAAATTCCTGGTCAAAGAAAAGTTCAGGATGCTTTCCTTGGGCACCCTTCTGCCAATGATTCAGAAAAACGATTGGCTATGTTCCCTGGATTTAAAGGACGCATACACTCACATCCCGATACTGCCAGCTCACAGACAGTATCTCAGATTCCGCCTGGGCGCACGGCACTTTCAGTATTGTGTGCTGCCCTTTGGGCTCGCCTCTGCCCCACGGGTGTTTACAAAGTGCCTCGTGGTGGTAGCGGCGTATCTACGCAAGCTGGGAGTGCACATGTTCCCATATCTCGACGATTGGCTGGTCAAGAACACCTCGGAGGCAGGAGCCCTCCGGTCCATGCAGTGCACTATTCAACTCCTGGAGCTGCTGGGGTTTGTGATAAATTACCCAAAGTCCCATCTCCAGCCAACCCAGTCTCTGGAATTCATAGGAGCTCTGCTGAATACCCAGACGGCTCAGGCCTTCCTTCCCGAAGCGAGGGCCAACAACCTCCTGTCCCTAGCTTCGCAGACCAGAGCGTCTCAGCAGGTCACAGCTCGGCAGATGTTGAGACTTCTGGGTCATATGGCCTCCACAGTTCATGTGACTCCCATGGCTCATCTTCACATGAGATCTGCTCAACGGACCCTAGCTTCCCAGTGGTTTCAAGCCACCGGGAATCTAGAAGATGTCATCCGCCTCTCCACCAGTTGCCGCACTTCACTGCTCTGGTGGACCATTCGGACCAATTTGACCCTGGGACGTCCATTCCAAATTCCACAGCCCACGAAAGTGCTGACGACGGATGCATCTCGCCTGGGGTGGGGAGCTCATGTCGATGGGCTTCACACCCAGGGTCTGTGGTCCCTCCAGGAAAAGGATCTGCAGATCAACCTCCTGGAGCTCCGAGCGATCTGGAACGCACTGAAGGCTTTCAGAGATCGGCTGTCCTGCCAAATTATCCAAATTCGGACAGACAATCAGGTTGCAATGTATTACACCAACAAGCAGGGGGGCACCGGATCTCGCCCCTTGTGTCAGGAAGCCGTCGGGATGTGGCGTTGGGCTTGCCAGTTCGGCATGTTTCTCCAAGCCACATACCTGGCAGGTGTAAACAACAGTCTGGCCGACAGACTGAGCAGAGTCATGCAACCGCACGAGTGGTCGCTTCATTCCAGAGTGGTACGCAAGATCTTCCGAGAGTGGAGCACTCCCTCGGTGGACCTTTTCGCCTCTCAGACCAACCACAAGCTGCCTTTCTGTTCCAGACTTCAGGCACACGGCAGACTAGCGTCGGATGCCTTTCTCCTTCATTGGGGGACCGGCCTCCTGTATGCTTATCCTCCCATACCTTTGGTGGGGAAGACCTTACTGAAGCTCAAGCAAGCCCGCGGCACCATGATTCTGATAGCGCCCTTTTGGCCTCATCAGATCTGGTTCCCTCTTCTTCTGGAGTTGTCCTCAGAAGAACCGTGGAGATTGGAGTGTTTTCCGACCCTCATTTCACAGAACGACGGAGCATTGCTGCACCCCAACCTTCAGTCTCTGGCTCTCACGGCCTGGATGTTGAGGGCGTAGACTTCACTGCGTTGGGCCTGTCTGAGGGTGTCTCCCGGGTCTTGCTTGCCTCTAGGAAGGATTCCACTAAAAAGAGTTACTTTTTCAAGTGGAGGAGGTTTGTCGTTTGGTGTGAGAGCAAGGCCCTAGAACCTCGTTCTTGCCCTGCACAGAACCTGCTTGAATACCTTCTGCACTTATCAGAGTCTGGTCTCAAGACCAACTCAGTAAGGAATCACCTTTGTGCGATTAGTGCTTACCATTATTGTGTGGAAGGTAAAGCCATCTCTGGAGAGCCTTTAGTCGTTCGATTCATGAGAGGCTTGCTTTTGACAAAGCCCCCTATCAAGCCTCCTGCTGTGTCATGGGATCTCAACGTCGTCCTCACCCAGCTGATGAAACCTCCTTTTGAGCCACTGAATTCCTGCCATCTGAGGTACTTGACCTGGAAGGTCATTTTCTTGGTGGCAGTTACTTCAGCTCGTAGGGTCAGTGAGCTTCAAGCCCTGGTAGCTCATGCTCCATATACCAAATTTCATCACAACAGAGTAGTGCTCCGCACCCACCCAAAGTTCCTGCCGAAGGTGGTGTCGGAGTTCCATCTTAACCAGTCAATTGTCTTGCCAACATTCTTTCCCAGACCGCATACCCGCCCTGCTGAACGTTAGTTGCACACATTGGACTGCAAGAGAGCATTGGCCTTCTATTTGGAGCGGACACAGCCCCACAGACAGTCCGCCCAATTGTTTGTTTCTTTCGACCCTAACAGGCTAGGGGTCGCTGTCGGGAAACGCACCATCTCCAATTGTCTAGCAGATTGCATTTCCTTCACTTACACCCAGGCTGGGCTGGCTCTTGAGGGTCATGTCACGGCTCATAGTGTTAGAGCCATGGCAGCGTCAGTGGCCCACTTGAAGTCAGCCACTATTGAAGAGATTTGCAAGGCTGCGACGTGGTCATCTGTCCACACATTCACATCACATTACTGCCTCCAGCAGGATACCCGACGCGACAGTCGGTTCGGGCAGTCGGTGCTGCAGAATCTGTTTGGGGTTTAAATCCAACTCCACCCTCCAGGACCCGAATTTATTCTGGTCAGGCTGCACTCTCAGTTAGTTGTTCTTCGTAGGTCAATTTCTGTTGTTCCCTCGCCGTTGCGAGGTTAAATTGACCTGGGTTCTTGTTTTGAGTGAGCCTGAGAGCTAGGGATACCCCAGTCGTGAGAACAAGCAGCCTGCTTGTCCTTGGAGAAAGTGAATGATACATACCTGTAGCAGGTGTTCTCCGAGGACAGCAGGCTGATTGTTCTCACCTACCCTCCCTCCTCCCCTTTGGAGTTGTGTTTCATCATTTTTGCTTGTCATTCAACTGGCGGGAACGGTCACGCACGGGCGGGAAGACGGCCGCGCATGCGCGGTGGGCGTGCCCTGCGTGCGGACCGCCCGCGAAGCTTCTTCCGGTTGGTGGGGGCTGCCGCGGACGTCACCCAGTCGTGAGAACAATCAGCCTGCTGTCCTCGGAGAACACCTGCTACAGGTATGTATCATTCACTTTCTCGAGGGCCAAAAGCCAGTTGGGCTTTCAAGTTTTCCGCAATAAATATTTATGAGATCTATTTGTATACAAAGGAAGCAGTACATGTAATTCAATTTCATGCATGTTCATTGTGGAAATCCTCAAGGACCGTGCTTTCCCACTTTTGCTCTAAAAGATAACTCAGGTACAGGATGCAAGTGCAAGTTCTGAGAGAAGAGGACATTTCTCTCATTAAGTGAACATTTTCTTTTAATCTGTGCTTTGGAGATTTAAAGGTTGGGATTTAAGAGAGGTATTTTAGGTTTATTGATAAAGACAGTTAGCATTAAAAAAAAAAAAACAGTCTCATACCTTTTTCCCTATTGATTTAAAACTTGAACTTTCTGCCACAACCTACAGCATTAACAGCCTCTAGAAGGCACAGCAAGGCTTTATAGCCTCTAGAAGGCATAGCAGCGCCTTGTCTAGTCTTCATTCCCACCCACCCCTAGCATGTCTCTTCATTTATAGTCTTAACTTATGGTCAATTATTCTAATTAGGATAACAAGAAGGGCATTTTTATTACATTTAAATACTTTATGTGAAGCAAACACTAAATAAATTACACAATATATCATGTAATCATAAGACTCTATATATGACTCTAATATCCCTAGTACCTTAAGAAGTTTTAATTAAACACACAATAATACTAAGATGCAGACAACAGCCCATCAATGAGAGGGGTTCTATTCATTCTTTTGCACTGAGTGTCAAATATATGATTATCTGCCAGTTGGCAAGAGGTTATATGTGTATGCTCGATGGAAAGAGCTCCTAGCTCTCAGAGAGCAAGTCTGTTCTATTGAGGCTAGATTAGCAGACTTGAAGGAGTTGAGGAAGACAGCGAGGTACATAGTGGCCTAGAGGGACGTTGTAGAGAAGTCCCACATGTTCTTTTGGCTTTGTACATAAGTACATAAGTATTGCCATATTGGGAAAGACCAAAGGTCCATCTAGCCCAGCATCCTGTTTCCAACAGTGGCCAATCCAGGTCACAAATACCCAGCAAGATCCCAAAAATGTACAAAACATTTTATACTGCTTATCCCAGAAATAGTGGATTTTCCCCAAGTCCATTTAATAACGGCCTATGGACTTTTCCTTTAGGAAGCCGTCCAAACCTTTTTAAAACTCCGCTAAGCTAACCACCTTTACCACATTCTCTGGCAATGAATTCCAGAGTTTAATTACATGTTGAGTGAAGAAACATTTGCTCTGAGTCCTTTTACATTTACTACATTGTAGTTTCATCGCATGCCCCCTAGTCCTAGTATTTTTGGAAAGCGTGAACAGATGCTTCATATCTACCCATTCAACTCCACTCATTATTTTACAGACCTCTATCATATCTCCCTTCAGTCGCCTTTTCTCCAAGCTGAAGAGCCCTAGCCGCTTTAGCCTTTCCTCATAGGGAAGTCGTCCCATCCCCTTTATCATTTTCATCGCCCTTCTCTGCATCTTTTCTAATTCCACCATGGATCAATACAAAGGCATTATAACATCCTCATTTTTGTTTTCCATTCCTTTCCTAATAATACCTAACATTCTATTTGCTTTCTTAGCCGCAGCAGCACACTGAGCAGAAGGTTTGGATTATGCAGGAATCAGAAAGAGAAAATGTCTTTTAATACTCACCAGCACGGGTTCAGATATCAGTAGCAAGTTGTGGAAAATAATAGCAAACTTTTGGTAATTATAAAAAGTCAGGCTAATTATATAAAGAACAGCTGAAAAGAGAAAAAGGAGGAAGGAAAGTTTATTCCTCACTGTCATACAAAGGTCATAGAGCTGAGAGAAAGAAGAGAAAGAAAAAAAGAAAGAATAAATGAAAGATTCTTAGCTGAAAAGAATTAGTTCTTATGGGGGGGGGGGGAGTACACCCCCCTCAGGAAATAGGATCTGGCAAGGACATGAAACTCTTCTGCCAGCCAGACTATTTCAGAGTCTCTTTAAATGAGCAGTCACTTATATACTCTTCCCATCACAAAGGATCACCTCATATATCACCCAATCAGCAATCCTGCAAGTACATAGGAGACCTGTGATAGGATCCTTAGGGTCTTTGCCACACCTCTACTCAGTAAATTATATTTGTAACAAGACAGTTGGTTAGGATGTCATGACAACGTGGGTCTTTCTAACAAGACAATTGGTTGGGATGTCATGGCAATGGTCTTGTCAGTTTGTGGTCCAGAAATTCCTGTCTTGCAACTATCAGTGGAAACTCACAGAAACACACAGAAATAAGCAGACCCAAAAGAAAAGACCAGAAAATTCCAGAACACTCCAGTCTGGCAGCCCCTGTGCTGCCTTGGAGGATGGAGGTCTCCTGAAAGGAGACAATCGCCCTGGTGAAGTAGGAAGTAATCCTGTAGCCAGGACATGGCCAGCAGGGGATGCAGTATCCTCTCACACTGAGGATGTGTCTCCAGAAGCTTCTGCCCAGGAGGGAAGGGTTAGGACAGCTGTTGTAGTTGCTGATTCTATCATTAGGCATGTAGACAGCTGGGTGACTAGTAGGCATGAAGATCATCTGGTCAGTTGCCTGCCTGGTGCAAAGGTGGCGAACCTCATGTGTCACCTAGATAAGATTTTAGATAGTGCTGGGGAGGAGCTGGCTGTCCTGGTACTACTACTACTACTTAACATTTCTAGAGCACTACTAGGGTTACGCAGCGCTGTACAAAATAAACAGGTCCCTGCTCAAAGGAGCTTACAATCTAAAGAACGAAATGTCAAGTTGGGGCACTCTAGATTTCTTGGGTAGAGGTGTAGAGGTTAGGTGCCGAAGGCGACCTTGAAGAGGTGGGCTTTAAGCAGAGATTTGAAGATGGGCAGGGAGGGGGCCTGGTGTATGGGCTCGGGGAGTTTGTTCCATGCGTGGGGTGAGGCGAGGCAGAAAGGGCGGAGCCTGGAGTTGGCGGTGGTGGAGAAGGGTACTGAAAGGAGGGATTTGTCTTGAAAGCAAAGGTTACGGGTAGGAACGTAAGAGGAGATGAGGGTTGAGAGGTAAGGAGGGGCTGCAGATCGAGTACATTTGTAGGTTAGTAGCAGAAGCTTGAATTGAATGCGGTAACTGATCGGAAGCCAATGAAGTGACTCGAGGAGAGGGGTGATATGAATGCATCGGTTCAGGCGGAAGATAAGACGTGCAGCAGAGTTCTGAACGGACTGAAGGGGGGATAGGTGGCTAAGTGGGAGACCAGTGAGGAGTAGGTTGCAGTAGTCAAGGCGAGAGGTAACGAGAGAGTGGATGAGAGTTCGGGAGATTTGCTCAGAGAGGAAAGGGCGGATTTTGCTAATGTTATAGAGGAAGAAGCGACAGGTCTTGGCTATCTGCTGGATATGTGCAGAGAAGGAGAGGGAGGAGTCGAAGATGACACCGAGGTTGCGGGCAGAAGAGACAGGGACGATGAGGGTGTTATCAACCGAAATAGAGAGTGGAGGTAGAGGAGAAGTGGGTTTGGGTGGGAAGACAAGAAGTTCGGTCTTGGCCATGTTCAGTTTCAGGTGGCAGTTGGACATCCAGGCAGCAATGTCGGATAAGTAGGCCGATATTTTGGCCTGGGTGTCTGCAGTGATGTTAGGTGTGGAGAGATAAAGCTGGGTGTCGTCAGCATAGAGATGATACTGGAAGCCATGAGACGAGATCAGGGAGCCCAGGGAAGAGGTGTAGATAGAGAAAAGAAGGGGTCCAAGGACAGAACCCTGAGGGACTCCAACAGAGAGAGGGATAGGGGTGGAGGAAGAACCATGAGAGTGTACTCTGAAGGTATGATGGGAGAGATAAGAGGAGAACCAGGAGAGGACAGAGCCCTGGAACCCAAAAGAGGACAGTGTGTCAAGAAGTAAGTTGTGATTGACAGTGTCAAAAGCGGCGGATAGGTCGAGGAGAATGAGGATGGAGTAATGACCTTTGGATTTAGCAAGGAACAGGTCATTACAGACTTTGGTACATGTGGGAACCAATGACATAGGAAAATGTGGGAGAGAGGTTCTGGAAGTCAAGTTTAGGCTCTTAGATAAAAAGCTGAAATCCAGATCCTCCAGGGTAGCATTTACTGAAATGCTCCCTGTTCCACAATCAGGACCCAAGAGGCAGGCAGAACTCCACAGTCTCAATGTGTGGTTGAGATGATGGTGCAAGTATGAGGGATTTATATTTGTTAGGAACTGGGCAACATTCTGGGAAAAGGGGAGCCTGCTCCGAAAGGATGGGTTTCATCTTAACTGGGATAGAAACAGGCTGCTGGCACTAACATTTAAAAATGAGATACAGCATCTTTTAAACTAAAATGGGGGGGGGAGCCAATAGTCACCCAGGAGTGCATGGTTCGGTGTGGTGTATCATTGAAGGATACTACTCAACATTATAATAATGGGTGATTTCAATTACCGCAATATTGACTGGATAAATGTTATATCAAGGAGTGCTAGGGAAGTAAAATTCTTAGATGTAATAAATGATTTCTTCTTGGAGCAACTGATCCAAGAACTGACAAGAGGGGGAGCTATTTTAGATCTAGTCCTTACTGGAATGCAGGACACGGTACAAGAGGTAATGGTCTTGGGTCCGCTGAGAAACAGTGATCATAACACGATCAAATTTGAGCTGATATCTGGAGTGAGGTCACTAAGGAAATCTGCATTTAATTTTCAAAACAGCGACAATGACAAAATGAGAAATATGGTTTAAAAAAAGCTAAAAGGGTCAGCCTCAAAGGTTAGGACTTTAAGGTTCCTGTTTACTAAGTCACGCTGAAGGCATGCAAACTTTTTAATGCATGCTAATTTTTAGCTTCTTCTAAAAGGTTTGCATGCCTACAGCACAGCTTAGTAACTAGGGCCCTAAATCAGGACTGCATGTTGTTTAAAAATATGATCATTGAAGCCCAGACTAGAAAAATTCAATGTATTAACAAAGGTGGAAAGAAGAGCAAATGACAGACAGCATGGTTAAAAGGTGAAGTGAAAGAGATACTAGAGCCTAAAGAGCATCCATCAAAGAATGGGAAAAGAACCTGAATGAAGAAAATAAGAAGCAACATAAACACTGTCAAGCTAGATGTGAAGCATTGATAAGAAAGGCTAAAAGAAAATATGAAGAAAAACTTGCAGAAGCAGAAAGCCTGTGAGGGAATCCATGGGACCATTAGATCATGAAGGAGCAAAAGGGGCACTCAGGGAGGACAAAGTGTTTTAATTTCCCCCTCTTGGACCTCTTTCTGACTCCAGATCACACGGGGGACTAAAGATACCTATTTCACATAACAGGCTCTGTCTGATTTCTCCCACCTTCATTGTCACCCAATCACAAGGAGGTCTGCTCTGGGTTTGCATTAGGGGCTGTAATAGAAATCTAATTCCCATAACTACTGCTTTCTGTCTTCCTGGATCTAGGTATACTCTGGGCCATTTATGTTCCCAGATAATGCCTATTAAAATTCTGTCTAAGTTTCTCCAGAGACTGAGTGTATGTGATCTGCCTTGTAAGCTAAATGTAAGGTAAAGAGAAGATAGTATAAAGACAGAGATAGGTTTAAATAGATAGATACTATTTATTTCTTACCCAAAGACAAGTCTTCAAGTTGGTACAAATACAGACATCAGACTTTAATCAGGTACATTCAGCAGAGAGATTCTGAGTACAACCGGACAGAGCTTCGCCCTCTGAGAAAACTCCCAGTTAAGGCACATTTTCCCCTCTTTTATACACAACCTCTCCATAGAAGTCAATGGTGGGAAACCTAGCTCTCAATTTCTGAGATGATACGTTCCCACGCGGGCTTATCAGTATGTTTTGGGAACAAGTTCTTTTTTCACATCTCATTTCTGAGACACCTGTTCCCTGTTGCAATAGTTTTCACATACTTTTCACACCATCTTAAGAACTCTGTAATAGGCTCCATTTTGTTCATCTTAAGAACTATGTAATAGGCTCCATTTTGTTCATCTGAGCCATCCTTTTTGTTTTTGTTTTCCCCAGTACAGGAGCTGAATTTGAATTAAAAATTGTACCAATTTGTAGCAGGACTCATTATTCAGAACCGCTTTTTACAGATTCTCAAATATTAAATCATGTACTTGTTATTTGGCCTAGTCAGTACTTCTTCAGTTATTTTAGGCTTCATAGCTTTGGCCCTCACTATTCCAGTGGTAGATCCAAAGCCAGGCCATATATTAACAAAAGCCATAGAGGAGAGATTGAATGAGTTATTTGCTTTGGTCTTTACAGAAGAAAATGTAAGAGATCCATCTGTACCAGAAATTGTTTTCAAGGGTAAGGATGTGGAGGAACTAAAAGAAATCTTAGTGAGCTTGGAAGACATACTGAGCCAGATCGACAAGCTAAAGAGTGATACATCACTTGTACTGGATGGTATACACCTCAGAATACTGAAAGAACTCAAACATAAAATTGCTGATCTGCTGTTAGTGATCTGTAACCTGTTGTTAAAATTGTCTGTAGTACCTGAAGATTGGAGGGTGGCCAATGTAATGCCGACTTTTAAAAAGGGTTCCGGGTTGATCCAGGAAATTACAGACAATAAGCCTGATGTGCCAGGCAAAATAGTGGAAATTATTATAAAGAATAAAATTATGGAACACTTAGAGAAACATGGTTTAATGGGGCAGAGTGGGTTCAGTCAAGGGAAGTCTTGTCTTACCAATTTGCTTCATTACTGTGAAGGCATGAATAAACATGGTGGATAAAGGTGAGCCAGTTGATGTAGTATATCTAGCTTTTCAGAAATCTTTTGACAAAGTTCCTCATGAGAGACTCCTAAAAAAAATATAAAGTCATGGGATAGGAGGCAATGCCCTTCTGTAGAATAGGAATTGGTTATTGGACAGAAAACAGATGGTAAGGTTAAATGGCCATTTTTCTCAATTGAGGAGGGTAAATAATGGAGTGCCACAGGGACCTGTACTGGGACTGGTGCTATTTAATGTATTTATAAATGATCTGGAAATTGGAATAATGAGTGAGGTGATTAAATTTGCAGATGAATCAAAACTATTGAAGGTTGTCAAAACATGTGGATTGTGAAAGATTGCAGGAAGACCTTAGAAAACTGAAAGACTGAGCATCCAAATGGCAGATGAAATTTAATGTGGACAAATGCAAAGTGATGCACATTGGAAAGAATAATCCGAATCATAATTACCTGATGTTAGAGTTCACCTTAGGAGTCGGCAGTCAAGAAAAAGATCTAGGTGTCATTGAGGGGCATAATCGAACGGTGCCGGCCATCTATAACGGCGGCCATCTCTAATAAGAGCCCCGTAAAGCGGCGTACTCGACCGTATTATCGAAAAAGATGGCCGGCCATATTTCGCTTCAATAATATGGTCGGAGCCGGCCAAATCTCAACATTTGGGCCGCCCTTAGAGAAGGCCGACATTGGTTTTCGCCGATAATGGAAACTAATGGCGGTCATCTCAAACCCGGCCAAATCCAAGCCATTTGGTTGTGGGAGGAACCAGTATTTGTAGTGCACTGATCCCCCTCAAAATGCCAGGACACCAGCCAGGCACCCTAGGGGGCACTGCAGTGGACTTCACAAAATGATCCCAGGTGCATAGTTCCCTTACCTTGGGTGCTGAGCCCCCCAACCCCCCCTTAAACCCACTACCCACAACTGTACAACACTACCATAGCCTTTAGGGATGAAGGGGGGCACCTACATGTGGGTACAGTGGGTTTCTGGTGGGTTTTGGAGGGCTCCCATTTACCACTACAAGTGTAACAGGTAGGGGTGGGGGGGATGGGCCTGGGTCCGCCTGCCTGAAGTGCACTGCACCCACTAAAAACTGTTCCAGGGACCTGCATACTGCTGTGATGGAGCTGGGTATGACATTTGAGGCTGGCAAAAAAAATGTTTTTTATTTTTATTTTTTTTTTTGGGTGGGAGGGGGTTGGTGACCACTGGGAGAGTAAGAGGAGGTTATCCCCGATTCCCTTCGGTGGTCATCTGGTTAGTCCAGGCACCTTTTCAAGGCTTGGTTGTGAACAAAAAGGGACCAAGTAAAGTCGACCAAATGCTCGTCAGGGCCGGCTTTCTTTTTTCCATTATCAGCCGAGGCTGGCCATCTGTTAACCACGCCCCTGTCCCACCTTCGGTACACTGTCGACACGCCCCCTTGAACTTTGGCAGGCCCTGCGATAGAAAGCAGTTGAAGCCGGCCAAAATCGGCTTTCGATTATACCGATTTGGCCGGCTTTAGGAGAAGGCCGGCCATCTCTCGATTTGTGTCGGAAGATAAGCAGGATTGTAGACAATACGCTGAAATCTTCTGCTCAGTGTGCAGTGGCGGCCAAAAAAGCAAACAACATGCTAGGAATTGTTAGGAAAGGTATGCAAAATGAGACCAGGAATATTATAATGCCTCTGTATTGCTCCATGGTTCGACCTCACCTTGAGTATTGCATTCAATTCTGGTCACCATATCTCAAAAAATATATATAACAGAATTAAAAAAGGTTCAAAGAAGAGCAACCAAAATGATAAAGGGGATGGAACTGCTCCTATATGAGGAAAGACTAAAGAGGTTAGGCCTCTTCAGCTTGGAAAAGAGAGCTAAGGGAGGATATCATTGAGTTCTATAAAATCCTGAATGGTGTAGAATGGCTAAAAGTGAATCATTGTTTCACTCTTTGAAAAAGTACAAAGACCAGGGGACA
The DNA here is from genome assembly GCF_901765095.1 of Microcaecilia unicolor. Lineage (NCBI taxonomy): Eukaryota > Metazoa > Chordata > Amphibia > Gymnophiona > Siphonopidae > Microcaecilia > Microcaecilia unicolor. The sequence continues at coordinate 164,602,871 of NC_044041.1, forward strand.
CTCAATGAAATTATATGCACAGACTTTTAAAACAAATAGGAAGAAATATTTTTGTCACTCAAAGAATAGTTAAGCTCTGGAGGATATGGTAACAGCAGTTAGCTTATCTAGGTATATAGAAAATATGGACACGTTCCTGAAGGAAAAGTTCATAGTCTGTTATTGAGATGAACATGGGGGAAGCCACTGCTTGCGCCGGAATTGGTAACATGGAATGTTGCTACTAATTGGGTTTCTGCCAGGTACTTGTGACCTGGATTAGCCACTGTTGGAAGCAGAATACTGGGCTAGATGGACCACTGGTCTGACCCAGTTTGGCTATTCTTGTGTTCATATGTTCTTATGGTACTTCTATAATTAGGCATTCATGAGTATAAGTACATAAGTATTGCCATTCTGTAACAGACCGAAGGTCCATCAAGCCCAGCATCCTGTTTCGAACAGTGGCCAATCCAGGTCACAAGTACCTGCAAGATCCTAAAACAGTACAATACATTTTATGCTGCTTATTCTAGAAATAAGCTATAGATTGTCCTCAAGTCCATTTTAGTAATGTTCTATGGACTTTCTATTTGGGAAGCCATCCAAACCTTTTTAAAATCCCACTAAGCTAACCACTTTTACTACATTCTCTGGCAATGAATTCCAGAGTATAATTACATGTTGAGTGAAGAAATATTTTCTCTGATTCATTTTAAATTTACTACTTTGTAGCTTCATTGCATGGCCCCTAGTCATAGTATTTTTGGAAAGAGTAAACAAGCAATTCACATCTACCCATTCCACTCCACTCATTATTTTATAGACCTCAATCGTATCTCAATCATATCTCCCCTCAGATGTCTTTTTTCCAAGCTAACGCGCCCTAGCCACTTTAGCCTTTCCTCATAGGGAAGTCACCCATCCCCTTTGTTATTTTCTTCGCCCTTCTCTGTATCTTTTTGTAATTCCACTATATCTTTTTTAAGATGCGGTGACCAGAATTGAACACAATATTCGAGGTGTGGTCGCACCATGGAGCGACACAAAGGCATACTAGCGTCCTCATTTTTGTTGTCCATTCCTTTCCTAATAATACCTAACATTCTATTTGATTTCCTAGCCACCGACGCACACTGAGCAGAGGATTTCAACCTAGAGATCACAGACAGTATCTTTGAGCCCTTCCCCTGAATCCTCCAGGTGACAGGCTCTGTATCCCTTTGCCCCTCTTCTGATCCCGCCACTCATGGAGGTGACAGGATCTATATACCTGAATCCATCCCCTGAATCCTGCAGTCCTAGGGTGAGTCTCTATGTCTGTGTGCCTACCCTTGAGCCCCCCAGCCTTGATGTGACAAGCTCTATATCCCTGTGTCTGTTTGCATACCCAGGAAATTTGATTTGGTCTGATCAGGGGACAGTGTTGTATAATAACGAAGTAAATGTAACTAGTTACTGTACTTATGTAAAAGTTTTGTTATTTTTACTTCTAAGGAAGTACAGGATAACATTTGTTACTTTTATTTTTAATGAAATAATAATTTCACCATTTTTTACTAATTTTACTCAGTCACATCTGATGCTAGCTGTAAAAAGTAAAAGCGGAAATGAGATATAAATGATGATTCTTTAGTAAACCAAATGAAACAGCAAAACCTGGAACAGGATTTTGCTATTGTAAACTTCATCATGTAAACAGTGGATCAACTCATCTTAAATTTTACTGTTTAGGGCATACAGCCTATGAGAACAGTAGAGTTGCCTGTGTTGGTTGCAATTCTTGGTGGACAGACATATGTCTCTATCGTATGGAAAATGTTACATTAGGGTGACTGTCCACTGAATTGATAAGAGTCTTTAGAGAGGAAGTTTCTTGTCTGGCCTTAAGAAGATTGAAGGATTTGCACACATTTGATGTTCTTGCATTGGTTCTTGAAGATGTTCAAACAGACTTTGCTATCAGACGAAGAATTGTTAGAATAAGCACAGACAATGATTCTAATTTTGTGAAAGCCTTCTCTGTAATTGGACAGCATAACAGTGATAATGAAGATGAATTAGATATACTACTTCTAATGCAGATGATAGTGACAATGATGATGGTAAAGCATTCTTAGCTATAAGTCAGTCAAGTGTTTAAGAGATTCCCTTGATCAATACCTGCAGACCCAGTCAGAAGACATCAGTAATATTGCAGCCTGGCCTGAATTGAAGGAACTTTTTTTTTTTAATCAGACTGAACAATCCACTTCCTATTTGTGCAGTTGTCGAATATCTTTTTTAGCTGTGCTGGATTAATGACTCCAAGTGCACTCACATGAGTGACAGTCATTTTCAAAATGTAGTTTTACTAGAAGCAAAGTAGATTGAATTGTAGAGCAATAAGATTGTTAGAATAAAATGTGTTAACAATCGTTACACTCATTGTAGTTGTGGTATTTTTACTTTTTACTCAAAAAGTATTATATTAGGCAATAACTTTTTTTACTTTGACACTATACTTTTATTTTTACTTAATTATTAAAAAATGCATTTATTTTTACTTTTACTTAAGTACTTTGACCTAGTACTTTGACCAAGGGATAAGGGGGAGAATAGGTTGACTAAATAAACTCTTTTTATCTTTGTCCCACCCACCCTCCACTGGTGATCTATTCATATTCTTTATTAGACAATAAGGCAGTTTCTATTCTTCTGTGTTTCTGACTTGATTTCCTGAATCATTGCGTTTTTCTCTGCTCGTCTCTCTTCCTTTTATGTTTTCTGTCTCTTTCTTCTTTTCTGTTCCATCCCTTCTTTCTTTGTTTCCTTCAGCAGCAGATATTTTAACACTTTCTCTCTCTTCTCCCATTTAGTCCCCTTTCCTGCTTTTTTCCTTCCGTCTCTTCTTATTCTTCTGGCTACTGTCCTTTCCCCATTCTTCCTCTTCACTCTCCTATCTCTCCATCATCTCTTTTCTTCTACATTATTTTTCTGGAATTCTTCCCCAGCTCAACTTCCCTCCAAGGCTCTCTCTCTCTCTCCCTTCCCACCCCCCTCTCAGACTCTTGCCATCTCTTGGCCTCTCACCTTTCTACATTTCCTGGTTACTGTATTCCTTTCTATCTTCCTCCCCATCCTAGGTTCTTGTTCTCTCTCTTACTCATCTTCCCCTACATTCCCTATCATCTCCCTTCAAAGTAGGTCCTTACTCACTCTCTTTGTATTCCCCTCTTGCTTATACCTTTCTTTCCCTTCCCTCCCCTCCCCACTTGCTAGCCTGTCTTTTCTCTACCTTTCTTTCCCCTGGTTTTTGCACTCTCCATTCCCATTCTTTCTCACCCATCTCCAGTCTCCATGTTCTACTCACCCATTCATTATTTCTGAATCCACACTCTTATCTCTACCTATATCTCAGAATACTTTCTTTTTCCTTTCCCCCAACTCCAAGTCTTCTGCTGCCCACACTCAAAATCCTAGTATATGATCCCCCTCCCAGTATCTGAATCCCCACTTTTCCCTTTCTCTCTACCCCGCAAGAACTTCAAACAAGGTTTCTCTCTCTCTCTCTCTCTGAACTCTCCATGTATTCCTTGGTTGGTAGCTTGTACCCTGGTCTGTAGCTTGTAATTACTCTATTTGTGGTGGTGCCAGCACCCCTCCTCTTTCTAGTGGCTCTGCTGTTCACTAATATGTTGTTTCAACTATGTGATGCTCGGTAGCTACAGAATGTGGCATGGTTCAAGCAGCTGATCATCAGTGAATCATGTGGCTGTGAGGAATAAGAAGAACCAATGCCAACCAGATTACAAGCAATGCACAGGAGTATGGAGAGGAAGAGGTAAGGGAGACAAGAAATCTGGAATGAAAGGAAGAGAGAATGGGGCTGTTACACTTCAAAATAGAGTCAGTGCATGGGTCCTCTACTGGTTTCCTGACCGAACAGTCAGAGACTCTTTTCTTTGTGACACCTGGAGAGTTTCCAGTTATATGTTTTTGGATACAGGGGCCTATCCCTTTTTAAGAGGTAACTGACAGCATCTTTGCAAAGCAGAAACTATGGTTATCCAAATCAGAGTTAAAATACCCATTTAGCAGATTGACTTGTTAATTAATTCTCCAAGACTTCAGACTTCAATGGGAGGTAATTACCTGACACTGCTTTGCTATTAATTACAGATAAAACTATTCTGAATGGGCTCAGAGTTCTGCTGAGGAAGCAAGAGGAAGTAGAAAATTAATTACAGTGGAGAGACAGAGGGCACAGACAGCCAACACAAGCACCCTACTTGTCTGCAAGGAGAGGTTGTGTCACCCTGTTTTTTCAAGGAAATTCAGGAACTATAGGTCTGTAAAACAAGGACTGACCTTGCTGATCTAGAGCCATGTGAAGAAAGAAAGACAACACAGGAATGAGTCAGAACAAATTATACTGGGCCTGAGAGTCAAACGAAATTATCTGGATATCTGGCAATTTCCATGGCTATTTAGCGGCACAACACAGATAGTGCCACTGAATATCCTTATAGACTGGTAAGTCATCCAAAGAGCAATGTTTTTCAGACTGCTACCTGAATAAAGTTAGGATAGAAAAAACACTGTCTTTATCTGGTAAGTTAGGAGTCCTTTTACTAAGCTATGATAACAAATGGCCTTAGTGTGCTCCTAGGCGGATCATTCCCTTGCGCTAAGGCCATTTTTACTGCATCCATATAAACCCTGATTTTCTATTTATGTCAAATACCAAAAGAGTGAACTATTGCATGCTGCAACTAAATTGCAAGTTTCAAAAAACATGGTCACAATGTAGTCGCAGCGCACAATATTTTATTCTGTTGATATCTGTATTACAAAGAACACTGTTTTTAGGTTTTTTCACATGCCTTGTAAAGTGTCTGTCATGACCCCAGGTCGTGCTGTGAGCCCTGGCTCAACTGCGGGGCTTGTTGCTCCAGGACATCACCTCTATCTGGCTTCCTGTGTTGATGGCTGGCAGCATCCTTAGGCATGCACACTCGGCCACGTGCCGTCTCTAAGTGCCTTGGCCGGGGAATGGGTTGAGCATGTCTGGCTGATGTCAGCCCTCCATGCCCATTTAGGGCGAAAGGATCTTTCCTCTGGCTGCCTTCGAAATAGGTCTCTGCCTTGAGTCTGCCTAGTATCTTTTAAAGCCAACCTTGCCTTGTTACCTTGCTTGCCTTGCCTCCAGCTCAAGCCTTGTCTGCCTTGTATCCAGCTCCAGTCTCACCTGTCTCGTCTCCAGTCCAGCCTCACCTGCCTCATCTCCAGTCTAGCCTTGCCTGCCTGTCCTGCCTTCAATCAGCCTTGTCTGCCTTCCAGTCCAGTCTTGCCTACCTTTTCACCTGTTCTCCAGTTCCTGCTGAGCCTGGGTCTTGCCCGGGTGACTTGCCTGCCATTAGTCGGGGCCTGGCTAACCCTTGGGTTGACCAGGCAGCGCTAATCTGACTGTGGCCCAAGGGCTCACCTTCCTTGAACTGTGACAGATTGTGAAGGACATGAGCTCAGATGAGTCACCCTCCTTGTAGCTCCTCCAGCAATCAGCTCTACAGCTTCAGCACTTGTCTAGTTCTGTCCAGGACCTAGCTTCTTGCATGGACCAGTTCCAGCAACTTACATGAATTGCTCAGGCTCTGTTTGATCACTTGGACCACCAGATGTCTGCAGCACCCCAGGCCTTGGCTTCTGCTTCACCAGACCCTGCTCCGGTGCTTGCATCCAGAACTCCAGGTATTCGTCTTGTGGTCCCCTGAGGTATGACGAGAACCCCAAAGATTGCAGAGGATTCATTAACCAATGCCAGATAATTTTTGAACTATAACTTAGAGATTTCTTCTCTGACAGATTCCAGGTGATCTACATTATTTCCTTGCTGTCTGTCCAAGCCCAGAAATGGGCATCTCCACTCTGGGAACGAAACATCCTGTGCTTGATGATCTTCATAGTTCCTTGGGACAGTTCAAGAGGGTCTTTGAAAAGCTTGGGAAAGTCATGTCAGCAGCTTCTGAGCTTCTTAGATTGAAACGGGATGCAGACCCTGGGCAATTATGCTATACAGTTCCGCACCTTGGCTTCTAAACTAAGTTGGAACAATGAGAGCCTTGTCACAGCCTTCTGGCAGGGGTTGGCCAACCAAATCAAAGATGAACTGGCAGGACAGGATCTCCCTACTGCATTAGATTGGCCTCTGTAATATGATGGATATCTGATTCCAGGAGTAAGCCTGGGAGCAACAATCTCTGGAAAAGATGTCACTGAGGGTGCCTAGTTACCAGGAAACTCCACATACTCCCAAGCTGGTTGAGGACCTGTCATCCGATCTTGAGGAACCCATGCAGGTGGACCATTCCCTTATCTCTGTTCAGGAGAAACAGAAGTGTCACACCTTAAATTTCTGCCTCTATTGTGGTGAGAGAAGACATTTCACACTTAAATGCTCCAATAAGTCTGGATCTCCAAGCCTAGTTCTGGCCAGGAGTGCAGCGCTGGATCTGCCCCCCTGGGTCTCCTAGTGCTCAATTTGTAATTCTGGAAGTATTCGAGTTGGATCAAGGTTAGAAAAGAATTGAGGTTTTTCTGGACTCCAGAGCAGGGGGGAATTTCATAGATGAAGCTTTTGTCTGGCATTTCAAAATTCCTTCCCATGAATTGTCCAAAACCATTCTGGTCTCCTCTGTTTGTGGGAATATTCAAGGACATCTGAAAACCTAGACAATTCCAGTATGTTTGTGTATTGGTGACCACAGGGAGGATATAAGTCCATCATCTTGGGTTTACACTGGCTATAGAAACACAACCCTACATTAGACTGGGAGAGAGGGAAAATTACCGCTTGGAGTGATATCTGTCACCAGTATTGTTTGGATTCTGAGATACCTGCTGTCACCCTGGCCACTACCGGTCTTCTTGATGATGTGTCCCGGGCCAGTGGGGTCCAGGTTAAGGAGTGCCTCGAGCAGCAAGCAGAGGTGTATTGTCCCCAACAGAAGAATAAGGGGGCTATGGATCTCCTACCAGGATGGAGGCTTCTTCGGAGTGAGGCTTGCTAAGATTCAGGTCATGGTCGACAACATGATTAGAAACCTACCAAGGAAACCTTGTACCTTCCATGTTATGCCTGAAGAGCCAGGCCATAGGGACATGGTCCAGAACACTCCTGATTTCAGAAAGGCCTCCAGTTTCAAGAATGACTTGTTCAAACCCAGATCCAGGAGAAGAGGACCTTTGAGGAGGGGATACTGTTATGACCCCAGGTCATGCCCCGCACCCTGGCTCACCTATGGGCCTTGTCGCTCCGAGGTGTTGTCTCTCTCTACATTCCAATATTGATGGCAGGTGGTGTACTTAGGCATGTGTGTGCATGCCCGCACGCTTTTTCCGAGTGCTGTGGTGGGAGAATGGGTTGGGCATGCCTGGCTGACGTCAGTTCTCTGGGCCCATTTGGGGTGACAGGATCTTTCCTCTGGCTGCCTTCACAATGGGTCTCCACCTTGAGTCTGCCTAGTTTCTCTTCAAGCCAGTCTTGTTTGCCCTGGTTCCAGCTCCAGCCTTGCCTGTCCTATCTTCCACTCCAGCCTTGCCTGCTTTGTCTCCAGTTCCAACCTTGCCTTCCTTGTCTTCAGTCCAGCCTTGTCTCCAGGTCCACCTTTGCCTGCCTCATCTCCAGTCCAACCTTGCCTGCCTTGTCTCCAGCTCCACCTCCAGCCTTGCCTACCATATCTCCAGTCCAGCTTTGCCTGCCTTGTCTGGTTGACTTGCCTGCTTTCATTTGGGACCTGGCTAACCCTCGGGTTGACTGGGCAGCACTAACCTGACTGCAGCCCAAGGGCTCACCTTCCTTGAACTGTGACAGTGTCTACATGAGTTTGTGTACACTGATATTCACACCCAACCCATCTGGAATGATTTGTTGACTCCTGAGGCAGGCACCTCTGTGCTGAAATGTAGATCTGTATTGAGTCCAACTAATAAAATTGCTTTTTTACTCTTGAGTTGGAATTGTATTGGTCCTGCCCTACTTTCATTTTTGCTCTGTGCCTTGGTTTGTAGGGTTTTTCTCTTCTTTTTTGTTTTTGTCTGTGTGCTAACCAGTTAGTGTGCAGTGATGTAGATGCAGTAAATTGTTAGAACAGGAACCCCCCCCCCCCCCCCCCAATACACCCACTCACAAATCCGTATTCTAATGCGGAATGCATTAGTACATCCTGTGTTAGGCTTTTTTGAGTGTTAAGCCTGCATTAGCGCCTAACACATCTTAGTAAAAGGACTCCTTAGTTAGTTAGTGAGTGAGTTAGTTTATTTGGATTTGGCTCATCCCTTTTTTTTTTTCAGTTGTAGCTCAACGTGAGTTACATTTAATTAAAAAAAACATGGCCAAGACTGAGCTTCTTATCTTTCCTCCTAAACCCACCTCTCCTCTTCCCCCATTCTCTATCTCTTTGGATAACATTCTTATCCTCCCCGTCTCATTAGCTCATTAACCTTGGGGTCATCTTCGACTCCTCTCTCTCTTTCTCTGCACATATCCAATAGACTGCTGAAACCTGTCATGTCTTTCTCTATAATATCACCAAAATTCACCCCTTCCTTTCAGAGCACAATATCAAAATCCTTATCCACACTCTTATCACCTTATGCTTAGAATACTGCAACTTGCTTCTCATAGGTCTCCCACTAAGCCATCTCTCTCCCCTTCAATCTGTTCAAAATTCTGCTGTTCAACTTAAATTCCACCACTGTTGCTAAGCTCATATTAGCCCTCTCCTCAAGTCATTTCATTGGCTCCCTATCTGTTTCTGCATACAGTTCAAACTCCTTTTATTGACTTACAAGTTCATTCACTCTGCAGCTCCTTATTACCTCTCCACTCTGACCTCTCCCTACACTCCTCCCCAGGAACTCCGCTCATTAGGAAATCTCTCTTATCTGTACCCTCCTTCTCTACTGCTAACTCCAGACTCTAACTTGCTGCACCGTGCTCCTGAAATAGACTTCCTGAGTCACTACATCAAACTCCATCTCTGGCCATATTCAAATCTAGATTAAAAGCCCACCTTTTGAGGCTGCTTTTAACTCCTAACTCCTGTCAACCTGTTCAGTACCCATGTCTGTAACTAATTCCCTTATCCTGTATTTGCCCTGTTTGTCTGTCCTAATTAGATTGTAAGCTCTGTCAAGCAGGGACTGTCTCTTACATAGTGTACAGCACTGCATACATCTAGTAGCACTATAGAAATTATAAGTAGTAGTAATAGTAGGAGTAATATTTCCCTGTCCCTGGAATGCGCATAGTATATTTGTCCAGATAGTGGTCTGAATATAGCCATAATCCAGATAGTGGTGTGCAGCCTGTTCTATCAGAATTTTCAGTGTCGCTCACAATTCCAGTCATGGCGCTGAATATCCATCATTAGTTTAAATGCTGCAGCCAGTATTTAAAAAAAGACCTCTGACCATGGAGTTTAAATATTGAGCGGACTGTCTTTTATTTCAGAATAGTATCTCTATCACTGTCAGGGTATGGCATTGTACCAGATCAGCCCATATGATTAGTTTCCTGTCCCTCACAAACAAATGTTCCTGTCCCTCACAAACCCTGTGGCACAGTCTTACAAACATTAATCCACCAACACCTGCGAAGGCTTCTTCAGTCAATTCACATAAAACCTGCTTCCCTATTCCTTCTAAAGAAGGACGGCTCTTTTTTATTTAAATCTTGCTGTCACTTCTGGTATAAATTTTCAGAGCCTGAAGGATCAGTCATAAGGTATTTTCAGCAAAATATATTTGTGTGAATTTCATTGCCAGAGAGAGTCACGGGCATCTCTTCAAACTGTCAAAGCTGTCCATTGGAAATGTAGACAGAGGCATTGGAAAATGCAGCCCTAAGCTGTCAGCACTAAAAGCTGCACACATACTTACTTACACACACACACACACACACACACATGCAGACACACACATACATATATATACACACCTACACACACATATGCGAGCACACACACAAGCCCTCTCATAGGTATGTATGAGTGCACGCATAGGTTATAGAATACTAACACGTGCATTTACATGTCTTTTACAGTTACACACACACTGTAATCCCTCAGGGGTGCTCTCAGGTGTGTAGCAGCCCTCTAGTTGTTCTTGCCTGGCCTCACCAGCCCTTTGCTTGAGAGAACAACCTTGAAACAAGACTCCTCTGTAACTCCAGTGACTCTGGCCTCTATGTTTGGGGCTCCCCTTTCCTTCAGGGTGACATCTTCATTAACCTCCGGTCCTGGACCTGCCTCCCCGCTGTATCTCCTGGTAACCGACCCCCTTATCAGTGCTTCTGGTGGGGCCCCCTAGTCACCCTTCTCTGGACTATAGCCATGATTCCTCTGCTTTCAGAAATATGCAAATTAGCTGAGTACATGTAAATTCCATTTATTAGAGCTATGCTTCTGTCTTGTGGGAACCTTTCTTTCCAACTATTATTCATTTACTACAAATTCCCTCCCTGAGCCCATCTACTGTGGGACACCTGGGTCTCAGGGTATAACAGCCACTACCCATGGATAGGACCTTCTTTACTCTCATTACCTTACAGTCCTATCCTCCACCCCACGGCTGTTTGTTCATTTTAAACAATTCACAGTTCCACTATCAATACTTTGGGGTCTTCCCTTACCCCCAGGACTTCCAGCCTGCCTCAGCTTCTCCCATACCCAGTTCCAACATCAGTACTTTGGGGACTTCTTACCCCAGGATTTTCAGCCTGCTTCTCAGTACTTGGGACACACAGTCCAGGCTTCAGGTCTCCAGGTTCCCATCTCTTCTCCTTCGGGCAAAACTCCCTCCTCTACTGAGAGGAAGCTATTTATGAGGTGTCCAATAAACCTCCCCACCTCTTGAGACCTCGCCCCTCTGGTTCCAGAAAGATCTGGGTCTAGAAGTCTCTTCTCACTCCCCCAGCTATCTCCCTGGAGCTCCCTCTACCGGCCCATGCAAGTCAACACTCAGCTAGATCCCTGGAGCTCCCTCTAGTGACCAGAATGGGCATTTTCCCGGTTTCCAGTGGGAGAGCGTCCTCTGGCAGCCTCCTCAAGTAAGGGCAGACACTGTGTTTATCACAACGCGTATGTGCACACACACATGCACATATGCACACTTGTGCAGCCACGGCTTCATGCTCACACAGATACACACACACATGCACACATATGTATGCATATGCACACACACAAGCACTCACACACTAGCGCTCTCATTTGGTACCTATATTTACATACGAGTGCAGGCAAAGACTATAGAATACTAACATGAACATGTCTTTTATAGTTATACTCATATGCACACACACCACACACACACATGCACACACACAAACCCTTTCATTTGGTGTCTATATTTATACCCAAGTAACAAAAAGTCACGGGAATCACTCCGCTGAGTTATAGATAATAACAACTTGAAAACAGCAAGTGTTGAAAAGCAATTGTGAAACAGTCAATGAGAAACAGGGGAGGAGAGGACCTCAGACCAGTGCCACCTTTTTAATCAATAAAATGATATTCGTGTGGCCGTAATCATGTAATCACTGGTCCTCTACCTACCTCCTCCCTCCATGCTCGTTTGTGTGCTGTTACTCTATGACAGTGCTACCTATCGCACGTCTTTAACAGATATTAAACACCACAGCTACTTAGCTTGTTGCTGCTCCAAACCGGGGCTCCCCGATGGTCCCGTTTCGCCACCTGGGGCTTCGTCAGGGGAAGAGCTCCCTGCAACACCAAACTGTGGTAAATATCTAAAAAACAAACATACAACAAACATTCAATATCTTACATGTCTCACAACAATCTACAAACACCTTAAGAACTAAATGAATAGCTCTAATGAAGCTTACCGGGCAAGCCAGTAAAGCCGCCAAGGAAATGTGCGCCAAGATTACCCACAAACCCCTGGGCATTTAAACCCCACTAAGGAGGACAGCTGATTAGACGTAATCAGACGCCACATCCGACACATACCAAAATCTTTTTAATAAAACAAAGCGGGAAATCTGACAAACCCAAAAATGTTGCACTGCTTTAACCGTCTATGTTTCCCAAACAGGATATCGAATCATGTTAAAGCCCGGCAAGAAATTAAAGTGATGAGGAAACATACAGAACAACAATCACACTCACATATATACATACTGTACACAGCCCAACCGACCACACATTCTAACAGATTAATCAATGACCATCAATGCTACAAATTAATAAATGGAAATAACAGCACACAAACGAGCATGGAGGGAGGAGGTAGGTAGAGGACCAGTGATTACATGATTACGGCCACACGAATAACATTTTATTGATTAAAAAGGTGGCACTGGTCTGAGGTCCTCTCCTCCCCTGTTTCTCATTGACTGTTTCACAATTGCTTTTCAACACTCGCTGTTTTCAAGTTGTGTCTATATTTATACACATTATTAGGCATCTTTTGAAAGTTTGGGAGGAATTTTTAAAGATTAAGGGATTGGATAAGAGTGTTACAAGAAATATTATGAGCAGTTCTTAATATCCATTAAAAATGTTACAAAAATGTCACAGTTCTAATATGATGTTAAGAACAGGGGGAAATTGCTCCAAGTACAGCACTGAGTTTTAAGGCGATCTTGCTTTAATCTGCATAACAAGTTTTAAAAACACATGTGCTCAGGAGATAATAAACGACCATACGTTTAAATTCAAAAGTTTTATTTATAATACAAAATTAGTTATGCTACAAACAAGAGCTACCTTAGGGATCTTAGAACAGAAGAATTTGTGCTTAGGAAACACAACAGACTTAAATCACAAGTTACTTACAAGTCCATGTTATGGCAGCTGAGAGAGAAAAAGTCTTTTGGAAAAGTTTATTCAGCTGAGTGATGAGCCAGGTGGCAGAGGTATAGCAGGAGGCTGGACATCCTCACAGCTTCTGCGGAGATGGATCTGAGTCGCAGTTGAAGAGAAGAATCTGCGTTGTGTGGAACACTTCTTCCTTTTATATTCTTAGTTTGCAGGGAGAAATGAGTGCATGCCCTGGATCATTTGCTTCCTGGTTTATACTGGACTCTGGGTATTTGCAAAGCATTATGGTCCTGGTTTCATTGGTTGGTGTGTAGTTGTAACATGATAAGTCCTTATCTTCTGCACATGTGTGCTGGGTCCTTTGTCTGTAGCCAGCAAGCAGGCAAAAAGTTTTTATGGCTTCCTGTTGGTTTATTGCAAGCACCCTAGCAGAGAGTTTATTGTAGTAGCTCCTAGGTCTGGTTTTCTGCTATCCCTCTTTGATCACAAAACAAAATTTTGATAGAGTGGTGAGGTTACTGGAGAATGATTTCATTAGTATAATAGATAGGAAAATGTTACAAAGGTGGTCAGAGAAAGGGTTAACAAGATTTGTCCCCTTTAGGGAGTTGTGTGAGCTGTACGGTTTTTCAAGAAGGAGATTCTAAATTTGTGCTATGTATACATTTGTTTATGAAGAGGGATGGTCTGTTGTATCATGATGGGGAAGTATACAATTTTCTTGAGCAATGGGATATGATGACATCATCCAGAATTGCAATAACTAGGTTGTATAGAGTGGTTAGAATGTAGCTTGTAAGTTTATGGAAGCTTAGGAGGGTGATTCGGGTGAACAATTAACTGAGTTGGGTTGGAAAAGGGTATTCTGGGAGGTGAGCGAAGTTTCTATACTTCCTTATCTGAGAATGCTTATAATTTTTTATATTGATGGTATGTGGTGAATTTGGGACTTTTTGGCATCTTTGGTAGATGTGTTAAAAAATATAGGTTTTTTGGGCCTTAGTAGGTTTAGAACTTGATAAACCAGTGAGAAGTAAATTGGACTTAGATCCAAAAATGTTATTAGGTTTGATATATTTTCCAATATCCAAAGGTAAAAATAGAATTGTTAAGTTGGGGATGGCAGCTGTGAGAGGTCCAATAGCAAAATGTTCGAAATGTATGGAGTAGCGATGTAGAAATGATAAGTAGTAGTAGTAATAAGTTGAGGATGCTGGAAATTTGCCAGTATTTTTTTACTTGGGGTAAATACCTGCAACTAAATTGAGTCATGTGGATAGGCGCTAGGCGTTTTTTATAAATCGTGTCGAACTTTAGGCATAGTTTATAGACTATGCTTAGTTGTATTTTTTTTGTGTGTCAATTTTTATGGTGCCATATATAGAATCTGATCTATACCGCTTAAAGGTTTCCTAAGCCGCCATCCCCTTAACCTAAGGAAAATTTAATTCTGTAAGGTTCAGCCACCTGGGCAAGTTCTCCAAATACTCCAGCCTTCTATTACTTACAAGTTTATCTTTAAAGCTACATTAACATTCTTCATGTCTTCCACCTCTTTTTCTGTGGCTTCCACCTTACCCCTCTGGGCTTCCAAGTTGGTCTCTGTTATTTGGACTTTTCCTCCAAGTTATGACGATAGAGCCTTAGGCTCAATTGAACATAATAATAATACAGAAACATCTTATTTTATCAGCATTGTCCACAAGGAGTCAAGTGTAACCACCAGCATAGGTGCCAGCTCAGTGGGTGCTGTGGGTGCTTGAGCACTCTCAATATTGAGCAAACTCTGATTTTGTCCAAGGAACAGTTGTTTCCATTGGGTCTAGCACCCCCGATAATTTGAAAAGTTGGTTCCTAAGACCACCATAGGCTTGGACAAGGGAGCATGAAGAGTACTGGATGGTGCGGAAACCTCCAAAGAGATCTGTTGCCTCTGTGATAATCCCTTCAACTGATTCAGGGCCCCCTCTATAATACAGGTAGCTGCTCCAGCATCTCTTTCCTTCCTTGGGACAGTTATCGCTGAAGTCAAGCCTTGAGCAATGACATCATCTGGTGACTCCTGCCTTGACACAGGACTCATGGACCTGGCTGATCACAAAGCTGGGGGAAACTGCTGGTGGGGGCTGTGTCAGACCTGTGAGTTCTTGTACCAAGTAGAGTGCTGCCGAGCCCGGTACTCGGACCAGGTTCTGCTTGGCAGCCGGACAACCCTGGGTTTCACCTGCGCTGACTGCCGTTCCCCAGAGGTTGAGCCCCTAGGTGCGGACGGCCTGCAGAGCTTATGAGATGGAGCAGGAAGCAGAGTGATGAACATGACGGCCAGACAGACAGAAATCAAGAGAGTGATCCAGGTACAGGCACAGTCAGTAGGCAGGCAGCAGACATGAGAGTAATCCAGGTACAGGCAAGGTCAGGAGGCAGGCAGCAGACACAAGAATAATCCAGGTACAGGCAAGGTCAGTAGGCAGGCAGCAGACACAAGAGTAATCCAAGTACACGCAAGGTCAGTAGGCAGGCAGCAGACACAAGAGTAATCCAAGTACACGCAAGGTCAGTAGGCAGGCAGCAGACACAAGAATAATCCAGGTACAGGCTAAGTCAGCAACGAAGAACAAAGTAGAGGAAAAGCACACTACTGAGCAAGTAACACCTACCAAAGTAGAAGCTGAAGCAAGGAGTCTAGGGAGAGCTCAGCTGATAAAGTGCTGGCGTCTGACATCAGCAGGGCGAAGGGGCACAGCCATAGGACAAGAGCAGGGGAAGGAGGAACCGGAAGACCAATAGGAGAGAAGCAAAGGAAGAGCAGACCCAGGTGGGTGGAAGCAGAACAATCAAGGAGCCTGCAGCTAGAGAAAAACTACACACACATGGCTCAGGGCTGTGCCAGTTAAGTGTGCGTGTCAACGGGACCCTGCGCAGCCCAAGGACACCGCTTGTGTTGAGGTAGGGGACATGACAGGCTGAAACCAGGTTCATTTACCAAGACACCCAACCCATCCTCAGCTGGGAGTACCACTGGAGAAACAGGGTTCCCACCATTTTCTGCCTGCCACACTACATATGTGTCAAGAGTATGCTGAGAAAAAGCTACTCCAGGAATTGAGGTGAGATGAATCTGAACTCCCCCTTTCCTCTTTGCTGCAATCTTGAATCCTAAGGTCCTCCCAAGGACTTTCATTAACCACACCCTGTCCAAAAGACATTACACAATGTGATACCCGCAAGCGAGCCTTCTCCGGAGTAGCCCCCACACTCTGGAATGCACTGCCTGAAAGGCTGCGCTTAACACAAGACTATCTCTACTTCAGGAAGCAGGTGAAAACTTGGCTCTTCAACCAGGCTTTTAATGGAAGAAGTAACTAATTTTTTAGTCTCACTCACACACACAAGGAGTGACTCGGGCTACACATACTGCAGCAGGACATGATTATCCACTCCTACCCTAGCTGAGATAATATTTAACCATCTCTCTGACCTCATGCAACTTTCTCTAAATCAATCACCTTACTTTCTAACTCTTCCTACTTTCTTCCCTATTTATATGTTACTTCTTTGCTTTATCCTTCACTATCAACTATAATGCTCTATTACGTATTGTGTTGACATTGTGAGTAGTATACCATGCCATACTTTGTATTGTTTGTGAATATTTTTACTGCTGTAATTGCCTGTTGCTCATGTTTGATCTATTCTTACTGTACACTGCCTTGAGTGAATTCCTTCAAAAAGGCAGTAAATAAATCCTAATAAATAAATAAAGAACCTGTGA
This sequence comes from Microcaecilia unicolor, assembly GCF_901765095.1. NCBI lineage: Eukaryota > Metazoa > Chordata > Amphibia > Gymnophiona > Siphonopidae > Microcaecilia > Microcaecilia unicolor. The sequence continues at coordinate 164,619,449 of NC_044041.1, forward strand.
TGTAATTGCTTTTTTGCTAATAAATATGAGGTAGAGAGCTGGATGGGGTTGAGACAGTGAGTGGCCTGACTGTAGGTGTGACCATCTTCTCTCACCCAAAGGCCTCTGAATTTTACTGAAGAAGAGAGAGAGAGAGAGAGAGAGAGACAGAGTGTGTGTGTGTGTGTGTGTGTGTGTATGTGTGTGTGTGTGTGTGTGTGTGGAGTTTGTTGCTTGTATAAAGGATCCTCACAAGCAGACATCTAGATAATGCTTCTATACCCATTCACTGCCCATGCCACATCCCCCCCCCCCCCCCCCAAAAAAAAAGTGTAAAAAAAATAGCGAGGAATTACTGTGCGCTAAAAGGCAAACTACTGCAAAATGCTTTAAGGTATGCCGCAGTAGATCTTTTTTCCCTGTGTCAAAATGTGCATTAGTGTTTAACGAGGTTTAGTAAAGAGGTCTCTTAGGGTTTTTCCTGGTGCTTATTATACCACCCTCATTGGCTTATATTTGAATGCAAGGTTCTTCCAGCGAATCCTATTGTATTTTCTGTTATAACTTGTTGCTATGGAGAGCGGCACTTGGATTCTCTGCTATGACTTGCTGCTGTAGAGAGCGGTGCTCCATGCAATCAAGGCCGAATCAGAATTTTCTGCTATGCTATGACTTGCTGTTGTAGAAAGGTGCACTTCCTGCAACAAAGACTGCATCTGTGACTATAAGGAGATCAATTGAATGGATACGTGCATTTTACAGCTTGTTTATTATTGCTAATCTCTCCAGATTTCAGGTTTTAAATGTGTTAATTCCAGCTCTAAGTAAGGCGACAAGGCACAATTGTGGGACCATATATTAAATTACACAAGATAGTGGTGCAAATGACTGTGAAATTGTTTTGAGAACTCAGATCGAATATATGTGGTGCCACATTCCATGGAGTTTTGTTTTGCTTTTTTTTGCCTTGCTTGGCTTTTTTTCTCCAAGAAGTTCTGATAGATATATAATGTTTGATTTTCCTATTTGGGGATCCTTTTATTAAAGTTTAGTGATCATTAAATGCTAAGAAGCCTATTTTATACCAATGGGCTTTAGGGGTCCTTCTACTAAGACATTCTAAAAGGTGGTCCGTGCTACCTTTAGCCTGTGGGTTTTCCAAACACTGCGGCCACTTTTATTGCACCAGTAAAATGGCCACATGCTAATTTCTCCATTAAGACTTGGCCATCACCATAGGAGCCCTTTATGCCACCCAATTAGCGCTGACATGCCTACTCTTTGCCCATGGGCAAGACTGTACTTCGCCCATGGGCACGCCTCCCATGCTGGAAAATAAAAAAATATTTCCAGCATGGGATTAGCATGCACTGAGGGGCCCTTTTACTAAACTGTGATAAAAAGTGACCTACGCTAGTGTGGGCAAATAGACACTAATTAGCAATCCCTCACTAGACTAAAATCCTCATTCAAAAAGAGAAGCCTTCCTGCAAGTAAAGAAAACTCAAAATAGAGCAATAGAATTCTAGTAATGTTATAAGAGTTTTTGCTCTATTTTGAGTTTTCTTTACTTGTAGGAAGGCTTCTCTTTTTGAATGAGGATTTTAGTCTAGTGAGGGATTGCTAATTAGTGTCTATTTGGGTGATTTATATTCATAGTGAGATTTAGTGTTGTGGGTATTTGGATCTGTATTGTGTTAAATTGTGTTACCCTCCCTTCTGTTTTTTAAACACAGACTTTTCTCCCACTTCTTTAGAATTTTTGAAATATTCTGGGAGTTTTTCTCTGTGTTTTTTTTCGGAAGGTGGTGGAAGCCTGTGATGGTAATATTTACAGTGGAGCATAAAAGTCAGGCTCCCTGTTACACTGAGGCTATTTTTAAAATTTAATACATTTTATCCTTCAGATCTGAATCCCCAGTGTGACACTATATTGGAGTGATGTGTTTGATAGTTTCTTTGTTATAACTACACACTCGTTGCAGATTGTTTATTTGCGAGTATTCCCAAAAATGCCAGCTCCCCCACAAAAGCTCAAAATATCCTTTCCCAATCCTATTTTTACCCAAAGACTTTGCTCAACAGCTTCTCCTTCTGTGTTCCTTGCTGCCCTGGATGGTGAAAGGATAGGACTCAGAGTTCAACCTACTCAGTTTTAAATGAGCAATATAAGACAGCAGAGCCTTCTATGCATAAAGAAATCATCCCCTTCCCGCTAGTTTCAACTACCAGGTAAAACCAGCATTATAAATGATAGCATCATTCAAAAAAATTATTTTGTGTGGGACTCCGGAGTGAAGTCTAGATCGAACATAATCTCAGCAAAACTTTGCACCTTCTATTCTGTATTTCAAACTCCATAGCCCCCCCCAAAATATAGCAAAGCGGAGATGACAACAAATCATACAAATATATTCAAATTCTGATTTTGTAGATGATGCCTACACATTCATAGAGGCCTGCAGTCAGTCTGCCTCTCTTCTCTCTTACACATCCCACTTGCCCTCAGCCAACACACCTATGGAACAATTAAACTTTTTAAAGATCCTTCAAGAGGTAGTGTCTCATGATTTAGGCTCTAAAACCCTTTCTGATGTTTTGGTGCCACCTCAGTAAGGTCAACACACAATCTCTCCACTGCAAAACACTATACACAAACTTGTGCAAAAACACACTCAGAACCTTACCAAACTATAACAGCACTAATTCCAAGCAGGGGCGTAGCCAGACAACAGATTTTGGGTGGGCCTAGGCAAGAAGTGGGTGGACACCAAGTGTTCTTTCCCCCCCCCCCCCCCCCCCACCCCCCTCAACCACCACCAAAAATATATCTCAGCTGGCAGGAAAATGCTTCTTTCCACCTTGGCAGTCTGCAGCAGGCATGCGCTGAAAACTGAGCATGCACAGGTGCCGGTATCATGGAGAGTGGCATTTTCGTTACCATCGTGGGGAAGTCTTCAGCTGCTGGAGTTTGAGATCTCCACCAGCTACCGCTAAATGTGTGCTACTGTTGGTTGGGCCTGAGCTCTAAGTGGGTGGGCTCCGGCCCACCCAGGCCCACCTGTGGCTACGCCACTGCCCCTTAGTGTTTCTTTGATTCTGCTTTTTTGAAAAAAAAAATCTATGAGTGGGGCTCTTTTACTATTACAGGACACACTGAGGCAGTGGTGTGCTGGTAAATTTTTAACAACAGGCTCTCTCCCCGGTCCACCTCAGCACCCCCCCCCCCCCCCCCATCCACCATTGCGCCCCCCCCAAATTGCAGAGCTGGCTATAGCGGGGGAGGGGGGCAATGCATTACTCTCTCCAGGAAAAAAAATTAAATGATCCCAGGTTCCAATCTAATTCATGTTTAATGTGGGATAAAATGCCATAAATAAGTAAATAAAAAATGATTTTTTTCTACCTTTGTTGTCTGGTGACTGTTTTTCTGATCATGCTGGCCCAGTATCCGATTCTGCTGCTATCTGTCCTCTTAACTCCGTTTCCAGGGCTTCCTTTCCATTTATTTCTTTCCTCCTTTCTTCTTCATTTCTGGTCCTCAGCTTCTGCCTATTTTCTTCATCCATGTGCAGTTTTTCTCCTCTCTTCCTTTTCCCTCATCTCATCTCCTTCCTCACTCTTCTCTCCCCTCCATCCATGTCCAGCATTTCTTCTCTCTCCCCTCCTCTCCCCTGCCCTGCATGCACCCATGTCCAGCAGTGACCCTTCTCTCCCCTGCCCTGCATGCACCCATACCCAGCGACCCTCCTCTGCCCTGCCCTGCATGCACCCAGATGTCTAGCAGTGACCCTCCTCTCCCCTGCATGCACCCATGTGCAGCAGTGACCCTCCTTTCCCCTGCCCTGCATGCACCCATGTCCAGCAGTGTACCCTCCTCTCTCCTGCCCTGCATGCACCCATGTCCAGCAGTGACCTCTCCCCTGCCCTGCATGCACCCATACCCAGCGACCCTCCTCTGCCCTGCCCTGCATGCACCCAGATATCCAGCAGTGACCCTTCTCTCCCCTGCATGCACCCATGTCCAGCAGTATACCCTCCTCTCCCCTGCCCTGCATGCACCCATGTCCAGCAGTGACCCTCATCTCCCCTGCCCTGCATGCACCCATACCCAGCGACACTCCTCTGCCCTGCATGCACCCAGATGTCCAGCAGTGACCCTTCTCTCCCCTGCATGCACCCATGTCCAGCAGTGACCCTCCTTTCGCCTGCCCTGCATGCACCCATGTCCAGCAGTGTACCCTCCTCTCTCCTGCCCTGCATGCACCCATACCCAGCGACCCTCCTCTGCCCTGCCCTGCATGCACCCAGATGTCTAGCAGTGACCCTCCTCTCCCCTGCATGCACCCATGTCCAGCAGTGTACCCTCCTCTCCCCTGCCCTGCATGCACCCATGTCCAGCAGTGACCCTCCTCTCCCCTGCCCTGCATGCACCCATGTCCAGCGACCCCCTCCATCCACCCATGCCCAGCAGTGACTCTATTTTCCCCCCTGCCACCCCCTCCCGAGTTGTTTTGTGAATTCTTCTTCTCCTCCCTCCCTCCCTCCCGATCCGGTCCCTCACCGCCTGCTTGTTTTTTAAATTCTTCACTTCCAGCGCCGAGTCGCCGACTGTCCTGAGTCCTCCCTTGCCGATTCGCGCTTCAAAATGGCCACCGAGACTTCAGCCGAAGTCTCGCGAGGCCGCCTCTGGAAGTCTCAGCGCCCATTTTTAAAGCGCAAATCGGCAAGGGAGGACTCAGGACAGTCCAGGACTCGGCGCTGGAAGCGAAGAATTTAAAAAACAAGCGGGCGGTGAGGCGGATCCGGAGGGAGGGAGGGCGGAGAGCCAGAGCTGGCTCGCTATTTTCAACAACCGGCTTGCACACCACTGCACTGAGGCATCCCACAGTGATTTTCCACTCAGTGCACCCTAATCCCGTGCTGGAAAATAAATTTTATTTTCCAGCGTGGGAGGCGTGCCCAGGGGGGGAGAGTAGGTGTGCCTGCACTAATAGGGTAGCACAGGCACATTATCGCATGCTACCCAGTTAGCATGGGAGTGGTGCAGGAGCCCTTATTGCCTTCTAAATAGGTGGTGGTAAGGGTATGTACTAATGGCCATGTACTAATGGGGAAATTAGTGCATGGCCATTACAAAAAAAAAAAACATAGCCATTTTACTGGTGCACTAAAGGTGGTCACAGCGCATGGGAAACCCACATGCTAAAGGTAGTGCCGGCCACCTTATAAGCTCGCCTTAGTAAAAGGACCCCTTTTGGAATAAGCCAAAAGCCTATGATTGATGACTTTCCTTGACATGTTGAAATTTGTGCATCAAAAATATTTGGGATTCTGAGGATTTTTGACTATGTTCTCCCCCTTTTTTTGGTTGAAATTTGTGACACCTAGTTTGCTTAAATTATTTACCAACAGAATTAACTTTTCTATGTTTATTTATTTGTTACATTTGTATCCCACATTTTCCCACCTATTTGCAGGCTCAATGTGGCTTACATAGTATCGTAAAGGCATTCGCCAAATCCGGTAGAGAAACAAATACAAGGTGATATTGTGGTCAAATAAAGGTACATGTGTTTCAGGTACAGTGAGGGTCGAGGAGAGGAAAGGTTATATTGAGGGGCATAATTGAACGAAAACGTCTATCTCCATGGGCGTTTATCTCCGAGAACGGGTCCGTGAAGGGGCAGACCGAACCGTATTTTCGAAAAAAAATAGACGTTCATGTTTTATTCGACAATTTGTGAGCTGGGCGTTTTTGTTTTTCAGCGATAATGGAAAATGAAAGCGCCCAGCTCAAAAACGAATAAATCCAAGGCATTTGTTCGTGGGAGGGGCCAGGATTTGTAGTGCACTGTCCCCCCTCACATGCCAGGACATCAACCAGGCACCCTAGGGGGCACTTTTACAAAAACAAAAAAAAGGTAAAAGAGCTCCCAGGTGCATAGCACCCTTCCCTTGTGTGTTGAGCCCCCCAAATCCCCCTCAAAACCCACTGCCCACAAGTCTACACCATTACTATAGCCCTAAGGGGTGAAGGGGGGCACCTACATGTGGGTACAGTGGGTTTGGGGGGGTTGGACGACTAAGCATTAAGCAGCACAATTGTAACAGGTGGGGGGGGGATGGGCCTGGGTCCACCTGCCTGAAGTCTACTGCACCCCCTAACAACTGCTCCAGGGACCTGCATACTGCTGCCAGGGAGGTGGGTATGACATTTGAGGGTGAAAATAAACAGTTGTGAAATGGCATATTTTGTGGTGGGAGGGGGTTTGTGACCACTGGGGGAGTCAAGGGAGGTCATCCCCGATTCCCTCCAGTGGTTATCTGGTCATTTAGGGCACTTTTTGGGGCCTTATTCGTGGACAAACAGGGACCAGGAAAAGTGCCCTAAATTCTAGCTACAAACGCATACTTTTTTTCCATGATTGGCGAAAGGCGCCCATCTCTGATCGGCCGATAACCATGCCCCAGTTCCGCCTTCACCAAGCCTTCGACACGCCCCCGTCAACTTTGTACGCTTCCGCGATGGAGTGCAGTTGAAAACGTCCAAGTTCGGCTTTCGATTATACCGCGTTATTCGTTTTTGGGAGATAATGTACTTAGTCCCCCCCCCCCAGACAGGGTTAATTCCCAGAAATGTGGTCTCAAATCAGCGATGTTATAGTCGTGGCTGCTGTTAGAAAACACACTCAGGATTAGGGGACTAGTGCAGGATACTATCCTCGTCTTCCGCCCTCAAAGGACGGAAGAGGAATGAAAACTAAAGTTCAGGATTTTTCTGATCAAGGAGAACAAACTTATTTTCCCAAGTTGTTTAAACAAGTTTAATTTAATAACTAAAGCATTTAAAACGAACATAAACTCAACTTTCTTGTACAGTAAATCAAATTTTGCTTAAAACTCTATAACCAAACATATACTAATAACTTTTTATCTTCCTACAGATACCAACATCTACTTGTATCTAGCGCACATTCAGATAAGTGTCTTTTTCTGCAATCTGTTCCTTAGGAAATGTAAATGTTATTATGTATCATTCACGTGAGTATAGTCTGACAAGAATTTGATTCTTTGCTTTGCTCTCTTTCCAGGTTTTCAGTCACTTTTCTTTGCCATGGACTTTGGGTAAGTATCTCTTTTTATATTTTCTTTCATGTGTTTCTGTGTATGTCTCTTTCCTATTATGTTTCTTGTTCAGTGTATACAGTTACTTAGCTGTCGAAGCTTTGTCTCTTTTTCTTCCCGGCCTTGCTTGCGTTGGAGCTCGTGAGTTGTCCGGTTTTCTTCACTTTTTCTTTGGTCTTCCTCCTTCACCTCTCTCTTAATTAAAATAATTGGAAGGAAAACCTTACTCTTCCTACTTTCTTCTTTTAATAATCTTTATCAGGGAGTGCTGTCAACAGCGGAACTGTGGGCTCTATTTAAGTAAAATCAATATAAATAAATGGCCCTTACTTTCCAGTGCCTATGCTATTGATTTCTTTTCCCTACTTATTCAGAGAGAGATTGACCGTCCCTTTCACACAATTACTCTTGCACAATTCTCAATCACAGTTATTCAAATTCCCATTGGTAAATTTTCCTTTAACTATTACTCTACCTCCCTTGAATTATTCCTTAAATTCATCCCTAAAACCTTACCCAAATACACCTAAAGCTACTATTACCCCAATTACCCCTTATTAACAAATTCCACTTAACTCCTACCCTGTACCCCAGTTCATACAAACCTAACCAAATTTTAAAACTTGTACTAGAAATCACACCCTCCTTACACACCTTACTTTCATTCACCAACAATCCCTAGAAATTTCCCCCAAAATCCTAACTTTTACTTTTGAAACCCTCCTCTCACTACCAGCACCTCCTCAACACCTCCACTCTCTCTGACCAACAATCTCACTCTGACCAACTGCAACACCCCGGTTACCTTGGTAACCAGCCTTGGCTTGCGTTCCAACCCAGCCTTGGCTTGCGTTCCAAGACCTTTCCAGCCAATCCCTGACTAGAACCAACATTCCACTCTCCACTGCTGACCAGCGGAATTCTGGCCAGCAGTGCAAAATCCCCATTTTAACCCCATAGAAACTAATGGAAAAGTAATAAAATTAAATAAAAACCCTATAAAACTATATCCGAATCACCCCAAAATTTCTACACCAATTAAACTTCCCATTCCCTATTAAATCCTGCTTTTAAAATTTAAAAATACCATTTTTTTCAGTCCGCCCGCAATTATCTCTCCTAAACCACCCTCAAAAATCCCAAAATAATTTAAAACCCACTCTAAAAATTCAATCCCCCTCCCCTCTACCTGCTACGTCGAATTTAAAATTTTACCATGTAATTAACCCCTTAAAACCCACACTACACCAGAACACCCCCCAAAAATATTAAAATTTAAAATGTAACCCCCCACAAAAATAAACAAAAATACCCCGATCCCAAATATGCAAAAATATTTCCAATCCGTCAAACCCCCGATTTTTTTAAAAATAAAAAACCCAATTTATGTAAATTAAAAATCAACCAATTAAAATTCCGGGCCAAACGACCCCTTACCTTAATGTATCTTTTCCCCTCACTTGATCCCAACCAACGGATCCGGTCCCGCTGGTCCTGGCCCGAAAACGGAGTCAAAAATAAAAAAAGAACCGAAGCCGGCCCAAAATTTAGGCCCCGGCTTCGGCCTACACGGAGCTTCGCGCCTCTCGTGCACGCGCGCGCACGCCAACTCGTCGCGTTTCCTCTCCTCCTCCTCGTTTCTCCAGTGCAGAGGGCCCGCCGGCCCCCAAACAAACCCGGAAATGCTGCCGCTGCCTCCCGCAGCTCCGTAGCAACTCTTCACCCCCGGGGACATGCTCAATCGTCCCCGGGAGTCGCAATTCGTGGCGCTGCCTGGCCTCCACCCCCGGGAACGTACCCAACCGTTCCCGGGAATAAAAAAACACGGCGCTGCTTCGCCAGACTGCGATCGGGCCCACACCTGCCCAGAAGACACTCCGTCCCTCCAGACCGCCTGAACAGCCCCAGAACGACCTCCTCCCCCACAAGGTGGGACCGGACTCCTCTACAAGCCTCCCCAGGTAAAAAAAACTTTTCTTCTTTATTTTAACCCCCTGTTACAATAAACGCCTATCTCCCGATTTAGGTCGCAATATAGGCGTTTTTGTCTTTTGATTATAAACTGGATTATGTCCATTACGAGTTTTGGTTTTGCTGTGTTGCAGAGTGTAGGTATTTATGTTGGGTTGGTGGGGTATGCCTTTTTGAACAGGTAGGTTTTTAGTGATTTCCTGAAGTTTAGATGGTTGTAGATTGTTTTTACAGCTTTTGGCAGTGCGTTCCATAGTTGTGTGCTTATGTAGGAGAAGCTGGATGCATAGGTTGCTTTGTATTTTAGTCCTTTGCAGTTTGGGTAGTGGAGGTTTAGGTATGTGTTTATGGTATTTTGCCTGTTGTTCCCTATTTTTTATTTGTATTGACTGGATGAATATCACATCAGAGAATGCTAGGGAGATAGAATTCTTAGATGGCAAAATGACTGCTTCATGGAGCAGCTGATTCAGGAACTGGCAAAAGGGAGAGATATTTTACACCTAGTCCTTAGTGGAATGCAAGACTTCATGTGAGAAGTAATGGTGTTGGGTCTGCTCAGCAGCAGTAATCATAACATGGTCAAATTTGAGTTAACAACTGGAATGACACTGGGGAAATCTACTGCGTCAGCATTTAACTTTTGAAAGGGCAGCTACGATTTAATGAGAAATATAGTTTTAAAAAGTTAAAAGGAGCGGCTACAAAGGTTAAGACTTTAAGGGGAGTAGTTATCAAGCAGTGTTACAGTTATAGCATGTATTATTTGCCCCTTAATGCATGTTAAAGGGCACTAATGCAAGTTATATTACTGTAACACATGATATTTTAAGTTGCCGAGGGTTAAATACTAATGAGATGCCAAACATTTAAATTCATGTAAAACAGCTCATTAATATGTAAATATAATAACATGGCTTGCAATGAACACCACAAGTTGTGTTATTACCAGAAAAATAACCCAGCAAAAAACTGCAATTATTTTACCACCCAGGAGTATCAGGCTGCAAAGTCATAGCCTGATGCTCTCAGCTAGCATCGTAAAGGGGCCGTCTGTCCTGTCCCATTCTCCCAATCAAGAACCCTGATTATTCTCCCCAATGATCAAGATTCCTCCCTATGAAATGCCCCCCAATCAAGACCTCTTTTACCAAGCCTCCCTCAATCAAAGACTTCTTCAACAGAACTGTCCCGAAAACAGTCACTGCTGAAGAAACCCCCAGTTAGGCCGCCAAAGCATCCTCCCCTTGCCTCCTCAGCCCCAATGGGCCTATCTTTACTAGTCTCTGGCATTCAAGTGGCTCCTGCCCTTACCAACATTAGATTCATAATGGCACCAGTGACCCCTAATGGTAGTCTAGTGGTACTACTGCTAGGGGTCAAGTTGCTGTATAAGGATTTTGCGAGACTACTGCTAAGGGTCACAGTGCCATTTTGAGCCTGTTACCGGGACGCACAGGAGTGACTGGGAATTACTTTGGGGGGTTTAATTGAGGGTCTCTTTGGAAGAATATGATTGGGGTTCTTGATCAGGGGGAACTGGACAACACAGAAGGAACCTTTAAGATGCTAGCTGGAAGCTTCAGGGCACAGCCTGCCTGAAGTGCACTGCACCCACTAAAACTGCTCCAGGGACCTGCATACTGCTGTCAGGGAGCTGGGTATGATATTTGAGGCTGGCATACAGGCTAGCAAAAAATATTTTTAAAGTTTTTTTTTTTAGGGTGGGAGGGGGTTAGTGACCACTGGGGGAGTAAGGGGAGGTCATCCCCGATTCCCTCCGGTGGTCATCTGGTCAGTTCAGGCACCTTTTTGAGGCTTGATCGTAAGAAAAAATGGTCCAAGTAAAGTTGGCCAAGTGCTTGTCAGGGACGCCCTTCTTTTTTCCATTATTGGCTGAGGACGCCCATGTGTTAAGCACACCCCAGTCCCACCTTCGCTATGCTTGTGTCACGCACCTGGGAACATTGGTAGTCCCCGCGACGGAAAGCAGTTGAGGACGCCCAAAATTGGCTTTCGATTATGCCGATTTGGGCGACCCTGGGAGAAGGACGCCCATCTCCCGATTTATGTCGAAAGATGGGCGCCCTTCTCTTTCGAAAATAAGCCTGAATGTGTCTTTTTGAAAGTTAATTTATCCCCTTATGTAAATTTGTTTCCCAATGTTCTGTTGGGTTGGAAAAATAAAGACCATGCATAAGGGCATGAAGCACAAGAAAGATACAACGTACAATGAAAACAATAGGGAAGTAAACAACCTGATAAAAGATATGGGCAGAGAGGTCATTGTGCCTAAATTATATGCTTTTTTTTAAATTATTTATTTATCATTTTATATTTGTGGTGCTACACCAGTATTTTATAAAGGAAAGTAGACACCTACTTTCCTTTACAAAATGGGTCCCAGATAAGTGCTTTCTTGTCCCAGAAAAATAGATGCTCATATAAGTACATAAGTATTGCCATACTGGGAAACACCAAAGGTCTATCAAGCCCAGCATCCTGTTTCCAACAGTGGCCAATCCAGGTCACACATACCTGGCAAGATCCCAAAAAAGTACAAAACATTCTATACTGCTTATCCCAGAAATAGTGGATTTTCTTTGCATATGTAAAACTTTTAAACATTGAAGCCCAGATGATTCAATTCAATTCTTGTATACCACTAATATCCCCTTTCCAGGGTTCAGTGCAGTTTACATTCTAGGTGAGACAAAAGCAAATAGTGTTAGTGTGAGGTATGAGAAACATTAGAGACCACAGGTGTAATTCATGAGTCTAAAAACATTAAAGGAAAGAGTAATGGATGATACTAGGAAGTAGAAGTCATGATGGATTATTATAAAGCAGTACATAAGTACATAAGTAGTGCCATACTGGGAAAGACCAAAGGTCCATCTAGCCCAGCATCCTGTCACCGACAGTGGCCAATCCAGGTCAAGGGCACCTGGCACGCTCCCCAAACGTAAAAACATTCCAGACAAGTCATTGGGAAGAGAAAAGTTTTTAGCCTCTTCCTGAAGTTAAGGTACCTGTTTTGTGTTCTGATGGGAATAGGTAGAGAGTTTCATATTTTGACTCCAACTACGGGGAATAGAGAGCTGAAAATTTTCTGATTTTGAATTGTGCTTTGAAATGGTGATGCTAGCATTAGTTGTTGTTTCAGTCTGTTAGACTGGACCAGATATAGCGAAGCAGTCTTAGACAACAGTTCAGAGGTGAAGCCCTGTAAGAGTTGAAAAAGTAAACAAGTAGCTTTCAACCTGAGTCTTTCTGCTATGGGAAGCCAGTGCAGTTTGTTTAGATGAGTTGAACCACTAGTATATTTATTCAATTTGTATAATAGTCTAGGAGCTGTGTTCTGTATGATTTGCAGTATTTTCTGATATTGACACTCAATACCAAGAAATAGAATGCTACAGTAATTCAAGTGAGGAAGGATTAACATTTGGACCAGTAGTGCGAAGGCTTTCTGATCAAAGAATGGGCTGACTAGATGTAGCTGTCTAATTTTTAATACTGTTTTCTTCCATAGCTAATTATGGGGAAAGATGGTGAGTGAAGAATCGAGCAAGAACCCTAATACTCTGGTTTCAGATTCAACTGTAAAGCTTTAACCACTGGACAAAGATATTGATGCTGGGACCTCAACTCCCTGATTTTGGAACCACAGGACCTTGTTTTTTTGCATATTCAGATTCAGTTTATTGGTTAGGGCCCAGGTGCTAACAGCAGTTATACTATTCGCTACAGACTGAGTTGGATCTTTGTTTGATGTTGTTACTGGTAAGAGAAGCAGGATGTCATCCGCATAGGATAACAATAATTCATTAAGTCCCAGGTGTACTGAGGCAAAGGATGACATAAAGAGGTCGAACAGGATTGGTGAGAGGGGAGATCCCTCTGGGACCCCACATTTAGTAGACCAGTAGTTGGAAAGTTGGTTGTTTTGCTTGACAGAATAGCTTTGATTTGAAAGAAATTCACTGAATCATTTGAACACAGTCCCTGTTATTCCTATCTGATCCAGGTGTTTGAGTAGCAATGTGTGGTCAACTGCATCGAACGCCACCGATATATCGAATTGGAGAAGAATTACTTGGTCACTTGGATGAAAGTCAAACTTTGTTTTCGCATTGTTTTTTTGTTATGGAAAGTAAAGTAACAAGGTTCTGTGCATCACAGGCAGCAGACTGGGGTGGGCCATAGAGGCCATGGCTCTACCAATATTTTTGCCAACACTGCATCAGCAACTAGAGAGCCTGAGCGCAGGGACAGTGATTGTGTTTTTGGCTCCTCCAAGCAAAAGTATGTAGCTTAAGAGAAATTTTGTTCCATATGCAGAATGCAAAGCAGACGAACCCACAAACCTCCTACATGTTAGATTTACTGATGTCAGGGGTGGGGATGACAGAGAGAACTGTTGGCAGGACCAAAGCTCCCTTGTGAAAATGTTCAGCAGTTGGGAGAAATACTTCAGAGATTATTGCTACAGGAATTTTATCCTACTGAACTGAGAGCCAGTGTATCCTGTGTAGCTTCTGCAAAATTGGTTTTCACAAGGTTTAATTTTAATTTATTTCATAGGCACTTACGTTCTGCTTAATCCCTACAGGGTTTAAGACAGATTACAGTCTAAAAACATATTAATAACTATTCATGCATAACAATAATTACATGGTATAACCACTTAATAACCACATAATTTACATTCCTCTTCTATTGTAACTAATGGAATCCATTTCCTACCTACTACTAAAATAATGATTACAAAATCATAAAATATAATACTAACTCATCTGAAAATCTTCAGATTGACCCTATTCTGGGTATGTATGAATATGTTTTACCTACATGAAGATGGTTCTTATAGAGAAAAATACTATTCAGTAACAAATCTCACCAGTTATGGCCAACAACAGATCAAGATAGATATGAGTAATGAGTTTATCATGTTGGGCAGACTGCATGGACCACACAGGTCTTTACCTGCGGTCATAGACTATGTTACTATATGTTACTATGTAACAAAGAAGGTTCTGCCTCATGTCTTCTCTAACTGGGCTACTGATCTAGAAGGAATTAATAACAAAGCGACCCTTTAACTAAGCAGCGTTAGGTGCTAATACGCACCTAGCACGGCTAAGAATGGAGTACCATGGGATGCACTCAGGCATCCTGCAGTAACTCCAAAATGTGCATGCACTAAAAAATATTTCAACATTTTTTTTTTTGAGGGGCATGTCATGGGCAGAGATTGGGAAGGGAAATGGGACTTTCTGTGGTATTTTGCAACTACATTCAAAGCGGTTTACTTATATACAGGTACTTATTTTGTACTGGGGACAATGGAGGGTTAAGTGATTTGCCCACAGTCACAGGGAGCTGCAGTGGGAATTGAACCCAGTTCCCCAGGATCAAAGTCCACTGCACTAACCACTAGGCTACTCCTCCATGCCTGCATTAACAAACTAGTGCATCTACATTACTCCCTGCTAACTGGTTAGCGCAGGGATATCTTGTGAGCCTTTACCACCTACAAAATGGGTTGCAGTAAGTTCTCATGGGGTAATTTAAAAACCCGTCTGCACACGAATCAATGTTAACTTCAAATGGCTAAATTCTTGTAATGAGTATTCACACTAAACGTAACGGCCCCAAAATTCAGACTGCGGGAAATAGCTGAGCTGTCTCCCGCGGTCCGCAGTGAACCCGGATATTCACTGCTGGGCCATTTCCGGTGGGCAGCATTGAATAACCAGGTTTTTTTTTCTGGCTGATTTGAACTGGCTATGTCGATATTCAGACACATTATCTTTAAACCGGCCAAAGATATACCAGGGTTTGACACAGCCAAAAATGCCCGCCAAACCTGGTTTAAAAATCGGTGGATAGACGGTTATATCATGTGATATAACTGGTTATCCACCAGCTGCTAACCACGGATATTCAGTGGAGGATAGCTGGTAACCCCTCACTGAATATCAGCGGATAGTCAGTTAAGCGCTATTTAACAGGTCAGCATCCGGTTAAATAGCACTAAATATTAGGCAGAGCATGAACAAGAACTTTTGTCTAGTAAACTGTCATAAATATTTATTGTAACACCGGAGGAAAAGACTTGAGAACAGTGGCGTAGCCAGACAGCCAGTTTTGGGTGGGCCTGAGCCCAAAGTGGGTGGGCACAAAATTTTCTCTGCTCCGCCCTCCCTCCCTCCACTATACCCACCATTTCTCCCTCCTCTCCACTCCTATGCCTACCATTTCTCCCCCTCCCCACCTATCCCCTCTGTATGCAGCATGTGTCCCTCCCCTCCACCTCATACACAGCCAAGACTTCTCCCTTCCTCACCCCTCCACCCCTTTGCTGCATCTCCCTCACCCACCAACCAAGCCTCATCTTTCCATCTTCCCTCCCCCCTGTGCAGCATCTTTCTTTCCATCTTCCCTTCCCCCTGTGCAGCTGCTGTGTCCTCCCGTCTTCCCTCCCCCATATGACATCTCCCCCCCCCCCCCCCCCCGTGCAGCTGCAGCATCTCACCCTCCTTGCAGGCCCGCCCAGCAGCAAAGTTCCTGACGGCGATTCCAGTCGCAGCGATTCCCACACGCTGCCTGCCGGCTGCTGCTCAACAATCTCCTCTCGCTACTAAGCTTAGTAGCGTGAGGAGATTGAGCGGCAGCCGGCACTGGCAGGCAGCATGTGGGAATCGCTGCGACTGGAATCGCCATCACTCAGGAACTTTGCTGCTGGGCGGGCCTGACCCGAACTTGGGTGGGCCCAGGCCCACCCGGGCCCGCCCGTGGCTACGCCCCTGCTTGAGAAGTCAACAGGGCACTCAAGGTGTGTCAGTCCAGAATGGAAACTTTGTTGTCTGTGATCATAGTAGTTCAAAATGGGGAAATCCTCACTTCTCTAGATCTCAAACAGCCATATCTACACATTCCTATTTAGCCCCTTCAATAGTGCTTATTGAGATTCACAATTATGGGGTAGCATTTCCAAACTCAGTAAAAGCTACCTCCGAACAACAGGCTTTCAGAATCTCCCTGAGGACCGCTTTGTTCAGGAAAGCTTACACTGCAGCTCCGCACTGCCTTAATGTTTTCTGAACTGTTACTGTTATGTGACCATACTGTGTTCCTTACCTCCTTTCTCACTTCTCACCCTCTGTCTCTCCCCACCGACTACCTCGCCCTTAGTGTGTCTGTTTGTCTATTACTAGATTGATGTGTCTTTCTATACTGCTGTTAACCTTTTTGAACTAATGTAAGCCACATTGAGCCTGCCCATGGGCGGGAAAGTATGGGATATAAATGCCATAAATAAATAAATAAATAAATAAATAAATACTTATTGGCTTCAAAAACGCAACTGGTACTGTCCTGCTGTTGAGCCGCTTCATCATCAGTCAGAATAACCTCCATGTAGTTTTTAGTTTTTAATTTAGTATTTCAAAAAGTATCCACAGTTATTTTGTTGCAAATATAACCAAAATACATCAAGGAAGGCAATTTAACTTTCCATTGCTGTAAAATTGTGGATATACTAAATTAAAAAGTAAAAACTACACGGAGGTTTTTCTGACTGATGACGAAGCAGCTCAGCAGCTGGACAGTACCAGTTGCATTTTTGAAGCTGATAAGCTAAAAAGCGTCTGAAGACTTTTCCTCCAATGCTATAATAAATATCTATGGCAGTTTAATAGATAAAAATTCTTGTTCATGTTCTGTCCAATATTTAGCATTATTTAACCAATGCATGCTGATCAGGGCCTCCCCAATGCCCTAGCAAACCCTAATGCCAGCTCTGAGGTGGCGCAGAGTTTGTCGCGGGAGCAGCGCCCTTGTTTGGCATGCTGCTCTCTGAACATTGGGGAGGAATATTAATTCCCCAGTTTAGCATGTATTTGCATGCTACTTGCGCTCAAAGCCAGCGAGCTCATTGTTACATGCGCTCACCAGCTCTGATCCTAGGGTGCAGGCAAACGTGGGTTCTAGTCCGGCGCCAGTGGCCTCTAGCGCTTGCATTTGCCTTGATTATCAGCCCACCGGTGACCATCTCACACTCAAGAAAAAGCCATGGATACAACTATATGTTGTTTTAAACTGCAGTGAAGCTTTTTTGTTAAGAGCATTGCCCAGACTTCTGTGTTCAGACTGTTGATAGAGCTCCTCCATAGCTTCATTGTAAGTGGTGCCTATGATGTGAATTCTTTGTCTGTGACAAAAGATCCTGAGAAACCCATTAGCTTCACTGCTCTCTGGTGACTCAGCCTCCTTGTGCTTTGTGCAGTGCCAGAAAATTCTCTGTTGGAGTGAAAGAAACAGAGCTGGCTGTTTGTCCCTGATGGACTGGAGTTGACTGAGAGTGGGAAGCATGTCTGTTTTCAGCTTTGTCCCTCATTCCTCTGCTCAGTGTGAACTATTTCATTCTTTACAGTGCTAGAAGGACAAGCCAGAAAAATAATTCCCCAAACCTGCCAATTGCCAATTGAATCAACTGGGTTGGGGATGCCATTACATATCATTCACAGACATTCCCAGCCTTCACTCAACAGAGATACCCACTAAATATGTGATTTTTATAATAGTGTGCCCCTCATTGTGTGCCTTTTGCAGTACTGTGCCTTGGAATATGGTGCATTACTTTCTAGAATATGCCTAAGAAGGGGCAGACTGAGGGTGGTTTTGGCCCCCGGGCACTGAGGGTGGTCTGGGCCCTCCGTCTGGCTGCTGCACGACACTCCCCACCTCCACAGCAGCTGATGCCCCCGCTGCCCCTGTCCTACCTGAGGGGTCCTGGTGGTCTGGTGGCCTCTGAAGGGGGGGGGGCATGTTCTTTCCTGCCTGCTGCACTGCCACTATTCCCCGCCTACCGGTGCAGTCGTGTTTTCAAAATGGCAGCCGAGACTTCCTGCGTTAGTTTCGCGGGTCTCAACAGTCTCGTTGGTGCCAGATGGCGGTGGGGGGAATAGTGGCAACACAGCGGGCCTGGCAGGAAAGAATATGTTCCCCTCCCAGCAGAGGGCAGAGGACACCAAATAACCAGTGGCGCGCCTTTCAAGGTAGGACCGGGGAGGGCTGTAGTGTGTGTCGGGCATCCAGTCAGAGTCTCTGGGCCCCCTAGATCCTCTGAGTCCTCGGGCACTGCCCGGCTGCCCGAATGGTCAGTCTGCCCTGTGCCTAAAGGGGATATGTGCACAGGGCCAGATTCTGTATAAGGCACCTAAAAAATCCACTTGATAAACATTTCCACCAAAGCATATTCTATTAGTGGCACGGTTTATAGAATACACTTAGTTGATATCCCAGTGCCTAAACCTACTTGCCTCCGTTTACACCGATGAAAACATGGTGTAAATCCCTGTGTGTAGATTTACGTGCACCGGGCCATATTCTATAACCACGTTCTGTAGCCATGTGCATAAATTTTGGAATGTCCACAACACCCATTTCCTTACCCATAGCCATGCCCCCTTTAAATTGCACACATTGGAATTTAAGTGCAGTTCATTACAGAATACACTTAGCGAGCTGTGCGTGTAAATTCTAATTATTACCAATTAATGCTTTTATTTATTTATTTGTACATTTATACCCCACGTTTTCCCCACAGTTTTGCAGGCTCAAAGTGGCTTACAATGCACTGATAGGCTACTGCCAAATCAGAGGTGATACAGTTACAGTTAGAATAGAATCAAATAGATAGAATCAGGGAAACAGTTAAGATAATAAGTTGACAGGTGAAAAGAGTTTAAAAATGGTCCGCAAATATGTCGCTAGGAAGGACTTCAGGTGATATGTAGAAGCCTTGGAGTAGGCTGAACCTCTGTGGCTGCCTGTGCAAACTCCAACGCTGAGAAAGTTTCGACCCATTGTGTGAGGCAGAATGAGATGAGAGCTGCCAAACCGGCCAAGTCCAAATAGCAGGCTGCAGGAGGAGGTGAAAGCTGCTCTTCGACTGACCACACCAGCTCCCCAGGCGATGGCTGCAGCATCCAGGTGCCGCAGTTCGAAAAGGCCCAACGGCCCGGCCGCAACGATCAATGGTTGAAGGCAATGCTCAGCCGCACAGCTGATCGCATTCAAAGAAGGCGGGGCCCAGGATGCAAATGGGCCCGTCAAAGGCACCGCCAAGGAATTGCTTGTTAAATGCTGTTTACGCTGATTAGCTTGTGTCAATTAAGTTACACGTACTGTTATAGAATACACTATATAGAATCCGAGGGGATAATGTCCAATTAATGCTGGTAATTGCTTGCTGGTGGTCAATTATCAGCGCTGATTGGCATGTTAACTAATTAACTTGTGTGCACCAAGCTGCAGTGAATACAGATTTCTGCACACATTTTTGGACACCATTTACAGAATTTGGGGTAAGTGGCTCCAGAGTGGAATTGTACCCTCTCCCAAGTTGGGGTGGGTTAGGACCAAAGGGAGTCAAGTGGCATTCAAATAGACAAGAAAGAGTTAAAAATTAGGAGAAGCAGTAAATGAAGTTTCATTGCACTAGAATGGAGTAAGTTAGAAGCCCTAAGGAGCAAGAAATGTTTATTTTTTAGCTGGCCAAAGAAATGGAAGGTGCTGAACCAATATATGGATCACCCTGTCAATTGCCAATCTTCAGATACACGAGTACATTTTTGTACTGTTTGTTTTTCTGTTTGTGTAATTTGTTGATGTTTTTCTAAAAAATCTTTAATAAAAGTAATGGAAGAAAAAAAAAAAAAAAAAGCTTACAGGAGCTCTATTTTTCAGTGCCAAGAAAAGGAAAGGGACTTGATATACTGCCTTTCTGGTTTTTTTGCAGCTACAGTCAAGGAGGTTTACATAGTTTATACAGGTACTTATTTGTACTTGGGGTAATTGAGGGTTAAGTGACTGCCCAGATTTATAAGGAGCTGCAGTGGAAATTGAACCCAGTTCCACAGGCTCAAAGTCTACTGCACTAATCACTAGGCTACTTCTCCACACAAGAAAGCACTTACCTGGAGCCTATTCTGTAAAAGAAAGCAAGTGTCTATTTTCCTTTATAGAATACTGGTGTAGCAGCACAAATACAAGCATATAATTTAGGTACAGTGATTTAAAAAGGCTAATGGAGGAATGGCCTAGTGGTTAGAGCACCACTCTTGACATCCAGATGTGTCTGGTTTAAATCCCACTGTTGCCACAAATTAGATTGTGAGCTCTCCAGGGACAGGAGAACACCCAGTGTACCTGAATATGACTCACTTTGAGCTACTACTGAAAAAGTAGTGGAGGAGTGGCCTAGTGGTTAGGGTGGTGGACTTTGGTCCTGGGGAACTGAATTCAATTCCCGGCACAGGCAGCTCCTTGTGACTGTGGGCAAGTCACTTAACCCTCTATTGCCTGCCGCATTGAGCCTGCCATGAGTGGGAAAGTGCAGGGTACAAATGTAATGAAAAAAAAAAGGTGTGAGCAATATCCCCAGTAAATAATGGGATTTGATATACCACATTTCTTTAGTGCAATCAAAGTGGCTTTACATTCTTATTATATACAGATACTTTCTTTGTCCCTAGTGGGTTTACAATCCAATTTTTGTACCTGGGGTCATGGAGGATTAAGTGGCTTGCCAAGGATTATAAGAAGCTGCAGTGGGAATCAAACCCAGCTCCCCTGGCGCTTAGCCCACTGCACTAACCATTAGGCTACTCCTCTGCTATGCTATAATGGTGTGACTGTGCCATAGCATTTAATGCAAGGGGAAGGGGAGTGTAAAGACATAGGTGGGGCTATCACGTGTAACTTACAAAATACTGTAACAGATAGCAGAGGATCCTGAAAAGCATTTCACTACATTGGGACCCTTGAACTGTGTTCCTAAATTAATGCCTCTTATAGTGTAGTGTCCTTGCAGTAAGAGTTTTCTGCTTTGAACTGATCCATCGTTGTTTTTAGGATGTCTGTTTTGGGGATGGTTGACCAACAGGTGGAAGAAGGTGGTGGTAAATGGAATCTGCTTGGAGGAAAGGAAGGTGAGCAGTGGAGTGCCTCAGGGGTCAGTGCTGGGGCCAAGTCTGTTTAATATATTTGTGAGAGACATTGATGAAGGGTTAGAAGGAAAGTTTGCCTTTTTGCGGATGACATGGAGATAGCTAATAGATTTGATATCCTGGAGGGAGTAGAAATGATGAGAAGGGATCTCCACACATTGGAAGAATGGTAAAGAGTCTGGCAGTTAAAATTTAATGCAAAGAAGTGCAGGGTGATCAGGAAAGGGACCTTGGGTTGCTGGTGTCTGAGGATCTCAAGGTGACAAAACAATGCAACAGGGTGGTGGCCATGGCCAGAAGGATGCTAGGCTGCATAGAGAGGGATATAACCAGCAGAAGAAAGGAGGTGTTGATGCCCTTGTAAAAGTCATTGGTGAGGCACAACATGGAGTATTGTGTTCAGTTTTGGAGGCTGTATCTTGCTAAGGATGTAAAAAGACTTCAAGCAGTTCAAAGAAAAGCGACGAAAATGGCATGGGGTCTACATAGCAAGACATATGAGGAGAGACTTGCTGACCTGAACATGTAAACCCTGGAGGAAAGGAGAAATATGGGGCAATATGATACAGGCGTTCAAATATTTGAAAGGTATTAATCCGCAAACAAACCTTTTCCAGAAATGGGAAGATGGTAGAACAAGAGGATATGAATTGAGGTTGAAGGGGGGGCCGACTCAGGAATAATACCAAGAAGTGTTTTTTTACCAAGATGGTGCTGGATACCTGGAATGCCCTCCCATGGAAGGTAGTGGAGATGAAAACAGTAACAGAATTAAAAAATGTGTGGCATAAACATAATAGAACCCTGTTTAGATGGAATGGATCCAGCAGAGATTAGATGGTAACACAATGGTAATTGAGAAGCAAAGCCAGTACTGAGCTTTTCATGGGCTTCAATGATAACTTTTGAAGTTTTAGAACAAGGACAGTGCCAGGCATACTTCTACAGTCTATGCCCTGAAAATGGCAAAGACAACTCAAGTTCAGGTATAGATATGTAGTATCACATCATACCTTATGTAATGAGTTTATCTTGTTGGGCAGACTGGATGAACCATACCGATCTTTATCTGCCGTCAACTACTATGTTACTGTAAGTTATGTGCGTTTCCGCTACATTTAAGTGCCCACACCTTTACCAGGTATATGGCTGGTGTAACTGCAGGCTCGTAAATGTTAGGTGCACAAAACCTGGGTTATGCTAGTATTCTGTAAAGGAACCTGGGCGCTCAGGTATGATTATAGTATAGGCTCTTTCCATGTGGCATTGGGGCACCTAAATGAATTGCCCCCCACAGTGCCTTGAATATTAACAGGGGGGGACTGCGTCCCCAAACTATTGCAACGTATTTCCTGCTTGGGACAGCTTACCATCTAGTCAAGGCAAACACACATCACAAACATACTAGCCATAGAACTGGTGTAAATGCTCACACCTAGATTGCTAATTAGCCAGGCTGACTCCCACGGTTGGCGCTGAACCCAGATATTCAATCCCGGGCCATTTCCAGTGACCACATTGAATATCTGGTTTATTTTTGCATGGTTTCAATTTAACCAGCCAAGTCAATGTTCAGCGCTGGTCAGTTAAATTGAAACTGGCCAAAGATAGGCCTGCTGTTTCAGTGGTCAAATTTGGCCAGCAATGTGCTGAATATTAGCAGATAGCCGGCTATATCACGTGATATAACTGATTAGCCGTTAAGCACTGACCACGAATATTCAGCAGGAGATAGCCAGCTATCTCCCACTGGATATTCGCAGATAGCCAGTTAAGTGCTATTTTAACCGGCCAGGACCCGTTCCTGGCCTGTTAAATAGCGCTGAATATCAGATGGATAAATTATAGTGTTCTATAACTTAATAATAATATGTAACTGTGTGCTCTGCCTTCACTTCACCAATGCTCTGCATATGTATATGTCCATCTTCAAGCTAGGCACCACTGGTTTTAGGTGCCAGAATATTGTCAATTGACACGCATATGGCATGTATGCGTGTTCTTGTTGCCTAAACATTGGTGCTCCCTTTATGGAATTGTCCCTTATAGGCCTGATTTTATAACAGGGTGCCTGTGTGAGAACACCAAAATGGTGCCTATCTTAAGCTTGTTGTAGAAAAGTAACATAGCATAACATAACACTTTATTCTTATAGCCCGCAATACCTCGCAGTTCAATATGGATTACATACAAAGAGATTGGACATCCTATAAACAGAGATTCCATCTTTTCTGTACAAGGACCTCGTCTTTGGAATGCTCGCCCTCGATTACTGAGACTTCAGTCTACTTTATCGAATTTCAAAGCTGAACTTAAAACTCACCTATTCACAGATGCCTATCAATTATTCCACCAAATTGATAGAATGATTTACCAAAAAGACTGAAGAGGGTTGGCTGCCTGTAGCAGAGCACTCCTATTTTTTTTATCCCACCCCCTTTACTATCATGATTGTAGTTCTTCCCTCACTTCCCCTACTGTGCCATGTCTTTCATTTATCGCATTTTTTTCTACCTCTGTCTTTCTTCTTTTCAGATTGTAAACTGCCCTGACAGCTTTCATAGGGTGGGGTAGTAAATATTAAATAAACTTGGAACTTGGAAATTTGGCAATAACAAAAGGATTAATCAAAAAGCCTAATCAATTAATCAATTCACCACCTTCCATAGATCCTAAATAAATATGTCTTAAGCAATTGTCTAAAATATACATAACTCTACTCCTGAATTATCAAAGGGGAAACTTCTTTACCTAATTTTGCTGCCTGTTAAGAAAGCAAAGAACGAAACTTTGAATCAGTAAGCAGGAGCTAGACCGTAAGAAACCTTATAGATCAAACAAGATAATTTGAACATAACCCTTGCAGCTACTGGTATCCAATGGACTTTAGAATAATAATTCTGACAAATGATCAGAGCGTTTTAAAGAAAATATCAACCTTAGCACAGTATTCTGGATTGTCTGTAACTTACACATTAAGGAGTCTTTTACTAAATGTAAGCTCGACTTATCTGCAGCAGGTCCCATTTTATTCCTTTGGGCCCTGCTGCAGATAACTTGAGCTAATCTTTAGTAAAAGACCCCCTAAGACTTGAGAATAGCCTAAAGCAGATAGGGCTGTTCAGCTTGGAGAAAATACGGCTGAGGGGAGATATGATAGAGGTCTATAAAATGAGTGGAGTGGAACGGGTAGGCGTGACTCACTTGTTTACTTTTTACAAAAATACTAGGACTAGGTGGCATGCAATGAAGCTACAAAGTAGTAAGTTTAAAATAAATCAGAGAAAATATTTCTTCACTCAGCGTGTAATTAAACTCTGGAATTCATTGCCAGAGAATGTTGTAAAAGCAGTTAGCTTAGCAGGATTTGAAAAAGGTTTGGAAAACTTCCTAAAAGTCCATAAGCCATTTTTAACATGGCCTTGGGGAATATCCACTGCTTATTTTTAGGATAAGCACCATAAATATATTCTATTGTTTTGGGATCTTGCCAGGTACTTGTGACCTGGTTTGGCCAATGTTGGAAACAGGATACTGTGCTTGATGGACCTTCAGTCTGTCCCGGTATGGCAAATGCTTATGTTCTTAGCCTAGATAAATAACAATAATCCAAAGAACTCAATAACAAAGCTTGAACCAGTAGCCAAAACTGATGGATATGAAAAAATTTGCGAAAGTTGATTATGTATGTACATTGCAATTCCACCTCTGCTGCAACTATACCCTTGGGCACACCTACACACAGAGGGCCATATTCTATAAATGGTGCCGAAAATTCAGCACAGATAAAATTTGGCGCTCAATGCTATTCTATAAAGCGCACTTTGGGAAGAGCGCTCTTTATACAAGTGTGTTGGGTGCTGAATTTGGTGCTCAACTCTGGACGTGGATCCCTGCTATTCTGTAACACTGCACGCATCTCATGTGAATGCCCCTGATCCACCCATGCCCCTCCCATGGTCATGCCCCCTTTGAGTTATGTGCGATCCAACTTAGGCGCTCACTGTTACAGAATAGCACTTAGCCAGATTGACATCTATTAGTGTCAACTGCTTGTTAGCGCCAATAATTAAATCATTGGCGCCCATTAACTAATTACTTTGGGCACGGATCTGGGTGAGGGGTGTGACACAACCAATTCTTAATTCACAACAGAGCATGGCTTCCTATCCCCTGACTCTTTAATTTTCTCAGGAGTCTCTCATGAGGGAATTTCTCAAACATTTTCTGAAAATCTAGATATACTACATCAACCAGATCACCTTTATCTATATGTTTATTTATGCATTCAAAGAAATTAAACAATTTGGTAAGGCAAGACTTCCCTTGGGTGAATCTATGTTGACTCTGTCCCATTAAACCATGTTTGTCTATATGTTCAATGATTTTATTATTTATAATAGTTTCCACTATTTTGCTGGCACTGAAGTCAGGCTTACCAGTCTGCAATTTCCTGGATCACTCCAGACCCCTTTTTAAAAATAGGTGTTACATTGGCCATTTTCCAATCTTCAGGTACTATCGACAATTTTAATGAAAGGTTACAGAGCACTAACAGCAGATCTGCAATTTCAGATTTGAGTTTTTTTCAGTACCCTAGGGTGTATATCATCCAGGCCTGGTGATTTACTACTCTTTAATTTGTCAATTTGGCTCAGTACATCTTCTAGGCTCACCGAGATTTCTATAAGTTCCTCCGCATCGTCATCCTTGAAAACCATCTCATTAAAGACCGAAGCAAGAATTCATTCAGCCTCTCTGCTATGACCATGTCCTCCCTGAGTGCCCCTTTTACTCCTTTGAGATCTAACTGTTTCAGATTCCCTCACAGGCTTTCTGCTTCTGATATACCTGAAAAAGTTATTACTATTAGTTTTTACCTCCAAGGCAAGTTTCCCTTCATATTCTCTTTTGCCCTTCTTTATCAAAGCTTGGCATCTAACTTTCCAGTGCTTATATTGCTTCTTGTTTCTTTCTGATCTTTTTCCAAATTCTAAAAGATGTTCTTTTGGCTCTAATAGCCTCTTCCACTTCTCTCTTTAACCATGCCAGCAGTCGTTTGCTGTTCTTTCCACCTTTATTAATACGTAGAATACATCTTGTCTGAGCTTCCAAAATGGCATTTGTAAACAACATCCGTGCATGATTTAAAGTCCTAACCTTTTCAGCTGAGCCTTTCAGCATTTTTTAACCATTTTACTCATTTTATCATCGTTACCATTTCAAAAATTAAATGTTGCTACTGTAGATTTCCCTAGTGATTGCACTCCAGTTATTAAGTCAAATTTCTTCATGTTATGATCACTGTTTCCCAGGGAACCCAAAACCGTTACCTCTTGTACTAAATCCTGCATTCCACTAAGGACTAGATCCAAAATAGCTTCCCCACTTGACGGTTTCTGGACCAGTTGCTCCAAGAAGCAGTCATTTATTACATGTAGGAATTTTACCTCCCTAGCACTCCCTGATGTGGCATTTAACCAATTAATATTGGGGTAATTGAAATCATCTATTATTATACTATTGCCAAATTTGCCGGGTTTTCTAATTTCTGTTAACATATTTTCATCTGTCTGTTCGTTCTGTCCTAGTGGACGGTAGGTAGTAGAGCCCTACACGTATATTCTTTCCCTTCACACCTAGAATTTCTATCCATAAGGATTCCATGTTTCTGTCTGTGTCATGCAGAATTTTTATTTTGACTTGATTCTCTCTTTAACATACAGCATAACTCTCCCCTCCAATTTGATCCCACCCTATCATTGTGATATAATTTATACCCTGATAACATGGTGTCCCATTGATTTTCCTCCTTCCACCAGGTCTCTGAGATCCTATTATGTCTACATTTAGTGCTATATACTACAACTCTCCTATCTTATTTTTTAGGCACTTATAGATGCAAGGGGGGAAAACACACTTTAAACTGTCTGTATACAAGTGCATCTACAAGCTGCTTAGGGATAATTTGCAATTTTTGCTCTGTAATACCCTTAAAACTCCAAGCTTTCTTTCACCTTTGTTGAAACCTCTCTATTTGGATTCCCTAAATGTCCTGTTATAATAGTATCCTTCAAGGATACCTCACTCCGAACCACAGGCATTTTTCAGGGGGGTCACACAAGGATATGTTCTAATATTATCTACTGCAGTTGTCGAGAAGTGTGAGAGGCTTAAATGAAATGAGGAACCGTGGCAGAGATCATTCTGTCTTCAACTGCCTTCTGTGTACAATCAATCTTGTCTTTATAGAACATGAGGTACACCACACATAAATCTTCTAGCAAGGACATATAGAAAGTTATTTTAGAGTTATTTTAGAAACATTTCTGTGTGTAAATAGCAGCATTCACCTATGTACATTGGACTGCACATGTAAATGCCATTTTATAACAGAGGAAATAGAAATGTGGGGACGACATCTAAACTTCTTGGAGACAGGGGCGGACTAACCATTCAGGCAACTGGGCAGTGCCCGAGGGCCCAGTGGCTCCAGGGGGCCCAGAGGCTCTGTCTGGTTGTCCTTGCCCGCTGCTGCCTCTGTACACCACTGCTGCCCGTGTCCTGTGCTACCTCTGCGGTTTAAAATGGTGGCCGCGAACTCTTGCGAGAGACTACCATGAGAGGTTGCAGATGCCATTTTAAACAGTGGAGCTTCCACAGGCAGCAGCAGCAGGGATGGAAGAAGGTGGGAAAGGGGAGATCGGAGGACATGCTGCTGAACATGGAGGAAGGTAAAGGCTGTGGGGACGGTGGGCCCAGAGTACTCTCAGTCCACCCCTGCCTGGAGATACAGAGAGGATGGGGAAAGAGAGTGGTTAAGGTGGGCCTACAGTATCAACATGAACTTCCCATCTTACAAAGAGAATCCTGTCAATCATAAAAAATGGTAGATGTTGGCATTTACATCTTCTACGGTGTATGCATAGCCTGCATAAAGGGGCAACTGTAAAAACAGAAGTCTTGAACACTCTTTATCATACCCCCTGACCTCGATCCCCCGATGCCCACAAAATACATCTGACCCCTTCCTCAGCCCTTTTCCAACAGCCAGACCTCTAGCGGTAATACTGCGATGGTACCACCAGGGGTTGTAGTGGCCATTTTTCAACCCAAGCTGTAAGAGCAGGAGTGAAAGGGCATTGTTTCTGCTCTCATTAGACACCAGGGACCCCCCCCCCCCCCCGTAAGGCTATGGATGGAGATCAGAGGGGTCAGGTGGGTTATTGACAGGGGGCCTTCCAGTAGGGGTTTGTTGTCAGGCGGGTGTTGATTGGAAGGGTCTTCATGCCAAGGAAGGTTTTTGGGTGGGTTGAGGAGAGTGGATGCTATAGGAGGGATTGGACACTTTTAGGGGGGGTGAAAGGATGAGAGGCTTTGGGAGGGGTGGGAGTATTGACTGTGGTGGGACATGGTCAGATGGCTTATCAGGCGTACAGGGATCAGATAGTTCATTGGAGAGGTGATTGGGGGGAGGGAGAATGGAGCTGCAGAATCAGGGCACATGGAAAGAGAGAGCAGTAATTTGAAAAAGCTCTCAATAGATGTAAACTTATAAACAATTTTCCTTATGCAAAGTACGTTTTATGTGGAGAGGGGGGTTGTCAGATGACTCATCAGGGGTAGGGGGACTGGATGGATGCCTCAAGGAAGGGTAATCAGTGGGGAGAATGATTATGGCACATGGAGAGCATCAGGAGCAATTTTAAAAATGTGAGGGGTGAAGAAGGCAATATTGTACATTTATTTCCCCCATGTGCAGCTTTTTTAAAATTACTGCTCCCAATGGGCTTGGGAAGCCATACATGTGCAGTCCTTCATCTTTCTTGCTCACGACTATCTATTCTGTAAATCTAGGTGTTATCACCACTGTTCCCTCTAAGCTGAGCTACAGTCCTGCCAGTGGGGGGGGGGGGGGGGGGGGGGGGGGGGGGGGGGGGGGGTGCTGTTTCACCATCACATTTTCAATAGTGAGAGGGACACACAAGTTTTGTAGGACTCCAGGGAACCTGCCTTTCCCTAGCGACTGAAAAACACAATATTGAAGCAATGCAGTTGGAGGACACTCGCTCAACTTAGAGGGAACAGTGGTTATCACCCATGATCCACCTTAACCCCATCCTGGCACCATATGGATAGTGATGAAGTGGTTAGAGCAATTTTCAACAGCACTACCTTATAGTGCCACTGAAAATCAGTGCTTATAGCTGCTGGTAAACATACAAGTCCTTTAAAATATCGGGCCCTATGAATCTCTCAACAGGAGCATTTTCATAAACACTTATGCCTACTGCATCAATCTGTAAAAACACACACACACTTTGCTGACTGCCACCGGCTTTATGCCTGGAAATTCGATGCTGAGCCATGTCCGGGCTTCAGCATTGAATTTCCAGGTTTCCGGAGCCAGCTACACATTAGCTGGTTAAGTGGGATATTTGGCACTTAAGTGCTGAATATTGGCACTTAACTGGCCAAGTGCCGACTCCGCCCCTGGAACGCCAATTTGCTTAAGCTCTAACTGGTCATGTTTAGCAGCACTAACTGGTTAAATGCCACTGAAAATGACTGGCTAGCCCGAAACAGTTTCCTGCTCATTAAATTGCTTTAAATATTGACTCCTAACAAAAAAGATTCTCTTCAATATTCAAAAATCAGCATCAGGTGCTAGCCATGTACTGTAAGTATTTTGAGGCCAATATTCAAATCATTTGTGCTCCTAACTTTGGGCATCTTTTGTGGGCATGCTGAACATAAGAGACACCCATAGGAATACATTGGGTAAAAGACCCTCTTTTTAGAGTTAACCCCGGGATTCTATAAATGTCGCCTTAATTTTCATGTGGAAATCAAAGCATATTCAATAACAATGCACACAACTTAATTAGTTAACTAGCTAATCAGCACTGTCAATTGGATGTTAACAAGCAATTAGCACTATTTGGCATTAAATAAGATTTATGCACACAATTCACTAAGTATATTTTGTAATGTGGTATGCTTAAATTTTCTGTTGCATAATTGAAAAGGGGGCATGGCCGTGGGTGGGGTGTGAACATTTATAAAATGTTATACAGTACACTTGCTCTGCACCTAATTTAGGCGTCAAGATTTACACCAAGTAAAACATGGCGCAAATGGCCATGACTAAATTTGGTCACATGGAGAGGCATGCAGAAATTCTATAAAATTTAGGCATGCTTTAGTGAATACGCCTAGACATACCTGCTTTCTGCATGGAATTATCAGGCACCATCTATAGAATCTAGCCCTAAGTGCATAAATTGGACATTTTGAAACTTTATTAAGGCTGAGTGCCTACATTTATGCTCAAAATTTCACTAAATTCCTAAATTTAGGAACTTAAAAATTGGCACAGATTTAAGGTGGGGGTAAAAGTTAAGAGCTTAGCACTGATTTTCAGCACTAGGCTCATAAATTAAGCTCTTAAATCTAGACAAAGGAATGGCAGGCCTACATTTAGAAGCATAATTTATAAGCTGAAAAATGTAAGTGATTTTTTGGTAGAACACATAGAGGGGCATTTTTGATATGACGCCCAAGTCCAAAAGTAAACGCCTACCTTAAAATAACCAGAAAAGATAAGTTATATTCAGGTACACTGGGCATTTTCCTGTCCATGGAGGGCTAAGTGACTTGCCCAAGATCACAAGGAGCAGCAGTGGAATTTGAACCAGGCACCTCTGGATGTCAAGACCAGTGCTCTAACCATAGGCCACTTTTTCACTTTGTGTCATCTACAAATGTAAACACCTCATTTGTCATTCCCATTTCTAGATCATTAAGAAATATGTTAAATAGCACCAGTCCCAGTACATATCCCCAAGGCACTACACTATTCACCCTCCTCTGCTGAGAGAATTGGCTATTTAACCCTACCCTCTGTTTTCTATCCATAACCAATTCCAAATCCACAACAGAACATTGCCTCCTATCCAGTGGGTTTTACATTTTCACAGGAGTCTCTCATATAGGGACTTACTCAAATGCTTTCTCAAAATCTAGATACACCACATCAGCTGGCTCACCTTTATCCACACGTTTAGTCACACATTCAAAGAAATGAAGCAAACTAGTAAGGGAAGACTTCCCTTGGCTGAATCCATGGTTGACTCTGTCCCATTAAACCAAGTTTATGTGTTCAGAGATTTTATTCTTTATAATAGATTCCACTATTTTGCCTAACACTAACATCAGGCTTACCAGTCTGTAATTTTCTGGATCACCCCTGGATCCCTTTTTAAAAATAGGTCTTATAATGGTCATCCTCCAATCTTCAAGTACTACAGATTACTTTAGCGACAGGTTACAGATCACTAACAGTAGATATGCAATTTCATATTTGAGTTCTTTTAGTACCCTGGGATGTATACCATCCAGTCCAGGAGATTTAATTTGTTGATTTGGCTCAGTACACCGTTCAGGTTCACCAACATTTTTTTTCAGTTCCTCTGCATCTTGAAACCATTTCTGCTACAGGTAGATCTCTTACATCTCCTTCAGTAAAGAACGAGCAAGAATTCATTCAACTTCTCTGCTATGGTCTTGTCCTCCCTGAGTGCCCCTTTCTCCTTGATGATCTAATGGTCCCATAGATTCCCTTACAGGCTTTTTGCTTCTGATATACCTGAAAAAGTTATTACTATGAGATTTTGCCTCCAAAACAAGTTTCTCTTTTTATTCATTTTTGGCCTTCTTATTAGTACTTTGCATCTAACTTGCCAGTGCTTATGATGCTTCTTGTTTTTTCATTCAGATCTTTTTTTTTTCTTTCCATATTCTGAAAGATGTTATTTCGGCTCTCATAGCCTCTTTTCACTTCTCCCTTTAACTATGCTAGCTGTTGTTTGCTCTTCTTTCCACCTTTATTAATATGTGGAATACATCTGGTCTGGGATTCCAAAATAGTATTTTTAAACAACAAAGAAAGACAAGCAATCCCACAAAGTCAGCATGACAAGAACAAGGAGTAGAAATGACCAGGCAATGAACTAGGAAACACAGCTGAAGTCTCCACCGCAGGCACCCACAATCAATGGCACAGTCCCAGAACCACATTTATAGACAACAGGGACTCCACACGGCCTGTGCCCCGCCCGTGCCCTCACCAGGAGTCCCCAATAAAGGTGAATAAACATAGTGCAAATGTGTGTCTAACACATGTAATTGAAGGGACAGAATTCAGAGAATAATACTATAAAAACTAGACTGGTGGTAAGAATAAAGAGAAAATGATAACACCAAGGGTAACAAATGTGCATAAGGAGAAATTAGGGCTTACCTGATAATTTGCTCTCCATTAGTTCTTCACACTATTTCAGCACATGTGGGTAGCCACGTCCATCGACCAGCAGGTGGAGACAGAAAACCCAGAACTGAGCCGCCACATACACTCCTAGCCAGCCAGCCCAGTTCTTCAGCATTTACCTATAGAAACAGAGGGAATAAGACCAAAACATCTCTACAACAACTTTAAAGAACAAATCAACAGGAACCCCATATCCACGATTAGGTGCTAAAATGCTATTTAACCAGCCAGGAGTCATTCCTGGCCAGTTAAATAGTTTTGAATATCAAAACTTAGGAGTCTGTTCTATAAGGGAACCATGAGGGCACCCACATGTATGCCAGTCATAGAGCTGGTGTGAGTGCAGGAGCCTAAATGCAGCAGGAACATATGTAACTTACAGCATCCTTTAAGTTACGTACATAAGTGGGAGCCCTGCATATATCCCACCCATACTCCGCCCTGTTTATGCCCCCTTGCAAAATATGCACTATTTAAATTTAGAATACCAAAATGTCATACAAATAGTATAAAGCCAATATCCCATAAGTACTTTTTATTTTGACCTCAGCAGTGCCACTCACATGGTCTTGAAGTTCACTGAGGAGAATCGTGCTCCTCAATCGTCATAGATCAATAAGGTTCAACACATTACTAAAGAAAACATCTTATATCAGCGGTTCCCAAGCTGTGCATTGCTCCCTAATTTCCCCTCCCACAGGTTTGGCATCTGCCACTTCCTGCTTCTTCCCCCGTCACCGCTGCAGTGCTTGCAGCTTACATTTTGGGGCCATCCACGATTCACACAGGCACTGCGGGGATTTTCCTCTGCTGCGTCCAGCCCTCACACCAAGAAGCTGCATCAGAGAGGGCTGGGCGCAGCAGACTGGGAAGGCCCCGGAGTACCTCTGTGAAACGCGGACAGCCCGAAAATGTAAGCTGCAAGCACTGCAGTGGCGGCGGGGGAAGGAAAAGGAAGTGGCAGCAGGAAGGAAGGTAGAGAGCGATGCTGGATTTAAGGAAGGCAGAGGTGTGTGTGCTGGTGTGAAAGGAGAGGGCTGCAGGGAGGCAGAGGTGTGCTGGTGTGAGAGGAGGGGGTTGCAGGGAGGCAGAGGTATGCTGGTCTGAGAGGGTTGGGCTGCAGGGAAAGGGAGACCCATGTGGGGGAGGGGGTGCGGAGACCCATATGGCTGGGGGGGGGGGTGCCTCAGAGATCCATGTGACTGGGGGAGTGCCGCAAACCCAAAAAGTTTGGAAACCCCTGCCTTATATCTTCAATCTACAATCATTCCATAACGACTTTAACTTTAGAGCATATTTATAGAATGGTGCTTAGGAGGAATACTGGCATTTACATGCATATGTATGCGCATACTCACATATAGTTTATTTAAAATTTGTTATACCGCTAATGCTAAGTCTCAGCGGTTTACAATAATTACAATCAATGTTAAAAAAGAAGGGAACTACAATTTTCAATAGGAAAGGTACACATCCAGCAGATAAGCAACCTAAAAGTAAACTAGCTAAGGGGAGGAAGAGATGGATAAGAGGAGGGTAAGGACTTTTAATAAGGACTTAAAAGCAACAGCAGCAGTGCCCAATCCCACTGGAGCAATCTAGGTGATAACATTCAATACCAGTCCTAAGAAGAGGGCAAAATCTTGTTCACAAATCAATGTAATGACACACTGAAGCAAAATAGTGACAGGTCTATCTAAACAGCGAGTTGCCAAAATGAGGAAAAAAGGACCTCAGATACCCAAACACCGATTTTACAGTTGTCTTACAGGGGTAAAGAGTTCATTCATTGGTCCAAAAACCTCATGGCTGCAAGGTTAGGTAAGGATATTTCTCCTATGATATTGAATGCAAACAGATGTTCAGATTTCAGGCATTGGTTAAGACATATCTGTTTCAAAAATGTGTTGGTAATGGATTGTAATCTGGTCTGTTTTCCTGGCTTGGCTGGTTTCTTATATTTGGGATCTGCATTGAACTGCAAGGTTTTTGCAGAATATAAAAATAAATTATCTTATGCTATGTTATGAACGCATAAATGCAAACACCTAGGGGTAGATATTAGCAAGTGGCCATTACAAAAAAGCATGGCACGGCAGTCAGTTTACTGCCGCACTGAAATTGACCACAACATGCGGAAAACCCACACGCTGACACTGGCATCAGACACACTTTTTAGTGCGGCTTGGTAAAAGGACCCCAAAGTTAGGATAGCAAAAAGGCTGACAAACTTTATGCGGTGAAGTTAATCAGCCAGTGCCTTGTTAAGTTCTGGGTGACTGCTGGGACCAAGATATTCAATGATGGGAGCCCTGCATATCCTGGCATTGAATATCCAGAGTCAGTTCAGCCCACGGCTGCGAGTGGCTGAGATGCTGCTTACTGCTGCAGGTTGAATATTGGGCGGAGAATATTTTACAATTTAACTGGGCAGTATTCAGCCAGTGGAAGTCCAGCAGCTTTAATGTTGCAGCTGCAGCTGCAGGCTGAATAGGGGTGGATATTCACTGCCAAGTCATGTCATCCACGGACCTGGAATTTATGCAAGGGCTGACCAAATTTCAGTACCAGCACCCTGAGAAGGCAAAGAGAGAACTATCTGTCCAGTTAGATATTTTTTTTAATTTTTCTTACATTTGTACCCCACACTTTCCCACTCATAGCAGGTTCAATGCGACTTACATATTATATACAGGTACTTATTTGTACCTGGGGCAATGGAGGGTTAAGTGACTTGCCCAGAGTCACAAGGAGCTGCCTGTGCCTGCAGTGGGAATCGAACCCAGTTCCCCAGGACCAAAGTCCACCACTCTAACCACTAGGCCACTCCTCCACATATGTGGACACATGCACTGAATGTGGCTGATTCCTACATATCTACTAGCTCCACCCTGACTCCACTCCTGGATTGTCCTGGCACTAACTAGACAGTTGTTCTCTAACCAATGGCTTTAACCTCGAACATCATATGTATAGTTAATTTAAATAAAGAAAACCTCAAAAGCCAGGGGCGCCTACAGAGATGGTCTTCCCTTTCAATAGACTCTCATCACGGGTTTCAATAGAACC
Organism: Microcaecilia unicolor; assembly: GCF_901765095.1. Lineage (NCBI taxonomy): Eukaryota > Metazoa > Chordata > Amphibia > Gymnophiona > Siphonopidae > Microcaecilia > Microcaecilia unicolor. The sequence goes on from NC_044041.1 coordinate 164,654,945, forward strand.
TCTGAAACAAACTGCAGTGCAAAACAACTCCCTAATGAAGGAAAAAAACACTGCAGCAAAAATAAAAAATCATGTACTGGGTTAATGGCACAATTACTGAAAAAGATAATCATCAACTAAATAACATGCGCACAGAAAAAATATAATCACTTAGTTTCTCCACCCAGGTGGTAATCCAACATTCAACGTTCAATTGAAAATGAGCTCCGATTCCATCTGCAGTAACATCATGCCATTTCCTCGACAAAGAGTCCCCTCTGTTTCACTACTGCCTCAGGAGGAGTTAACCAGAAATGGAGAATTATCTTTCAGTTACATAGATTAGTGGCAAAAAATGACAACAGGCTAAATAAATGCTTTCATAGGGGACCTCCCCTTATCTTGACATCACATCCAGGACCAATCAATACGTAGTCCATAGTATAAATCCAATCAAATCACAGATCTGCTATTTCAATAAAATGCTTCCCATTCTAACTGGCCATTCAACCCGGCGATCTATTTTGGCGGTGCCGCAAACAGCTGGCCGGAACCGTATTATTGAAAAAGATGGCCGGCCATCTTTTTTTTCGATAATACGGTTTAGCCCGGCCAAATGCCGTGGAGTTCGCCGGGTTTGAAATGGCCGGGTTTGTTTTTCAGCGATAATGGAAAGTTATGTCGGCCATCTCAAACCCCGGCCAAATTCAAGGCATTTGGCCGTGGGAGGAGCCAGCATTTTTAGTGCACTGGCCCCCCTGTCATGCCAGGACACCAACCAGCCACCCTAGGGGTCACTGCAGTGGACTTCAGAAAAGCTCCCATGTGCATAGCTCCCTTACTTTGGGAGCTGAGCCCCCCAACCCCCCCCCCCCCAACCCACTACCCACAAATTTACTGCACCCACTAAAATTGCTCCAGGGACCTGCATACAGCCTTTAGGACTTATTGCTGCTGTATAACTTTGGCATACCAGTTCACACCTGAAGACTAATCGCTCTGAAAAAGTCCTTTCTTGAAATAACCATGTTTACTCACAGTTAACTGCAGATCAGAGGTTGTGCCCCACTGGCAAAGAGTCCCCTGGTACTAAGATTAGCAGTAGGTCAGAGCTGGCACAATGGTGTACAATGCCCTCTTTCAGCACCATGCAAGGTAAGAACTACGTTCTCTAACATGGGTAACACAGAAAAGGGAACTAAAACTGGCTTACAAAAATGGCCACTACCGCATGGACTACAACAGGAAACAAAACAGGGCACACTCTGACCCAGTTAGCAGGGGGGGGAAAGCACCAGGGGAGTAGAGCCCAGTACCCTACACCCACCACAATGCATTGCTAATGTGACTCTGCAGGGCACCTAACAGAAAAGGTGTCACACTCACCCAAGAGCCACATCGCAACCAGGGAAAGGCTGTCGGAGGATACAACACATTCTGCTGTCATGGAGGTGGGTACGGCATTTGAGGCTGGCATATAGGCTGGCAAAAAAGGTTTTTAGTTTTATTTTTTTAGTTTGGAAGGGGATTGGTGACCACTGGGGGAGTATGGGGAGGTCGTGAAAATAAAAGGACCAAGTAAAGCCGGTGAAATACTGCTTAACGCCGCTTTTTTTTTTTCCATTATCGGCGAAAGCCGGCCATCTGGTAGCCACGCCCATGCCCGCCCATGTCCCGCCTTCGCTTATCTACCGATACGCCCCCTTGAACTTTCGCGAAGCGACGGGAAAGCGGTGATGCAGTCAAAAATGCCACTTTCGATTATACCGATTTCGCCGCTTTTAAAAATCGCCGGCCATCTCCCGATTTGTGTCAGAAGATGGCCGGCGATCACTTTCGATTATAAGCTAGATAGTTCACAACTGAAAAATCCACTTTTGTTCCTTTTGATGGAGGCAACGAGAAACATCTCATCTACGTCCATTACCTATCAGCTGTTCAATATCCATACATTGCAGCTGGTCAAAGGAATGTTGTAAAGTCACAGGGTATTCTGTGCATACTGCAAAACACTTCTTTGTCCCCACAAAGAGCTAAAATTGTTTGGAAACATTGGAACATTTTATCAACTCACAATTTTTTTGCTCAGATGTATGATTGCCTATTCTAGGCTAATTTTGCGGACCTCTTGTGTCGTACAGATGTTTGGTCGACTAATTCTATTCCAAATCCAGGCCATTTTAAATGCAGCCACTGTGTAGTTTGTGATGTGATGGACGAAACTGCTAAATTTTGGGATGATTACATCAAAAAATGGATTTATATTAGATGTTCTACTAATTGTACTTTGAGGGCTGTTATATATCTTATAACATGTCCTTGTAGATTGAAATATATTGGTCAAACTAAACGTATGTTAACAACCAGATTGACAGAACACAAACACGGCATTAATACTGAAAAAATGCATTTTGATGTTTGAGTTTTCTAACTAGACAGTGTCATATTGGTTAGAGGGAACATTCAGCGTCACTGCCCGATTAAGTGCTCATGGACTGCTTTTCAGGGTTTAAGTGGGCCTCTCCTGGTAAAGTAAATCTGGGATAAGGTAAATCTTATCCCAGTTGTGCATGCCATGGTAAAATCAAGACTGGATTACTGCAATGCACTATACAATGGTCTGACTACAAAGGGCCTGCACCAGCGATTCAGAATGCGGCAGCAAGACTCATAGAAGGTTGCAAGCGACGTGACCACATCACACCATTTTTGCAAAAACTTCATTGGCTACCAGTACAATACAGGGCTAAATTTAAAACTCTATGTCTGATCTTCAAGACCTTCAAAGGAAATGGCCCCGAGTATCTGAAGAATAGGATGATCCTCCACACACGGCCAAGGACACTAAGTTCCTCCCAAGGACTTTCACTAACTGCACCCTCTCCAAAAGACATTACACAATGTGATACCCGCAAGCAAGCCTTCTCCGGAGTAGCCCCCACACTCTGGAATGCATTGCCTGAAAGGCTCCGCTTAACACAAGACTACCTCTACTTCAGGAAGCAGGTGAAAGTTTGGCTCTTCAACCAAGCCTTTAATGGAAGAAGTAACTAACTTGTTAGTCTCACTCACACACGCAAGGATTGACTCAGGCTGCACGTATTGCAGCAGGACATGTTTATCCATTCCTACCCTAGCTGAGATAATATTTAACCATCTCTCTGACCTCATGTGCAACTTTCTTCAAATCAATCACCTCACTTTCTAATTCTTCCTACTTTCTAACTCATCTATATATTACAACTTTGCCTTATCCCTCACTACCAATTATAATATTCTAGTGCATATTGTGTTGTCATTGCTAGTTTACCATGCCATACTTTGTATTGTTGTTCGAATATTTTTACTGCTGTAATTGCCTATTGCTCATGTTTGATCTATTCTTACTGTACACCACCTTGAGTGAATTCCTTCAAAAAGGCGGTAAATAAATCCTAATAAATAAATAAAATAAACACTTTTGAATATCTATTCCTACATGTGTAACTGTACACCCCACCTATGTGTAAGCTCAACTCCAAACTACAAGCTATTGATGATATGCACATAGTTACAGAATAGTGTATAGTCGGATTATTGCCATTTATGTGCATAAGTACACACATTTGCACATAAAAGCCAGTGTTAAGAACATAAGAACATATGAATAGCCATACTGGGTCAGACCAATGGTCCATCTAGTCCAGTATCCTGTTTTCAACAGTAGCCAATCCAGGTCACAAGTACCTGCCAGAAATCCAAACAGTAGTAACATTTCATGCTACTAATCCCAGGGCAAACAGTGGCTTCCCCATGTTTACTTTAATAGCAGACTATAGACTTTTCCTCCAGGAACTTGTCCAAACCTTTTTTAAACCCAGATACGCTAAGTGCTGTTACCACACCCTCTGCAACAAGTTCTAGAGCTTAACTATTCTTTGAGTGAAAAAAATATTTCTCCTATTCATTTTTAAAGTATTTCCATTTAATTTCATTGAGTGTCCCCTGGTCTTTGCATTTTTTGAAAGAGTGAAAAATCGATTCACTTTTACCTGTTCTACACCACTCAGGACTTTGTAGACCTCAATCATATCTTCCCTCAGCCATCTCTTTTCCAAGCTGAAAAGCCCTAACCTCTTTAGCCTTTCCTCATATGAAAGGAGTTCCATCTCCTTTATTATTTGGTCATATATTTTTGACCTAACAATTGGTGCACACTTTATAGAATTATCCCCATTAACTCTTATCTTATACAGTGTAGCAATGTGCATAGTAAATTGATCATAACCTTTCTCAAATATTTAAAGCTACTTCTAGCTCAGAAGATATTAACTCGGTCTCCCTGCTCCCTCCCTGCAAATTCACGAGCAGGAAGAGATTTTTAGTAGCGGTGCTAAAGTCCCATCTACCTCCCACCCTTCAAATGATAGACTTCTGATCTTGTTGTAAATTTATAGGTGTTAAAACCAATGTGTCTCATTAGAGAAAACCCTGGGACTCTTGGCTCAGGAGTTTGCTAATGAAATGATATGAATACATTTTCACTCACCTTCTGATTGAGGGGAGCTATTAAAAGCTCACAGAGACAGAACCAACAGGAGGCTCTTTGCAGATGAGATATTGGCGATTGGTTTGCAAATATTCTGTCATCCTAGCTGTTCCTAGCTGCAATGCTTTTCAAAGTCTGTGGAATAAAGCATAATGGAGATGAATAAGGCAGGTGTTTTGCCCCTTGTAAAGTAGTTCCAGAACTGTTGAAGGGTGGTAGAATAACTGATAATGAACTTAAGAACTAATGTTGTGTTATGTCATGTTGTGTATTCTAGTCTAGTCTAATTTATTCCTTTTGTAAGAAGGTTATGCCGGTTTCAGGGTGGTCCATAGATAGAGTCACAACCCAGGGTTCCCACATTTATTTAATCCTGGACCTCTCCCCTCTTTGCTCAGATCACACACACACTTAACCCAAGGAGCAGGTTCTCTCCAGGGGAAGGGATTTCTCCCTAAAAACAATCACTCATGCCCAGATGATCAAACGTAAATGCAGGTGCTAGAGGCCACTAGCGCTGGACTAGTGTCCACATTTACACAGTGCCAATGATAAAAGGGCATCTGGCACGAGAGCGCAGGAACACCGCAGAGCTCTTTTAAATTATTTAAATGAGCTCTGCAGTATTCCACCCCTATGAACAGAGCACAGTGCTCTGATCGCAGGGCTGGAATAGCAGCTTAGCCCAATGCCAGCTCAGAGCTGGCATTAGGGTTAAAGCTCTGTTCCCACTACCATACCCCCTCCCATCAGAGTCAGGCAGCCCATGCTGTCACTGTCAGCCTGGGCTCCAACCACGTCCTGGGGGTCCATTGGCTCCTTAACCCCCCGCTATCATGTTCCCCCTCGACAGTGACTGAGGGGGTGGAGATATGGTGGATCTCCAACTACCTACCCCCCCCCCCCAATGCCCAAACAAAATCCCTGGCAGCCCAAGTGGGCTGCCAAACCCACCCCCACACACCCTGGTGGTCTAGTGGTCCCCCCCCCCCACTCCCATACTCGGTTGTAGGAGGAGGGAGCAGCACTCCTTCCTCTTCCAGCGTAGCCTACATAATGGTGGTGCCCTGCCCAGTGTATCCTGGGATGCTCTGGATGGGGCTTCCCTACCATATAAGGAACAGCATGAAGAGATAGTCGCAAAGGCTGATGGAATCCCCTATCCTACGCATCCCATTCCCAACACTTCTCCAACACCATCAACATTCCCCATCCCTTAACAGCACCTGACTTCATTAACAGTCCACACTACTCCACCACAGTCTCTAACACCATCTGTATCCACCTTCCTCCTCCCACCTTGGCTCAATGGGATTTCACTGATAGACTAGCGGGAAGCAAGAGTGATTCCCAGTCACTCCTGCTGTTTCAAGGACTCAGAATCAAAATAGTGCATCCTTCCTAATATTTAAGACTAATTTAAAGACCTATTTATTTTTGGAGGCCTTTGAAGTTCAGTGATGTTGGAGGCAGGGTTATAGGTGGCACTAACATGCTTTTATTGATTATGCTTTTGTTTCACTTTTATGTTGTCTGTATGACTGATTTTTGTTGTTTTCTTTCCTATATTTGAATGGAGTTTCTTTTCTTTTATTGTTAAGATTGTAAATCACCTAGATTTGACAGAGCTGCAGATTGGTGATTCATAAATCTTGAAATAAACATAAACATAGTTTCACAATCCTGCGTGTAAAGGATCCTTACAAGACCCTCACTAGCCTAGTACACTCCTGCATTCAGGATCCCACCAAGTCATAGTAGAGAGAAGGTGTATACTCCTCAGATGGCTGCAAATGTACTGCCTACCCTTATATAAATCAGAGATCCTTAGAAAGTGTGTGGTGGATTTTCTTTGGTGTGTTGTGTTGGAAGCAGTAGGTGTTTAGGGTTCAGCATTTGAGCTTTCTTTAGTTTATGTCTTGTGTGACGTCTCCCTTGTCTTTGGAGTTATGACATGAATGTGATAGGACAGAGGTATAGTAACATAGTAAATGACGGCAGAGAAAGACCTGCACGGTCCATCCAGTCTGCCCAACTACTACTACTATTACTTAGCATTTCTATAGCGCTGCCAGGGTTACGCAGCGCTGTACAAGTTTAACATGGGGAAGGACAGTCCCTGCTCAAAAGAGCTTACAATCTAAAGGTTACAAACTATGTAGTCAGTGTAGGTAACATGAATGGGGAGGGTGGTTAGGCGCCAAAAGCAAGGGAGAAGAGATGGGCTTTGAGTAAGGACTTGAAAATGGGCAGGGAGGGCGCATGGCGTATGGGCTCTGGAAGTCTGTTCCAGGCATAAGGTGATGCAAAGCAGAAGGGGCGGAGTCTGGAGTTAGCGGTGGTGGAGAAGGGTACAGATAGGAGTGATTTGTCCTGAGAGCGGAGGTTACGGGTGGGAACATACGGGGAGAGGAGGGTAGAGAGGTAATGGGGGGCTGCAGATTGAGTGCACTTGAAGGTCAATAGGAGAAGCTTGAACTGTATATGGTAGCGGATCGGGAGCCAGTGAAGCGACTTGAGGAGAGGGGTGATATGAGAGTATCGGTTCACGCGGTAGATAAGCCGTGTGGCGTAATTTTGGACAGATTGAAGGGGGGATAGGTGGCTAAGCGGGAGGCCAGCGAGAAGAAGGTTGCAATAGTCAAGACGAGAGGTAACGAGCGAGTGGACGAGGGTTCGGGTGGTTTGTTCAGAGAGGAATGGGCGAATTTTGCTAATATTATAGAGGAAGAAGCGACAGGTCTTAGCTGTCTGCTGGATATGGGTAGAGAAGGAGAGGGAGGAGTCGAAGATGACTCCGAGATTGTGGGCTGAAGAGACGGGGAGGATGAGGGCGTTGTCAACAGAGACGGAAAGTGAGGGAAGAGGAGAAGAGGGTTTGGGTGGAAAGACAAGGAGTTCAGTCTTTGCCATGTTCAGTTTCAGATGCCGGTTGGACATCCAGGCAGCGATGTCAGAGATGCAGGCCGAAACTTTGGCCTGAGTTTCGACTGTGATGTCGGGAGTGGAGAGATAAAGCTGGGTGTCATCAGCATAGAGATGGTACTGGAAACCATGTGATGAGATCAGCGAGCCCAGGGAAGAGGTGTGGATCGAGAAAAGAAGCGGTCCAAGGACAGATCCTTGAGGAACCCCAACAGAGAGCGGGATGGAGGTGGAAGAAGAGCCATTAGAAAATACTCTGAAGATGCGTTGGGAAAGATACGAAGAGAACCAGGAGAGGACGGGGCCCTGGAACCCGAATGAGGACAGTGTGTCAAGAAGTAAATTATGATTGACGGTGTCAAAGGCGGCAGATAGGTCGAGGAGGATGAGGATGGAATAGTGACCTTTGGATTTGGCAAGGAACAGGTCATTGCAGACTTTAGAGAGTGCTGTTTCTGTTGAGTGTAGTGGGCGAAAGCCGGATTGAAGCAGATCGAGGACAGCCTGAGAGGAGAGGAAATCAAGGCAGCGGCTAAGGACAGCGCGTTCGAGTAATTTGGAGAGGAAGGGTAGAAGAGAGATAGGGTGGTAGTTGGAGGGACAGGTGGGGTCAAGTGAAGGTTTTTTGAGAAGTGGTGTGACTACAGCGTGCTTGAAGGTGTCAGGGACAGTAGCAGTGGAGAGAGAGAGGTTGAGGATGTGACAGATTGAGGGGATAACTGTAGGAGAGATGTTGTTAAGCAGATTGGTGGGAATGGGATCAGAGGAACAGGTGGTGCACTTAGAGGAAGAAAGAAGGCGAGCAGTTTCCTCCTCGGTGATCTCAGGGAAGGAGGAGAAGGAGGCCAGGTTAGGTTGGTTGAGGGAGTGGGTTAAGAAGTCACAGGGAGGAGAAGGCTTGGAAGTGAATTCAAGGTTTATCTTCTGCACTTTATCGCGGAAGTAGTCAGCTAGTGTTTGAGGACAGAGTGAGGGGGGGGGGTGGGAGCGGAGGGCACTTTAAGTAGGGAGTTGAGGGTGGCGAAGAGGCAACGAGGGTTGGAGCCAAGAGAATTGGTTAATTGAGAGTAATATTCCTGTTTGGCAAGGAATAGGGAGGACTGGAAGGAGGATAGCATGAATTTGTAATGGGTGAAGTCTGACAAGATAAACTCATATGTGCTACCTTTTGTGTATACCTGAACTTGATTAGTATCTGCCATCCTCACGGCACAGACTGTAGAAGTCTGCCCAGCACTAGCCCCGCCTCCTAACCACCAGCCCCCCCCCCCCCCCCCCCCCCCCCCACCGGCTCTGCCACCCAATCTCTGCTAAACTTCTGAGGATCCCTTCCTTCTGAACAGGATTCCTTTATGTTTATCCCATGCATTTTTGAATTCATCTCCACCACCTCCCGCGATAGGGCATTCCAAGCATCCACCACTCTCTCCGTGAAAAAGTACTTCCTGACATTTTTCTTGAGTCTGCCCTCCTTCAATCTCATTTCATGCCCTCTACTGCCTTCCCATCTCCGGAAAAGGTTCATTTGCAGATTAATACCTTTCAAATATTTGAACATCTGCATCATATCACCCCTGTTTCTCCTTTCCTTCAGGGTATACATGTTCAGGTCAGCAAGTCTCTCCTCATACATCTTATAACGCAAATCCCGTACCATTCTCATAGCTTTTCTTTGCACTGCTTCAATTCTTTTTAAATCCTTAGCAAGATACGGCCTCCAAAACTGAACACAATACTCCAGGTGAGGCCTCACCATCGACTTATACAGGGGCATTAAAACCTCTTTTCTTCTGCTGGTCACACCTCTCTCTATACAGCCTAGCAACCTTCTCGCTACAGCCACCGCCTTGTCGCACTGTTTCGTCACCTTCAGATCCTCAGATACTATCACCCCAAGATCCCTCTCCCCATCCGTACGTATCAGACTCTCCCCGCCTAACACATACGTCTCCCATGGATTTCTACTCCCTAAGTGCTGGGATAGTGCTGGGCAGACTTATACGGTCTGTGCTAGAGCTGGTGGTGGGAGGCAGGGATAGTGCTGAGCAGACTTATACAGTCTGTGCCAGAGCCGGTGGTTGGGAGGCGGGGATAGTGCTGGGCAGACTTATACGGTCTGTGCCCTGAAGAGCACAGGTACAAATCAAAGTAGGGTATACACAAAAAGTAGCACATATGAGTTGTCTTGTTGGGCAGACTGGATAGACCGTGCAGGTCTTTTTCTGCCGTCATCTACTATGTTACTATGTTATATGTTACTTTGCATTTCTTCGCATTGAATTTTAATTGCCAAACCTTAGACCATTCTTCTAGCTTCCGCAGATCCTTTTTCAGGTTTTCCACTCCCTCCCGGGTGTCCACTCTGTTACAAATCTTAGTATCATCCGCAAAAAGGCAAACTTTACCTTCTAACCCTTCGGCAATGTCACTCACAAATATATTGAACAGAATCGGCCCCAGCACTGATCCCTGAGGCACTCCACTTTCCCTCATCTGAGCGAATTCCATTAATCATCACCCTCTGGCGTCTGTCTGTCAACCAGTTCCTAATCCAGTTCACCACATCAGGTCCTATCTTCAGCCTGTCCAGTTTATTTAAGAGCCTCCTGTGGGGAGCCGTGTCAAAAGCTTTGCTGAAATCTAAGTAGATTACGTCTATAGCACATCCCTGATTCAGTTCTCCGGTCACCCAGTCAAAGAATTCAATGAGATTCATTTGGCACGACTTCCCTTTGGTAAAACCATGTTGTCTCGGATCTTGCAACTTATTGGCTTCCAGGAAATTCACTATCCTTTCTTTCAGCATCGCTTCCATTACTTTTCCAATAACTGAAGTGAGGATTACCGGCCTGTAGTTTCCAGCTTCTTCCCTATGACCATTTTTGTGAAGAGGGACCACATCCGCCATTCTCCAATCTCACGGAACCTCTCCCGTCTCCAAGGATTTATTAAATAAATCTTTAAGAGGACCCGCCAGAACCTCTCTGAGCTCCCTCAATATCCTGGGGTGGATCCCATCTGGTCCCATGACTTTGTCCACCTTTAGGTTTCCTAGTTGTTCATACACACTCTCTTCCGTGAACGGTGCTATATCCACTCCATTCTCATATGTACTTTTGCCAGTCAGTCGCGGTCCTTCTCCAGGATTTTCTTCAGTGAAAACAGAACAAAAGTATCTATTTAGCAAATTTGCTTTTTCTTCATCATTATCTACATAGCAGTTCGCAGCATCTTTCAGTCTAACAATTCCCTTTTTAGTCATTTTCCTTTCACTAATATACCTGAAGAAATTTTTGTCACCCCTCCTTACCTTTCTAGCCATTTGTTCTTCTGCTTGCGCTTTCACCAGACGTATCTCTCTCTTAGCTTCTTTCAGTTTCATCTGGTATTCCTCTCCGTGTTCCTCTTCTTGAGTTTTTCTGTATTTCTGGAACACGAGCTCTTTAGCCTTTATTTTCTCAGCCACTTGCTTGGAGAACCATATCGGTTTTCTTTTTCTCATGCTTTTATTTACTCTCCTTACATAAAGGTTTGTGGCCCTATTTATAGTTTCTTTCAGCCTGGACAACTGCCCTTCCACTGCTTCTTCAGGTATTCCCCCATTTTACTAAAGTCAGCATGCTTGAAATCCAGGACTTTGAGTTTTGAGTGGCCACCCTCCACTTCAGCTGTTATATCAAACCAAACCGTTTGATGGTCACTGCTGCCCAGGTGGCACCCACTCGGACATTTGACACACTATCCCCATTTGTAAGCACCAGATCCAGCGTCGCTCCCTCCCTCGTGGATTCCATCACCATTTGTCTGAGCAGAGCACTTTGGAAAGCATCTACGATCTCTCTACTTTTTTCCGATTCCGCAGGTGGAACCTTCCAATCTACATCCGGCAGATTGAAATCTCCCAGCAACAGCACCTCTCTCTTCTTTCCCAACTTTTGAATATTCGCAATCAGATCTTTATCTAATTCCTCCAATTGTGTTGGAGGTCTGTAGACAACACCCACGTGGACAGAGGCTCTATTATCTCTTTGTAAGGTGATCCATATCGCTTCTTCCTTTCCCCAGGCCCCTGTCATTTCAGTCGCTGCAATATCATTTCTCACTTACAGAGCTACTCCTCCACCTTTACGACCATCTCTATCCTTCCTAAATAGATTATAGCCTGGTATGTTTGCATCCCATTCATGGGAACCATTGAGCCACGTTTCTGTGATTGCAACAACGTCCAAGTCTGCCTCCGACATCAGAGCTTGAAGATCATAAACTTTATTGCTTAGACTGCGAGCATTTGTGGTCATCGCTTTCCATTTACATTTCCTGATATGTGTTTCAACATTAGTGATTTGGGGGGTGTCTTTTCTCTTTTTGTACCCTCATATCTTTTTGTTCCACCTTCATTGCTTTTTCTTCCGCCTCAGTTCTTTTTTTTTTTTAATTAATATTTATTAATATTTGAAAATTTTACAAGCATTTCAATCTTGAACATGAAATTCAGGAAGGCAAACATTATAACAAAAATTAAGAATCCCATCTTAACTAATAAAGAAAAATAAAATTTAAATTCCTTGTCTTAGACCACTAATGTTAGAAGGGGGAGTTATCCAAACCCAGAGGAAGAGTTAAAAAAAGCAAAATTTTCCTGACATAAGGCTTAGCAATTAACTCACTGATAATAACATATTAAGCCTAATCCAATTCAAAAACAGTGTTAATTCTAAACAAACAGCAAGATATATTATTATTACTTCTTCTTAAGTTATTTTTTTCAAATCAATAAAGGCTCATAAGTGATCTGGTATAAAGAAAACATATTTAACTCTCAAATATTTTACGTTACATTTACATGGGTAATTTAACTGAAAGGAACCACCTAACGCTAACATTTATGATCTTAAAGCCAAAAAGGCTTTCCTTCTGGCCTGTGTTGATTTGGTAATGTCAGGATATGTCCAAACTTTTTCCCCCCAAAATAAAGTCTTGAATATTACGGAGAGCAAGTCTCCTTACTGCTTCCGAGTCCTGCTCAAAGACAAATGAAACTAATAAAGTCAAGCTTTCAGATTCAGTTGTTAATGATGTTTCCAAAATGGCGGAAATATCTTAGAGAGTCTTTCTTTTCCTGAATAGGTTGTTCTGTCGTATTTCCTGATAGCTTTTTATTTGGCAAGTAATATATTCGGTTGATTGGAGGTAGCGTTTCAGGAGTAAATTTAAGAATTTCAAGTAAGTATTTTTTAAAGACATCCATAGGCATATAGCCTGGTGCAGTAGGAAAATTCAGAAATCTTAAATTTAATCTTTGATTAAAGTTTTCTATTTGTTCAATCTTACGGTTCAGTATCATATTGTCTTTAATCAAAGCTCCAGTTCTATCTTGAGCAGATTTTAATTCTCCTTTTATATCTGTAATTTGATCATTTACTTCGTTTTTCATAGATGAAAAGGCTGTTGTCAAAGAATTAACAGTACTTACTAATGTCGATATCTCATTTGTAGATTTAAGAACTGTTTTATCCAAACGTCCATCGTTCAGTCGGGACCAATAAATTATCCTGACCTCCTGTTGTTTTAACTTCCCCAGTACCTCGAAATGGGGTACTTTCTTGTTCACAATCAGTAATAGGAAGCCCATCCTGGGGTATAAAACCAGCAGGGAGAGGCGGCGGAATAAGCGCCGGCCACAAGGCCTCGGTTTCTCCTCCACCCAAAGCAACAGCAGGGCCCCTCTCGGCTTCTTCAAATCTAGTGAGTTTTTCTGTGAATTTCTCAATGATTTGTTGAGAAGGGGAAGAGGTCTTGGTCGTTGTGGTAGCGACCTTAACCGACCCCTTCCTTTTCGAATGAGGCATAATGACATGAAGAAAAAACGGATGATTTCTACAAACTCAGAGAGATTCAGAAAGGTGGTCTAGCGTGCCGCCATCTTGCTCCGCCCCCTGACCGGGGACCCCACCTCAGTTCTATTATCAGGAACATCACAGTGCTGTAATAGAGCAAAAGAATTCTGTAGGGGCAACATTTGTGAGGGCGGATGCATCTGTGTCACATAACGAAGTCTGCCTGAGCCTACTGTGAACCATGTATTCTTAGGTGGTTTTATCCTTTGAGGCAGTGGTGAGAATTTGGTATGATTCTGTGCAGTATGATTTTGTGCAGTCCTAGAAGCTGTTTTAAGTGCATCCAATTCCTGCTCTACTTTACTGAGCTCCTGTTTTAAACTAGCGAGCTGAAGACAGATAGGACAAGCCTTAAGTCTCCAGATGATTGGCCTTGAAACTAAAGCACCACAATTATTACAGAGAATAAAAGTCATCCTGACTGGTTGAAATGGGTATGAACAGGTGTACTATGATGGGGTTAACAGTCTGCAAGATTGCTTGTGTGTGACTGAGGAGTAAAGTTAATGAGTTTTGGCTTGTCTGTTTATGACTGGAAAACCCTGGGGTGGATGGGATTATAAGTCCCAGTGAGTCAGCCAAGTGCTGTATCAAAAAAGTCATCTAGGTATGACCAGAACTGATACAGTCTGATCAAAGAATTTCCAGTTGATTTAACTTTCAAATTCTACTAGAATATAACTGGGATTGGCAGAACCTTTCCACAAAGTTAGAATGTTACAGGACTGGAAGCAGTTAGAAAAGTGTATCCTCTAACATAGCTAGGCAGGAAAGGAAAGAGGGTAGATCTATGGGTATAGTTGATTAATAATGATTTTTGACTATCCTGCCAATATGGTACTGCCAACAGTGAGAGAAGCTTGATGAACAAGTTTAGGGAAGAGAAGATAAAAATGGTATCCTATGTGATATATATATTTTATTTATTTATTTATTTGAGGAGTGAAGCAGCAGCTTGGCTTTCAATCCAAAGGGACTTGGAGAAGGTAGTCCCTCTCAGGAGATGAACTACCAGAGGAGGTACTGTGCACAAGATCACGGGCTCTGTGTCTCTCTACCTTCAGTTACTCCCATTCTGTTTGATAGACAAATTACATCAGTACCATCGTTTAGGTATCTTTATCGAATCAGCTCTGTCCTTCTCTCCTCAGATTTCCCAAGTGATCAAGACTGGCCATAAGTTTGGAAAATGGAAAAATGGCCATTTTCTAGCCATGGCAAAAAGTGGGCTTAGCGTTCAGGGAAGACCCACATAATGATTCATTAAGGCCACTACAGCTTTGTAAAAGGGCCCCATAGCGTTTGTTCAGGACAGACTACTTCAAAGCAGTAATTGGTTTGCACGTATTCTCAGTAAATGGACTTGGAGCACCCTGTATCTATCCCTGAGTTATCTTGTGGATGAACTTCTACACTAGGGTCTTGAAGGGAAATCCCTCTCCATAGTATACTATCGAATCAGAACTTAAACCCATATATATACGCTGATGATATAACGATCTTCATCCCATTCAAACAAGATCTAAGGGAAATCTCCAACGAAATCAAGCAAAGCCTACACATCATGAATTCCTGGGCAGATGCATTTCAGCTGAAACTTAATGCAGAAAAAACCCAGTGCCTAGTACTCACCTCGCAATACAATAAGAATAAATTCACCACCATCAACACACCTAAACTAAATCTACCAGTTTCGGACACCCTAAAAATTCTTTGAGTCACCATTGATCGACACCTAACACTTGAGAACCACGCGAAAAACATAACTAAAAAGATGTTTCATTCAATGTGGAAACTAAAAAGAATTAAACCATTTTTTCCAAGGACTGTCTTCCGCAATCTGGTACAATCATTAGTACTCAGTCATCTGGACTATTGTAAATCACTCTACTCTGGCTGCAAAGAGCAAATACTTAAAAAACTCCAGACAGCCCAGAACACGGCAGCCAGACTAATATTCGGCAAATCAAAATACGAAAGCGCAAAACCCCTATGAGAAAAACTACACTGGCTCCCACTTAAAGAACGCATCACGTTCAAACTTTGTACCCTAGTCCATAAAATCATCCATGGTGACACCCCAGCCTACATGTCAGACCTAATAGAACTACCACCCAGGAACGCAATAAAATCTTCTCGCACATTCCTCAATCTTCATCCTTCCAAGTGTAAAGGTCTGAAATACAAATTAATGCACGCATCTACCTTTTCCTATATAAGCACGCAGCTATGGAACGCGTTGCCACGTAACCTGAAAACGGTCCATGAATTGACCAATTTCCATGAACTATTGAAAACCTATCTCTTCGACAAGATATATCACAAAGATCAACACGTGTAACTGTACAATCTTTAATATATCCAGAAATGTCTTATAATGTCTCTTGCTTTAACACAATCATGTATTTCACCACCATGTAACCCAAAACCCTCTGTAAAACCAAATGTATATTCTCTTCTATTTCCAGTATCCATGACGAGTTGTAAGCCACATTGAGCCTGCAAAGAGGTGGGATAATGTGGGATACAAATGCAATAAATAAATAAATAAATAAAATAGAAAGAATCTGCACCTATGGATAAATGTGTGCATGCTGATAGTGAAATAGGGTGAGGATCAGGAAGAAATAAATGTTCCGTGGGAGCTCTGAGGTGTGAATCCATTGATGGATTACCCCATAACAGGGATACCCCTTATATACCATGAGGGGTTAAACTGCCAAATAAGGTCACATGGTCCTTATTTGGCAGCTTGATCCCTAGCAGTAGTAGCAGAAAACTACCACTAGGTGTCAGAGGGGCCATTTTGATGCTGAGTGAGTGACACAGCAGGAGTGACTGGGAATCACTTGTGCTCCCCACTAGAGTGCCAGAGTAACCCCAGTAAGAGCCAGGTGGTATCAAGCTAGGTTGGGGGGGGGGGAGGGTGTCTGCTGATGGTGTTGGAGGTATCACGGGATATGATGGATATCTGGTAGGGGAGGAGGCACTTATTTTTTCCCAGACCTCTCTCCGCTTTGCCCTCAGCATGCACGCTCTTTTCCAAGGGAGCAGGTTCTCTCCGGTTGGAAAGGTCTTTTCAAAAGATTCCACCACTGGCCCTATTACCAAATAGTGGACCTGACGGGGCTTATTCTCTTGATTACTGCAACTAGGAATCTACAATTTGTAACATTAGAATGCCTTTTTTATTTTATCTTTTTTTTTTTTTAAAGATTTTTCACTCGTCACATTTCAGTAAGAAAGAGAAATAAATTCCTGATAGGGATATGTAGCTCACTTTATGAAGGAGACAAAAACACATATAAAGAAAAAAAAATCCAAAGGAAAACAAACAGAGATAAAAATATCCTCTGACAATTTCAGTGGTACATCAGTTAACAAGCTCACTCCAAGCCGGCCCCCTACCCCCTCGTAAGCTGTAGAAAAAGAAGAATCCTTCTTTTCAATAAGAAATTTCTCAAGATGCCCTGGATCTGAAAAGATATATCTAACACTTAGAAAGGTAATGAAACACTTGAAGGGAACCTTCAAAAAAAGTTCTTTCACTGAGGTCTGGGATGCTTTTTTTAGATGCTCATTTGTATAAAATTTCTGCTCCCACTGGGCACACTAGCAAATGGCTGTACTGTACACTCCTGCACATCCTTCTATGTATTTTAGGAAAGGCTCCACATTCAAGTTCCACTACAGCTCCTTGTGACTTTGGGCAAGTCTCTTAACCCTCCATTGCCCCAGGTACATCAACTTAGATTGTGAGCCCTCTAGGGACAGAGAAAATATGTCCATATAATGTAGTGCTATACTAATGATTAGTGGTAGGAATTGACATTTCCTGACCTGGAGATCTGAATTCCTGTCTCCATGACTTATCTAAAATGGGCTTTCGTATACTGGAGTATATGCATGGATATTCTAAAACACTTATCCAGATAACAGCACCATTTTATCTGGATAACTTCTGCTGACTGGGATATTCAACAGCACTCTATGGATAGTGCTTCTGAATATCCTTACAGACCACTTTGGCACTATGCAGATAGTGCTGGTGTGGAGTGGAGGCAGACATAGGGCAGTCTCAGAATTTATCTGGCTAGTAGCAATATTCAGTCCACTATCTGGATAACCAGATAACTCAGGGGCCCTTTTACTAGGCTACGTAGGTGCCTACATGTGCCCAACACACGCCAGTTCGGAACTACCGCCCTGCTACCACGCGACCTGGGCAGTAATTTTATTTTTTATGCACGCCAGAACATTTCCGGCGCTAGCTGGGCGGTAATCGGTATTGTATGTGCACTGATGATTACTGCCCAGTTAGCGCATGAGACCTTACCACTAAGTCAATGGGTGGCGGTAAGATCTCAGGCCCCAAATGGATGTACGCCAATTTTCATTTTGCCGCACATTCATTTTTGGCCAAACAAAAGAGGCTTTTTTGCAGGTGTGCTGGAAAATGAACCTTGCGCACCAGCGCAGGCCACTTTTTGGCGCACCTTAGTAAAAGGACCCCTATGAGCAGATAAATGACCATCCTAAGTTATCCAGATAAATTACCTGGAGATCGGACTAAATATTACCACTATCTGAATAAGTTCTGGTGCCGACCATCTTATCCAGATATTTAGCACTGGCCACTTTCCAGACAGTAGTGCTGAATACCAGTATCTGAATATTTTTGACAACTTGAGCCACTGTTTAAAAAAAATGCTGATTGCATATTGACCTGGTAATTTACTAGTTCTCAAATTCTGTAATTGCACCTTAAGTTGTGCATGCTAATTTGGCCACACAGTCAAATTACGCACACAACTTAATTGCTTAACATGCCAATCAGCTCTGATAATTGGTACTTAACAACTGTGGATTTTTCCCAAGTCCAATTAGTAGTGGTTTATGGACTTGTCCTTTAGGAAACCGTCAGTTTAACCCTTTACGCCTGTGGATACCAAATTATTCAGCCCGGACTCAGCCCTTTTATATGAAACTACAAGGCAAACAGAAAGCAAAACATGAACCCGTTCTTTTTACACCTCAAGAAACAGCTAATCTTATGGCCCTTGTAAAGGATGTTATGCTTTCCTCACCATTGGCAACCATTGATGTCTCTCAGGATGTGCACCTTTGGGTCGTGCATACTGAGAATACCTGGTCTTGCCTGATCACTCAAGAACATGATGACCTTGCTTGTGGTTATCTCTCGGGTACTTTTTCACCTGTCGAAAGAGCTTTTGCTACTTGTGAGAAAGGCCTTGTTGCCGCCAGCACGGCTGTTACAAAATTATACAGCTACATTCCTCACCTTCCGGTGATTCTTCACACGTCCCATGATGTAAAATATCTGTTGGATAAACAGATCAGTCACATGACTGTCTGCCGGTTACAAAAGTATCAAGTGCTTTTGTTCAGTGTAGTGCACTCTATTCACCCATTAACTTTAACTGATCTTCAACGCCTGGATCCATTACTCACTGTAACAGAGACAGCACAGAATGCTATTTTTCCCCATGAGTGCACGACCCGATTATCTGTCCCTGAATCACTCCATCTGTATTCAGAAATCTTGCAAAGTGGCGAGGTTTGGTTTACAGATGGTTCTCAGCAAAACGGAGTTGCCGGTTTTGCCGCCCTCCGTTATACACCAGAAGAAGATATTCTGGATCCTATACAATTCAGGTTACCTGATTCATTCACAGCCCAAACCGCAGAACTTGCAGCAGTTCTGTATGTGTTACTGTTTAAAGCACTACACTCAGATTTGAGCATTGTCACCGACTCAGACTATGTATTCACTTCCTTGCATTCCCATGTTCGCAAATGGAACCAGAGGGGTATGATCTCCTCTACCGGGCAACCCCTAAGTCACTTACCTTTGTGGACTGCACTTTTTGAAGCACTGGAGAAGCGCCATCAAAAAGGCCTTCGCACCAGTATCTCCTGGATTAAAGCACATCAAGAGACAGTTTTCTCTTTTGCCATTAATGGTAACCATGCTGCAGATGAACTAGCCCGTGAAGTCACTTCCTTTTCCAATCTTCCTACTATATCCACTTGCGATGTTACACTTCCTGTACTCGCGTCCGAAGCGCCTCTATTTGAGACACCCCCTTCTACTCCCTCGGGTTCCACACCCTCTGAATCCTCCTCCCCTGACATCCCACCTGCTTTCAACACCCCTCCTGTCATCACCTCCCTGCTGTCTCCTGAATCTGAGCCCCCTGTAACGTCCCCTCCCTCAGAATCCTTAATCTCAGACTTCTCCACTACCCTCACTTCCTCCCTTTCACAAGCAGAACTCACTTTGTGGAAGCAGGCAGGATGTTTCCTAAATCCGAATGGAATTTGGACCCATCCCAATGGGCAATTATGTATTTCACAGCATGTTTTATCTCTTCTTTTGCATGCCCTCCACTACCCCTTACATTTAAATGCTACTACACTGTATGATCAATTATCTTCCAGATTATGGGCTCCCCAAATGATGCTCATGTGTCACACCGTAGTTCATAATTGTTACAAATGTTTTCTGTACACACCTAAACGAGGACCTGTTATTCCTTCAGGTCATTTACCTGTTGTCCAGGGACCTGGCCAACATTGGTATATCGATTTCACAGATATGCAGACGCCCGTTCGTGGTAAACGGTATCTGCTTGTCTGCGTGGACGCTTTCTCGAAGTGGGTGGAAGCTTTCCCTTGCTCTAGAGAAACCGCCCAAACGATGGCACAATCACTATGCACTGAAATTATTCCTCGATTTGGGATTCCTGGCAAAATTACCACAGATAATGGTACCCACTTTGTAAATGAACTGTTGCAGAACCTTCTTCCTGCACTCGGCATTACTCACAGAACTGTGTGTGTTTACAAACCCACCAGTAATGGTCTGGTTGAACGATACAATGGCTTGCTCAAAACAAAAATGCGTCAGCTTATGGCAAATGGAATAAAGAATTGGCTTGATGCCCTCCCTTTGGCACTATTATCTCTCCGTGCCACTCCATCCTCTTCCCTTAAACTGACGCCGTTCCAATTATGTACAGGTCGCCAGATGCGACTCATACCTGGCAATCCAGACACTCAAGTACCCGATCAATACTCAGTATATTGGGATATCTTACAGACTATTGTAAGTTCTCTGTCCTCAATTCCACAGGCCATTTCGGACAGAAGAGGGGATTGTGATGCCGATAGATCCCCCCCTTATAAAGTGGGCGATCTGGTGCACCGGCGTTATTACACGCACAAGACCTGGCGAGATCCGATCTACGTTGGGCCCTTCAAGATAGAAGCCCTGTCAGCCACAGCTGCAAAGCTGGAGGACCACACATCCTGGGTCCATCTGAAAGATATACGAGCTTATCCAAATACCCCATCAGGTCTCCTGGATGTTTCCATTGATGTTCCCAGCACAGCAGTCACTGGAGAGACCAGTCCCACCACGAACCCCATCACCACCGCCACTGAGCCCGAGACCACCGACCCCGCACCCAACACTTTTTAATCATCTTGATCAACTTGACCAAAGACTTAACCACCTTACCCCCTCTCCTGAATCACACCTCCTTGATCTGGCTGACATTATTATCCAAGCCTTCGCAGAATCTCCAGAGTCACCATCTGAACAAGTGTGACTCTGAACAGGTATCTGATACAAATTCCCATTGGTCCAAAGACTTGGATGACAATTATCTGGAAGCCGACACCGGAACCAGCGCTCGTCCAAGTGTTGCCTCTGCTGTAACGGTGTTACATCAGTACACCCTCTTCTTCTGCTTCCCATCTGCCAGACTGTTTGCTGTTGGACTCGTGTGCATGATCATACTGTGTATAGGTTTGATTTTGTTTCTCACTACCTTGTTTCCCTATACTGCTGACAGCAACCTCTTTGATCTTTGGATCACACTTATAGCCTTTCCCACTGGCAACGTTACCTTGCCAGCCGGAAACGCTACGGTACTTGCAACTACTTCAGTACTTGCGACTACCCCAGCAATACTTGCAACTACTTCTGTATTTGCATCCACACCTACTACAGCATCTTACACAAAACTCCAACAGTACACCACAATCACACGCCCGTTTGGATATAGCCCCCCCCCAGACGATCTCAAAGATCAGCCCCGCTGCCACCAGTCAACCCACCCCCACGACAGACTTTTCAGCTGGCAATCCTCCAGATCCTATTGAAACCTCTGCAACTACTCCTTTCCTCACTGATCCTCCTGTTTTGTATTCTACAACTGTTCCCAATCCTATCAGTAGCTCGGTCCATATTGTCCCCAATCGT
Source organism: Microcaecilia unicolor (assembly GCF_901765095.1). Classification (NCBI taxonomy): domain Eukaryota; kingdom Metazoa; phylum Chordata; class Amphibia; order Gymnophiona; family Siphonopidae; genus Microcaecilia; species Microcaecilia unicolor. Next base: position 164,676,564 of record NC_044041.1, read on the forward strand.
ACAACTACTTTTGAGGATAATATTGCCTTGCTTGAATTACGACCCACCCCTCCTCTTTATTCTTTGGTTCCTGCTAGTGACGCTCCTCCTCCCACACATACTACTTTAGTCACGTCAAACATCACCGTCCCAGCCACTCGTCCTCCCAGATAGCTCAACACGCCTAAGTGACCATCAATATATGTCCCAGAATTTACCAGACACTCCGCCTTCTCCACCTGATTCTCCCCCACCGTCGCCTTTAAATTTAGGTGCACACTTGATCCCTGAACCCCCAGAATATCTAAGACAATTAATTCATCCTCATTGGGACCCTGCTCCAGAAGACGATACAAATTGGGACCCCTTCACCCGATACCACACACTGTGTGAACCTTTGTTTGACAGTTGGACATTAGGTCCTAGCCGTACGGTTACACACACTCAGTTACTGTTTGGAGGAATCTTAGGCTTACAAATTGAACAAACAGACGACCTCCTAATCAGGCCACAAACTGGTGACATTGTAGATTTTTGGGTAATTACATACGCTGTACTGGGCACTGACTGGATTCCCTTCCTGTTTATCAGAGAGGTTGGATTGAGACCTTTGGAAGTATATGGTATTTTCCAAATCCCAGATCCTACTGAAATAGGGGCTATTAGAATTTACCCCCCATACCCAAATACCTGTTGCTAAAACCCTTGGGATAAATTTGTCGCTCTCCTTAATCAGTAGCCGTTACTTACCTTTCGTACAATTGGGATACAGTGCCTCATTATGAAAACTACCAACATGAAGTGCTTAGCCCTCCTGTTGTGTGTGCTCACCACACCCATGATACATGGAACACAGTACCTAGCAAATTTTCAAGAACAATTTACAACCACTTATGAAATAACATTACCCCCTACCAAGGACACAACCACTATCACCCTTGATGTGTGTGCTTACACAATGTGTGGGGAACATCCTGTGCAGCAATATTTGTCAGCTTTTGAAGTATACCTGTGTCCCTTCCCCAATTGTGGAAGTTGGGCACAAGTATGGTGGTATACAGGTTCATGGGTTCCCTACTCAGGTACTGAGATTCCAGATCTAAAAAGGAGCATTTCCATCATGAAATTGCGAGTCACTGGCCTCTGCCAAATGACCAAATGTAATCCAGTGGCTATCACTTTTAGAGGAGTAACGGATGTTACATACAGAACTTATTCCATAGGAATTGATGCCACAGGTAGAGACCCCATTGGAAAATTCAAGATTGTTCCACCCCCAGCCCAACCTACAGCGACCAATCCTTTAGTGCCGACAAAGATCCCAGAAATAAAAATTCCTTACCAGATTGTACCAATTAATAATTCTAAAGATTTAGTGGCACTGGAAACAGGATTTGGAGAGACAAACCTATGGCTCGAATGGGCACATTATACTACAGAGAGTTTGAATGTCTCTAATTGTTATTTTTGTTCCCATGCAAGAGCTGAACCAACAGTTGTTCCTTTCCCCTTAGATCTCCAAAATGATCCAGATGGATTTTGGTGTATGTTGCAGTTATTGCAGGTTAAAGAGGACATAAATCAGTCTTGTCAACATCTTGACGAGCACCACCCCTACTTACCCCCTCGGATGAGGGTCCCACCTGCATTCAGGATTCCAAATCCTGCTACCAAATATCATACATGTCTGGAACGATATGGGGTGAAAAAGACACGGTTTTTAGGAAACTTAACCAATTGTAACACAACCTTAGGAAATGGGACTCTGAAAAATCTGAACCTAACACGGTTCTCACAAGCTAGAGCAGACATATGGTGGTACTGTGGAGCCCGCACTATCCGCCATACACTTCCTAACAATTGGACAGGCAGATGTGCCTTAGTCAAATTGGTCATTCCCATCATTATAGCATCCTTGCCTCCTCCTCATAGCAGCTCTTCCTCACGAGTGAAGAGAAATGCAATGCCTGGATCTTTTGATGATCGGGTCTATATAGATGCTATTGGAGTTCCAAGAGGGGTTCCTGATGAGTTTAAAGCCAGAAACCAGATAGCTGCAGGATTTGAATCAGTTTTCTTTTGGTGGGCGACTATCAATAAGAATCTTGACTGGATCAACTATATATATTACAATCAGCAGAGATTTGTGAACTACACTAGGGATGCAGTTCAAGGAATTACAACACAATTAGACGCCACTAGCCGGATGACGTTGGAAAATAGATTAGTTCTTGACCAACTTCTAGCAGCGGATGGAGGGGTGTGTCAAAAGATAGGCACCCAGTGTTGCACCTTTATCCCCAACAATACAGCTCCAGATGGATCAATTACCAGAGCTTTAGAAGGCTTAACCTCACTGTCGCAAGAATTGGCAGAGAACTCTGGTGTTGATACATCCTGGACAGGTTGGATGGATAGAGCTTTTGGTAAATGGAAAACATTTATCATTTCAGCTGCCACGACTATAATCATAGTGGTAGCAATTTTTGTTCTAGTAGGATGTTGCATAATCCCTTGTGCTAGAGGCTTAGTAGAACGCTTAATTGAAACCGCAATAATGAAAAAGACAGTAGCGGGACAGTATACCCTGCACGAAAACCTCCTTCCCAACACCACAGGAGATAACCCATTGGACTATCTCCCTTTAGGAAGGACCAATCGCTATGCAACTGTTAGAGACACTGGAGAGATGTCTGCAACTGTATAATCAGATAATAGCGCACAGGGATATAATGTAACCATATAAAGCTGTATAAGATGATGTGATCAATTGTGCAAATCTATGCAAATGTATAATTAAGATATAATCAGTATATAACCAATGATTTTGTGATTTATAACAATATAAATATATTGACATACATAAGATTAAGATAGAACCTGCATATTAAAAGGTTGAAGAAAAATTATATTGTAGTAACCATAAGTGTTAGTGGGATTGACATAATTGAAGTACTGCCAAGATGATACTTTCAAACCGAAAACGAAACAAATTGTACCAGTTGACCTTAAGACTCAGATAATTTTATGGCCTCATAGAATACCTTCTGGAATGGATGGTACCAAGGTACGTTAACCCTGGTGTCACCCTATGGGATAGGGTGAAGAGGGGAATGTTAATATATGGCCTAGCTTTAAGGCTACCACTGGAATAGTGATGGCCAAAGCTATGCAGCCAAGAACAACGAGAAAAAATACTGACTAGGCCAAAGAACAAGCAAGTGAATTAATATTTGAGAATCTGCAAAGAGCAGGTCTGAACAATGAGTCCTGATACAAACTGGTACAACTTTTAAATCAAATATAGCACCTGTAATGAAAGATCAGATGAATAAAATGGAGCTTATTAGTTTTGGTATACAATGATACAGAGGTAATACAGAGTTCATGAGATGGTATGAAAGGTATGAAAAGTATGAAAAGTATTGCAGTCGGAAGATGTGAAACTGTTATCTCAACGCTTCCCAAAACATGTTGATAATTAGCAGTAGCTGAGAACGGAAGGAGGTGGGCACATCAGATAGCAGACCGCGTGGGAAAGTATGATCTCAGAAAGTGAGAAAGATTAGGAGCAAGGTATCTCACCATTCACTTCTATGGAGAGGATAGAGTATAAAAGATGGGAGATTTTGGCTTAGTTTGAGAGTCTTCTCCGAAGCTTCTGTCAGACGGCGAAGCCCTGTGCGGCTGAAACCAGAATCTGATGTCTGTATTTGTATCAACTTGAAGACCTGTGTTTGGGTAAGAAATAAAATGTATCTATCTATCTAAACCTATCTCTGTCTTTATTTTTATTGATTCTATCTTCTCTTTACCTTACATTTAGCCTACAAGGTAGATCATATACAAGTGACACTCAGTCTTTGCAGAAACTTAGACAGATGTTTAATAAGATTTATGTGGGAACATAAATGGCCCAGAGTATATCTAGATCCAGAAAACAAACAGAAAGCAGTAATTATGGGAATTAGTTTTCAATTACGGCTCCTAATGCCACCCCAGAATAGACCTTGTGATTGGGTGACAATGGAGGTCAGAGAAACTATACAGAATCTGTTATATGAAATAAGTACCTTTAGTCCCCCGTATGACAGAGTCAGAAAGAGGTCTATAAGAAGAGGTAATTAAAAACACAACCAATTATTGGCACTAATTGACTTTAATTAGTATTTACATGCACAACTTTCTAGGCGTTTTCTATAACATGGTGAACATAAGTTCTATTGCATGCAGCTGAAAAGGGGACATGACCATGGGCGTGGAATGGGCAGGTCGTGGGCATTTCAAAAAACTATGCGCACTATTATAGAATGCACCTTATTTGTACCTAAGTTAGACACTGGTACTGAGGCCTGGTTTTAGGTGGCCTAAATTGGTACACCTAAATTTTAGTCACAAGAATGGCCGCTAAGCATAATCTATAAACTACATCTAACTTTAGGCGTAGTTTATAGAATCGTGCTAAGCACATGGTTTTTTGGTGCCAATTTTTAAGGTGCCATTTATAGAATTTGGCCTTGGTGAATTATAAAGTTCAAATGTTGAACTTCACAGGGAAAGAAAACTTTAAGGGGCCCTTTTACTTAGCTATGGTAAGCACTAATGTGTGTGATCACAGTTTAAAATGTGCGCTCAGGCATCCCGTGGTAGTTTTGGGATCAACGCACGCTTCCCACGTGCTATAAAGTAGAATTTCTTTTTTTGCATTGGGGGTGTTTCTGCACAGTTACCAATTAGCATGTGGTTAGCACCTGAGACCTTACCGCCTAGAAAATAGGTGTTGGTAAGTACTCAAATGCTAATGGGAAAATTAGTTCGTGACCATTAATGGGAATAATGGAAAATGGGGCCACTTTACTGCCACGCTAAAAGTGGCCTCAGCACGCAGGAAAGGCCCATGCTGGAGATAGTGCTAGCTACTTTTTAGCACTGCTTAGTAAAAGGGCCCCTAAATCCTTTCCTTCTAGGAACTCTTAGTCCACTTATCTTCTTGTCCGCAATGTATCTTCCGCTGACCAAATTCTACTGGGTAATTTTTGTTATATAACCTCTGTCCCTTCCTTCTGTTTCCTTTGTTATAACAACAAATATTCATTAAAATTGTTTCATTTCATGTCAGTTAATTACCATATATTGTAAACAACCTTGAAAATAATTGTTGAAAGGCTGTATAGCAAATACAACAAAATAAATAACAATAAATAAATTTGAACGCTATAGTATCCTACCAACAAGAAAGACATGGAGAAGGGCCATGGATAACTAGTAAAAGCACATATCAACACGAGGTAGATACAGCACCATTCATGGATGTTTGTGAAGAACTTACAGGACTGAAAGTGGACAAAGCCAGATAATACCCTCTCTCACAGAGAAAATAATAGAAGGAAGCTGTCAAATAGTGAAACATATGTCATCCTGTAATATGATGATAATAGCCACGAAAAAGACACACCTTCCAGAAAAACTGCTGGTTGCTAATGTACTAGCTAAACCAGAAGAAGGTCGAGTGCCAGTTCGTATTCTGAATGCTGGATTAAAGGATATTGTAATTCCACCAAGAACTAAAATTGCAGAGGTTCATAAGCCATATGAAATAATTTCACCTAATAAATTACATATTACATCAGTTGGGGAAACTGAGTTTTTTATTGGGAAAGTTGCTTCCTTGCAAGTGAATAGTGAGATATTATTGGATGAAATCCCTCCAGTAAAAGTAAATTGGGATGCTCTTAGTTCTGAAGAAGGAATGTAATTAAGAGAATTGCTGATCAAACACAAGAGAGTATTTTCCGTAGACAATACTGATCTTGGATATACTGATCTGATAACACATGAGATCAAGACCGGTAACGCATCTCCTTTTAAGTTGCCGTACTGAAGAGTGTTGCCACACATCTTTAAAGAATTCAAGGATCATGTTCATGAACTAGTGAATCAAGGCATATTGAGAAAAAGTAATAGTCCTTGGGCTTCTCCTGCTGTGGTGTTGAGAAAACCAGATGGTACACTGAGATTTTGCGTTGATTATAGAAAACTGAATTCCCTCACTATCAAAGATGCATATCCACTTCCCCGTATTGATGAGGCATTAGATGCTCTAGGACATGCTTCATTATTTTCTTCTCTTGATCTTACATCTGGTTATTTTCAATTGGGCATGAAGCCAGAGGATATGCAAAAGACAGCAGTTACCACACCTTTTGGCTTATTCGAATGGACCCGTATGCCTTTCGGGTTGTGCAATGCTCCAGCGAGTTTTCAAAGAATTATGGAAATGATTTTAGGAGAATATGTCTTTGAAATATTACTTTTATATCTAGATGACATCTTAATCTATTCCTCAACTTTTGATCAGCACCTGGAGAGGCTGGACAAAGTTTTCACTCGGTTAAGTTGTTAGACTTGCTGCCCACATTCGCCACGAATTAATATGTTACAAGAAATTCTACCCACTTCTCCAGCAATTAATATGTTGGAAGAAATGAGTTATTTTGGGGAAAATAGCTCGAGAGCAACTCGCTACTGTTTATAATTTAAGAGCAAGCGCTGTATTTATAAGTTTTAGGATATTAATTTCTCCACCAATCACCAAAGGTGATAATTGCAATAAATTAAATATATTAAGTATATATATATTCAGAACACAAAGAGACCGTATTTTTAGATTCAAAAAAGATTGATTTAATATACAATTTCACACGAGAGGTAGGTTTTTAAGAGGAATCTTTACAGGTAATCTGTGCTTAAAATAGAACAAAGTAGCAGGTCTAGATCAACTTACAAGTCCTTGTTACAAGCATGCTGTGGTCCAGCAGGACTGATGAGCACATGTTGAGGACAGGAGGCATCAGCAGATCCCAAGAGAGCAGCAGGTCCCAAGAGGAGGAGGTTCCAAGAGAGCAAGCTGGGCTGTTTCCAGGCCTTTTATAATGTTAGCAGAGAAGCATGGTGTGTGCATGTCTTGGATATTTTGCAAGGCATTATGGTTAATGTAGTCTGTTCACATGACCACATTATAAGTCCTTCTTTCTGCAGATGTCCTGGCGTCCATTTGTCTGATAGATGATTGAGCTTCTTTTGTCTGATAGATGGGCTTCTGAGTCTGAGTAATAGGTGGAGTTTCACTGTCTTTTGTTGCTGTAGCCTCTGTGATTGATTCTTTGGATAGGTGTTGATGGGCTTAGGTAACCACCCAGGCTAGTAGTTTTCCAGTGGAGAGGGGGGAAGTAAAGTCTTTGCAGCTGTATATTTTATATGATTTGGATCTGATCCAGCAAAACCAATAACTCTGAGAATTAAACTTACATCATGCTACATATTTCAGTAATAAACTGATACCGTTACATTCCCTCTCTTGGCTCCGAGTGAAAATAAATTTTTAATATATTGGAATGAGGAGCCATAAAATGAACTATAAAAGCTAAAATTAAAAAAAACAACTCTAACTTAGTACAGTAGCATAATTTCAAAAGAACAATAGCAAAGGTACTGAACTGTTTACATGGGCATGTGTATTGGGAGAGGTGAATCTTTTAATAATGGACATTGAACAGACTGGACCGTGCAGGTATTTTTCCTGCCGTCATCTACTATGTCACATCACTATGAATCTTGGAATATGTCCTTAGCTGGGATATGACTGTTATAAGCAAAAAGATTCATCATTATTACTTTGTTTGCTCATGACTTACATTTAGGTAGCTAGGGTTAAGTTTTCTGTGGTCAGTTTCATTAGACTTCCATTCAGTCAGGTGGCAGAGTATGGCTTTGCTCTGGTTTAAAATAGGATTGCAAGTACACTTTATATGACTTCAGCCACACAAGCATCATTTTGCTCTATTTCCAGAGACCACCTCTTTTTGTGTCACCTGCTCAGGGGCATAGGCTGCTCCCAAGTTTGTGCCACAGGATATCTTACCCAGTATGCTAGCCAAAATCAATAGCATGAGAGTGCGCAATTGACCAATTTACCACCGCAATGGGGTGGAACAATCTATTCAGTCATATTTTCAGCGTTTGACATTCCAAGGAAAAATATTCTATGAATGTTTCCTAACACTGTGAATGTTTCCCTATATTCTCTATTTCAGAGGCTAACTGAGGTATTCACAGCAGTGATACATAAGCAAGGGTGTAAATGTGGAGCTATTATACTACTGTTTCATTAGAAACAAGAAAGACATATGTAGGCAATTATAATAATTTCCTAGGTTACTATTACACACAAAATAATTATTCTATCAATCCTATGCAATAATATTTACTTAATCATTGACCAAATTAAAAAAAAAAAACAGAGTCATGGTATAGTGCCATGAACTACCTTTCAGAGAGAAACTTTTTATTTTTCAGAGAGAAACCTTTTATGGGTAATGAGTGTGGTAAAAGGTTACCATATTTATCTGCTTTAGCAGTGTTTAATGTTGCACTTTAATAGACAATACTCATGTGTTTAATGTTGTAAAGAATTTAGAAAAGATATGTTAATTTTGCTTTGCACACAGCCAATATTTCATTCCAGGGAGAGACATTGTGTGCGTCCTGGCTGTAATGTAGAATAAACTAAAAAGGTCAGAAACATTCCCTGTACTGATTGTACCTGATAGATCATGTAAAGAGAAACCTTTGCTCATATTTTCAAATATACACCTGTGAATATATAACCTTAGATAGCAATTGGTAGAACTTAATATATGTCTGTAGCTTGTATAATAATCTTTTCTGTAGCTTGCCTGCCAGTGAAAATGGTCTCTCTTTTTTTTTTTCTTGGGCAAGGACATGGTACAATGTGAACTAATGGAAGGACTGTTAGTAGGGAGGGTCTATGAATGTCTGTTTATAGTTCTCTGTGTACCCCGTAACATAAAACAAACATATAAACATGGAGACCACATGACAAACAAACAAAGAGCTCTATTAGGCCTTTAGGTCTCTGATCGTCCATTCCAGATCCAGGGTTGAGCTTAACCTGTAAGTAGAAAAGAAGAAGACAGAAGCAACGTACGCGGCATCCATCTTGGATTGCCAAAGCAGTTTCATTCTTTCAGAATCATTTCTTATGCATACAATAAGCAAAAATTAGCAAATATTAATAGTAATTAGAAAGGCGCACTATCTCATAAGTAGAACAGGCATCGAGATAGCCATGTATGCATTAATTCCTAGCACCATAAAATCTTAGATTTAATCTTAGATTTACACTCGAACTCTGAAAAAGACAGAAAAACACATTATACATTAATTTAGCAGGTCACATGGCTCTCCGGTTCTGGTAGGGGTTCCCTCTCTTGGTTCACAGTTCCTTCTCAGGGTCTTAGATCACGGCATACAAGCTGAATATAGCTTAGGCTTTAGTTTCTTTTCTATAAAGGTAAGCATATCTTGTTAATTCACATTAAAGCACAATATTAAGTTTCAGCTCCAGCGGGAGTTACTCATTATAAGGAGGCATTTTTAAAACTTCTTACCCAGTATTTTGGTTTCAACTCCAGTAGGAGTCACTCATCAGAAAAAAAACATTTCTAAACTTTATACAATATTATATCAAAAACAAATTACAACAGAAGCTATCACAGAGAGACATTTTAAATCTGACTTATTGCAAAGAGACATTACTAAATCTTAAATGTTCAAAAGAACAATAGAAGCTATATTTTTTAATTAAAAGAACAATAGAAGCTACATCTTTAATTCTTATCAGTGTTACAAAGGGCCATTGCAAAAACTTTTTCTATATTCCTGTCACCGCAGAAGCCCACATGAGTGCTCGGGACACCTAGTGTTATTTGGAAAAACAATCAGGTGTACTTCTTTAGCTGAGATATGTGTACCCATTTTGTCTTTCCCTGTGGAAAGCTGATCTGATATACCACTGGGGATATACGGTTGGATACTGTATAAGGGCCATTCCAACCTGCAGAGAGGGCATGGTCCCGTTTTCCCTTGAAGAGCTTACGGTACATTACCTGAGAACCTACTTCAAAGAGGGGGCTGATAGCGGAATGTAGACTTTTAGATTGAGCTGCTTTCTCCAGGGCTTGAGTGACTCTGGCTTGCAGAGTGGTTTTATCCTCTACTAGTTGTTTAATATATTGTACAAAAGTAGGGTCTGTCTCATCATCATTTGGGTCCTGATTGATATAGTCACTAGAAATTAGGAGTGGCATAGTGTGTCCAAACAGTATCTGATAAGGGGTTACATGTGAATTCAGGCGGGATGTACTGCGTATGGATGCTAGTATCAAAGGCAATTTCTGAGCCCAATCTTTGCCTGTTGAATTTACAACCTTTCTGAGGGCCTCTTTTATGGTCCTGTTCATTCTCTCTACCTGCCCAGAACTCTGTGGGTGATATGGAACATGAAGCTTGTGTTTTATATTTAGGGCTTGTAACAGGACTGTGAAAATCTCACCCACAAATGCTGGTCCACGATCTGAGTCGATGATTTGAGGAGTGCCAAACCTGCAAATTACCTCAGAGAACAGTTTATTAGCAGCAGTCTGTGCAGTATGATTTTTACAAGGAAATGCTTCCACCCAGCCACTAAAAGCATCAACAATAACTAGAAGGTATTTGTATCCCTCTCTGGTCACTGGTAAATTGTCTATGAAATCAATTTGTAACCGGTGCCAGGGTCCTACCCTTCTCTGATGTAAAAGTGGTGTTGGTTTAGTCTGTCCTGCTTTAACTTGTGCACATTGTAGGCAGCCGCCTACCCAATCCTCCACTTCCTTTCTCATTCCTGGCCATGATGCCATGGCTTTAAGGCGACTGAGGGTTCCTTCTACTCCCTCATGCAAATATGAGTGGGCTAAACAAATCAGCTCTTGTCTAAATATTTGATCTGGTATATGCTCAGAAGTATCTTTACCAGATCTAGTGACAGCAGAAATCTGAGAAGCCAACATGTCTACCTGATGGTTAAAAGAAGCTTCAAGGGAATGGTGGGGGTCCTGGTGTGATTTAACATGACGTATCATTAATTTACCTGGATGACACTGTAACCAATTCCCAATCCATTTCCACAATTGTCCTTGCTGCAAGGGCTTGCCATCAGCAGTGCAGAAATCATTACGAGACCACTGACTCAGCCACCCTAAACAGGCTTGTACTACATAATCACTATCGCTGTATATCATTAAAGGGTGCGTTATGAGGCACTCATGAGATATATTAGTGTCTATGTGTGGACATGTGTGAGTCAATACAGCCTGGACAGCTAATACTTCTGCGTTCTGAGCTGAGGAATGACTATCAGATGTACCTTTTAGGACTTCCTGGTCTATGCTGAGGGCTGCATACTGAGTATATCGTATACCTTTGTCCCAAAAGGAGGACCCATCCGTAAACCAAATGTTTCTAGGTGGTACTAAAGTCTTAGCCTCCTCTACAGGGGGCGCTGAGGGACATTGCAGGGGAGATTGCAGATTCTCTTGATAAGGGCAAGAGTGATTGGACCCAGTTTCAATCAGTGCATGGGCTAAAAGGCTTGGACTTTTCTGGATTTCAAATTGAACCCTTTTGTTCATTAAAACTAGGGTCCATTGTGCTAGTCTTGTGTTTGAAATGTGTGAGCCAGTAAGGGCACCTGAAATTATATACTTGAGGGGAGTGTGACCTGAGCAAATAGAGATTTGGGCCTCTCCACAGAGGTGCTGGAATGTCTGAACTGCCCAAACAGCAGCTAGACATTCTCTTTCACATTCAGTGTACCTGCTCTCCACATCAGTCAGTTTACGTGATTCATATGCCACAGGGCAAAGTTTTCCCTGTTGATTACGCTGGAGAAGGACCGCAGCTAAAGCAGTCTCAGTTGTGGCTAACTTGATGGTGAAGCTTTTAGCAGGGTCTGGATATATTAGTGCTGGAGCCTGTGCTGCAGCAGTTTTCAATCTAGACAGTGCTCTCTCATGCTCTTCAGTCCATTCCCAGTGACTTTTCTTTTTCAGGAGCCTATACAGGGGGCTTGCAATATCAGAGTACTGATAAATATAGGAGCGGAGGAAGTTGAACCCCCCTAACAGGACTCGCAAGGAATGGACATCGTGGGGAGCTGGTGCTTCCAGCAAGGCACGTACCTTACGGGTATCAGCTTGCCTCCCATCATTTCCCACTATGGTCCCTAGATACTGAACTGACTGTTGGACCAATTGAGCTTTACCCAGATTCACCTTGAAACCTGTTTCCTGAATTAAAGCAAGGACTCTTTCTGTGCGACCCTGAACTTCCTCTCTGTCAGAACCCACAATCAAAATGTCTAATGGAGGGGCTGATGGGGCTACCATGTGTGTTAGTGACAGACAGGCGGCTATGGCTTCTTCCTTTTCAGAGGGGGGCTCTTCCCTGTTTGCTGAGAGAACCTGCAGCACCCGCGCGGTAAGAACATCAAGGGGTTGTTGGTCCCAGTATGCCATGTTCTCACCATGAGTTTTTAAAATGCTAACCGCTTGCCTGCGAGTTTCATTATCTACATATATAGGAGCGGATTTTTTTCTTAAAGGTTTACCTTTATGGGAGCTTCGGTCAGAATGCAGCCCAGGTGGTGCATTCTTGGGTTGGGGAGCTGGATGCCGTGAGGGGGCCTGGGGGGCCTGCTCTTGGTATGGAGCTAGATCAGGGTATAAAGTGGGTACAGCTGCCGCCACTGGATGTACTGCATAAGGCTGATACCTTTGTACATTTCTGGCTTTCAGGCACAAATTCCTAGCAGAGGCAGGCTCACCTGGGGCCCAAGAACAGAGAGCTCTTGCAATAGTAGGATGCATGCCCTGACAAATTTCTCTCAACCTCTCATCATCTACTTTTACATCTAGTAGATCTCCTGGGATCTGCCTTCTGGAATCTCTTCCTTCCACTTCCCCTGTCATAATTAGTAAAATAATTGCCCTCCTTACATAATCTTCAATACCCTCATTTTTGCCCTGCTGGACATATGTATTTAAGATCTTGAACGTTCTCATGCCAAAGGACACACTTGCAGCGATTGCCAAATTTAGCAAAGAGAAACCCCTTTGTCTTGCCAATTGAATAGCTCCCTCCATCTGTTCTGCAAATTCAGGTTTGATACAGAGACGGATCACTTTAATTAATTCCTCTGTATCAATCCTCCCTTCCTGTTCTAATTTCCATAATGCCACGCAAGCTTGGGGGAACTTGTCAGGGTCTATCTTGCCTATTTGTCTGGCTATCACTTCTATATCTGTCTGTGAGAGGGGCTGGGAACTGATCGTCTGGATGAGTCCACCCGGTAGCTGTCTAGCCTCAGATACTTTTAACACGGCTGAAACAGGCATGGCTGTGGCTGTATTTGGAGGGGCACATGGAAGGCCTGAGATAGCTGATATCTGCACATGAGAATCCTGTATTTTTTCAGTGTTATTCTCACCTATAGGGGACGTCTGCAGTATTAGCTCTCTGGTTAGTTGTTTTAAGCCTGGGACCTGATTTGCTTGCATTTCTAAAGCTAAAATTTGGTTTTTCATTTGATTTTCCTGAGCTTGCTGATGTTCTATCTGCTGCCTAGAAGAGTCCAATTGATAATTTAAGCACCTATTCATTGTGAGCAAGAAATCCTTTTCTGTGCCTACCTGCTTGCATTCTTTCTCTTTAGCTAGTAATTTATCGTTCAATTCTGCATGCTCTTTTAAGGCTTTCTCACACATGGCCCACATTAACCAAGAGCATGCAGAAATTCTCTTGCTCCCTTCCTTAATTGAATATAAATTGCAATATTTTTCGAATTTGCTCTCCATATCAGAGATGCTACTAATGTCCTCCACTACGCTAGGGGTCCATGGATTGGGGCCCGAGGATTCTATGCATCGCTTAAGCACAGTGGGGTTATGTACACCTAGAATAGTGTGTTTCTCTGTGTGTATGTCTTCCTCAGAATTATCTGCAAAATTAGTTTTTATTTTATGCCAGAGCATGCCTAAAATTTTTGTTATACAGTACATAAGGTACATAATTGCGTAAGTACTTAAGTATTGGCACGCTGGCAGGGACCAAATGTCCATTACGCGCAACATCTCAAGTAGTGCCCTGAAAACCTTATCAATTTATCAATCGGAAATTTAATTAATGAAACCTGATACTCAGTTCTCTATAAAGCGCAAAATACAAAAATATAATTTAAGAACACTGCTATTTCATTCTAATTGCACAGAATACCTGCCCCCGTTCTGCACCAATTAATATGTTAGACTTGCTGCCCACATTCGCCACGAATTAATATGTTACAAGAAATTCTACCCACTTCTCCAGCAATTAATATGTTGGAAGAAATGAGTTATTTTGGGGAAAATAGCTCGAGAGCAACTCGCTACTGTTTATAATTTAAGAGCAAGCGCTGTATTTATAAGTTTTAGGATATTAATTTCTCCACCAATCACCAAAGGTGATAATTGCAATAAATTAAATATATTAAGTATATATATATTCAGAACACAAAGAGACCGTATTTTTAGATTCAAAAAAGATTGATTTAATATACAATTTCACACGAGAGGTAGGTTTTTAAGAGGAATCTTTACAGGTAATCTGTGCTTAAAATAGAACAAAGTAGCAGGTCTAGATCAACTTACAAGTCCTTGTTACAAGCATGCTGTGGTCCAGCAGGACTGATGAGCACATGTTGAGGACAGGAGGCATCAGCAGATCCCAAGAGAGCAGCAGGTCCCAAGAGGAGGAGGTTCCAAGAGAGCAAGCTGGGCTGTTTCCAGGCCTTTTATAATGTTAGCAGAGAAGCATGGTGTGTGCATGTCTTGGATATTTTGCAAGGCATTATGGTTAATGTAGTCTGTTCACATGACCACATTATAAGTCCTTCTTTCTGCAGATGTCCTGGCGTCCATTTGTCTGATAGATGATTGAGCTTCTTTTGTCTGATAGATGGGCTTCTGAGTCTGAGTAATAGGTGGAGTTTCACTGTCTTTTGTTGCTGTAGCCTCTGTGATTGATTCTTTGGATAGGTGTTGATGGGCTTAGGTAACCACCCAGGCTAGTAGTTTTCCAGTGAAGAGGGGGGAAGTAAAGTCTTTGCAGCTGTATATTTTATATGATTTGGATCTGATCCAGCAAAACCAATAACTCTGAGAATTAAACTTACATCATGCTACATATTTCAGTAATAAACTGATACCGTTACAAAGTGACTACATCCCCAGATAATATGACAGCTCAGAGAAGTTCTAGTGGGTCCCCTGAATCAGTAGTGTAGCCAGGAATTTTTAACAAGTTTCCCACAGCCTCCCATCCCCTTCCTTAGTACCTTAAAATCACCTGTGCTCCAGTCTTTGCCTAAGTAGCGGCGGTGGCACTCATAGGCTGCCTGCAGCCTGGGCTGAGACTTCTCTCTGAACCGTCCCGCCCTTCACAAAATAGGAAGTTACATCAGAAGTGGCAGGGCGGTTCAGAGAGAAAGTCATGGTGCAGGCCGCAGGCAGCCTATGAGTGCTGCTGCTGCTGCCCAGGTGAAGACTGAAGTAGAGATGATTTTAAGGCACAGGCGGACGGGTGGACAGGTACTCAACACATGCACCATGAATAAATGTGCCACTGCCCTGAATATTATGTTTAACAGATCTCTGGAGATAGGAGAAGTCCCATATAATTGGCGAAAGGAAGATGTAATCCATCTTCACAAAAGTGGCAACAGGAAAACAGGATGCTGGGCTTGATGGACCTTCGGTCTGTCCCAGTATGGCAATGCTTATGTTCTTAAAAAGGTGAGAAACTACTGGCAGGTAAGCCTCACCTCAGTAGTGAGAAAAGTGACAGAAATGCTGCTGAAGCAAAGGCTAGTAAGGTTTTAGAGTTCAGTGGGTTGCATGATCCAAGCAACCTGATTTCACCTGAGGCAGATCATGTCAAAGAAATCTGATTGATCTCTTTGGCTGGGAGACTAGAGAACTAAATGAAGGCATATGCTAGATATGGTGTACTTGGATTTCAGCAAAGCCTTTGATATGGTTCCTCATAGACTGCCTGTAAGCAAAGTGATCAGCCTGTGGATGGATTCCAAGATGGTCAACTGGATAAAAAATTGGTTGACTGACAGATGAGTGTTGAGGTACAGTACATGTTGTTAATTCAGAAGAAAGACAAGTGAGTAGTAAAGTGCACTGTTTATAGAATCCGGGGGCAGGTACACAGATGAATGACCAGAATATTGGCATATACATGCATGCGGGCATCTGTGTGCACATACAGGCATAAATGCCAAAATTCTGGCCAACAGCTATTCTATAAAAAATAACCTAAATGTGATGGCACCTACTTTGAAGGAGGGTGTGCACATGGGTGGGGCAGCACATAATTAATTGTGCAAAAATAGAAAGATGGAAAAAATCCACTAAACATACTCACAGTGTAACTTACTAAAAAAGAATTAATGGAAACCGAAGAACTTAAACTACTTTAATTGAAGGGAGAAAATAGCTCATCTGGCCACCCGCAATTACTTTTTTTTTTGCTTTCAGGCTCATAAATGTCTGCTCAAACTGGCCCCTTTGTAATCATAGGTCAAAAACTCCCAATGCAATATTACATACAACATTTTTTCTAATTTTCTACCATTTATAAACTTCTTCAAAATGAACTGATAATGTGCATTACTATTCAAAATCACGTGACTGGTATGTTTGCCATGAATTGGTGATTGTCAGTACTGTTTGTACCTTTGTTTTGCATATTTCTCATTTGGAATTTTTGTTCAGTAGAGCCCCAGGCATTTATACACAATGTCCAGCGATGCTTGCAGCAGTATCTGAATATCCCTTGAAGAAGCCGTTGTTGAAACAGAGATCCCCGTTGGGATTAGGTTTTCAAAGTAAGTGCTGCAAATCTTGTGATATAATAATGCCTTGTGATTCAGCTTTAAAAGACAAGTGCTGCAAATTTTGAGATATAATAGTGCCTTGAAGCTTTGGTGACGTGATTTTGCATATTATCAATTAATTTTTTAAGTTTAAAAATGGTAGAAAATTGGAAATGTTTCTGTATGTAACATTGCATTAGGGGTTTTCAACCTATGATTACAAAGGGGCCAGTTTGAGCAGACATTTATGAGCCTGAAGGCAAAAAGAAAATCATTGTGGTTTCCCAGATGAGGTCTTTTTCCTCATCAGCTAAAATAGTTTAAGGTATTCAGTTTCCATTAATTCTTTTTAGTGAGTTACTCTCAGGGCACATAATTACACACACAAATTTTAGAATACTCTGATTTACACACGTTTTCACAATTTTGGTGCAAGCATTTCTGCTCTGTGACTGGCATAAGTGCTTGCACCTAAATTATATGCATGTTGTTTTAAATTGACCTCTTTTAGACCCCTTCTGGACTTTTCCAAATGGGGAGGGGAACATCTTAAGTTCATCCAGAAGATTCTTTATAGTTTCCCTCCAATCCCAGGGTGGTTGGTTCTGGGGAGGCATCAGAAGGCGTAATTCAAAACTGATCCCCATGACCTCTGCTTTCTGCCTTTCTGGATCTAGGTGTATTCTGGGCCATTTATGTTCCCACATATAGTCTATTTGAATCTATCAGTATTTTGTGCACAAAATGAGTGTCTGGTGTGGGTTTAGTTTAGTTTGTAAAATAAGTGACAGGTAAGGAATACTTGAAAATGAAGACAGAGATAGGTTTCAGATAGAAGGCATTTATTCTTACCAAAGTTTCAAAGTAGTACAGACATCGGACAGATTCTGGGTTCAATGGCACAGCGCTCTGCCGTCTGAGAAGTGTTGGGGACGACTCCGAAATTAAGCCCAAATCACCCTTCTTTTATACTCTCTTCTCTCAATAGAAGTCTATGGCTGGACCTATTTTGGGACCTGTTTTTTTTCAACTATTTCTCAATTTCTGTGGTTAAACTGTCGTGTCCTGCCATCTGTTGTTCTGTACCCAACTCTTTCCGTTCCAGCTATTGCAAGTTATTTCGCAATTTCCTCTTTTGTCAACATGTTTTTCTCTTCTGCCAGAACATCTTATTCTTAGCATTTCAGTTTCACTTCCCCTTTTTCTATTATCTTATGATCTAAGTTTCATCTTATAGAAAGACAAACTCCATTTTAATAAGTGCTACATTCAATTTGTACCTGATTTTGTTCTATAAGGCCATTAGTAGGTTATCAGGCCTAGGCAGTGCTTTTCAGCTGTACAAAGCTATGTAGTTTGGCCTGCCACTATTCCAGTGGATAGATCTTAGGGTAGAACACATATTAACTTGCAGGAAAAGCAAGTCCATGCTCAGCCAGTCATAGATTTTTAAACCTAGCTGGTATTTTTACAGCCTGAGTCCTAAAATCTGGCCTTCCACCCTTTCGGTGGGCATCCAGTGAGGGCCTCTTGCTGTAGTATAATTATACATTCCCCACTTGTCACCCCCTCTGGAGAGGGGTGACACAAAGCTCGTCAAGCTTGTCATCATCCATTCCAGAAGGTGGTAAGCTATCAAACGAGAGGGGGAGTTTTGGTCTTACAAATTGTTAGAAGGTATGGTGCAAGATAGGAAACTTCATTCTCAGGTGATATATTATTTGGGCATATGGAATTCCCTTTATATTACTCAATCCCTTGGGCCTTAATCTTGATGTTACCCCTCTTGAGGCTAACTCAAACTTGTAGTGAGAGAGGTTTTATGAATGGGACAAATCCATGAGTTCATCTGCAAAATCTCATGAAGTATAGGTATGTGGGTAATAGCAATTTCAGGTGGATCATACTAATAAATACTTTCAGGTCTTGCTATGACTTCTATTGCATCTGTTGCATAGTACATGGGGAGATAATCTAATGTATCTATCTCAGTGGTCCTCGGAAGGAACAGTGGTTTTGATTAAGCATTGTTATGGTGGCTCAACAAATATATGGTTAGTACTCAGATTGCAGGCTGTTTTAGGTTGTAGGTATTCAGAATCCTTAAACAAGTATGAGGTTGTCATATCCAGCAAAAAGGGTCAATCCTAGGAAAATTTATATTAACAAAGGTCATGCATGGATATTGACATATGCATAATGACCTGGAAGTATGGGAAGCATTTTATATATCCGTTACCCCACTTGGAGCTTAGTCAAACCTACAGAAAGACATGCAGCTTAAGTAAGCCTATACCAAAGTTAAACAATTGCATAACAGGTTGATACAAGCAGGGTTTACACCTGCATTACATAAACAGAAATAACGGGGAAACTCTTAGAAAAACAATTAGAACAATAAAGGAAATAATAGGAAAATAAAAATAAAACCTTTTCAATATATATAGACAGGATTGCTGCTAAACTGGAAAATAAAACAAAATATGAATCTATAATGTCCATAAACAGCAACAGTTAATCTCAAATGAAGTATCAGTTCTGAACTCTCTTTCATCGATCATGGTTGAGGCGGTGGAAGCGCTGAAGAATCTGGACGGAGATCTGGAAGATCTAACAGGGCTGGATTTTCATGGTTGGCCTGCTGAAGGAAGTGGCTGGTCTTGAGATGGTTAGGCTGGTAACATCAGGTTCTGCGACTGAGTAAACACGTATATCTTTCACATGGACCCAAGACTTGTGGTCCAGTAGTTTGCAAGGTGTAAAGATCATTGCCACAACCTTAGGGGATCTAACATCATTTGGGCCTGGATAGATCTTGAAGACGTATTTATGGTGTACAAACTTGGATCTTTCCATGTCTTTATTCTAGGCATATACCATCAAGTCCATCAAGAGTCAGAGGCTGGCAAAGGAATAAGCAAAATAACTGTATGCCTGAATGATACATTGCTATATCTTGGTGGGCATAATCAGTGTGAATTGAATAAGCAAAAATAATATATAAATGTCAAGAGAAATGAAAGACAATGTAAACATGGAGAAATCAGTGCTAATTAAGTGCAAAAACAAAAGGGAAACCATAAGGGTTAAATAATGAAAAGCCAATTTTCATAAATAGCAATAGTATATATAAAATTATATCTCCTGTTTGGTAGGGGTCAATTGCAACCCTCTTAATACTAGAAATTGGGATGTGCATAATATATCCCCACTTCTGGCTTGCATAACGTGCGAGACAGATTGGTAATTTTAACGAACACATGATCAAAATAACAATGGTTAAGTATATGGAACAAAAAAAGTACAAAAACTAACAATAAAAATTTAGAGATGATGGTAAATGTTCAAGTTATTGATGTATGGAGGGCAATGTGTTGCCATCTATCGCCAATAGATATGGAATCTTCACCTGCGATGACTAACATTCACCAAGGGTTGAGCCCTCAGCTGCAGGAGGCCAGCAGGACTTATAAGTTAGATGATTCAAAAAGAAGGGTAGAGGCCAAATTTTCTTGCAACTTCAGTAAGTGGAGAGCCTGTCTCTTTTGTTCATGGACCAATTGATGCATCTGTTGAAACTCACGCTCAATAATGTCTCGTTTCTGAAACCAGGTAATGTTGGGGTCTGTGCATCTGTCTTTTAATTTAGCGATTCTTTGCTGTAACATAACCTTCAGATCGGATACATTATCGGGTAGCTGTTCTTTGCTAGCAGTCGTCTCCTCGGTGAGGGACGTCAACGGGATTCCTGTATCCATCTGGGGAAAGGCAAAACTTAAACAGACCATTAGTGCAATTTATGTGGTAAACTTATTGAATGAAGTCATCCTGCTAGGAGGCGGGCCGTAAGTATAAATGGGGTCCAGGAAGGAGGCATGGAAAAAAACAAAGCATCGAGAATGAAAAAATTAAAAAAAAATTAAAAAAAATTAAAAAAGATTAAAATATTTAAAAAAAAGCACCCTGAAGGGTGTAGGATAAAAATAGGCTTAAAAGAAAAAATAAAAATAAAACAAAATATGATATATCTGAATTGTAACAAGGCATATTCAGATGGCAATGCAAGAAAAAGGTTCCTTGAAAAAGACAAATGAAAAAAACATTCAAAAGTGCAGACACCAGTGATTGACCTCACATAGAGTTTAAGTAACCTTTTTCAATCAGTCAAAGAAGTAGGGAAAAGCATATCGCTTTAAGACAAAGCCACCACGTGGTAAGAATTAGTTGAAGCAAGGTGTTAGTTAAATACACAAAGCATAAATTCCAGGACCGCTGCACACAAATAATGTACACCAGCTCTTCTCACAATCACTCACAGTGAAAGACAGAGAGATAAAAAGAGTAATAGTTGCTGTTTTGAATAGAAAGGAATCAGAAAGTGGAGTGTATAATTTTCCTAATTTATGTCTGAAAGCTTCACCAATTCTCAGTCCAAGAATACTATAAAATCTATGATCAGCGCAAAATGCTCCCCCAAATGGCCAGTTCAAGGGAATATTTCTCGCATTTATTCCATATAATCGGATAATGGTTATTTAATATTTTGCTTTCTTGGACAAGGAAATAATGAAAAGCCTTCAGATATCACACATACCATAGAGAGATTTCAAAAATGAAGGCTTTATATTCATGAAAAAATTAAAGAAGTGAATGTCACATCAATTTAAACAGCATAACAGTTAAAGCAGAATACATTTTAAAAATGTGCAATACACAGCTTTTATTAAAAAGGGATCCCGTATAAAGTAAAATGGCATAAATAAGTCAGTTCAGGTATACATATAGAAAACATAAAATGAACATCCTCTGGGGATCGCTCATCCCTGCAGTTGATAAGAACTCCCCAGGGAAGGTATGCAGAGAAATAAATAAATAACTTGCTGACTCAGTTAGGTCATTTGTATGATATCATAAATATACACTTGAAATTAAACCAGGAGAAATATAAAATAAAAACATGTTACCTGTAATAGAAACAGAAACATCACAGCAACACATATACAGATAAATGGTTTCTGGATACTAAATGAGGAGCTGAGTGGTATGAGTAACTGAGAGCAACAAAATCAAATCGTGTTCGGATTACGCCTAGTCATTATGGGGTGGGTAATATTGATCCCTAAATCTGTGGTCACTGCGGATGGTGTTGATCCGGGTTCCATAAAGGGAATGACTGCCGTTCAGGGGGATTTTGACGGATCTGCGATTTTCTAAATCTATATGGCTGTGTCTGAAGACATTCAGCAGCATAATGACCGTATTGTTGGCAGCGATAACAGAGCACATCAGGATAGCGATCAGGGCTAGGCCAGGAACGATAGTCTCGTTGTCGCCTAGTATCTCCAAGAGGGCCCCTTGGGGGACCTCGCTGGGGTTGAGAGCGACGACCTCTTTCTTCAGGGTAATCAATTCTACGGTCTGGGCGGTAGGGCCGTGGGCCCTGATTTCGGGTGTTATTGTCATAGCGTTGATCAGCATACATAACAATAACAGGGGGAGAAGTGTTAGGAGTATTGGTATTGGTGTCAGAGCTCTTAGAGGCTCTTTTCTCTTTGAGATCTTCAGTCTGTAGCACCTCCAAGTTAGTGTGTACTGTCTTACGATGTTGGGCTTCATGTTGCTTGCTTTTAATAAGTCGTCTGCAATGATGAAGGATGTGTTCACGAATTTTAGGCCATTTTTCTAATTGGAGACCCACGGTGTTCTCTAACTTAAGTTTAATTTCTGAAGGTAAGGTTCCCTTCAGTAAATGGTAGAATACTGGGAGGGCATTATCAGAGTCAAATTTTTCCTCTGTTTCTTCCTTATAGAGGTCTTGGAGTCTGAGTAAATAGGCCTCAATAGGCTCTGAATCCATTTCCCATCTTTGGGAAGTGATAACCGAAAAGTCTTTAAGGGTCGGATACATGGTCCGGATTTCCTGGAATACTTTTGTCTGAATTTCAGTCAAAGGATTACCATCATACTGAGTATCTGTAACAAATTTTGCATAGCCCGATTGAGTAAATATGTCAGTGACACTAGCGTGTGGGGTTCTGCCCAGGAGCGCTTTTATATCGCCGACTGATAGAGTAGTCCCCAGGGTTATGTCCTGTAATTTCTTTAACCAGCGGTTACCTCCCTGTGCAATATCCGGGAGCTGTAGTATGAGGCTATTCAATTCAACAGCTGAAAGTGGGGTGTATTCCGTATGAGGGACACCACCTGACATTTTATTCAGCAGGGGAAAAAGTTTCACTGATTTAAGGAGATCAATCGAGGTGGTTGGGGGAAACTGATTCTCATACTTTTTCCAAACCTGAAGACCTTGGATTAGATAAAGGGTTGTTTTCTGATCCCAATGGGGATCGGGGTGGTCATAAATAAGATCTCTTACAAGTGAAAGCTTGTCTGATCGTAAAGATCCTTCACGTGGGAAGAGGGCGGACTGGGGCTGGAGCGCCTCAGACCATCCTGCAAGGTTATCAACCCATGGTTGGACATAATGCCATGAATTCTCATGCAAAGCCACATATTGGGCAGGTGTGTTAGGTGGACCAGATAGGATGGGTTCTGTACTGATATTCAGTCTTGTAGGGTGTTGGGGACTGTCAATGACTGCAAGGCAGCGGCTAGATCCTTCATCAGTAAGATAACTGTGAGGATCGCGCTGTCTAGTATGATGAGAAATAGCATCATGTTGTTGGGGTATCTGGGGTATTTCGGATTTTGATGTAGCAGATGCAATAGTGTCAGGGGGTGCCAACATGGATTTACGTAGGGAACGAAGTCCTTCTGAAACGTATACGAGATCATCTCCTATAGTGGCTAAGGTGAGGCCGGGTGACGGTAGACAGCCTGCACCTGAAGGGACTGGCGTGTCAAGGGGGAGGGGCTTGGGTAGGTCAAGGTGAGAAGAATCTCCTTCCATCGAGGAGGAGAAACTTAGTATCGGGGGGGGTTCGTTTCGAATATCCATCAAATCTGTTTTAATTGGAAGTTGTTGTTTTAAAACTTCCCATGCTTCTTCTAATGGGGAAGATATTACTTTTGGTAGATCCCCAGTACCTGGTTTGGCTGGAAGTATGAGAGGACGGCGGAGAAGAGCCAGATCCTCTGCTAATTGGGGAATTTTTCCCTGGGGTGTGCGCCCAATTGCTCCCATCTAGGAGGAGTAGAACACTCAGGTTCTAGAGTAGGCATGGAAGAGTTCACTGGAACCGGGGGTGCTTTAAGGAAACCCCGATCATAGAGTTCCTGACAAATAGTCCGTGCCTGTGTAGCAGGACTACATGGAATGAAACCCATTTGTCGTAATTGGGACAGGATAGACTGTAGGGGTTCAGCGGGCAAGGGACCAGTTTGGACAGAGGAGTCAAAATGTAGTGGTGGAGGTGATGTTTGAGTTGTGTGCCCCATATATGGGTAGGTAGTCGTTTGGGTGGTCATGTGTGAGGTCAATCCTGATCCTAGCCCAGGATAGATGGAGGTTTGGGCAGCCACGTCAATTTGACTGTTAGTAGGGTGCTGGATGGTGGCCAGAACCGATGGGTTCGGGACACAAGGATATTGCTCAATAATGGGTGGGGGTATCTCAATCTCATAGCCTCCAATAGTACGATATACATGAGGCGGTGGTGGGGTTAGCGTCTGGGTTGTTACTTGCATCGTTGGAGCGGAGGTAACAGTGGGTAATTGGGCCGAAGTCAGGGCTACTGGTTGGGCCACTGGGATTGTTGAAGGGGTTAAAGGCGTCTGAGTTTGTACTGACCCCTGAGATATTGGAATTGGGTCCTTTGGTGATGAGGGAAGAGATAGATCAACTACCCCGGCAATGTGTACGGTAGTAGGTGGGTCAAATATCATAGGAGCGGGAGGTACCGCAGGCAGCGAGGGTATCACTGTCTGAGATCCTTGAGATAAGGGGGTCTGTGTCTGAGATCCCTGAGAAATCTGTAGCTGAGGTTTATCACAATATCCTGGGGGTATTGGTGTATATCCCACTGCACATGGTAGAAGCTTGGTAGTACCTGCAGCGGTAGCAGCATCATAGGGTGGTGGGGCAGTAGGTATTATTGCCTCTTGGTAAGGGGCTTGATCGCAATCAGACTTCGCTAGGGCTCTGTCATGCTGGTTTTGTGCAATAAGTATAAATTTATTAATAGCAGCTAAATGCTTATCCCTAGATTTTCCTGTTTTGTTGGATTCATTATAGCAGACCAAGGCTTGGAGCTTACCCTGATCGAATGAGCCCTTTGGTGGCCAATCCAATCCCGGGTCTTTAGCAGACCAAACGGTATGCCAGGTTTGAC
The DNA here is from genome assembly GCF_901765095.1 of Microcaecilia unicolor. Lineage (NCBI taxonomy): Eukaryota > Metazoa > Chordata > Amphibia > Gymnophiona > Siphonopidae > Microcaecilia > Microcaecilia unicolor. The sequence goes on from NC_044041.1 coordinate 164,701,653, forward strand.
ATAAACGGGAAAGTTCTTTTCTATCAGCGGGGAAAAAGTTGAGAACTCTTTCCAGGGGGCTAGTGGAGGACTGAGTGGACATAATGGAATTAAAAATAAGGGGAAAACAATCCACATAGGTGTGCAGTGTAAAATGGCAAAAGAAATCTCAAGTTGGATCCTAGTTCAAAGAATCATAATACGTGCCTCTATAAATATATATAAAAAAAATGTGCAAAGGGAAATTATTTAAACGAAAACATGCATCATGCGTACAGAAAACACCTTTATACTCACGCGTCTTCAAGAGCGTCCCAGAAATGGAACCTAAAATATAAATTACTAATTGGCGGAAAGCTCAATGCTTTTGCCGCAGGTTATATTAACAAAGAAATGATAGCCTTGAACATGAGAATAGTGCAAGAGTCAGTTGTGTCACTTACTATATATATCCTACTCTAAAAATACTGCCCTCCAGAGTATGCTTCTATAGAAATTGACCATGGGATAACACTCGCCATGAATTTTGACATGGGATAACACTCGCCATGTGATGGGACTACACTCGCCTGGGATCGCACATGGGATAACACTCGCCATGAATTTGGATATGGGATAACACTCGCCATATTGAAAACCCCAAAAGTGGGGGAAGCAAAAACTCCAAAAAAAAGATTTTAGCAAACAGCGAAAATAAGTTCTCTAAAATTAAAGGGCAGCGATCTAATTGGTTTTCGCCGGTTAGAAATATGGGAATACACTCGCCATATATGGGAATACACTCGCCATTTTGTCGCTAACCCCCAATAGATGCTTAAATATTCGTCTAGAAGAGAACAAAAATTTAGGGCCCCAGTCAACCTGTCTAAATTTGCAACTAAAGGATTTTAGACGTCTCTGTATATCCCCAGCGCGCATCTGTACCGGTAACTTCTATATGGGCAATAGTCCAATTCAGTGAATGCAGGCCATTCCGAAAATAGAATGGGGTTCTGCTTAAAATCTAATAATTGCGATACCGTCATCCACCTTCGATGGATGTAAGCCCCAGGCATCGATATCAAACCCAATAGTTATAGCGTGACACTGGTATATAAGAAAGTATAGTATGTTCCAGGGAAAAGCCCCTGAAAATTACTATAGAAGTGGTAGAAAAATAGAGAGAAAAACGAAATATTCCAAGGCAAAACAAAACAAATGTAAGCTCTTCGGGGAAGGCACAGTCACAAAAAAGTCATTAGTTGGAACACATTAGCCAGAACTAAAAATGCCAAAGACATCACTTGTCATGCAGCAATGGAAAATAGAATTTTCCATCCAACAAGCCAGTGAAAGGAAACACCGATTTCAACAAAAGGCAAGAAAATGTATATTAACAAAGACATATTAAATATAAGAGAAGCATATAAATCAATAAATTTTGAAACAGGACACCAGAATCGTGGTGTAAAGATGACAAGCTCATACCCATAAATATACACTCAGAAAAGGGACATAGTAAATAAAATAAACCCGAATGCAATGGCAGGAAGCTTTTGTGGCTAAACAGGTGAAGGGAAAAAAACAAATTAAAGCATGTGATTCTTACATCAAGAACTTCTAATGATTCGGCATAAAACATACATACCAGTCAGTGACTGAAATGTTATGTCTAAATGATGACAAACAGAACAGCTGCAGCATTAGAAGGAAAGAGAAGGTTGGGTTATAAAGAACCAACAGGAAATAACTGAAGAAGTTAAGCAACGCTGTATTCTCCTGGTACGCAGCCATCATCTTCTCAACCGGAAAGGTAAAACATATTTTATATGCATATCTGTTAAGGTAAAAGCAAAGAAATGCTGCTATATAGTACATAATAGTTCTACTATCATATAAGTTATACAAGGGGTTATCTAACTGTTAATGTAACAATAATCCATTGTAATTTCATGTGACTTTCTGTGTTGCATCCTAGTTCATATCAAACTTGTTATAAAGACTTACACAATTTAACTCTTTATAGAACCATATTATTTAAAAGCGATTGTCATTCTCAGGACGTGGAAATATTCATCCGGAAACATTATAACATAAGTCATTACTGCAAGTGTTTAAAATAAGCCAGTGCAGGCTGTATGCACTCGGAGGACGAAAACCACAACGCAAACGAGGAAGTGCAGTATTTCCTGTAGATAACGTTATAATATAGTCAGGCTCACCGATGATTAAAAAGTATTAAAAAGCATCCTGAAAAAACTAACACGATAGTACGGTGCAGGGGCTGTAGCTTATATTTCTTTTAAACGAGTACGCCATTAAAACAGAGCACAAGAAACCAAAACTATATGAGTATCGGAGATCAAAAGCATATGAGAATATTATCTAAAGGGTGTATAAGATCCCCTCATATCTAGGGCAGTATAATACAAACAGATAGGAAAATAAATGACAAACCTTAAGCATTATTAATTGAAAGTATAACATTGTCCCAAAACAAATTGTGAATTAAAAGGGTGTGATAACAGCTACTAGGACAAGTACAAATTTAAAATTACAACTGAAAATTAAAAAGGAATACATTTCACAGTAGCAACTATACAGGAGCAATTAACAAGGACAAGGCAATAGAATAGCGACTATGAAATAACATTAGTTATATTTTATTTGACACCCAGTGGATTAAACACGCAAAAGCAATAAAAAAGTGAGTAATGCAAACCGGAAGATGGCCGTATACTATGATAGCCAGCCATAAATTATAGTATAAAGTACTGACAGTACATGAAGGAGAAGAGCATGCTTCTGAAGTCCAGATAGCTTAGAAAAACAAGTCACAGAGACAGGGGACAGGAGAATGCTGTATAATGGACAAGAGACCTTTTGCAAGGAGAAAGTATAGGTGGAAGTGAGATAAGTTTAACAGTCTTACAGCCAAAGCTGTGACAGGAGTGAGGGGGTACAGAAAAAGTGACAAATTCACTCTGAGAAGCAGTAACAACGGCAGCTTACTGTCAGGATCGGTGCAGGACTTTTAGGACTTTTAGCAAAGACAAAATACAAAGGTAGAAGACTTAGAGCGTAGTAATAGTTGCATATATAGTGAGTATGACAGAAAGGTGTCGAAAGTGGCAGAGACGGGATTAATGCAGAGAAAAGTAAACCCGGAAGTGTAGCTAAAAGTGGCTACGGGGAAACTATGCACTTATATTCAAAGTCAGATAAATTATCTGTGGTTTCCTGTAGTTTCCGGTAGCTATAGAATTATTTAGAGTCAGATCAAGACTAGCAATCATTTGGAAAAAGCACATAAGTTATTGTTCTGTCCGTTTCCAGCTGTACGGCCCTTGTACTGAAATGCTTTTACAGCTCTGAATATGGTTCCTTAATAAGGCTGTGTTATAAAAACAGTTTTAGTTACTAATAGAAACTTGCATGTTCCTGTTTGACAGAAAGGGTGTTGCAAAGCAGGTTAGAAAAGCAAATTAAAACGTGTCATTCTTTCATCATAAACTTCAAGTTTACAGTATATAACATATTGAATCAAGCAGTCCAAATACAATGCTTAATGATGACGAACAGAACAGGCTTAGCATTTGAGGGAAGGGGGGGTGAAAAGTTACCGTTCTATCCATAGGCAGAAAACACATATCTGTGAATAAGATTCCGTTTCAGCATGGCTAGGAAGTCAGCACAGTCTGAGGAAACATTGTGGTTAAGATATATACGGGTTTACAGAAAATTGTTAAAAGGATTTAATGTTGATGCAGATGTTAAAGGAAAAGGAAAATAAAAACCAGAAGGGAAGTGTGCTTCCTGTGCTTAATTTGAGTTTAGTGCTCACTGCAAGCATCGGACATTACGGCTACTGAAAATAGGACTAAACAGCACATAAAAACTTTATGCTGGTATTTAGTCCTATTTATATAATTAATCAGGATAGGATTTTATCAAATCAAACATATAGAAGTTCTTAGAAACTATTATGTAAGGAAGCAGGGAGTTAATGTGTGAGGAAGTATGACAAATCTAACTACGTTGCTATTTTACTTGCTCAGATAGACCGCCGTAATCATTCTGTGTTCATATAAAAGCTGTCAATTCTACACTTGATACGGCAACTCCTTCAAAGCAAAAAAATGTTTAATGTCTTCTACTGTGTCTTTAAAATAACGGCAATCTAAATTTCATTACTACCAGTATATCACTTGATTCTGTAAAGTAAGGGTTAATTTTTAGTTTCCGGACTAAGGCTTCCTAGACGATTACAACTGAATTTATGTGCTAAGAAGTATTTTGTTTTGGCATTCTCTTGAGCCTTCCTCTGTTATAGAAGCTGAACAATCAAACTTAGCACAATTGAAATGGCTAGGAAAGCAGGAATAAAAAATGAGCAGCATAGCACATGCAGAAAACTATAGTAGGGAGATAGGTTAAACTGGCATAAGGTTAAAAACACCAGCTTCTTAACGGCAAAACAAATTTTGTGGTTTCATATGTAGCTTGCATCCGGAAATGCTACAAGTATAGGAAATGTATGCCTATTAATCATGTCACATAAAGACAATGGTAAAAATCAAATACCGGAGTGAAAACCACCCTCTTTTGACTGGACTAAAGAAACCATAACAGAACAAAAACCTAAGGGGGGGCCACGCATGCAAGTACGGATTATTAGGTAAATGTTCCCTTAATTAATCCTATAAGTAAAAGTAATTAGAAAAACCATTATACAGATGTAGTTTAACTGTAATGGCAGGAAACCAAATCATATTACAAAAGGATGTACCGCAATAGTAACAAAAGGGTTTCAGAGCAAAGCTGTAAAAAGACAGAATCTGAAATGTAAGGGTTTTTGTAACAGAGAGGAAATAGAGAGAGAAAGGAAGCTAAGCGAGCCATGTGTGGTCATACAGAAAAGTCAAGGTTAAAAATGCAGAACCACATTGTGGGTTACGATAAGATCTACCAGTCTGTGTTTTGCAGCATAAAAAATTATAGAGGGAAAACGAAACCCGTCTCTAAGTTCAACTGTTCAAAGTGTCTGAAAACGGGGGAAGGGAAGAAGAAAAGATAATACAGCAATTCACAGAGACAGTGCGGGACAATTTCTTACAAGGTAGAAGCAGAATCGGAGGTTTAAGTGCAGCGCTGAGAAAAAGAGCGCCGGTCTTTTTAGAGGGAGATCACAGCAGTGTATAGGCAGGAAAAGGGGCTGTCAGTAGTTAAGTGCAGAAAAGACACAGACCGGAATGATTTCAGAGAACTGCAGTGAGAAAGAACAGAGATCAGAGTAAGTACAAAGATAGCCAGAATAGGCAAGTGAGACGAAAAGGAGGGGGGCAATAAAAACAGGGCAATTGGGGAGGGCAATCAGGACAGAGAGATATCCTAGTTGAGAGCGCAGGACATACAGGAGGGCAGATGGAGTGTACTGTCCGAGAACTGCAGTGAGCAGTGAATGAAGGCTCGGACAGAGGTAGGAAAGGGAGAAGTTAGGGAGGGGAAGAAGGGCTAAAATCCTGCATCAAGGTACTATAATTCAGTACTAGCCTACATCATGAACCTGACTTTTACAGACTTGGCTATTGTTAGCTCCAATGCAGAGGCTTGGTACTGTGTAAGGCCTCAGAGTCATCCAGTCTGACAAAAGCAAAACAATTTGCACAATAATATCTTTTGTTGATGTATTGTTATCAGCATGGACGTCATTATAGGCCATCTGGACGTCATGTTCCAGAACACCTGGCATGAAGCGTTGGGGAGAAAGGTATAAAGGTGTTATCAGTTAGCTGGAAAGCAAGCTGTTATCTGCCTGTGCCCTGATAATGGCCATCAGCTGGCTCCGAGCCTGCCAACAGAATGAAGGCTTGTTAAACTGTGGCCTGACTGCATAGACTTTCCCAGCTGGGATAGTCCACCTGCTGCCTGAGTTCCTGATCCATCATCATCACTTCATCCAGTGTTCATGAGTGATATCATCTGTCAGGTCTGAACTATTACCTCCTTAGTGCCTGTGAGTGCCTGGGGTATTAGGCATCCTAACATTTCAGGATTAGGGGAGTGTGCACTATCTTAGCTCTCTTGACACCTACCTGATACCCTTTTCCACCATTCTACGTGATTTGGCATGATTCATTGTCTCTGATTACATCTATTATTATTTGCTGCCAGTATAGTACAATAAACAGCTTTATCTTTTTATAATAACATCTGAGAGTTATATCTATCACTCTCAGTATAAAGTATAAGTGTATATAAGCATAGTTGTGGATAGTAGGATTAGGATCACTAGGGTGAGAGGTGAGTTTTGGGTTTGTTTATAATATCCAGAGTGCTTCGAGATGAATTATACCTCTCACTCACTGCCAGACTTTTTGGGGTTTGGTGATTATGTGCTTTGTCCCCACATGTCTAACCTACTATGCTAGTATTTTATAAAGAAAAGTAGGTGTCTATGCCCTCCACAAGACTGGAGTCAACACAGAAGAAAGTGACCACGATGGTAAGAGGTCTCTCTCAGCAAACACAGGAAGAGAGACTGGAGGTCCTAAATCTTTTTCAAATAAAGGGAAGCTCTAGAACTAGAGGACATGATATGACACTACAGGGCAGTAGAGCCAAAAATAACATCAAGAAATCTTTTTTTTTTTGACACAGAAGATGATGAATGCCTGGAATACCCTTCTTAAAGAGGGGGTAGAAGCAAAAATGGTGCAGGAATTCAAAAAAAGGAGTGGGAAATACACAATGGATCCCTAAAATGCAAGAAGATATAAACAAAGCATAGAGCACTTCAACTATAACATGATTTTTGCACTTCAAAGAAATCATAGGGAAAGTAACCCACACTGTACAGGAAGTACAACCCCAACAACACAAGCATGCAGTTCACGGTAGGTTCAACCTCCAACAATTTTCCTAGGTAGACTCAACGGACCATGCTGGCCTTTCTGTGCTGTCATTTGCTGTGTTGTTATATTACTATATGTTATTTCATCAACTTTCTTCAGCATGTAGCTCATCCAGAACCCTGCAAGACACTGTCCTCAATGGGTTCCTTAAACCCAGGAAGACTACATTTTAGCTGTCTGGAGTGGAGGAGTAGCTTAGTGGTTAGAGCACCAGCTTTGACATTCAGAGGTGTCTGGTTCAAATCGCACTGTTGCTCCTCGTGGTCTTGGGCAAGTTATTTAACCCTCCATTGCATCAGGTACAAAATTAGATTATGAGCCCGGCAGGGAAATACCCAGTATACCTGAATGTATTCACCTTGAGCTACTACTGAAAAAGATGTGAGCAAAATCTAAACATCTAATATAATAAAAGGCACCCTCAACGTTCTGAGGACAACGTTCTGAAGTCACTCAGACTCCCAGAACGGTTCGTAAGTTCGTGGTGGTGAAGCCACTGAACGACTTGCTGCCCCGCCCTCGCGTCAAACGTCATGACGTCGAGGGCGGAAAACCAACAGAAAAATGAAAGCAGGGACCGCATCAAGGAAGGGGGAGGAGTAGGGAAACACGCGGAGCGTGTTTCCCTACTCCTCCCCCTGCCAAGGAAACGCTGGCTACCAACCGCGCCGCGCGCCTCAGGTAGCCCCGCCCCGACCGCCCGAGCACCACTCTCCCTCCCTCCCTCCCAAGTTCAGCAACGCGCGACGGCGACGTGGTGGGGGCGCTCCGCCCCAGATGTCAGCGGGTGGGGGGTGCTGCGAGTCCGCTCCCGGCGCTGTCCTGCCTTTAAAACCCAATTTGAAGCGCTGGAATAACAGGCAGCAGCGCCTCGCGTCTGCCCTTCTACTAAAAATCTCTTCCACGACGTCATTGGGCCTTCCCACATTGAGTCCCACCCGCCCTCACGGTAATTGGAAGTTACCTGAGAGGAGGGCGGGACTCAATGTGGGAAGGCCCAATGATGTCGTGGAAGAGATTTTTAGTAGAAGGGCAGACGCGAGGCGCTGCTGCCTGTTACTCCAGTGCTTCAAATTGGGGTTTTTTTTAAGGCAGTGAGGGTGGTGGGCCTGGGCGGCAGGAGAATGGAGCTGGTAGGTGGGGAGGGACTCAGATGGGAGAAGGGTGTGGGGCTCTCAGGTGGGGGGGGAGGGGGTTCTCAAATGGGAAGGAGACTGAGGTGGGAGGGGTTCATGGATGGGAGAAGCAGAAGGGGGTGGGGAGGGGGTTCTTGGATAGTTGAAGGGGACGGGTGGGGAGGGGACTGGGGTTCTCGGATGGGAGAAGGGGACGGATGGGGAGAGGACTGGGATTCTTGAATGGGAGAAGGGGACTGAGGTGGGAGGGGTTCATGGATGGGAGAAGCAGAAGGGGGTGGGGAGGGGGTTCTTGGATAGTTGAAGGGGACGGGTGGGGAGGGGACTGGGGTTCTTGGATGGGAGAGACTGGGGAGGGGGTTCTCGGATGGGAGAAGGGGACGGATGGGGAGAGGACTGGGATTCTTGAATGGGAGAAGGGGACTGAGGTGGGGAGGGGGTTCTTGGATACTTGAAGAGGACGAGTGGGGAGAGGACTGGGGTTTTTGGATGGGAGAGACTGGGGAGGGGGTTCTTGAATGGGAGAAGGAGACTGAGGTGGGGAGGGGGTTCCTGGATGCTTGAAGGGGACGGGTGGGAAGGGCACTGGGGTTTTTGGATGGGAGAGACTGGGGAGGGGGTTCTCGGATTGGAGAAGGGGACGGGTGGGGAGGGGACTGGGGTTTTTGGATGGGAGAGACTGGGGAGGGGTTCTTGAATGAGAGAAGGGGACTGAGGTGGGGAGGGGGTTCAAGGATGGGAGCGCTTCATGAAACCCCATACACACTCACTCTCTCATCTGGCAGCGCTTCCTGTACCCCCTGCCCCCCCCCCCCCCCCCACACACACACACACTCCCTCACTCTGTCATCTGCCATTGCTTCCTGAACCCCCCCCCCCCCACACACACACACACACATACTCACTTACTTTCATCTGGCAGCGCATCCACAATCCCCCACAGCCCTCTTCTTCCAAGCTGAACCCCTCCAACACATCCCCCCCACCCCACACACACACTCTCTCTCTCTCTTCCTCTCCTCCAGCACACCAATTGCTTAGGTGCAGTGGCAGCAATCTCAGACACCAGAGAAAGAGGGGGGCCTGACACCATAGAGAGAGAGAGAGGGAGGGAGGGAGGTATCTCTGTCACACACACACACACTCTCTCTCTCACAGACTATGTGTTTCTGTCTCTCACTCTCATACACTCTATGTCTCACATTGTATCACATTCACTCTCTATGTGTCACACAGTCACTTACATACTCGCTTGGTCTCATACACTCAGTCTCACAGACAATCTGTGCCTCACACACACTCTGATTCACGCACACACTGTATCTGTGTGAAACACACTCTCTCTCTCTCTATCACACTGTGTCTCCCATACGCAATTGCACACACTCTCATTCTCACACACACACTCTCTCACAGACACGCTCACACCCATACTCACTCTCTCTCTCACACACACACTCACACTTTCACTCTCTCTATCACACACAGTCACTCTCGCATACACTCTCCAAAACATACACATTATGAGGAAAACCTTGCTAGCGCCCGTTTCATATGTGTCAGAAACGGGCCTTTTTTACTAGTAAATAAATAATCTCCCCAAAAATGCAGTTCTCTTGGTTATTGCCAAAAGTCTTCTGGCTTTTGAAAAAGGCTTACTGAACGTCCTCCCCCCCATACACTCCACCACTGGTCAAAGGCTTCCAGATTGCCAGTCTTAAGCTACACATCCTCTCACTTACTTTAAGTCTACACTGGTCATAGGTTACCAGAAAAACTCCATGCTGTATGTCCTCTCTCCCAGTTGGGCAGTGGATATCTTGAGCTGGCGTGGCTTGGGCATCCTCATCAGCAACGGTAAGATTTGAAATGTGTGGCTCTCCCAGTTCACCCCTGTGCCCCCCCCCCCCCCCCCCCCCCACAAGGCCTCATTCTGCATCCAAGATCCCACTGGCTCAGGAGCCCTGTGATCCCTCTTGTCAGTATGGCAGAAAAGAGGAAAAACAAGCTTCCCTCCACATCACTTTCATTTATAACTTCCATTACTTCATTAACAGTTTCCCCAGGCCAGTCCCAGTGGTGAGAGAGAACAACAAAACCATTCACCACTTTCTATTACATTGCACATAGAGGAAAGGCAAGCGGCTGTCCTGCTTAAATAATCACACAGAAGAGGTCAACTGCACGGAAGACATACTGAAGCTCATACTGTAATTACTAGAAGACTTTGTGACACGAGCCACATTAAATTTGCAAGATCAGAGAGCATGGAGGTTCTTGAACCAATAATGAGATAATGTAAAGAGCAATTAGGAGAAAATATCAGCTTTGTAGAGATGAAAATGTTTTTCATTCAAGCTCCAAAAATAGCGGCAGATGTCAGATCAAAAGAAACACAGTACAATATCTTGTAAAATTACTCTCTATGTGAACTATGTAACAGGTCACCTCTGTGTGAAGGCCATGAAGGTTTTTATTTTCAGGCAACTCTGCCCATGCTCCATCCAACTCTCCCCTCCCCCCTCCCCCACCCCCGCAAACTCGTCTACTGTAAAGTCAAGTAAGCACCTTATTGCATCACATTCATTTTTACATATAACATTATTTTATAAGTGTTTTAAACATGTATAGTAGGATATATGCACAAAAAAATCCTTTATACATTTACTCCCATAAAGGGCAATAATCAGAAGATTTCCAAAAAACATGGCCTGATTATTACTTACCCCACCACAACCAACTGTTGAGTAGGTAAAAGCATCCACCAAGAAAAAAGGGCTGAATTAGGTTTGCATAATGAAATCTCTCTGCACAATTTCTGGCATGCACTCCACATAAATACCTGAAAAAGTACATGTGTTCTGTGTGTAGTTGGGATTTTCTAAAGAATACTTCATAATGAGTTTCCCTTTGAAAATAAGCGTTGTCTTATGGGTACAAAGTATCCACAGGACCACAAACTTCATGGAGTGGCTCATTATCAGAGTCATAATGACCAACTGATGGGGTATGCTATAAAAATAACAAAACCAGACCTCTGCTTTAAGTGCAAAACCAAAAAAGGTTTGTATCTACCCTAAAACATCACCAAATTAGGAATTTAATGGTTGACTGTGCTAAAATTTTAAAAATTCACCACAGTAGAGATTCCTCGGGTTAACTCATTAATTCTATTGGGCATGAAAGAAAATTTGATTCCAGCCTGAATTGGAGGAGGGAGGGGCACCAGAGAGCAAACTACAAGATGGCTGCTTAAGAAGTGAGCTCTCCCAAAGGCATTTCTGGTTTCAGTATTTCCCCTGCCAATAGTTTATAGTTTATTTGGACTTGCTAGACTGCTCTAGCTGCCAGGGCAGAACAGAGTGGTGTACAGGCTACAATCAAATTCAGAAAAGGAAAGGAACATCAGTTAATGACAGTAAAGTTATACACTCATACAGAGCAAGGAAAGGAGAGACATTAGGATAGGGAAGAGGGAATTGAAGATGACCTCAGCTGATGAATTCCATCAGTCTGACCCTTCCTAAGTCTGACTAACGAGCCAGGCTTTTAGGTTAGCTTTAAAATTCTTAAAGGAAGGTTAACTATGGAGAGAGAGTGGGAGATTGTTCCAAATGTGTGGTGAGAGAAAGAAAAAGACCATGCCTGGTTGATTCAGAAACCAAATGCAAGCCCTTTAGTCATGGGAGGAGCTGGCATTTGTAGTGCACTGGTCCCCCTGACATGCCAGGACACCAACCGGGCACCCTAGGGGGCACTGCAGTGGACTTCATAAAATGCTCCCAGGAACATAGCTCCCTTACCTTGTGTGCTGAGCCCCCCAACCCCCCAACCCACTACCCACAACTGTACACCACTACCATAGCCCTTACAGGTGAAGGGGGGCACCTAGATGTGGGTACAATGGGTTTGTGGTGGGTTTTGGAGGGCTCACTGTTTCCTCCACAAACGTAACAGGTAGGGGGATGGGCCTGGGTCCGCCTGCCTGAAGTGCACTGCACCCACTAAAACTGCTCCAGGTACCTGCATACTGCTGTGATGGACCTGAGTATGACATCTGAGGCTGGCATAGAGGCTGGCACGACATATTTTGAAAGATCTTTTTTGAGGGTGGGAGGGGGTTAGTGACCACTGGGGGAGTAAGGGTAGGTCATCCCCGATTCTGTCCGGTGGTCATCTGGTCATTTCGGGCACCTTTTTGTGCCTTGGTCATAAGAAAAATAGGACCAGGTAAAATCGTCCAAGTGCTCATCAGGGATACCCTTTTTTTTCCATTATGGGTTGAGGAAGTCCATGTGTTAGGCACGCCGAAGTCCCGCCTTCACTACACCTCCGATACGCCCCCTTGAACTTTGGCCGTCCCTGTGATGGAAAGCAGTTGGGGACGTCCAAAATCGTTTTCAAGCAAAGAGGGTCAGGAAGAGAATACCAAAAAGAGGACACGAGCCAAAAGAACGCCTGGGTACAGGTGGGCTCATGGCAAGCTTCCTTTAGAGGTGGAAGTCGAAGACGATTATCATCAACAGAACGAAGAGCCTGGGGGGGGGGGGTAAGGAATAAGAATTGAAGAAAGGTAAGATGGAGTACCGGAGTAATGAACCACGTGAGTGAGGATAAGGATTTTGTAGTGAATTTGATAGGATATAGGAAGCCAATGGTGTTGAATAAGGAGGAGAGTGACATGGTCAAATCTGGATGCATGTGAAAGAATACGAATTGCTGTATTTTGGATAGTCTGAAGGCATAAGTGGGTGCTCCTGCATTTGGCATGCCAATGCAGGTTTATGCTACTATTCTATATTGGTACATGGGTGCCCAAATACAGTTACAGATTAGGCATTCCTGGTGTTTCATTAGGGCACCTCCATCTAAGATCATTTTAAAGAATTACATTCTTGGTTTTGGGAATTCAGAGGGACTAGAAGGGTCTGCACCTATTAAATTCATGCAGACTTTACTTCTGCAACTACTGAACATGCAATTTGACAAAGGTTTTGAGACTGAGAGAACACACTGCTCACCTGCGGATATGGTGCATTGGGTGAATTATCTTAGGCCTATGACCCTTCCACTGTGGTGCATGAAATACTGTGTAAAGCCAAATTCTCTGCTTCACTGTGATGACAGGGTAGAAAGTTAAATGGTTCAAGACTTGTGCAAGGCAATGGTGGCCAAGAGGAAGCAGCTGGTCACTTTGCAGGAGCTGTTGAAAAACTGAATACCCGATATCGGCTGTTTTCTATGATCATGCAGGTGACATGATAATGCCACATTTAATTATGAGACTCCTTCGGCCTTAAGGGAATTTATTGCTGAAGTATCTGGAGCTACAATGGAGGTGCACTGAGTACAGACTGTAACATGTTGATTATGTGGTGGCGTTCACACTCTGACTTTCATATTTTGTACTGTAAGGCTTTATGCTAATAATGGGCTATGGTGACCCTGACAGTATTGATTATTTAGCTGACTGTTATGCATCAATGAATCAGGATTCAAACGTGGTCATGCCCCAAATTCCTTGATGGGAGAACACTTCAGTAACAGAGGATATGGTCTTGTCCCATGCCTGTCAGTGTCTTGTCTTGCCCTGCACTGGTTACCAGATCAGGGAATGATTCTGCCAACAGCAATTACAGATCAGATCTGTAATATGTGATTTTTATTTGGGCTTGCTGTACTCAGTTTTGGGCTCCTGACTTTATTAGGGGAAGGAGGTGTGTTTGAACTCCCCTTACCTACACATTTGTTCAGTTTGATAAATTCTTGTGGGGTTTTGTTCCTTTAGGATAAGATCTAATGCTATGAACAGGCGGGGTGTATGTCTGTGAGTGAAGTTGTATGAATTCAATCATAGAGTTCAGGAGCATTATGTGGTGTGTTTTGGTTAGATGGTGTGTGGTGCAGGGGGTTGGTGCACTTACCGTGAGCTCATAGGGCTGAGGGTAATTGGTTGGCAGGATTGTTGATATGCAGCGTGAAGTAAAGGTTTTCAAGTTGTATCATTTTGTGTTGTTATTGTATCATGTAGTGAGGCTTGGGGATATGGTAATTGATTACTGTATGTGACTGGTGTTAGGGATGTGCAGGCAAAAAGTTTCATTATAATTAGTTTCCTGTGCAGGCTTTTTCATTTTGTTTCATTTTGCTTTTATACATTTTATAGGGCACAACAGGACAAGAACAACACTGAAACAACAGGAAACAAGCCCAATGGCAGGGCAAAAATACCCAAGTCAGCTGAGAATTGGTTCCTGTGGGATGGGTTGGCTACCACAAAATTTCAAGATGCAGAATAGCTGCACCTGAAAGATGGCTGCCTTTCAGTCTAAAGGTCAGCGGGCCAAGGTTGGCTTGTACATAACAGTTACTAACAGTGTGTGTGTTGGGAGAGGGGGAAATGCTAAAATTTAACAACATTGGAAAGAAACATGTCATTTTGTGTGTGTGTGTGAGGGGGGGGGGGGTTCCTGTCCTTTGGGGTTATACAGAAATTTAGCTGAGTTCTTCTATTAGCCCTTTATATAGGTGATTGAGAGGGGCATAATCGAACGGAGCCGGCCATATATATGGCCAGCCATCTTCGGGGCCGGCTCCGCATAGGGGCGGTGCCAACCGTATTATCGAAAACATGGCCGGCCATCTTTTCTTTCGATAATACGGTTGGGGCCGGCTAAATCTCAACATTTAGGTCAAATATTAAGATCGCTGGGTTTACAGATGGCCGGCTTCAAAAAAGTGGAAAAAAATCCAAGTGCTCATCAGGGATGTCCTAAATCAAAACTATTTTTGCGTGGCTTTTTCAGTAGTACCAATGGGATTGAACCAGCCACCTCTGGATTACAAGCCCAGTGCTCTAACCACTGACTTAGATGTCCCTCCCTTTTGATTATGCCCCTTCTGGTCTCTCTCAGCCAATCACAGACAGGGGTCTCTCTCAGCCACTCATAGACAGCTAAATGCGCTGTGATTGGCTGAGAGAGACCTGAACAGGCATAATCAAAAGGGAGGGACATCTAAGTAAGTGGAGCTGTGGCCAAATGGTTAGAGTGCTGGTCTTGTAATCCTGAGGTGGCTGGTTCAAATCCCACTACTACAACTGAAAAAGCCAAGCAAAAATAGTTTTGATTTAGAATGTCCCTGACGAGCACTTGGCTTTTTTTTTTTGGGTGGGAGGGGATTGGTGACCACTGGGGGAGTAAGGGGAGGTCATCCCTGATTCCCTCAGATGGTCATTTGGTCAGTTGGGGCTCCTTTTTGAAGTTTGGTCGTGAAATAAAACGGACCAAGTAAAGCTGGCGAAATGCTCGTCAAGCCTGGCTTTTTTTTTCCATTATCGGGCGAAGCCGGCCATCTCGTGAGCACGCCTCTGTCCCGCCCCCATCTCGCCTTCACTACCCTACCGACATGCCCCCTTGAAATTTCACTGGCTCCACAACAGAAAGCAGTTGAAGCCGGGCAAAATCGGCTTTCGATTATACCGATTTGGCCGGTTTCAGGAGATCGCCGGCCATCTTCCGATTTGTGTTGGAAGATGGCCAGCGATCACTTTCAAAAATGAGCTGGTGAGTTAATCTTTCAGTATGTTTACTTTGGGTGGCTCAATCTGTCATAGAATCTCTAGCAGGGACTCCTGAGACTTGAATACTAGACTAGAACAAGACAAGAAAGAAGATTGTTCTTGGTATCCTAGTTCTTGTCTTGTTCTAGTCTAATATTCAAGTCTCAGGAGGACAATACTGAAACACTAAGCAGAAATGCTCAAACCTGTCCTGAGCTGGTTCCTGCTAGACCAATCAGGAAACAGAAACTAAGAGTACCAGAAATATATACATGCTTCCAAGACAGCTCCTCCTGAAAGACAGCTGCTACCTAAGCCAAGTAAGACCAGCTTATGTCTGGTAACTAATAACACTAGAAAAAAAATTGCTGAAGTTCGACACTGCAAAACTTGTAACATGTCTGTGACAGAGCTCTCTTCACTCTACCTTACCTTTAGCCATGGTTAGCCAAGTGCAACTCTTACCTCAAGGGTGAGGAGCTCAAGCAAGAAGTGTCCAGCTACATACAATCTTTCAGCAAACTGATTTGAGCATATGTAAGGTTTTAGTAGTACTATTATATAAGAGAACACTTCACATAAAGCATAGGGTTTGAAAGGTTTGTTCCTGAAACTCAATAGGTCCTACGAATTCATTTTTTCTACAGAACTTACAAAACAACATTCTTAATGTTTTCTACAGAAGTTATGCAAGGTCCAATTTTCAGAGGACACAAAGTTTTCTCAGAAAGTAAAATCTTATTATCGCATACAGCTACCAATCACTTGTTAGATAAGTACATTACTTCAGGCACAACACAAAGTTCTTTGGCTCAGTTCTGAGCTGTATTAGGATAGATATTTTTAGAGGTTTTCTAGCTTGTTGCAGGAGCAGAAGTTGGACCAGATCCCTCTCAGGCGAAAACTCCTCTCTTCCTCTGTGATCTTCTTTGTTGCACCTGCTATTTTTAACTGAATCCAAAAACATAAAAGAAAACCCTATGTATCTACTGCAATGTGCATTCACTGTGTTTTTCCCTCCTGCTGTCACTGTATGTATTCCATCTCTTTCTTTTTGAAAAGAAAAGATAATTGGAATCCCTACCTGGTTTCCCTCCCAAGTTTTCAGTCACTTCAGGTACACCTTGAACCCAGAACTGAGTCAGGACTAGTAGGGATATCTTTTGGTCAGTGAGGTCTTAGCCAGTATTTTGTTGCAGGCAACTGTGTCACTGAAGGCAGGTTTATTTATTTATTTATTATTTATTTACACATTTCTATTCCATCTAAAACTAAACGGATTACAATAAAACATTCATAATAAAACTTCAACAGATAAACCTCATCTGACATCAAACAAGCTAATATATCAGCCCCGTGCCTGCACAAATATTTGTCGTCGATCATTTTTGAAATAATGCCATTTCACTACACAGTCTTAAAGCCCCAGGTAAAGCATTCCAAATTTGCTGTCTAGCAATAGAAAATGCTGCCTTCCAAGTACATGCATATTTCACAGAATGCAAATCTCTAGTTTCCAGCAACATTGCGTGCTCCGACATCAATGCCCGTAAAGGCTGATATACTGAAACAGGATCTTTGAGATGCTGTGAAACAGAAGCAGCATACAAAGTCTGGTAAATCAAACAAGCAATCTTATATAGTACCCTGAATTGAACAGGTAGCCAATGCAATGAGTAGAGCGCAGGAGAGACATGCTCAAATCGAGACATGCCACTCAACAATCGTGCCGCTACATTCTGAATCATCTGCAATGTCTGTATTCTGGGTTTAGCAATACCCAGGTACAGGGCATTGCAGTTTCAATATGAGAGATCACTACACTCTGTCCTACAGACCTAAAGTCACACTTTGGTAACATAGGTTTCAGCCTAGTCAATAAGTGAAGCTGGAAAAAAGCAGATCAAACCACAGACAATTTCTGATCTTGCATAGACAACTGAGAGTCCAAGATCACCCCCAAAACTCTCATCCTATCTTTTACTTCCAAATCAAACTCACCCAACCACACAAACTTACACTGCAACAAAGCCTTATCCCTGTTTTATTCAAATTTAAGATGTCTGTGAGGATGCATCCACCTCAAAACAACCTTCATACATTGATTCATCTTGACAGTTAATCTTGTCATACCTCCCTGCACCGGAAAGAAAATGTGCACATCATCCACATAAATACGAAATTCAACCTGTAAATCTTTGAAAACCTTACCCAGAGATGATATATAGATATTAAACAACAAAGCAGAGAGGGCCGACCCCTGCGGGACCCCTCTAGACTCTGGCAAAATATCAGAGCTCTGTCACTTGCTAAGAATCTGAAAAGACCTCCCCTTTACAAAAGAAAAAAAAAGAAATAATTCCACACATCACCACCTATCCCAAACTCCTTGAACCTAAATAACAATAGATCAACGTCTACCATATCAAAAGCTGCTGACACATCTAAACAAACAAAATAGTAAGAAAAAACCCTCATCAATTCCCTGTCTTATCATATCCAAAGATGACAGCAGCAAAATCTCTACACTATGTCCAGCTCTATAACCAAACGGATGCTCTTCTAAACACTCCACACTAAATTCAACCAATTGTTTTAGAATTATCTTCTCAATCACCTTCAAAACCACAGGGACCACAGAAATGAGCATGTAGTTACCCATCACCGAGACATCAAAGGGCATGTCAAGAAGTATTTTTTCACGGAGAGGGTGGTGGATATGTGGAATGCCCTCCCACGGGAGGTGGTGGAGATGAAAACGGTAACGGAATTCAAACATGTGTGGGATAAACACAAATGAATCCTGTTTAGAAGGAATGGTTCCATGGAATCTTAGCAGAGATTGGGTGGTGACGCTGGTAATTGGGAAACGAAATGGGAGCTGGGTAGACTTCTACAGTCTATGCCCTGATCGTGACTGAATAGATAGGGATGGCTTGGAGTGTAAATTTTAAGGGGCCAACGTTAGCTTCATAGCTTAGTACAAGAACAGTACTGGGCAGACTTCTATGGTCTGTGCCCTGAGAAAGGCAAGGACAAATCAAACTTGGGTATATATATAAAGCAGTGCGTTTTTTTCTAACGTAAAGGTGCTGGTACTCAAATGCCAGGCCACCTTCAGGGGTGAGGTGATCACTGAAGGACCCTCCCCACAATGGTCAGGCCCCCTGCAACCAGTCACAGAATCTATGACAAGGCAGAACTGATGTGTAGGGCCTGAGCTCTTTCACATAAACTTGGGGACCATGGGTCAATTTTAGTAGACAATGAAAAAGGTGCCGGTACTCAGTACCCCCAAGTACCCCCACAAAAAAGCCCTGATATAAAGTATCACATACCATGTAAAATGAGTTTATCTTATTGGGCAGACTGGATGGACTGTACAGGTCTTTATCTGCCATCATTTACTATGTACTATGTTACATCCAGAGGTTCATTTTTTAACAAAGGCTTCACAGTAGAAAGCTTTCTCAGGCACCTTACCCAAAGGTAAGGATTTATTCACAATCTCATTCATAACCAGAGTGACAGTAGGAGCTAAACTAAACTCCTAACAACCAAATGAAAGACTTTGTTGGAGATAGCGAAGCGACAACACTCTCCACCTCCTTTTTAGTATCCAACTGTCACGGTTGTGGCCGTGACCTTATGTTCAGACCTACTGTTTCTCTGTATCTAGCTCTGTGACCTCTCCAGTCTGCTTCATTTCCTATTGTTGTTCTTCCTGTAAGCCAAGCCTCGCTTTGGTCTCCCTGCTTCTACTTCATTTCCTGTTGTTGTTGTTGTTGTTCTTCCTGTTAGCCAAGCCTGGCTTTGGTGTCCCTGCTTCTGCTTCATTTCCTACTTGTGACATTACCAGCCTACTCCTTTATAAGGACACAGGGAGCTTTCCTACGTTGCCTTTGCAAGAGGTCTCTTAATCTTGTGTTACATGTTTAGATCATATCCATGCTTGGCTTTGTTCCTGAGTGTTTTGCTCCTGAAGGTCTGTACTGTGTTTCAATGCTTTCCTTTGTTTCTGTGAGTTTGCTTTTGAATCTTGTTTCCTGAAAGCCTGGCTGTAGTGCCACACCCTATCCTGTATGTATCTGGGATGGTGGTTGGGAGGCGGGGCTAGTGCTGGGCAAGACTTCTATTGTCTGTGCCCTGAAAATGGCTGATACAAATCAAGGTAAGGTATACACAAAAAGTAGCACATATGAGTTTATCTTGTTGGGCAGACTGGATGGATCATGCAGGTATTTTTCTGCCGTCATCTACTTTGTTACTGTGTTTGATTCTACCCTTGGCGCCTACTTTTAGTCTAGCCCTGTTTTTGACTCTTGATATAGTTAAGCTCTGTGTTTAAGCCAATCTCTGTGTTTAGCCAAGCTGTTTCTGTATTCCTTGTTCTGTTTCCTGTGTGTGTGGTTCTTGGCTGTTTATTCTGAGTCTGTAGAAGCCAGCATCATACCTGATTATTTCACTGCTATCCAGCTGTGGGTGCTGGTAAGCACATTGCTTCTTTGTTTGTTTGTCTTCCCTTAGTCTGCTTAATCCTTTGCCTGCCATGTTTGCTTCCTGGCTCTTGAGTTCTGTTTCTGCCAAGTTCTGTTCCTGTGTGTGCTTGAGCCAGGTTCTGCCCCTGCTATGTGTTTGAGCTAGTTTCTGTCCCTGCTTTCTGTCAAGCCATGTCCCTTTCAGTATCCTGTTCCCTGTCAAGCCAAGTCCCTTTCAGACTCCTGTTCCCTGTCAAGCCAAGTCCTGTTCCAGAATCCGATTCCAGCCAAGCCTGTTCCTGCCTTGTGAATTGTCTTGCTTCTGTTATTCTGCTGCTTAGCTCCTGCCCTGTCTTGCCTGTCTAGTTGTGCTTTGTTTTGTCTCTTTCAGTCTAGTCCTGTCCGGATCCAGTTCTTGCCTTGTCCTTGTCTTGCCCTTTTCTGGACCCAGTTTTAATCTACTTCTATGTGTTGCCTTGTCCTGTCTGGGTTCTGTAGGATCGTTATCACAGCTAATAAATTATCTGCGTCCAAGATTCCCCAAACAGAACTATCTGCACACAGACTGCTCAGCACTCGGTCTAGGGGGCGGGAACCTTGGATTAGAGCCTATACAATTCTTCCGAAAGAAAGGAATGCGACTGAAAAAGCAAGCTGGAAAATATATATTATCTTTTATTATATAGATATCATAGATAAGAAAATATAGGTAATGTATACAAAATATAGACACTCTGGCAAAGCTTTGGCTGAATACAAAATTACTGGCTGATAAAAATTACACTCATACGTCACACTACTAAACACTAATTCTTACTGGTTACCAGATAAAATTACACCACTGATCAGACACACTATGTTACGAGGTAGTACAGTTATTAGCAGCTCCTCCTGATCACAAGTATGACGGCACCAGCCTTCTGCTCAGGTAAATACCACTAACTAAACCCAGACTAATAGGCAATAGATCACCGTGTCTCTCACCAAGCTGACCTCAGGGTCGTCTTCCGGGAATGCACGGGACACCTCACAGACTCAAGCTGATATGGCAATGAGTCTTAGTCAGAGCTAGGACTGGAACTCTGCAGCAGACAAGGAGGGCACAGGTCACTCAGTGCAGGTACAGCTGAACCACAATACTTTCCTCCAGATACACAGTTCAGCAGTTGGTGGACCTTATTAGGTCTCACTGGTCTTCTTTCCACCTCCACCTTCTTCCCAGGCTTCCGACTAACTCCTTTCTCGTTCCCGCTCTTCCCAGTACCTCTTGGTCTGGTGGCTGCAGGAACCAATCTGGATCTTCCTCGGCTCACTGCATGGCAAGAACAATCCGTTGTTCTTGACCTTCAAGTTGTTACATTTTGGTATGCATTTTCTGTTTCTCACCCGCCTTGCTGGAGCCAGCCTCTCAGGGAGATAAGGGGGGCCTGGTTTGCCCACTGCATGTCCTTGGTTTTGAGCTTCTGCTGTAATTTTCCACAAGCTGCAAAGCTGTTTCTTGCTGACACAGAGATGTGCGGGTCAGGGGTGGATGCAGCCATCTTGTTGAAACAGGATGTCATAGGCTTGTATAGGCCAAGACCAGCAAGGTGAGACACACAGGGAAATACTCCTACAGTTCCAGTTCTGGCCACTTTGCCTTCTTTTCCTTGCCTGGATCTGGTCCTTGTTTTGTCTATTGTGTTTAGTTACCTCTGTCCTGCACTGTTGAGTCTGTTAGTTTATCTTAGTCCAGTCTGTTCTGATTCCTGCCTGTGCCAGCCCAGGTGATTTGTCTGCCAAAATGCCAG
Organism: Microcaecilia unicolor; assembly: GCF_901765095.1. NCBI lineage: Eukaryota > Metazoa > Chordata > Amphibia > Gymnophiona > Siphonopidae > Microcaecilia > Microcaecilia unicolor. The sequence goes on from NC_044041.1 coordinate 164,723,490, forward strand.
CTTTGGTTCAAGGGCTCACCAATTTAAACTCAGTCCATACTTCGCTAAACTCCTCATCAGCAGTGGCGTTCCGTGCTTCGCTGACACCCTGGGCAGATCGCCGCTGCGCGCACCCCCCCCCCCCCCGGGTGCAGTGCAACATGGTGCCCCCCCCCCCCCCGGCGTGGAACGGCACCCCCCCTGGCGTCGGCACCCCCTCTGGTGTGGACCCTAACCCCCCACAGCGCAGCGCCTCTCACTCCCCCCGACAGTCCCCACCTGCCTACCAGCTGAGCTCCAGCCGGCACCTCCAATCTGCAGCGCTGCTGACTTTAAATGAAGAAAACCGTCTCATCGTTGGCCCTTCACTCACTGAGTCCCGCCCTCGAAGAAATAGGAAGTTATATCAGAGGGCGGGACTCAGTAGTGAAGGGTCAACGACGAGACAGTTTTCTTCATTTAAAGTCAGCAGCGCTGCAGATTGGAGGTGCCGGCCGGAGCTCAGCTGGTAGGCAGGTGGGAACTGTCGGGGGGAGTGAGAGGCGCTGCGCCGGGGGGGGGGGTGGACGGAGCACCTCCCCACCCATTGACACCCGGGGCAGACCGCCCCCACTGCCCCGCCCTTGCTACGCCACTGCTCATCAGTACTCAAAACAGGAACAACCCTATCTACTGTAGCACTCCCAGTGGCAGTAAGATGTATTTACTGTGAAAATAATTTTCAAGTCACGGTTGGTTCCTTGTTTATCCAACCACTGAGGGGTGACACAGGAAAAAAAATATTTAATATGGTGAACAATTTTCCCTGAACCCTTTACAGCTTCAATTAATATGCAAAGCACAAAGTTTCAATAAATAGCTTTATTGCACCAATCAATTTGATAACTATATAAAATGCAGTGAAAAGTGCTATAGTTGAAGTGCAATGAACTAGAAATAGAATGCTTACTAATAACAAGTCAAGTTTTCTTTTTTTAAACTAACAGAACCAAACAATTCTCTCTTCAAGACAATCTGACTCTTCAACACCACTTGCTCAGAAACACAGATGTAAATCAGATGTGTCTATTTTCTAAACATTTAACCTTTTTTTAAGTTGTCAAGTTTTAATTATTCTTTTTCTCCTTTTTCAAAAGAATTGATTCATTGTGGTTACTCTTATATCTTTCAGGTAATTAACTTCCAAGATCTTTAACCAGTTCAGGTAAGTACATACTTATTCTTTCAATACTATCAGAGTTCTGATTATAGGTATAGTTTTTTTTAGGTGTGCAGATGATGTTATAGTCACATATCTGTGTCCATTTCTTCAAAGCTTGCTTGCATGGGGGCCCGAAGTTTATCTTCTGGACTCAATCCTCTGGACTCGGTTCAAAGTGTGTCTTTCCGGCTTGTTTCCTGTCTTTAATAAAACTGAATAGTAAAAATACCCTATCTCCCTTGACTATTTTACCAAATATTCCTTACTCTGGGTCAGGGATTTCACTGTGGCCAATTAACTATAGACAAATAAAAAATAATTAATTATTCCCTGGCAGTTCCCTATTCTTTAACTGTATCCCTGTTCTAAAGGAACCAGGCCTCAGTCATTACACACACCCTGCCTCAGCTCTTGCTCACAAGCTTAACTTTCATAGCATTCCAGTACAGGCTCTCTGCTGTGAGTGAACTAAATTTATTTCCTTTATTCCCAATCCCACATCAGTATTCACACTCTCACAATCCCCTCAGTATCCTTTCATGACAATTAAAACAAATTTATTCTGAACTACATTAACACATGCTTTCACAGGTATTTACTTTTTAATATGAACTCACTATTGGTCCTTATTCACTCAAATTTCAGAGTAACTTAGCCTCTCTCTCTCTCTCTCTCTCTCTCTCTCTCTCTCTCAAACATCACAGCTACCACAGCACACAACCTGCCACATCACCTTCCTGGGCTCCTCTGCCTACTGAAAAAAAAGCTCCTTACCCAGGGCAATGAAGTCCCGGCTTGATCACCTGCCCTGCAACCACCAATCAGGCAGCTTCCCTCGGAATGTTGCTAAACTTTATCAAATAAGAACATGGTGACAGGCTCCATTTTGAAACCCACCTTTCCCATAGAAGTTAATGGGGGAAAATGGATTTCAAAGCAAAACACAGTGTAAATTACACAATATTAAAATAAAAAAATATAGTATTGTCCAGATCACATTTTACAGATTCCAGGCCATGTTAAAAAAATTTAAAACTCCTTAAAGACACCATTTTACACTATTTTGACTCAAAACCACCATTAAAATTCAATGAACCCTAAATAAAATTTCCACACCTGTTAAACAAAATATGCGCTCACATACGCCGTTGACAGAATTCAAAAATATGCAACCGGAGCAGTGCAAGGCATGCCACACCCAATAACTACTAATAGTACATATTAACATTTTTTATAAGGGACTAGCCCACCTTAAGGGACCCACTGGACACCCCCCCCCCCCCGACCATAAAAATAAAAATTTTAAAGTATACAGGGAAGGCCCAAAAACATAACGTTACAAAAAGCTGAAAAATAAAGTTAAATTAAGTTAATATAAGGCCCAAGGACCTCTTAACTTATTCCCTGGACATCCACCCTGGGGTCTATTTACATCTTCGGGGTCCCAGTAGACCCCTGGCGCCACCAACATTTTCGGCATGGTAGGCTGCGGAAGTCCGCCGGGGAACCTCAAAAATCGAGTTCCTAGGCCTAATCCGCGCATGCGCCAGCGCACACGTGCGGACCAGGCCCGGAGCCAGCCGCTTTCCTTCCTGCCCTTCTCCAGTTTTGCGGTGGCATGCCACTCGCGCCTGCCACCCCTGGGCTTACTCCGGTCCCAAAACAGGACCAAAAAACGTCAGAGCAAGCCCGGGCCAGCTGGAAAACACTGGCCACCAATGAAAAGCCAGTCAAATGGGTCAAAAAATGGCCAGAAAACCACCGGACCCGAATAGGGTCTCAAAAAGACGGGCACAAAAATAAACAGCCCCCGAAGAGACCTTTGGACCCCGGAGCAGCCCCGGATGGCCAGACGACCACCAGGACCACCCCGGAGGCCAGGTAAGCCCCTGAAAGGGGCCATATTTAACTTTTTATTATTTTTTTAACCCTTTACACTACTATCAACCTATCCAACACTTCCAATTTCTGGTTATGGTGCTTCTGTAGCTATTTCCTAACCACTGAAGCTCATAAACACTTTTGGACACAGTAATTACCAGTGTTCTCTCTTTAGGAATTATGTTAGCAGTACTGGTGCTCTGTCTCAAAAGCAAAAAGAATTACTGTACACTTTCCCTGCTTATGTGGGGGGGGGGGGGGGGGTTCATATTATTATTTTAGAATCCTGCAGTCTGGTACAGGTGTTGTAGTTCAGTCACACAGGCCAGAAACACAAACGCTTCTGAGCTATCAGTTTTCTTCCTGATCCTCAACGATCAGTTTTTATTTCATTAATTTTCTTTCTCTCAAACACTCAAGAATCTGCTATTTTCCACAGAACTCTGCAGTCATCCGCAGCACTGGCTGCTTCTTCCTGACACTTACCAGGCAGCAACTCTACAGCTTTGCCTCTCTCACGCACACGCACAACATCTGAGTGTTCCCTGACTTTGCTGAGAATCACTTCTGCTATCTTAAAGGTATATTTAGGTTTATCATAGGAACACTAAGCTCTCTCAGTTTTTCTCTCTGAAGATTCCGTTCCTGTCAGCCTGAGCCATTTAGAATTTTACCCCAGCTAGGCAGCTTTCTATGGACCGGAGTGCAAGCTCTGCAGCCTGATGCTCTTTCCAGGCCAGCACTGCACTATTCCCTCAAAGAGCCTTCCCAACATGCTCTCCTTCCATATTTGCACCCCATGTATCTTGCCACTGGTCACATTGTCATTCTGGCATATTTGAAAGGTGTTAATCTGCAAACAAACCTTTTCCAGAGACAGGAAGGCGGTAGAACTAGAGGACATGAATTGAGGTTGAAGGGGGGCAGACTCAGGAGTAATGTCAGGAAGTATTTTTTCACAGAGAGGGTGGTGGATATGTGGAATGCCCTCCCGTGGGGGGTGGTGGAAATGAAAACAGTAATGGAATTCAAACGTGTGGGATAAACACAAAGGAATCTTGTTTAGAAGGAATGGATCCATGGAATCTTAGCGGAGATTAGGTGGTGACCAGAAGCTTAGCCAGGTTTTGACATCAGGGGGAGCAGACTTTTGTAAAATTGGTGCCAATGCGAGGCTGAAGGGCCGGGAGAGAGGAAAGGGTTAAAATCCTCATAGGCATATATGTGTGGTCAGTGACTCAGTTGTTTGGGGAGGCTAAGGTAGAGTGAGGTGGGCCTAGAGTGGAGTTGGGGCAGGGGTAGGTAAAATCCTTAGGGTGAAGGCAGCACCTATGTCAGCAGCAAAGGGACAGTGAGGGCACTTTTGAACACAGCAGTGAAGGACCCCTTCACTGTGTCTCTGGTGCACCTGCACTAGTCATTTCCCCCTAGTATCTCTATTATTGAAGGTATTTACACTGAATACACTCCAGGGAATTATGTGTCAAAAGCATCCATATACTTCACCACAATAATACTAATTATTAAACAGAATAGTATTTACAGTATTCTGTAAATATATGCAGGTACTTTTAAAACTTGACTCCCAGTCAGTCCTAGCTCTCTAGTCCAGCATCTTCCTGTTGGCCATGTGAACAGTGATGTTCAGCAGCACTGTAAGAGAAATCCCGTGGTTACTTTCAACCATAAAATGATTTGCCTTTCACATTTTTGGTAAGTTGCCAAATGGCCACCAGGTTTACTACAGAGTTACAAAACATGTTTGGAATAGGCATGATCTATATTAGATGAATCTAATGGTTAGAGAAGTGAGCTGAGAACCAGAAAAGCCAGGGTTCAAATTCAACTGCTGCTCCATTACCTCCTGTACAAACTTAGACTGTAAGCCTCCAGAGGCAGGAAAATACCTGTTGTAGCTAAATGTAACTCACCTCCAGCTACTACGATGAGAGGTATGAGCTAAATACAAATCCAGTCCAGTACCAGGTATATTGTGAATACAAAACCCCACAAAAGTTACTCAGGGCCTATAGAGCAACTCTAGCATACCATAATAGCACTAAATTTCCAGGAATCACACAACAATGGTCTATCTAGGAAAAGACAGCACTGTAAATATTGCAGTCAGTACTAGAACTCAATATATCTATTGAGAAAACTAAGCAATCTAGATTAGTACAGTGCTTAGATTCAGTGCTTAACAGAATACCCAGCCTCTTTCACACACAGACCCTCACCAAATACAGAATAAGTAATCATAACCTAAAAATAGAAATATGTAGACAAATTAATCTGAACCCCCAAGAAGTCAGAGTCTGCAACACCAGAGAAGTAGAAACAATATATGTCCCCCTATAATGTGCAAATCAGTTAGTAGCTGCAAATTTCAAAAACAGACATATTCCAATCACTTTATTAGACATTAACAAATAGAAATAAAACAAAAAAACCCAGAAAATACAGTGATATCTTTTTATTGGACTAAATAACATTTTTTGCTCGTCTCACCATCCAGCTTCACTCTATTACTCTCATTCTTCTCCCCCATCCAGCATTACCCCATCTATCTCTCTTTTCACCCATCGCCCTTTCTCTCTTTCCCCATCCAGCATTTCTCATTCTTCCTCCCAATCCAGCATCACCCCAGCTTTCTTTTTTGTCAGAATCCAGCATCACTCTCTCTCTCTCTTTCCCTCACCCCCCAAATCCAGCATCACTCTATAGCAGTGGTTCTCAACCTCTTTTTAGTGAGGACATACTTGATGGACGATGCTCACATCCATGACACACTACATACATGACCCTCATGGACCTTTGATCTGATACAGTATGTCAGTTCTTATATATTAAATGTAAACATGTTCTGCATCCACAAAACCCCTATCTCCCCCCCCCCCCCCCCAAACAACCGGTGCAGATTGTAATTAGCACATTATCATACAAAACAAACTCAGATTCTCATATTATCTCAGTAATAGCTAATTACATTTTTCCACTATCAGCACATTGTGAAATAACACAAAACTTGAAAAAATCCTAACTCAACATACATGTAGAAAATCTACCATAGAACAGTAGCACTGGTTCCTATGATTTAAACAACAAGAACCCTATGTAAGTAGAACAGGCAGCACAACAAACAATGCACAGGATGCTAGAATACCAATACACCTACTACTGGTACAACAGAACAAGTGTGACTGCTACAGAATTCTACACAGAAACTATTTGCCAGCAACTCCCTATCCCTTCTTCCTTTCCCTCCACCCCTATGGTCCAGTAACTCCCTATCCCCTCTACACCTATGGTCAAGCAACTTTCTGTCCTCTCTGCCCCATCCACCTTTATAGTGAAGCTTCAGTGTTCAGCAGGGCAGTAGCTCGGAGAGGAGAGCCTACTCAGGAAATCCAGCCTGGTGCCAAGTGAAGAGGCTACACATATCCCAGTGCCATGCACCTTTCCAGGTTGTGTAACTGGCAACCTGCACAGTAAAAATAAAAGCCTGCTAAGCATGGTTTAGCCCCTACACAACCCAGGAAGGAGCTCCACATCAAGGTTTGTGTACCTCCATCTCCTGTAAGTCCAGCATCTCTCCCCTTCTCTTACTTACCCTCTCCATCCCCATATTGCCTTCCATCTTCTTCATCTCTCCCTGGTCCCCTCACCCGTAGTCTGGCATCTCTCCTATCCCCCTACCCCTGAAGATCTAGCACCTGTCCCCTTCCCTCCCTCTTCCCCCCCATGGGTTCAGCAAATCTCCCTTCTCAATAAGTCCAGGACCTTTCCTTCTTCTTCCCTAAGTCACCCTGGAGTCCAGAACCTCTCCTTCTGCTGTCAGCACCCCCATGAGTCCAGCAACTCTTCCTCTCATTCCCTCAGCCCCCCATTGTCCAGTAACTCTTCCTCTCATTCCCTCAGCTCCCCATGAGTCCAGCAACTTTCTCTTTATCCCTCAGCCCCCCCCCCTGCCCCCCGTGAGTCCAGTACCACTTTCTCTTTATCTCTCGGGTGTCTCCAGGTAGAGAGGAAGAAGATGGCAGGCCATATGGGGATGGAGAGAGTAAGTAAGAGAAGGGGAGAGATGCTGGACTCACTGGAGATGGAGGTACACAAACTTTGATGTGGTGCTCCTTCCTGGGTTGTGTAGGGACTAAACAGGCCATTATGAATCTAACTCGCTGTTGAATAGGCAGCCAGTGTAGATTCTTCAAAAGTGGAGTAACAGAATCAAACCGGCCTTTGTTGAATATTAATCTAGCTTGGACAAAATGCCATTATATAGGACATTACAATAGTCTAGCTGTGGGAACAAAACTGTTTGAACTAAAATCCTAAAATTATGTGAATGAAGTGAAGATGTAATTGCCCTGAATTGTCTAAGCCTAAAAAAAATTCTAAGTGCATTAATTTGCTATTTAAAGGTCAAATTTGAATCCAATACAATCCCTAACACTTTAACTTGATCATTTCAGTTTAGACTCAAATTTAGTGGAGTTCTTCTTTCAGCTTTTTTTTTAAGTGACTCAGAGGGGAATTTTCGATATGACGTCTAAGTCCGACTGGTAGTAGCCATTGTTGTGGCCAGCAGGTTGGATACAAGGGACATGGGTATGTTTAATTATACTTTGGTTGATCACTAAACTTTGTTTTTGCTGTGAGGCTAATATTTTAATCCTTGGATTTGTATGTGTTCTTAATGTGCAATGTATGGACAATAGTCTGGGACCTAGGGTAAATCACATTTTAAATGCTTTTCTCCTCTCCTTTTGGAGATAACACAATTTTTGTTTGTGGGGGTGTATTTTTCCAAAGAAAAGAAAATAGTTGAAGCTCCAGTTTCTTATAGACAGAACCTGAGAAACAAGTATGTAATTAATTGTGGGAATTAAATACGAATTTGTTAGCTTCAAGTCTGCCCCACCACAAAAATAAATAATGGGGGCCATTTTAGAGTTAAGGATTCTATCATACTGTACAAGGTCATGTTGACTATGTTTTATTATCAAAAGACTTGCTACTCTCAGTTGTGGTATAAGAAATACACAATATCATTGTGTCTGATCATACAGCAGTATTAATTGTCATTATGGTCATTGAGACCATGCCCAAAAAGAACCTATGGCAATTCAATGCAGGGATTCGAGAGAGAGAATTTTTCTCCGGTTCTCCAGCAAGCCTGATAGATATTTTCACTCTAATTCTCCCAGTCTGCCATGCAATGGTAAAAGGAAGCAAGTGCTTCAATAAAAATAGGCATTTGCTTCCTTTTGCCATTGGAGATGGGATGCCTTTAAGGCTACCCTCCAGGTTGTAATCATAACCTATTCTGCAGGGGCACAGAAGAAGCACAAAAAGGCTTGTACTAATTTAGAGCTAGAGATTAAACTCTTGGAGCACAAGGTTATGACCAATTTAGTAATGATACACTTCTGAGGCTTCAACAATTTAAGTATAAATACTGTTCTGTTCTTAGTCAGGATGTTGGTTTTCCCTGTTTTCCAGAATGCCAGTTATTATGAAGAAGGGAATGACAAATGAAAGGGAGCAACTTCTGAAGACAAAGTATAATCAGCAAAAGGTTGAGGGCTTCTTTAATAAAAATAATGTCCCAGTAGTAAAGGATGACCAGATAATTCAGGTTTTTCAGGACTATTACTCATCCTTATACTCCTCCAATGTCTCAATTTTAGCAGTGGATTCATCCCAGGTACTGGATCAGCTCATTGCTCCTACACCCTCACCACTGCAAAGGAAAGACCTGGAAAGATTCATGTCAGTGCAGGAGGTACAGCAGGTAATAAAAGATACCCAATTCAAAATAGATTTTTATTGAACATTCACTGTTGTGTTGGTACCTAGATTACACTCAAAAAAAGAATGTGCTACTACTTTTTGTGTATACCTTACCTTGATTTGGCATGAACATTTCCACTAGTAATATTGTAAAGACTGCAACCACACTAGTGGAAAATAGTCCACAAAAATATATATCTCAATCAGCATAAATAAATAATAACTAGGACAGTGACAGGAGGAAAAGACCTCAGAAAATCTGCCTTTGTATGCAGCAACTAAACAACCTGAGCTCCACTCTAGAAGGCAGCTTGTTTAGTTGCTGTATACAAAGGGTGACAGCAGGACAGGATCTTTTGATGAAGCCTTGGTGAAACAGGTGGCTGTTGAAATGCAGCTCGCTTACAGACATAAGTTAATTTTCAGTTTTTGTGTCACTCTTTCGCTGCTTTGCTGTTTTCAATTGAAGTTTATTAAGTAGATCAATGAAGAGTTGAAGTATACAGATGGAGATTTGAAGCATTTAAAAGCACGGAGTGTTTGGAAATTAAGTTTTTTAGAATAATCAGCAAGATTAAAGTTATAAAGTTGGTGGCAAGGAGATTTTTCTGACCTGTGATTGATTTATCGCTAAAAGCAGTTATGTTGGGTCACATTTGTTCTCGTGACTGAAAACTCTTTGCAGTTTCTGAGGTCTTTTCCTCCTGCCGTTGTTCTAGTTATTATTTATTTATTTATTTTGATTGAGATATATTTTTGTGGACTGTTTTCCACTAGTGTGGGTACCTAGATTACACCTGTTCTACTAGAGCATTTTAGGATCAAGCTCTGTTGGGCTTCTTTGCTGAGGCTTTGATTGTGATCCTAGAAAAGTCAAGCAAGAATCCTATGCTGATGCAGAACTACTGCCCTATATGATTAATCAATGTGGGTTATAAAATATATGCTAAGACACGGTGGTTAAACAGATTGTTTGATTCAATTATCCACCGAGACAAGAGTGAATTTGTGAGAAGCAGAACCTCCTTTTTTTAACATGATATCCATTGCAAAGAATAAGCCAACCACTATGAGTGCTTTGTCCCTAGATATATAGAGAAAGCCTTTGACTGGGCCTACATGTTTAAAATACTTGGATTGCTTTGGCTTCAGACTGCATTTCCAACAGATGGTTAAACTTATATATATATATATATATATATATATATATATATATATATATATATATATATATTGTAAGGAATATGCTCTATTGAACTGTGCTGAGAGAAGCCTGGCTGTAATTGGACTGTGTTAGAAACAGCCCGACTTTATTGAGCTGTGCTGAGAGAACCCTGGCTGTAATTGGACTGGGTTTAAAACAGCTGAGGAGCTGTTGAAGAAAAGGGGGCTGGGTTGCAAATCCCAAAAACAGGCCCAAGAAAGAAGAAGAAACACATAAAGAGGAAAACAGAGAGCTCGGTGCTAGTGGTGAGGAGGCTTCACGGACTTAGCCAGTAGGAGCTTTGTTTACAAGTGGTGTCAGAAGTGGGATTTTGCTGCGGGACCTGTCGCTAGAGGAGGCCGTGACCCGACTGGATGAGAAGCCCCACGAGAGGGCCAACGCTGAGAAAGGCGCAGACCCATCTTGGGTTCCGATAAGCGGGCCTAACTGGGGGAGGGGGGGGAGGTGTTAGAGGGATCAGAGAAAGAGTCCAACTTAAGTGAGGTAATCGCACTTGGAGGTGGTTCTCTGTTGTTTTGTCCCTCCCCCAGGTGGCAGTGCCAGTGCCGTGATGGACCCCAAGGAGATCTTCGGGTGGATGACTCTCCAGTTCCAAAAACAGCAGGAGCTGACGGCCAAGATAGTCGAGGACTCTCTGATGGCGGCCCGGGATCAGCAGCAACCAGTACTCAACATGCTACAAGACTTTTTCCAGAGAGGGGCTAATGTTCCCCGTGAGGGGGAAACCGGAGCAAATGGACACGGGCCCGGAGGAGGCGGTGCGGTAGGACATGTCTCCATGAATGCACTTAACTGGGGGAAGTTGTCCGAGCAGGATAATGTGGACAATTTTTTGACAGCATTTGAGAGGGTGGCTGGGGCAGCTGGGTGGCCACAAGAGCAGTGGGCCATGAGATTGGTGCCTTCTCTATCCGGGGAGGCTTTGGCAGCCTTTAGGGATTTGTCTCCGGAAGAGGCTGCCAACTATGGAAGGTTGAAAGAAGCTATCAAGGACAGATATGGACTCAGTACACAAGCTTACAGACGTAAGTTTAGAGCCACCAAATGGGAAAAGGGGACCCCCCCCTAAAGCGGTAGCAAATAAGCTAATGGATTTAGTGAAAAAATGGTTGGAGCCCAAGGGACACAACCTGCACGAGGTACTGCAAGAATTAGTAGTGGAGCAATTCCTCCAGGGTCTGCCCGACGAAATTAGGGCCGAATTAATAAAGAGGGGATGTAAGACGGTAGAGGGGGTGACATCGGGTTTGGAATGTTACCTGGAAGCCCAGCAGTGGGGGGGCCAGAGCGGGAGGGAGGCAGGACTCGGGCGTTAGAAAAAGGGGGCCCGAAAGTTTCCCTAATTAAGCCGGAGACCCCCGCAGGGAGTAAAAAGACCGAGTTAGACGCCGGCCCGAGTAGAAAGGCTATTCCTTTTGGGAGCAAGGGGTGTTTTAAGTGTGGTAAGGTAGGCCATTTCAAAAAGGATTGCCAGTGGCGGGAGGGGTGGATCTCTCAGGTAGAAAAAGGAGTTAGGCCCAGGTACCTAACTCAAGTTAAGGTGGAGGGAGTACCCATCACCGCCATGTTAGACTCTGGGGCCGACCAATCCATGATCTCCCGGAGGCTGTGGCAACAGATAAGAAAGAGGAGGGCCCCGGGCAGGGAGACCTATGATGGAGGGGTGTCTATCCAATGTATTCATGGGGCCAGGACCCGTTATGCACTCCAGCGGGTCAACTTACAGGGGCCCACCGGAGAGCTAGAGCTGGCCATGGCCGTTCTACCCAGATTGCCGCATGAGATGATTTTAGGGAGGGATTGGCCTCCATTTATAGAGTGTATGGGGGAGAGAAAAGTGTTAGTCACTACCAGGGCCCAGGCTCACCGCGAGGTAGATGAAGAAACAGAGGGAATAGGGGGGGTTTTTCCTTTTCAGGGGGAGGTATTGGGCGAACCGGGCCGGGAAAAAAAAAGGAAAGCCGTGAAAAAAAAGGAGCAGAAGGGTAGAAGGGAGGCTCTTCAGCAGGCACAGAGGGAGAGTTACCTGCCAGTGGCCCCGGAAGAATTGAGGGAGCAGTTTCCCCAATTTCATAGGGAGCAGGCCACGGACCCTACCTTAGAGTAGGCCTGGGAAAGGGCGCGCCAGGGAGAAGGCCAGGTAGCTCCGGGGTTCCTGATAGAAGGGAACATCCTATATAGAAGGGTGCCAAATTGGGAGCACTCGGGCGGAGGGAAACAGCTGGTGGTACCCCGAGCTTTTCGTCCGCTGGTGGTAAGGCTGGCCCACGACCATCCTCTGAGCGGACATAAGGGCTCCCAGGCCACCCTGACCCAAATATTGGCGAGGTTTTATTGGCCGGGCATATATGGGGAGGTGGAAAAATACTGCAAGTCCTGCCCCAGATGTCAGAAGGTATCAGACAGATTCCCTCCTAAAGCCCCATTAAAGCCGCTGCCACGGGTAGAGCAACCAGTGAGGAGAATAGCCATGGATATTGTGGGGCCAGTAACAAGGTCACAGAGAGGGTATCTCTATGTGTTAGTAGTTATGGACATGGCCACCAGGTATCCATGGGCCCTACCCTTAAGGAACATTTCGGCCAAGGGTATTGCCTGGGAACTCATAAAAATTTTTTGTGAGGTAGGTTTTCCCCAAGAAGTTTTGACAGATCGGGGTTCCAACTTTATGTCCCATACCTTAAGACAAGTATGGGAGGCCTTTGGGATAAAACATGTACGTACGGCGGCTTACCATCCCCAAACCAATGGGATGGTGGAACGCTTTAACAGGACCTTAAAGGGGATGCTAAAAAAAGCCTTGGGGGAGGATAGGACCGGGTGGGACCAACTTTTACCCTTTGTGCTCTATGCATACCGGGAGAAGATGCAAGACTCCTTAGGAGTTTCACCGTATGAGTTAATGTTTGGCAGAAGACCCAGGGGTATATTAGATATCGTACAGGAACACTGGGTACCTCCGGAAACCAGCGAGCAGTCCGTGGGCGAATATTTGCAGGATCTAAGGGGCCGATTGGGTAGGATGCAGGAGTATGCCCAGGACCGGCTAGAACAGAGCCAAGAACAACAAAAGGGATATTACGATAGAGGGACTCGGAACAGGGAGTTTGCCGCCGGGGATAGGGTCCTCATCTTAATCTCGGAAGATCCCCATAGGTTCGCCTCTAGATGGAAAGGACCCTGGGTGGTGAAGAGGAGACTCGGTCCCCTCACGTATGAGGTGGCGAATGAGAGGGGTCGGGTCCAGACGTTTCACGTTAATCTTTTGAAACCTTGGGTAGCGAGGGTAGGGTTTCAAACGCGGGGGGACGAAAAGGAAGGAGAGGAGTTAGGGCCTCAAATAAGAGAGATTTTCAAACCCTGCGAGCCCGGAGTTAACCCCCGGTTACCCCAGGGGCAGCAAAAAGAGATAGGAAGGCTCTTAGAGCGCTTTAAAGATGTTTTGACAGCATGCCCGGGGAGTACCCACCTAGTAGAGCATGACATTGTAACTGAACAGGGTAAGATAGTAAGGCAAAGGCCCTATAGACTCTCACCAATGAAAAGGAGGGAAGTCATTAAACAAGTGCAGGAAATGTTGGACTTTGGGGTAATTGAGGAATCCCATAGTCCCTGGTCCAGCCCGGTGGTGTTGGTGCCAAAACCTGAAGGGGAGTGGAGATTTTGTATTGATTTCCGTCAGCTTAATGCTATCTCTCAAGCTGATGCCTATCCTATGCCTTATATTGAAGAGTTGGTAGACAGGTTGGGGTCAGCCCAGTATCTTACCACTTTAGATTTAACAAAAGGGTACTGGCAGATTCCCCTTTCCCCCGGAGCCCAAGCAAAGACAGCTTTTAGTACCCCTATAGGCTTGTACCAATTCAAAAGGCTGCCCTTTGGCCTAAATTCGGCGGCGGCGAGCTGCCAACGATTGCTGGACCAAGTCCTCAGACCACATCAGACATATGCCGCGGCCTATATGGATGATGTGGTAGTACACAGTGAGGACTGGAACAATCATTTGAAACAGGTAGGGGCAGTGTTGCAATCGTTTAGGGAGGCTGGACTTACCCTTAACCCGAAGAAATGTTACTTTGCCCAGTATAGGGTGAAGTATTTGGGGTATAATGTAGGCCGGGGGGAGGTGCGACCCTTACTGAATAAAGTTAAAAGCATCCAAGACTTTCCCCGACCCAATCGAAAAAAACAATTGCGTAGGTTCCTGGGTATGGTGGGGTATTACAGGAGATTCATCCCGCACTTTTCTGTAATGGCTACTCCCTTAACGGACATGTTGAGGGGTAAGAGCCCGGACCAGCTGAGGTGGGGGGAGGCGGAGTTGCGAGCGTTAGAGCAGATGCAGCAGGCCCTGTGCCATGAACTGGTGTTGAAGGCCGAAGATTTCGAAAAACCCTTTATCCTACAAACGGATGCGTCGGGGAGGGGGCTAGGGGCAGTGCTGTCTCAGGAACATGAAGGGGCAGAACATCCCGTGCTATATCTAAGCCGTAAACTCCTACCTCATGAGAACCATTACTCCACCATAGAGAAGGAGTGTTTAGCTATTAGGTGGGCAATACAAGAGTGTACGGTCTATCTCGAAGGGAGGCAATTTAAGCTAGTAACGGACCATGCCCCACTGAAGTGGCTAAATTTAATGAAAAATAACAATGGGAGGCTAATGCGGTGGTATTTAGCACTAGAACCCTTCCAATACACAGTGGAGCATCGTCCGGGGAGATGTTTGGGAAATGTGGATGCCCTATCCCGGGTAGGCGAGGATAAGGAAGAAAAGGGGGAAGAATTGGGGAGTAAAAGCTTAAGGGAGGGGGTATGTAAGGAATATGCCGAAAGGAAGAGGGACCCCAGCTACCCACCGGAGAAAAGAGAGCCGAAGGGTAGGAGGGAAGACCCTAGGGATGCTCAGGTTTTGCCCAAAAGGGACATAAAGATGGGAAACTACAACTCCCAGAAGCCCACAGGAGAGCTCCGGGGGAGGAGAAGTAGGGTGCAGAACCAAGGAGCTCCAGAAGAGGGCCGCCAGGGAAAAGGAAAAGCTGATTCTCCCACCTGGTGGAGGAGGTGGTGGAACCGGTGGCAGGAGAAGGAAAAGCAGCCTAGCAGAGTTAATGAAGAAAAGTGTAATCAGCTGGAAAAGGGGTGGGGGGGGGAGGAGAAAATGGACTGGGCTACTGAAGGAGAGGGGGAGAATGAACCAGAGGCGATGGAGCAAGAGGAGGCTGAGCTGGTCTTAGACGAACCCATGGAGCTCTTGGCTATGGCTCAGCCAGCACTGGAGGTATAGGGGAGAGGCCTGGGTCAATGCGGGAGGAGGTCAGGAGAATAGAGACTGACCCAGAGGGTGGGACCCAA
This sequence comes from Microcaecilia unicolor, assembly GCF_901765095.1. Taxonomy (NCBI): domain Eukaryota; kingdom Metazoa; phylum Chordata; class Amphibia; order Gymnophiona; family Siphonopidae; genus Microcaecilia; species Microcaecilia unicolor. The sequence goes on from NC_044041.1 coordinate 164,738,924, forward strand.
GGCTTTGAGCCCGCGCAAAGCCTAGCTCTATTGAACTGTGCTGAGAAGCCAGGCTGTAATTGGACTGTGTTAGAAACAGCCTGACTTTATTGAGCTGTGCTGAGAGAAGCCTGGCTGTACTTGGACTATGTTTGAAACAGCCTAGCTCCATTGAACTGTGCTGAGAGAAGCCTGGCTGTAATTGGACTGTGTTAGAAACAGCCTGACTTTATGGAGCTGTGCTGAGAGAAGCCCGGCTGTACTTGGACTGTGTTTGAAACAGCCTAACTCCATTGAACTGTGCTGAGAGAAGCCTGGCTGTAATTGGACTGTGTTAGAAACAGCCTGACTTTATGGAGCTGTGCTGAGAGAAGCCCGGCTGTACTTGGACTGTGTTTGAAACAGCCTAGCTCCATTGAAATGTGCTGAGAGAAGCCTGGCTGTAATTGGACTGTGTTAGAAACAGCCTGACTTTATTGAGCTGTGCTGAGAGAAGCCTGGCTGTACTTGGACTGTGTTTGAAACAGCCTAGCTCCATTGAACTGTGCTGAGAGAAGCCTGGCTGTAATTGGACTGTGTTGGAAACAGCCTGACTTTATTGAGCAGTGCTGAGAGAAGCCTAGCTGTACTTGGACTGTGTTTGAAACAGCCTAACTCCATTGAACTGTGCTGAGAGAAGCCTGGCTGTAATTGGACTGTGTTAGAAACAGCCCGACTTTATTGAGCTGTGCTGAGAGAACCCTGGCTGTAATTGGACTGTGTTTAAAACAGCCGAGGAGCTGTTGAAGAAAAGGGGGCTGGGTTGCAAATCTCAAAAACAGGCCCAAGAAAGAAGAAGAAACACATAAAGAGGAAAACAGAGAGCTCGGTGCTGGTGGTGAGGAGGCTTCATGGACTTAGCCAGTAGGAGCTTTGTTTACAATATATATATATCACAGTGTAATTCTATGTCAACAGCTTGTTATCCCAGACTTTACCCTTGCAGAAGGGTACAAGGGTGCTCCTTTTCACAGTTCCTTTTAAGTACAGCACTTTAATTTCTTTCTATAACTGTCAGACAAAATGTGGAAATAGTGGGGATTAAAAGTCTTGCTCTTGAATCCAAATTTGCCGATATTTTTGCCTTCCGTACAGTTTACTGTACTTCCAGACTACTGCAGTTGCTGTGTATAGATTAACTGAGAGAAATTGGAGTCCTTCCCTTACTGACTTGCACCCTTTTTTTCTTTTCATTGGGAGCTGGTAGCACTCAAATACTTAGGCACCAGGTTCATTTCCAATGGGAGGCCACCAGAAGTACAAAGATGGACAAGATGCTCTCCATAGTTAAGGAGATAACAAATTGGTAGTCTCCACTGGGTCTGTTACGATATGGGAGGTTGGAGGCAGTCAAAAATATCATTGCCCAAAAATTAAATTATATTTTATATATCTTTCCTCTGCCCTTTTCTAATTCCATGTTTAATAAATACTTACTAAGGGGTCCTTTTACTAAACATATCGCAGCATAAAAGGGCTTATCATAGGGTAGATTCAGGCATCCCACGGTAATTTTTCCATGTGTGTACCCTACCCACAAGCTAAAAAACAGATTTTATTTTTTAGCACTGGTGCGAGTCTGAGCGTGGAGAGTAGGTGTGTTCTGTGCTAATCAGCACACCTATATTGGCACGCACTAACCGATTAGCACATGGTTATTGTGTGAGCCCTTACTGCCTACAAAATAGGTGATGGTAGGGGCCCACACGCTAATGGCCATGCACTAATGGAAGAATTAGCATGTGGTCATCAATTCAAAATATAGAAAAATTAGCCATTTTACCCATGCAGAATAAACGGACTTATCGTGTGGAAATGAGGCATGTAAGCATGCACTAAGCTCACTTTTTATTGCAATGTGGTAAAAGGGCCCCTAAAATTTTATGGAAGGGCAAGCGCCATCCTACTGCATTGTCAAAGTTAAAGATTACAAAAGAACAAGTGTGTAAACTTCAGCAACTTCCAATGCTATTATCAAACATTTCTTCTTTATCAAAGCTCTAGTTGGTTTCAAGCAATTGCCAGTCAGGATAAGCCCCTGTGGTGTTGCTTGGAAGATCTTGTTGCCCCGCCTCCCCTTAGATCTACTTCTGCATATGAACTTTCTCCCAGAGTTGTGTTCTTAGGTGATTATTGCTACCCTGGTGGCCTTTAAGGAATTGGAAGGATGCTTATAGGAGAGTAAGATAATATCAGTGAGGCTCCCTACATGGAAAAACCCTAGCTTTCAGATATAAAATAACCCAATCAGCTGGAGTTCTAGTAGAACAGGGGTATTTGGTTGACATGACAGTTGTTAACTGATGGTAAGCTCAAAGGTTTTGCTGACCTCTATAGGGAATCTGATCTTTACAACTACATCTATTATCAATGGTTCCATCTATGCCATTGTGTTTGAGGAGCCCCTTATTGGATTCATGGGCACTGGAGAAAGTGTGGGAGACAGACTTGGGGATGGCATTTCCAGACTTTCACTGGGAAAAGTCCTGCGCTAAATCAATTTGTGTTTCTTTATCAACATCTTTTAGCTAGTGTAGAGAAACTAGGATTCTGCAATGGGTGCAAACAGTGACACCTAGAGTTTGTAATAAAATTATATATTTTTAGCTAGCTATGACATCACTAGTTGCTAGAGAGGAGTGTCTTTCACAATGACCAGTATTTTAATCAGGGGAGGAAACTTGTTATGGAGGGAACTTCTTTGTGGTATAAAACCCTGTGTTCAATTCAAATGTCTGTCTTTGGCTCCTCTGGCTGAATGACCTGATGTGATGTGAGAGCAATCCAGTCCATAGGCCCTAGCCATCTAGGCCCAAGCAGTTCTAGGAGGCAGAGGACCTTGACTACCCTACTCAGGACAGTGTGTAATGAGAAGTCTAAGAGCAAATGCAGTGGCTACTTAACCTGCTGTGAAGGGACCAGCTGGAACAGGGAACTTGCTGTTCCTACTCCTAAAGCTAAGGAGTAAAGGAGAAACTGGGCATACTTGTGTTTTTCCAGCATGGTGACCAGGATCATCTGTCATCTATGCTGTCCTGGAACAGCTCCAGAGGCTAAGGAAACAAAAAACCACTTACAGCAACAAGCCTCCTGGGGCCTATCTCTCATCTTGCCAGGATCATGAAACATAAAACACAGCTTTGGAGCCTCAGAGTTCCAAAGTCTCCCAACACAGTTAACAACCGAACCTGTATGTGACAATCTTTTTTGATACTTGCTTATACTACTTGCTAAACTGTTAGAGAGGAAAGTTAAAGAGAGGATATTCATGTATTCTCATAAAGAGGAAAAGATACAAGAAAGATAATCAGACTTTGTAAATACCATTTGTCCCAGTTATTCACTAATAGAAGACATTTAAGTAAACAACTTGGGTCACCACAGCATCTCTGGAGTGACTTGTTAAACGGGGCCATGGATTTGTTATAATGCCATGCAGTTGTACAACTAAAGCGGTTTACATTTCATTATAAGCAAGTACTTCTCTCTCCTTAGTGGACTCACATTTTAAGCTTTGGGATAAGTAGCTTGCCCAGAGTTACAAGAACCACAGTAGGACTTGAACTCAGTTCTACAAATTTATAGCGAATTGTCCCCAAGTCATTTAAATAATTTATTTGTTGCATTTATATCCCACATTTTCCCACCTATTTGCAGGCTCAATGTGGCTTACATTGTTCTGTAATGGCGATCGCCATTTCCGGAATGAGAAATACAGAGTTATATTGCATTAAGGTTCGTAGGTGACAGAGGGGGATAATCAAACGGGGGCGCCCATCTCTAAGGGCCCCGTAAAGGGGCAGGGCAACCCGTATTATCAAAACAAGATGGACGTCCATTTTTTCGTTTCGATAATACGGACTTCGATAATGGCTTATGGACTTCTGTTTTAGGAAGCTATTCAAACCTTTTTAAAACCCTGCTAAGCTAACTGCTTTTACTACATTCTCTGGCATTAATTCCACAGTTTAATTACACATTGAATTAAGAAATATTTTCTCTGATTCATTTTAAATTTACTATTTTGTAGCTCCATTACATGCCCCCTAGTGCTAGTATTTTTGGAAGAGTAAACAAGTGATTCACGCCTACTTGTTCCATTCCACTCATTATTTTATAGAGTTCTATCATATCTCCCCTCAGCCATCTCTTCTCCAGGCTGAAGAGCCCCAACTGCTTTAGCTTTTCCTCCCATCCCCTTTATCACTTTCATTGCTCTTCTCTGTATCTTTCTAATTCCACTATATCTTTTTTTGAGATGCGGTGACCAGAACTGCACACAATATTTGAGGTGCAGTTGCATCATGGTGCAATACAAAGGCATTATAACATCCTTATTTTTGTTTTACATTCCTTTCCTAATAACTAACATTCTATTTGCTCTCTTATCCATCGCTACACACTGAGCAGAGGGTTTCAACGTATCATCAACAATGACACCTAGATCCTTTTCCTGGTCGGTGACTTCTAATGTGGAAACTTGTATTACATAGCTATAGTTCAGGTTCCTCTTTCCCACATGCATCACTTTGCACTTGCTCACATTAAACATCATCTGCCATTTGGATTACCCAGTCTCCCAGTCTCGTAAGGTGGTCTTGTAATTTTTTACAATCTTCTTGCGATTTAACAACTTTGAATAACTTTATGTTGTCAGTAAATTAAATTACCTCACTAGTTACTCTCATCTCTAGATCATTTATAAATACGTTAAAAAGCATATGGTGGTCCCAGCACAGACCCCTAGGGAACCCCACTATCTACCCTTCTCCATAGAGAATACTGACCATTTAACCTTACTCTCTGTTTTCTATGTTTTAACCAGTTTTTAATCCACAATAGGACACTACCTCCTATCCCATGAATCTCCAATTTCCTCTGGAGTCTTTCATGAGGTACTTTGTCAAATGCGTTTTGAAGATCCAGTTATACAATATCAACTGGCTTACCTTTATCCACATGTTTGTTCACCCCTTCAAAGAAATGTAATAGATTGGTGAGGCAAGATTTCCCTTCACTAAAATCCATATTTTCTTTCATTAATACATGCTTTTGAATATGCTCTGCAATTTTGTTGCTTATAATAGTCTCTACCATTTTGCCCAGCACCGACGTCAGACTCACCAGTTTATTATTTCCCAGATCCAGGGCCGGTCAAACCCGGTAAGCAGGGTAAGCACTGCAGGAGGGCGCCTGCCTTCAAGGGTGTCACTTTGCAAGCAATCAAGCTCTGCTGAGTATCTAATCTCTGCTGCTCATCTCAGTCTGGCTCCAAAGCTGTCAGCTCTCTGTCCCGTCCCCTCCCCCCTCCCAAGCAGAGAAATATCTTCCTTGTGTTTGTCAGAGGATGTCACTGCTCCAACTGAATCTGGCTCTGAAACAACTTGTGGGAGCTCAGCTAACCTCTGTCCTCTGCCCAGAGAGGGCTCAGACAGAGACAGCACAGCAGAGCCTGGACCCTTGTTTTGTCAGAGACTGCTGTTTAGTGCTGCAGCTGACCCACACTTTTCCACACCCACCCACCCCCCACCCCAAACACAGCAACTCACAGGACAGGAGGGCTAGATGCCTGCTTTCAATTCCTAACCTTCACCTATCTCTCATTCCCACTTCAGTAACTCCTGTTAGTCTGTCCAATATGTTAGTTTATGTTGATTAAGTCTGTCCTAGCTAAATCCTAAGCTGTGCTCGATGGAAAGGCTATTGTGTTGCATGCAGAATCTAACTTCTTAGGATTTCAGGTTAATTTTTGAAGAATTTGAAGAGGGGCTATCTCTGTTCTACATGTGTGACTTCAAGGCCAAGTGTCTGAATAGGGATCTGTTTGTTAGATTTTGAAATTTTGATAACACATTGTTTTTCAGAGTTGGCAAGATTGTCTGTTCTCCTAATTCCTGGTCTGTGTGCTAAGTTATTTTTCTTCTATACTGGTGTAATATTTTCAATGATGATGCCATGGCTGGTAAAAGGGGTGTGTCTACTGTGGGGGTGGAGCCATAGTGATCCCGCCTCTGGATGGGTAGGGGCGCCGACTAATAGTCTACAGGAGGGCACTAGAAACCCTAGGGCTGGCCCTGCCCAGATCACCTCTGGAACCTTTTTAAGAAATTGGTGTTCCTTTGGTCACCCTCCAGTCTTCCGGTACCATGCTTCATTTTAAAGATAAATTGCACATTATTAACAATAGTTCTGCAAGTTCATTTTTCTATTCTGTCAGTACTATGGGATGAATACCATCCAGTCCAGGTGAATTGCTACTCTTCAATTTGTCAAATTGCGCTATTACATGTTCCAGGTTTATAGAGATTTCATTCAGTTTTCTCTGACTCATCAGCTCTGAATATATTTTCTGGCTGTAACAGATTACATTGCTTCTACCTTTAATTAAGAGTGTGTCCATGAAGTACAAATTCCAGTAATATTGCAGTTCTCTGTAATAGGCTGTTCCAGAGCACATGTCTCAGATTCCCGTGTCTTATGGGACTCTTTCTATTGGCTTGCCTTGTTCTCTATGTATGCTGGGCAAGTTGCTCCCCTCCTTCTCTTCCCATTGGGTCTGTAAGCGTTAGCCTGCAGCATTCTCCTCTGTGAACTGAAACTGCCTACTATGCTGTATTATGCTATATGACCCTCTTGAAGCTACTGTGATGCTATTACAAATTCACCAGTGTAAAAATATATACAGTATCAGCGTGTTGTTGAATTACTCCCAGTTTCTCTCTTACATGGATAGAGCTGGTGGAGAACAGACTCCCAGTTTGCAAGGCAAAAACTCTTGTCCAGTACATCTGAACTGTAAGTTATTTTTCCTTGTTTGATTACTGCATTAAGAAGATTTTGGTTCAAGAGTTCTGAGTCTTCTCATAGAAATGTTCTATGCTCTGGTTTAAGCTGCATGCCAATCACACCCAGTGAAAGAGCAGAACAAGTGACTTCCATCATCAGCCCACTGTCAGCCCTGCTCTTTCTGCAATTTGATCTTTAAATACCACAGAAAGTGTTCTTGTAAACATGACCTGAAAAGTCAATATTAAAAGATTGACTACAGATGCTGTTAATGATTGCCAGCTGTTTAAACTAATGCAGCAGCAGAGCTGGGCTTCCAGATCCCACACAATGGTTCTGGTGCAGCCCAGCCCTGGGAGGATTTGGAGTCTGAGGTGTGCAGTTTACAGGCAGTAGTGGCAGGCAAATTGCAGGAAGCACTACAAAAAATTATGAGGTCAATATACAAAAGCACTTATGCAGTGGAGTACCAAGGGGGGGGCAGTGGGGGCGGTCCGCCCCGGGTGCACGCCGCTGGGGCGGTGACGCGTGCCTGTCGGCTCTTCGTTTTCATGCTCCCTCTGCCCCGGAACAGGTTACTTCCTGTTCCGGGGCAGAGGGAGCATGAAAACGAAGAGCCGGCAGGCGCGCGGCACCCCCCCCCCCCCCCCAGCGGCATGCACCCAGGGGGGGGTTCTTTCACCGGGGGGGGGGGGGGGCGTCATGCTTTTCCGGGGGGGCGCTGCACCCAGGGGGCGGGGCGCATCGGCAATCCACCCCAGGTGTCAGCCCCCCCTAGGAACACCACTGCACTTATGTGGTCATCGGTGGTACATAAGCGCTTATTTTTTTCTTAAAGAAAATCTTTGGAACTTTGACAGATAATTTTGGAGATATAAATACTGATAAGGCTAAAGTTATCCATTTAAAAATGGGGCAGGATTTGGACCTTTCCAGGACTGGTACCACTTAATTATATAACTTATACATCTAAGCTGTGATATTTAGCCACTTATCCCCCGATATTGAAAACCATTTAACCGGCCAGGAATGGCACTTGGCTGGTTAAATGGCACTTAACTGACTGTCCAGCAATATTCAGTGGGGGACAGCCGGCTATCCCCCTCCTGAATATTCCTGGTTAGCGGCTCGGAGATAACTGGCTATATCGCTAGCTATCCCCGACTATTCACCACGTAGCTGGCTATTATAAGTGGCCACATTGGGCTACTTAAATAGCTGGAATATCTTTGGCCAGTTGAAACTTAACTGGCTATCTCTGAATCTCAACTCAGCCAGTTAAGTTTACACTGGCCAAAAATAAACTGAGTATTCAATACTGGTCACCGGAAACAACCTAGCAATGAATATCCGGGTTGACCACTGACTGCAGGAGATAGCTGGGCTCCCTCCCATGGTCTGAATATTGGGCTCTAACTCTATAAGTTATCAGGTTGATATTAAAGGATCGGTACCTGGCCAATTCAATGCCTCAAAACCGGCCATCCGACAATATTCAGCGGGGGATAGCCAGCTATCTCCCGCTGAGTATCGCCGGTTAGCAGATAACTGGTTATATCAGCCGATATAACCGGCTATCCACCGAGTTTCAGCTCCACTTTAGCAGTTATATTTGGCTGTGTGAACACATGGGATATCTTTGCCAGTTTGTACATAACTTAGCCAGATATGTTCAAATGGAACTACTCTGGAACCTTTTTTAAAAATCAGCGTTACATTGGCCACCCTCCAATCTTCTGGTACCACGCTCGATTTTAAGGATAAATTACATATTACTAACAATAGCTCCGCAAGCTCATTTTTCAGTTCTGTCAGTACTCTGGGATGAATACCATCTGGTCCAGGAGATTTGCTACTCTTCCGTTTGTAGAACTGCCCCATTACATCCTCCAAGTTTTTAGAGAATTCATTAAGTTTCTCTGACTCGTCAGCTTCGAATACCATTTCTGGCACCAGTATCCCACCCAAATCTTCCTCGGTGAAGACCGAAGCAAAGAATTCATTTAATCTCTCCGCTACGGCTTTGTCTTCCCTGATCGCCCCTTTTACTCCTCGGTCATCTAGCGGTCCAACCGATTCTTTTGCCGGCTTCTTGCTTTTAACATACCTAAAAAAAAATTTACTATCCAGCTTATAATCGAAAAAGAAAAATGCCTATATTTCGACCTAAATCGGGAGATGGGCGTTTTTCTCGCAAAGGTGCCCAAATCGGTATAATCGAAAGCCGATTTTGGGCATTTCCAACTGCACTCCATCACAGAAACAAATAAAGTTGATGGGGGCGTGTTAGAGGCGTGGTGGAGGCGGGACTGGGGCGTGGTTATCAGCTGAGGAGAGATGGGCGTCTTTAGCTGATAATTGAAAAAAAAAGGCGTTTTGACCGTGATTTTGGGTTACTTTTTTTGGACCCTTTTTTCTCACGAACAAGTCCCAAAAAAGTGCCACAACTGCCCAGATGACCACTGGAGGGAATCGGGGATGACCTCCCCGGACTCCCCCAGTGGTCACTAACCCCCTCCCACCAAAAAAAACCCCCACTTTAAAAACTTTTTTTCCAGCCTCTATGCCAGCCTCAAATGCCGTACCCACCTTCATGACAGCAGAATGTGTTCGATCCTGTCACAGCCTTTCTCTGGGTCAGATGTGGCTCTCGGGTGCAGTACATCAGCATTGCATTGTGGTGAACGTAGGCTATTGGGCTCCGTGGTTTCATTAGCTTGTGTTACAGTCTCACGATGTTGGTAGTTGGTAGGCTCTTCTCCCATGGTGCTTTTCCCCCTGCCTACTGGGTCAGAGTGTGCCCTGTTGTGTTTCCTGTTGTAGTCCATGCGGTAGTGGCCATTTTTGTAAGCCAGTTTTAGTTCCCTTTCCTGTGTTAGCCACGTTAGAGAATTTAGTTCTTACCTTGAATGTGGCTGAAAGAGGGCATTGTATAGCATTCTGCCAGCTCTGACCTACTGCTAATCTCAGTACCAGGGAGATTCATTGCCAGTGGGGCACAACCTCTGATCTGCAGTTAACTGTGAGTAAACGCGGTTATTCCAATAAAGGACGTTTTCGGAGAGATTAGTCTTCAGGTGTCAACTGCTGTGCCAATGTTATACAGCAGCAACAAGTCCTAGAGGCAGTGGCGTAGCAGGGGGGGCTGCCACCCGGGGCGGGGCGGTTCGCCGTTGCACCCCCCCCCCCCCGGGTGCAGCACAATGACTCCCCCCCCCCCGATGACCAGCTCCCACACCCTACGTTTAAAAAGAATACCGGGAGTCGCGCCTGCCCTGCACGTACAAGAAATGCCGGCTCTTCTCTCGCTCTGTCCCGCCCTTGCAGAAATAGGAAGTTGCGTCAGCGGAGGGCGGGACAGAGTGAGGGAAGAGCCGACGGTCCACATTTCTTGTACGTGCAGGGCAGGCGCGACTCCCGATATTCTTTTAAAGGTGGGGGGGTGTCGATTTGCCGAGGGGGGGGAGCTGGCAGGGAGCACCCCCTCCAGAGCTGACACACGGGGCAGACCGCCCCTCCCGCCCCCCTTGCTACGCCACTGCCTAGAGGCCTGCGTGTATGCAGGTCCCTGGAGCACTTTTAGTGGGTACCGCAGTGCACTTCAGCCAGGTGGCCCAAGCCCATCCCCCCCCCCACCTGTAACATTTGTGCTGGTAAATGGGAGGCCTCCAAAACCCACTGTACCCACATGTAGGTGCCCCCTTCACCCCTAAGAGCTATGGTAGTGTTGTACATTTGTGGGTAGTGGGTTTTGGGGGAGGGGGGTTGGGAGCTCAGCACTCGTGGTAAGGGAGCTATGCATATGGGAGCTTTTTCTGAAGTCCACCACACTGACCTAGGGTGCCCAGTTGGTGTTCTGGCATATCAGGGGGGCCAGCGTACTACGAATTGTGGCCCCTCCCACGACCAAATGGCTCGGATTAGGACGTTTTTGAGCTGGGCGTTTTTAGTTTCCATTATCGCTAAAAAAAAAAAAAAAAAACGCCCAGCTCAAAAACATCCATTTTTCAAAAATACGGTTCGGCCCGCCCCTTCACGGACCCGTTCTTGGAGATAAACGCCCATGGAGATAGGCGTTTGTGTTCGATTATGCCCCTCCACGTGTTTTTGCCTCCAACGTAATCTTTTTTTTTTTGTCCCTCTTAGCCTTCCTTATCAGTGCTTTGCATTTGACTTGACATTCCTTATACTGTTTCTTATTGTTTTTAGTCTGTTCCTTCTTCCATTTTCTGAAGGATTTTCTTTTAGCTCTAATAGTGTATTATTTATTATAATACCACCTTTGATCAGAAACCAGGCTCTTAGTCAGGCCTATGTGTGTTGTTCCTCTCTTGACCCTCCTCAATACCTTCAGAGGTGTAGATAAAGGCAGGACTGGTGCAAGACTATAGGGTGCCCTAGACAAACCTTCAGGCTTATGCCCCCAGCCAGTTAATTTTCAGGTCCCTAACACATCAGCTCCCTCTTCAAGGTTTTGATAAACTCATGATTATCCTACATCAATTCTATATCAATTCATAATTGGATATGATACATTTAAATACTGAACTTTGCCACACCAACTCAAAAAATAATCTGCACATATTGTTAGCTGCAAAACAATCAGGTTATTATTATGTTACTTCCCTCCCCCCCCCCCCCTTAGAAATTGCTGCCCTAGGCAACTGACTAATTCTGCCTGATGATTAGGCTGACCTTAGATGAGTTTGCACATTATTGAACTACACACACACATGCAATTAGCAGAAGAGAAGTTAGGCAGTATTCCAAGCCTTCACTTCTATGGGTAAAATGCAGTTGTATCCATAGAAAAGGCCTTGAATATTGCCTTCCTAATGCTCTGGAAATGGCTATTAGTAAAATGAGTCTTTGTTCTAAAAAAGCATATCCATCTTGTATAAAATAGCAAAGTGATTGAAATTCAGCTCTGATACTTCTGGAATGATACAAAATTGGACTGCAAATTTACAATTATAATTGAATTCAAGTGATTATTTTCATATTTGGAGATCTGCTCATAACAGTTTTCTTCTTGCTGTAAAAAATGTGATTTATGTAATGGTGCAGTTGTTCCATTTCACAAAACAGATATAAATATCCCAAGTTCTTTACAAAGAGACCCTCTTCTTTCAGATTGTTGTGCTGGCATGAGTGTTGGCACATCACCACAAATACTGATAGAGGGTAGATGTGCTGTAAAGTCTAATAGTGTTGGCTAGAAGTTCAAGAAGGAGGTTTAAGTGTAGATTGTACCATCTGCAGGGGCAGCCCAAGACAATCTGCCATGTGAGGCAAAAAATGAGCTGCCGCCCCGGCTCCTCTACTGCCACTGCCCATCCCCTCCCTGCCCTTCCCTCCTAACCCCCTTCCCCAAAATTACATCTTCTCTTTTTTTTCTTGTTTTTCAAAAGAAGGCAGTGGCAGCGACTCCCATAGGCTGTTCTGCCGCTGATCCCAGCTCCTTGTCTCTACTGTGGGCTGCCTGCCTCTCAGATGTAATTTCCTGTTTCCTCGGAGGCGGACCACCCGCAGTAGAGAGAAGGGGTGGCAGGGAATTCTATGGGAGTCACTGCCACCGCCTTCTTTTCAAAAACAGGAAAAGGTAATTTTGGGGATTGGGGAGGGAAGGGAAGGGCAGGGCAGGGTGTGATGCTGCCTCACAAGAGTGCCGCCTAAGGCCCTCGCCTCAGGAATCCTAATGGCAGGGCCGCCACTGACCATCTGGCTTGCTCCTGAGTCAGGTCTGTTGGGACAGTGGGATAAGGTGGTTATTTCCTAGAATGAGAAAAATTTAATAAATCCAGTCTTACTGACCAGATTTCCTTTATCCTAGGGTGTGCTATTTGGATAAAAACAACCTCATGCATGTTATGTTTGAGAAAATTGACATATTCCTTTTATGAGAGACAAAGAAACAAATGGGGTTCACTCTCTCCACAGGAGCGGAAACCAAACAGTAAAGGGGTGGAAAGGACCCAAAATCAAATGATCAGTCAACCACACAAGGATAAGATGCTCCAGAAGAACCCTTTATTCAGACTCAACACGGTCCGTGTTTCGGCTAGAACAGCTTTCTTCAGGGGTCAATCTATTGGTGTTCAGTAATATATTGACTGATTGAGCATTTAGATATCTTGGCGAGCTTTTTATATAACGTGCTACCGATATAAATGCAAAAATTGAAAGGCCAATTAATTATCAGTAGTGGCAGTGATTGCATTAATTAAAATACTGCCATTGGTGTTTATATTAATATGTGTGGTTAGCACCATACTCCCTCTAATTCTATATAATGCGCCACAAATTAGTGACAACTAGGCACCAAACTTTAGGCACTTAAACAGAAGTTAGGTACCCAAATAGGGGGTAAACGTCAGTTAGATGCCTAAGTGCTTTAGTGCATAACTGCAAAGGGAGCATGATTGTAGGGCATGGGCAGATCACTTAGGTGGGCCTTCAGTAGTTGGAGAACAAGGCCAGTGCTGGGAAGACTTTGACAGTCTGTGTTCTGATCGTGGCTGGACAAATAGGCCAGTGCTGAGAAGACTTTGATGGTCTATGCCTTGATCTTGGCTGGACAGATAGGCCAGTGCAGGGCACACGTCTGTGGTCTGTGCCCTGATCATGGCCGGACAGATAGGCCAGTGCTAGGAAGATTTCTATGATCTGTGCCCTGATCTTGGCTGGACAGACAGGCGAGTGGCAGGCAGACTTCTATGGTCTGTGCCCTGATTGTGGCTGGACAGATTTGGATGGGCTGGAGTGGTGCTTCGATGAGTTCAGAAGTTAGAGAACAAGACCAGTGCAGGGCAGATATCTATGGTCTGTGCCCTGAAAATGGCAAAGACAAATCAAAATCAAGTATACATATGTAGTATCCAGTGGCATAGCGACGTGGGGCCATGGGGGCCTATGCCCCCCAAAATTTCATCCAGGCCCCTGGTTTTGCTGGCGGGGGGTCCCCAACCTCCACCAGCTGAAGCCTTGTTCAGCGCCGGTCTCTGGCGCTGCTGCGTTGTTTGCCCTGCTCTCTCTTCCTCACATCCTGCACGCTCCTTTAAGTGAAACTGAGAAGGAGGAAGAGAGAGCACGGCAGGGAATGCAGCAGCAGCACCGAAAACTGGCGCTGGAGAAGGCTGTGTGCGAGCAACTGAGGTAGATTATGTTGCAATAGTCAAAGCTGGTTACTAATAGTGAAAGGACAAGGGAGTGAAAAAATATCTTGATCAAAATACTGCCAGACTGACCGCAATTGCTGGAGGATCAGAAAACTGGTTTTGGCTAAGTGGGAGATTTGTTGAGTGGAAGTGAGATGGGAGTTAAGCATGATTCCCAGATACCAGAAAGAGTTAACAGGCTGAATGGAGGTACCTCTCCCCTGTGAACCAGCATGCAACAGTTTTCTGTGTGTTAAGTACAAGCTGGTGTGCGGAAAGCCAGGAAGGAATAGCATCAAGACAATGTTGAAGTGGGCTAATATCAGGGTTGGAAAGGCCTAGCAGGGAAAAGTAACAGGATGTCATCAGCACAGAAATGAATCAAAACACTGTGGAGTGGATGAGTGAGGATTGGATAATTGTGCGCAAATTTCCAGAATGCCCCTTACCCCCCCCCCCCCATGCTCCTCCCATAGCCACGCCCCCTTCTGGGTTGCACATTATTAGGATTTGGGCATGCAGTTTTATAGAATAACATGTAGCAAGATGTGTGCACATTGCCATTAATTGGCTCAACATGCAAATTTGGATGCCCTTTATAGAATCTGGGGGTATATATATAGAGGACAATTTTATAAAGGGTGCTAAAAGTTAGGCATCAGATAGTTTAAACCATTTAATCAACCAGGAACGGCTTCTGGCCAGTTAAATGGCACTTAACAGTGGCGTAGCTAGGTGGGGCGCAAGGGGAGCGGTCGCTCCCCTAACCAGATATTTTGAAAAAAATGGCGCCTATGCACCACATGGAAAAACTTTCTCTCCCCCGTCCCGCACGAGTCATATGTTCTCTTGTCTCTTCTCCTGCCCGCTCTCTCCCGTCCGCAGCGCATAGTCGTTTTTACTTCCCTGAAGCCTTTTCCCTCCTGCTGCACCGGCGATTCACAGTCAGCTGTTTGCCAGCGTCGGGGCTTCTCCTCAGACGCGTCCCACCTCTGCGGGAAACAGGAAGTTGCTTAGAGTAGGTGGGGACGCGTCTAGAGGCCCCGACGCTGGCAAACAGCTGACTGAGAATCGCCGGTGCAGCAGGAGGGAAAAGGCTTCAGGGAAGTAAAAATAACTATGCAGACGGGAGAGAGCTGGCTGAAGAGAGGAAGGTAGGAAGTGTAGAAGTTAGAAAAAGCTTAATAGGAGTCGAAGTCGTGAGCCATCTAGTCTACTGTAAGCATGGAAGCCAGTTTGGTTCATTTGCTTACACTTCCCCCGCTCAACCTTCACTGCCGTTCACACGAAACAAAGCAAGCCAAAGGTATGAGCAGCTGTGTATCCATGTTGTCGTTCTTTATTGTTGGTCCATGTCTGTAACAAGTCTAAAGTTGTTTTAGTTGGATAGGCAGTGCCTTAAAAGCTGGAGGAGAAATGTAGATGTAGTAACAATTGAATATCACTAAAACAGCTTCAAAAATTATAGTAGCTGGTAGAAACTGCAATTATAAACTGTATAGTTTGATTTTTCTTCACTGTGCTTCTATACAATACAGATATCCAGATTTCAGTGAGGATATCCTGTTTTCTGATGGGTTCATTATCTTAACTGTTGTTGTAATCTGCCATGGAAAGATAGAATATATTGAAATTAACCAGCTTATAATCAAAAGTGATCGCCTGCCATCTTCCTACACAAATCGGGAGATGGCCGGCGATTTCTTAAAAGCGGCGAAATTGATATAATCGAAAGCGGCATTTTTGACAGCATCGCTGCTTTCCCGTCGCTTCACCGGCGAAAGATCAAGGGGGCGTGTCGGTAGATTAGCGAAGGCGGGACATGGGCGGGCATGGGCGTGGCTACCAGATGGCCGGCTTTCGCCGATAATGAAAAAAAAAGCGACGTTAAGCAGTATTTCGCCGGGTTTACTTGGTCCTTTTATTTTCACGACCAAGCCTCAAAAAGGTGCCCCAACTGACCAGATGACCACTGGAGGGAATGGGGTATAACCTCCCCATACTCCCCCAGTGGTCACCAACCCCCTTCCATACTAAAAAAATAAAACTATAAACCTTTTTTGCCAGCCTGTATGCCAGCCTCAAATGCCGTACCCACCTCCATGACAGCAGAATGTGTTGTATCCTCCGACAGCCTTTCCCTAGTTGCGATGTGACTCTCGGGTGAGTGTGACACCTTTTCTGTTAGGTGCCCTGCAGAGTCACATTAGCAATGCATTGTGGTGGGTGTAGGGTACTGGGCTGTACTCCCATGGTGCTTTTCCCCCCTGCTAACTGGGTCAGAGTGTGCCCTGTTTTGTTTCCTGTTGTAGTCCATGCGGTAGTGGCCATTTTTGTAAGCCAGTTTTAGTTCCCTTTCCTGTGTTACCCACGTTAGAGAACGTAGTTCTTACCTTGAATCGAACTGAAAGAGGGCATTGTACACCATTGTGCCAGCTCTGACCTACTGCTAATCTTAGTACCAGGGGACTCTTTGTCAGTGGGGCACAACCTCTGATCTGCAGTTAACTGTGAGTAAACGTGCTTATTTCAAGAAAGGACTTTTTCAGAGAGATTAGTCTTCAGGTGTGAACTGGTGTGCCAAAGTTATACAGCAGCAATAAGTCCTAGAGGCTGTATGCAGGTCCCTGGAGCAAATTTAGTGGGTGCAGTACATTTGTGGGTAGTGGGTTTGGGGGGCTCAGCTCCCAAAGTAAGGGAGCTATGCACGTGGGAGCTTTTCTGAAGTCCACCGCAGTGACCCCTAGGGTGGCTGGTTGGTGCCCTGGCATGTCAGGGGGGCCAGTGCACTAAAAATGCTGGCTCCTCCCACGGCCAAATGCCTTGAATTTGGCCGGGGTTTGAGATGGCCGACATAACTTTCCTTTATCGCTGAAAAACAAACCCGGTCATCTCAAACCCGGCGAACTCCACGGCATTTGGCTGGGCTAAACCATATTAGCGACAAAAAAGATAGCCAGCCATCTTTTTCGATAATACGGTTCCGGCCAGCTGTAGCGCCGCCGCCAACATAGATCACCGGTGATCTATTTGGCCAGCGACGTTCAATTATGCCCCTCCACATGAAAGTAGAATTAAACTCATTGGGGCACATGAAATCACATTGGGGCACATGAAATCACATTTTCATCTATTTTGTAGTTTACCTTTTAGGTACACAAATGGATTATTCCGTTTTGAATATGTTTCAGGGGCAAGTGGTTTTATAAGTCAAAATAAAAATAAATATTTTGTTTCAAGCAGATCTCTTTTGCTAAAACATAAATGGGTTATAAATCCCTAATGCAGCCCATTGGTTTTCTTATATTTTGTTCTTGTGATGACTTATACTGTGTCTGTGTCAAAACTAAAAACTCTTTATTGGTCGATAATAAAAGGAATACTATCCACTCTAAAAAGCTGTTTTGTGGCTGTACATGAGGAATTGTGGTATTGAATAAATAAGTGTATGCTTGTGTCCCTAGTCAAGAAATCCAGTTAGTCGTTTAACATTAGTGGAACATAGCCACAGAGGCATGGTATGGTCGCATTTTTAATATGGTAATACTAGGGCCCAGCTAAGGAACAGGTTATTTTGAGTCAGTCTTCACTGGACCAAACTTGCTTCCCTTGTGCCATCACTATCTAGCAGAATATACAGTGTCTTAAAAGGTGGAGGATAAAGGATTTTTGTTGTTGTAATCTGCCATGGGAAGATAGAATATATTGAAATTAAATGAAAGTAGAATTAAACTCTCCTTTCATTGGGGCACATGAAATCACATTTTCATCTGTTTTGTGATTTACCTTTTAGGTACACAAATGGATTATTCTGTTTTGTTTCAACCTAATTCATGTTTAATGTAGGGTATTAATGTAATAAATAAGTAAATAGAGAGAAACTCTGAATGTTGAGCACCTGATTCTCATAACATGATGTCTGTTTTAGTGACCTTGACCAGTAGAAAAATAATCTCTCCACAACTGTAACATGTGCTAGAGTGTCCTTATAACCAGTCCCTCCAAATGAAAAACTGGGAAGCGCTGAAAGAGGCAGGGAAAAAGGTTAACATGGGGAGAGAGAAGGATATAGTAAATGCTGGACAGGGATGGAGAAGGACTCAGAGTCAATACTGGACAGGGAGAGGGTAGGGGCATTGAAACACAAAGAGGCAGTGCTGGAGAAAGAAGAAATGGGGACACAGGGGCACTTCTGAAAAGGGGGGAGATAGGTGCTCTACTGAAAAGGAGGGGGATAGGGACACGGGGGCACTACTGGAAAGGGGGAAGGAGATAGGGACACAGGGCACTACTGAAAAGGGGAGGCGATAGGCAGTGTTGCCAGGTACACGGCCCCCGAAACCCGCCCAAAAAGTTCACACCCCACCCCCGCCGTCATCAACCCCGCCCCCGCTGTCATCGACTCCGCCTCTTCTGTCATCGACCCCGCCTCTTCTGTCATTGGCCCCACCTCCTTCGTCATCGGCCCCCGCCTCCTCCGTCATCGGCCCCGCACAAAACGTCACTAGCCCCACCCAAACGTCATCTAGCCCCCCAAACATCACTAGCCCCGCCCCCAGCAGCCCTAAAAACTGCACAAAAACCACCAAAAAAAACCAAAAACCAGCCCAAAAAAACGCGACCCGCAGTGGGCAAAAATTTCCCGCAGCGGGTCGTGGAAAACCGCCCAATTGGGCGGGAAAACCGCCCACCTGGCAACCTTGGTGATAGGGACACAGAGAAGGCACTACTGGAAAGGGGGAGGAGATAGGGTCACAGAGTAGAAAACAGTAGAAAAAGGTATTTTATTTTCAATTTGATATTAGGAATATGACTGAAAATGCACATCTCCGATACCTTCAAATTAGCAACCCTGCAGGGGTCTGAGTGCATTTTCTTAAGTCATTTTGGATATACTGCAGCACAGATTTTGATGGGTAGAATCAGGGACTGCAAATCCCACATGAATTTGGGATGTGAGTTCACACTAGGACTGGTTGAAAAATCTCAGCTATTGATAGTGGGGACATAAAACAAAAGATCAATGCCAAACAGATATAGAGAAGGAAAAGAAAAAGACAAGAGGCGAAAGAAGAAATGGAAAGGCCAACCTGGAAAAGAATTTGTAAGGTTGACTCATGGAACATGGAAAAAAAGACTGGGATCCGCCAAATTCCCAGACAACAAAGGTAGAAAAAATATTTTTATTTAATACTTTGAAAGGACTGAGATGTACCTGCTTTGTAAAATGTACATTTTTTGTATTTTTATTTTGCAAAGTACAGGAGAAAATGCATTTGTGGTTTTTTTTTTTTACCACCAGTATTGCACTATTTATAGAGTCTGGCTTCCTTGGGCAGAGAGGAGGGGGTTCTCTATTTCAATTTTTGTTGCTGGTGGTGGTTACTTTTGTTTTGTTTTTTTGTTTTTGTTTTTGTGGCTCCCTATTCTGTATTAGTGTGACCCCTCCCCCACTCCTGGGTTCAAATAAAATATAGTCTGAGCCGAGTGTTTCACCCAGAGCAGAAGAAGGGCACAAAAAAACTTATAAATCACAATTGATTAATAAAAATTCACTTTATTCTAATATGAACTTAAATGAACACAATAAATTTCACCCCTCAGTAACCTTAACATTACATTTCTTTATTTCCTATAGGTTCCTCTCTATTCTCTATAAGGCTCAACTTCAGAGTGACTGCACATCAGATAAGTATCCGTTCAATTTCCTAAACTAAAAGTTAAACATGCATGCAAACGACTATATACTAATATGAGTCCCTTATATAGAGTTGATTCTTTGTTTCTTTTCTTCTTTTTCAGGTTTTGGTTTTTTCCTCCGGAGACTTCAAGGTAAGTATACTATTTTTCTCTTTATTTTATTAAAGTTCAAAAGGATACTTTTATTTACGTCCCCTCAGCTGGCTTTGTATCTTCTCTCTTCTGTCAATCGTTGGGTACCATAAGCTTGCTGCAGAGTTGAACCCTGGCCAGGGTACAGGATTCAGGAACTGAAGTACCTACTACTCTAAACTATAACAAATCAATAACCCTAAAATCTAACTGATCCCCACAATACAGGTGCCTACTGCACACATTTCCTATCTAGCTTTAAAAGAAAACATATAATTATTAATCCCTACTCTATTTACCTCCCCCCATCAAGATTTTAATAACATCGGTGTGTGATAAGTAATTCTTTAAAAATACAGGGTTGAAAATTAAAAGAAAAACCCTCTTTCTTTATAGTCAATTAGGAATTTAAACTTTCAGGTTAGCTTTTCACTTTTTAACTCCTTCTTCACCATTTATGCTCTATAGAGTTCTAAAGTGCTATTCAGCTACCACCAGCTCAGGACCCCTTTTTCAGAGAGCCCAGAACACATTAATCTAGGAACAAGTGTTAGGAATTTAATTCACTTGTAATCCCAATTCACAGTCAGCCATCCATATTTTTCCTAGAGCCCTTTGAAACGCGGCGGGCATTCAAATTAAATGAACTACTTTTAACCTCTCACAACACACTCAGATCAAACACATCTTTAAACACTTGTACTTAATTTTAACCCAAAGTTTCCCCTCAGCTGAGCACAGCTCTTAAACACAGCTCTGCCCTGCTCAGCACTCACCTCCCAACTGACAAACCGTCAAACTTAGAACCCTTACCCTAGCTCCTGCCTCAGCACGAGCCCAACACTCCAAACCCCACAGCACATGAACACTGCAATTTTATATTATTTTAAACAAATTCTAGACATTTACAAGTAACCATCTTCCTAATTATAAACAAAAAATCATACCTTTTTATCCCTGAAGCCTTAAAACCTCTTTTCCTTCCGTGCACGAGCCTCTCGCCGCTCCACTCTCGAGGCAACAGCTGACTCGTGTCATCAGCTGTTCCACGCGCTCCCCCAGCGCGTGCTGCACTCTCTCCGCTGCCAACTGCCACGTTAATAAAATAAAACGTTGGGAGAGTGCACCGGAGCACTCTCCCTGCCATCTCCAGTCCCACTCTCGGCTTTATTTATCTTCAGAACCGGCTCTCCCGATAAAATAGAGCCGGTTCCCCTTTAAAATAAATGATTTCCTGGGCCCTGCGTCGGCTGTGTACGTCTGACGTCATTACGCGACGTCAGACGCCGACACAGGACCAATCAACGTTCGAACCTCCCCAACTTCGCCTTCGCTCCGCCCCTCACAGCCCGAACAGGATCGCCAAATCCTGCAGCACTTTTTTTCCTTTCCTATGGCGCTGCAGGCCCAACCCCCCAAATCACTCCAACCCCGACATAATATTTCCGCCTCCTTGCTTCCTCCCGATCCCGCCGAAAGCCCCAAGCCCAGCAGCACACCGGGTTCCGGCGCGATCTCTCTCCTCCCTTCACCTCAAGGCTGCCGCCGCCCACCAAAATCGCTAATCAGCTAAACAGCTGATCGGCGCTTCCTCGGCGCACTTCTCCTGCTACGGCCCCGATACCCAACCAACCTTGCAGCTGCCAGAGTTCCTTTTAACAGCAACCTCCGGTAAGTGATTTAACCCAGAGGGTTACATTAGATTGGAATATTGTCACAATTTGGTTTTCTGCCAGGTACTTGTGACCTGAGTTGGCCACTGTTGGAAACAGGATATTCGGCTAGATGGACCATTGGTTTGACCCAGCATGACTACTCTTATGTTATATAGATGAGGATCTGTCCATGTTCTTCTGCATGTGTGCCTGAAGTGAAGGATTCTGCTAGCACGTAGCATCTGTGTAGGAATGTGTAACAGTGCAGCTTGTTCCAGTTTCCCAATAGTAGGTTAATTGGTGCTGTAGAGCCCAGTGTAATATGTCTGTTCAAAGGTGGGTTAGGGCTGTTATGGTGTGGCAAGTTTTGTGTTCTAGAGCAGTGTTTCCCAAGTTGGTCCTGGAGTACCCCCTTGCCAGTCAGGATTTCAGGATATCCACAGTAAATATGCATGACATTGATTTGTATATATTGCCTCCATTACATGCAAATCTTTTTCATGCAGATTCATTGTGGATAACCTGAATGGCAAGGGGGTACTCCAGGACCAATAGGGAAACACTTCTCTAGGTCCCACTGTAATATTTATAGCACTGTCTTTTTGTAGGTGGATTAGGGCTGTTATGGTGTAGTAAGTTTTCAGTATAGGTTTTGGGTGTCTTTTTGCAGGGGTTTGTGTTATTTCACAAAATGTCTAGCCCTATTTGAAAGTAGGCTCTGGGGCAAGGGCCCTTGTCACCTAAAATAAAAATGTTCAGGACTAGTGTTCTTCACATCTTGTAGAATCAACACACAAACGCCCATCTGATTAAAACAAGGTGTCTAGCAGTGGAAGGAATGTGTGTACTATTCCTGAGGTGATGGTCACAATTTGAATATTTTTACTTTGTAGTTAAGAAGACAAGTTACCTGCTCTGGCCAGTCCAGGGATCTCTTCTGCGTCCTGCCTCTTGATGTAACTTACTGTTTCCTTATAGGCAGGACGCAACAGAGACAGCCTGTATTAATCAGTGCCCGCTACAGCCCCTGAGCAACAACACAGACACTGCTGTGTAACTGACACCAACCAGCACCTATTTTATAAAAGTCTGCTCCCCCTGAGATCAAAACCTGGCTGCGCCTCTGGCACTTAACCAGCTATCCAGCAATATTCAGCGGGAGATCACCAGTTATCTCCCGCTGAATATTGCCGGTTAGCGCTTACCACTGGATTCTATATAGTGCACCTAGAGATATGCACCAAACTCCAGATGGATTCTATAACAATTCGCTTAAATTAATTGGCTTAACAAGCTAATTAGCATTGATAAAAGCACTTAACAAGCAATAATGGGCACTAATTGGCAATAATTAGAATTTACGCGCACAACTCACTAAGCATATTCTGTAATGCACTGCACCTAACTTCTAACTTATGCAGACAAAAAGGGGCATGGTTATGCACAGGGAAATGAGTGTTTCATGGACGTTCTGAAATTTACGTACATATTTATAGAATATGGCCCTCTGATCCTAAATCTACACACCAGGATTTACGCCATATTTTAGGCACTGGGATATCAACTAATGTATTTTATATACTGCGCCTAAATCTAGGCACCGCTTATAGAATATGTTGAGGTGAAAATGTTTTCTTTGTGGATATTTTTAGGTGCCATATATAGAATCCCCCCCCCCCCCCCTTAGCAGATAACCAGTTATATTGTGTGATATAACCAGCTATCCACTAATATTCAGTGAATCACCAGCTAAGTTTGGCACCCTAATTCGGCTGCCAAAATAGCAGACCTATCTTTTGGTCAGTTTCAACATAACCGGCCAGCGCTGAATATTGGCTTGGCCAGTTAAGTTGAAACCGGCACAAAAACACTCTTATATTCAATGCTGGTCACCGGAAATGGTCTAGCATTGAATATACCACGGCCATCTTGAGCGATGTAACATCGGAATCAAAATCATGAAATAAGTGCTTAAAAAGGGCCAGTCAGTAGAATGCCTTCCATTCTACACTTTTATTCAATCCCATAGGCATAGTGGTTTTAAATTGAAAGATCAATCGTTGCTCCGGCTGCCATAGTTGTGGAATACTACTTGCAATGACAACACAATATGTACTAGAACATTATAATTGGTAGTGAAGGGTAAGGCAAAGTTGTAACATATAGATGAGTAAGAAAGTAGGAAGAATTAGAAAGTAAGGTGATTGATTTGAAGAAAGTTGCACGTGAGGTCAGAGAGATGGTTAAATATTATCTCAGCTAGGGTAGGAGTGGATAAACATGTCCCACTGCAGTATGTGCAGCCCGAGTCAATCCTCGTATGTGTGAGTGAGACTAACAAGATAGTTACTTCTTCCATTAAAGGCTTGGTTGAAGAGCCAAGCTTTCACCTGCTTCCTGAAGTAGAGGTAGTCTTGTGTTAAGCGGAGCCTTTCAGGCAATGCATTCCAGAGTGTGGGGGCTACTCCGGAGAAGGCTCGCTTGCGGGTATCACATCGTGTAATGTCTTTTGGAGAGGGTGTAGTTAGTGAAAGTCCTTGGGAGAACCTTAGAGGGGCATAATCAAATGGAAACGCCTATCTCCATGGGCGTTTATCTCCGAGAACGGGTCCGTGAAGGTGCGGACCGAACCGTATTTTCAAAAAAATTGATGTTTTTGAGCTGGGCGTTTGTTTTTTTTTTTAGCGATCATGGAAACTAAAAACGCCCAGCTCAAAAACGTCCTAATCCGAGCCATTTGGTCATGGGAGGGGCCATGATTCGTAGTACACTCGCCCCCCTGATATGCCAGGACACCAACTGGGCACCCTAGGTCAGTGCGGTGGACTTCAGAAAAAGCTCCCACATGCATAGCTCCCTTACCACGGGTGCTGAGCTCCCAACCCCCCTCCCCCAAAACCCACTACCCACAAATGTACAACACTACCATAGCTCTTAGGGGTGAAGGGGGCACCTACATGTGGGTACAGTGGGTTTTGGAGGCCTCCCATTTACCAGCACAAATGTTACAGGTGGGGGGGATGGGCGCCCAATATCTAGCAGACCTTTTGCTGTTTCATTGGCTTCTCTCAGTTTATACCAGAAGGACAGTTTATTTCCATACCAGAAGGACAGTTTGTTTCCGAGTTCCCCAATTTGTCTCACTATAACCTCCAGAATGAATCAGAAAGTGGGGAATTAGATATGGGAAGTGGTGGCATATAACTGTTATTCTAATGCGGAAGTTACATGCTGAATTGGTGCCTAAGGTGTCCTTTTACTAAGCTGTAGTATGCACTAATGATTGCTTACCACAGCAAAAAAGGGCTTACCATGGGGTGTGCTCAGGTTTCCCATAGTAATTTTTGTATGTGCACGTGCTACACACGTGCTAAAAATAACACTGGGGTGAGTCAGGGGCAGAGAGTGGGCATGCACTATGCTAATTGATTAGCACAACTACATTGCTGTGCATTAACCGATTAACACATGGTTAGCATGTGAGCCCTTACTGCTTTCGTAATGGGTGGTAGTAGCGGCTCACGTGCTAATGAGAAAATTAACATGTGGCCATTAATGGGGAAAATTAAAATTTTGACCATTTTACACCAGCGGTAAAAATGGCCTCAGCACGCGGAAAAGACCCATGTAAGGATGCGCAAAGGCCACGTTTTCCTGCAGTTGGTAAAAGGACTCCTAAGTTCGACACACTATTTAGAATGAGGGGAAAAGTCACTAGTTTTGTTCCTCAAATGTAGTATCAGGGCTTTTTTTGAGGGGGTACTGAGTACCAGCGCCTTTTCCATTGACCCGTGGTCCCCATGTTTTAATGAAAGAGCTCAGGCTCTACACACCAATTCAGCCTTGTCATAGATTCTGTGACTGGTTGCAGGGGGCCTGGCTATTATGGGGAGGGTCCCTCAGTGATTACCCCCATCCCTGAAGGGTGGTCTAGCATTTGAGTACTAGAAAAACTGCACTGTGTAGTATATATCATTTAATGCAGAAAATGTGAAGAAGGGTGCTATATTGGGGAGATGGGTCAAATGCTAAAGACAAGAATCTGCACTCTCAGGCACCACATCACACACCACAAAGCATGACATGCACCAAACTAACCCATTTGGAGAAATTGCCCCCCATGACAAACCAAGGTGCCGCTTTTGTGGGAGAGCACTTGCAGTACCAGAACACTGTATCAATGGCCTTATGGTCAGAATACTAAGAGGGATTTTAAAAACAATTTCATGACTATAAGACCTTTGAAGTTAAGATGATGCAATATTTTGACACCAACAAGACAGGTCTTAACAGAGATCTAGGTTTCCTATCACATTATAAAACATAAAATTATACTGCTTTGTCACCTTCTCATCACCTGTCTATCTCTCCCTGTTCCCCCTCCCCCACACCCCACCTTCCTCTGTGAGACTGTCAGTGGAATGCTCATGTTTCCTTTATATATTCTGATATTGTCAGCTTTTGTTCATTCCTGTCTAATGAAGAAGGTCCTGGCCTTTGATAAAAGAACTGGATTCAGGCTGCACCACAGCACCAAAATGACTTTACTTGGCATTACCACACACACGTACACCATAGATAGGTCAAAATAATTCAATCCTACTACTGTCGCTTGACCTCTCATCAGCGTTCACCTTGATTGATCATACTTTACTTTTGGACAGACTCCACCAAATAGGTATTTGAGATCTAGCCTTTACCTGGTTCCTTTCATATCTCTCTGATCGTTCATATATAGTTCCCTTCCAAAACATGGCATCAGCACAATTCTCATTGGCCTCTGGCCTGGGTTCCCACAGGGATCAATATTATCTCCTATGTTGTTTAATGTTTTCATAGCCCTCTTCCTACACTTGCTCAATCCTTAGGTTTTGCCGCCTAAGTCTATGCAGATAATATTCAGCTACTACACGCCATAAGTTATACCAACAATCATATGATTCAGAACATTAACATAGATCACTGATTGGTTACAGTGGAGGAGTGGCCTAGTGGTTAAAGCACCAGTCTTGCAATCCAGATGTGGCCCACTGCTGCTCCTTGTGATCTTGGGCAAGTCACTTAACCCTCCATTGCCTCAGGTACAGACTTAGATTCTGAGCCCTCCTGGGTCAGAGAAATATCCAGAGTACCTGAATGTAACTCACCTTGAGCTACTACTGAAAAAGGGGTGAGCAAAATCTAAATTAATAATAGCATAACAAATTGATGCTCAATCTAAATAAGTCTAGCTGTGTTCTTTTCTCAGCCTGCCCAAAAATCCATCTGGCTGGTGAACCACCTATCTTTTTTGTTTGTTAACCCCATATTCAAATACAAAGACATTGCGATCATCTTTTCAAAATTTACTGATAGTACCATCTTTCCGGGAGATAATCCAACAACACACCAGGAAGGTGATCTTCTCTGTTCAGGCTCTTGAACATTGAAACAAGCTACCCCAATCTCTTCAGCAAGACATCTCTCCAAAACTTTAAAATTGATCTTAAAACGTTCCTTTTCTCTGATGCGTACTCCTAATCCTGCTAATACAATCCATGGAGATGGAACCTGTTGGACTTAGCAAATCAGTTTCAGCCCTCCTTTCCCATCCCCCTCTCTTCTATCCTATATGATATTCTAGTTCTACACCACCCCTTCCTTCCGCACTTTACTATTTTCTTTCTTTTTCTTTAATTTAATTAAACTGTAAGCTGCCCAGACTTGCTTTTTCCATGGGTGAGATAGTAAATCCTGAAATAAATTTGAGACTATTAAATTAGTCCAATAAAAAAAGATATCACTTTATTTTCCCTTCTTTTGTTTTGTATTGTTTTATTTCTCTCTATTACTTTTACCTACAAAACAAAGTTTCATATTTGAAAGCATGATGCCCAGTTATTCATGTTCATAGAATTGTGGATGATGATAAATGTACAGTTTAATCTATTTAGATTAGCTTTTGGTGAGGCTATAAGGTGTGATGTGAATGCTGGATGCCTTAAACCTCCACCCTGTTCTGAATGACTGTAAATTAATTTTAACATCTGCTTGAATGATTATGCCCTTTTGTTATGCTGGTAGACTGTACTTTCTGAATGATTGTTTTCTGTCCTTTTGTCTCTCTTTTCTATTTTATGATGGAGTTCCTTTCTGACTGCTTGATGATGGATGAAGTCTGAATTACTTCACAATTCCAAAATGGTTTGGAGTTTGAGCAAGTCTATGGAATTCTACTTAAGTGACCTGACCCCTCTCAGTCCCCAATATGGACAAGATTTCTACTTGAAGTCTTTAAATGCTGACCGTAGAAATAGTTCCTAGAAAGTAGAGATTCTATTCGATGTGCTGCCGTGGCCTCTCAGTGCATTGTGCTGGCCCAGCCTAGGAGTAGGCTGAGTTGCTAGAATTTTCCATGCTGGTTCAGGAAGTAACTTGATGGCCACTTTTCACCTCTGCTCCCGTAGACTGAAACTTATCCAAACCTTTGTAAAACCCAGATACGCTATCTGCTGTTACCACCTCTGGCAACGAGTTCCAGAGCTTAACGATTCATCGAGTGAAAAAATATTGTATTCTATTTGTTTTAAAAGTATTACCATGTAACTTCATGGAGTGTCCCTTCATCTTTGTACTTTTTTGAAAGAGTAAACAATCAATTCATGCCTATCCCCTCTACTTCACTCAAGATTTTGTAGACCTCTATCATATCCCCCTTCAGGCATCTCTTCCCCAAACTGAAGAGCCCTAACCTCTTAAGCCTTTCCTCATAGGAGAGGCGTTCTACACACATAAAAGGTATGAAGTCAAATACTTTTACACAACCCATATGAAGATCAGAAGTGTAGCCAGGTTTTGATGTCAGGGGGAGCAGATCATTTGTAAAACAGACATCAGTTTGAAGCTGAAGAGCTTATCCACATATTTTATTCAGAATCTTTATGGGGGAGCATCTGCTCCCTTTGCACTCCACCTAGCTATGTCTCTGATGAAGACATGTTCAAGGGGTGAAGTTTGAGCGGAGCTTGGGCAGAGTCATGATCTACGCATGTTATTTATAAAATACACTTATACATGCATACTTTACATGTGAGCATTTATATCTGCTGATGAGCAGTGTAAATGTCCACAGCTTCAATCTAGCTGTGACTTGTGCTGCTTTGGCCTCAGTATTTTATAAAGACAAAGTATTATGGGGTAATATTCAGCCTGTAGCAGTCAGCATTTTTTAAAACACCAACCGCTGTGGGCTTTTTATACCCGGTTATTCAGAACACTATCTGGATACCGGGATCCCATGACAGGACAATCAATGTAGAGTAGCCTGTTCATGCTGCTGCTGGTGAGAAAAGGGTAGATTTGCCCTCACACAAGGACAGCTCCAGACCTGCATGCCTTTCTGTGCATTGTACGGAATGCTCATTATAATAATAAGCGCTCATTGTAATACATTTGAATTAGATTCTCAGTAGCTGCTAGGGCAAATGGTTAATGCCACACATTAGATGTTATGTAACATTTGCTTTAGATCGGCTACAACCAGTCTAAAACAAACGTTGCAACCATGGCAAGCTTTGTGCACCGGGCCCTGAATATTGCCACTAACTCAGTAACTCCTGGCTCCGGCCAAGTTCTGCCCCAGGACTGCCCTGGCACTATCCAGATAGTACTAAAGTGACCTGATTGGAGGATGGCCAACGTAACACCAATTTTTTTTAAAAGGGTTGCCTATTAAATAAATAGTTCAGTTTAAAGTACTAACTCTGATTTTTACTACTACTACTACTACTACTTATCATTTCTATAGCGCTACAAGGCATACGCAGGGCTATCAGTGGTGAAGTCCTGATTCCTCTTGCGACTGTACTTAGAATGTATGTTCCCTCTCGATCATTGAAATCTGATGGAAAGTTATTGTTGTCTGTGTCCATCTGTAAGCAAGTTGCTCTTGAAGATATTAGATCAAAGACTTTTATGTTGAAGGGGCTCACTTGTGGAATGGATTACCAGAAGAACTATGTTTGATAGACAATTAACTTTCTTTTTGCAAGTGTCTTAAAGCACACTTTTTTTACTTAGGCCTTTAATTAACTAATGAGTGGAGGAGTGGCCTAGTGGTTAAAGCACAGGTCTTGAAATCCAGAGGTAGCTAGGTTCAAATCCCACCGCTGCTCCTTGTGATCTTGGGCAAATCACTTAACCCTCCATTGCCTCAGATACAAACTTAGATTGTGAGCCCTCCTGGGACAGAGAAATATCCAGAGTACCTGAATGTAACTCCCTTGAGCCACTACTGAAAAAGGTGTGAGCAAAATCTAAATAAATAAATAGGACGTTTTATTTGAATCTTATTTTGATTGCAAGCACAGTGATTTAGATTTTGAGTTATGTTCACAATCGCAATTAATTTGTGCACATTTAATAATAATGAAGTGCCCGTATGTGAAGTACTCGATGAAAGAAAATCAATCACCCCAAGATCCTTCTGACATGAGGTCCTTTTTGTCTGAAAAGATTATCTGAAGGTACTTTTCACACTTATAAATATTTAACAGTTGGCAATTGAAATTGGACTTATTATTATTGAAATTTTTCTTAAAGTTACATAACCAGTAACAAAGAAATTTTGCACATAAGCAAAAAAAAAAACCACAAAACAAAGCACATTTTTCACATTATTGCAAACGTCCATATCATGAAGGACTACTAAAGGATAAATACAAAAAATATATATCGCTAAGAGTCAAGAGCACTATTTTGAGCCTGAACCCAAATGGAACAGAGCAGGAGCTATTAGACCACCAGGGTCCCCAGTAAAAGCTGTGGGTTGGGATTGGGAACAAGGGGGTTTATCTGCTAAGGAGGCTGATTTGGGAGTCTTGCTGTTGGGGGCAGCAGTGAGTGTTAGGGTGCCTTGTTATCAGGAGGGTGCTGAAGGATGGAGTGCCTGATATGGGAGGGGAAGGAGTGAGAGAGGGTGTGAAAGCAGTGATTTTTAAAAAGCTGCTTTTATGCACAATTCAGGAACAGCAGAGGACTGTTTTTTTCTAGATGTAGCTTTTTAAAATTGCTGCTCCTTCTGGACATGTTGGGAAGAACACATACACTCCTGCACATCCATCCAAAAGGCTTCATTCATATTTAGCAGAGCCTTTTGCAAAATACCAGGGGAATTGTGCATAACCCGACCTGTATGTCTCAAGTTCCATCTCAACATCCTATGTAAAATGGGCTTTCATAAATCCTGCATGCAATGGGATAAACCTAGAATGAACAAACCTTGTCAGGTGAATCTGGAGCCAGTTGGCAACTCTTGTTCCCAGCAGTGCGTTTGTCAGTGGCATAAGCTTCCTCCCAGCCTTGCCACTATCTAGTAAGACTGAAACTTACATGTGCCTCATTGGCTTATGAAAATATAAACTGAATGTCTCTGGGGATTGTAGAATTAGCTCTTTTAACAACACTAAAAGGTCAAATTAATTAGCTAAACACATCTGTGTTCCCATCTTATAAACTGCTGCTGTTAATCATTGCTCGACTGCCTCTGAGTACCCAAAGTGACACAAACAGGCCCAGAAAATCAGAGGAGCATACCAGGCTGGTCAAGCAGTGAGCCGCTACAACTTGTCATCACTCTGAGGCCTGGACCAAGGCTTCTGATAGGGCAGCCCACACAGAGGATCTCAGTCCAGTTTATAGTAGACCAGGAACTAGGCTGTGCACTCTGCATAACCTCCAAATTACAAAAGATTCTGGAGTCATAGTACTGTTTTCACAACAGCAAAGTTGGCTTGCCAACACTTAATTAATTTTTTAATGAATTTGAATTGAAACTAGTTGCATCTTTTCTTTTGCAGTTGTGGAATGGACACTCAAGAAGGAAACTCTATTGGTCCCCTTGCAAGCTATCATACTTTGTCATTTAATTCAAATTTTACAA
Organism: Microcaecilia unicolor; assembly: GCF_901765095.1. Lineage (NCBI taxonomy): Eukaryota > Metazoa > Chordata > Amphibia > Gymnophiona > Siphonopidae > Microcaecilia > Microcaecilia unicolor. The sequence goes on from NC_044041.1 coordinate 164,770,291, forward strand.
TGCTGTTTGTTTTGTCAAGCTTGGAGTTGCGGCCTTAACAGGGATGCACACAGGCCTAATATGAATTGCTCATTTTCAGTTCATATGGCATTTTTTCATTTTGTTTCACACATTTATTTTAATAAGTATTATTGATATCTGTTAGTACTTTCTAACGTGCAAATTGTGCATGCATTAATTCGTAGATTAATATGCATTAAATCGATTTTACACACACTAAAATGTATATGGCCTAGCTAACTGAAAAAACCCTGATAAATGCACACCACCATTCTGTGACATTCTCCTACATTCACCCTTCTCCCCTCCAACAATTCCACTACTATCACCCCTTTCACCCCTCCTCCTCCCCCAAATGCAACTATAGATCATGGTGGACCTGTTCATGGATCTTCTGCAGCAGGAACCAGAACACAGGAGTTAATGAAATACTTAAGAGGGTAGATCCAATCACATGGACCTTCAAAGAGAAAACAGGAGATAATGGAAACTATTATAAAGAATAAAATTACAAAACACATAAATAAACACGGTTTAATGGGACAGAGTCAGCATGGTTTCCGCCAAGGGAAGTCTTGCCAAACCAATTTGCTTCATTTCTTTGAAGGTGTAAATAAACATGTGGATAAAGGTAATCCAGTTGATGTAGTGTATCTGGATTTTCAGAAAACTTTTGACAAAGTTCCTCATGAGAGATTCCTGAGAAAGTTAAAATGTCATGGGATATGAAGCAATGTTCTGGTGTGAATTAGGAATTAATTATTGGACAGAAAACAGAGGGTAGGGTTAAATGGCCATTTTTCTCAGTGGAGAAGGGTGACTAATGGAGTGCCACAGAGATCTGTACTGGGACTGGTGCTATTTAACATTTATAAATTATCTGGAAATCTGAACGACGAGGTGATTAAATTTGCAGATGACACAAAATTATTCAAGTTGTTAAAACACATGCAGACTGTAAAAAATTGCAGGAAGACTTTAGGAAACTGGAAGATATGGCATCTAAATGGCAGGTGAAATTTAATGTGGACAAATGCAAAGTGATGTACATTGGGAACAATAAACCAAATCATAGTTACCTGATGCTAGGGTCCACCTTTGGAGTCAGCACCCAAGAAAAACATCTAGGTGTCATTGTAGACAATATGTTTAAATCTTCTGCCCAGTATGTGGCGGCAGCCAAAAATGCAAACTGGATGCTAGGAACTATTAGGAAAGGAATAGAAAATAAGACCTCACCTTGAGTATTGCGTTCAATTCTGGTCGCCGTATCACAAAAGAGATATAGCAAAATTACAAAAGGTTCAAAGAAGAGCGACCAAAATGACAAAGGGGATGGAACGTCTCTCATATGAAGAAAGGCTAAAGAGGTGAGGGCTCTTCAGCTTGGAAAAGAGATGGCACTGAATATCTCTGGGGGAGGGTGGGATGGAAGGAGGGGGACTGGTACAGAGATTGTAGTACTTTAAAAAGATTTTTTTTTCAGGTTATGCAGGTCTCGGCTGATATTCAGCCAGAGAGGCCCACATAAGCTGCAGCAGCCTGCCTGCTCAAATTTAGCCCCCAAATTTCAGTGCCGGTGTCCGGATATGGCCTTCAACTGAATATCAGGGGCTAATTTAGCTGATGATGATCAGCATTTTTAAAAATGCTGACCACTGCTAGCTGAATATTGGGGGGGAGGTAACTTGAAAGCTCTGCAGTTCTGGCACTCAGTGGGGGAGGGGGAGCTGAATGGGGATCAGACAGGACCAACTGTGACCCAAATGGTCATCCCCAGCTTGTGGTGCCTCAGGTGACCAACCTGCTTGTCCTGGTCACTGGGGCCTTTGGGATTTGAATTTCATTATTCATCTTTCCCAAATCAAAGTTACAATCAGTTATTTTTCTGCCTAGGGAGGGCAAGATTTGCCAAGGTACCCAGTTCCAGGAGGGAGACTTTTTGGCCAGTCGTGGTTTTGAACTTATATCCCAAAGGAATGTGGCCCCACTGAAATTACTGTTGCAGATCCAATAATGCATCAGGATAGGCTTGTCAAAAATCCAGGACTGGCCAATAATCTCCCTCTAGGAACTGAGTAACGTGGCAGTAATGGAGAGCTTGCAATCTAAGGTAGTGGAGGGTGAGGTGAATTACCATTCATAGCAAGGATTTGAACCATTGCCTCCCTGGTTCTCAGTCTGCTGCTCTAATGACTAAACCATACCTCCACTTCATCCCATAGAAATTAACTCCTGTGTGTGATTTTCTGTACAATTCTGAACTTTGACGATCAGAGCTAGAAACTGGACAGCTTTCTAATCAATCAAATTTCTCCTCCTGATTTCTCCCCAGCAGCTAATAATTGCCAGGCATGGACCGAAGCTTTTAATGTATCACTCCAGTCAATAAATCAACTCACCTATAACAGAATTTATTGTAGGATGGGGTATTTCACAGCTTTTGCCTACTCCATTCCAAATTTCTACTTCTTTCCCCCTTCACGCCTCAGCTATGGACATTTAAATTTGGTGGTGAAAGCTTGTGGGGGATTTCTACTGCTTTTAATTAAATTTGGGCCTTTAAAATGGAAAACAAATTATTGAGCTGGGCATGATTTATAGTTCTGTGACTTGGGCTCTGGCCCAGAACGCCAATTAAATAGCTTTGCACTTTATAGAAGTGGCCTCAGGCATGCCACATATTACTGAAAGCAAAGGGGAATGTGGGTTCAATGGCACTGCTGTACAGGACCAATAAAAGCCCCTGGTGTTGAGGGACAGAGGGAGTCTAGTTACTGTCAGATTTAGGGCTCACCATTGCAGGGTTCCCCAGTGTTTGACCACTGTCTAGAGACTGTTGCTATAACACTTAGGTTAAGTGGACTGGGAGTGGGGGATATAAAACAGAAGAAAAGAACCCCAAGTTGTTACAAATGAAGGCTCATGCCCCTGGTTGTGAGTGAGCTAAAAGCCCAAAATGAGAAACTGAAGAGGAGAATAAAGGTGAGTGAATTTAGAAAGCTGTTACATTTTTTGAAGGTGTGAATAAACATATGGATAAAGGTGGGCCAGCTTATGCGGAGGGGCATTTTCAATATGATTTGGGGTGTTTTGCTGAAAACGTCCAAAAATCAAGTGGCGAACATAGAGATTTTCAAACCAGAAAAACAGCTATCTTTTTGTTTTGAAAATGGATTATTTGCTAGTTGTTTTGTGTGCAGTGAGTTTTTCTTTTTTTTCTTTGCCCATGTTTGAAAAAAAAAAAAAAAAGTCCAAGTGGGGGGAGGGCCAGCATTCACAGTAGACTGATCACACAGACATCCCAGCAGAACAGTGGGACACCCTGAGGGGTGCTGCAGTGGATTTCACATAAAAGGTCTCAGGTACATATTTCACTGTTACCCCCTTTCCACTTTTCCTGATTTCATTGTACTTTATCTCCCCTGATCTGGCCAAAGTCTTATAGTGCATTTTCCCTTCCCTTCTCCCTCTGATCCTTCTACCCTCTATACTGACATTGTAATTGTTTCTTCAGTTCATTGTAAGCCGCTTTGAGGCTGCTTTAAGTGCTATTAAGCGGAGTATAAATGTTCTGAATAAATAAATATATTGTATGGGGAGCCCTCCAAAACCCACTGGAAACTTACTGTACGCACGTATACACCACTATAATAGCCCTTATGTCTGCAGATGTCACCTATATGTGGGTACATTAGGCTTTTGGTGGGTTTTAGAGGACTTACAATTTCCACCACAAGTGTAACAGAGTGGGATATGGGCCTGGGTCCCCTTCTCCACAGTGCATTGCACCGACCACTAGGCTACTCTAGGGATCTGCTTGCTGCTCAAATAGGACTGGCCATAACATCTGAAGCTGTCATAGAGGCTGGTTTGTACTGTTTCTTTCAATCTTTGGGGGTAGGAGGTGTCAGAGACCACCAGGGGGAGTAAAGGGGGTCATGCCCTAATTCCTTCAGTGGTCATCTGGTCATTTAGGGCACTTTTTGTGACTTAGTTGTGATTGAAACATGTCTATACCAAAACATCTAACTTTTAGCCCTGGACATTTTTGCTTTGACCTATTGTGGAAGAAAAATGTTCAAGTTTTGGGAACACTCAAATCCTGCCCCAAACACGCCCCCTTGTGATTTCGATGAACTGCATAGAAAAACATCTTAAAAATGGGTTTTGAAAAATTGCAATTTGGCTGTTAAAAATGTCCATCTGCTGCTTTGTACCACTTTTTGGATGTTTTTCTGTTTCAAAAATGAGCCACAAGTTTATCTTTATTTTCAAAAAGCAATTTGACAAAGTACCTCATGAGAGACTCCTATGGAAATTAAAAAGTTGTGGGATAGGAAACAATGTCCTATTGTGGATTAAGAACTGTTTAAAAGATAGAAAACAGAGAGTAGGGTTACAGTACATGGTCAGTATTCTCAATGGGGAATGGTGAATAGGGGAGTCCCCCAGGGATCTGTGCTGTGACCACTGCTTTTTAAACATATTTATAAATGTCCTGAAAACACGAATAATGAATGAGCTGATCACATTTGCTGGTGATGCAAATTTATTCAAAGTTGTTAAATCACAAGAGGATTGTGAGAAATTGCAAGAGGACCTTAGCAGAATAGGCAACCCAAAAGGCAAAATAATAATAATAATGTGAGCAAGTGCAAAGTGATGCACATAGGGAAAAGCAAACAAAACTATAGTTATATGATGCAGAGTTCCACATTAGGAGTCACAACAGATCATTAAGGACTTGGGGAAAATCCACTGCTTATTCCTGGAATGAGCAGCATGGAATCTATTTACTCTTTTGGGATCCTGTCAGGTACTTGTGACCTGGATTGGCTGCTGTTCCGGTACAGCAATGCTCATCAGCAACAACCTGCCTATCTGTTTGTTCCTTTCCTTTATTGGTCATGCATTATCACTTGAATTCCCTGTTATAGCTTCTGGTGCCCTTTACTAAACAAATGTAACAAGTACCCAAGCATGCTGTGATGTGGGAGCTTTTGTGAGAGCCTTTTTCTGGTTTGATGTTTTCATTATCTCTGTTATTCTGAGCTGTCTCCTCTGAGTTCCTTTTTTTAGCTCTCCGTGCTGTATTTATGTATTTGTGTGATGCCTGCATGGGGGTCTCTGTTCAAGAGCAGCCTGGATTTCTCCCCCCCCCCCCCCCCCCACCACCACCACCACCAATTTACTCTGAATTGCAATGGTGGGGGTAGTTCCTGGGGGAGGGACTTTCGCAAAGCTTCAGAATACTAATATCTATTCGGAGTGAAATGAAAATCAGAAAGATGAGGGGGGAGTGCGTGATAATGTTCTTGTTTGTTTTAACAGCCCGCTGAATTGCTTTAATGGAGGTAAATCCCTTTCTCTACTTTTTTATGACTCACTTTATGGCAGCTATTAAAGGTCTTTAGTCACTCGGCACATCTTTATGAGACTGTTATAGAAAGAAGCCCTGATAATAATCACCATGGACTTTAAGAGAAATGTGACATGGCTGCAAGGCCAGTGGGATGGATTTGAATGATAATGACTTGATTCTTATTTGGGCCGGATGGTTAACATTTAACCCTTTCTTCCTACATATCATGCAGTCACAGCAGACCATGTGATCCCATGCTTCCTAGGTGCGATGCCATGTTGGCATCCGTGGCTAGGGAACAATGTACTAGATAACTAACAGCTACTGTTAAGCTGTCTTCAGGCATGTGGAAGTCTCAAACCATCCACTGCCTCCATCACCAGCTGTTCTTTTCCTTCCATTGAAATTGGAATCAACCCAGAGCCATGGACATGCATCACTTCTTGCAACCTAAGACAGCTGCCAGTTCACCATTCATTTCAGATGCCACATGCATTATTTAGGTACCCAGGCAGAGGGATGGGAAATGACCCAGTTTCTGAAAGAAGCCTTCAGATACACAGGAGAAAAGGCTGCTTTATATATATCTGGTCTACCCATTAGGTCCTGTTCCCTTGATCTTCCAAGGTTTTGGGTTTTAGAAATGATAAGTAGTAGTAGTATATTAGATTCATAATTAACAATGGAACATCAGGTTAATAACTTAAGCAAGGGGATATATTTAAAATAAGACAGCTTAGGGCAATTAGATCATCATTTTTTCTGCTCAATTTAGAGTATTGGTACAAGCTATTATTCTGCCACATATAAGAACATAAACATTGTCATACTGGGACAGACAAAAGATCCATCAAGCCCAGTATTCTGTTTCCAACAGTAGCCAGTTCAGGTCACAAGTACCTGGCAAGGTCACAGAACAGTAAAATGGATTTTTATGCTGCTTATCTTAGAATATGCAGTGGATTTTCCCCAAGTCCATTTTAATAATAGATTATGGACTTTTAGGAAATTATTCAAACCTTTTTTAAACCCCGCTATGCTAACTGCTTTTACCACATTCTCAGGCAACATATTCCAGAGTTTAATTACTCGTTGAGTGAAGAAATATTTTCTGTGATTCGTTTTAAATTTACTACTTAGTAGCTTCTTTGAATGTCCCCTAGTCCTAGTATTTTTGGAAAGAGTAAACAAGTGATTCACTTCTACCTGTTCCACTCCACTCAGTATTTTATATACCTCTATCATATCTCTCCTCCAAGCTGAAGAGCTCTAGCCACTTTAGCCTTTCCTCATAGGGAAGTCGTCCCATCCCCTTTATCATTTTCGGCACCCTTCTATGTACCTTTTCTAATTCTACTATATCTTTTTTGAGATGTGGTGACCAGAACTGCACACAGTATTCGAGGTGCAGTCACACCATGGAGTGATACAAAGCCATTATAACATTCTCAGTTTTGTTTTCCATTTCTTTCCTAATAATTCCTAACATTCTATTTGCTTTCTTAGCTGCCACTGCACATTGAGCAGAGGGTTTCAACGTATCATCAACTATGACACCTAAATCCTTTTCCTGGGTGGGGATGCCTAATGTGAAACCCTGCGTCACATAACTATGGATTAAGTTCCTCTTTCCCATATGCATCACTTTGCACTTGCTCACATTAAAGGTTAGTTGCCATTTGGATGCCCAGTCTCCCAGTCTCGTACGGTCCTCTTGCAATGTTTCACAATCCTCTTGTGATTTAACAACTTTGAATACTTTGTGTCATCTGCAAATTTAATTAGCTCACTAGCTATTCCCATCTCTAGATTATGTATAAAAATGTTAAAAAGCAACAGTCCCAGCACAGACCCCTGGGGAACTCCACTATCGACCCTTCTCCCTTGAAAATACTGACCATTTAACCTTGCTCTCTGTTTTATATCTTTTAACCAGTTTTTAATTCACAATAGGACATTGCCTCCTATCCCATGACTTTCTAATTTCTTCAGGAGTCTTTCATGAGGTTCTTTGTCAAATACCTTTTGAATATCCAGATACACAGTATCGAACATCCCACCTTTATCCACATGCTTATTCACCCCTTCAAAGAAATGTAGTAGATCGGTGAGGCAAGATTTCTCTTGAGTAAATCTATGTTGGCTTGTCTCATTAATCTATGCTTATGCATATGCTCTGTAATTTTGTTCTTTATAATAGTATCTACCATTTTGCACGGCACCGACGTCAGGGTCACCTGTCTATAATTTCCCAGATTACCTCTGGAACCCTTTTTAAAAATTGTTGTTACATTGACCACCTGCTGCATCAGGGCCACAGTCCTTATGAAAACACCCATATCTCTCTGGCATCAATGAATATCTTTTTGTGCTGGGTGAATGTAAGTATTCTGTCATTTTACACTTGCAGAATTGTCCTTCACATGTCCATTCCATGCACGCTTTAATTTTGTTACTGTTTTAGTTCCTCTACCTCTGAAAGAAGTCTCTCCCAGCTGTTTGCCATTGTATTTTTTTCGTATTTGTTTTGAGTCTTCCACCCTTCTGTTGTCCTCTGGTCCTTCAGTCTCTCATGCAATGCTACTTGGCTCATTCTGTTCAGACCTGAGGACATATCAATTCCTGACAGCAAGTCAACAGAAGTCTTAGATTAGTACAATAAAAACATGTATTATTATCCGCGCCTTATTTTCGAAAGTGATGGGCGCCCAGATTTTGACCCAAATCGGGAGATGGGCGCCTTTCTCCCGTGGGCGCCCAAATCGGTATAATCGAAAATTGATTTTGGGCGTCTTCAACTGCAATCTGTCGCGGAAATGGACAAAGTTGACGGGGGCATGTCGGAGGCGTGGTGAAGGCAGGACTGGGGCGTGGTTATTGGCCGAGGAGAGATGGGCGCCCTCGGCCGAAAATCGAAAAAAGAGGCATTTTTACTGCGAATTTGGGTCATTTTTTGGACCCTTTTTTTTCACGAACAAATACCCTAAATGACCACATGACCACCGGAGGGAATCGAGGATGATCACCCCTGACTCCCCCAGTGGTCACTAACCCCCTCCCACCATAAAATAACAAACTTTAAGAACTTTTTTTTCCAGCCTGTATGCTACCCTCAAATGTCATACCCAGCTCCATCACAGCAGTATGCAGGTCCCTGGAGCAGTTGTTAGTGGGTGCAGTGCACTTCAGGCAGGTGGATCCAGGCCCATCCCCCCCCCCCCCTTACCTGTTACACCCCCCTACCTGTTACACTTGTGCTGGTAAATGGGAGCCCTCCAAACCGCCCTCGAAACCCACTGTACCCACAAGTAGGTGCCCCCCTTCAGCCATAAGGGCTATGGTAATGGTGTAGAGTTGTGGGCAGTGGGTTTGGGGGGGGATTTGAGGGGCTCAGCACCCAAGGGGTGGGAGCTATGGACTTGGGAGGTATTTAAATTTTTTTTTACTTTTTACAAGTGCCCCCTAGGGTGCCCGGTTGGTGTCCTGGCATGTGAGGGGGACCAGTGCACTATGAATCCTGGCCCCTCCCACGAGCCAATGCCTTGGATTGGTTCATTTTTGAGCTGGGCACCTTCGGTTTCCATTATCGCTGGAAAACGAAACCGCCCAGCTCAAATCCCCACAAATCCGATGCATTTGCCAGGCACAAACCGTATTATCAAAAAAAAAAGATGGACGCCCATTTTTTTCGAAAATACGGTCTGTCCCGCCCCTTCATGTACCCATTCTCGGACATAGACGCCCATGGAGATGAGCGTTCGTGTTCGATTATGCGCCTCCACATTTGTTTAGTAATCTTTATTTTCATTATACAGACCAGGGGACAATATTCAGCCCTTAGTGGTCAGCATTCTTTTTTTTTATTCTGAACTCTATATGCTTTTAATGCCCAGATATTTAGCTCTGGGTCATATCCGATACCAGCTATTTGGTGGTCCCTGAATATCTGGGTATTTGCCTGCCCCCTGACACATATCCAGGTAATAGTGATACCAGTACCCAGGTAAATTTAGGACAGTTTTTATCTGGATAATTACTTAGGCCTTCATGATCAAAAGCAAACTCCAGCGCTAGAGGCTGTTATCGCCATACTAACGCCGGAGTTTGCTGCCAACCCACAATCAGAGCCCTCGAGCGCGTGAAACATTGCACTCGAGGGCTCTTAGCGCAAGTAGCATGGAAATGCATGCTAAACAGGGGTCTTAGCACAAGTAGCTTGCAAATGCATGCTAATCAGCGCTTAACGCATTCATCCCCAATGATCAGCATCCAGCGCGCCAAAGATTGGGTCGCTGGCCGCGGCAAAATCTACGCCAGCTCCGAGCTGGCATTAGGGTTTGCGCCGATCATTGGGGAGGAATGCAGCATGCAGTTGCAAGCTGGCAGGCCCCCGTTCCCCCCCCAAAGCAAATGCAAACAGGGGGCTGGAGGTCAGATGGACCTCCAGTCCCCCCGACGATCCCCCCCCCCCCCATGTTCAGAGGGCTGGAGATCCGGTGAGTCTCCAGCCCTCCAAACCCCCAGAAAATATCAAGTGGCCGCCGCCGGCCAAACCCTCTCCCACCCAACGAGCGAGCGAGCGACTGACCACCCCAATCCCCCCCTTACATGGTTTGTTGCCCTGCCCAGCGCATCCCAGGATGCAATGGGCGGGGCTGGGCGCAGCCATTTTGCCGTGTCGTAGACTGGAAGAGGAGGGAGGCAGGCTGCGTCCCTCCTCCAACTAAAGGTAGGGGGGGCCGGGAGGGGGGTTGTCACTACTAGTACTACTTCTAATCCTCACGGACCACCAGGGATTGGTAGGACAATGCTAGGGGGGGAGTTGGGGTGGGCTGGGGGGGTTGTCACTACTAGTACTACTTCTAATCCTCACGGACCACCAGGGATTGGTAGGATAATGCTAGATGGGGGGAGTTGGGGTGGGCTGGAGGTCCACCGGTCCACCGGACCTCCAGCCCCCCCCCCCGGTCGGTTGCTCGCTCGCTCGCTGGGTGGGAAAGGGTTTGGCCGGCGGCGGCCTCTTGATATTTTCTGGGGGTTCGGAGGGCTGGAGACCTACCGGATCTCCAGCCCTCTGAACATGGGGGTGGGGGTGGGATCGTCGGGGGGACCGGAGGTCCGCCGGACCTCCAGCCCCCGTTTTGCCTTGCTCGGGGCAGGGGTAGTCAGGGCTTGGTGGTCCCATGGACCTCCAGCCCCTGTGTTTGACAGGTTTGGGCTTTTGACAGCCCAGACCTGTCAAACAAGTGCGGGAGAATTGTGCAGAGCGCATGCTCAGGCCCAATTCTCCTGCACCTCTACCCCTTGATCAGAGATAATAGCGCTGCTTAAATTTGCATGCATTATCTCTGATCATCGATGCAGAAAAGCCCTGCGCTTTTCCAGCGCTATTTTTAGAGCTCTGTTTGGAACAGCGCGGGGCTTTTGATCATGAGGGCCTTAGTTGGCAGGCTGAATATTGCAGCTAACCAGATAGCTCTCTGCTTCACCCTGATTCAACCCCGACACTGTTCAGATAGTACTGAGGCGATCTGATTGATTACACTGTTCAGATAAGTGCTGTCTCAGGACCTACTGTTGTGGAGGAAAGCTGTGAGTATTACCGTCTGAAAAATTGTGTTCAGACTTGAGATAAGCTGCAAATGGGGTCAAATAGATGATTTCAGTGTATTTTTTATATTACTCTGCTTATCTAACAAAAGCAGTTTATAGAATAGTTTAGCAATTAAAGTCACTGTTTAAAGCAGTTAGAGCCTAGCAGAGCAGTTATTAAGATCACTGTTTAGTGCTTAACTAAAAAAAAAAAAGCAGTTAGCTTAGTAGTTTAAAAAAGGTGTGTCTGTTTTTTAATACAAATAGAAAACAAGATAGGGTTATATTTATTGTGTATACATAGATACATTCTCCCCCTTTTACAAAGCAACGCTAGTGGCTATCGTGCAGTAATGCCAACCAGTGGCATAGCTACGTGGGGCCATGGGGGCCTGGGCTCCCGTAGATTTGGCCCTGGACCCCTCTGCCGACGACCCTCTCGACCCCCCCCCCTCGTGCCGACAACCCTCTCGAACCCCCTCCTGCCGCCAACCCTCCCACCGCCATCACCGTTGGCTACCTTTGCTGGTGGGGGACCCTAACCCCCGCCAGCCGAGGTCCTCTTCTTCCGGCGCAAGAACGAAGCCTTGCAGATCAGCCAGCGGCTGCATTGCTGGCTGATCTGCAAGGCTTCGTTCTGTTTCTGTGAGTCTGACGTCCTGCACGTACGTGCAGGATGCCAGACTCACAGAAATAGAATGAAGCCTTACATCGGAAGAAGAGGACCTCGGCTGGCGGGGGTTGGGGTCCCCGCCAGCAATGGTAGCTGACGGCTTTAGCAGGGGAGGGTTGGCGGCGGGAGGGGGGTCGAGAGGGTCATCGGCAGGGGGGGTCAAAGGTGGTGGTGGCGGTGGTGGCGGTGGTGGCGGTGGTGGCGGGTTGGTGTAAAAAATGGCAGGGGGGTCAGCAGAGCACCGGGGGGGGGGGGCTAAAATGTGCTCCCTCACCTCGGGCTCTGGATCCCCCTCCTGCCGAAGTCTGGCTACGCCCCCAGCATTACCACACCGGCAGCCGCTAGCGCAGCTTGATAAAAGAGTGCCAGATAGTTTGTTAGAGAAATTCATCTTTAAAATTAACATTCCTGTGAGAAAGTAGAAAAAAATAAACCGTAATATTGTTTAATTAGTAGTGACACATCAAAGAGACAAAATTGAAAGGTCCCTCTGGCAAGCTGGTTGCAGTGTGAATCATCAAAGAATTGTTAGTAGACATTATCTTGGAAGCAGATATATATAAGTAAATTAAGGTCCAGTTACTCTCACTCCTAGAAGAAGTGTTGTTACAAGACCCTCTGCTGTGGAAAGGAAAGCTGTGCTAGTGAGTACTGGCTGCTGCTGCAATAAGGTGGACTTTACCATTAAATGGGTAATTTCGGTGTATTTTTCTAGATAATACTTTGCTTATCTAACAAAAGAAGTGTATAATATAATTTAGCAATTAAAGTCATTTTTAGAGCAATTAGTAAGGTTAGTGTTTGAGTTTTAAAAACGCAGTTAGAGCCTAGCAGAGCAGTTATTAAAGACACTGTTAGTGTAAGGCTGACTCCTAGTGTTAGTACCATGCTAGAGGTTGTGGTGGACATTTTTCACATGGAGCTACTAGGACAGGAGTTAGTGGTTTAAGGTAGGCCCAGGGTCCTACATGCGGTTGGGAGAGGAGGATTTGTTCTTCAGGGAAGGGGGGGCACCTAGAAGGGGGTCTACTAATGGGAGGGTTCAGGAAGAAGGTCTGTTTTTGGATGGGTTGGCCAGAAGGGAGGTCTGCTATTGGAAATGATCAGGATGGGGGTCAGGGTTGGAAGGGGTGTTGGTCCTTGTTGAGGTGGATGGGAAGGAGGAGGATCAGACTTTGTTGGTGAGGGATAGGAGAGAGGGGAATTAGCCTCAGGCCACTGCCTGGTACTTATGTGGGTGCCAGCTAATATTCAGAGCCAGCACCCACATAACTAATCAGACAAAGTTGGGACTGCTATTTATGTGGTCCTACATACTTGGTTAACTATACAGGCACCAGCACTGAATATTATAGGTACCTACATAACTCCTCGCTTCTCCCTGACTCTGCCTCCAGAACGCTCCTTTCCTGCCCAGTTTTAAATGAGTGCTGATATTTAGCAGCACTGCCTGGTTAAGTGTCACGGAATATAGGCAGCCAGCCTCTCCTGCTTGCTTAAATAGCTTTGAATATTGGGCCCTTGGTGTTTTTAGGTCCTAGAAGTAAGCCTAAAATAGTATAGCATAACTAGACTTAACAGCCCATCAATAAGAAGATGCAGATCACAGTTCAGCAGCATGATGGGGCTATCCAGTCTTTGTATTGAGTATCACATGTTTGATTATTTCCCAGTTTGATTACTTTCACGATAAGGTTCACAAGATTAAACTTGAATTCGCAACCACCTCTCCTCCACCCCTCTTCCCTTAGTCCACTCTCTCAACCCTCTTATTCCTGCCTCCTTTTCTTCCTTTTCCGAAATCACTGAACAAGAAACTTTACTTCTTCTTTCATCCTCAAAATTAACCACCTGTCCCATTGACCCTATCCCCATCATCTACTCAACACTATCTCTCCTGCTGTCACCCCTTTCATCTGTCATATCCTCAATCTGTCACTTTCCACTGTGACTGTCCCTGATGCCTTCAAACATGCCGTAGTCACCCCACTCCTCAAAAAACCTTCTCTGGATCCTACCTCTTCTTCCAACTATCGCCCCATCTCCCTCCTCCCTTTCTTATCCAAGATACTAGAACGTGCTGTCCACCGTCACTGCCTCGACTTTCTTTCTTCTCAAGCTATTCTTGATCCACTCCAATCTGGCTTTCGCCCCCTTCATTCAACTGAAACAGCACTTGCTAAAGTCTCCAATGATCTATTCCTGGCTAAATCCAAAGGGCTCTACTCTATCCTCATCCTTCTTAATCTTTCTGCTGCTTTTGACACTGTTGATCACAGCCTACTCCTTGGCACACTGTCCTCAGTTGGATTTCAGAACTCTGCTCTTTCCTGGTTTTCTTCTTATCTCTCTCAGCGTACTTTTAGTGTATATTCTGGTGGATCCTCCTCTTCCTCTATCCCGCTCTCAGTGGGTATAACTCAAGGATCTGTCCTAGCACCTCTCTTTTCTCCATCTATACTTCCTCCCTTGGTGCTCTGATCTCAGCCCACGGTTTTCAATATCACCATTACGCTGATGACTCTCAGATCTACCTCACCACACCAGAAATCTCAGCAGAAATCCAGGCCAAGATATCTGCCTGCCTGTCTGACATTGCTGCCTAGATGTCTCACCGCCACCTGAAGCTCAATATGTGCAAAACTGAGCTCCTTATCTTCCCACCTAAACCAACCTCTCCCCTTCCCCCACTCTATTTCTGTCGACAATACGCTCATTCTTCCTGTCTCATCAGCTCGTAACCTTGGGGTCATCTTTGACTCCTCCCTCTCCTTCTCGGCACATATTCAACAGATTGCTAAAACCTGTCGTTTCTTCCTCTATAATATCGCCAAAATTCGCCCTCTCCTTTCTGAGCACGCTACCAGAACCCTCATCCACACTCTCATCACCTCTCGCTTGGACTACTGCAACTTGCTTCTCACAGGTCTTCCACTCAGCCATCTCTCTCCTCTTCAATCTGTTCAAAATTCTGCTGCATGATTAATATTTCGCCAAAGTCGCTATGCCCATATCAGCCCTCTTCTGAAGTCACTTCACTGGCTCCCTGTCCGTTTCCTTATACAGTTCAAGCTCCTCTTATTGACCTATAAGTGCATTCACTCTGCTGCCCCTCACTACCTCTCCACACCCTCATCTCTCCCTACACTCCTTCCCAGGAACTCCGTTCACTAGGCAAATCTCTCCTAATTGCACCCTTCTCCTCCATCGCTAACTCCAGACTCCGTTCCTTTTATCTCGCCGCACCTTATGCCTGGAATAGACTTCCTGGGCCATTACGTCAAGCTCCATCCCTGGCCGCCTTCAAATCCGGGCTAAAGGCCTTTTAATTCCTAACTTGTCACCTGCTCGTAACCTTTATCTTGTCTTCCTCTCTTCAATAGTCCCCTTTCCCTACCTGTCTGTCCTACCCTTATCCCTTATTTGTCCTGTCTGTCTGTCCTGATTTAGATTGTAAGCTCTTTTGAGCAGGGACTGTCTTTTCTTCATGTTCAATTGTGAAGCACTGCGTACGACTAGTAGTGCTATAGAAATGATTTGTATTAGTAGTAGTAGTAGTAGTCACCAAAGAACCACAAATAGCTGCTTGAACTGCCAAGGAAGAAACATCAAAGCTACTCCTCAAAAGAGAATCCACATGACAATCCTGCACATCCCTAAGTGCTGTACCACTATCGACGGGGACCATGGTACGTTTGGTGACTGCTGAGACCACAGAATCCACCACAGGAATCTTAAGAAGGGACTTGTCCTCCTCTGGGACAGGATAAAGACGTACCATGGATCTGGCCAAGCGAAAAGGAGAATCCGGGACATCTCATTGCGCCTGGATGATATCCCTGATATCCTGGTGCATAGGGAACGTCTTCCCTGAGCGCTTAATGTCCTTGACTAAGAGATCCACCTTACGTACGTATGGACTTGGGAAAAATCCACAATTCCAGGAATAACATGTTTAGAATGTTTGTACGTTTGGGAAGCTTGCCAGGTGCCCTTGGCCTGGATTGGCCGCTGTCGTGGACAGGATGCTGGGCTCGATGGACCCTTGGTCTTTTCCCAGTATGGCATTACTTATGTATGTACTTATGTACCTCAGGAACTGCAGCCTGCTCCTCCTCAACAGGGCCGCTGAGAGGGGTCAGGGGGGCAAAATTCCCCAGTCCCGGGCTACCAAGGAGGGCCAGGCACCAGAGTCTCTTGCCCTCTCCTGCTCCCAGGCCACTGGCACCGCAGTCCCGTCTCCACCTGCCTACCCTCAGTTCCCTTCTGTCTGTCGTCCGACCCCCTGCATTAAAAAAAAATCTCTAAAGCAACAGCACAGCGCCTTCTCTGAGAAAAGCGGCAGATCGCCTCGGGAGGGCCTTCCCTCACTGTGTCCTGCCCTCCTCTGATGTAACTTCCTACTTTCACGAGGGCGGGACACAGTGAGAGAAGGCCTGCTGCTTTAGAGATTTTTTTTTAAATTTAAATGAAGGGGATCAGATAGCAGGCAGAAGGGAGCAGAAGGTAGGTAGGTGGAGACTGGGAACTGCGGCTCCTGTGGCCTGGGAGCAGGAGAGGGAGGCGACAGCAGTAGCGATTGAGGGGTGGGGGGCGATCCTTGGGGGGGGCGGGGCGGTGACAATCCTGGGGGGGGGGCCCGGCCTTGCCTTGGGCCCGGCTCAGTCTCTCGGTGGCCCTGCTCCTCAAAATGAAGGGTAGAAGCCACCATGGATATTAACTCCTGAAGACCTTCTTTATGGAATTTCCACATGACCGAGGGGTCCTCCCCCACAGGAAGGGAATCTGCACCTGGATCAGAAGAGAGATGATCCTCTACCTGCTAAACGTCCAAACCTTTCCCCTTCTCCAAGGCAGGCAGACCTAACCCTGTATCAGAGAGTTGCTCCTCAGGGAGATCCCAAGACCCCGGACTCTCTTAGGAGGAGGAAAATGATTTGCCAGGCCACCCCCAGAGGAGGTAGGAGAAGAAGAAGCCTCAGCGCCTGATTTTTTAAATAAGAAGGCCTGGTTCATTTGTAAAACAAATTCAGCAGGGAAACCCTCCTCCTGAGAACACAAATTCTGAGGCAGCAACCGTGGAGTTCTCCAGTTGCAACGACCGAGCCGGGCTGTCTCTATCTGTAACGGAAGAAGAACCCGTCAAAATGGCTGCCTTTCCCAGCGAGGAAGACACGCTAGCGGGCTCTGATGCGGGGACTGCCAACGCGAGTTAGCCGCGACTTCTGGGACCGAAGGAGGGGGAGGCACCGCCGACTCCACTGCCGTGCAGTATTTACAAGCGCCGGAGGAGCCTACCCCCCCGATGCTGGCAAACTAAGCACCGTCATAGCTTCTCCGCGGAAGCAATGGAGGGAGGAAAAGAGGGGTAGGGACCTAGTACCCCCGAGTATACACCCCAAAGTACAAGAGACCTGGTGCACA
The DNA here is from genome assembly GCF_901765095.1 of Microcaecilia unicolor. Taxonomy (NCBI): domain Eukaryota; kingdom Metazoa; phylum Chordata; class Amphibia; order Gymnophiona; family Siphonopidae; genus Microcaecilia; species Microcaecilia unicolor. Next base: position 164,787,345 of record NC_044041.1, read on the forward strand.
GAAGAAAATCCTTTTTTTTTTTTTTTTTTTTTAAATAGCCGAGAGAAGAAAATAAGACAGGAGACTAAGGGCTCACCTCTTTCCACCTGCTGGAGACTGAGATTACTGAGTCTAGAGTCACATGGCCAAGGCTCCTATTGGCTCCTAGAGCCAGAACTTCTCAGTCTCCACCTGCTGGAAGGAGTGCACAACCCATCAGTCCAATCCTGGACCGGTCCAGAGGATCACTAAGGAATTATACATTGAGTGAAGAAATATTTTCTCTGATTCGTTTTAAATTTACTACTTTCTAGCTTCATTGTATGCCCCCTAGTCCTAGTACTTTTGGATAGAGTAAGCAAGCGATTCACATCTACCCATTCCACTCCACTCATTATTTTATAGACCTTGATCATATCTCCCCTCAGCCCTCTTTAGCCGCTTTAGCCTTTCCTCACAGGGAAGTTGTCCCTTCCCCTTTATTATTTTCATCACCCTTCTCTGTACATTTTCTAATTCCACTAGACTAATAAACTGGATTTTTTAGCAGCTGCTCTGCATTTGATGTTTAGAAAGAACAGCCCCATCAGATGTAACTTTGTCTTTAAAAAAATAAATATATTTAGAAGTTGAAGTTAGATGCAAGGATGTATATTTAGAATAAAAATGTACCGGATAATTGCTCAACATTTTTTACCAGGTTTATTTGTGTACCATGCTTTAATTATTAGTTCTCAGCAGATCTGGACAGATCTTTTCTAAAAGGAACAAAGCTGTCATAATAATAACGTTCTGTTGCAAAGAAAAAGAGCAAAGTTAATGAGTTAAAATGGTGGGACATGCCATGTAAAATGCCATCCATGGGAAGACAGATTAGACTTTTAACTCAAATTGACATATTAACCTTCTACTAGATAACAGATAGCCAATATGGACTCTCCCAAGCATAAATTCTCTCCTTTGTCTTATGGGGGGTTTTTTGGCTGGGGGAAGGGGGTGCAGAGGAGGGTGTGTCTATTGTTTATCTGTGTAATACAAGTGTAAGTTCATAGTAACGCACTCAACTTTAGATACAACCATTTATGCCATGTCTATGGCTTGTGTAAATGGTGGTGCCTAAGGGGTCCTTTTAGTAAGCTGCGGTAAAAGGAGGCCTACGCTAGTGTCAGTACATGTTTTTGATGCATAGCACTACCCAATTATTGCCGGCAACAGGCTTGCTGTGTGCCAATCTGGAACTACCACCGGGAGCCCAGCGGTAGTTCCAATCCCCAGTGCGTGCTATTTCCAGCACTTCAAAAATATTTTTATTATTGTAGAATAATAGAAATATTTTGGAAGTGCTGGAAATAGCATGCACTGGGGATGGGAACTACCGCTGGGCTCCCGGCGGTAGTTCCAGATTGGCGCACAGCAAGCCTGATGCCGCATGCCAACCCTTTAGTAAAAGGGCCCCTAAATGCGGCATTTGAGCATGTGAAAGCAAGTATTCTATAAAGTATGTGCAAGGGTAGTTAGAATGCCTCTGATGAACCCATCCCCCCCCCCCCCCCACCATGTAAACACCCCTATGAAGTTGTGCATGAAAGAAATTAGGTGCTCAGATTACAGAATGGGGGCATAAGTCAGTTACGCTCACAATTGCTAATTAGTGCCAATCAATGCTTGTTAACACCAATTATTGGAACTTAGTGCCAATTTTGCGCCAATTAGTTAATTATTTTATGCATGTAACTGGCCACACAATTGCACGCCTAACTCTAGATGCCATTTATAGAATTGAAGGAAGCTGTTTTCCACATATGACAAGTAATGATTGGATTAAAATCAGATTCCCTTGGCTTCAGGGGCATCCCAAGGCAATCTGCCACCCGAGGCAGGGATGAGATGCTGCTCCCGCTCCCATCCCCACCGCCACCCCTGTCCAGTCTGGCATCTCCCTCCTTCCCTCCTCAACCCTCTTTCTCACGTTTACCTTATTTTATTCTTTTTCCAAAAGGCAGCAGCTGCAGCGATTCCCATTGGCTGCCCTGCCATGGTGGCTCTTCGCTCTACTGCATCTCACCTCTGAGGAAACAGGAAATTATGTCAAGAGGCAGCTTGCAGTTGGGGGAAGAGGCTGGTGCCAGCAGCAGGGCAACCTATGGGAATCACTGCCACTGCAGTTGCCACTGCTGCCTTTTAGAAAAGAAAAAAATAATATAAACGTGGGGAAGAGGGTTGAGGAGGGAAGGGGAGAGTGCCACTCCCTGGAGAATGCCACCTGAGACCCCTGCCTCAGTTGGCTTAATGGTAGGGCTGCCACTGCTTGGCTTGTCCTATATAACAGGTAGTCTAGTCCCTTCCTGTCCCGTTTCTCTTGCATGGAGAATAATATGGCTTTATTTCTGCTCTTTTCAGAGATGTCATTAAAATAAAAGTCAATAAAAATATCTCTTAAGTGATAATTTTTACTTAGGGGACAATTTTTTAAGGAGATATCCATAAGTAAATGGATGTTGACCTACAGAAAATCCTCTTTGAAAATTGAGCTCCTATTTCTATTGGGAAATACTAGAAATGAGTCCAGGGCAGACTGACTGAATCACATGCCAAGATTTTTAAAAATTCCCTTTGAAAATTGGCTTGCAGGTCCTTAGTTACTTTATACCCACAGGTTTAAAAGCTGCACACAGCCACTGAAGTTTGCTCTTCCTGTACATTTCTGTTTAGGTGTCACAGCTATTTTTCCTTCATCAGTTACTCCAATAGAAAGGTATCACATTTTTATCTTGACCTTTATAATGGCAGCTACACTGGTCTATCAAACATGGCCTTAAAACTAGAGAAAATAATATCTTGAGGAGACCCACAAGGAATAGGTTGTAATAGTCTAAGCAGGAGGTGATAAGAGAGTGAATGATCATTTTGGTAGGATGTTCAGAAAGGAAGGGAAAGATTTCAACTGTATCTTGGATAGGTGTATTTGTTGAAGATGAGAGAGCCATCAAAGATCACCCTAAGCTTACAAGTCGAAGGAAACAGAAGGATCATAGCACCATTCACAGAGACAAAAATACTAAATGGCACAGCTCCAGACTATATGGTACCATTAATAAACTTACCTCAAAGAAACACTAAATATGAGGCAAGAAACTATCTCAGACTACACCTCCCAAATTACAAAAAACTGATCAACAACACTGTCCACTCTGCAGACTTCACTTACCTAGAAACCAAATGGTGGAACTCCTTACCACCCAAAATAAGAAATACACAGGAATATTCTAGATTCCGTAAAATCCTGAAATCGTTCCTATTCAAACAAACCCTCACAACCATATCTCAAACAATTAATTATTACCTGAATTGGTTATTTACCATGAACTTTCTCTTTGTTTCATGTACAATTTATCATTCATAATAGGTTTCCTAAATGTTAAACATCCATAGCTATCCCAGTATGTTTATGATACTGTATTGTAAAATTGGATTCTTACAACAAATTACTTTCCTATACATTATTTTTTGTTATGTATCCAATGCTGTTTATTGTAAGCCACATTGAACTCAAACTTGTTTGGGATAATATGGGATATAAATGTCATCAATAATAATAATAATAATAATAATACACATGGATGGAGTCTGGGTGGGACATCAGCTAGACTCACTCTTACATGCATAGTATAGCATGCTATAAAATTAATTGCATAGTTCTGGCATTTAGGTGCAAGCAGTTACACCAGCTCTGTGGCTGGTGTAAATGGTCATCACCTAAAGCCTATGTGTGCATCTGACTTGTTGCACCAATATTCTATAAAGGAAAGTAGGTGCCTTCTTTCCTGTATAGAATAGGTGCCATATAGGTTTTCTCTGGGCGTCTAAATTTGGATGTCCTGCTATAGAATTGCCCTTGTTAAGTCTAAGGTGATGGTGGGACATCCAGTTAAAGATGTTACACAAGCAAAATTAGATTTGGCTTTGAATTCTTGGTGAAAGTTCTATCCAGAGCACAAAAATGATAACAAAAACTGTAACAAAAGATTAGAGCACTGAAGGTTCATGTGTAGATAGAAAAAAGAAGAGGGCCTTGAGCCAAGCCTTAAGGTACATTGACTAACACTGGAAAAAGAACCACCAGAGGACACACTGAAAGTAAATAGGAGAGGTAAGAAGAAAATCAAGATAGAGCTAAGTCCCAAAAAATCCAATACAGCACAATGCATTGAGGAGAAGATAGTGATCAGCAGCATTAAAAGCAGTGAATAGGTCAGGAGGATGAGGATAGAGTAAAAGCTTTTGATTTTGACTATAAGATGGTCACTGGAGTCAAGTCAATGCACTACTAGCACCAGTAGGATGGTCCCTTTGATGGTAGGGCAGTCCCACTAGTGCTCTGGCAGCCATGACAAGGTCATCAGTAATGAGTCTTTTCCAGTGCAGCTGGTCCTGAGCAACCGCAGTAAAATCACCTCTGCAGAGGTGGAGCTGTTTTGTTTCAGCCCTGATTTGCCTGTGCCAAGTCCTTTTTGGATCACTTTTTACAACCATCCAGACAGATAGTTGAGGCTGTTGGAGTAATTGTCTTAGTAGTCATGATGCCTCTATTCTGCAGTCATGGCCAAACCAGCAGGGAAGTGATTGTCTTATCTTTTCTTCTACTACAGATTGTTTGTTGCAATGAGTTCATTGTATTTTTTTTTCAGTAATAGCTCAAGGTGAGTTGCATTCAGACACACTAGGTATTTTTTTCTGTTCTTAAGGGGCCTATAATCTAAGTTTGTACCTGAGGCAATGGAGGGTTAGTGACTTTCTTAAGATCACAAGCAGTAGTAGTGGGATTTGAATGCTGGTTTTCTTGGTTCTCAGCCCACTGTTCTAACCACTAGGTTATTCCTCTACTCCAGTGGCTATTCGTGAGGCCACCCGCATCATGTTCCATATCCACACACCCAGTTAAGCTTTGCTTCATGACCCCATCGATGACCACATAGAAAAGCTGCAGTGATAACACACATCCTTGTCTTACATCCATTTGGACAATGAGTGTCACTAGAGATTTTAACAAAAGTAATTTCTCTGGAATATAGAAGGTAAAAATCAGACTAGAACAATTCTATACAGTGGTCTGGCCGAGGCTTGGCAGTTACAGGATCAAGACATTTAACTAAGGTTGCTCCAGCATTGAGTAACTAATCTTTCACTCTGGAGGAGAACATATGGACCTATGTTAAGAGTACAGTGTGTTAGTTCAACACTACAGGTCTCCAGCTGCTAGCCAGCCAATGGGAAGAGAATGGACTGATTTAAGAGAGGCCATTAGGCAGGGGCAGTTTTAACCTGATTGCATTTTAGTTTAGGACAGTGATATTGATCCTCTGGAACAGAGTTTCTCAAGCTGGTCCTAGAGTATCCCATAGCTAGTTTGGTTTTCAGGATATCCATATGAATATTATTTATTATTTATTTATTATTATTTATTATTATTATTTATTGTATTTGTACCCCACATTTTCCCATCTTTTTGCAGGCTCAATGTGGCTTACAGAGTATAGATATGATAACGTCGTTACATGATTTAAAAACAGTCGATCATAAGCAGAGGTGAAAGAGGATTTAGATGGAAGGTGTTAGGTAAGGTCGTGTGAGAGGTGTTTTTTGGTGTACTTGGGTGGTTTAAGGAATGATTTGTTTCATTGAGGGTGACTTTTGTATATGAGATAGGGTTGCATATAATAGAGACAGTGCTCTGGAAAAACCTGCCAGGTCCCTGGGATTGGTGCAACCCAGTAATAGATGGTGAATGAGTTCAAGAACTGATGGATTTTCAGGTCTCAGAAGTGGAGGGCATAACCATTAAAATCTGCTCTCCATTCTGGCCCAGTTTAATGAAGCAAGAGAACCAAAATTGCTTTCAGCTATTTTGGTCTATGCCTTCATGTATGCTGTTGAGGTAAAACAAACTTCAAGAATAGCTCCTTTGCATATGTTGAAGTTGGGGGGTCTCGTGTGGCAAGAGACAATTAGCCAGGTTTTTTTGTTACTTTTTCTGTTATGTTTAATTGCTGCAATGTATTTTCCAACAATTAAATAAAAGGTTAGATGCTAATTTATGCTCCCTGGGTGTCTGTATTTATTTTCCCCAAGCATTGCTTTGAATTCACAGAGGAAAGAAAATAACACTTGAGCTCAACTTGAATGGCTCAGAAAATTATTTTAAAATTAAAAAAAAATCATCTAGAACTGCTCTGGATTGATCGATGGGGTCTCTGAACTGCTTGGTGACAACTTCTACAAATATGAGGCCTTAGGGAGGATGACTTTAAGTAGGGGCTGTAATTTCTAGCTTATCATAGCTTTCCTCAGCTTCCCAAGGTTATCAATAGAAATCAAACAAAATAAAACATGGAAAAGAAAATAAGATGATACCTATTTTATTGGACATAACTTAATACATTTCTTGATTAGCTTTCGAAGGTCGCCCTTCTTCCTCAGATCGGAAATAAGCAAATGTGCTAACTGACAGTGTATATAAGTGAAAACATTCAAGCATTACTATGACAGTCTGACAGGGTGGGAGGATGGGGGTGGGTAGGAGGTATGCATGGGGACATCAAAGCATATCATTGATATTCTAACAGGATGGGTGTGGATAGGTGAGGGGAGGGTGATCAACAGAGACATACAGCTTTATGGTTTATAATGGGCTAGGAACCCCAGATCCTTGTTAAGTCCTTTCTGTTGGGTGTTAAAATATTCAATCATTCTGACTTCAAAGGTCTTACGTTCTTGTATGGTTTTAAAGTTACCTTTGAGGATTCTCACTGTGAAGTCACTGGTACAGTGTCCTGGTCCTGTAAAATGTTGACCAACAGGCGTAGGAACCCTACTGGCACCAGTATTGTTCATGTGATGTCTATGTAAATTGAATCTTGTCTTAAGCATCTGGCCTGTTTCTCCAATATAGCATCCTTCGTTACATTTTTTACACTACGCTACATTCCTTGACTGTCTAGACCCAGACCCTGATGTATACCCAGCGGACAGAACCTGGACAAACTTCGAGACACTATCAGAAGGCATCATCTCCCAAATGCTTAAAAGATTTGCTAAATCTCACTGTAAATTAGACATATGTCCTAACAACCTTATAACATCGGCCCCTCAACAATTTATAAAAGACCTCACGGAACATCTGAACTATATGCTACAAAATGGTCTCTTCCCAAAGGAGAAAGGAAATATTCTACTCACCCCCATACCCAAAGACACAAAGAAAAATGCTAGTGAACTAACTAACTACAGACCAGTAGCATCTATTCCCCTAATAACCAAACTAACGGAGGGAATGGTAACCAAACAACTTTCCGACTATTTAAATAAGTTCTCAATACTCCATGATTCCCAATCAGGATTTTGTTCTAAGCACAGTACTGAAACAGTACTAGTTACTCTCATGTCCAGATTTAGACAACTGATCGCAACTGGCAAAAACATACTACTTCTACAATTTGACATGTCCAGTGCTTTCGATATGGTAGATCACAGTATTCTACTACATCTCCTTGAATACTTCGGAATCAGAGGCAATGTTCTTAATTGGTTCAAGGGATTCCTAACCACAAGATCTTACCAAGTGACATCTAACTCAACTACATCTGCCACATGGACACCTGAATGCGGAGTTCCACAGGGATCCCCCCTCTTGCCGACTGTATTCAACTTAATGATGATACCCTTGGCTAAACTACTATCCAACCAACACCTCAACCCATACATATATGCAGACGACGTAACGATCTACATCCCATTCAAACAAGATTTACAGGAAATCTCCAGCGACATTAACCAAAGTCTTTATATCATGCACTCATGGGCGGATGCATTCAAGCTGAAACTTAATGCAGAAAAAACCCAGTGCTTAATATTTACCTCTCAACACAATACGAGCAAATTCACCACCATAAACACACCAAATTTGACACTCCCTATCTCGGACACCCTAAAAATTCTTGCAGTGACTATCGGTCGTCATCTAACACTTGAGAGTCATATGAAAAACACAACCAAAAGGATGTTCCACTCAATGTGGAAATTAAAAAGAGTAAAACATTTCTTCCCAATGACAGTCTTCCGTAACCTGGTACAATCAATGGTGCTCAGTCACCTAGACTACTGTAATACACTCTACGCTGGATGTAAAGAGCAGACAATCAAGAAACTTCAGACAGCCCAGAACACCACAGCCAGACTTATATTCGGAAAAGCAAAATATGAAAGTGCTAAACCACTACGAGAAAAGTTACATTGGCTCCCACTCAAAGAACACATCACATTCAAGATTTGTACTCTAGTTCATAAAATCATCCATGGAGATGCCCCAGCCTATATGTCAGACCTGATAGACTTACCGACTAGGAATGCCAAAAGATCAGCCCGCACATTCCTTAATCTTCATCTCCCAAGCTGCAAAGGTCTAAAATACAAACTTACGCATGCAGCAAACTTTACCTACCTGAGTGCCAAGCTATGGAATGCACTGCCGCACAACCTGAGAAAGATCTACGAACTAACAAACTTCCGAATATCACTGAAGACCCATCTTTTTAATAAGGCATACCACATAGAACAACAAATATAAATGCATGCATCTCCTTTACCTTTACACAGACCTATTTTTATAATATCTGCTTGTTTTAAACTTCTACCATGTTACTCAAAATCTCTATGTAACAAAAAGTGATTATGTTCTAATCCATTACCACCAAGAATGATACATTGTAAGCCACATTGAGCCTGCAAAAAGGTGGGAAAATGTGGGATACAAATGCAATAAATAAATAAATAAATAAATAGGAGAGTGTTGGGGAGTAGAGCATGGAATTATGAATGAAGTGGGAATTTCAAGCAGATAGTGAATACTTGGCAATTGGTTGGTATGAGTGGGGATATGTTAATGGGTTGAGAGAATGAGTGAGAGAAGAAGGCCGTAGAGGGGAAGGGGGGTCTCCATTTCAATTTCTGTCTGCTTGTTTTTTTGTGGTCCCATATTTTGCATGAGGTGAGGGTCTGAAATACATAGAACTAGCCCATCTGAAGACATTGCTCTGGAAGATATGAAGCTATTTATTATCACTGTCAGCTATTTTGCCTCCCCAACACTGCATTTCTACATCTAGAGCCTGTGTATTTCTAAGATCCACACTGGGGAAATGACGGAAGTGCTGGATAATGAGAAAAGGAGAAAGAACTGGGCTTTGAAAAAGGAGAAAAGGCAAAGTTGGTGGTTTCTGGCCTAGGGAAAGGAGACAGGGAAGTGTGCTCGCCTGTTGCTAGTTCATTTGAATGTGAGAGGGGGCATAATGAGAGAAATTTCCCATTGTTGGCTAATTTTAAGTTTAAAAAAAGTATATATCTATATCTATCTATTTATCTGTCTATATATCTTCACTGTTTTGATATAGTGGCTTCCTATTCAGTTTGTTTTTGTCCTTTTTTTAAAATAACATTAATGAATATGTATGAGATGTATGTATGCAAATGAATATGCTAATGTGCCACACCCATCCTTTGCCCCCAAAATGAAACAGTCAGACTATGCCAATATACAAAATGTAGCTTAGGGTTTTATACCCAGGGGGAGTTTCCTACTAAATTGTTCCCTCGCTCTGATTGTAATAAGGTATTACTATTTACTCCTTCTTTCCAGAAGAGGCTAGAATGTCCAAAAGCCATATAATACTCTGCCTGGCAACCACTGATGACACACAAAAGGCACCCATACTGCAAAAGTTCAAGCTACCCTACACTAGCGTAACCTGGTATCAGTGCCCACAATTATATCATCCACAGACTTGGCATAACTATGGTCATGTAAATGCAACAAAGATGCACATAACTTACAGTATGTCATGTGTGTAAGTGGGACGCCCACCCATGTTCCGCTGCTTATGTGTACACCCCCTTGCACTTACGTGCTATGTTATAGTTTATCAGAATTTGCTATACCACCATGGCTAATTGGCAGATCTAGGCGGTTTACAGCAATTAAAAAAATAGCAAAAACAAGAGAAGGAAAAGAACTACAAATTGTTTAACATGAGAAGCATAGCGAAATGCTAAGTAGTAGTAGTAGTAGTCATATCAAGGAGCATATATACCTATTTACAACAAGAGGGGGAGATAGTACAGGAGAACATAGGGAAGATATGGTGGTGGGGGAATAGAAACGGAGAACAGCAGAACTCCAATAGCAGCATCCTACGCATGGTCAAAGGCTTGGGCAAAAGGCCAAGCCTTTAATCCTGATTTAAAAATCTTAAATGAAAGCTCAATGTGGATATGCAAAAGGAGAAAATTACGAAAGGAAGGTGTGTCAAAAAAGAAGCAGTGATAAATGTGAATGTAATTAAGTAAAATGATAAATAAATAAATAATAATAAAAAAGAAGCAATGAACAAAAAAGTGAGGTAAAATCAAGGAGGATGTCATGAAGTCTTTAATGTAAAGAGCATAAAATCAACCCGACACAGCACAAAGGCCTGCCTCAGGGGTGTTATGGCTTTAAGTCGGAATACTGGCTGTGGAACTTCTATATAATCCTCGATAGAAAAGACACTGGATTGCAAACACGGTCAAACCGGCAAACTGTCAGTGACGTCAAGAGAAGACTCTGTGCCTGGTCCATTCTAGTTGTGCAGAATTTGGTCCAGGTAGAAACAAACGGTGGTCATTTATATAATGAAGAATAGCACTTAGTCATCCTGCTATCATTTTCATGGGTAAGTGTACAGCGTGATCCATATAGAGCCAGGGCATGAGGGCATTTTATCCACCTATATGGATATGGGTAGTTAATTGCTTTAAAATAGGACAGAAAAATGCTGTTCTAACTTAAACCGCTTAGCTATATGCAGAGAAGCTGCATATTGTAGCAAGTGCTGTCTACATATATTCAGCACTGCCACCTATCAGTATACTAGAACTAAAGAAATTGATTTTTTTTTAAAGATGCAGCCAGTATTTTTTTTTTAAAAGTTTGCCACCACTGTTGAATAATGACCTGAAGATCTCTATACTGTTTCTCCAGTGGACGTTTGTGTTGCTTTACTGAGTACAGGACTTCCTTCTGTGCCCTGTTCTAAATCTTAACTTTATTAAATTCTAATCTTCAGTGAGTGAAAGCGGTGGAGGCTAATAGCTCTGCTGGGATTTTTATTTCATTTGAATTTTAATTTCCTAAAGCCTTGGCTGGAATTGCAGAGGAAGGAGCATCACTTCATATGACTGAGATTATCTGGTTCACTCTTTGCTATTTTTTCCTACTGTGATTGAGGCATCTGAGGAAACTTCTGAGAGTTCTCAGATAGTGATACCCATATGCTGGAAATGTAAAAGAGTAACGAGAGAGATTCTGTTCCTTAAGTGATCATTTAAAAAGATGAAAAGGAACAAAACAGCATAAAAACATCAGTTATGACATGTTGCATCAGACCAAAGTTCACCAACTGAGTGCCCAGTCTCTGACAGTAGCCAGTACAAATCACTAAGAAGTACATGGCAGATCCCAAAGAATAAATCCATTTTTTGCAGCTCCCTCGTAGGAATGAGCAGTAGCTTTCTGAAATTCTTGGTGTAGTGCATCTTTCTGGGAGCACCTGGGTCCTGAGCTGACCTGGCAGGCTCTGTCAGTGCCTGAGGGGCCCTTTTACAAAGTATCGGTAAGCCCAACGTGGGCTTAGTGCATGCTATCCCGGAACTACCGCTGATCCAATGCGGCCACTGGCGGTAGTTCTAGCTAGAGCATGCGCCATTTCCAGCACTCTGGAGAAATTCTTTTATAGCGCGGTGCTAATCCAGCAATAATTAGGCATCACCGCATTCTGCCCAGTTACCACCGGGTTAACATGGGAGCCCTTACCGCCACCTCAATGGGTGCTGGTAAGTGCTCCCCTCTGCATGGCCACATGGTAAGAGTTATCGCATGGCCATTTTTTTAGTGGCTTTTTACCCGCTATGGTAAAAAAAGGCCCTGGCGTGCAGGAAAAACGGTCCTAGCCGCTACTGCAGGGCCCTTTTTCCCTCAGCTTAGTAAAAGGACTCCTTAATGCTTGGCACCTGGTGCCTCCACCTAAGGAAAAAAAGGTGTTATTTATTTAATTTTGTATAGACTACCTGCACACTTTCGAAACTGTGTACATTCAGACAAAGTAAACAAGTTCTTTTCCTGGAAGGCTCACAATCTGATTATGTACCTGAGGCAATGGAGGGTTAAGTGACCTGCTCCAGGTCACAAGGAACTGCAGTAGGTTGAAGTGGTTGGTTCTCAGCCTGCTACTCTAACCATTAGGCTTCTCTGCCTGTTGGCAGATGGGGTTTCCTTCCTTTCCCCCCAGGAAAAGTTTCTTCAACTTATACAACTATAGATTTATAGCAAATACAAACAGTCCATCATCTGCCTCTCAGCCACTGTACCTAAATATAGAAGTCATCTGTGAGCCTGAAGGCTATTGAAGTGGTATACATTCAGGTACAGTAGACATTTTTCTTTTTCCAGAGGGCTCACAATTACCAAAAGTAATAATAATCACAAACAGCTGAAGATTTCAACCTGGGCCCCCTGATTCTCAATCCACTGCTCTAATCATTAGGCTACTCCTCTACTCTGCATGGACTTCCTTGTGGCCATTTTATAAGATGTGCTGCCACAGAGATGTTGGTGTCCCTTGTTTTCTCCTGTTCATAATTTGGACTGTTCAGTTTGCAAAATGGATGTTCATGCTGGATTTTTCAAGCACATGACTGTATCCTGTTCTAAAATACATGTGAGATGAACATCCATTTGTGACATTCTGTCTTGGACGTCCATTTCTTGAGTTGGATGAGTTTTCTAAAATTCCATTCTAAATGTAAAATGGGGCTCTTAACCACCTTCTGCCCAATTCTAAATCTTCTTTCAATGAAGCTACACTGGAACAGCAAGCCAACCTTCCCATGCCTTTCACTGAACACCTTGTGGTCAATGTATACATCCCAATGCTGGGACCTATATAAATCTCTCTGCCAGTTAATTCATTTTTAGAAAATACCTTTATTATTTATTTGCTTACAAAACCTAATACCTTAACATATCATTCCTACATACACACTCATGCACACTCACTTACAAATGTACTCTCATACACATCAAACCTATAAATGGCAAGTGACCGACTCACCTGCAAATGCGCAGTGGAGACTTCCCTCTCTGTCCCGCCCCTGCGTCAAGACGTGATGACGGGGGGAGGGGGCGGGACAGAGAGGGAAACTGCACGGAAGGGGAGGGAGGGAACCGCTGACGCCGCTACCGCTCCCCCCCCCCCCCCGGAGTCGCCACCACCCCCCCTTCACCCGGCCCGGGCCCTCTCTTCGTTATTCAACTTACAACAGCGCCGAAACAGCAGCAAGCAGCTCAGCTTCAGCTCCCGTCGGCCTTCCTTCCCTGCCTGTGCCCCGCCCTCGCCGACGTGACGTCACACGAGGGCGAGGCACAGGCAGTGAAGGAAGGCCAACGGGAGCTGCTGCTTGCTGCTGTTTTGGCGCTGCTGTAAGTTGAATAACGAAGAGAGGGCCCGGGCCGGGTGAAAGGGGGGCGGGGGCGACTCCGGGGTGGGGGCGGCTACATGGGAGGTCTCAGAAGGAGGGGGGGCCTTGGAGCTGGGAGGGCTGGACTGAAGGGGGCCTTCCAGCTGGCTGGGAAGAAGGCACGGGGGGGGGGGCACGGGGCCTTGGAACTGGGAGGGAGGGCAGGGGGGCCCTTACAGTTGTGAGGGAATGGGGCCCTTACAGTTGTGAGGGAGAGCAGGGGGCCTTGGAACTGGGAGGGAAGGGGGCCTTGGGAGCTGGGGGGGAGGGTCTTGCAGCTGGGAAGGGGGGAGGACTGGAGCCTTGGAGCTGGGAGGGAGGGACAGAGGGGGCCTTGGAGCTGGCAGGGAAGGAGGATGGCAGGGGGCCTTGCAGCTGCAACGGGAGGGGGGCCTTGGGAAAAAAAAACATTCCAATACGTGCCCGTTTTAACGGGCTTAACGGCTAGTTTCACAATAAAACCTTAATGGAGCAAACCCACTAATACATGTTATATCCTAACTGTTCAAAATGCCCAGTAACCTCAGCAGGATATTTGTTCAAAAAGTTCCTCTGATGCTAATACAGCACTGCCTCCATGGGGTGTGCCTGTTGCTTCAATCTTCCATACTGGTCACAGCACTGCACTGTAAGTTCAAAAAGTTCATCTAATTTTAGTGCAGCACTACCCCCTAGGGACCTAGAGATAAAGTCCTTCACCTCTTCCTACAGGGGAACCCACAGCTGATCATGTAAGTGAAATCCAGCCCTGCTTTTGGGAGAAATCTGTTTTCTTTGGAAGGTGATATTAGGATAGTCCTGGGCAGGGCTTTTTTTGAGGGGGTACTTGGGGGTACTGAGTACCGGCACCTTTTCTATTGTCTGCTAAAATTGACCCATGGTCCTCAAGTTTTAATGAAAGAGCCAAGACTCTACACATCAATTCTGTCTTGTCATAGATTCTGTGACTGGTTGCAGGGGGCCTGGCTATTGTGAGGTGGGTCCCTCAGTGATCACCCCACCCCTGAAGGGTGGCCTGGCATTTGAGTACCGGCACCTTTTTTGCTAGAAATAATGCACTGGTCCTGGGTCAGGACTTACATGTGTTTCAGTGACTGACTTCAGTTCCTAGCATTGACATTTGGGCATCTTTCATAGGCACTAGATTCAGTGGAACAAAATCAAGTAGAGAAAACGTGCAGAGGCATGGCTTTAGAACTGATTGAATAATGGAGGGATTCAGCTTAATGTTGAGAGAGTCTCTAAAGTCTTGGGGATGCGTTTAGTTCTTCATTGACTATGGAACCCCGGGTGAATAATTTAGTCTGAAAAGCATATTTCAAGCTTAAACAGCTACATTTGTGCATTCATATTTTTTTACAAGATCATTTTAGAATTATTGTTCAATTATCAATTCTAGCATTGCTAGACTATGGAAACTCATTATATCTGTGCATTACTAATAAGATTCAGCTGATCCAGCATTCAGCAGCTAGCTTGATAGTTTAAAACAGAGAAAGGCTGTCTAAAGAAGCAGGCCTCACAAGAGCCAAGTAACAAACACTGCACACAAAGGGTTAAAGCAGGCTACAGGGAAGACAAAACAAACAAATAAATAAGGAAGCAAGCCAGGGGCGTATCTGGACTCGGGCGGTAGGGGGGGCCAGAGCCAGAGGGAGGGGGCACATTTTAGCCCCCCCCCCACCGGCGCCACCGATCCCCCCCCCCCCCCCCGCCATTTCCGGACCCCCCCCCCCTCGCCACCAATGACACCCTCCCCCGCTGCTGTCACTTACCTTTGCTGGCGGGGGACCCCAACCCCCCGCCAGCCGAGGTCCTCTCTTCCATGCAGGCTGTGCCGCTGCAAGTTTCAACGCTTCCTGTTCTTCTGAGTCTGACGTCCTGCACGTACAACGCGCAGGACGTCAGACTGAATTCCAAATTCTGAGTCTGACATTCTGCACGTTGTACGTGCAGGACGTCAGACTCAGAAGAACAGGAAGCGTTGAAACTTGCATCCTGCACGGAAGAGAGGACTTTGGCTGGCGGGGGCTTGGGGTCCCCCGCCAGCAAAGATCGGCGACGGGTTGGTGGCGGGCGGGCGGGAGGGAGGGGGAGGTGGAGAGGGTCTGTGGTAGGGGGGTCCAGGGCAAAATCTGCGGGGGCCCAGGCCCCTGTGGCCCCAGTCAGATACGCCCCTGAAGCAAGCTCAACAGGTCAACACCCAAAGCAGGGAAAGGAGAGGCAAGGCAAATGGAGGGACAGAAGACACAACTGTACAGCAGAGAAGTAATCAGGGAAGAACGCTAGCTACAACCAACACACACAGAAACCACAGACAAGGGGAAAAGCAACCAAACTACAGAGAGCACACCCTGTGCCACGAGCACAGGTTAAGCAGGACAAGAGCTCACAGCTGCTAGGGATAACACTAGAGCATCCGCTGTAGGGAGAGGTAAGTTTTTAAATAAGGTCTGACATCTGATGTCTGCTGCCTCAGACGTCAGCCCAATCCTTGACAGGCCAATCAGGAGTGAGTCGCAGTCATTCCCCTGCCTGTCCCAGTAGAATCATAACAGAACCTCAATTGAGGGAGTTGGCGGGTTATGTCCATTATAATATAACATAACATTTCTAGCATAGGTTTATAGAAGGGATGATGATGTTCATTGTGCCCTTGCTGTACATCTTCACTGTGCAGTTAGGAACAGAAACATAGGTAAGAGCAGCTTCTACCCAGATAAGCGCTACTGAACATTCTTTCTGACTGCCTTGGTAATATCCGAATAGTGGCAGGTCAGAGTTTGAGTGGAGCTGGGTTAGTAGTGACATTCAGGGCAACTATCCAGATAACTGTCCGAATAACTTAGGAGAGCAAAATAACCTCTTCTAAGTGCTATAGCAGCTGAATATCGCCACTATGTGGACAGCACTACCTACTCACCACTCTACCCAAATATTCAGTAACATTACATTTTTTAAAACGTACTGCTTTGAGCTCAATATCATGAGGATAGAAAATGACAGCAGATAAAGACCATATGGCCTGCCAAGTCTACCCATCCATACCTACAATTCCTTCCTCTCCCTCAAAGATCCTATGTGTTTCTCCCATGATTTCTTGAATTCTGATACAGATTTCCTCTCCGCCACCTCCACTGGGAGGTCATTCCATGCATCCACCACCCTTTCTGTAAAGAAATATTTCCTTAAATTACTCCTGAGTCTATCCCCTTTCACCTTCATCCCATGTCCTCTTATTCCTGAGCTTCCATTCAATTGAAAAAGACCCACCCACAGGTATTGAAATGTCTGTATCAAATCTCTCCTCTCCCGCCTTTCTTCCAAAGTATAATCTAATCTAATGTGAAACATTTGCAACCTGCTTTTCCCTAAACGGGTCCTAAGCAGTTTCCATCAAATTAACTAATTCACTTATTGGGAAGTTACAAGTTAAATTAATCATTTCAATTGTTACAAGTTAAATTAAATATGCAATATTATCAGTTCTCCAGGGTCACAAATTTATAGAAAAGAAATGTTTTTAAATTCTTATGAAAGGAAAAATAAGTTGATTGTAGTATGAGGATGTTATAATGCCGATGTATCGCTCCATGGTGCGACCGCACCTTGAGTATTGTGTTCAATTCTGGTCGCCGCATCTCAAGAAAGATATAGTAGAATTGGAAAAGGTGCAGCAAAGGGTGACTAAAATGATAGCGGGGATGGGACGACTTCCCTATGAAGAAAGACTAAGGAGGCTAGGGCTATACAGCTTGGAGAAGAGACGGCTGAGGGGAGACATGATCGAGGTATATAAAATAATGAGTGGAGTGGAACAGGTGGATGTGAAACTTCTGTTCACGCTTTCCAAAAATACTAGGACTAGGGGGCATGCGATGAAACTACAGTGTAGTAAATTTAAAACAAATCGGAGAAAATGTTTCTTCACCCAACGTGTAATTAAACTCTGGAATTCGTTGCCGGAGAAAGTGGTAAAGGCGGTTAGCTTAGCAGAGTTTAAAAAGGGGTTGGACGGATTCCTAAAGGACAAGTCCATAAACCGCTACTAAACGGACTTGGAAAAATCCAAAATTCCAGGAATAACATGTATAGAATGTTTGTACGTTTGGGAAGCTTGCCAGGTGCCCTTGGCCTGGATTGGCCGCTGTCGTGGACAAGATGCTGGGCTCGATGGACCCTTGGTCTTTTCCCAGTATGGCATTACTTATGTACTTATGTACTTATGATAAACAAAGGTAAACTGTTCCAAATATGTGCTACTTGAAATGAAAAGGAACTCTCTAATACTTGTTTATAATGCACGCCATTAGCCAATGGAAAATTTAGTAGACCCCAATCTTGTAAGTAAAACGTTCAGCTACAAACTGGCTTTGCTTTCAGACTGATCACATGCTCTGATGCCTGACCATGAAAAACATTAAAAATAAGACACAAAACCTTAAAAATTATGCGGACTTGAGCCAGAAGCCAGTTGTTTTATCAAAAACGGTGAAATGCTATCATATTTTGTAGATTTAAAAATTCACCTAGCTGCTGTAGCTTGTATTAAATGTAAATTTTTTCTGTAATTTATTTATTGAAAAATATTTATATCCTGCATCATCTTCAACTCTGGATGGGCTACAACAACACATATTTAATAGTTAAATAAATATAATAATAACAACATACATTCAAACTCAACAATCAAAAATAAGCAAATAAACCATATAAAACTGTATTATACCTGAGTATGCTCTCAAAAATCACATCAAGGAAAGGCTTGCAGAAAATAATGTGCTTTAAGTAACTTTCCAAATGTCGAATAGGTGGAACGTTATGAACTGTGGGAAAGCAGTCCATAGGATTGCTCCCCAAACTCTGAAGAGAGACTCTTGATAGATATTAATTTTAATGAGACTAAGATAAGGTACCTCCAACAATTCTTTAGTGGAACACAATGGATGCAGTGGATTATACATTTTCAAAGGGAGGAAATACAAAATGGAGTCTCATCATGCAAAGCGTTAAATACCAACATGAGATTCTTAAACTCAATCCTGAATTGAATGAATAACCAGTGATGCTGAAACAAAACAGGAATAATATGTACAAAATGAGAAGCATTGCTTTTCAAGCGGTCAGTAGCATTTTGCGCTATCTGAATAGCAAGCAGAGATTACTGTGGCAAACCAAGAAAAAGTCCGTTACAATAATCAAATAACGGAAAATAAAAGCTTGAACAAGTGATCGATATTCTAGAATAGATCAAGTTACAATAGTCCATCTGAGAAAGAATCAACAGCTGGACCAACAGAGTTAAGGGGGTCATTTACTAAGCGGCATGATTTAGTAAAAGGGGCCCTATGTTTTTTACACACTTCATGTTTACTTTTGTGACCTACACTACTATATTTTGTTTATTTCCAAGAAGATGTGTCTTTATGTTTTATTTGTATTATGTCTATTTTTCTATTTGTTTATCTTTTGAACCATTGTGAGGTTACTTTTAATTGTTTTTATGAAAATATGTTTGTAGACCAAAAGCAAAGCTGAAACTTGACCGTTGGGTCCTTCCTCAGTAAAACTTGTCTTGGTGAACTCTCGTCTGTTCTTCATTCCCTGGATCAACTTTGCTGTCTGTGCTGCCTGCAGAGGTCCTTCTCCTGTTTTCTCGTTCTACCCCTGTACCACCCTGGCACTAACCGGACAGTGCCATGGTGGTCATAGGGGATATTCGGTGGCACTGTCCAGTTACGTTTTGCTGAATATCCCCTTCCAGCTTGCTGATTGGGGTTTAAGTGGGCAGAAGATTCAGCTTAAACCTCTTTGAATATCTACCCCTATATTTATTTTTTTAAATGGTGTTCTTTGTAGCTACCCTGTTCCAGACTATGCATTTCAAAGCAATTGTCAGCTTTCCCACACAATCTAGTTTAAAACTGACTCTATCTCCTTTTTCCTTGTCTTAACTGGAGACATTCCTCAGCCTCTAACTACTTCTTATAGAAAGCAATGGGGAGATTTTGGGGGCACTCTTTCTCTGAGCATGCTAATCTAATGCTTTAGGTTTTCATACTTGTATGAAATATCTATTTTCTTCCTACATGCCAAATTTAGGGGTCCTTTTACAAAGTTGCGGCAAAAAGTGGCCATATCATTCCCTTAGCGGGTCTTTCCTGTGTACTAAGGCCAGTAAGAATGGCTGATATTCTATTTTTTGTATTATTGGCTATGTGCCATTGCATGCAGCCATTTTTAAAAATTACAACATGAGTACTTACCGCTACCCATTTTGTAGGCAGTAAAGGCTCACGCACTATTCCTGCACCAACCAGTTAGCATGCAGTAATATAGAAATGCTAATTAGTTCACACAGGAATTCCTACTCTCTGCCCATGACACACACCCTCAAAAAATTTGAAATATTTTTTAGCGCAGGTAGTGTGCACACATTTCAGAGTCACCACAGAATGTGTGAGCATGTCCCATGGTACTCCATTATAGCTGCATTAGGCATGCATTAGCGCCAAATGCAACTTAGTAAAAGCTTACTAAAAGAGCCCGGTTCTTTTGCTATTTTTGAAGACAAGAACACAGTCATATTGTTAAAGGAGAGTGATTTTTGTGTTAAAAGAACAAAAAAAAATTAAAGAACGAAAATGTAATTATTTTAACAAAGGACAAATATATTATGGAATAAAGTAATCATTAAACTTTAAAAAATAATGAGTTTTTTTAGACCTGTGATGAATACCACAACCCCAGTGAAAGACACTGAAATTGTAGTAGGCGTTTGGGTGTTTTCAGGTCTTTTCCTCATTTTACTTTAAGTAATACTAAATATATCTTTGTATGATTACTGGACTCTTCACTTATCTTATTAGTGTAACACTTGCCACACTGCCATTTCCATTATAAAAAAAATGTCCTTTTACCTGCAGCAGTTAAAGGAGGCCTTGGCGTACAGCAAACCCATGCGCCAACGTCACTGTAGGGGTCCTTTTTTCCGCTGCTTGTAAAAGGACCTCATAGTGACTTTCTGCTCCTTCTTTGGAAATTTATTTACCTATAAATAGAACTTCACTTTTACATACACTAATTCTTTCAAATAGTCCTTATGCTCAAAAGCATAAAAACAAGGGTGTGGTGGTATTCAGGCAAGCAGGCTTCTACTCAGGGCTCCTTTTACAAAGTGGCACTACCAATTACCATACACTGAAAGCAAAGAGGCTGCTTTATAATGTTGATGAGAATAGTACAAAGCAGAAAAAAAGTTTGCTAATTAGAATTATGATGCAGCTTACAAGAAACTGTTCAAAATTACAACAAACAATCCGCCACAGCAGCCAACATTATCTCACAATTGAGTCGCACAATTCTTATCATTGGTCTCAAAAACTAATACTCTGAAAAAAAGAGAGCAACAAAAAGCTCCCATTGGAGAAAAAATTGTTTCCTAAAAATCCAGAGAAAAAAACAGCCAAAATGATGCAAGCTGCATCATACCCCAAAACTAATCCCAAAAGTGTTCCACCTCCTGAAGCTGTGTTGGATGGATACAAAACGAGTGACACTCGTTGAAGTGCTACAGTTATTGCAGTTGCGGTTGAGCTGTTGGAAGCCTCAAAGATGTCTTGAGGAGTTGGAGAATGTGGACCTTTTGCCTGTTGAAGTTGGGAGGGTCGGCAGTTGGAGCTCCATGGCTTTAAGTTAAGCAACAAATTTTTGCAATTGTCAGTAACTATATATATATATATATATATATATATATATATATATATATATAATATCTGCAACACTTTCGGGATTAGTTTTGGGGTATGTGAACTTGTATGATTTTGGCTGTTTGGGGGGCCCTTTTACTAAGCCGCATAGAGGGGCATAATTGAACGGCGCCGGCCATCTATATGGGTGGCCATCTCTAAGGCCGGCGCTGTAAAGAGGTCTCACGAACCGTATTATCAAAACAAGATGGCCAGCCATCTTTCGTTTCGATAATATGGTTGGGGCCGGCCAAATGTCAGAGATGGCCGGGTTTGAGATGGCTGGCATCGGTTTTCGCCGATAATGGAAACTGATGCCGGCCATCTCAAACCCGGCCAAATCGAAGGCATTTGGTCATGGGAGGAGCCAGCATTTGTAGTGCACTGGTCCCCCTCACATGCCAGGACACCAACTGGGCACCCTAGGGGGAACTGCAGTGGACTTCACAAATTGCTCCCAGGGGCATAGCTCCCTTACCTTGTGTGCTGAGCCCCCTAAATCCCCCCCCAAAACCCACTCCCCACAACTGTACACCATTACCATACCCCTTATGGGTGAAGGGGGGCACCTACATGTGGGTACAGTGGGTTTTCAGTGGAGGGGGTTTGGAGGGCTCCCATTTACCACCACAAGTGTAACAGGTAGGGGGGGGCCTGGGTCCACCTGCCTGAAGTGTACTGCACCCACTAAAAACTGCTCCAGGGACCTGCATACTGCTGTCATGGAGCTGGGTATGACATTTCAGGCTGGCATAGAGGCTGGAAAAAAATATTTTTTTTTGGGGTGGGAGGAGGTTGGTGACCACTGGGGCAGTAAGGGGAGGTGATTCCCAATTCCTTCCGGTGGTCCTCTGGTCATTTGGGGCACTTTTTTGAGGCTTGGTCATAAAAATAAATGGATCAAGTGAAGCCGGCCAAGTGCTCGTCAGAGCCGGCCTTCTTTTTTCCATTATCAGCTGAAGCCGGCCATGTCTTAACCACACCCCCGTTCCGCCTTCAGTACAGCGCCGACATGCCCCCTTGAACTTTCGCCGGCTCCGTGACGAATAGCAGTTGAAGCCGGCCAAAATCGGCTTTCGATTATACCAATTTGGCCAGGTTTAGGAGATGGCCGGCCATCTCCCAATTTGTGTCGGAAGATGGCCGGCCTTCTCGTTCTAAAATAAGCAGGATAGGCGCCTACACATGCCCAACACACACCAATTCAGAGTTACCACCCGGCTACCACATGGCCCATGCGGTAATTTCATTTTTTATTCACATCTGCTATGCATGCCAGAAAATAAAATATATTTTCTGGCACATAGTGAAAATCGGCGGTAACTCCGAATTGACACGCTTAGGCAATTACCGCACAGTTAACGCAAGACACCTTACCGTTAAGTCAATGGCTGGTGGTAAGGTCTCAGACCCAAATGGACACGTGCCAATTTTTATTTTGCCGAATGTCCATTTTCGGCAAAAATTTTGAAAAGGCATTTTTTTACAGGTATGCTGAAAAATGGATCTTTGCGTGTGCCCAAAACCCATGCCTACACTACTGCAGGCCATTTTTCAGCGCACCTTAGTAAAAGGATTCCTTAGTTACCTTATTTCCTAACTCCTCTTACTATCTTACCTATCTATATGTTCCATCTTTGCTTATACCCTTCACTGTCAATTAAAATGTTGTATTACATATTGAGGGGCATAATCGAACGGCGCCGGCCATCTCCATGGCCGGCTCCGCAAGTGGGCGGAGCCAACTGTATTTTCGAAAAAGATGGCTGGCCATCTTTTGTTTCGATAATACGGTTGGGGCTGCCCAAATGTCAGAGATGGCCGGGTGTGAGATGGCCGGCATCGGTTTTTGCCCATAATGGAAACCGAAGGCGGCGATCTCAAATCCAGCCAAATCCAAGGCATTTGGTCGTGGGAGGGGCCAGGATTCGTAGTGCACTGGTCCCCCTCACATGTCAGGACACCAACTGGGCACCCTAGAGGGCACTTCTAAAAAGTTTTTAAAAATTAAAATAGCCCAGGTGCATAGCTCCCTTACCTTGGGTGCTGAGCCCCCCCAACCCCCCCCCCCCCCAAAACACACTTCCCACAACTATACACCACTACCATAGTCCTAAGGGGTGAAGGGGGCACCTACATGTGGGTATAGTGGGTTTCGGGTGGGTTTTGATGGTCTCACATTTTTCACCACAAGTGTAACAGGTGGGGGGGATGGGCCTGGGTCCGCCTGCCTGAAGTCCACTGCACCCACCACAACTGCTCCAGGGACCTGTATACTGCTGCGATGGACCTGAGTATGACATTTGAGGCTGGCATAGAGGCTGGCAAAAAAAGTTTTTAAAGTTGTATTTTTGAGGGTGGGAGGGGTTAGTGACCACTGGGGGAGTCAGGGGAGGTGATCCCCGATTCCCTCCGGTGGTCATCTGGTCAGTTCAGGCACTTTTTTGGGACTTGGACCTGAAAAAAGGGATCAAATAAAGTGGGCCAAATTCTCATTACGGCCCGCTTTCTTTTTTCCATTATCGGGTGAAGCCGGCCATCTCAATGCACGCCCCCGGCCTGCCTTCGCTACCATGCCGACACGCCCCCTTGAACGTTTGCCGGCCCCACTACGGAAAGCAGTTGGAGCCGGCCAAAATCGGCTTTCGATTATACCGATTTGGCCGGATTCAGGAGATCGCCGGCCATCTCCCAATTTGTGTCGGAAGATGGCTGGCGATCTCTTTCGAAAATAAGCTGGATTGTGTTGACATTATACCCTACACTGTCAGTTAAAATGTTTTATTATGTATTGTGTTGACATTGTAAGTAGTATACTATGCCATACTTTGTATTGTTACTTGAATATTTTTACTGATGTAATTGCCTATTGCTCATGTTTGATTTATTCTTACTGTACACCGCCTTGAGTGAATTACTTCAAAAAGGCAGTAAGTAAATCCATTAATAAATAAATTGTGAGGTAATGTTGGCTACTGTGGCGAATAATTAACCATTGCTCCTTGAGCTCTGAGGCCTCAATTGTTTATTGTAATTTTGAACAGTCTCTTGCAACCTGTGTCATACTTCCAATTAGCAAACTTTTTTTCTGCTTTGTATTATTTACCAGTTTGCTACCTCTATTTTTTGGATGAGAGCAGTAACCATATTTATTCAGCTGTGACCAATTATTAGTAAAATGAATTAGATGCATTCAAGAATCCGCACTGGGGACATCCACTGACAGATAGCTCTGAGGTAGTGAATGTTTCTTGTAACCTTTTGGCTTTGCAGATGTTAGAAATTGTGAGAGTTGATGCCTCTCACTCCCCACGATGTCACAGGGGCTGATAATCCACCTTGGTCATGGATATTTTCTCTCTCCAGCATAGGACAGCAGTGATAACATGTCGCAAATGTTAGAGAATTTTGGATAATTTCACACAGTACATCAAAAACTAACTCCCAGCAATTTTCCACACTGTGCACAATGGCAGATTCAGGGTTGATGTGCATCTTAAAAACACAAAATCACAGTTATTTCACACACAAAAAAACTGAACAGAGTTTTTCTTTCTGGATGTGAACTAGCAAGTGACATTCAGATATTGTTTTTCCTGTATTGTTTTTTTGTGAAATAACTGTGATTTTGTGTTTTTTTTCTTTTGTGATTACAATTGCTATTAAAACTTTTAATTAAAAGAAAAGGGGGAGGGGAACCAGACAGAAATAGCTGGCTAAGGCCCAGATGCACAAAGGTTCCCATAAAGAATCCATCTGTATTTCCAAATCGGTAAACATTTCTGATTTGGAAATACAGAGGGATTCGCAAAGAGAATCACATGCCAATGAGCTGCTCATTGCTTTTGCAACCCAGCTCATTTGATTGCGATATCGGAGAAGCCAGTCGGCAAGCTGAGCATGCAATCGCTAAGCATGGATGCTCTGCGCATGCTACAGATGGCTCTCATACACACAGACAAATTGCATGAATGAAAGCTAGCGTAGCTTTTTTTTTCCAAAACCTGCTGCAGTCTACTGATGCCAGGAGCTTGCACTCTCCTATTGGGGGG
The DNA here is from genome assembly GCF_901765095.1 of Microcaecilia unicolor. Classification (NCBI taxonomy): domain Eukaryota; kingdom Metazoa; phylum Chordata; class Amphibia; order Gymnophiona; family Siphonopidae; genus Microcaecilia; species Microcaecilia unicolor. The sequence continues at coordinate 164,812,729 of NC_044041.1, forward strand.
GGGGGGCACTCATATCGGGGGGGGGGGGGGCACTCGTCTGCTGATGCCGGAAGCTTGCACTCTCCTGCTGAACCTACAGTCTCCTGCCTTGGGGGGAGGGGATGGTGAATCCAGAAAACTCCCCACCTCTGTCACAAGGCAAGTTCAGCAGCAGCAATGCCCGGCTAGAGAGGGCTAGCAGACGGTGCAGCTTTTTTTTTTTATGCACAAAAGGGTTCTCCACATAGCCTACAGGAAGGGCAGCCAGCTCTAGGGCAAAGACTTCTCTGCTCTCTCATTTCTTCTCCCTCTCTCCCTCCTCCCCTTGCTTTTCTCCTGGGCAGACTTTGCTGACAAAAGTGCTTTGCTGTCATATCTTCTGCACAAGAGAACCCTGCAGCTGTGGAGTACTAGCAAGAACTGTCAGGACCGACAGCTCCAGACCTCCCGTTAATTTTTAACAGTAAAGGTAGGGGTTGCTTCTGAGCATTGGGTCGGAAAACGGCTGTGCATCGCTTTGCATGCGCATTTGTATAGTAATTAGCTCATTATAATAGCTTTGCATTCTGTTTTCATTAGCTGCTACCGTGATAGGAAAATAGTTCGGAGAACCCTTTTGTGCATATCTCATTTTACTCCTTGCTCGCTAAACTGGCTACAACTGGTATAAAAACCACGTTGCTGGCTCGTTAGGTTTAGCACATCTGGGCCTAAGTGAATTGCTGTAGTGGTGCTGCTCCTGTACTATCTTGAGGCCATTGAGACTTTTGGGGGAGGGGAAGTAGAAATCACAGAGGTGATGGGTTTGGATTCCACAAAGGAAGGGAAGGTAACTGATGCTGAGAAAAAAAGTAGTCCTGAGGGGTGGAATCGGTTTGGAGCAGTTACACTACAACAGTCTACTGGGAGGAGCAGAGTTAAAGCAGCAGCTACTTAAAAATTTACCTCCTTCCCTCCCCCCAGTATTTCAACACTGCATTCCGCATTGGATTCAAACACTCACTACAGCATTTAAATCTGTATCTGGATATTCAGTGCCAACCGATATACCAACAACGGTACTGAATTTCCAGAAATAGAGCAGCTGTTGGAAGGTATCTGGGTACCATTGCTGGCTTAACCATTCAACCAGGTAAGGTTCTGGCCCAGGGTGCCAGTGATTAAGGGTGCCAAAATACCCAGCCTCTGACCTCCCCTGATCTACAGGTTAAATCTTTTCTTCTACCCACCCCCAGTTTGGTCTCTTCTCCAGGGAGAGACTGACTTCCCCCACGTTAGAACATAAGAATAGCCATACTGAGTCAAACAAATGGTCCATCTACCCAGTGGTCAAGCCAGGTCACAAGTACCTGGCAGAAACCCAAATAGTGGCAACATTCCATGCTACCAATCTCAGGGAGATGGCGTTCTTGGCAAGACCATCGCGGCAAAAGAGAAACAGCTTTCTGGTGATTCCTTGACTGAATCTATTTCATTGAGTAAGTCATTTTTACCTACTAAACCAACAACCATTACCTTAGATACCATTTGGGAAGCCCTTTTGGGTTTCAAAACATCCTTTTCTCTATTATCAGTATTTCAGCAAACCCAAATTCCTTCAGAAAAAGTCTCTGGGCTGGAAAATAAAATTTCCGTAATGGATAAAAGAATTGAGACTAATGACAATGATATTCAATCTCTTCAACAAACTCAGGTGAATTTGATTAAAGAGAATTTGCTTTTGCAGTATAAGATTGAAAATTGAGAAAATCAACAGAGGCCTAAAACACTGTGTTTAATAAAGTTTCCTAAACTGCCTTCAATTGCTCCTTCTATAACCTTTAAAAAGTATTTGTTGGAAATATTGAAGATTTCGGAGCAAGCTTATCCTCTGGTCGCTAAAATGTATTACCTATTGCCTTATAATAAGAAGATAACTAATCAACCGGTTCCTGAAGGAGCTGAAGTTTCTTTTGAGACTTTAAACCTTACACAGAAACTTGAAGATGATACACTGGGTTTAAAACTTGCAACATTGATTATGACCTTTGTACTACAACCTGGTAGAGACTGGATACTGAAGAAGTTTTTTCGTCATAAAGAAGAACTTTTCATGAATTTGAAGATTAGAGTATTTCCAGATGTATATAGAGCAACCCAAAAGAGGCACCAACTTTTCCTTAAACTCTGCCCATGGGTTTTACAACTGGGTGGATTATTTTGGCTGAATTTTCCCTGCAAATGTGTATTGAAATTGAATTCAGTGAAGTATGCTTTTTATGATCCTATACATTTAAGTTCATTTTTGGAATCCAAAACTGTTGTAACTCCATTTTTGCAGCCAAAAGCAGTAATTTCATCTACTCCATAATCTAACTTACGTTTAAGTCTGAGTTATTCTCTTCTTATTTCCAATCTTGATTAGTGATATGATTTTTTCTTGGTATTGTGCCTTCTTCTAGAGATTGGATAATATAACATTTTGCTTATTTTATTATGCATATATTAGAAGTTTCAATATTATCCATCTTTTCTGTATCAAGATTATTCTTGGAATTATTCTGTAAATTGCTTAAAATAAAAATAAAATAAAGAAGAGAGGTATTGAATAATGAGAGAAGAGCTACTTTCATGCAGGAGTCCAGAGTTAGTCTAAATGTGCCAGTTCTGTTGTATATATTTATTTATACTTAAAGTCTGTTTGGATGTAAATGCAAGCAGTATACTTTAGCTGCTAAGGTCATACAAAGTTAATTATTTTCAGTGGAAAATATATCTGTTGGCTGCCTGTTATGTCCATCACTGTTTCATTATCTACCAAGTATTACATATTGGGGCTTTTGCTTAAAACATTGGTGGTTTTAATTCATTTATCCGGACCTTACATGCATATAATATTGCTTTTTGAACCCAAAGGCAAAACCTAAGGGTGGTTGAACAATTAGGTATAAACTGTATTTTTCTGACTTTATTTGTTTTGAACTGCTTTGGGTCCTACTGATCTGCACATCTGCTGTCTGGAATTTTGGAAGATTTTGGATGTATTCTGTTTTCTTCTGCAATGTGTGTATGGATGCCTGTTCTGGCATGTGCATGTGATAATGTTTGAATAACTGTCTATACTTATGGCTAGAATTTCTGAACATGCAACATCATTAAAGGACAGACTTTTAAGTGCCCAGTTGAGTATATATGCTAATCTCAACATTGTTAAATGTTTCAGGTATATCCATCGACTTGGTCCAATGGTGTTATTATCGTCTAGAAGGAAGAGATAAGAGGTTTTAGTTTTGGCACAGAATAAGTCATCACAAGAACAAAATATCAGAAAACCAATGGACTGCATTATAGTCCATTTAGGTCCTGTTTTACTAAACAGCACTAGCGATTCCCAAGTAGCAAATGAGAGGAAGCCCATTCACTTTCTATGGGCTTCCTCTCATTTGCTGCACCAGAAATCATTAGCAAAGTTTATTAAAAGATGCCCTTAGTTATGTTTTAACAAATTATTATTATTATTTGTTACATTTGTATCCCACATTTTCCCACCATTTTGCAGGCTCAATGTGGCTTACATATAACCAAATATTTATTTTTATTATTTTCACTTATAAAACCGCATACAATTCAAGCTTCTCCTCCTTACCTACAAATGCACCCAGTCTGCGGCTCCTCACTACCTCTCTACCCTCATCTCCCCCTATGTTCCCGCCTGTAACCTCCACTCAGAGGATAAATCCCTCTTTTCAGTTCCCTTCTCCACCACTGCCAACTCCAGGCTCCGCTCATTCTGCCTTGCCTCACCCTATGCCTGGAACAATCTTCCTCAACCCCTACGCCAAGCCCCCTCCCTACCCATCTTCAAATCTCTGCTTAAAACTCACCTCTTCAATGCTGCTTTCGGCACCTAACCTTTCGTGAAATATAGTATGCCCTATCAGACTGACTCTACACTTGTCTTTTGACTGTACACTTGTCTTTAGATTGTACACCTGTCTTTTAGATTGTAAGCTCCTTGAGCAGGGACTGTCCTTCCATGTTAAATTGTACAGCGCTGCGTAACCCTAGTAGCGCTTTAGAAATGTTAAGTAGTAGTAGTAAGTAGTAAAACAACTTGTCCCTGAAACATGCTCAAAACAGAAAAATCCATTTGTGTTTCTAAAATATAAACCTCTTCAAAAGAGATAAAGTGAAGATGTGATTCCATGTGGCACAATGAAAGGAGATTTTAATTTTACTTCCATTTAATTTCAATATATTCCATCTCAATAACACCAGGATTCCCGAGGCAGATTACAACAACAGTTAAGATGAACCCATCAGGAAACAGGATATCCTCGCTGAGATATTACTGTATTTTATAGAACAGTATAAAAATGAGCACAAAATACCGAGAGTTTATTATTACTGTTTCTACCAGCTACAATAATTTTAATGCTGTTTTAGTGATTTTTAATTTTATTTCATGATATATATCTATACCTTAAATGGGAAGCTTTCAAATAAATAAATAATCTGTCAAACAAATCCCACAAAGGCGTTTGCTATTGTTTTTATATAGAAATATCTTTATTGTCATCATAAGCAAAAATAAAGGCTTGTAACACAGCACTGAAATCCACAATACAGCATTTCAAATAACAAAGCAAGCGCTGGAACACTGACAAATACACAAACCCTTTGAAATCTCCCCCAACCCCCTTACATGCCCCCCCCCCCCCCCCCCACCCGATCCTAACAGAGAGAATGGAAAACCTAGGAGGTTTAATAAAACAATATTAACCTCACAAGTTTGCTATTGTTTTCAATAGCAATTGCTATTGTTTTTGTTCTAATATGTTGGCAACGTCCACCCACTGCCTTCAGCCCAGATAATGAGCCAGATAGGCTCATGCTGTCCCCTGTCTTCCTCCTGCGAGGAAGCATACGGGGCACAAAGGAAGGTGGGAAAGGGGAGAATGGGGGAATATGCTGGATATGGTGGAAGAGGAGATTGGGGGCATGCTGGGCATAGACGGAACAGGGAAGGAGAGATTGGGGATCATTCTGGGTATGGAGGGTGAAAAGGGAGATTTGCTGGACATGGTGGAAGAGGAGATCGGAGGTGGTGCTGAGCATGGAGGAATGGGGGAGGGAAAATGGGATTAGGCTGGGCATGGAGGTGGGTGGAAAGGGAGATTGGGGTGACATGCTGGGCACAGAGGAGTAAAGGAGGAAGGAAAGATCAGGGGAAAGTGCTGGAGAGGAGGGAAGGTGGAGGGAGAGATTGGGAGGGATGCTGCAAAGAGGGAAGGTGGAACTGAAGGCCAGGGGGAGATCCTGGACAGGAGGGAAGATGGAAGGGAAAATCAGGGAGAGATGCTGGGCAAGAAGGAAGGGAAGACAGGCAAGATGCCTGGCATCGATGGAAAGGAAAAGGAAGAGAGGGGAGATGTTAGAAATGGGTGGGGGAAAGAAATGGAGAACTAGATAGAAGTAATAAAAAAGAGGGCAGTAAAAAGAGGGAGCTAGAAGACTGGAGGAAGAAAAAGAGGGATAAAAGAGGGATAAAATTTGTCTAAGTGGAAGAAATTAAGAAGATAGGAAAGAGAAAAACATGGCAAATGGACAGGAGGTCCTGGTCAGCGATCTAAGAGATAAGAAGGAGTAGAGACTGGGACCACTAAGCTTAGAAAAATAAAATCACCAGGCATAAAGGTAGAAAAATAATTTTTTTTTACATTTATTGATGCAATGTGGCAGTTTTGGGAACTGACATCTACTGTCTTTATATTTTGCACTGTACATAAGGAAATGCAATCTTTTCTATTTCTCTGGTGTTATGCTGCATGTAGAGTCTGTTATGTTATGTTATATGAGACTTATCATCCGTCAGCTCTCTTGAATTGAGATTCAAGGCAAGAGTACAATATCAAAAGAGGCTGATGCACACATCAGGAATTACAAAGTATAACAGAAATAAAATTATATAAAGAAAAAGCATAACATCATATTCTACTTAAACTGCAAATATGTTTTCAATACTTTACGAAAAGAGTAACAACAACTCATTGAGCATAATTTCACTGGGAGATCATTCCATAATCAAACAGCTAAAAATAGAAAACAGTGGGAAAATAAAGCCTTAAATCTCACATCCTTGATTGTAGGAAAGGCCAGAAGTAACTGATTACACCTTCTAGAGGTTACATTAAAATTTAATATTCTCATCAATTGAGATAAATCTTCTGGACAAGCTCCCATTAAGATCTTAAAAACTAAGAAAAACACTTTAAAATTAAACTGAGTCTGTATCAGTAGCCAATGTAACTCCTTCAGGGGTCCTTTTACAAAGCTGCAGTAAAAAGTGGCTTGCGGTAGTATGGGCGTGACTTTAGGTATGCACTGGCCCATTTTTTTTGCCATGGCTAGGAAAAAGGCTATTTTTTAATGGGCCTGCGCTAATATTAAAACTAGCGCCTGCCTATTTATGGCCTGAACCCTTACTGCCACCCATTGACCTAGCGGTAAGGGCTCAAACGCTACCCACACGGTAACCATGCAGCGCCTGCCAACTTATGCAAGCTACACCACCGCAGTAGACAATAGAAAATTATTTTCTACCAAGGGATTCGGCACGTGCCAAAATCAGAATTACCGCTGGGCGCACATTAGCGTTAGCCCTTCTGCACCTTTGTGAAAGGGTTACTCAATAAAGAAGTCGCATGAGCTATTCGAAATTTACAAAAAATTAATCTTGCTGCTGAATGTTGAATTAACTGAATTTTAGAAAGCAACTAGAGGTTATGCCCAAATGCCCAACTTCCATAATCTAATAGCATCAGAATGGAAAGCTGCACAATAATTCTAAAATGATCTCGCATAAAAATAAGAATGTAACAAAAGCAATTGCTTTAATTTAAAGTAGGCTTTTTGAACCAGACTATTAATCAGGGTTTTCATCGTCAATGAGTCTGGCTTCTTCAGGTTTCAAGATAATTGTTGTTTACATATTTCTACTCTTAGGGGCCCTTTTACTAAAGCTTAGTATGCACTAACAGGAATTAGTGTGCCCTGTGGCCCTTAGGTATAAAATAGGATGAGCAGCATTTAACGCGTGCTAATTCCATTAGCAATCGCTTAGCATTATTGAAAGGGTCCCTTAATTTGTGGTTATTTATCCTGTATTTGGAAAGGGTTTATTTGTTTTTGCATTTGTGACCGAGGCCAGATATTCTGATAGTTTTGATTGTTTGTTGTTTAATTTTCCCAATAAATGTATTGATGCTCTGGGCTTACCATGATATTTACAATGCTGCCTTTTCCTAAGAAGGTCCTTGTTGGCGCTGTTATGTAATGATAGATTTGTGCCATACAGGTCCTGAGTGACTTTTGTAGGGTTTTGTATAAATTCATAATATGCCTCCTACTGGAGAGAGGTTATGTTGTTATTGAAATGAAACCAGAATCAGACTGATGTGGACTATGTTTTCTTTGACCTGGCACATTCAGAAAGATTTCTTGTTGATAAAGAAGCTAAGTGATATCTAATTGTGAGTTTGGTGATGATATTCTAGGTTTGATGAAAATATTAATATTATTCTTAATTTCCTTAGATTAATATGTTTTTCTCTTCTTCTTCTCAGTGATGTGGACTATGTGATGTATTGTTTGTCAATCTCGTTTTAAGTACCGTGCAGTAAGTTTTCAAATACAAAAAAAACAAAGAAAAAAAAGAAAAAGAAAGCTACCAGAGGTAGGAAAAATTTATTTTCTATTTATTGATTAGAATATGTCAGTTTTTGGAATGTACATATGCTAGAACTGGTTTAAGACTTGGCAGGGACCTGCAAGAGAAATCTCACTCATTGGCCTTAAATCTCCAACAATGTGGTGGTAAATCTCTAGCTTTGGATGGGCCACCCTTGGTATCTCTGCGGGTCCTTCTTCTTGATGTGTCCTGCCTTTGCAGAAACAGAAAGTTACTTCACAGGAGGCGGGATGCAGCAGGAAGAAGGACTCATGGCCAATAGAGCAGTCTATCTCAATTGCTGCTGCCTGCCATTCAATGACTCTAGGCAAGTAGAGGACTGGGGGAGGGGGGGCCCTTAACATTGTTTGCCCCGAGCCTGACTTTGTCTCTCTGCAGCGCTGCATAAACTTTACAGGACTACAGAGGAGTGAGAGACATGAAGGAGCAGGGCTGGACCTGCAGGGAGGGGGAAGATGCTAAACCCTCAGGAGGGAGGAGGGAAGAGGGAGTGAGTGCCGGAAGCAATACAATGGTGGGGGGCACCTAAGCATGTTGGCTCAGGGCACCACTATCACTTGAGATGGCCCTGCTGGGTACTGCCTTTTAGTTAGCACCAGTACCCAGATAACTACCCATGCTAGTTAGGACAGCAAACCAGATCAGTGTAAGTTCAGCCTTTGTATTTCTTTCAAGCTACTTCTCTGATAATCCAGCCAGTTCAAGGTAGATTAGAACAGCATAAAACACTTTGCAGTACAGAAACACAAACATGGACCAAATGTAAAAACAACAGTGAACAAATGGATTATTACTGTACAGTTAATCTAACGGATAATGGAAGGCTGATAACGAAGGGCAGCAGGAGAGCAGAGAGGACAACAGTTATGAACAGCCACTTCTAGGAGAGCCACTGGTGCAGAGGATCTAGTGAGCTTTAAGTCAGAATCAGCAGGTCAGGGTGATGTTTCTTTATCTTTCCCACTTTCCTGGTTGAGTTAGGCAGAACTAGTAAAGGATGCTCCCTGGCCAGCTCTGGATACTTTAAGAACAGCATCAGCAAACTGGGTTTCATATTGATTGTCACTGCTAGCGTGTCCATGTATGGAATGCAATCTGTTTGCAAGGCTGGGCTCCTGCTGGTGCCAAAGCTTAAAAGAAAAAGAATACAGACAGAACAGCATTTGTTATTGAGAAATAAAGGGAACACCAGGATAGTGCTAATGAAATGCAGTGTTTCCATCATGATTTATTTTTATGCTAAATATGAGCAAGAATTATCAATCAATCTCCCATGTCTTCCATGCTTCTTAGTAACGTAGCAACATAGTAAATAATGGCAGATAAAGACCTGTAGGGTCCATCCAGTCTGCCCATCAATATAAACTCATTTACATGGTATGTGGTACTTTATATGTATACCCGAGTTTGATTTGTCCTTGCCTTTCTCAGGGCACAGACCGTAGAAGTCTGCCCAGCACTGTTCTTGTACTAAGTTCTGGAGCTAACGTCGAAGCCCCTTAAAATTTACACTCCAGCCCATCCCTATCTATTCTGTCACAATCAGAGCATAGACCATAGAAGTCTGCCCAGCTCCCATTTTGATTCCGAATTACCGGCGTCGCCACCCAATCTCCGTTAAGATTCCGCGGAACCATTCCTTCTAAACAGGATTATTATGCTTATTATGGTATCATTTGTATTCTGCTGAGATTTATCATATTTCTGTTATAAGAGTGCATTACAGTGCTGTTAGGGGTGTAATTACCAAAATAGGCTACCATTAAGATCAGTAAATAAGTTTAATTGCATAAAATGGGACCTGTGCTAAAACAGCCCAAATTATTTGCAAATATCACATCTTAACAGTAGCTCAAGTTGATAACTTCCTCCCTTAGTGTGAAGAGTTTCAGTTTCTGGTAACCAGAGCTGATATTGTAATGTCATAATGCCTAATTCCACCAAAGGCTAAGAGCCAACCCAGTGGCATACCGAGGGCGGGGCGGTGAGGGCGGACTGCCCCAGGTACAAATCAGTGGGGGGTGATCTGCTCCATCCGTCAGTTCACCTCCCTGCCTACCTTCCCTTAACTTGTTCCGCAGTGCCGACGCGTGCCTTACACCTCCATCGCGCTGCCAGCGCTCACTCTGTCTCTTCCCAATGGCTCCTCTCTCTCTACCCCCATTGTCTCAACTACACTACTTTCACGCCGTTGCTGCCTTCTTCCTTCAGTGCCTGCAGAGCCTGTGCGCCCTTCCTCTGTGATGTTTCCTCCGGGTGGCTCAGGCTGGCTTCTCTCTCTATCCCAGTTCACGGCCACCCGCCGGCTTCAGTGCACCTTCCACTTTGGCACTTCTTGCACTATCAGTGCACTGCACTGCAACTCCACCCCTGCCGGGCCACTGGTAGCATCTGCAGAAAAATCTGGGGATGGATCACGTCACGCGGGTCTTTGAGGTCACTTCCTGTTCCAGGTCTGGAGCAGAGCCAGGTAATTAGGCCCCGCGGCGTGATCCTAATATTTATTTAAAAATTGTGCTGCCTTGAATTTTTTTTTAAACATTTGATTACTTTTGCTGCTGCTAGCTTGGCAGGAGCAGCACGCATGGGAGAGGGGTGTCATGAAATATAAAAAGGAAGGACTGGGGGGGGGGGGGGGGGTGTCATGAAATGTGAAAAGGAAGGACTGGGGGCAGAGGTGTAGCCAGGTTTTGATCTCAGGGGGAGCAGACTTTTACAAAATAGGCGCCGGTTGGTGTCAGCTAGACAGCAGTGTCTGTGTTGTTGCTCAGGGGCTGTGGCAGGCAATGATTAATACAGGCTGTCTTTGTTGCGTCCTACCTAAAAGGAAATAGTAAGTTATATCAGTAGGCAGGACGCAGAAGAGGTTCCTGGACTGGCCAGAGCAGGCAACCTGTCTTCTTAACTATAAATAAAAATATTCAAATCGTGACCATCACCTCAGGAATAGCACACCCAGTCCTTCCACTGCTAGACACCTTGTTTAAATCAGATGGGCTTTTGTTTGTGTGGTGGCTCTACAGGATATGAAGAACACTAATCTTGAGCATTTTTATCTTGAGTGACCTTTCGTGGCCCTTGCCCCAGAGCCTACTTTCAAATAGGGCTAGACACTTTGTGAAATAACACAAACCCCTGCAAAAAGACACTCACAACCTATACTGAAAACTTACCACACCAAAACAGCCCTAACCCACCTATGAAAAGACAATGCTATAAATATTACAGTGGGACCTAGAGAAGTGTTTCCCTAGGTGGTCCTGGAGTACCCCCTTGTCATTCAGGTTTTCAGGCTATCCACAATGAATCTGCATGAAAAACATTTGCATGTAATGGAGGCAGTATATGCAAATCAATGTCATGCATATTTATTGTGGATATCTTGAAAACCTGACTGGCAAGGAGGTACTCCAGGACTGCCCTAGAACACAAAACTTACCACACCATAACAGCCCTAAGCCACCTATCAGAAGACAGTGCTATATATATTACACTGGGCTCTGGAGCACCAATATACCTACTATTGGGAAACTGGAACAAGCTGCACTGCACATTCCTACACAGATACTACATGCTGGCAGAATCCTTCACCTCAGTCACACATGCAGAACATGGAAAGACCCTCATCTATATAACATAACAAAGGACACACACTAGATATCATCACCCACAAATTCTCATCAGAACCTAACCTCATACTTATAGATACAAAATGGACAGCCACGCCATGGTCCGATCACTACAAAGCAAACATTTCCCTCTGCTGGAGAACAAAAAAGGCACAACAAAAACAAGAAAAAAAAAACCTATACTACGAGAGGCAAAATAGACCCACTAATATTCTGGCAACAATTCTACACCGACGAATGGACAACACCTACAGACTCGCCCCAATTTCTCCAAGAATGGGACAACAGATGCAAAACAGTACTAGAAACATAGCACCACTTCAAACCAGAACCTCACATAGAAAAAACTCAACACCATGGTGTAATGAAGAATTGAAAGAACTAAAAACACAGGTCAGAAGATTAGAAAGAGCATGGAGCAAGAAAAAAGATGAACACACACTCAAAGACTGGAAACAGCTACAAAGAAAATACAAATATAACATCAGACAAACTAAACGAACATACTACAAAACCATAATAGGACCAAACTACAAGGATACACACAAACTCTTCACACTTGTAAACAAACTCATAAATACTACACCAGTTACCTCTAACAATATAAATACCCCATCTGCAACCAATCTTGCGAACTACTTCAATGAAAAAATTATAAAGCTCCGACTCATGATACCTACCAATATCACTGAGTACACAAGCATCCTTGAATGTCTAGACCCAAAACCTGGGGAATGCCCAGCAGACCGATCATGGACCAACTTTGACACGATATCGTCAGATGAAATCTCAAAATGGCTTGGAAAATACGCCAAGTCACAATGCAAATTAGACATTTGCCCTACTAGCCTAATAAGATCCGCCCCCAAACAATTCAAAAAAGACCTCACGAATCATGTATTTATTTATTTATTTTATTGCATTTGTATCCCACATTTTCCCACCTTTTTGCGGGCTCAGTGTGGCTTACAATATGATATGAATAGTGGAAATACAATTTGTTACAACTTGGTTACGGATTACATTGTGCAGAGTTATGCGAGACAATCGAAGTATCGTTGAGGAATATAACAATGGAACACAAATATTGGAACATTGGAAGGAAACAATGGAAAGCTTAAAGGGCAATATTAAGACACGAAGACATATGGTATACATATTTCTGTGAGTAAAGGTATGAGTGATGTGAGATTACGGGGGATGAGAGTTCAGAAGTGGATGTGTGATGCAATGAACAGAGAGTGTGGACTTTATGTGTTTTGGCTCTTTCCGTAGATTTTTTCAAAAAGATGGGTCTTCAATAATTTGCGGAAGGAAGCTTGCTCATAGATCGTTCTTAAGTTGCGCGGCAGTATATTCCAAAACTGCGTGCTCATGTGGGAAAAGGTTGATGCGTGTAGCGTCTTGTATTTCAAGCCCTTGCAATTAGGGAAGTGGAGGTTGAGGAAGGTTCGGGATGATCTTTTAGCGTTTCTGGATGGTAAGTCTATTAACTCGGACATGTAGGCTGGGGCTTCGCCATGAATGATTTTGTGAACTAATGTGCATACTTTAAAAGTGACGCGTTCCTTGAGTGGAAGCCAGTGTAGTTTCTCTCGTAATGGTTTTGCACTTTCATATTTTGGTTTTCCGAAGATGAGTCTGGCTGCTGTATTTTGTGCTGTTTGAAGTTTCCTCAGTATTTGCTCTTTGCAACCTGCGTATAGTGAGTTGCAGTAATCCAGATGGCTGAATACAAGGGATTGCACTAGGCTGCGAAAGATGGATCTTGGGAAGAATGGTCTAATCCTTTTCAATTTCCACATGCAGTAGAACATCTTTTTAGTTGTGTTGTTTGCGTGAGTTTCGAGTGTTAGGTGGCGGTCGATAGTGACTCCAAGGATTTTTAGCGTTTCTGAGATTGGAAGGTTTAGGTTTGGTGTGTTTATAGCGGTAAATTCCTTCGTGTTGTATTGGGAGGTGAGTATCAGGCATTGAGTTTTTTCTGCATTTAATTTCAGACGAAATGCATCTGACCATGTGTTCATGATATGTAGACATTGATTGATTTCGTTGAAGATTTCTTTGATGTCTTGCTTGAAAGGGATGTATATTGTCACATCATCAGTGTATATGTATGGGTTGAGGTTCTGGTTTGATAGGAGTTTTGCCAAAGGGATCATCATTAGGTTGAAAATGGTTGGTGAGAGGGGTGATCCTTGTGGTACTCCGCATTCAGGTGTCCATGTCACAGACGTGGTTGAATTTGATGTGACTTGATACGAACGCTGGGTTAGGAACCCCTTGAACCAGTCAGGACATTTCCTCCAATGCCAAAGTATTCAAGTATGTGTAATAGGATTCCGTGGTCTACCATATCGAAGGCACTTGACATGTCAAATTGTAGGAGGAGTATGTTGTTGCCAGTCGCAATTATTTGTTTAAATTTAGTCATAAGGGTGACTAATACTGTTTCTGTGCTATGATTCGACCGGAATCCTGATTGGGCATCATGCAGTATTGAGTGTTTGTTTAGGTAGTTTGTGAGTTGTTTGGTTACCATTCCTTCGGTTATTTTGCTTATTAGTGGTATGGATGCTACTGGCCTGTAATTGGTTAATTCGCTCGTGCTTTTCTTTGTATCTTTAGGAATTGGGGTGAGTAAGATTTTTCCTTTTTCTTTTGGGAAAAGTCCGTTTTGTAGCATGAAGTTTACATGGTTCGTTAGGTCTATTATGAATTGTTGAGGAGCAGATTTCATGAGGTTATTTGGGCATATGTCTAGTTTGCAGTGGGATTTGGCATATCTTTTGAGAGTTTTAGAGATGAGGTCTTCTGATAGTGGTTCGAATTCGGTCCAGGTTCTGTCTGCTGGGTGTGTTCCTTCTTCTAGACAATCTAGAAGTGTGACATATTCAATAGGGCTAGCAGGTATCTTGAGTCGTAGTTGTATAATTTTCTCCTTGAAGTATTTCGCAAGGTTGTCAGCATCTGGTGTATCTTTGCCATTGTTTGTAACTGGTGTGGTGTCTAACAGTTTGTTCACAGACTTCAAAATGGTCTCTTTCCCACGGATAAAGGAAACATCCTACTCACTCCGCTGCCAAAAGATGCTAAAAAAAGCACAATGGACATAACTAATTATCGCCCAGTAGCATCTATTCCGCTCATAACCAAACTCATGGAGGGCATAGTGACAAAACAACTTACTGAATACCTAAATAAACATTCAATTCTGCATGAGTCTCAATCAGGATTCTGGTCAAATCACAGTACCGAAACTGTACTAGTGTCTGCAATGAACTCATTCAAACAAGCAATTGCAACTGGTAACAACATACTACTCCTTCAATTCGACATGTCCAGCGCCTTCGACATGGTTAGTCATGGAATACTATTACATATACTAGAATACTTCGGAGTAGGAGGTACAGTTCTCAAATGGCTCAAAGGATTCCTGACTACAAGATCATACCAAGTAACACAAACGCGGACATATCACCCCCATGGATACCTGAATGTGGAGTTCCCCAAGGATCCCCCCTCTCACCAACTCTCTTCAACCTAATGATGATACCTTTAGCCAAACTTCTAGCCAATCAAAACCTCAACCCCTACATATACGCAGACGATGTCACAATTTATATCCCATTCAAACATGATCTAAACGAAATCACCAACAAGATCAACCAAAGCCTCCAAATCATGCACTCCTGGGCGGACACATTCCAGCTAAAACTCAACGCAAAAAAACCCACAATATCTTGTACTCAACTTCATAACACAACACAAACAACTACTCCACCATAACCACACCATACTGTTCTCTACCTATATCACAAAAAACCCACAATGTCTTGTACTCACTTCATAACACAACACAAACAACTACTCCACCATAACCACACCATACTGTTCTCTACCTATATCACAAAATCTGAAAATTCTTGGAGTTACCATCGATCGAAACCTCACACTCGATGCTCACGTGAAGAACACGATGGAAAAGATGTTCCACTCCATGTGGAAACTCAAAAGAGTAAAACCTTTCTTCCCGAGACACATCTTCCGAACCCTGGTACAGTCAATGGTGATAAGTCATCTGGACTACTGCAACGCACTATACGCTGGCTGCAAAGAACAAACTATCAAAAAACTCCAAACAGCCCAGAATACCGCAGCCAGACTCATATTTGGAAAAACCAAATATGAAAGTGCAAAACCCTTAAGAGAGAAACTCCACTGGCCCTCTCTCAAGATCTGCAAGATTGTACACAAAATCATTCACGCAGACGCCCCAATCTATATGCTAAACCTCGTGGACCTGCCTCCCAGAAACGCCATAAGATCAGCCCGCAAATTTCTCAATCTGCACTTTCCCAGCTCTAAAGGACTAAAATACAAGCTGGTACACGCCACCACCTTCTCTTACATGAGAACACAGTTGTGGAATGCACTACCTACAGCCATGAAAACTATTGACGAAATAACTAACTTTCGCAAATCTCTGAAGACACACCTCTTCAACAAGGCCTGCAAAGATAACCCATAGCCCCACCAATCCATCCAGCTATTAAAGCCCACCTTCTACATTATCCTGCCTAACACCTTCCTTCTCTGTTCACGAATGCATCACACATTCACCTCGGAACTCTAATTCCCGTAATATCACATCATTCATACCTTCAATCACAGAAAGATATATATCATATGTCTTTTTGCCTTTTTATCGCCCTCTAAGCTCCCATTGTTTCCTTCCAATGTTTCAATGTTTGTGCTCCATTGTTACATTCCTAACGACACTTCAATTGTTT
The DNA here is from genome assembly GCF_901765095.1 of Microcaecilia unicolor. NCBI lineage: Eukaryota > Metazoa > Chordata > Amphibia > Gymnophiona > Siphonopidae > Microcaecilia > Microcaecilia unicolor. Next base: position 164,828,859 of record NC_044041.1, read on the forward strand.
CGCATAATTATGCAATATGTAATCCATAACCAATCTGTAACAAATTGTATTTCCAACATTTAACTCATATTGTAAGCCACACTGAACCCACAAAAAGGTGGGAAAATGTGGGATACAAATGCAATAAATAATAATAATAATAATCTCCTCCTCCCTCTTTCCAGTAGTGCCCTCTTTGTGTCCCTATCTACTCCCGCCTTTCCAGTAGTGCCCCTCTGTGTCCCTATCTCCTTCCCCTTTCCAGTAGTGCCTTCTCTGTGTCCCTATCTCCTCCTCCCCTTTCCAGTAGTGCCCTCTGTGTCCCTATCTACTCCCCCATTTCCAGTTGTTCCCCTCTGTGTCCCTATCTCCTTCCCCTTTCCAGTAGTGCCTGTGTCCCTATCTCCTCCTCCCCTTTTCAATAGTGCCCTCTTTGTGTCCCTATCTATTCCCCCCTTTCCAGTAGTGCCCCTCTGTGTCCCTATCTCCTTCCCCTTTCCAGTAGTGCCTTCTCTGTGTCCCTAATCTCCTCCTCCCTCTTTCCAGTAGTGCCCTCTTTTGTGTCCCTATGTACTCCCCCCTTTCCAGTAGTGCCCCTGTGTCCCTATCTCCTCCTCCCCTTTCCAGTAGTGCCCTCTTTGTGTCCCTATCTACTCCCCCCTTTCCAGTAGTGCCCCTCTGTGTCCCTATCTCCTTCCCCTTTCCAGTAGTGCCTTCTCTGTGTCCCTATCTCCTCCTCCCCTTTCCAGTAGTGCCCTCTGTGTCCCTATCTACTCCCCCATTTCCAGTAGTGCCCCTCCGTGTCCCTATCTTCCCCTCCCCTTTTCAGTAGTGTCCCTATCTCCTCCCCTTTCCAGTAGTGCCTTCTCTGTGTCCCTATCTCCTTCCCATTTCCAGTAGTGCCTTCTCTGTGTCTGTATCTCCTCCTCCCCTTTCCAGTAGTGCCCTCTGTGTCCCTATCTACTTCCCCATTTCCAGTAGTGCCCCTCTGTGTCCCTATCTCCTTCCCCTTTCCAGTAGTGCCTTCTCTGTGTCCCTATCTCCTCCTCCCCTTTCCAGTAGTGCCCTCTTTGTGTCCCTATCTCCTCCTCCCCTTTCCAGTAGTGCCCTCTTTGTGTCCCTATCTACTCCCCCCTTTCCAGTTGTGCCCCTGTGTCCCTAATCTCCTCCTCCCTCTTTCCAGTAGTGCCCTCTTTGTGTCCCTATCTACTCCCCCCTTTCCAGTAGCTCCCCTGTTTCCCTATCTCCTTCCCCTTTCCAGTAGCGCCCCTGTGTCCCTATCTCCTTCCCCTTTCCAGTAGTGCCTTCTCTGTGTCCCTATCTCCTCCTCCCCTTTCCAGTAGTGCCTTCTCTGTGTCCCTATCTCCTCCCCCCTTTACAGTAGTGCCCCTCTGTGTCCCTATCTGCTTCCCCTTTCCAGTAGTGCCTTCTCTGTGTCTCTATCTCCTCCTCCCCTTTCTAGTAGTGCCCTCTGTGTTCCTATCTACTCCCCCATTTCCAGTAGTGCCCCTCTGTGTCCCTATTTTCTTCCCCTTTCCAGTAGTGCCCGTGTCCCTATCTCCTCCTCCCCTTTCCAGTAGTGCCCTCTTTGTGTCCCTATCTATTCCCCCCTTTCCAGTAGTGCTCCTCTGTGTCCCTCTCCTTCCCCTTTCCAGTAGTGCCCCTGTGTCCCTATCTCCTTCCCCTTTCCAGTAGTGCCTTCTCTGTGTCCCTATCTCCTCCTCCCTCTTTCCAGTAGTGCCCTCTTTTGTGTCCCTATCTACTCCCCCCTTTCCAGTAGTGCCCTCTTTTGTGTCCCTATCTACTCCCCCCTTTCCAGTAGTGCCCTCTTTGTGTCCCTATCTACTCCCCCTTTCCAGTAGTGCCCCTCTGTGTCCCTATCTCCTTCCCCTTTCCAGTAGTGCCTTCTCTGTGTCCCTAATCTCCTCCTCCCCTTTCCAGTAGTGCTCTCTTTGTGTCCCTATGTACTCCCCCCCTTTCCAGTAGTGCCCCTGTGTCCCTATCCCCTCCTCCCCTTTCCAGTAGTGCCCTCTTTTCTGTCCCTATCTACTCCCCCCTTTCCAGTAGTGCCCCTCTGTGCCCCTATCGCCTTCCCCTTTCCAGTAGTGCCTTCTCTGTGTCCCTATCTCCTACTCCCCTTTCCAGTAGTGCCCTCTTTGTGTCCCTATGTACTCCCCCCTTTCCAGTAGTGCCCCTGTATCCCTATATCCTCCTCTCCTTTCCAGTAGTGCCTTCTCTGTGTCCCTATCTCCCTCCCCCTTTCCAGTAGTGCCCCTCTGTGTCCCTATCTCCTTCCCCTTTCCAGTAGTGCCCTCTTTTGTGTCCCTATCTACTCCCCCCTTTCCAGTAGTGCCCCTGTGTCCCTAATCTCCTCCTCCCTCTTTCCAGTAGTGCCCTCTTTGTGTCCCTATCTCCTCCTCCTTGTTTGTTTTGAACCGAATGGTGCGCGGGGGGGGGGGGGGGTGGACTACTCAAATTGGCTTCACCCTCTCTTCTGCCCATGCTCTCCTGTCCGCGAGGTCACTTTTACTTCCCAAAGCGTTCTTCCTCCAGCACTGGCGATTCACAGTCAGCCTGCCAGCGTCGGGGCTTCTTCTCCTCAGGCGCATCCCGCCTACTCTAAGCAACTTCCTGTTTTCCGCAGAGGTGGGAAGTAAAAGTGACCTCACAGAGAGGAGAGCGCGGTCAGAACAGATAGGAAAGGATTATCGGGAGGGAGCAGAAAAAAAATATTTATCGGGTTGAGGCGCATAGGCGCCATTTTTTCTCAACAGTTGTTTAGGGGAGCGACCGCTCCCCCTGCGCCCCACCTGGCTATGCTTCTGACTGGGGGGGTCATAAAATGTGAAAAGGACTGGGGGTGTCATGAAATGTAAAAAGGAAGGACTGGGGTGGGGGGCAAGTACACTAGTCTGGAATGGATGGGAGAGAAAGAGGGCACCTGGCTGGATGGATGGAGGGGACAGAGAGAAGGGTGGACGATGCTGATGGAAGGGAGAGAAGAACGGGCAGACCAGATGCTGGATGAAAAGGGGCAGAGAGAGGAAGTAGAAGCTGGATGGAAAGGGGTAGGAGGGGGCAGATGCTGGATGGAAAGGGGCAAGAGCGAGGGGGCATACGCTGGATGGAAGGCAGGGAGAGAAAGGGTAGCACTGCAGACACACGTGCGGCTGGATGGAAAGGGGAAGAATCTAGATGAAATGGGGCAGACCAGATGCTGGATGAAAAGGGACAGGGGCAGAGAGAGGGGCAGTCACTGGATGGAAAGGGGCAGAGAGGGGGAGCATATGCTGGATGGAAAGGGGCAGACGCTGGATAAAAAGGGACAGGGGCAGAGAGAGGGGACATACTCTACATGGAAAGGGGCAGAGAGAGGATGCAGATGCTGGATGAAAAGGGACAGGAGCAGAGAGAGGGGCAGACACTGGATGGAAAGGGGCAGAGCATAAGCACTGATAATGAGGAAGAGAAAGGAATTGATAGCAAAAGTCAACATGAACAGGATAAAATAAATAATGGAGAAGAAAGAGACACTAGTAGTAGTAAAGATCAACAAGAGTTTGAAGATATGGCAACAAATGATATTGTACTTTATTGTGATATCGCTGCTTGGCCAATACCAGTTCCAGATGGCTTGAGAATTAATCTGGTTAAAAGGGGAAGTGAACCTCTTCAGAATAAAGTTGGACCTTTCTCTTCAGTTCAACAAGAAAGAAAAAAGAGCAAAGGAGGCAGTCAACACAACAACGTCATGGTTTTATAAATCTTTACCAAAGGGTGAAAAAGTGTTGAGAACTTGGATGGTTTATTCATAATCAAAAAAAAATTTTTTTTTTTTCTGCAGACTGTTTGCAGATAATGAGACAAAAGCTGGAACATCCGTTTTTATAACTGGCTTTAAAAGCTGGTGGAAGTTAAATCCTAAAGTTCCTGAACATGAGATATCTGAACATCTCTCCTGCTTAGAAAAATGGAAGACCTTGGCTATGGGACTGCAACTCCAAAAAACTATTGATAAAATCCATCAAGTGGAAATGGATAAAGGGAGAAAAAACTGGAGAGACATTTTATATAGTCTTTTGGATGTAATTATGTATTTGGTCAAATAAAACCTTCCTTTCCGTGGTCACAGAGAGGATATGTCATCAGCAAACAAAGGAAATTTTTTGAAGTTGATAGAATTACTCTCAAGTTATAACTCAATTTTGAAGGAACATTTTGTAAAAATCAATCATACTGTTCCTTCTGAAAGGAGATTGACTTCATATTTATCTCCAAAAATTCAAAATGAATTCATTCATCTTCTGGGAAATTATCCAGCTCATTTTCGAAAGAGAAGGGTGCCCATCTTCCGACACAAATCGGGAGACGGGCGACCTTCACTCAGGGCTGGCCAAATCGGCATAATCGAAAGCTGATTTTGGCCGGCCTCAACTGTTTTCCGTCGCAGGGACAGCCAAAGTTCAAGGGGGCGTGTCGGCAGTGTACCGAAGGCAGGACGGGGGCATAGTTAACAGATGGCCGGCCGTCCTCGGCCGATAATAGAAAAAAGAAGGGCGGCTCTGATGAGCATTTAGACGACTTTACTTGGTCCCTTTTTGTTAATGACCAAGCCTTGAAAAGGCGCCCAAACTGACCAGATGACCACCGGAGGGAATCAGGGATCACCTCCCCTTACTCCTCCAGTGGTCACCAACCCCCTCCCACCCAAAAAAAAAAATAAAAAACATTTTTTCCCAGCTTCTATGCCAGCCTCAAATGTCATACCCAGCTCCATCACAGCACTATGCAGGTCCATGGAGCAGTTTTTAGTGGGTACTGCAGTGCACTTCAGGCAGGCGTACACAGACCCATCCCCCCCCCACCTATTACACTTGTGGTGGTAAATGGGAGCCCTCCAAAACCCATCTGAAACCCACTGTACCCACATCTAGGTGCCCCCCGTTACCCTTTAAGGGCTATGGTAGTGTTGTACAGTTGTGGGTAGTGGGGTTGGGGGGCTCAGCATCCAAGGTAAGGGAGCTATGCACCTGGGAGCAATTTGTGAAGTACACTGCAGTTCCCCCTAGGGTGCCTGGTTGATGTCCTGGCATGTGAGGGACCAGTGCACTACAAATGCTGGCTCCTCCCACGACCAAATGGCTTGGATTTGGCCGGTTTTGAGATGGCCGCCCTTAGTTTCCATTATAGGCGAGAACCAATGTTGCCCATCTCTAAGGGTGGCCCAAATGTTGAGATTTGTCCGTCCCCAATCGTATTATCGAAATGAAAGATGGCCGCCCATCTTGTTTCGATAATATGGCCATGTATGCTTCTTTACGGGGCCGTCCCTAGAGATGGGCGCCCTTATAGATGGGTGCCCCCGTTTGATTATGCCCCTCTATGTCAAAGAAAAAATAGTGGCAGATATTAGAAAAGCAAAATACTTTGGAATTCTTTTTGATAGCACTCCTGATGTTTCACACACTGATCAAATGTGTGAAGTGATCAGATATGTCCATATTGAAGATGGTAAAGTTGAAATAAAGGAATCATTCTTGGGCTTCTTTCCTATTTCCGGGAAGACTGCTGCTGAACTCATAGAACAGATCTTGAAACAACTGGATAGTGATGGACTGGACATAAACCTCTGTCGTGGTCAAGTATATGACAACGCTGCAACTATGGCTGGTATTCATGGTGGTGTTTAGGCAAAAATCAAAGAAATTAATCCCAAGTCTTTATCTGTGCCTTGTGCAAATCATTCTCTGAACCTTTGCGGAGTTCACTCTTTTAGAAGTGTTTCTTCATGTGTGAAATTTTTTTGTAACTTTGGAAAAAATGTATTCATTCTTTTTCAGTCTCAACTCATCGATGGGAAATACTGCAGAATGTAGGTATAACAGTAAAAAGACTTTCCCAGACAAGATGGAGTGCTCATTATGAAGCTGTGCGTGCAGTAAAGACACATTTTGAAAAGTTAATCTCTACATTTGAAGTACTGTGTGTTCCAAAAGAAAATGTGGATACAAGAGGATCAGCTCAGATTTTGCTCTCTGCTGTGTGTAATTTTTCTTTTCTGAGTTATCTTTTTTTCTGGTGTGAGGTTTTAGATGAGGTTAATCAGACACAAAAATACTTGCAAACAGCCGGAATCAGCCTTGAACAATGTACAGTGAAAATGCAAGCTTTAAAATTGTTCCTTGACGATCAGCGCACAGAAATTGTGGAGAAGGCCATTAACTATGCAATAACAAAATGCAAGGAAATGGACATTGCCATAGAAAAAAGAATAACATTTTGAAGAAGAATACCTGGAGAAACAACAAAAGATGCTGGGCTTACATTGCCAGAAGAAATCAAAAGGGCTATGTTTGAATGCCTTGATCGTTTTCACCAAGAATTGGAGACTCTTTCTAAAGCAATGGATCAAATAATGACAGTGTTCGCTATCATTCAGCCATGCTCTCTGATTTTTTCAGAAGGAGAAAAACTTCGGAAGTTTTTACCAAATATAGTTGAAATTTATGATGATATTTCTGGTGAAGAAATTTTAGTGGAAATTGTTTGACTACGGAGACATTTAAAAGCTGCTGGAATCAATCCCGAAGAAACAAGGGCATGGACAGTATTGCAATTTCTAGAATTTATTGTGAAATGGGATTTTTATGAATCTGTGCCAAATCTATTCTTATGCTTCAAGACTTTTCCTAACTGTTTTTATATCTGTTGCTTCATGTGAAAGAAACTTTTCAAAATTAAAATTAATAAAAAGTGTTCTTCGATCAACTAAGATTGAAGACAGATTGACAAATCTGGCTATACTGTCCATTGAGCATGAATATGCAAAGGAGATCAATTTTGATGAAGTCATTGACAAACTTGCAGAAGTTAAGGCTTGTAAACAGAAACTATAATGTTGTTATTATTCGTTACTGCAACAGACCACTATGTAGGTATGGGGGGTTTCACATCTTTTTTTTTCAAAAAAAATACATTAATGTAATTAAAAAGTATTAATCCTTTACTTTTTCCATTTTTTATATTGTAATATTTATTTTATGTTTATTTTTACTGGTCTGCCATGATGATTACATATGCAAGTTTCAATAAAAGAAAATGTTTACTGTCTTGTTTCTTTTCTGACCATTTATTTCATGACTATTGCACACCTCTCTACTTATGACTATTGCTAAAAATAATTTTTTCATGGGGGGTGGTGGTAAAAAAAAGGTCGGGTGTCACGTATGCTAGGTACACCACTGAGCCAACCTCATTAGTGATGTCACAATGCCTTGATTGACTTATACTTGGCTCACTTTTATTACATGCAATAGTGATTTCAATTTCTAGAGACATTTCTATTTTCTTTAATTAAGGGGGGAAGTTATCAATGTGGGCTACTATTAAGATGTGTTATTTTATTGTTAACCCCAGTTATTAGTAACTAGGTCTCATTGCATAACATGGGACCTGTGCTACAACAGCACAAATTAGTGGTAAAATAACACATCTTAACACTAGCCCATGTTGATAACTACACCTCAGTAGTATTTCTAATACTGTACCCAATTTGCCATCACCAATATTTCTCATGCATTGTATTTGTGCCTATATTTGGTCATTTTACTATTGTTATGCTATTAACAAAATTGTGAGTTTTATGTACATTACTTTGGGTGAATCTCTTCATGGAGGAAGTTAATCATTCACAATGAATAAATAATAAAATATTGCATTCATTTTTTTTTAAATCAATAAACTCAAAGATGGAAACAGTGCAGAAGGAGCCTCATCAATAGCTGAACAATGTTTTCTAATGTCACACAGATTCAGCATCATGGAGGTCATTTACTAATCGTTAAAGAGCACTATCTACTGCAGGGTTCATAGGAAAAAATGGGCCCTGCAGCAGATAGCATGCACTAACACCACCGGTACACACTTACAGCTAGTAAACAACCCCCTTGAGGAATCAACTGAAATTCTCATAAAAAGCAAAGACATTCTGCATAGAAAGAGATTCACAGAATGGAAAAGAATGAAGTGAAAAATCCGATAAATTAATGGAGCCTTCTTCAACACTAACTCTTCCCTGGAAGTTATGTGGCCAGCCAAAAAACTCAAGGTATGAATATTTCTTCAAGATTAATTTTTGAGGATCAGGAAAAGCAGTGATCATTGATTTATGTGCATACAGAAAATCACTAGTTTAATAAAAGATCAAGTACATAAGAACATAAATATTGCTGTACTGGGACAGACCAAAGGTCCATCAAGCCCAGCATCCTGATTCCAACAGTGGCCAATCCAGGTCACAAATACCTGGCAAGATCCAAAAAAAGTACAAAACATTTTATACTACTTATCCCAGAAATAAGCAGCGGATTTTCCTCAAGTTCATTTTAACAATGGTCTATGGACTTTTCCTTTAGGAAGCCGTCCAAACCTTTTTTAAACCCTGCTAAGCTAATCACCTTCACCACATTCTCTAGCAATGAATTCCAAAGTTTAATTGCATGTTGAGTGAAGAAAGATTTCATCTAATTCATTTTAAATTTACTAGTTTGTAGTTTCAGTGCTTGCCCCCTAGTCCTGGTATTTTTGGAAAGAGTAAACAGATGCTTCACGTCTACCCGTTCCACTCCACTCATTATTTTAAAGACCTTTATCACTCAGCCATCTTTTCTCCAAGCTGAAGAGCCCTAGCCACTTTAGCCTTTCCTCATAGGGAAGTCATCCCATCCCCTTTATCATTTTCGTCGCCCTTTCACATTCTAGGGTAGGTGAGCTCTTGGGCCACAGTTAGATTGGTGCCACCCAACCAACTCAAAGGTTAGATAGGCCCCAACTGGTTGGAGGGGAGTTGCCCAAGCAATGCAGGACAGGAATTGAGAACAGAGCAGGTGTCAGTGCCGAATTTGGAAAGCAGCGAACAGGAAACTGGAGCTAGAAGCTGACTGCTGGAAGCAGGAGCTGAAGCAGGTAGCTGTAGATGGAAGCTGAATGCTGGGAGCTCAAAGCTGGAAGTGACACAGGAAATTGAAGCTGGATGCTGAAGTCGAAAACTGAAGTTGGGTGCTGGAGCTGGACACTGAAGCTGGACACTGGAGATGGAAGCTGGAAGCTGAAGCTGGAAACTAGAGCTGAAAGTTGGAGCTGGAGCTGAACAGGAGATGAAATACTTGAAGTTGGAGCACCCCGTAGGATGTGGATGGCATGAGGAAGGATCTAGCAAAGATTGGACTGGTCTGAAAATTGGCAACTAAGATTTCATGCTAAGAAATGTAGGGTCATGCATTTGGGTTACAATAATCCAAGGGAACGGTACAGTATTGGGGGTGAAGTGCTTCTGTGTACGGAAGAAGAGCGGGACTTGGGGGTGGTTGTGTCCAAAGACCTTAAGGTGGCCAAGCAAGTAGAAAAGGCAACGGTCAAAGCCAGAAGGATGCTTGAGTGCATAAGGAGAGGGATGACCAGCAGGAAAAAAAGAGGTGATAGTGCCCTTGTATAAGTCTCTGGTGAGGCCCTATTTTGAGTACTGCGTGCAATTCTGGGGACCACAACTACAGAAGGATATAAACAGAATGGAGTTGGTCCAGAGGACGGCTACCAAACTGGTAAACAATCTCTGTCATAAAACATATGAGGACATGCTTATGGACTTCAGCATGTATATGTTGGAAGACAGGCAGGAGAGAGGGGATATGACAGAGATGTTTAAATACCTCAGTGGCGTTAATGCACAGGAGGTGAGCCTTTTCCAAATGAAGGAAAACTCTGGAATGAGAGGGCATAGAATGAAGTTAAGAGGAAATAGGCTTAGAAAGAATCTAAAAAAATACTATTTCATGGAAGTGGATGCATGGAATGGCCTCCCGGTGGAGGTCGTGGAGACGAGGACTGTGTCAGAGTTTAAGAAAGCATGGGACAGGCATGTGGGATACCTTAGGAAAAGGAGGCACTAGTGGTTACTGAGGAAAGGCAGACTGGATCAGCCATTTGGTCCTTATCTGCCATCATGATTCTATGTTTCTATTTTTGTTGAGGTGGTCTATTACCCTTAAATTTTTCTGTTAATTTTTTTTTTCTGCTTGGCTTTCTTTTGTTTGGATTTTGCAGCACAGGAAGATTTCCAGCTACAAGATTGCACAACTAAAAATACATCCACAATTGTCACAGGTTGGTCCTCCTCATATTTAACTTTCTATTTCTCTAGCCACTTTGTTACTCCCCTTTATATATTAATGGATACTCATACATATAGATACACTATACCTCGCTACAAATATACCACTCATTCTCCAAGAAGACCTTCTTTACACAACTGTAAAAGGGTATCTGACTCATTGTTCTAATGCTTTGTCAACCCAGTTCACTGTTTAGTGTTTCATTGTACTAATAGTATTTTAATTCATTTTCATGCTACATATGCATGACATGTTAAGTGCACTCCAAGCTTTTCTAATTTCCATTGTTGTGCATGTGTGGTCACAGACTTTCTCCCGGATTCTATATAGTGCGCCAAGAGATCTGTGCCGAAACTGGCACGGATTCTATAACAATGCGTATAACTTAAGCTTAACAATCTAATGAACGCTAATAACAGCACTTAACAAGCAATAATGAGCACTAATTGGCACTGATTAGAATTTAGGCCCACAAGTTGCTAAGCGTATTCTGTAACAATGTGTGTCAAACTTCTAATATATGCAGGCAAAAAGGGGCATGGATATAGGCAGGGAAATGGGCATTTTGTGGGCGTTCTGAAATTTATGCGCCTAATTATAGAATATGGCCCAGTGCACTTCAATATAAGCGCTGAGATTTAGGCCACATTTTCGTTGGTGTAAATGGATGTACATAGATTTAGGCACTCAAATATCAACTAAGCATATTCTATCAACGACGCCTAAGTCTAGGCACTGTCTATAGAATATGCTTAGATGGCACTGATTTCAGCGTCAATTTTTTAAGCACCACATATAGAATCTCCCCCTTTATGCACAGTGTATTTTCATTATACAATCTCTTTGATTTTGCATGACATTATCCAGCTTATTTTCGAAAGAGATCACCGGCCATCTTCCGACACAAATCGGGAGATGGCCGGCGATCTCCTGAATCTGGCCAAATCGGTATAATCGAAAGCCGATTTTGGCCGGTTCCAACTGCTTTCCATCGCGGGGCCAGCGAAAGTTCAAGGGGGCATGTCAGCACAGTAGTGAAGGCGAGACAGGGCGGGATGGGGGGCGTGCGTTGAGATGGCCGGCTTCGCCCTATAATCGAAAAAAGAAAGGTGGCCTTGATGAGAATTTGGTCCACTTTATTTGGTCCCTATTTTTTCAGGTCCAAGTCCCAAAAAAGTGCCCCAACTGACCATATAACCACCGGAGGGAATCGGGGATCACCTCCCCTGACTCCCCCAGTGGTCACCAACCCCCTCCCACCCCCAAAAAATTAAAAAACAAATGTGTTGCCAGCCTCTATGCCAGCCTGAAATGTCATACCCAGCTCCCTGACAGCAGTATGCAGGTCCCTGGAGTAGTTTTAGTGGGTGCAGTGCACTTCAGGCAGGTAGACCCAGGCCCATCCCCCCTACCTGTTAAACTTGTGGTGGTATATGTTGAGCCCTCCAACCCCCCCCCCCAAAACCCACTGTACCTACATGTAGGTGCCCCCTTTTACCCCTTAGGGCTATGGTAGTGGTGTAGAGTTGTTGGAGGGGGTTTGGGGGGATTTGGGGGGCTCAGCATACAAGGAAAAGGAGGTATGCACCTGGGAGCAATTTTTGAAGTCCACTGCAGTGACCCCTAGGGTGCCCAGTTGATGTACTGGCATGTCAAGGGGGCCAGTGCACTACAAATGCTAGCTCCTCCCATGACCAAAAGGCTTGCATTTCGCCGGTTTTGAGATGGCTTGGCCCGGTTTCCATTATGGCCAAAAACCGAACCCGGCCATCTCTAAACCCGGCAATCTCAACATTCGGCCTAAATGTTGAGATTTAGCCGGCGCCAACCGTATTATCAAAGGAAAAGATGGCCGGCCATCTTTTTCAAAAATACGGTTGGCTCCGCCCATTTACGGAGCCGGCCCCAGAGATGGCCAGTGCCGTTCGATTATGTACCTCTATGTATCATTCTATCCTGCTTATAATTGAAAGAGAAAAACGCCTATATTGTGACCCAAATCGGGAGATGGGCGTCTTTCTCCCGTGGGCGCCCAAATCGGTATAATCGAAAGCCGATTTTGGACGTTTCCAACTGCAATCCGTCGCAGAAACGGGTAAAGTTGATGGGGGCGTGTCAGAGGCGTGGTGAAGGCGGAACTGGGGCATGGTTATCGGCCGAGGAGAGATGGGCGTCTATAGCTGATAATCGAAAAAAAGGCGTTTTGACCGCGATTTTGGGTCACTTTTTTTGGACCCTTTTTTTCACGAACAAGTCCCAAAAAAGTGCCCCAACTGCCCAGATGACCACTGGAGGGAATCGGGGATGACCTCCCCGGACTCCCCCAGTGGTCACTAACCCCCTCCCACCAAAAAAACCCACTTTAAGAACTTTTTTTCCAGCCTTTATGCCAGCCTCAAATTCCGTACCCACCTCCATGACAGCAGAATGTATTCTATCCTGTGACAGCCTTTCCCTGGTTCTGATGTGGCTCTCGGGTGAGTGTGACACCTTTTCTGTTATGTGGGTGTAGGGTATTGGGCTCCGTGATTCCACTAGCTTGTGGCAAATGCTCACGATGTTGGTAGTTGGTAGGCTCTACTCCCATGGTGCTTTTCCCCCTGCTTACTGGGTCAGAGTGTGCCCTTTTTTGTTTCTGGTAGTCTATGAGATAGTGGCCATTTTTGTAAGCCAGTTTTAGATCCCTTTCATGTGTTAGCCACGTTACAGAACTTAGTTCTTACCTTGAATGTGGCTGAAAGAGGGCATTGTACACCATTCTGCCAGCTCTGACCTACAGCTAATCTCAGTACCAGGGAGACTCGTTGCCAGTGGGGCACAACCTCTGATCTGCAGTTAACTGTGAGTAAGTGTGCTTATTCCAATAAAGGACGTTTTTGGAGAGATTAGTCTTCAGGTGTCAACTGGTGTACCAATGTTATATAGCAGCAACAAGTCCTAGAGGCCTGCGTGTATGCAGGTCCCTGGAGCACTTTTAGTGGGTACCGCAGTGCACTTCAGCCAGGTGGACCCAGTCCCATCCCCCCTACCTATAACACTTGTGCTGGTAAATGGGAGGTCTCCAAAACCCACTGTACCCACATGTAGGTGCCCCCTTCACCCCTAAGAGCTATGATAGTGTTGTTCATTTGTGGGTAGTGGGTTTTGGGGGAGGGGGGTTGGGCGCTCAGCACCCATGGTAAGGGAGCTATGCATGTGGGAGCTTTTCCTGAAGTCCACCGCACTGACCTCTAGGGTGCCCAGTTGGTGTCCTGGCATATCAGGGAGGCCAGTGTACTATGAATCCTGGCCCCTCCCATGACCAAATGGCTCGGATTAGGACGTTTTTGAGCTGGGCGTTTTTAGTTTCCATTATCGCTAAAAAAAACAAACGCCCAGCTGAAAAACGTCCATTTTTTCGATAATACGGTCTGTCCCGCCTCTTCACGTACCCATTTTCGGACATAGACGCCCATGGAGATAGGCGTTCGCGTTCGATTATGCCCCTCCACGTGTCCGTTTATGGCCACTATGTATGTATTCTTTACATAAGCAAATTTTTTTATTTGTTAGATTTATATGTATATATATATATACGTAGATACATTGACTCCAGAGGCAGGCATACCATTTGCTGAAACACGGAACCATGTTGAGTCTTTTATATCTGGTCCTTGTCAATAAAGATTTTATCTACTCAGCTTGGATTCGTTGCCCCTTCCTTACTCCTTGGACAGCATCTTTCTTCATAGGGAACATTTCTTGGAGAGTTTGGTGCATCTACAAAAAAAAAGCGATAGCATGAGAAATGAAGTAAAATGAGTGAAAAGTAAGAGCATAAGAATATAAGCACAGACCGAAGGTTCATCAAGCCCAGGATCCTGTTTCCAGCAGTGGCAAATCTAGGTCAGAAGTACCCAGTGGCATCTCTAGACAGAAATATCTGGGCTAGCAACAAGGGGACAAGCTGTGTATGATATTTCCTCACATCAAAGCTAGTGGTGGCAGTGGTAGTGGTGGTGTGTATGTGTGTGCGTGGGGGGGGGGGTATTGAAGATGCTACAGTGAGGGAGGGGGTACTCATACAGAGCCATCCTTAGGGGGATGCTGTGACTATCCATGGCTCCATCCCACAGTAGGCACACATTCCTGTTAACAGCAGCATAGAATATAAAAGAGCCCTGGCTGAATATCGGCCAAACCCACATAAGCTCCATGTGGCCAGGACGCCCAAAATTATCCCAGATATTCAGTGCTGGTGCTCGGACATGGCCTGGCACTAATTATTAGGGAATAATTTAGCTGGCAATGATCAGCTTTTTTAAAAATGTGGATTTTCCAAGTCCATCTTAATAATGGCTTACAGACTTTTAGGAAAGTGTCCAAACCTTTTTTGAACCCTGCTAAGCTAACTGCTTTTACCACATTCTCTAGCACAGAATTCCAGAATATAATTACACGTTGAGTGAAGAAATATCTTCTCTGATTTGTTTTAAATTTATTACTTAGTAGCTTCATTGTATGCCCCCTAGTCCTAGTATTTTTGGAAAGAGTAAACAAGCGAGTCATGTCTACCTGTTCTACTCCACTCATTAATTTATAGACCTCTATCATATCTCCTCTCAGTCATCTCTTCTCCAAGCTGAAGAGCCCTAGTCACTTTATCCTTTCTTCATAGGGAAGTCATCCCACCTCCTTTATCATTTTTGTTACCGTTCCCTGTACCTTTTCTAATTCCGCTATATCTTTTTTGAGATGCGGTGACCAGAACTGCATACAGTATTTGAGGTGCGGTCGCATCATGGAGCGATACAAGGGCATTATATTTATTTTTATTTATTTATTTAGATCATTTATGCCCCGCTTTTTGCCATGCAAAGCAGCCTCAGAGCGGCTTACAATGAACTAATGAAAACAATTACAATGACAGTAGAGAGGGCAGAAGGGAAGGGAATATAAATACAATATTTAAACAAATAAGCAGGCAGGGAAAAGAAAGCAAGAAGAAGAGAAAGTAAAGAGTCCAGAATCAGATCTTGACTCGCTGAGACACATTAAGACAGGTAATCAGATCCTGCGAACAGGACAGGTATGCAGGCAGTTTTTATTTTCCATTCCTTTCTTAATAATTCCTAATGTTATATTTGCTTTCTTAGATGCTGCTGCACACTGAGTAGAGGGTTTCAATGTATCATCAATGATGAGACCTAGATCCTTTTCCTGGGTGGTGACTTCTAATGTGGGACCTTGCATCACATAGCTATACTTTGGTGAAAGATCAATGACCAGATGTAGGAGAGAACAAGAGAAACAAAATAGACACTGGACCCACAACGTCCAGATGGAAAAGGCAAAAAAGATCTTTTTATTTTCACTTTTGTATTTCTAGTATATGCATCTCTTAAATCTGTGTTTGGTTCAGTATAGGAGAAAATATATTTGTTTGTGTCTGCATTCTGTTTTTGAGACCGAGATGAAGGATTCAGCTACTGTAGTATATGATTTCTATATAGGAATCTCTAGCTGTCTGGCTTGTTTATTAATTTGTTTTTAATTTTTCAAATACAAAGATGAATTGGCATGATGTAATCTGAGAAGCATCATTTCAGGCTTGTTTTGCTTCACTTGTGAGCCAAGGCTATATGAATGGTACTGATTAAGAAGAAATTCGAACTGTGAATCGGTGTGATATGTGTGAGACCTTAGTGTACAGGAAACTAATTTTTTTTTGAGACTCCATATGACCCCTAACCACTGTTTCCTCTAAGCTGAGCAGGAGTCCTCCATCCTCAGTCCTAACAGTGGGGGGCACTGTTTCATTATCATATTTTCAATAGTGAGAGACAAACTCTGCACGATTCTAGACAACCTACCTGTACCTAGTGATTGAAAATACACTATTGAATCCCCCCCCCCCCCCCATACACACACACTGGTAGCAATGCAGTTGGAGGACTTCCGTTCATCTTCGAGGGAACAGTCCTCTGACGCAGGCACATTGCCGAAACAAGGGCCATGAGGGATCTTTCAATAAACACTTGTTTCCTCCAAACTAATGTACTGCCCTTGAGTTCCATCTGTGGCCCACTGCACTTTTTTCTGTATTAGAAAATGGCAAAGACAGATCAAATATGCATAATTTATATCACATCATATCATATGCTGCGTGAATCCTGGGGGGGGGGGGGGGGGGGGGTTATCTTAAGATTAATAGTGAATAAACTGATCTCAGTTTGCAACGTTGTTGGATTGAGTTTGATCAAATATTGACAATGAATGTGACTATACTAACTGCTTATATGCGGTTGGCATTATGACAAACTGCTGACTGCCCTGTTTGTGATACCAGTATTTGATCATGGGTGCACCTCTAGCCACCTTGTTGGACAGACTGGATGGCCAATGCAAGTCTTTGTCTGCCGTCATCTGCTATATTACTACCCTCTGATCAAAAGTAGTCCAGGTTAATTTGCCTATCTTTAATACTCTGTAATGTATCTATCGCGTGAAACCCTTGTCTGTCTGGAGTTGTCCTATTATATACTGTTTTACAGACTAAGAGCACACCTCTTGGGGGGGGGGGGGGTAACACTGATTTGCAGGTTATTCTCACTGGATACGGTATTTTGGTCCAGGTCGCAACCAGTATAACTGGAGGAAGGGGGGCTCATTGGCAAATGAATCTGCATTTTCCATTCTTTATCAACACTTAATAACTCAGGGGCCGATAGTCAAATCAATTTAAGCAGGCAGATGCCTTTTCTGACTGCTTAAATCGCTTTCTGTCGCCTAAGTGGGGTTATTCAGTGGCACTTAACCGGAGAGTGCCACTGAATATCCCCTCAGAATGTCCAACTAAAAAGTGGGCAGGTTAGGAGTGGCACTGGGGGTGGGACTGCGGAGGACTGTAGCACCACAAGCTGCTGTGAGAGGTTGCAACAGTTATTTTAGATCAGTGCCACAAGGGGGCTGCACTCTTGCCCCCAATGGCCACCACTGGACCACCAGATATACAGGTAGGCCCCGGGGAGGGGCCTACCTGGATGGCTGAGGAGTTGAAGGGGTTCTGGGGGGGGGGGCTTTGTTCTGTGGGCTTGGGGAGGGGCCATTGTCGGGGTGGGAAGGTGCTCGATAGAATGTAAAAATAGAGAAAAAAACAGCATTATACAGTTCCTGGCCCGAAATTCAGCTGGGCCACATAAATCGTATGCAGCTCCAGCTGAATATCGACCAGACCCGCATAAGTTCCATGTGGCCAGACCATCCAAAATTGAAACAATTACAATGACAGTAGAGAGGGAAGAAGGGAAGGGAAGGGAATATAAATACAATATTTAAACAAATAAGCAGGCAGGGAAAAGAAAGCAAGAAGAAGAGAAAGTAAAGAGTCCAGAATCAGATCTTGACTCACTGAGACACATTAAGGCAGGTAATCAGATCCTGCGAACATCCAAAATTATCCCTGGTATTTACTGTCGGTGCTAGGACATGGCCTGGCACTGAATATTGGGGATAAGTTTAATAAACGCTGACCGCCGCTGGCTGAATATCAAGGAGTCAGTTTAGGCCGGAATTTTGGATCTAAATGAAATGTTTACTAAAAAAACAGTATGGGGGTCGATATTCAACCAGTGACCCTCAGCGTTTTGCTGATGCCACCAGTGATATGCCTGGAAATTCAATGTTGGGTCACGTACAGGTTATGGCATTTAATTTTGGGGTTTGCAGATCTGGCTACAGCATAGCCATTGTGTGATATTCAGCACTTAACTGGCTATGGGGCATCGCATAAAGATAGGACTGACTATTTAGCTGGTTAACTGCTGAATATCGGCATTTAACCGGCCAAGTGCCATCGCCACCCGTGGACAGCCCCCAAAATAGCTGGTTTCGCTATAAGTGCTAACCAGTTATTTTCAGTGGCACTAACTGGTTAAGGGTTAAATGTTGCTGTAGCTACCTTGTCTTCCATCTGTACTGACTTTGTATCACTAATAACCTTCTGCTAGGAAGTTGAATCTTCCATCCCTCACTTACTTGACAGATATCTTGAAAATATTCTGTAGGTCATCCTCCATGTTCATGGATCACAGGGTCTGAATGTGATTGCCTTCTCCTGCTTTTCCATCACGCACACTGTAATATTTCAGCTTTGCCTGAGTGGTGTCTCTTGTAAATATAGAAGCACTAATGTAAGGATTTGTCATTTTGCTTCTGCCCCATGTCTACAACTTTAAGTACTGTATATGGATCAAATGTACCTCACAAGCAGGCCTCTACATATCTTTAAGCAAAGGGGAATAGCTTGAGAAAAGCAGCCAATGCAGGCTCTGGTCATATATTCTTGGCTCCATCTTTTTAATTCTGATTCCTTCACTAATCATTAGCCGTTCAATATTCAGCGCTATTTAACTAGTCAGGAATGACTGCTAGTCAGTTAAATAGCATTTAGCCAGCTAACCGCTAATATTCAGCAGGAGATAGCTGGTTATCTCCACTGAATATTCGTGGTTATCGCATATCCCAGGATTCTATATAGTGCAACTTATCTTGCGCAAGCAAATCCAGTGCCAATAATTGTCAAATAACAAGCAATTATTGACACTAATTAGTTTTAATTAGAATTTACATGCACTACTGTCTAAGCGTATTCTATAAAGTAATGCACGTAGATTCTAAGTTGAAAAAGGGGTGTGGCCAGAGGCGTAGAATGGGCAGGTTGTGGGCATTTCTAAAAACTGTACGTGTTGTTATAGAATACAACTGGTCAGTTACTTAGATGTAGGCGTTTACACAAAGTTTTACTTGGCATAATTGCCCTTGACTAAATTTAGTCACGCAAACAGGTGTATTCTTTAAGGTCCAGGAGAATCCGCCTAAGTGGAGAACTCAAACGCCCCACAACAAAAAAACAAAAGTGTAAAAAGAAAAAGTGGGAGGTTGACCACGGATACCAAAGACTAGAAAGATGAATCCTGAAGTGAAAACGTTTATTGATTAAAAGACTCGACACAAAAATTGTGTTTCGGCTGCTAGGCCTGCATCAGGAGTCTGTATAAATAGAAAACATCCAATGTCCTAAAGTACAGAGTGATCTATGTACGTATAATAATATCCAAACTCTTATTGTGAAGGGTTGGATAATGGTCTTTAAAAAGACCCTTTGTTAAAAAAAGTCATTTTTTACAAGTGAAGTTGAATGCTAAAAATTCAGAAAGGATAGGATTACTATACAGGCAAACTAGGTGCATGCCTATGGCCCAGTGCCTGTCAGAGGCTTTAAATTGGCAATATAATTGCATGTAATCTGCTAGTGATGTAAGTATCTAGCAGTAGACATGCTCTACTCACTTCTTCCCCTCTTGATAACCGTGTACCTAGAATTAGGCACCCAGAGAGTGCCCGGCAGGACCCTACTCTATAAAAGAAAGTAGGTACCTGCTTTTCTTTGTAGAATATTAGCTTGTATGCACTGAGTCATGAGCAGAGTGCCTTGTTGCAGGAGATATGTGTATAACTTAAAGTGTTCTATAAGTTATGCATATACGTAACTGTGTGCCCTTTCCATCCTCTGCTCCGAGCCCGCCCAAGTGTATGCCCACCTGCAAACTATGCACTATTGAAGATATGCACATGGGGGTAATTCTATAAATGGCCCTCAAAATTTGGTGCCGGAAAAAAATTGGCATTAAGCCTGATTCTATAAAGGGCATGCACCCTTTATAGAATAGATCCGAGTCCCACACCTGACTTCGGGCAAAAGACTGGCACAAATATGCCAGAATTCTAATTATTTTCATATGTATTCAGCACATATATGTTAGTGCTTTCTCTAGAATTACCCACCAGAGATTCAAAGGAACATAAAAAATAGCCATACTGGGTCAGACCAATGGTCCATCTAGCCCAGGATCTTGCTTTCAATCTAGGTCACAAGTACCTGGCAAAAACCCAAATAGTAGCAACATTCCATGCTACCAATCCCAGGGCAAGCAGCGGCTTCCCCATGTCTGTCTCAATAGTGGACTATGGACTTTTTCTCCAGGAACTTGTCCAAACCTTTTTTAAAACCAGATGCACTAACCACAGTTACTACATTCTCTGGCAATGAGTTTCAGAGCTTAGCTATTTAGAGCAACAGAACAGGAGATTTAAACTAAAGTGCAAGCAGATGAAGAGATTTGCCTGGGTTTATGCCTGAGAAGGCACAGGTTTCACAATTGTCACTATGCCAATTTTGTCTTCATACAGGTACACTTCCTACCCCATATTCTCTAAGCCTAATCACCTGCTTTACTGTCCTCCTGCTGTGGTACTTACTCAATTAACAGGACTGCCACATCTTCTGTTCAGCAAGAATTGTACAAAAAAAAAAAAAAAAAAGAACCCAACTTAGTCTCACAATGGTCACTTCTTGCCTGTTCCTAATGAGAGAGGAGTGTGCGATGCACACCCCCAGGCGCCTTCAGAAATTGATAAATCTGCTCATGTAGACTCAGAAAAGAAAAATGAGCTGGCTAACCCATAAAGCAGGAGAGATTATTTTTTCCCTGATTTTAATTAAAGGAAATGTCTCCTTCCCCCTCCAAAATCCAGATCTATCCACCCAGCATCAGAGAAGGAAGCCTCTCATCATTTTTCATAGTCCCTGCCTAGTTCACTCATGCGTTTTTACTAGACATGCCCCCCTCTCCCCCACACCACCCTCCGGCCTTCCTCCCTACAGGTCTAACAATTTTCCTCTTCTGTTCCTCAACCAGCATGAACAAATCTTTGTTGAAATTAATTTCCCTTCATGTTTCTGCTTGATTGATATTCAGAGGTGTAATTTATGATCCAAAGATAAAATGCTCCTTAAAATATGGCTGGGTCTGGGCTGCAAATACCAGGCTGCAATAATAAAGGTTTTTTTGTGATTGGATATGAGGTGAAATTTGTTTTCTATAGTTCTGATAGCCAGACTGTAGAGAGTAATGTGTAAGGCAGGTATAGAAGACATCCCCGCCTTTGCCCTTTTCAAGATTTCAGAGGGAAACAGGTCACGTGGAGGGGCATAATCGAATGGGGCCAGCCATCTATATGGTTGGCCATCTCTAAGGCCGGCCCCTTAAAGCGGCATACCCGACCGTATTATAGAAACAAGATGGCTGGCCATCTTTTGTTTCAATAATACAGTCGGGGCCGGCCAAATCTCAACATTTGGGCTGGCCTTAGAGATCACCGGCGTTAAAGATGGCCGCCATTGGTTTTTGCCGATAATGGAAACTAATGGCGGCCATCTCAAACCCGGCCAAATCCAAGCCCTTTAGTCATGGGAGGAGTCAGCATTTATAGTGCAGTGGTCCCCCTCACATGCCAGGACACCAACCGGGCACCCTAGGGGGCACTGCAGTGGACTTCACAAATTGGTCCCAGGTGCATGGCTTCCTTACCTTGGGTGCTGAGCCCCCCCAAAAAAATCCCACACCCACTACCCACAACTGTACAACATTACCATAGCCCTTAAAGGGTAACGGGGGGCACCTAGATGTGGGTACAGTGGATGTGTGGTAGGTTTTGAAGGGCTCCCATTTACCACCACAAGTGTAACAGGTGGGAGGGGATGGGCCTGGGTCCGCCTGCCTGAAGTGCACTGCAGTACCCACTAAAAACTGCTCCAGGGACCTGCATACTGCTGTCATGGAGCTGGGTATGACATATGAGGCTGGCATAGAAGCTGGCAAAAAATGTTTTTAAAATTTTTTAGGGTGGGAGGGGGTTAGTGACCACTTGGGGAGTAAGGGGAGGTGATCCCCGTATCCCTCCGGTGGTCATCTGGTCAGTTCGGGCACTTTTTTGAGGCTTGGTCCTAAAAATAAAAGGACCAAGTAAAGCCGACCAAGTGCTCGTCAGAGCTGGCCTTCTTTTTTCCATTATCGGCCGAAGCCGGCCATGTCTTAACCACGCCCCGTCCCGCCTTCCGTACCCTGCCAACACGCCCCCTTTAACTTTGGCCTGCCCTGCGATGGAAAGCAGTTGAAGCTGGCCAAAATCGGCTTTTGATTATACCGATTTGTGTCGGAAGACAGCCGCCCTTCTCCTTCGAAAATAAGCAGGATAGTATCCAAAGAAATGGTGATGTCAGGGAACTATGATGGGAGTTAAGCAGAAAAATGGCTTGTTTTAAAATTTAGGACCTGCCGACCAGTTAAATTTTGGCTGGACAACTGGATGTCTAGCCAAACTTTTACCTGTGTTAAAAGAAAGAGAGTTTGGAGCGAGGTATTCTGGGGGCATGGTTGAAAGTTTATTGGATAATGCCAATGTTCTGTGCTATCCAGTTACCTTGAATTAGATAAGTCAGGCTTTATAAACAGCAGGTCTGAGTTACCCTGCAATATTCAGTAGCAACATCTTTAACTGGATAAGGCACCAACGGATATTAATCTTCCTGTTTCTTTCTCTAAAACATTACTGAAATCTGTCTGTTCCTTTCTGAACATATTAGGAAATCTCTTGTCCATTTTCTGCTCACTATCTGCTTAGACTACTGCAACCTACTTTTCCCAGTGAATTGTCTCTCCATTACAATGTATTTCCCCATTGTCTTCAGACACCTATAAGCCCTCTTCACTATACTAAATGATTTACTATCTTACTTTTACACCGTTTAATTGTGCTTTTCTGTACTGAAGCCTTCCTGTAGATTTGTCTAAGCCATATTGAGCCTGCAACTAGCAGGAAAATGTGGGGTATAAATGTATACTAGATAAATAAATACTGGCTTGCTCTTATCTCTGCCCATCTCCTCCACCACAAACTCCTGACTCCATGCTTTCTATTTTGCTGTCTCATATATTCAGGCCGATTTGGAGGATAGATTGAGCTGGAGACCCCGCAGATACCTGAGTTGATGCTGTATGCCATGCTGACATACTTTTTTTTTTCTGAGTTGGTTTTCAGAGCAAGGAAAAAGGTCCAAGAGAGGAGTAGTAGGAAAACACATTGCTGGGCACTGAAAATTGAGGAGAGAGAAGAAGGAAAGGAATGAATGTGGGAATACCCATGCATGCTCAGAACTTCCATAAAGCTTTCCTGAAGCCATAGGCGAGCATAACCACTGCAAGCTGCCAGGATGGCATCATCAATCAGTGTGGCTGCATTCACTCTGACCTCAGAGAAAGGGCATCCCTAATTGGTGCATCATGTTCTTTCTCTATGTCCAAATCAAATCTAAAATCCAACCTTTTGAGGCTTATGAGGGGGTTTATAGAACACTGCCCCTTGCTCTTAAGGATAAGCCCTCAAGTGGACTAACAGGCTCATTTTCAAAAGAGGTAAATGTCCAAAAAGTGACATAAGTCTGCATTTGGACATTTATCTCACAGAAACGTCCAAATCAGTATTATCAAAACTCTTTTTGGACGTCTTTCTCTGAAGTCCATCAGAAGGACGTCCAGATCTCAAGGGGGTGTGCTAGGGGCGTGTTCAAGGCGGGACTTGGGCGTTCCTAAGACATGGATGTCTTTCAGCAATAATGGAACAAAACAAAGACGCCCAAGACTAAAACTTAGATGTTTTGAGCTAGATCTGTTTTTATAATGAATAGATGCAGTGGGAATGGAACCCACTCCCCCAGGGTCAAGGTCTACTGCACTAACCACTAGGCTACTCCTCTTGACTAGGTGACCACTGGTGGGACTTGGGGATCACCTCCCCCAAATCACAAAACATTTTTCCAAACAGCACTTTCAAAAGGAAAAGATAGACGTTTTTGTAGAAAATGATCTTTGCTGTTCTGATTTTGGACATTTTACAAAAAAAAACGCTCAAATTCAGACTTAGATGTCATATGCAAAAATGCCCCTTGTGCATTTGACTTGCCCAAGGTCACAAGGAGCAGCAGTGGGAACTGAACCTATCTTGCCAAGGTCAAAGCCCACTGCACTAACCATTAAGCCATTCCTCCTCTGTTTTGGATGGCTTGCATTTGGACCTCTTTGTATTCGAAAAGGCCGAAAATCAAAGCCGTCCATAGTATTTTTGACAACAAACATGGACGTCTATCTTTTTATGAAAATGACCTTTCCCCACCTCCAGGTTTGGACGTTTTACAAAGACGTCCAAATTCCAGCTTAGACAATGCCCCTCTAAGACACCTTAAAACCACTAGTCCCATCCAAGCAGGAAGTGAGATGGAAAGGGTGGAGCCAAAAGGATAGAAACCAGGAATTATAAAAGGCAGCATCAGAGTGGGGATAAGGAGGCCCACAGAAGGAAAAAGTGAAACCTCAGCATACATCTTTACTTAATATAATAAAGCTGCTGTGACCTGGTTGAGATAAGCCAATTTTTTTATTTGAAGACTTGTGAGCCTTGTTCTGAGGTCTTGCTGGAGCCAGACCTGGAAATCCAAAGAGAAAAAGAAAGAGACAACAAAACGGTGCCTGGGCATGGCAGTCACAGGCCATAGACTATGTCTTGGACCTTATTAGCCACAGGCCCATGCTAGGACTTTTCCCCCTCTGAAGATAAGAGACTTTACCTTAGTTACTAGGTCTGTGCAGTGACAGACCTCAGATCTAAGTTAATAAAGCACTTGTTTCATGTTTACCACCTTGTCTTACTGTGTTATTGTGAAGGCCCACCCCCAAACCTCCCTCACAGTATCACAAGACTGATCTTAAATCTTTAACCCCGGCTCTTCCACCTTTGTTGATTTGTAATCATGCTTTATACAGATGTTTAAGTATTTGCAATATATTAACAGACAGATCTTTTCAAAGACAGGGAAACAGTAGAACTAGAGAATATGAGGCCACAAAGAGGTAGTCAGAAGAAACATCAGAAAATACATTTTCACAAAGAGGGTGGCAGATTCCTGGAATGCCCTCCCAGCAGATGTGGTAGGGACAAAGTGACCAAATTCAAAATTACATGGGTTAAACATAGAGGATCCATATAAAGAAAGAAGATGGAATCAGAGCACAATAATTAAATTGCCTTTAAACAGGGCATAGATGGGTATAACTTGTATGGCTTGTACAACTGTGGTTGCTTCGTTGGGCAGACTGGATGGACCATACAGGTCTTTATCTGCCATCATTTACTATGTTACAATCAGCACATTTTCCAAATGTTTCCTTTTTTTCTTGAGCAGCTGGTAAGCTTCACAGAGCAGACACTGTCTCTTGTGTGTTTCTGGACATCACTGCCTAACATCTAGTAATGCTTTAGAAATGATTATTGCTTGTAATATACAATGACCCCTGTTTTAAAAGCTCTACCGGCATTTAGACAGCCATATTGCAGGAATATCCAAATCCTGATTTCATAAAACTGAGATATGGATGTCTAAAACTGCAGTACATCCTTATGGCAAAGCAGTGGTGTAGCCAGACAGCCAATTTTGGGTGGGCCTAAGCCTAAAGTGGGTGGGCACAAAATTATCACTGCTCCGCCATACCTCCACCTCAAAATATAAATACTTTAGCTAATGAGGATCCTCAAGCTTTGTTAGCTAAAGACTTTCTCCAAAGGCAATTAATACCAATCGGTCCAGCACGTTTCTCCCTTCCCCGCCTCCAGTCTACAGTCTGGCACCTCTCCCTAGCTCCACCCCATTGACAATTAATACCTTTAATTAAATTTAGATATTAGATATGTATCATATGTCAAAGAATTTTAGATATTAGATATGTATCATATGTCAAAGAATAAAGTGGTTGCTCAAAGCATCAATCAAAGCGACAATCGCTCAACTGCAAAACACTATGCACAAATTTGTGCAAAAACACACTCAGAACCTTACTGTACCATAAATATTACACTGGGCAGACACTAATACACCAATATACTGATACAGAAAATGCAGACCGTCAACAATATGAAACAAGGGATCATATCACAATTCTCATGTAGAGCCACAAAACACCTTTTTAGGGTGGATAGTGTTCACAATGAGCTCCTTTTATTAACGACCATATATACAGTGGTGGAAATAAGTATTTGATCCCTTGCTGATTTTGTAAGTTTGCCCACTGACAAAGACATGAGCAGCCCATAATTGAAGGGTAGGTTATTGGTAACAGTGAGAGATAGCACATCACAAATTAAATCCGGAAAATCACATTGTGGAAAGTATATGAATTTATTTGCATTCTGCAGAGGGAAATAAGTATTTGATCCCCCACCAACCAGTAAGAGATCTGGCCCCTACAGACCAGGTAGATGCTCCAAATCAACTCGTTACCTGCATGACAGACAGCTGTCGGCAATGGTCACCTGTATGAAAGACACCTGTCCACAGACTCAGTGAATCAGTCAGACTCTAACCTCTACAAAATGGCCAAGAGCAAGGAGCTGTCTAAGGATGTCAGGGACAAGATCATACACCTGCACAAGGCTGGAATGGGCTACAAAACCATCAGTAAGACGCTGGGCGAGAAGGAGACAACTGTTGGTGCCATAGTAAGAAAATGGAAGAAGTACAAAATGACTGTCAATCGACAAAGATCTGGGGCTCCACGCAAAATCTCACCTCGTGGGGTATCCTTGATCATGAGGAAGGTTAGAAATCAGCCTACAACTACAAGGGGGGAACTTGTCAATGATCTCAAGGCAGCTGGGACCACTGTCACCACGAAAACCATTGGTAACACATTACGACATAACGGATTGCAATCCTGCAGTGCCCGCAAGGTCCCCCTGCTCCGGAAGGCACATGTGACGGCCCGTCTGAAGTTTGCCAGTGAACACCTGGATGATGCCGAGAGTGATTGGGAGAAGGTGCTGTGGTCAGATGAGACAAAAATTGAGCTCTTTGGCATGAACTCAACTCGCCGTGTTTGGAGGAAGAGAAATGCTGCCTATGACCCAAAGAACACCGTCCCCACTGTCAAGCATGGAGGTGGAAATGTTATGTTTTGGGGGTGTTTCTCTGCTAAGGGCACAGGACTACTTCACCGCATCAATAGGAGAATGGATGGGGCCATGTACCGTACAATTCTGAGTGACAACCTCCTTCCCTCCGCCAGGGCCTTAAAAATGGGTCGTGGCTGGGTCTTCCAGCACGACAATGACCCAAAACATACAGCCAAGGCAACAAAGGAGTGGCTCAGGAAGAAGCACATTAGGGTCATGGAGTGGCCTAGCCAGTCACCAGACCTTAATCCCATTGAAAACTTATGGAGGGAGCTGAAGCTGCGAGTTGCCAAGCGACAGCCCAGAACTCTTAATGATTTAGAGATGATCTGCAAAGAGGAGTGGACCAAAATTCCTCCTGACATGTGTGCAAACCTCATCATCAACTACAGAAGACGTCTGACCGCTGTGCTTGCCAACAAGGGTTTTGCCACCAAGTATTAGGTCTTGTTTGCCAGAGGGATTAAATACTTATTTCCCTCTGCAGAATGCAAATAAATTCATATACTTTCCACAATGTGATTTTCCGGATTTAATTTGTGATGTGCTATCTCTCACTGTTACCAATAACCTACCCTTCAATTATGGGCTGCTCATGTCTTTGTCAGTGGGCAAACTTACAAAATCAGCAAGGGATCAAATACTTATTTCCCCCACTGTAGATCCTTCATGAGGTAGTGTGTCATGATTTAGGCTCTACACCCTTTCTGATGTTTTGGTGCCACCTCAGTAAGGCCAATACACAAATTCTCCACTGCAAAACACTATACACAAACTTGTGCAATAACACACTTATAACCTTACCAAACCATAACAGCACTAATTCCAAGGACAGGACGAGCTACAACCTTATGCGTGGAAAGGCAGCACTATAATTACACCGGGCTCTAAAACACCAGTACACAACCTAGTGAAACAAAAAAAACAAAATCAAAAAGGCTGCAAATACTACACGCTAGCAGAATACTGCACCTTGATCACACATGAAAAACACATGACACAACAGATATGAAGGCAAATTTCTGAACTGGAAAGTTACCTCAAGAAGTCAGACTCTCAGCATGCAGCAATTCTAGAAAAACTGAAACTTACATGCAAAATATCACAGATACACATTTCCAAAAGCTGACATATTCCAATTAATAAATTCTGAATTAAAAAATGTTTTCTACCTTTGTTGTCTGATCATTTAGTTTTTCTATTCGCGTTGGTCCCAGTGTCTTCTGTTTTATGCAGTGTCTTCTATCTATTTGATATCTTTTTCACTCACCATGTCCACCATCCTCCTGTGTCCTTATGTTTTCTCCCCCTGCCCTCCCCTCCCCTCTCCTCATCCATGTCCAGCAATTTCCTCTCTCCCCTCCATCCATCCATCCATGTCCTGATGTCCAGCAATTTCCTCTGTCCCCTTCCCTCCAGCAATGTTCTCTCCCCCTCGCCCTCCTCTCCATGTCCAGTGAGTCTCCCTGCCATCCCTCAGCTCCCCAAAAGCCCTCCGAGTCCTCTCCGGTCCCCCCTCCCTCCCACCCATGGCCAGCGAGTCTCCCTGCCCTCCCTCAGTTCCCCAAAAGCCCTCCGAGTCCTCTCCGTTACCCCCTCCCCTCCCACCCATGGCCAGCGAGTCTCCCTGCCCTCCCTCAGCTCCCCAAAGAACCTCTGCGTCCTCTCCGTTCCCCCCTCCCCTCCCACCCATGGCCAGCGAGTCTCCCTACCCTCCCTCAGTTCCCCAAAAGCCCTCCGAGTCCTCTCCGTTCCCCCTCCCCTCCCACCCATGGCCAGCGAGTCTCCCTGCCCTCCCTCAGATCCCCAAAAGCCCTCCGAGTCCTCTCCGTTCCCCCTCCCCTCCCAACCATGCCCAGCTAGTCTCCCTGCCCTCCCTCAGTTCCCCAAAAGCCCTCCGAGTCCTCTCCGTCCCCACGCCTCCCGTGCACACGAACCTGGCCTTTTTCTTTCAGTAGCAGCGAGTGACATGAAGGCACTGCAACGCTCGCCAGCTTCAAGTTCTCCCTTTCCTGTTCACACAGTGTTTGTCCCGCCTTCGCAGAAACAGGAAATACGTCATCGTAAAGGCGGGACGGACACTGCGTGAATAGAAAAGGGAGAACTTGAAGCAGTGTCTTCACGTCGCTCGCTGCTACTGAAACAAAAAGGACAGGTTTAAAACATTTGCGTGGGGGGGCGGATGGAACTGAGGGGGGGAACGGAGGAGGAGCGGAGGAGGACTGACGGTCGGGCGAGGGAGGGAAGGAGGAATGCCACGCGGGGCCTCTTACTGCGACTTGGGGTGCACCATTCCTGGGTGGGCCTTGGGCTTAAGTGGGTGGGCCTAGGCCCACCCAGGCCCACCCGTGCCTACGCTCCTGTGGCAAAGGGATATGGTCTGGACATGTTTTGGATGGAATTAGGGAGGGGCCAATATATGATCGTCCAACTCTGATTTCAGAAGGAGAAGGGGCGTCTATGTCCAAAAACTGAATGTTAGTATTTAGACCTGGTACCCAGCACATTCCTGGAGGGATTAAGGGAAGTCACCCCCTCAATCTTCCAATGCTTGCTCTCCCCCCCCCCCCCCCCCCCCCCCCCCCCCTACGAATGTGAAACTGGCAAGCGATACCTGCCTCTGTGACACTTTCAGGATCTATGGACTTTCATGGTACTAATATTTTTTTATATTAAGTTTTTATATACTACCTGCGTGACTGTTGGGCAGACTGGATAGACCATGCAGGTTTCCATCTGCTGTCATTTACAATGTTAAGTAACAAAAGAGAGGGTCCAAAAGTACACAAATCAAGAACAACAAAAGAAAGCACAAAAGGGCTTCCAAGGCTAGAACAATGGTACAGTCTTTAATAGAAAAGGACCCGATACGGGCCATGTTTCTGCACAATGTGCGCTTGCCTCAGGGGTCAAAATCAATATCCTTTTACGTGAATAAGAGTCCCAAATCATCCTTTGTTGGACCTTTTGTGAAACAGATCATGCCAAGCACTCTTGAAAATAACAGCACTGGGCAAGATGCTCTGGACAGGGCTAGACGCCGCCATTTTCGAGGTGGCATAGATGGAAGAGGAGGGAGGCCACCTCCCTCCTCCAATGAAGGTAGGGGGTGGGGAAGGGCCACTAGACCACCAGGTCAGGGGATTGACTCACGGCCCACTGGGCCACGAGGGCTCCATGTGGGGGATGCTAGGGGGAGGTTAGGGGGGCTGGATACCCACCGGATCGCCAGCCTGCCCTGAACCTGAGTTTGGGGTACTGGAGGTCCACACAATCTCCAGCCCCCGAGTCGCTGGGGGGGGGTTGGATCAGGGTTCCTGCTCCTGCGGGGGGAGGGGTGGGCTGCTGCATTGGGGGGAATGGGAGGCCTGCTAGCATTCAAATGCATGCTGGACAGGGCTCACCATTCCTCCCCAATGGTCTGCAAAACCCTAACGCCAGCTCTGAGCTGTCATAGGGTTTGCCACAGGCAGCGCGCCAATGTTTGGTGCACTTCTCACTGATCATTGTGGAGGAATACATTTGGTACGCACTTGCATGCTACTTGCACTAAGAGCCATGTTTTGCATGCATTTGCATGCTAGTTGCATTCAAAGCCTACAATCACATTATTTCACGTGCTCGGGGGCTCTGATCATGGGGCAGTAGCAAACACAGGTGCTAGTATGGTGCTAACAGCCTCTAGCGCCTGTGTTTGCTTCTAATCATCAGCCCATAAGTGAAAAAATATTTCCTCCTATTTGTTTTTAAATTATTTCCATGCAATTTCATTGAGTGTCCCCTGGTTTTTGTACTTTTTGAATGACTGAAAAATCGATTCACCTCCACCCATTCCACACCAATCAGGATTTTGTAGACCTCAATCATATCCCTCCTCATCCGTCTCTTTTCCAAGCTGAAGAGTCCTAACCTCTTTAGCCTTTCCTCATATGAGAGCAGTTTCATCCCCTTTATCATTTTGGTCGCTCTTCTTTGAAACTTTTTAAATTCCGCTATATTGATATGGCAACCAGAATTGAAAACAATACTCAAGGTGAGGTCACACCATGGAGCGATACAGAGGCATTATATTATTACTGGACTTATTTTGCACCCTCTCCTAATAATTCCTAGCATCCTATTTGCTTTTTTTGGCCACCGCCGCACACTGGGCAGAAGATTTTAGTGTATTGTCTAAAATGGCACCTAGGTCTTTTTCTTGAGTGCTGACTACTAAAGTGGAACCTTGCATCAGATAACTATGATTCAGATTATTTTTCCCAATGACATTACTTTGCATTTGTCTACATTTGGATGCTCAGTCTTCCAGTTTCTTGAGGACTACCTGCAATTTTTCACAATTCGCATGCATTTTGACAACTTTGAAGAGTTTCTTGTCATCTGCAAATTTAATCACCTCACTCATTGTTCTGATTTCCAGATCATTTATAAATATCTTACATAGCACCAATCCTAGTACAGATCCCTGTGCACTCCACTATTTACCCTCCTCCATTGAGAAAAATAGCCATTTAACTCTACCCTCTGTTTTCTGTCCAATAACCAATTCTTAATCTACAGAAGGACATTGCCTGTTATCCCGTGACTCCTTAATTTTATCAGGAGTTTCTCATGAGGTACTTTGTCAAAAGCTTTCTGAAAATCTAGATACACTACATCAAGTGGTTCACCTTTATTGACATATTTATTCATGCCTTCAAAGAAATGAAGCAAATTGGTGAGGCAAGACCTCTCTTGGCTGAATCCATACTGATTCAGTCCCATTACACCATGTTTATCTATGTGTTCGACAATTTTATTCTTTATAATAGTTTCCACTGTTTTGCCCGGCACTAAAGTCAGGCTTATTGGTCTGTAATTTCCCAGATCACCCCTAGAAACCTTTTTAAAAATTGGCATCACATTGACCATCATCAATAGTCTTTTTTTTAATCTTATAATGCATGAATCTTCAGAGTATTTTTTAAACTTATACGGCTTATAACCTTTTTACTATTTAAAGAAGTTCAACCACTTATCTGGTCGGCCCAGGGAGTCTCTTATTTCAACATGATTCATGTTTTGCTGAAAAGCTATATCAAGGAACAACCCCCTGCAAAAAAAAACATACCCTGTTAAGATGTCAAATCATAAAATGAAATTGTATGTCTGAAATTCATGCTTCATATATGAAAAAACATTTTGACCAATGTCTTAATCAGACCAATTATACTGACTGCATTATACTTCTGCTGATGGTGGCGGTGTTCTATGTTCCTACTTTTGTAACAACAGCTGATTTCGAGTCCACCAATCAAAACACACAAGATTCAAACTAATGTCATCCATTCTAGTTCCTCATTTAAACCCT
Source organism: Microcaecilia unicolor (assembly GCF_901765095.1). Classification (NCBI taxonomy): domain Eukaryota; kingdom Metazoa; phylum Chordata; class Amphibia; order Gymnophiona; family Siphonopidae; genus Microcaecilia; species Microcaecilia unicolor. The sequence continues at coordinate 164,861,238 of NC_044041.1, forward strand.
TTGTAACAACTGTCTGTAGTGTAAAAATCCAAACCTGTTCTTTATAGTTCAGAATTCATAACATAGAACATAAGAGTAGCCATACTGGGTCAGACCAAAGGTCCATCTAGCCCAGTATCCTATTTTCCAAACAGTGGCCAAGCCAGGTCACAAGTACCTGACAGAAACTCAAATCGTGGCAACAATCCATACTACAAATACGAGGGCAAGCAGTTGCTTCCCATGTCTGTCTCAACAGCAGACTATGGACTTTTCCTCCAGGAATTTGTCCAAACCTTTTTTAAACCCAGATACACTAATCACTCTTACCACATCCTCCGGCAATGTGTTCCAGAGCTTAACTATTTGTTGAGTGAAAAAATATTTCCTTCTATTAGTTTTAAAAGTATTTCCATGTAACTTCCTCAAGTGTCCTCTAGTCTTTGTACTTTTGGAACGAGTAAAAAAAATCTATTTACTTCTACTCGTTCTACACCACTTTGGATTTTGTAGACCTCAATCATATCTCCCCTCATCCATCTCTTTTCCAAGTTGAAGAGCCCTAACCTCTTCAGCCTTTCCTCATATGAGAAGAGTTCCATCCCCTTAATCATTTTGGTACTCTTCTTTGAACCTTTTCTAATTCTGCTATATATTTTTTGAAATTTGGCGAATAGAACTGAGCGCAATACTCAAGGTGCGGACGCACCACGGAGCGATACAAAGTCATTATAGTATTTTCAGCCTTATTCGCCATCCCTTTCCTAATAATTCCTAGCATCCTGTTTGCTTTTTTGGCCTCTGCTGCACACTGAGCAGAAGATTTCAGCATATTATCTGCAAACACCCAGATCTTTACCTTGAGTGCTGACCCCCAAGGTGAACCCTAGCATCAGGTAACTATGATTCGGATTATTTGTTCATATTGACCTCCCTCCCATCCTTCTTGAATTTGATCTTCTTGAACATTTAAGATCTTGCCAGGTATGTTGCTTATCATGCCAGTGAGCCACTAATGGTACCTGCATATTTTCAGTGGTAATCATAGACTTATGCTCATTTAAACTGGTATGACCAGTTTTTGTGGTTTAAGAGAGATTGGTCCATCAATGTCCTCCACTGAAGTCCCCCAAAATTATTTATTATTACATTTTAAAGTCAAGGCATTTAAGAATTTACAGCCTCAATTTATGGGAGATAAGATTTTGATGTTCCCAGATATTTCTAAATGGACTCAGCAAAGGAGAAAGAAATTTCTGGAATTGAAGCAGAAAGCAGTGGAAATAGAAGCTACTTTTCAATTAAGGTTTCCATGCAAATGTTTAATTTTTTTCAAGAATAACAGATATATATTTTATGAACCTGAACAATTGTCTAGATTTTTACTTATGCATGGGAAAAAAGAACTGACCAAATAAATGTTGGAAATATAGTCAAGATGTAAATTTAGAAACCGCCTGCTCTAACTTAAATGTTAATTATTTCCACCTTAACCAACTTCCTTTGGTGATATTTGGATTCTCTCTAATTTGTGGACTGCTGAAAATCAATGTTTGTATAAATTCCTTTTTTGGAATTTAAAATTTGGAATAATTTACTTTAAAGTTGTTATTTAAAACATTGATGTATCATTCAAAGTGTGTTATCTTTGTTTAAAGCAAAATTAATAAAGAAATTAAAAAAAAAAAGTCAAGGCTGACATTTTTACATATTTGAGTGTTTTTAACACTAGGCTTGAGTTGAAGTTATAGATTTGCCTTTGGGAGCGGAATTTTAAAACATGGGCATTCCTATGCTGCCACAGTGTCATCCATGTCTCTTGTTTTACCGTCTTCATAGCTTAGACGTTTCATTTTCTAAAATAGATGTTCATGCCAGATATCACTAGCACATGGACGTCCATTTCTCATGTATTTTAGAACAGGCTGTAAATCTGGCAGATCCTTTTCTATAATTCTAGCACCACCAGCGATGTACCGACCTGGACATTGTTTCTCAAATGCCATTCAGTATGGTTATTATGATTCGGCATCTGATTTACACACTCTGAGGCCGATATTCAGACCACAGGAGGCAGCCTGGCTAACTCCCATGGTAAAGTGAGCCCAGATATTCAATGTCGGGCCATTTCCGGTGACTGGCATTGAATACCTGGTTTATTTTTGGCCGCTATGAGCTCAGCCGGCTAAGTCAATATTCAGCACTAAGTTCATAGTGGTCAACTTTGGCCATATAACTTAGTCAGCCAGCATTTGAATATTTGTGGCTAGCTGGCTATATTGTGCGATATAGCCAGTTTGCTGCTATGCGCTGACCACAAATATTCAGCTGGTTAAACAGCGCTGAATGTTGGGCAGCCTGCGCCTTAGGGTCCAACTTTCTTTCACAGAAAGATGAACTGAATGAGGGTCTGCATTTGTCCTTATGTATTAGATTCCCGTGGGTGCCTAAACATTTCTGTGCTTGCATCTTGCTTATGCACACAAATTAATGCATGCACAGTCAATTTGAATGACATACAAATGTAAACATACATAGAAAATATGCCTTTAAAACAAATGTGTGCAAAAACATGAAAAAATGCATAAAATCAGGAAATATTTGGAAAATATAAATACTAGTTGAACTTTTTGTTTTGTTTTGGCCACGCACTTCCATAGAGTTTACCAGAGGTTAATTAAAAATTACACACACATGGATAGCTGAGTTCCTCTTTCCACTTTTTAAAATGTCTCTCCTTGTTACATAATCAGTTCAAAATTAGTCCTTCAGGAAGGCTAAGAGAAAAGTCAATGACCAGCTGTCAAACAGAAGGGAAGAGTCCCAGCTCCTGAGATCCCACCGCTGCCGCTTCATTGCTAAAAGTGGGTTTATTTTTACAGAATCATTCTTTTGTTAGCTGAGGACCCTTAGATAATTATCTGCTGACTGAAGTTTAGAAAGTCAAAGGCCTTAAGACCTGCTTCCCACTATTCCTGATAAATTTATATCCATCCAGAGAGAACATATTTCTTGCAGAGTATGGGTGATGAAGATCTTGGCACAGCCACATAAATTCAGGGCTGTAATTCATCCCAGCACTTTGCTGGCTTATTTAATGCCCAGAGAAAACTGAAATTCTGGTGTGGGGAAGAGGGATCTTATAAATGACCAGTTTCATACTTATAAAAGATTGTTGGTCAATAGAGACCTGATATATCTTGAGGTTGGATCCATGTATGTAGTATAAATGAGACCTGTCTTTGCCTTCATTCTTAACAGACCTACAGAAACAATTCTAACATGATCTATGTGGTAGAAATGAGCTACATCACTTCGTTTGCATTCCACAATGAACTGCAGACCCCCTCACTCACACTGATTAATATCCTGCCTCTTTCTTTCTTCCCATGCTGTGTCATGTGCATATTTTCTGCATGTCTGAATGTGCTTTTAGTTAAAACCGGTCAATTTCTGCTTTCCTGTCTCCACACGTCTGATACAACCATGCTGGGGTTAGGTGAGCTGGAGTTATGTCCATGTACATCTTTAGAGTAATTTCAGGTTAAGAATTATGTGCTTATTTTTCAACTCTTCTTGTTGGGGGGGGGGGGGGGGGGAGGGAGAAATTTGGTACTGCTTGAGCACAGGCTTGTGCTTACAGTGCCCACATAGTACTCAGTATTCTTTAAGCTTTCAGCCAGTTGGGAGGAGGTAGGGCTGCACTGGCAGCAGCCTGGAAGTGGAGAGGGAAAGTGGAGGCAGATGCTGGATATAAGGGGGGGGGGTAGGGAAAGTCATATGAAATACTGGCCACCTTGGGCAGGGAGGATAAAGAAGACAGACAGATGCTAGTCACCTTTCTGGGGGTAGGGAGGGGAAGAGGAGATGTTGAAACCCTAGGGGTAGGTAGGAGAAGGGGAGATGCTGACCACCTCAGGGGAGTAGAAAGGGGAAGGGGATATACTGGCCTCCTAGGGCATGGATAGAGCGGAAAGAAAGTTGGCTAACTTGGGGGGAGGTAGACTGTGGAAGGGGAAATGCTGGCCTCCTGGAATAGATAGGAAGGGAAAGGGGAGATGCTGGTAACCTGTGAAGGGAGTGGGGAAGGGAAGGGAAGATGCTGGACACCTGGGGTGGGGGATAGAAAGGGAAGAAAAGATGCTGGATAAATTGGGAAGAGATAGTGGAAAGGGAAATGCTGGTCAACTAGGATGGGAAGGGATAGGAAAGGAGATGCTGGCAACCTGTGAGAGGAGGGGGGTAGGGAGGGGAAGGGGAGATGCTGGATACTAGGAGGGGTGGAGGAGAAATACTGAATTATGGTTGATTAGGGCCTTGAGCTACCTCTGAGTGCAGGAATAGCCTAATGGTTAGTGCAACAGCCTGAAAATCTGGAGAAGCAGGTTTGATTCCCACTGCAACTCCTTGTACCCTTCATTGCCCCAGGTACAAAATAAGTACCAATTTATAGCCACAGAAAAGTGGTATATCTTGTCCCTTTCCCTTTGGGGAGGGAGATGTATAGTTGAAAGTTTGTTTAGGGCATCAGATACCTCTAGGCCAGCCCTGGGAAAAACTGAATTTGTCACTAGATTGAACACAACACAACTTTATCCAGCTGATTGATCAGGGTATCATAGCCAATTTCAAGAAGCATTACAAGGTGCCGGTGCTGCGCCATCTGATGGGCATAATGGATAATGAAGATAACATTGGCAAGTGAGCTGCCGAGATTGCTTGCAAGCTTAGGGTCCCTTTTATAAAGCGGCAGTAAGCCCAACATGGGCTTACCATTCGCTAAAAAGGAAGTACCACCGGGCTACCGCAGCAGCCCAGCAATACTTCCCACCCCAGTGCAATCTCATATCCAGCGCAATGAAAATATATTTATTTTTGTAGTGCCAGTGTGTACCCAATGGTAATTGGATAGTGCCACTTGCTGCCCGGTTACTGCCAGGTTAGCACGGGAGCCTTTACCACCACTTCAATGGGTGGCATTAAGGGTTCCCTCCCAAAATGACTATGCGGCAAGTGCTTTACTTGCCGCATGGCCATTTCCTGCAGAAATCAAGACCTAGCTTTTACCCGCTGTGGTAAAAGGGGGCCCCAGCGCGATTCAAAAACACACGGTGATGCCAGCGCAGGCCCCCTTTTGCTGCAGCTTGATAAAAGGAGCCCTTAGCCTACTGGACTCGCTACACATGCAGAAGGAGGCTTGGCATCGTGCTACCCAGAATAAAATTGCCAACTGCTACAGACGGGCTAACTTGGTGAAAGAATGCTATCATGATGAAAATCCTGCATCCACGGTGGTAAACACAGATGAACTGCCTGTGGATCTCCTAGCTGGAGTGATGGCTCAGGAGTTTCAACCCTGTGTGGCAATTGATGACAATCTGCAAACATCTGGGGATAAAAAACGCCACTGAGATTTGCTCAGAGCTGCAGTTTGTGCCTCAGGATACTGGAGACACAGATGATGAGCCAACGGGGGTGGAATTTGGCAGCGAGCATGAAGCAAGACCTCCTGTGACATCTGCTGCTGTGTTACACATCTTGGACTTTGTAAGAACTTATCTAGAGGATAATGGGTGCCAAAGTTACGGACATTATTATGACCTGCTGGACCTTTCCTACAACACAACTAGACAAAACACTGTACAGAAAACAATTACAGATTTTTTTTCTCCCATTTATCAGACACAAGTTGTGTGTTGCAAGTTGTATTTATGCTTTATTGATCTCATTTAGAAAATTGTCTATGCCTTACAACATTTAGCAGCGATGGAAAATTGTATACTATCCAATAATAGTAATAAATAAGTTGTGCTACACTGGCTCTGTGTGGTTCCTGAAATAATGCTTTGAATATGGTCACTTCAGTTATGTGCACGCTCCGGTTATGTGCAAATGAAACTTCAGTCCAGAGCCCTTGCACTTAAGCAGAGTGCACTGTATTTAAAAATGAGCATGCTATGCCTTACCTTAGGATGTTGCGATGGTTGCCAGTAGCTTATTGCATAAAGTTCAAACTGCTGTTGATGGTTCACCAAGGACTACATTAGGACTCTTCATACTATTTGCATTCCAAATTTTACAGCGGTACATTTCATCTCGATCTTTGCCCTCGGAGAATGCTGGAATGATTGTGATGCCTTCTTTTCATCTTTCCTGGCTTGAACAGATGAGAAGAGGAGTATTTTCAATTGCTGGACCAAATGAATGAAACAAATTGCCTCGGAAACTCAGAGCAGAAAGAAATATATCAACTTTTAAGCATTTATTAATGCATTACGTGTTCTTTTTAAGCTTGTGATTTGACATGTTGATCTTGTTTACCTGGAATTTTTAGTGTGGTCTTGGCAGTTGTTAGTCACTTTTATTTGTTTTATTATGTTTGTGACTTTGTACCCCACCTTGGGTAAAGGCAGATTAGAAACACTAAATCTAAATCTTATGCATATTCATTGTGAAAATCTATACTGAGATAGGACACTATTAATATAGGGGTAGACATTCAGCCGGTGACAGTGAGTATTTTTTTATCCACTGCTAGTGTTATCCCCGGATATTAAATGCCAGGCCATATCCAGGCACCAGCACTGAATATCCGCGTTTTTGGGGTCAGCTATCCCTTATGTGATTAAGGTGCGTTAATGGATTTAGTGCATGCTGATTAGTGCATACTAAATTCTAAGAAGCCACAGGTATACAGTGGGCTTCATAACATTTAGCGTGTGCTAATCATTAGCGTGAGCTAAATCCATTAGCGCACCTTAGTAAAAGAAGCCCTAAGTGTGATAATCAGCATTTAAGTGCCTAAGTGAGCAAGTGCAAGGTGATGCATGTGGGAAAAAAGAACCCGAATTATAGCTACATCATGCAAGGTTCCACATTAGGAGTTACGGACCAAGAAAGGGATCTGGGTGTCGTCGTCGTCGATAATACACTGAAACCTTCTGCTCAGTGTGCTGCTGCGGCTCGGAAAGCGAATAGAATGTTGGGTATTATTAGGAAAGGTATGGAAAACAGGTGTGAGGAAGTTATAATGCCGTTGTATCGCTCCATGGTGCGACCGCACCTTGAGTATTGTGTTCAATTCTGGTCGCCGCATCTCAAGAAAGATATAGTAGAATTGGAAAAGGTGCAGCGAAGGGCGACTAAAATGATAGTGGGGATGGGACGACTTCTCTATGAAGAAAGACTAAGGAGGCTAGGGCTATACAGCTTGGAGAAGAGACGGCTGAGGGGAGACATGATAGAGGTATATAAAATAATGAGTGGAGTGGAACAGGTGGATGTGAAGCATCTGTTCATGCTTTCCAAAAACACTAGGACTAGGGGGCATGCGATGAAATTACAGTGTAGTAAATTTAAAACAAATCGGAGAAAATTTTTCTTCATCCAACGCATAATTAAACTCTGGAATTCGTTGCCGGAGAACGTGGTAAAGGCGGTTAGCTTAGCAGAGTTTTAAAATGGGTTAGATGGTTTCCTAAAGAACAAGTCCATAAACCACTACTAACTGGACTTGGGAAAAATCCACAATTCCAGGAATAACATGTATAGAATGTTTGCACATTTGGGAAGCTTGCCAGGTGCCCTTGGCCTGGATTGGCCGCTGTCGTGGACAGGATGCTGGGGTCAATGGACCCTTGGTCTTTTCCCAGTATGGCATTACTTATGTACTTAAGTAAGAGAAACCAGAGATAGGACTGAGTTCTGTGCAGTCCAATTTGGCCGCCTAACTTAGGGGCCCTTTTACAAAGGCACAGCAAGCCTACCACAGGCTTGCCGTGTGCCAATTTGGCACTATTGCCTGACTACCATAGGAGCCTGGCAGTAGTTCCTGCCCCCCACCTTGCACCAATTCCGGTGCTTAAAAATATTTTTTCTATTTTTAGCGCTGGCGTTAATTGGTCAGTGCTGGGTTAGCGCGGAAGCCCTTACCACCTCCTAAATAGGTCACTAAACAGGATTCAGGACACCTCTACTCTCACTCACACACAATCTCTCTTAAAATGCCCAAGTTCAAATAACACAGGCCATGTTTCGGCAATTATGCCTGCATCAGAGGTCGTTGGTGTAGCTCATCAGAGCAAATGGAGAATGCTATCCAAAAGCTGATGGTCCAACAATTCTCAGAGCACTAAAGGTTTTCAGAGAAGTCGCAAACTCAGTTCAACATGTAATTCCAAATGCGGCAGATATCCGGCTTGTGCAAGCCTCAGTGCACAACACAATTCCAATTCTGAAGGCCCCTGGTGCTTTTTTTGTTGCTAATTCCAGTAATTGGGAAATAAATCCAGTGCCAGGCAGACTTCTACAGTCTGTGCCCTGATCATGGCTGGACAGATCTGGATGGGCTGGAGTGGGGCTTCTGTGGCAGCTGCAGTAGTTGGTGAATAAAGCCAGTGCTGGCCAGGCTTCTACGGTTTGTATGCATATGTAATATTACATTACTACTACTACTACTATTTAACATTTCTAGAGCGCTACAAAGTGTACGCAGCGCTGTACAAACACAGAAGAAAGACAGTCCCTGCTCAAAGAGCTTACAATCTAAATAGACAAAAAGTAAAGCATTTAATATTTAAGCAGTCAAGCACAAGAGAACAGTCACAGAAGGACTGAAGATGTGTAACTCTGGTTGGAGTAGTGGGAGAAGGTGATAGAAGAATAGAAATGGGTGAGGTAAAAGTAATGAGTGGGTTGATATGGAGGTTATATAAGACATGTCACTCTAGGGGTGGTTAGAGGGGTAGGGTGGGCGGGACATCATACCATATATTATGAGGTTATCTTGTTGGGCAGACTGGATGGACCATACAGGTCTTTTATCTGCTGTCATCTACTATGTTACTATCAGGGGCAAAATCGAAAGAGAAGGACGCCCAACTTCCGACACAAATCGGGAGATGGGCGTCCTTCTATCAAGGTCACCCAAATCGGCATAATTGAAAGCCGATTTTGTGCGTCCTCAACTGCTTTCCGTCGCGGGGACGACCAAAGTTCACGGGGGCATGTCGGCAGTGTACCGAAGGCGGGACGGGGGCGTGGTTAAGAGATGGGCGTCCTCGGCCGATAATGGAAAAAAGAAGGGCGTACCTGACGAGCATTTGGCCGACTTTACTTGGTCCAATTTTTTTCACGACCAAGCATCAAAAAGGTGCCCAAACTGACCAGATGACCACTGAAGGGAATCGGGGATCACCTCCCCTTACTCCCCCAGTGGTCACTAACCCCCTCCCACCCTAAAAAAAAATTTTAAAACAGATTTTTCCAGCATCTATGCCAGCCTCAAATGTCATACCAGCTCCATCACAGCAGTATGCAGGTCCCTGGAGCAGTTTTTAGTGGGTACTGCAGTGCACTTCAGGCAGGCGGACCCAGGCCCATCCCCCCCCCACCTGTTACATTTGTGCTTGTAAATGGGAGCCCTCCAAAACCCACTCGAAACCCACTGTACCCACATCTAGGTGCCCCCCTTTACCCTTTAAGGGCTATAGTAGTGTTGTACAGTTGTGGGTAGTGGGTTTGGGGTTTTTTTATTGGGGGGGTGTTCCGCACCCAAGGTAAGGGAGCTATGCACTATGGGAGCAATTTATGAAGTCCACTGCAGTGCCCCCTAGGGCATGTGAGGGGGACCAGTGCACTGGTCCTGGCATGTGAGGGGGACCAGTGCACTACGAATGCTGGCTCCTCCCATGACCAAAGGGCTTGGATTTGGTCATTTTTGAGATGGGCGTCCTCGGTTTCCACTATGGCCGAAAACCGGGGACGACCATCTCTAAGGTCGACCATCTCAACATTTAGGTCGACCATCTCTTAGGATGACCTAAATGTTGAGATTTGGGCATCCCTGACCGTATTATCGAAACGAAAGATGGACGCCCATCTTGTTTCGATAATATGGGATGCCCTGCCCCTTCATGGGGACATCCTCAGAGATGGACGCCCTTAGAGATGGGCATCCCTGTTCGAAAATGCCCCTCTATCTTAATTTAATTTAAAATGGATATTTATTTTCTGCTTAACTGAAAGGCTCTAGGTGGATTACAATGACATTATGCATCACTAGCAATGAAATGGTAAAAAAAAAGTTTGCATCATAATATTTATCTATCATGTAATCATGATAAGGAAGAAATACATGAAAACATTGAATTAAGTGCCAGTACCCGGATACGAGCTGCCACTAAATATCCAGACTTAATTTAGCTTGTGGCAATCAGCGTTTAAAGAAATGCTGGCTGTCACTGGCTAAATATTGGGCCCAGAATAATTTTGCTTCTTTAAAAGGAGTAGGAAATCATGAGAGTGGAAATGAGGAGAGACAGGGAAGAAGAATTAATCTGATTTCCTGGGAATCTACAGGAAGGGTGACTGGAAGTTCAGTCATCTCAGGCTTTGCCTTTTCTCTCACTGTTCTCCTGCATGATCTCAATCGGGTACTGATTGAAATCAGCTGGGAGTGCAGCATAATATAGAGCTTTGGACAGTCCTGATTAATGCTTTTCTAATCTAGTAAAATGTCTGGTCACTCCATGCTCTCCAGATATGCTCTTCAGTCAATGTCAGTACAAGGATATTGGACACTTTAGGCAAAACTTCAGCTATGCACCCTCCCACAAGTCCCAGGAACATTGTCCCGTCTCTCTCCTAATCCCTCTCAGCCTCCTCCCCTCCCTTGAGGTTGCCAGCATCCCCCTACACTCTCCACTAGGGTTACCATATAGCTCCAGAAAAAGGAAGACACATTGATCCAGTCCAGGTTTTGCTTCCATTGAAAGCAATGGAAGTAAAACCAGACTGGCTCAATCTGTCCTCCTTTTTCTGGAGCCATATGGTAACCCTACACTCACCCCCACCATGAGCAGCACTCATCCAGGATCCCTCATCCCTTCTACCATGTGTCCTAACAAATTGCACAACTCTCTCCTCTCACCTAAGCGCCAAAGTGCACAGTTAGCACATGCAATACCAGGTCTGGTCCTGAAAGAGCAACAGAGATAAGCCACCATAAGGAAATCTTCCCTTCACTGTGTTCTCAAGCAATTTCCACTCTCAGTCCAAACAGCAGTCTGCAGCTCCAATGTTCCTGACTCAATGCATGCTCAAGGACCTTTCTGTTTGGCCTTTAGCATCAGGTTCGGGACAGAGGTGCAATATGACTTGGGGAGAAAGGATTTGGAGACAAACTCCCTGTCAGTTCATTGATATCCTGGCTTCATGACTTTCATTCTAAGACACACTGAAGAATGAGGCAAGCAAATGAAAGCAGTAGGTACTGCTAATGCTGTTGTCCCTCAAACTGTGGCATGCTAGGTGACTACCTAGTTAGCCTAATGCTTCCATTGTTCCTGCTTCTAATTTGCATTGACTTGGGCCAATGTCATGTGAGGTAATGTGATCAATCAGATGCATTAGAAACTAGACAGAGAGGTAATTGCTGATGTTTGGGTTTTTGAAGGCTTCTGGACCAGACGAGAGAATAATACAAGGATAGAGAGTCTGTCACCTCTAGGAATGGAGAGCTCAAAGAATGGGCATAGGGATACAGAGCCAGTCACCTCTAGGACTGGAGAGCTTAGGGAATGGGCATATGGATAGAGTCTGTCACCTCTAGGATTGGAAAGCTCAGGAGATGAGCACAGGGATACAGAGCCTGTCACTTCTAGCACTGAAGAGCTTGAGGAATAGACACAGGGATACAGAGTCTGTCACCTCTAGGACTGGAGAGCTCAGAGGTAGAGCACAGGGATACATAACCTGTCACCTCTAGGACTGGAGAGCTCAAAGAATAGGCACAGGGATACAGAGCCTGTCACCTCTAGGAATGGAGAACTCAGAGAATGGACACAGGGATACTGAGCTTGTTAACTCTAGAACTGGAGGACTTAGGGGATTGACACAGGGATAAAGAATCTGTTACCCTAAGACTAGAGAGCTCAGGGAATGGGGACAGGGATACACAATCTGTCACTTCTAGGACTTGAGGGCTCAGGCCAGGGGCACAGGGATGCAGAGCTCATCATCCTCCTGTCATCTTTAGATAACAAGTTTAAATACTATTCAAGTTAATGGCACTTTCAGAAAGACATTCAGTAGCTGTTGTGAACCAGACTGGTAGTTTCAATCTTGAACCCAGTGTCCCAGCACTGACTGGTGGTTTCATACTCATTTAGGTTCTGACTGGTCACATCCATATCGAGTTCTTACAGAACAGTGGAAAAATCATTCCTTGCCTTCATCTTGTACAAATAATGTGCAGAAAAGTGGCTAGGACAGAAGATGTTACTATGCATGAATGCTTCCCTCCCATAACCCCCTCCCCCTCCACCCCATGCCAGAATTCCTACATCGATACAGTGCTTATGTGCAACTACCACAACAAAATCTTAAATGTCAAAGAAAACCTCCGCATTCTAATTGTCTGATTAGAGTTTTGCCGCCTCCTAACTAGTCCAACACACTAGAACATTAACACAGGGAAGTGCTGAAGAAATGCCACTGCTGTGCGCACAGCATCTGACCACAACAGCTCTCCAGCACAACAACAAATTCAGCCATCTGAATTAAAGATTTTTCATTGTAATTCTGGAGTCTCACAGCTGCTGCAATGTACCATAAAGACAAAGAAGAGGATGGAACATATGCATTACCACTAGGGGGCACTATGGGCCCATGTGCTAGTTTGAAATGACAGAAGGCACTGCATTAGAAATGAAAACCTTTAGCTGAGTTGTGACTATCTCAGTACTTGAATAGCAGGAGGTACTACATGGTAGGAATGGGGTGACTAATGAGGTACTGCATATTATGGATGAGACGCCTTGGTAGAAATCAGTGTAAGTATGTCTGTACTGGAAGAGTAGTGAGTGCTGCAGGGCAGGAGTGAGATGCACTAGAAGAGCTATATCTGGGTTGTAGCTTGAAGCAAAAAAAATAAAACTCTATTACAAATATCCTTAGGGTGGGGGTACACAGTTTCAGGAAACCAACAGAGAGTAGTGGCAATCACTATATAATTATTTGTGTTTTGCTAAGGGGAGGACTGAATGGTATTTTATTTATTTATTTATTTATTTATTTATTTATTTATTTATTTATTTATTTATTGCATTTGTATCCCACTTTATCCCACCTTTTTGCAGGCTCAATGTGGCTTACAATACATCCCAGGGTACTGAAATTACTCGAATATGAAATTGCAGATCTGTAACCTGTCGTCAAAATTGTCCATAGTACCTGAAGACTGGAGGGTGGCCAATGTAATGCCTACTGGATCCAAGGGTGATCTGGGAAAAATACAGACCGGTAAGCCTGACGTCAGTGTTGGGCAATAAAATCACTGAATACATAGACAACATGGTTTAATGGGACAGAGTCAACACGGATTCAGCCAAGGGCAGCCTTCCCCCTCACCAATTTGCTTCATTTCTTGAATGTGTGAATAAATATGTGAATAAAGGTGAGCTGGTTGATGTGGTGTATCTAGATTTTCAGAAACCATTTGACAAAGCCTAATCTAATCTATTGCTTTTATACTGCGCAATTCCCAGCATAAGGTTCAAGGCGGTTTACAGTGAAGAACTAGATTATCAGGGAATGCAGGAAAGGGAGGGGGAAGGAGGGGGAAAGAGGGAAGAGAAGAGCAGAGGGTGGTGTTGCCAAAGAGTAGCTACATGAGGTACCTAGGTAGCTAAGAATTGTCAAACAGTAGGGTATTCATGAGAAACTCCTGAGAAAATTAAAAACCCATGGGATAGGAGACAATGTTCTGTTGTGGATTAGGAATTGGTTGATGGATAGAAAACATAAGTAGCCAATTCTCTCAGTGGTAGAGGGTGAATAGTGAATTGTCCCATGGATCTGTACTGGGATCGGTGCTATTTAACATATTTATAAATGATCTGGAAATGGGAACGATGAGTGAGGTGATTAAGTTTGCAGACAACATAAAACTATTCAAAGTTGTTAAAATGCACATGGATTGTGAAAATTTGCAGGAAGACATTAAGAAGTTGGAACACTGGGCATCCAATGACAGATCAGATTTAATGTGGACAAGTGCAAAGTGATGCATATTGGGAAGAATAATCCAAATCAGTTATTTGATCTAGGTTCCACCCTAGGAGTCAGCACCCAAGAAAAAGATCTAGACGTCATCGTGGACAATACACTAAAATCTTCTGCCCAGTGTGTGGCAGCAGCTAAAAAAGCAAACAGAATGCTAGAAATTATTAGGAAAGGGATAGAAATTAAGACAAAGAATATTATAATGCTTCTGTATCACTCCATAGCGCGACCATATCTTAAGTACTGTGTTCTAGTTGCCATATGTTTAAAAAGATATAGCAGAATTTTAAAAAAAGTTAAAAACAAAGGGTGACGAAAACGATTAAGGGGATGGAACCCTTCTCATATGAAGAAAGGCTTAAGTGGTTAGGACAACTGAGGGGGGATAAGACAGAGGTCTACAAAATACTGAGTAGAACAGGTAAACATAAATCAATTTTTTACTCTTTCAGAAAGTACAAAGACTAGGGGGCATATTTTTTCACTCATTGCAAGAGGATGTGGTATCAGCGGTTAGTGTATCTGGGTTTTAAAAGTCTTGGACAAGTTCTTGGAGGAAAAGTCCATGGTACGCTATTAAGATAGACATGGGGAAAGTCACTGCTCGTCCTTGGGATCAATAGCATGAATCTTGCCACTGTTTGGGATTCTGTCAGATACTTGTGACCGGAATTGGCCACTGTTGGAAGCAGGATACTTGGGCTAGAAGGACCATTGGTCTGACCCAAAATTGCTATTCTTATTTTGAGGATATACAGCACATATCCTGACTCTCCCTGTCCTGTGTCAAGCTTTCATAATCCACCCATCCTACTACCAGTCTTAACAATGATGCATCTTGGGAAAAGAGAAGGAAAGGGAAATGATATACTGGCTTTCTGTATTTTTTTTTTTTTTTTGCAACTGCATTAAAAGCAGTTTGTATATTACATGCTGCTACTTATTTGTACCTGGAGTAATGGAGGGTTAAATGACTTGCCCAGAGTCTCAAGTAGCTGTAGTAGGAATCACACCCAGTTCCCCAGGATCAAGGTCCACTGCACTAACCACTAGGCTACTCCTCCACTCCAGGCTATTCTGCCACGCCAAAGACTAGGGACCAAGTCTTTATCAATGTAACAATCTTCTGATAGTAATAACAGGTCATTATCTTACTTAATCATTTTGTTTGAGCACTAGGGCTGCAATGTACATACACCGCATAATTAATTTTGATATCATGGTATTGCAAGCACTAAAAAGGAGATTTGATGATAATAGATAGAGTATGCCCTTTTCCATGATGGAGATGGTACATGAATTCTCTGGGAGCTGCACCACGTTGCTTGAAAAATTATTTTGCTGTAATTCAGTTTTATGGTATACATTCTGCAGTTTCCTGCTGGCTAGCTGTATAGCATATACACAATTTGGATTGCAATAAAGAAGACAGCCAAAGCAAAGGTCTAGGGAGCATTAATGATATAGCTCTGTGTGTTTTCAATCCCCTACAAGACTGTCATGATTCTTCTAATGCATTTAGGGGTCCTTTTACAAAGATGTGGTAAAAACTGGTCTTACGATGCCCTTACACGGATCTTTCCCACACGCATAAAACGGCTGATGTTCTATTTTTTGTATTAATGGCCATGCACTATTGTTGCCAATAGCATGCAGCCACTTTTTAAAATAACCATGCGAGAACTTACCACCACTCATTTTGTAGGCAATAAACCCCCAATATTCAGCCAGCGGTGGTCAGTGTTTTTTAAAATCCTGATATTTAGTACCGGGCCATATCCAGGCATCAGCACTGATATCAGGGCAAATTTTGGGCGGCCTGGGTACCCAGAGCTTATGCAGGTCTGGACGATATTCAGCTAGGGCTGCATAAGAATTATGCAGCCTCAGCTGAATATTGGGCCAGGACCCACATAACCTTTAAAAAAAATTTTTGTTAAAAAAGCCCCCTAGCCCCGTCTCGCCCCCCCCCCCCCCCCCCCCCATCAATGTCCCCTCTTTCCCTCTCCCCTCCCCTAGCCTGCATCAAGCCCCCGCAGACCTCTGCCCCCCCAAGCCGTGCAGGTGGGCCCTTCTCTGGGATTACCTGTATCCCTGGTGGTCCAGCGGGGTTGTTGGAGTCAAGAGCACAGCCCCCTCACTACTGCCCTTTGTGATGCCTCTCTAAAACAGCTGCAGCAAGCTCTCACGGCAGCTTGCAGTACTGTGAGCTGCCATGAGAAGTCGCTGCAGCCATTTTGGAGAGGTGCCTCAAAGGGCAGTAGTGAGGGGGCTGTGCTCTTGACTCCAACAACCCCCCTTCCACAACAGCAAACAAGAGAGAGTGCTCTGCTGGCTACAGGTCCTCCTTCCTCCCATGTCCCACTTCTTGTGAAATAACTTCCTGTTTCCGCATAGGCAGATTGTGGCAGGAAGAAGGACCCATGGCAGGCAGAGCAGTCTCTTTTGATTGCTGGCACTAGGCCCTCCTTGGAGGCCGGGCCCAGGTAATCTTGCATCCCCTGCCCCCCTTCTCAGCGGCCCTGGATGCGGGCTTGGGGGAGGGGGAAGGGGACGTTGTCAGGGGGCAGGAGGGGGCTCAAGGTAGGGTTACCATACATCTGGTTTTATCTGGACATGTCCTCTTTTTGAGAGCACCACAAAATGCCTGGCGGGCAGGCTGGCTTGCGGGTGAGCGAGCGGGCCTCAGGGTGTCCTCCCCTCTCCTCCTGTACCATATCGTCATACCCTGGTGATCTAGTGGCCTCTTTGGGGCAGGACACAGCCCCCTCTTTCCTGCCTGGCTCTGCTGCAAACCTCTTGCTCCCGGTACCACTTCAAAATGGCTGCTGAGAGTTCAAGCAGCAGCCTTGCAAGACTTCTGCCAGCTTAAATCACTTTCAATATTGGCCTCTAAGGGCTCATAATATATCCCTGCACTAACCAGTTAGAACATTGTAATGTAGCTGTGATAACTGGTTAATGCAGGAACACCCACATTCTGACCCTGACATGACCCCTCAAAAAAAAAACTACCTATATATTTTAGTGCACAGTTAGCACATGCACATTTCAGAGTTACCGTAGGACACCTGAGCGTGTCCTGGGGTATTCCATTGTAAGCTGCATAAGGCACATATTAGCACCTAACACAGCTCAGCAAAAGGGCCCTTTAGTTTATTAGAAATGTTGATTTGGTTCAGATAGGAATCTAGTTTGTGCAGACCAGAATACCTTTTTTTTGGCTCACATAAAGATGATCACAAGATGCATGAACTTTCAAGACTTGCAGGGCTCATTATGCCTTCGAAATGAAAGGTACTACTTCTAATAATAATCATTTCTATAGCACAACTAGATGTATGCAGTGCTGTACATGTTACATACATGTACTTTTGCTGTCCCTAGAGGGCTTACAATCTAAGTTTTTGTGCCTAGGGCAATGGAGGGTTGGGTGGCTTGCCGAAGGTCACAAGGAGCTGCAGTGGGAATTGAGCCCAGGTTGCCAGAATCAAAGCCCAGTACACTAGCCATTAGGCCACTTCTCCCTCTCCCAAATTGTAAAGAACCCCATTTTCTCCAGGAGAAAACACTGCACTGAAATTCTGTACCACACAACCGATGGCTTAGTCGCACTTTCCTGGAGGAAGGAAGGGATTCATCTCACACTTTTTTCAGTAGAAGCTCAAGATGAGCTGCCACTCAGGTATAGTATTTTCCTATCCCTGGAGGACTCACAATCTAAGGGATCCTTTTACAGCAAAAAGGGTCCTGCAGTAGTGATGGGGGCCGTTTTTACCACTCACCAGGGCCCTTTTTACCACAACAAATAAAAAGCCCCTAAAAAAGTCATGGCCATGCGGTAAGATCATTCTTACTGCGTGGCCATGTGGGGGGGGGGGGGGGGGAGAACACACTGCCAAACATTGAGGTGGCGGTAAGGGCTTCCATGGTAACCCGGTCGTAACGCCGGAAGTGGCGTGTGTTCAAGGTAGAACTACTGCCAGCGGCCGCGTTGGGCCGTCAGTAGTTTTATTTATTTATTTATTTATTGCATTTGTATCCCACCTTTTTCCCACCTTTTTCCCACCTATTTGCAGGCTCAAAGTGGCTTACATATTTTTGTTAACACAATTATTCTTGGATGTCAGGTACAATTATTGTTGTACAGAGATTAGTTAAGGGAAGTAGAGAGTAGAAGGGAGGTATTTATTAGGTATAGTGAATGGTAGGTTTTCAGCAGTGGATTAGTAAGGTTCTAGGTTTTCATTGTATGCTTTGTTGAAGAGATATGTCTTGAGGGATTTAAGAAAGATAGTTGTTTCGTTTCCGGGTTGTTACGCAGCAACCCTTTCATAAAAGGGCCTCTAAGTTTGTACCCAAGGTAATGGAGGACTCAGGATCAGATGCACAAAACTTACGGGGCCAGCAATATGCATTTTTTACCAGTTCCAGTCAGTGGGACAGCACTTACAAAACCAGAACATTGCATCAATGATCTTATGGTAAGAACATTAAAAGGTACTAAAAGGAAATTTTAAGACAAACCAGGAATGTAAGACCTTTGAAGTCAAAATGATGAAATATTTTGACACCCACCAGACAGGATTTAACAAAGATCTGGGCTTTCTATCCCACTATAAACCATAAAATTCTACTGCCTTGTCACTCTCTTATTTGCCATACGTCTCTCTCTGTCTCTCATCCACCAGGCTCTCCCTGTTTCTCACTAAACCTACACCTCCCTTTTCCTGTGAGACTGTCATTGGAATGTCTCTGTGTTTCATTTTATATTCTGATATATTTCAACATTTGCTCATTTCCGATTTAAAGAAGAAGGGTTACCTTCAAAAGCTAATCAGAAGATGTATTAAGTTAATTCAATAAAAAAGTATAATCATATTTTATTTTCTTTGTTTTGATTTATTTCTATTTATTATGTTTATGTTTGAATGGAAAGGGTGTGGAGGGCAAGGATGGAAGGGTGAGTAAAACAGGGACGTAGACAGAATTTGATTTTTGGGGGGAGCCCAGGGGTAAAGTGAAGGAGCAAAGCATTTCATCTCAATTCTTTCTCTCCTCCCCCCCCCCCCCAATCATACGCTTGCTGACAGGAATCTGAAGCACTGCCCAAGAGATTCTCTTCCAGAGCCTCCACCCATGCTGTCTGAAGAGCAGGAAGTTGGTGGGGTGTTCCTGCTGCAGATGCCAGCACATGCTCAGTTCAATGCATAAACTGAGCATGCATGTGTGGAAGTTCCTGCAGCTGTGGCTGGAGCATTCCACCGACTTCCTTCCGCTGCTGCACAGGTAGCACCAGCTGAGGCTTCAACTGCCAACCTGTGGCTGGTGAGACTTGAGTATCTCCACCAGCCAGGCATCCAGTGCTGCAGTTTTGGAGGGGGCGAGCCCAAAGTGGCAGGTCCAGTCCCACAAGCCCCCACCCCAGGTGGCTATGCCAGTGGCGTAGCCAAGGGTGGGCCTGGGTAGGCCCAGGCCCACCCAGTAGCAGCACCCTATGATCCCCAAGCCCCACCAGCCAATAACTCCCAACAACTGTCCCTCCTGCATACCTTGTAAATAGCAGATCTTCGCCTGCATTAAGCAGTGACTGATACATACTGCTCGCACCAGCCCCACTGCCTTCCCTCTGATGTATTCCCGCCTATGTGGAAACAAGAAGTTGCATCAATGGGAAGGCTCTGGGGCCAACATGAGCAGTGTGTATTAGTTGCTGCTCGTTGCTGGTGAAAATCTGCTATTTAAAAGGTATGCAGGAGAGGGGGGGATGTTTGAGAGACCATAAGGCATGCAGGCGAGAGAGGGAGAGACCAAATCACCTGTGGGACAAATGGAGTTCTGCTCACCCATCTTGGACCCAGGCCCACCGAAAATTGGGTGTATGGCTACGCCCCTGGGCTATGCCTCTGGAATGCAAGGGGGAGAGACAGGGATGGAAGGATGGAAAGGTGGTGCAAAGAGTGAGACAGTACAAGAGGGAAGGAGAGAGAGGGACAGAAGGGTGGTGCAAACAGTGAGAGAGTGCCAGGGAAGGAAGAGAGAGGGATGGCATGCTGCACACAATGAGGGAGAGCGTGCAAAGGAGGGGAGGGAGAAAAGGAAGGTTGAGTGCAAGGAGCATGATGATGCAAGGAAGGCGGGATGGAAGGGCAAGTGTGAAAAGGAACAGATGGAAGGATAAGTGCAAGGAAAGACTGAGTGCTAGGGAAGGGAGGGGGAATGGTACAGGAACCAGCAATAGGAGGAAAAATTCTAGACCTAGTCCTTAGTGGAGTGCATGATCCAGGAGCGTAGGCACGGGTGGGCCTGGGTGGGCCTAGGCCCACCCACTTAAGCCCAAGGCCCACCCAGGAATGGTGCACCCCAAGTCGCAGTAAGAGGCCCCACGTGGCATTCCTCCTTCCCTCCCTCGCCCGACCGTCAGCCCTCCTCCGCTCCTCCTCCGTTCCCCCCCTCAGTTCCATCCGCCCCCCCACGCAAATGTTTTAAACCTGTCCTTTTTGTTTCAGTAGCAGCGAGCGACGTGAAGACACTGCTTCAAGTTCTCCCTTTTCTATTCACGCAGTGTCCGTCCCGCCTTAACGATGACATATTTCCTGTTTCTGCGAAGGCGGGACGAACACTGTGTGAACAGGAAAGGGAGAACTTGAAGCTGGCGAGCGTTGCAGTGCCTTCACGTCACTCGCTGCTACTGAAAGAAAAAGGCCAGGTTCGTGTGCGCGGGAGGCGGGGGGATGGAGAGGACTCGGAGGGCTTTTGGGGAACTGAGGGAGGGCAGGGAGACTAGCTGGGCATGGTTGGGAGGGGAGGGGGAACGGAGAGGACTCGGAGGGCTTTTGGGGATCTGAGGGAGGGCAGGGAGACTCGCTGGCCATGGGTGGGAGGGGAGGGGGAACGGAGAGGACTCGGAGGGCTTTTGGGGAACTGAGGGAGGGCAGGGAGACTCGCTGGCCATTGGTGGGAGGGGAGGGGGGAACGGAGAGGACGCAGAGGTTCTTTGGGGAGCTGATGGAGGGCAGGGAGACTCGCTGGCCATGGGTGGGAGGGGGGGGACCGGAAAGGACTCGGAGGGCTTTTGGGGAGCTGAGGGATGGCAGGGAGACTCGCTGGACATGGAGAGGAGGGCGAGGGGGAGAGAACATTGCTGGAGGGAAGGGGACAGAGGAAATTGCTGGACATCAGGACATGGATGGATGGATGGAGGGGAGAGAGGAAATTGCTGGACATGGATGAGGAGAGGGGAGGGGAGGGCAGGGGGAGAAAACATAAGGACACAGGAGGATGGTGGACATGGTGAGTGAAAAAAATATCAAATAGATAGAAGACACTGCATAAAACAGAAGACACTGGGACCAACGCGAATAGAAAAACTAAATGATCAGACAACAAATGTAGAAAACATTTTTTAATTCAGAATTTATTAATTGGAATATGTCAGCTTTTGGAAATGTGTATCTATGATATTTTGCGTGTAAGTTTCAGTTTTTCTAGAATTGCTGCATGCTGAGAGTCTGACTACTTGAGGTAACTTTCCAGTTCAGAAATTTGCCTTCATATCTGTTGTGTCATGTGTTTTTCATGTGTGATCAAGGTGCAGTATTCTGCTAGCGTGTAGTATTTGCAGCCTTTTTGATTTTGTTTTTTTTGTTTCACTAGGTTGTGTACTGGTGTTTTAGAGCCCGGTGTAATTATAGTGCTGCCTTTCCACGCATAAGGTTGTAGCTCGTCCTGTCCTTGGAATTAGTGCTGTTATGGTTTGGTAAGGTTATAAGTGTGTTTTTGCACAAGTTTGTGTATAGTGTTTTGCAGTGGAGAATTTGTGTATTGGCCTTACTGAGGTGGCACCAAAACATCAGAAAGGGTGTAGAGCCTAAATCATGACACACTACCTCTTGAAGGATCTATATATGGTCGTTAATAAAAGGAGCTCATTGTGACTGGGTTAATGTAACATCTGTACACGCAAGGGACATAAGATTTCTTGATGAAATCAAGGACAGCTTCATGGAACAGCTAGTTCAGGAGCCGACAAGAGAAGGAAAAATACTAGACTTAGTCCTTAGTGGTGCTCATGATCTAGTGCAGGGGGTAACGATACGAGGGCCGCTTGATAACAGTGATCATAATATGATCGGTTTTGATATTGGCATTGAAGGAAGTGAAACTAGGAAATCAAGTACGCTAGCGTTTAACTATAGAAAAGGTGATTACGACAAAATGAGAAAAATGGTGAAAAAAAGACTGAAAGGAGCAGCTCGCAGAGTAAAAAACTTGCATCAGGCGTGGATGCTGTTTAAAAACACCATCCTGGAGGTTCAGGACAAATATATTCCACGTATTAGAAAAAAGGGAAAAAAGACTAAACGTCAGCCGGCGTGGCTAAACAGTAAGATAAAGGAAATCATTAGAGCCAAAAAACAATCCTTCAGAAAGTGGAGAAGAGAACCAACTGAAAGTAACAGGATAGATCATAAGGAATGCCAAGCCAAATGCAAAGCGGAGATAAGGAGGGCAAAAAAGGACTTTGAGAAGAAATTAGCGTTGGAAGCAAAAATACATAGTAAAAATTTTTTTAGATACATTAAAAGCAGGAAACCGGCCAAAGAGTCGGTTAGGCCGCTGGACGAAAATGGTGTTAAAGGGGCGATCAAGGAGGACAAAGCCGTAGCGGAGAAATTAAATGAATTCTTTGCTTCGGTCTTCACCGAGGAGGATTTGGGGGGGACACCGGTGCCGGAAAGAATATTTGAAGCGGGGGAGTCGGAGAAACTAAACAAATTCTCTGTAACCTTGGAGGATGTAATGGGTCAGTTCAGCAAGCTGAAGAGTAGTAAATCACCGGGACCTGATGGTATTCATCCCAGAGTATTAATAGAACTAAAAAATGAACTTGCGGAGCTACTGTTAGAAATATGCAATCTGTCCCTAAAATCGAGTGTAGTACCGGAAGACTGGAGGGTAGCCAATGTTACTCCGATTTTAAGAAGGGTTCCAGAGGAGATCCGGGAAATTATAGACCGGTGAGTCTGACGTCGGTGCCGGGCAAGATGGTGGAGGCTATTATTAAGAATAAAATTGCAGAGCATATACAAAAACATGGACTGATGAGACAAAGTCAGCACGGATTTAGTGAAGGGAAGTCTTGCCTCACCAATCTAATGCATTTTTTTGAGGGGGTAAGCAAACATGTGGACAATGGGGAGCCGGTTGATATTGTATATCTGGATTTTCAGAAGGCGTTTGACAAAGTGCCGCACGAAAGACTCCTGAAGAAATTGCAGAGTCATGGAATCGGAGGTAGGGTATTATTATGGATTAAGAACTGGTTGAAAGATAGGAAGCAGAGAGTAGGATTGCGTGGCCAGTATTCTCAGTGGAGGAGGGTAGTTAGTGGGGTCCCGCAGGGGTCTGTGCTGGGTCCGTTGCTTTTTAATGTATTTATAAATGACCTAGAGATGGGAATAACTAGTGAGGTAATTAAATTCGCTGATGACACAAAATTATTCAGGGTCGTCAAGTCGCAGGAGGAATGTGAACGATTACAGGAGGACCTTGCGAGACTGGGAGAATGGGCGTGCAAGTGGCAGATGAAGTTCAATGTTGACAAGTGCAAAGTGATGCATGTGGGTAAGAGGAACCCGAATTATAGCTACGTCTTGCAAGGTTCCGCGTTAGGAGTTACGGATCAAGAAAGGGATCTGGGTGTCGTCGTCGATGATACGCTGAAACCTTCTGCTCAGTGTGCTGCTGCGGCTAGGAAAGCGAATAGAATGTTGGGTGTTATTAGGAAGGGTATGGAGTCCAGGTGTGCGGATGTTATAATGCCGTTGTATCGCTCCATGGTGCGACCGCACCTGGAGTATTGTGTTCAGTACTGGTCTCCGTATCTCAAAAAAGATATAGTAGAATTGGAAAAGGTACAGCGAAGGGCGACGAAAATGATAGTGGGGATGGGACGACTTTCCTATGAAGAGAGGCTGAGAAGGCTAGGGCTTTTCAGCTTGGAGAAGAGACGGCTGAGGGGAGATATGATAGAAGTGTATAAAATAATGAGTGGAATGGATCGGGTGGATGTGAAGCGACTGTTCACGCTATCCAAAATACTAGGACTAGAGGGCATGAGTTGAAGCTACAGTGTGGTAAATTTAAAACGAATCGGAGAAAATTTTTCTTCACCCAACGTGTAATTAGACTCTGGAATTCGTTGCCGGAGAACGTGGTACGGGCGGTTAGCTTGACGGAGTTTAAAAAGGGGTTAGATAGATTCCTAAAGGACAAGTCCATAGACCGCTATTAAATGGACTTGGAAAAATTCCGCATTTTTAGGTATAACTTGTCTGGAATGTTTTTACGTTTGGGGAGCGTGCCAGGTGCCCTTGACCTGGATTGGCCACTGTCGGTGACAGGATGCTGGGCTAGATGGACCTTTGGTCTTTCCCAGTATGGCACTACTTATGTACTTATGTACTTATGAACACTATCCACCCTAAAAAGGTGTTTTGTGGCTCTACATGAGAATTGTGATATGATCCCTTGTTTCATATTGTTGACGGTCTGCATTTTCTGTATCAGTATATTGGTGTATTAGGGTCTGCCCAGTGTAATATTTATGGTACAGTAAGGTTCTGAGTGTGTTTTTGCACAAATTTGTGCATAGTGTTTTGCAGTTGAGCGATTGTCGCTTTGATTGATGCTTTGAGCAACCACTTTATTCTTTGACATATGATACATATCTAATATCTAAATTTAATTAAAGGTATTAATTGTCAATGGGGTGGAGCTAGGGAGAGGTGCCAGACCGTAGACTGGAGGCAGGGAAGGGAGAAAAGTGCTGGACCGATTGGTATTAATTGCCTTTGGAGAAAGTCTTCAGCTAACAAAGCTTGAGGATCCTCATTAGCTAAAGTATTTATATTTTGAGGTGGAGGTATGGCGGAGCAGTGATAATTTTGTGCCCACCCACTTTAGGCTCAGGCCCACCCAAAATTGGCTGTCTGGCTACGCCACTGGCATGATCTGGTGCAGGTGGTAATGGTGCTGGGGCCACTTGATAATAGTGATCATAATATGATCAGATTTGATATCAGCTTTGGAGTAAGTACACACAGGAAATCCAATACAATAGCATTTAACTTTCAAAAAGCAGACTATGATAAAATAAGAAGAACGGTGAAAAAAAGAGGATCAGCTGCAAAGGTCAAACATTTACATCAGGCGTGGATGCTGTTCAAAATACCATCCTGAAAGACCAGGCCAAATATATTCCATGTATTACAAAAGGAGGAGGGAAGACCAAACGACAGCCAGCATGGTTAAAAAGTGAGGTGAAGGAAGCTATTAGAGCTAAAAGAAAATCCTTCAGAAAATGGAAGAAGGAACTGACTCCCGCAAAAACACACAAGGAAACAACAAGTCAAGCGGAAGATATTCAGAAGGACCAGACTGAAGTCACAGATGTTAACAGTCAAAAACGATGATTTATTAAGACCCTACACGGTCCGTGTTTCGGCCAAGAGGCCTTCTTCAGGGAGAAGAGATGAGAACCTGGAGACCCTGAGGCCTGGAGAAGGAGAGGGTCCTGAACTGATTGGCAGTCTGAAGACATCAGGGGGAAAGTGCAGACCCATGAAGAAGGCCTCTTGGCCGAAACACGGACTGTGTAGGGTCTTAATAAATCATCGTTTTTGACTGTTAACATCTGTGACTTCAGTCTGGTCCTTCTGAATATCTTCTGCTTGACTTGTTGTTTCCTGAAAATAATAAGAAACAGCATAAGGAATGGCAAGTCAAATGCAAAGAGCTGATAAGGAAGGCAAAGAAGGACTTTGAAAAAAAAGATTGCATTGGAGGCAAAAATACATAGTAAAAAACTTTTTTAGGTATATTAAAAGCAAGACGCCGGCAAAAGAATCAGTTGGACTACTAGATGACCGAGGGGTAAAAGGGGAACTCACGGAAGACAAAGCCATAGAGGAGAGATTAAATTAATTCTTTGCTTCTGTCTTCACCGAGGAAAATTTGGGAGAGATGATACTCAAAGCTGACGAGTCAGAGAAACTGAATTAAATCTCTATAAATCTGGAAGATGTAATGGCGCAATTTCACAAATTGAAGAGTAGCAAATCACCTGGGCCAGATAGTATTCATTCCAGAGTACTGATAGAATTGAAAAATGAACTTGAAGATCTATTTTTAGTAATATGTAATTTATCTTTAAAATCAAGCATGTTACCAGAAGATTGGAGGGTGGTCAATGTAACACCGATGTTTTAAAAAGGTTCCAGAGGTGATCCAAGAAATTATAGACCGGTGAGCCTGATGTCAGTGCCGGGCAAAATGGTAGAGACTATTATAAAGAACAAAATTTCATAGCATATTCAAAAGCATGGATTAATGAGACAAAACCAACATGGATTTAGTGAAGGGAAATCTTGCCTCACCAATCTATTACATTTCCTTGAAGGGGTGAACAAACATGTGGATAAAGGTGAGACGGTCGACATTGTGTATCTGGATTTTCAAAAAGCGTTGGACAAAGTACCTCATGAAAGACTCCAGAGGAAATTGGAGAGTCATGGGATAGGAGGTAATGTTCTATTGTGGATTAAAAACTGATTAAAAGATAGAAAACAGAGAATAGGGTTAAATGGTCAGAATTCTCAATGGAAAGGGGTAGATAGTGGTGTTCCCCAGGGGTCTGTGCTGGGACCACTGTTTTTTAACATATTTATAAATGATCTAGAGATGGGAGTAACTAGTGAGGTTATTAAATTTGCTGAAGATACAAAGTTATTCAAAACTGTTAAATTGCAAGAGGATTGTGAAAATGCAAAGTGATGCATGTGGGAAAGATGAACCCGAACTATAGCTACGTGATGCAAGGTTCCACATTAGGAGTCACCGACCAGGAAAGGGATCTAGGTGTCATCGTTGATGATATGTTGAAACCCTCTGCTCAGTGTCGCGACGGATAAGATAGCAAATAGAATGTTAGTTATTATTAGGTAAGGAATGTAAAACATAAATGAGGATGTTATAATGCCTTTGTATTGCACCATGGTGCAACTGTACCTCGAATATTGTGTGCACTTCTGGTCACCGCATCTCAAAAAAGATATAGTGGAATTAGAAAAGGTACAGAGAAGGGCGACAAAAATGATAAAGGGGATGGGATGATTGGAGAAAAGACGGCTGAGGGGAGATATGATAAAGGTCTATAAAATAATGAGTGGAGTGGAATGGACAGACTTGAATCACTTGTTTACTCTTTCCAAAAATAGTAGGACTAGAGGGCATGCAATGAAGCTACAAATTATTACATTTAAAATGAATCGGAGAAAACATTTCTTTACTCAAAGTGTAATTAAACTCTGGAATTTGTTTCTAGAGAATGTAGTAAAAGCAGTTAGCTTAGTGGGGTTTAAAAAAGGTTTGGATAGCTTCCTTAAAAAGTCCATAAGCCATTATTAAAATGGACTTGGGGAAAATCCACTGCTTATTTCTAGGATAAGCAGCATAAAATGAATTGTACTATTTTTGGATCTTTCCAGGTACTTGTAACCTGGATTGGCCTCTGTTGGAAACAGTATGTTGGGCTTGATGGACCTTTGATCTGTCCCAGTATGGCAATACTTATGTTCCTATGTTCTTATGATGGGAGGATAGACAGTGTAAGGGGATGAGAGTCAGCAACCAACAGTCTGCACACACATCTCATACAGTCTGCCCCTAACCACCTATCCACACAGCCACTACCAGACTATCAAAACATACTTTACTAAGCCTCTTTCCACTGAAGTACTCCAAAAATCACCTGCCTTTTTGTGAACTGAGAAAGGGGAAACCCACTATTGTTTGCACTGTGTGCACTATTCAGCTTGTTTTACGTCACAAGCTAGAGGACCTAGCTAAGGTCAGTTATTTGTTCTATAAACAGCAGAGTAATGAGAACCCACTCTTTATTCTGTTTAAGAGTTGCCATGTTCTTGCTGGACTGCCAGCAAAAGCTTTCAGACACAGGCAGACAAACATGCCTGCCTTCTTCCCCTCTGTAACACCATCTCTTCGTTCCAGAGTGAGTAATAGCTGTATCTGTATCGCATGTTGTAGCCGATCAATCTGTCCGTGCACTATGCAAGCATTTTGGTAATTTTCTTCCTTATTATTACAACACTTTGATCCAGCTGTTCTACTGTTGTCCAACAGGCAATACAGATACCGCTATCAGCAGGAAAGCAGAAATCCCTCTAAGGCTTAAGCATTCTCTCATTAAAAGATTGTTCCATGAGAACAGAACGGGAAAAGATCTTTATGAATAAGACCCCTATGCTACACACTGAAGGCTGTGTCTTTTTTAGAGGGGGCTCCATCTTTGACCAGTGCTTCCTCTGTCAATTTCAGTTCCTGACACTGAATGATCTTTGCTTCTCTGGTTTCAAGTTCTTGTCCGATCCCCGTAAGCTTCAGTGACCCAACTATTCCTAGAATTGCAGAACAAGGGGCTGCCTGTTTCCATGCACTGATGGGTTTTCCAATTTCCAACTCTTGATGATCTTACGTAGGGTTACCATATGGCTCCAGAAAAAGGAGGACTGATTGAGCCAGCCGGGTTTTACTTCCATTGCTTTCAAAGCAATGGAAGTAAAACCCGGCTGGCTCAATCCGTCCTCCTTTTTCTGGAGCCATATGGTAACCCTAATCTTACAGAGAAGCTCTCAGAAATCTTGGAGACAGATGGAGAAACAAATTGATCTTTATGACCTGGAGATGAGTTTGGGAGAGTCACCTTAAACTTCTTCAAGTCTGGCACTATCAGCAATTGGGTTGTTTTTATTGATTTGAATAAAGACCTTGTTTAGGAAGACACCAACTGTGAGAGGACTTTTTTGGATCCACTGTTTGTAGGTTTGTTCTTTGTTTCTCCTGTGGAGAGATCACCTTCTGTGGATGTTTATTATCAGCAATTCAGCATAGTTTATCTGTTACTTTGGAGGGAGGCAAAGGGTAAGAAAGTCATAATGGCAATGTGGGAAGGGGGACCAATTTAGCATTGGCACCTGCAACATTTTGAGGGGGGCACGGTCCCCCTCTTTATGCTCATCTCAAACTATGTCTAGGCTTAGCATCTCTTCTAAATCCAAACAATCTACAACAGCGATGGACAATAATGCTTTTGGCAGATGGGGTCCAACTGGTATCTGCATGTATACAATTCAAACTCCTTACTCTTGTTTTCAAGGCAAAGCTTTTCTCTGCACCTTCTTATCTCTTTAATCTTCTTATGCCCTACACACCTTTGTGCTTTCTTCGATCAGCTAACCACAACCGGCTTACTCTTCCCTCCCCTACACAACACCGCTTAACAACTACACGTGACACCACTTTCAGTTATCTTGGTCCCAAACTTTGGAAAAATCTTCCCTCAAATATCCGCAATCAACCCTTTCTCCAGACCTTTAAACAAGCCCTGAAGACTCATCTATTCACTCAAACCTTCCTTTCTACCTCATGCCGCAATTCATTTCCTGTTTTTTAAAAATCCTTGTTTTTAATGTATGTATTTTATGTAGATCGTTTACTGTTTTTAGATTATCCATTTTTGTAAACCACTTTATGCCTGTTGTTTAGGCCATAGCGGTATATCTTATGAAAATAAAATAAAATAAATAAATAAATCTGTACAAGAATGAAAGACGATCCATTCTCAAATTAATCCCATGTGCTAATGTAACCAGTATAAGAAAATTTGTGTTTTAGGACCTACTTGGGCCTGGAAGCTCAGGATGGGCTCTGGGGTTAGGTCTGAGGTTGGTGCCAGGTTTGCCATATGATCACAGTTCTGGTGTGATCCGCAGCATTCCTAGGCCGCTGCTGGAGAGGAGAGTACTGGGCAGGCCCAGCAGGGAAATTAAAATACTCAGTTAAGGCTCCTGTGATAGGCAGGTATTTACATAGTTACACATACATTGAAGAGAGGTAGTTTCTTTCCATTAAATTTCATTTGAAGTAAAGGTTTAGGGTGAAGACAAAGGCAAAGACATCCAAGACAGATGAAAAATTGAAGAACCAAGAAAGCTGGAAAATAGAGATAAGTAAAGAAAAAAATTAATTCTAAAGAACTAAAGAAGAAAAACTGTACACTTGGGAAAACCTGGAACCTAGAAAAGAAAAAAAGAAGTGTTTAAATAGTTTAATAGTTTATCTCTTAAATGTACACTTTATACTTACCTTGAAAGTACAGCCTGTAAAGAAAAGGAAATTTTAATTGTTAAGTGACGTTCTATTTGCTTTCTTAACTTAAAGGTTCAATAACATAGTCCATGTGCAATACTTACCTAAACATTCTCTGTAAGAACACAAAAATTCTGTGGAAGAGGGACAAACTTTAGTATTGTAAATCTGGATCCAGAAGGGAATTTTAATTATTTATTGTATATTTATAGTTTTAATGTTTCTAATTAGTTACAACAAATTTTCAGTGCAATAAATTCACTAGTTGCACTTTATTGAATAGTTCATTACCTGTCTGTGTTATCTGAGAATATGTAACATCTATTGATTCTCTCCACAGTTTTACACTTTCATACCACTCTTTATAAAAAAAAATTTCATCCGGTGATACTTTTATTGGATGAGGTATTTTCTTCTGCCTAACCTGTCTCCTGTGGGATAAATACAGTTTAATGTATCTCGGCTAAATTCACGACTACAAACAAAAGGTTAAATAAGAAAAACTGTGTGAAGCTCATAGCAGCGGGTGACACTAATGCAAAGCAGAAACATGAAAAGAGAAATGAAAACTCAGCCACCGTGAGGGAGAGCTGCAAATGTGCTCTATATCTGAACTAGGTAGATCAGCAATGAAGAATGAGTGACAACAGAGGATAAAAGAACCTATGTAGTAAATGTGTTAAAATAGGCATTTCTCATATGTTAAAACACTGTTAGCGTAAAATCTATGCTCAGATAATAAGATGCAAACTTATGCAAAGTACCGCATTACCAATTAGTGTGGATTAAAACAGTGTGCATTAAAATTCATAGATTTTTTTTCCTCAAAAGATGCCAACTTGGAATAATACCTACTTTCGCCTTCAACATACATTGATAAACTAGAGACGCTTACAAAATGGTATATACTGGAGTAGGTGCAGGATTTTCATGTCATTTTTATTTAATAGTAATAAGTGATTAGGCTGAGATAGGTCAGGAATTAGGGAAAATGTTTGCAACTAGGAAATGTTAAAGATTTTATTAAGGAGGGCGGGAAAGGGAAGGTTTTAAATGGTTATTTTATTTGTGAACCGTTATGGTTGTTTTCATTATCACGCAAATGGTATATAAAAATTTGTATAAATAAATACATTTGCTCCCTGATATTCAAAAGCATTTAATCAGCCACCTGTTCTGTTAAATGGCACTTAGAGGCCGTTTTACTATGCTGCGGTAAAAGGGGCCCTGTGCTAGCAGGGGTAGCCATTTTTGCCATACATCAGGGCCAAAAAAGGCCAAAAAAAGAAATGGCCATGCAGTAAGTTTGCACTTGCCGTGTGACCATTTTGAGGGAGCACTTACAGTCACCCACTGAGGTGGCGATAAAGGCTCCAGCCAGCGGCATAGCAAGGGCGGGGCGGTGGGGGCGGTCCGCCCGGGTGCACCCTGCTGGAGGGCTACAGAGAGCAGTGCACACCTGTCGGCTCCACTGTTTCTCTGCTCCCTCTGCCCCGGAACAGGTTACTTCCTGTTCTGGGGCAGAGGGAGCCAGCGGAGCCGAGAGCTGCGCGGCTGCTCCCAGCAGCCAAGAATGCACCCGGGGGGAGGGTTTGATGCGCTGGGGGGGGTGTCATTGCACCGGGGGGGGGGTGTTGTGCTGCACCCGGGGGGGGGGGGTGCACATCAGCGATCCACCCCGGATGGCAGCCGACCTAGGATCTTAACTGGCTCCCGCACTAACCTGGTGGTAACCAGGCAGCATGAGATGCTGCCCAAATACCACTGGGTAACCCCCTTTGGAAATATTTGTGCAATATTTCATCTAGCACTGGAAATGGCACACACTGGGGGTAGAACTACCACCGGCACTCGTATGATGCTGGCGGTAGCTCTGAGTTGCTGCTATCGTATCCGGTGATGTTTTTAATGACTGTATTTCATTTTATTGTAACTGCTTTGACCTGTTCTCAGATTTGGCGGGATATCAAATTTGAAAGAAACATAAACATATCGGTCTATCCCCCACTGAATACTACCAGTTAGTGGCTAGGAAATAATCGGTTATAGCACGCGATATAGCCAGCTATCCCCAAATTGCCAGCTATTGTAAGCAGCCACATCGGGACGTGTAAATGGCTGGAATAACTTTGGCTGCTTTGAACTTAACCGGATATCTCTGAATAGTAACATAGCCAATTACATTTAAACCAGCCAAAAATAAACTGGTCACTGGAAATGGCCCGGCATTGAATATCTGGGCTGACCACTGACCGCGGGAGTTAGCTGTGCTCCTTCCCACGGTCTGAATATCAGCCCCTTGGTCTATTGAATGGCTACTAAATGGGGAGAGATTTATTTATTGACTAGTAAAAAAGGCCCGTTTCTGACACAAATGAAACGGGCGCTAGCAAGGTTTTCCTCGGAGTGTGTATGTTTGAGAGAGAGTGTGTGTGAGAAATGGAGTGTGTGCATCAGAGAGAGAATGAGAGACAGAGACAGAGTGTGTGTGTGTGTGTGTGTGTGTGTGTGTGTGTGTGTGTGTGTGTGTGTGTGTGTGTGTGTGTGTGTGTTTGTGTGAGAGAGAGAGAGTGTGTGAGAGACAGAGTGTCTGTGTGTGTGAGATTGTGTGTATGTGACAGAGAGATAGAGTGTGATAGACAGAGTGTATGTGAGAGACAGTGAGTGTGTGCCCCCACCCCCCTCTCGCAGGGTCCCCCTCCCCACCCCCACCTCTCTGGTCTCAGGACCCCCTCCCCACCTCCCTCTCCCCTGCCCCCCCAGCCATCCATATCCAGCGACCGTCCTCTCCCCACTGCCCCCCTGCAGCCACCCATGTCCAACGACCCTCCCCTCCCCTCCCCCCCTCCAGCCACCCATGTCCAGCGACCCTCCCCCCGGTGCATCAAACCCCATCGCCACCCGCAGCTGCCAGTGGTAACGCTGTCCGGCTGCTGCTGCTTCTCCTGTTGAGCAGCAGCAGGCGCTACAAAAAGAAAAAAAGCAATAAATGTTTTTAAACCTGAAATGCGGCACCGTAGACAGCCATCAGGCATTGGC
Organism: Microcaecilia unicolor; assembly: GCF_901765095.1. Taxonomy (NCBI): domain Eukaryota; kingdom Metazoa; phylum Chordata; class Amphibia; order Gymnophiona; family Siphonopidae; genus Microcaecilia; species Microcaecilia unicolor. The sequence goes on from NC_044041.1 coordinate 164,894,550, forward strand.
TGTCAGATCTGCAGCCGCTCCTCCTCTTGCCTCTCACGTTGCTGCGTTCCTCCAGGGTCTTACTCCAGGGGCAGTGACATGGAGGTGAGAGGAGGAGTGGCTGCAGAGCCCACAGCCAATGCCTGATGGCTGTCTACGGTGCCGCATTTCAGGTGTAAAAACATTTATGGCTTTTTTTTCTTTTTGTAGCGGACGCTGCTGCTGAACAGGAGAAGCAGCAGCGGCCAGACAGCGTTACCAGTGGCAGCTGCGGGTGGCGAGGGGGTTGATGTGCTTCCGGGGGGGGGGGGGGGGGGGTTGATGTGCTTCGGGGGGGGAGGGGGGCGTTTGATGTGCCGGGGGGCTTGGGTGGTATGCAGAGGGGGTGTTTGAGCGGCGCACTCACAGCTGATTCCCAGGCAGGGGGAGGAGCAAGTTGCTCCGCGTGTTTCCCTACTCCTCCCCCTGCCTGGGAATCAGCTGTGAGTGACGCAGCCTGGCTATGGAGCCTAGCTCAGCAACTCCAGGAGCCACGGACACAGGCAGCTATTTTAGAACGTTGGAGGTGAGAATTATTATATAGGATGTTTATTTGCCTCAGGCCTTTTCAGTAGCAATTCAAGGCAAGTTACATTCAGGTAGAGGAGTTATTTCCTGTCCCTGGAGGGCTTATAATCTAAGGGGCCCATTTACTAAAGGGTTGCCATGTGGCAACCCGGAAGTACTGCTGGCCCAACGCAGGTGCTGGCAGTAGTTCCACCCCCAGTGTGTGCTATTTCCAGTGCTAGTGGAGCTGCTGCCCAGTTACCGCCTGGTTAGCGCAAGAGCCCTTACTGCCACCTCAATGGGTGGCAGTAAGTGCTGCCAGTGCAAATTTACACAGCAAGTGCAAATTTACTGTATGGCCATTTCATTTTTGGTTATTTTCACCTGCTGCAGTAAAAGGGGCCCTGGTGCATGCTAATGCAGGGCCCTTTTTTTACCACAGCTAAGTGAGCGATTCTATAACTTGGTGCTTCCAGATAGGTGCACGATGCTGCGTTCTAAGTGCCAATTCTATAACAGCATCTCTGCATCAAAATGCATTATAGAATACTAATATAAACCTGAACTGGCGTGCCAACATTTAGGTATGGTCATTTATGCCAGGTGAATGGCAGATGTACATGAGTGTGCCCAAGTGCACCATGCAATGCACATAACTTATAATATTCCATAAGGGGACCTTTTCCTATGCTGTGGTAAGTTATGCACTTAATGCATATTTAACACCAAATTAATGTGTGGTAAGTACAAAGTCTGCGCAGTAAATGCAGGGGGGTGATCTGGAAATCAGGACGACAAGTGAGGTGATTACATTTGCAGATGTCACAAAACTATTCAAAGTTTTCAAAACACATGCTGAGTGTGAAAAATTGCAAGAAGACCTTAGGAAATTGGAACACTGGGCATCCAAATGACAGATGAAATTTAATGTGGACATGTGCAAAGTGATGCACATTGAGAAGAATAATCCAAATTATAGATATTTGATGCTAGGGTCTACCTTAGGAGTCAGCACTCAAGAAAAAGATCTAGGTGTCGTGAGTAGACAATACACTTAAATTTTGTGCCCAGTGTGCGATGGCAGCCAAGAAATCAAACAGGATGCTAGGAATTATTAGGAAAGGGATGCAAAATAAGACCAAGAATATTATAATGCCTCTGTATCACTCCATCGTATGAGCTCACCTTGAGTATTGCATTCAATTCTGGTCGCCGTATTTCAAAAAAGATATAAAGGAATTAGAAAAAGTTCAAAGAAGAGCGATCAAAATGATAAATGGAATAGAACTCCTCTCGTATGAGGAAAGATTTAAGAGGTTAGAGCTCTTCAGCTCGGAAAACAGATGGCTGAGGAGGGATATGATTGGGGTCTACAAAATCCTGAGTGGTGTAGAATGAGTAGAAGTGAATTGATTTTTTTACTCTTTCAAAAAGTACAAAGACTAGGGGACACTCAATGAAGTTACATGGAAATACTTTTAAAACAAATAGGAGGAAATATTTTTTCACTTAGCAGATAGTTAAGCTCTGGAACTCGTTGCCAGAGAATGTGTAAGCAGTTAGCATATCTGGTTTTAAAAAAGGTTTGGACAAGTTCCTGGAGGAAAAGTCCATAGTCTGCTATTAAGGCAGACATGGGGAAGCCACTGCTTGCCCTGGGATTGGTAGCATGGAACGTTGCTACTAATTGCGTTTCCACCAGGTACTTGTGACCTGGATTGCCCACTGTTGGAAATAGGATATTGGGCTAGATGGACCATAGGTCTGACCCAGTGTGGCTGTTCTTATGTTCTTATGCAGAGTCTGGCATCTTGGAATTTCCAGTCCAGCTTTTGTGTGCAAGGTATGTCGGCTTCCAGTTTGTGGTCATGTTTCCTATATGTGGTGTGGTTCTATGTAAAGTGTGTATGATTGAGGTCAGATATCCTATTGGGGGGTAGCTTCTATGTTGGGAACTTTAGGAGTTAAGCTTGTTTTGTTCTCCAGTCTTCTCCAATAGAAGGTGTACTGGTGTTCTAAGTCCCAGTATAATATCGGCAATGCTGCCTTTTCATAAGTATGGTGTGTTGCTGTGTTGAATTCTGCAAGTTAATATTGGTTTGGTCTGCCAAATTTGCCATGTCAGAGCTGAGGGTTTTGGGTTACTTCCCAAATTTCTTGATAGCAGAGGGAGTTTCTGTTGATGTTACTGAGGTGACACAGGAATTTGAATATTAAATTTTTATTTGGTGTCTAGTAAGGAAAGCCTGGTTCTGCCCTTTATCCATTATGAGTCTATCTGTGAAAACAGAGAAGTTTATATTATATAAATCTGAATGGTTAAATATTTCTCCTGCTGTCTGGCTTAGTTTTGGTTACAAAAACTTGCTGTGCAGATAGATTTAGGGGGAAGTTATCAACATGGGGTACTGTTTTTTTTATTTTTAATATTTATTTACTCAGTGTTGAATACATCTCAGAAAATGAGAAATAATACAGAAACTGGTAATAACTAACACAAATATTATCAATATGGGTCAAATAAATTGACTACAACAAGCAAAGATATACATTCTTTGTCCAAAAATATCAGGAAATTTAGATCCAAAATCAGGCAAAAATGAGAAGGAAAAAAATTAAGCTAATAACCTAGATTATTGCAACCCATAAGGCTCTCCCCAGCCTATCACTACAGTGTGCTTCTGTGACTTATACAGTGATATTTATCTCCTCTTTAGCCAAAAGAAATTCCTCCAATTGCTTAAGATCAAAAAATTGAAACTGTTTAGCTTGATATAATACAAAACATAAACAGGGGTACTTAAGAACAAAATTGGCACCCAAGGCCAAAATCCTTGGTCGAAAGGCCAAAATGCCTTACGCCTTTTCTGTGTTTCTCTAGAGAGATCAGGAAATATTCTAACTTTAGATCCCAGGAACTGTGTGTCCAAATGTCTAAATGAAAGTCCCAATACAGCATCGCGATCCATCTCCAAAGCAAAGGATACTACCATAGTAGTTCTCTATGTTATCACTTCCAGTGAAGACTCCAAAAAAGATATTAGGCTCATACCATCTCCAACTTGGCTTTGAAAATTTTCACCAAAAGATTTTTTTGAAATCAGTAAATACTGACCTCGAGTTATTGGAGGCAGTGAGTCACACGACATTCCCAAAATTTCAATCAAATATTTCTTAGCCATATCTATAGGTGCGATTAGAGGTGACCTGGGAAAATTGGTCAGTCTCAAATTAAGCCTCCTAACTTGATTTTCCAAATATTCCAATCGATGATGAGTGAAATTCTTATCCTTAATTGAGACTATTCCCAGTGATTCCAAAGTCTGAATTTTTGATTCTAGAAGTTTTACTTCTGTAGACTGTTGAGCAGTCACCTGTGCTTGAAGAAAGGCAGCTTCAGACAAAACCTTTACATCACTAGTATTTTTAAAAGTCAATGATTGTAATGAGGAGTGAATATCAAATGTTAAATCCCTAGCAGGCTTATTTTCGAAAGAGAAGGACGCTCATCTTTCGACACAAATCGCAAGATGGGCGTCCTTCTCACAGGGTCGCCCAAATCAGTATAATGGAAAGCCGATTTTGGGCGTCCCCAACTGCATTCCTTCGCGGGGATGACCAAAGTTCCCGGGGGCGTGTTGGAGGCGTAGCAAAGGCGGGACTTGGGCATGCCTAACACATGGGCATCCTCGACCCATAATGGAAAAAAAAGGGCGTCCCTGACCAACACTTGGACGACTTTACCTGGTCCTTTTTCTCTTACGACCAAGCCACAAAAAGGTGCCCGAACTGATCAGATGACCACCGGAGGGAATCGGGGATGACCTCCCCTTACTTCCCCAGTGGTCACTAACCCCCTCCCACCCTCAAAAAAATTTGTAAAATATTTTTTTCCAGGCTCTATGCCAGCCTCAAATGTCATACCCAGCTCCCTGACAGCAGTATGCAGGTCCCTGGAGTAGTTTTAGTGGGTGCAGTGCACTTCAGGCAGGCTGACCCAGGCCCATCCCCCCTACCTGTTACACTTGTGGTGGTAAATGTGAGCCCTTCAAAACCCACCAGAAACCCCACTGTACCCACATCTAGGTGCCCCTTCTTCACCAATAAGGGCTATGGTAGTGGTGTACAGTTGTGGGGAGTGGGTTTTGGGGGGTTCAGCACACAAGGTAAGGGAGCTATGTACCTGGGAGCTTTTTCTGAAATCCTCTGCAGTGCCCCCTAGGGTGCCTGGTTGGTGTCCTGGCATGTCAGAGGGTCCAGTGCACTACGAATTCTGGCTCCTCCCATGACGAAAGGGCTTGCATTTAGTCGTTTCTAAGATGGGCGTTGAATTAAATGGGCTTTTATATCCCCTAAATTTACAGAGAAGGCTGTTACCAATTCCATCTGACTCCAATCATGGTGCCCTTTGAATTCCATGTCACCCCGTACAGTAGAAGTTCAGAGTAACTTACTATGATCGTCCACCTCTGTCAGGGGTCTTCCTAGGGATATTCACTTCCCCAGGTAGACCCAGAAGGATTGTCATTTTATTCTAGTTAACCTTTTTCCTTGCCTATATCAGATCCCATATATTGTAACAAATTCCCATAAGTAAGAAATAAAGAGAATTAGAGACAGGTTCAATTATAGGATTTATTACTCACCAAAGCCAGGTTACATGTGAAGCACTGATTTATAAGAATATAATCAAATATTTTTATGGAGAGATCTTTGACAGGGTGATGCAGGTCAACCTCTGGTCTCAGACTGTCCCCCTATAGGAAGGCTATCAGCCATATTTATACTCTTTACTTACATTAGGTTCTATGGAATTCTAAAAAAACTACTTTTGCGCAGATGGCACAGATGGCCGGATGGCAGTTTTTTTCCAACCCTAACCGTAGATTTTGATATTTTTACCCTTGGAAAAAATCCCCCACCTTTTTTTCCGGCAGATGGACAACTGTCTTTGACCACAAATGTTCTTTCTCACTTCTGCTTTCTTCATGCACCTGGTACACTAGGTTCTGAGCTATTTCTGTTTCACACTTCTCAACTTGACAAACTATGCCAATTAGAAACCTTTATTAAAAAGCTCTTTTGATTTCAATTAATTCTTGGCCTGTATTTCCCAGCAGCCCTTAGGCTGGGTCAAGCTCTTCCAGCAGGTCCCAAGCCGGGTAGTAGGCCTCAGGCCTGTACTATATTTATACAGCTTCCTTAGTTTCCATTATCGCCAAAATACGGAAATGACCAGTCTAAGGACGACCATCTCTAGGGACGACCTAAATGTCAAGATTTGGGCGTCCCCGACTGTAGTATTGAAACGAAAGATGGACGCCCATCTTGTTTCGATAATATGGGTTTCCCCGCCCCCTTCGCCAGGACGTCCTGAGGAAAACTTGAGCACCCCTTTCGATTATGCCCCTCAAAGTGACTCCATCGTCACAATGGCAGGTTTCTTACAACTCCCTGAAAATATACCAGGAGAGGGCATATTAGAAGTCTGACTTAGAGTACTCACTATTCACTGAGTTAAAACTTATGCTGCTTTTTGAAATTCTTCTGAACCAGTCATCAAACTCTCCCTCATTGTGGGTAAGTTCCCTTCCTGCTCACTCGGTACCTCAATTTGAAAGGATCCAATGGCAGGACTTCCCAAAACAACATTTTCTCCTGATTGTGCGGGAGACACTCGCATAACAGGGCTCAAAGAGGCCCCGTTGACATTGCTGGCTGACACCGACGCGACAGCACCAATAGAAGGAGAGGAAGCCTGTATGGGTCCAGACGTTAACCCAAATCTTTCCAAGGTCGTCTGTTTCGAAACCTGGGTCCCGGTGGGGGTCAAGGGAAACTCCCGCACCTTCTCTCTCCTTTTCCCCATAATTGAGGGAATAAAGAGCTGCTACAGACAGATAAACAAGGTAAAATTTGGGTGCAGCTGTTGCAATATCTCCTACGATGCCATCTTGGATCTCAAGTGTACCAACATGGGGTACTGTTAAGACATGTTATTTTTAATGTTAACCCCAGTTCAGTGGTGTAGCAAGGGTGGGGCGGTGGGGGCGGTCTGCCCCGGGTGTCAACGGGTGGGGGGGGGTGCTCTGCTGGCGAGTCCCTACCAGCTCCATCCACCCGGCAGCTGTGTGGTGCGGCGCCTCGCGTCTGCGCTGCTGTAAGAGAAGAAAATCGCCTCATCGGCCCTTTGTCCCGACCTCGAGGAAATAGGACGTTACATCAGAGGGCGGGACGGGACACAGTGAGGGAAGGGCCGACAAGGCGATTTTCTTCTTTTACAGCAGCTCAGAGTCGCGCGAGGCGCCGGGTGGACGGAGCTGGTAGACAGGTGGGGACTGGGTCGGGGGGGGGGGGGGCGCGCGCAGCAGCGATCCGCCCCAGGTGGCAGTGAACCACAGAACACCACTGCCCCAGTTAGTAGTAAATTGGTCTCATTGCATAAAATGGGGCCTGTGCTAAAATAGCATGTGTTTGTGGTAAAATAACCCATGATAATGATAGCCCACATTGATAATTATGCCCCTAAATTAGACAATAAAAGAGCCATGCCAGAGCATGCCCATATCAGATTTTGCTTACTTTAGCTAGATAGATCAATATTCTGCATTAACACTTTATGCACATCGCCTGTTGAAAAGGCTGATTGACAGCTGGATGTTCAGGTTAACTTTGTCCGCTCCACTGCAGCTGGTGCTGCTGAATATTGAGCCCAAAATGTTTGCTTATAACACTGAATGTTCAGGGTTTCTACTGAGATTCTACCCTATTCTGTATAGTTTTGGGTTAAAGATGAAACTCATACTTCACTCGTAATTAATAGAACTGATTGAATGGTGCTATCAAATAATTTTAATGGTAGTTTTACTGAAGGGTTGAAACTGGTCAAGGATTTCATTATTCATATAAAGTCCTCAAAGATTTATTTCTAGTACCTTTATAGGCAATTTAAAACTCCCAGCTGCATTCTCCCAATTATCTCTCTCTCTGTCTCTGTCTCTCTCTCTCACACACACATATCCCCTAGCACTGATTGCCTTTCTTGCTCCCCTACCATGTGGTTCACATCACGTTTCAGCTCTCTAAGGGCCTCATGATCAAAAGCAAATGCCGGCGCTAGAGGCTGTTAGCGCCATTCTAGCGCCGGCGTTTCCTACCGCCCCATGATTAGAGCCCTCGAGCGCATGAAACAATGCGCTCGAGGGCTCTTTGCGCAAGTAGCATGCAAATGCATGCTAAACAGGGCTCAGCGCATTCATCCCCAATGATCAGCGACCAGCGCGCCAAAGATTGGGTCGTTGGCTGCGGCAAACCCATAGGCGTAGTTTGACTGTTTCATTTGGGGGGGCAAAGGAAGGGGCGGGGCATATTAGCATATTCATTTGTATATATGTATATGCAAATTATGCTAATATGGAGGAAGGAAGGGAGCAAGAGCTGGCTTTTTTGGGAATAACCAGTGTTCGTTTGACGATGGATAGCCACTGAATCGGAGAGGCAGCGGGTTTGGCGGCAGGCAGTGGTGTGCTGGTAAATGTTTAACAACAGACTCTCCCCCCCGGTCCCCCTCTGCGCCCCCCCCCCCCCCCCCAAATTGCAGAGCTGGCTTTAGCCGGGGAGAGAGCCGGGGGGGGGGTATAAATAAGTAAATATAAACTTTTAATGTTGAGCACCTGATTCTCAAAGTGGACATATTCCAAACACTATAATGAAAATAAAATGATCTTTTCTACCTTTGTTGTCTGGTGACTGTTTTTCTGATCATGCTGGTCCAGTATCTGATTCTGCTGCTATCTGTCCTCTTAACTCAGTTTCCAGTGCTTCCTTTCCATTTATTTCTTTCCTTTCCTCCTTTCTTCTTCATTTCTGGTCCTCAGCTTCTGCCTATTTTCTTCATCCATGTGCAGTTTTTCTCCTCTCTTCCTTTTCCCTCATCTCATCTCCTTCCTCACTCTTTCCTCCCCTCCATCCATGTCCAGCATTTCTTTTCTCTCCCCTGCCCTCCATCCACCCATGTCCAGCGACCCTTCTCTCCCTTTGCCCTGCAAGCACCCATACCCAGCCACCCTCCTTTCCCCTTCCCCCATGCCCAGTGGCCCTCCTTTCCCCTGCCCTCCATCCACCCATGTCCAGCAGTGACCCTCCTCTCCCCTGCCCTCCATCCACTCAGTCCAGCAGTGACCCTCCCCTCCCCTGTCCCCATACCCAGTGGCCCTCCTTTCCCCTGCCCTCCATCCACTCAGTCCAGCAGTGACCCTCCTCTCCCCTGCCCCCATGCCCAGTGGCCCTCCTTTCCCCTTCCCTCCATCCACTCAGTCCAGCAGTGACCCTCCTCTCCCCTGTCCCATACCAGTGGCCCTCCTTTCCCCTTCCCTCTATCCACCCAGTCCAGCAGTGACTCTCCTCTCCCCTGCCCTCTCTTCATCCCACCCTCTCCGTCCTTCCCCCCCCCCCCCCCCCCCCGCAGCGAGCCAGTTCCTCCCTCCGGATCCATCCCTCACCAACTTGATCTTCGAATTCTTCGCCTGCCCGCTAGCGCTGACTCTCCCCTGCCGGTTCGCGCTTCAAAATGGCCGCCGAGACTAAGTCTCGCGAGGCCGCCTCTGGAAGTCTCGGCGGCCATTTTTAAAGCGCGAACCAGCAGGGGAGAGAGCGCTAGCGTGCCGGGCAGACAAAGGATTCGAAGATCAGGTCAGTGAGGGTCGGATCCGGAGGGAGGGAAGAGAAGGAACGGGGAGAGGGCGGGGCGAAGGAAGAGCTGCCTGGTGCCGACCCTGCGTTTGGGGGGCATTGCCCCCCCTCCCCCCCCAGTCTACACCCATGGGCAAACCCTACGCCAGCTCCAAGCTGGCGTTAGGGTTTGCCAATCATTGGGGAGGAATGGTGAGCCCTGTCCAGCATGCAGTTCTAATTGAATTTCTCCTTCTTCCTTTATTTTCAAAATTAAATCTCAGTTCACTTGTGTGGTAAACAGGAGTTCCAGGAAAAGTGTGTGCAGGGCTGTGCCTAGGGTCTCTGGTGCCCCCCTGCAGACTATCAGTTGGCGCCCCCCCCCCCCCCCCCCCCCCCGTGTGGCACAAGATGCAAAGGAAATAGGAGCTGAAAAATGGAGTGCATCCTTGTGGAATTGCTCAACAAATAGAGGGTTTACAACCACTTAGCTTTTCGTGCTTTCATGTTCATGAAATTAGTAATTAAATCTTTGATATCTAACAGGGCACATATATCATTCTCAATAGCAATCATGGCAAGGCTGGATTGGCCGCTGTCGGAGACAGAGTGCTGGGCTTGATGGACCTTTGGTCTTTTCCCAGCGTGGCGGTGCTTATGTGCTTATGGCTTACAAGCCTTTCTTGCAAAATACTTGATCGCAAATAATTTTTTATGATTTTTAACCGTGAAAATGATCGCTCACCACTTGCCACACTGACAGGAATTGTCAGCAATATTCTTAGAAACAAATTGCTATACATTGCAAAATAAGATAGCGGATGTAAATTCTCAAAGTGGACATATTCCAAACACTAAAATGAAAATAAAATGATTTTTTTCTACCTTTGTTGTCTGGTGACTTTCTTTTTCTGATCATGCTGGCCCAGTATCTGATTCTGCTGCTATCTGTCCTCTTAACTCCGTTTCCAGGGCTTCCTTTCCATTTATTTCTTTACTTTTCTCCTTTCTTCTTCATTTCTTGCTCTATATCCATAAGTAAAAGCTGGGTCCTCCGCAAACTTGACTGTCCAGTGGATCCAGCTTCTGCCTATTTTCTCCGTCCATGTGCAGTTTTTCTCCTCTCTTCATTTTCCCTCATCTCATCTCCTTCCTTCCTCTCTCTTCTCTCTCCTCCATCCATGCCCAGCATTTCTTCTCTCTGCCTTCCCCTCCATCCACGTGCATCTCCTTCCTCTGTCTTCCCTTCCTTCCCCTCCATCCATGTCCAACAATTCTCCTCTCTCCCCTCCATGCCCAGCAATTTCTCCTCTCCCTGGGCCCTGCCCTCCCATCCATGTCCATCCTTGTCCCTCTCTGCCCTTCCCTCATCCATCCATATCCTCTCTCCCCACCCCTCCATTTCCAGCAATTTCTTCTCTCTTTGGGCCCTGGCCTCCCATCCATGTCCATCCATGTCCCTCTCTGCCCTTCCCTCCTCCATCCATAGCCAGCAATTCTCCGCTCTCCCCTCCCCTCCATTTCCAGCAATTTCTCCTCTCCCTGGGCCCTGTTCTCCCATCCATGTCCATCCTTGTCCCTCTGCCCTTCCCTCCTCCATCCATATCCAGCAATTCTCCTCTCTCCCCTCCCCTCCATTTCCAGCAATTTCTCCTCTCCCTGGGCCATGCCCTCCCATCCATGTCCCTCTCTGCCCTTCCCTCCTCCATCCATAGCCAGCAATTCTCCTCTCTCCCCTCCCCTCCATTTCCAGCAATTTCTCCTCTCCTGGGGGCTTTAAATCTTTTACCTCCGACGGTCGTAGCAGCTGAGCAGCATCAGTGAAAGTGCTGCCGACATCTCCAGCCTTCCCTTCGCGCTCACTCGTTTGTTCCCTCAGTGTCCTGCCTTCTTCTGACGTCATTTCCTTGCAAGGGCGGGACACTGAGGGAATGAACAAGCGAGCGCAAAGGGAAGGCTGGAGACGTCGGAAGCGCTTTCACTGACGCTGCTCAGCTGCTGCGACCGTCGGAGGTAAAAGATTTAAAGCCCCCAGGGCAGCACGGAGCTGAGGTAAGCAGTGAGGGTAAGCACCGCGGCAGCGCCCTCCAGAGGTCGGCGCCCCCCTGCGGTGCTTACCCCGCTTACTGTGTTGGCACGGCCCTGAGTGTGTGAATTGTCTCTCTCTTCCTCAATTTCCTATATTCAGTTGGTTTACTTTTCTTTCAAAGTACTTAGCTGAAGGAAAATGTCCAGTTGCAGTCTTCGAGAGATCTCTTCTTTAGCAGTTGTCTTCCATCGATTCTTCTCCCTAAACTTAATCTAACATAAAATAAAAGGAGAAATACTGCCTCCCTGCAGTGTGTGAGTCTTTAGATCAGCCTGCCTGAAACTGGAACCTGGACTGAGTGCTAAACTATGAAAAAATAAAATAAATTGAATTTCCTCAGTTCTAATTTCCTAAGTAGCTTTGTTATAACTTTACCCTGACTATATAAAGAGCAACTCTTTTTTTTCTTCCAAGCTGCTGAGATCTTGAAGCCCCCTGCTGGATCTCATCCACACACACACATTCACCTACTTCACGTAGCTCTAGGAGAGTCTGACTAACTTAAATTTGTTCTTATAATCTGCTAAGGCACTGAGGTGACCAGTGTAACTGACAATCTATCTCAGTAACCTATTATATCCGTTCCCTTAACCTTATCTCAACCCTCTGTAAAGTTACAGACCTTCAGAATTTCAAACCCTTTCAGAAATAAATATTTTTCTTTAAATGCATAATGATTTCTGATCTTTACTATTAGGACCAAATCAACTTGGAAACTCACAATCCTTTCCTCAGGAGAGAGAACTAAAACTTTCAAATCTATTACAAACCTCTCCTCAATTTCCTGTTTTAAACTTCAACCAAGTCAGTCACTCTTTTAATATATCAGTCAAATTTTATCAAACAATTCTTTCTTTCAACTCTTTTACACACGGAGCTACCAGATGCAGGTCCTGTCTTAGGGCCAGATGCACTAAACTTTACGAGGCAATAACGAGCCAATAACGAGCCAATAACGAGCCATTAACGAGCAAGTAGTAAACCCTGGCATGCATTAAATACTTTTTCCGACGACGGTAGCAGCTAACGGAAACGGAATACAGATGAGCAAATTGTGTAGAAACCCTATTGAAATGAGATGCACTAAGCTTTTCTGCTTGCCCTAACGCTGGAAAACGCCGGGAAAGCTAACGAGAGGTCTGTACTTCTCGTTGGGGTTGTGCGGGCTTCGAAAACTTATAAAATGTAAAAAAAATTGGGAGGGGGCAAAAATGCTCATCAGGACGTTCTTCACTGTAGGTATTATAGGTATTATAAAAAAGAGGATGGTGGGGAAGCTGTCATTTCAAGGAAGGGAAGAGGAAGGGAGGGAGGGGGGCTGGGGCTACATAAAAGTTCTGATTTCAATGCAGGGGGGAGCGGGGAGTGGCGGCGAGGCTGTCAATAAAGGACGTCCATACAGGACATGTTTGGTTTTTGTTTTTGTTTTTGTTTTACGTCTTTGGCATGCGCAGAGCAGCCAGCATAACGCTTGGCTGCTCTGCGCATGCTCTACCGGCCGATTATCCGACGGTTTTACGAAGGGTTAGAGAATGCAAGTGAGCTGTAAGGAGCAGCTCATTTGCATTCCCTTTCCTTCATGCATAGCTGTTCCCTACTGATTCGCTATGGAATTCGGTAGGGAAAGGCTCTAGCGATGACATTAGTGCATCCCCCTGTTAATCAAATCTTCAGTTGCTCTCCTTCTCTCTGTTACCGGGCAGATTTTCTAACAGGAGCTGATCAACCAATCAGAGAGTTCTATTTGAATGCAGATTAACATACAGACACTCTAATGGGAATTTTTAGTCAAAACACTAGCTAAACCCTTCGTTTTTGGATCAAAATTCACATTTTGGATCAGAGTCATGCCCTAACATTAAGGCTGTAAACATTTCCATCAATTTTTACCCATAAATATGCAAATGAGAACCTCCCAAAAATGGACTAATTTGCATATGACTTGAGAAAATTTGAGTACATAGCATACCAATCCCATTTCCTAGCACCTAAATTCTGCAAGGCATAGCCAGACCTGACTTTTTGGGTGGGCCCAGAGCTAATATGGGTGGGCACTATGTATATAGGTATGAGTAGTGTTTCTTGGGATACTACAAAATAATGCCTTAGAATGCTGCCCAACAGCTGTCCTGCATCAATATAAACCACATTTATACTTTAAAAAATGATATTTTTAATTATAGTTACATTATGCCATATCAAACTTGACCAGACATAAGTCTACTATAATAGCAAACATCTCAATGCACATGACAGGATCCTGCATTATAATTACAGCAATGACATATAACAATGAATTCAAATTCTGGTAGTACCTCAATAATAGCAACAAAATCCAGTCACTGCCAGGTACTTTGTGAAGTAACACTAAATCCTGCAAAGAGGCTTCTTAGAGCCTATATTGCAAACCATAACACCAGTTCCAATAACATTACCTTTAAAAAAAGCAGCAGTGAATATACACAACAGCAATACGCATACCATTGGAAAAGCCAGACAAGTCAGACTCATAGATCTCCATACAAACCACATGCCAGCAGAAACTTTAACCTGCTCAGTCACATGCAGACCACAGACCAACCCTCATCAATTACAGAATAATGGACCAAAAATTAGAAATTTATAGTTTAATTTCTAAATTACTATGCCACACTATCGCTGCAATTCTAAGCACATCACAATTCAACACACATAATTTTAAAACATAACAAAAACATAAAACATAAAGACCTTCCCTTCCCCCACCCATCCATCCCAGCAGCCTAGCATCCACTTTTCCATTCCCTACTCCCTATCCATCATCCCCGTAGCTCACCTTCCCTTCTCTCTTACCCCCCACCCCATCCATCCCTCCCTGTAGCCCAGTATCAATTCTTCCCTTCCCCACAATCCATCCCATAGCTAAGCATTACCCTATCCTACCACTACTACTACTATTAAACATTTCTATAGCGCTACTAGACTTACCACCCCACCCCTCCCTCCCTGTAGCCTAGTGTCAGCCTTGTCCTACTCCCTACCCACCCCCATGGCATTAAATATAAAAGACCTTAATGTCCTAGGCAATGCAGAGCCCACCTCCGCACCAGTCCACCCAGAGAAAAACGCCTTCACTTTTTAAAAAAAACTTTAACCTAAGCACTGCAGAGACCACCCCCCCCCAAAAAAAAAACCCAACAAAATGAGAGAAAGACAACTTTTAAAATTAAGCTGGGTACTATTAAAATTTATTGTTGGTGAATTTCTGGGTGGGGATGGGCTTCCTCATTGCCTAGGGCAAAAGAGACATATTTAATGATTAAATATATTTTTTTTTATTTTTTGCCCTAGGCAGTGAAGAGTCCACCCCACCCCCACACAGAAGTCCACCACCAGACCAAATCATCATTTTGATTACAAGAGTAATCAAAATGCTGGCTTGGGGTGGGCTTCTGGGTGGGGGGTGGGCTCTTCACTGCCTAAGGCAATAAAAAGGTATATTTTAATCATTAAATATACCTTTTTTGCCCTAAGCAGTGAAGTGCTTAGGGCATTTTGAGTACAAAAATTACACGAGGTTAAAAACATTTTTTAAAATGTATTTAAATTTTATTACCTGCTGGGCAGCTGCTTGCAGTTAAATGTGCCACGTGGTGCAGAGTACCCTGGTTCCTATCCTAGCTGTCTCAGATTGTATTGTGAGGCCGCGGGTGAGGGCTACTGCTGCTGGCTGCTGTGACATTGACCCAAATGGCAGTGAATCATCTAGATCCAGACCTGGCCAGCAGGGCACCAGGGAGACACAGCGATGGACTAAAGAGCTGCGCCCACGACACAGTCAGGCCGGCAGCAGTCTTTCTTTCCTGCCAGCACTGCATCCGGCCGGCACGCTATCATCATGCCATGCGCACTGCGGGCCCGGGGCAGGGGGGGGAGAGCAAGCAGTGCCGTGTGGCTGTGGCGCGTGCAGCAGCTGAACTCATGCTGCTTAGCTTAGTGCTTACTTTTTTAGCATGAGAATGAGGCCGAGGATGAGGAGCCGGAGGATCAGAAATCAAGAGCTGCCTGCAAGTGCCGACTGCTGAAGGCAGGTGGGTGGGATTGGGACGTCAGATGAGCGGGTCGCGCTGGCAGAAACTAAGGCTGTGGCCCGCGGTGCTCAGCTGCTGCTTTGCTAGTTTGCTGTGCACTTTTCACTGGTGGTGGCACCTAAAACTGGGTGGGCCTGAGCTGAGATTGGGTGGGTATGGGCCCACCCAGGCCCACCCGTAGCTACACCCCTGAATCAGATTTAATGCAAATACTTTTAAAACTTATTTTTAGCACTTTTAAAATTTCAGGTGTCAGTGCAGGTCTCCTTGGTATGAATTGCTCATGTGCAGGAATTCATCTTAGTTAAATATCTCCCTGACAACCCAGGACACCTTCAGCCAACCCCCCTGCTCTCCCAGCAGTAAGGTAAACAAATTAAACCAATTTCTACAACTGGTTACATTGAGTCCCCCCCCCCCCCCCCCAATCTGACCCCCAACTCCCTGATGATAAGCCTGACCCCCCCCCAATCAGACCTTCAAAGCTCCTGATCCAACAAACCCAATCTCCTGATCAGAACAAACCTGACCTCCTTCTAGAAGCCCTGCCCCTGACCGAAAACCTGCCCCCTAGAGCCCTCCTCTCCCCCCATCCTGACCCTCCTTAGAATTACCTGGGGGTCAGCATTGTTGGGACATAATCCAATATGGCACTAATGAGCCCTAGCAGTAGCCTTACGGAACTACCATTAGGAGGCATTCTGTCATATAAAGCAAGGGTTCTCAGTCCCATTCCTCTGGAAACACCTAGCTAGTCAGGTTTTCAAGATTGCCACAATGAACATTCATGAGATAAATTTGCATGCACTGCCTCCATTGTATGCAATTCTCTCTCATGCATACGCATTATGGGTATCATGAAAACCTGGCTGGCTGGGTATGTCCCAAGGACCGGGTTGAGAACCCCTAATATAAAGAGATATCTTACTTTCATGGAAGAATACCCCCTAACAGTAGTACCTGTTATGCTGTGATTCCCTGTGCCCAGCGAAGCACAGATGAGACAAGCTAAGACCTGAGGTCCGCAGGACAGTCTAACAATCCCGAGACTTCACCTGGAGCGACCCCTTCCCCCAGGGGTTGAGCCTCCAGGACTGGGGACCGACAGGACTTCCGAACTCCAACCGGGAGTGGTCAGACGACAGGCAAGGGTCGAGGCAGGCAGCAAACAAAGAGGTGGTCCGGAGTCAGGCAATGGTCAAGGCAGGCAGCAAACAAAGAAGTAGTCAGGATTCAGGCAATGGTCAAGGCAGGCAGCAAACAAAGAAGTGGTCAGGATTCAGGCAATGGTCAAGGCAGGCAGCAAACAAAGAGGTGGTCAGGATTCAGGCAATGATCAAATCCGCAAAACAACAGGAATCACCACGAACTCCACCAAGGTAGAACTACTACTACTACTGCAAATCATTTCTACAGCGCTACCAGCACTTCACAATTGAACATGAAGAAAAGACAGTCCCTGCTCAAAAGAGCTTACAATCTTCAATAGAAGCCGAAGCAAACTGGTGACAGTGTTCTGTTCTTAAATAGGCCTCTCACCAGGAGATCCCTGCCACAGCTGACAGGCGAGGAACCTCATTGGGCACACCCATAGGAATAAGCCTCTCAAGATGGCTGCCCCTCAGGAACCGATGCAGATGCTCTTCTTAAGATGGCTAACCTTCAGGAACTGATATCGATGAGCCTCAAGATGGCTGCCCCTCAGATGAACCTCTCAATATGGCCGCCGCCAGGAGCAGCAAGATAGGAGTGTAACAGTACCACAAGACTACCATTAAGGGTCATTGGCAACATTTTGGATTACAGTGCCTACTCGGGTGGCAGCAGAGGAGGATCACTGCCACCAGGGTCCACTGCCTCACCAATGCTTGGGTGAATCTCTTCATAAAGGCAGTTAATAATCCCAATAAATAAAATTACAAAACATAATTACTGTCTCCTGTGGAGAGTTGGGGGTGGGAGGAGGGTAGTACTCTCAGGGGTGGAGTTTTCACTTTTTTGGATGCTGTGGTTCAGGAAAGAGGCATCTCTCTGCTAATGTGAGATTGTTCAGATTGTTCCTTTGATAATAACTTTTTTGGTGTATCTTCTTATACTCCTGCTGATATATAAGACATCCCAACTAGGACCTCCTGATGAATATGTTGATGCCAAAACACGACCTGTGTTGAGTCCTATTGTCTCAATAGAATTTTTCATTCTGAGTATATGTGTATTATGAACTATTGCTGAATAAAGGGCATCCTTGATGAATTCGTAGTTCACCCATTTGATCAATCCCACTGTGCTTTTTCTGTGGGCCGAGTCTTCTGTCAGGCTTCATCAAGGGGGTTGGATAGGAGGTCTGATTGAGGGGTCAGATTTGTCATCGAGAAGGTTAGAGGTTTGAGCAGGGAGTCAAGTCAGGGGGTTTGGATGTCTGATCGGGGGGGGGGGGGGGTCAGGGTTGTGGCAAAGAGGTCAGGATTGTGTTGGGGGGGGATGGGATTGTGTCAAGGGGATCAGAGTTGTGATCAGGGAATCAGATTGTGATCGGGCCAGGAGTGGGTAGCTCCATCTCAGATAGCTATCATGTTGTGTGTTAATGCACAGCCAGGCTAGTTCTGGGCAAGACTTCTACAGTCTGTGTCCTGAAAATGGCAGATACAAATCAAGGTAAGGTATACACAAGAAGTAGCACATATGAGTTTATCTTGTTGGGCAGACTAGATGGACCATGCAGGTCTTTTTCTGCCATCATCTACTATGTTACTATGTTACCACATAACATGCATGGGCTGGTAGTGTGAAGGGCTCATGCTTTGGGCCCAGGCATGTAACACCATGGCCTTGCATTAACTAAATGCAGAGCAAATGCAGTGTATTTACCACAAGGGCTTTGTACTTGCTCACATTAATTTTTGCGTTTAAAGTGCAGTACTGCAAAACTTACTTCATTTTTGAAAAAGGGCCCCAAAAAGCATATTTAAATTCTGGAATGCCCCTGAAACCCCACTTTCCTTGCCCCTAAAAAGTCATTTAAAAATGGACATAAGGTCAGTCACCTACTTTCACCCATTTCAATGAGTAGTGGGCTTTGAAAATTCATATGACATTTACCTAATGGGAGAACTTGCAAGGACATCATGTCTGAGCATCCATTACATGAAATTTCTGGAAATAAACGACAGGTTCTCCATCTTATGTATTCCCTCTTGTTTTTACTCTTTCGTATTTATGTACTGAAGAGAACAAATGGCCTATCTATCATCAGAATGACAGATGAACACAGTGTCTAGATTATGGATGCCTGGTCTCCAGTTGCAGTACTGAGGCTCCTATGGCATGTTCTTATGGCTCTTTACCTGTTCGAAGAATTATTCCTAAATTTCATTTTAAAAAGGTTCTTGTGATATGCAATAGCCCTGGGTTAAATAGTGGATCTTTATTTGCAGGTTGTGAGGTTTTCTACTTAACCAACATAAGATGTACCCAAAATGTAGTCTGTGAATTTTGAAGGCTAGTGAGAGCTCATCTTAAGGTGGGATTCTCCATCTCTTCCCAACTTCTTACCAAGTGTATCTGAATGTTTGACAACACTTTCCCCTTTGCCTGATATGAACCCTTCTGCCTGTAGAAGAATGCTGTGTTTGAAGTAGAGTTACAATCAACACACTGTACTTCTCTAGTACAGTGCTGTTGGGGGGGGGGGGGGGGGGGGGAGAACTTGCAGATCCTAAAGCTGCTGCTCCCCTGAGTGGGCAAATGCCAGACTGTGATGGTAGCCATAGAGCCAAAATACCACTTCTGAGGAAAACTGAGTAGCCTTCTTGGTCTTGTATCACAGAGTCCAGCTAGCACTTCATCTACCTGAAGTAAAAGATTAAAGAGAGCCTTGGGCAAAAGAAAAGAGGTGACTCCAATTGCCTTTGGCTATACAATACTATACTTCAATCACAGTGGGGTAACACTACGTCCTGGTTTCAATTATAAACCTATAAAGTACATAGAAACCGTTGCACTGTAGCTATAGGTGGTGAGGGAGGGCTGAAGTGCGATGATGCCTAAAAGATACATATTACTGTTCCAGTTGACTTGCCTGAGTAATATGCACTTCACTGAGCACTTTGAATAATATTTTAGGAATATTTTAGTATAGGGTGTCTGATTCACAGCATATTAGAAAAAGAAAAAAAGAGATAATAACTGAAAAGCAGACAACGGTTTCTATGTACTTTATACAATACTATAACCTACTTATATCTACAAAGGCATATTCCACAGAGGCCAGAGTACAACCTGGAAAACCAATTATACCACAGGCTCTGAGAGCAGCCAGGCCAGCACTGGCAATACTAGAGCAAAGCCATCGGTTGTGAAAGATGCAATAGATGTGAATTCCACTATGGCAGGGGTGGGCAACCACGGTCCTTGAGGGCCATAATCCAGTCAGGTTTTCAAGATTTCCAAAATAAATATGCATGAGATTTATTTGCATATACTGCTTCCATTGTACACAAATGGATCTCATGCATATATATTGTGGAAATCTTGTAAACCCAAAAGGGTTAGAGCCCTCTAGGAATATGGTGTTTCCAACCCCCCCCCCCCCCCCCCCCCCCGGAGAGTCCTTGACTCTCGTGGACATAGTAACATAGTAACATAGTAGATGACGGCAGAAAAAGACCTGAATGGTCCATCCAGTCTGCCCAACAAGATAAACTCACATGTGCTACTTTTTGTGTATACCTTACCTTGATTTGTACCTGTCCTTTTCAGGGCACAGACCATGTAAGTCTGCCCAGCACTATCCCTGCCTCCCAACCACCAGCCCCGCCTCCCACCACCGGTTCTGGCACAGACCGTATAAGTCTGCCCAGCACTATCCCCGCCTCCCAACCACCAGTCCCGCCTCCCACCACCGGCTCTGGCACAGACCATATAAGTCTGCCCAGCACCATCTCCACCTCCCGCCACCGGTTCTGCCACCCAATCTTGGCTAAGTTCCTTAGGATCCATTCCTTCTGAACAGGATTCCTTTATGTTTATCCCACACATGTTTGAATTCTGTTACCGTTTTCGTTTCCACCACCTCCTGCGGGAAGGCATTCCAAGCATCCACTACTCTCTCCGTGAAAAAATACTTCCTGACATTTTTCTTGAGTCTGCCCCCCCTTCAATCTCATTTCATGTCCTCTCATTCTACTGCCTTCGCATCTCCAGAAAAGGTCACTTTACTGACACAGTCCATGGAAATTAAAATCAAGAGCCAGACTGTATTTGGAATAACGTAACTCATCTAAGCACCAAAATAATAGCTCATGTACTCAGAAAATTCTCCTCCACCTACTGCCTACTAGACACCTGCCCCAATTATATAATGACCCCCCCTAATCAATATATCACAGAACTCACAGACCACCTTAATTATCTATTCAAAAAAGGCCTATTCCCACAGGACAGAGGAAATATCCTACTAACTCCCATCCCAAAAGACACACAAAAAAAAGCAGCAGACAGGGCCGGTCTTAAGGCGAAGCGACCGAGGCAGCCACATAGGGCCCCGCGCGGCGCGCCTAAGGTCACCCCGCCCCAACCGCCCGAGTTCCAGTCCTCCCTCCCTCCCTCGGATGGCGTGCGACGGCGGAGTGGTGGGGGCGGTCCGCGCCGGATGTCAGCGGGTGGGGGGTGCCCTGCACCCGCTGCTCCCACCCTGTCCTACCTTTAAAAAAAGAATTTGGTAGCGCCGGAGTGACAGACAGCGCCTCCCATCTGCCCTGCTACTAAAAATGTCTTCGACGTCGTCATTGGGCCTTCTCACATTGAGTCCCGCCCTTCTCTGAGGTAACTTCCAATTACCGCGAGGGTGGGCGGGACTCAATGTGAGAAGGCCCAATGACGACGTCGAAGACATTTTTAGTAGCAGGGAGGGCAGACACGAGGTGCTGCCTGTCCCTCTGGCGCTTCCAAATTCTTTTTTTAAAGCCAGTGAGGGTGGTGGGCGGCAGGAGAACAAAGCTAGTAGGTAGGTCGGGGGGGGACTCAGATGGGAGAAGGGTGTGTGGGGTGGGGTTCTCAGGTGGGGGGGGTTCTCAAATGGGAAGGAGACTACTACTTAACATTTCTAAAGCTGAGGTGGGGAGGGGGTTCACGGATGGGAGAAGGGGGTGGGGAGGGGGTTCTTGGATGGTTGAAGGGGACGGGTGGGGAGGGGACTGGGGTTCTTGGATGGGAGAAGGGGACTGAGGTGGGGAGGGGGTTCACGGATGGGAGAAGGGTGTGTGGGTTGGGGGTTCTCAGGTGGGGGAAGGGTGGGGAGGGGGTTCTCAAATGGGAAGGAGACTACTACTTAACATTTCTAAAGCTGAGGTGGGGAGGGGGTTCACGGATGGGAGAAAGGGTGGGAAGGGGGTTTTTGGATGGTTGAAGGGGACGGGTGGGGAGGGGACTGGGGTTCTTGGATGGGAGAAGGGGACTGAGGAGGGAGTTCTCGGATGTGAGAAGGGGACGGGTGGGGAGGGGACTGGGGTTCTTGGATGGGAGAAGGGGACCGAGGTGGGGAGGGGGTTCACGGATGGGAGAAGGGGGTGGGGAGGGGGTTCTTGGATGGTTAAAGGGGACGGTGGGGAGGGGACTCAGGTTCTTGGATGGGAGAAGGGGACTAGGGAGGGGATTCTCGGATGGGAGAAGGGGGCAGGCACTGGGGTCTGAGAAGGGGCCATATGGGAAAATGGGGGCCATGCCTGGGGCTGGTGGGAAAATGGGGCATGCGTGGGTCAGGTGGGAGAATGGTTCTGAAAAGGGGGCCCAAATGCAAGGCATGTGGATGAAGGGGGCTGGAACTGGGGGCTGAAAAGGAGGGTAGGTGGGATAAGGGGGCTAGTACTGGGACTGGAGGCTGAAAACGGGATAGAGGGAAGTTGCTGGGGGGCTGAAGCTCGGGACTGGTGGGATAGTGGGGCTGGAACTGGGGACTGAAAAAGGGGCGGAGAGAGGGGCAGATCCTGGATGGGGTAGCGAGAGGGAGGGCAAACCCTGGATGGATGGGAGAGGGAGATCAAATTGTGGATTGAAGGGGCAGAGAGAAAGGGCAGACAGTGGATGGCAGGGATAGAAAGGGCAGACAGTGAATGGATGGGGGAGAGAGAGAGGGCAGACAGGGGCAGATGGTGGGTGGATCATGGAAGGGGTAGAGATAGAGGGCAGATGTGGATGGAAGGGGCAGGGAGAGAGAGCAGACATTGGATGGAGGGGACAGCAGAGAGGGCAGACACTGGATGACAGATGCTGGATGGAAGGAAGACAGTGAAAAGAAGATGAGGAAAGCAGAAACCAGAGACAACAAACTGTAAATAAAATATATATTTTTATTTTTTTGCTTTAGGATATAGTATTGTAGCTGTGTTAATAAATGTTTATAAATAGAACATGTAAATAAGGTAATCTTTTTATTGGACTAATTTTAATACATTTCGACTTAACTTTCAGAGAAGAAAACCCCCTTCCTCAGGTCAGGATAGGATAATGTAACAGTACTATACTGTATTGACCTGAGGAAGGAGATTTTGGCCTCTGGAAGCCAAATGTATTAGTCCAATAAAATGGTATTATTTTATTTTCTGTATTTGTTTTATTTCTATTTGTTAATTTGTAAAGTGGTGATTGGTATTTGTTAGTTTTTTCAAATTTACATCTGCTGTCTTTATATTTTGCACAGTACTAGGGGTCATTTTCTGTTTCTGTGGTGTTGAATTATATGCAGAGTCTGGCATCTTGGGGGTTCAGTTTAATTTTTGTCTAAATAGAAAGTTTAAATATTACTACTTATTCTATAGTGGATTAGGGGGTATCTGTGTTTGTGAAAAAGACATGGCTTTCATTTGGCATTGACTGTGCAGGATCGACGATCTGTACTATTCTGTCTGGTTTCATTTTACAATAGGTGAATTGATGTTCTAGTGCTCACTGTAGTGTTTTAAGATGTTTTCCTTTTCTTTGTGTGATTCGTAGAAATGACTGCTTATGGTATGGTAGAATTGCTCAATAGGTCCTGAGTGTTTTGTATTCTCGGCATACCTAGTACTGGATTTTGGAGGGGGTGTTAAAAAATGACCGGGAGGGAGGGGGGCCTTGGAGCTGGGAGCCCTAGGGGGGGAAGCCATGGAGCTGGGGGCCTTGGAGCTCAGAGGGAGCAGCCCGGGAGCTCAGAGGGAGGGGTAGCCGGCCCTGGAGCTAGGGTGGGGGCGGAGTTAGGTGGGGGCAGGGCTAGGGTGGGGCCCCATCAAATTGGTCTGCATAGGGCCCCGCACTTGCTAAGACCGGCCCTGGCAGCAGACACCTTGAATTATAGACCGATAGCATCCATACCCCTAACAACCAAATTGACAGAAGGCATAGTCGCCAAACAACTAACAGAATACCTCACTGATTTCAACATACTGCACAAATCTCAATCTGGCTTCAAACCTCAGCACAGTAAAGAAACAATACCACACTCCTGACCAGATTCATGTTGGAATGTAATTGTATTTTGCATGCATTGCCTGTCACCTATTATTTCTCTGTGATTACTCTGTGACCTCTGATGTGAATTACTTAGAGAGGTCACACAGCTATGCAACTTCCTGTGGGGGTTAGATGCAGCACATGGAGCACATGGATCTCATGTTCTCTCCTAACCTGAGAGGATCTATGGTGGTGTGAGCATCCATTACCATCTAAGCACATGGAAGGATCTGATAATACAAATGTATAGTAATATGTATATATAAGCCTGTCTGATTATAATCTAACTGCAAACTGTGAGTAAACAGATGTTTTGTTACTTCAACTTTAAAGTGACTCAGCAGTGAATTATTCAGGGGTGAATGAGAGAGAGATGAAGAAAGAAATTAACATTTCTAAAGCTGAAGCTGTGTGTACTAAAATCTGCTAATTATTTACTACAAATAATCCAACAAAAGGGTTATGGGCCCAGGGCCCAGGAATTGAAAAAGAAGAGAAATATTACCAGGCAGAAAAAAAGGCCACATTTTTCTCTTAAGTTTTAAAGGAAAGATTCAGTCTGTCTCTCTCTCCCCCCACACAGCAGACAGAAGGCTAAGAAAATGGCTGAGGGAAGAAATTCACCATTGTTCTATTCTCTCAAGGTGCCTAAATTAACTGAGTTTAATTATCGGCAGTGGGAATTAAGATTCATATGTCTCCTTCGAGCAAAAAGATTAAATATATGCTTAGACCAAGACAGAACAGCTGAAAATATGGCTGAATGGGACAATGCAAACTATTATGTGAAGTGCATGCTTTTGGAAGCTCTCTCAGAGAAACAAGCCATATTAGTGGAGGGAAAAGATACACCAAAGGACATTTTATGTAAACTGAGAACTATGTATGCAACTACATATGCAAAGCAGCAACCAATTTGGTTGGCAGAGTTGAATGAAACTAAATTAAGGGATAAAAGTAAATGTAATGATCACATTATGCATCTTATGTCTTCATTTCAAAAGCTAGAACTTTCTGGAATTCCCATGTGTGATGCATTGAAAAGAGCATTCTTTTTACCTCACTATCAAAGAAGTTTGATGTTTTAGGTCTGTAAATGAGGCCATTGAAGGGCAATCTTTTGAACAGGCAACATCAAAACTAAGGCAGGAATGCATAATAAATGATTCTGAGGAGATGTGTTCTCAAAGCAAGTCAGAGAGAAATGAAACAAATTTCTTGGCAAAGAACAGAGGAAGGCGGAGCTATGGGAAAACTCCACCCAAGGGCAAGCTGATTTGCTACTCATGTGGAAAGGAGGGACATGTATCTAAATGGTGTAAGGAAACACAAAACACTCCCTCTAGCTCACCTAAGCCAATGGAACTAAAGAATTTTCAAACCAGGAAATGTATGAAGGACAAAGATAAACACAAGGGCTTTCTAATGGCAGAAAAATCTTTGACTATGGTAAATAATAATTCAAATGAAAGTACTTGGATTTTGGATTCAGGGAGCACATGCCATTTAACCAATTGTAAGGATTTCTTTCAGGAAATGTGTCCAGAGGAAGGTATTCTTAAAACTGCAAACGCAGGGACTGCTAAGATCCAAGCAAAAGGTATTGGATTCTTAAAATGCAAAGTGTCTAATGAAGTTAAAGAAATTCCTGTAAGTGATGTCTTGTATATTCCCCAAGCAGTTTGCAATATGCTTAGTGTATCTACATTAGATAAGAAGGGATTTGTGATTCATTTTGAAAACAGTAAGTGCACAATCTCTAAAAATGATGAAGTGTATGCTGAAGCTTTTATGCAAAATGATGTTTATAAGCTGAACATTTCAGGTGAAGCCTCACATCTGGCGCAAGTAAGGAAGAATGATGGTAAATGTAGTCTGGAAATCTGGCACCGCCGCCTGGGACATCGTGATTCTAAGGTGATCCAGGATCTTTACAGTAAGCAACTAGCCACTGGCATTCAGATAAGTGCAAATGCTGGTAAAATGGAGAAATGCATAGACTGTGTTACTCAAAAAGGTGTGAGACCCTCATTTCCTGCATACACAGGAAATAGGAGTAATAAAGTGCTGGACTTAATACACAGTGACTTATGTGGACCGTTTAATATCCCATCATTGGGAAATAACAGATTTGTGCTAATATTCTTGGATGATTTCTCTAGATACTGTGTGGCCTATTTGCTGAAAGAAAAAAGTCAAGTCACAGACATGCTGAAGAAATACGTAGCCATGGTGAGCAATAAATTTGAAAGAAAACCAAAGGTTCTTCAGACCGACAATGGTGGTGAGTTCACTTCACAAAGCATGCGCACATTTCTAGAACAAGAAGGCATTCAACATATCACAACAGTAGCTTATACACCAGAGCAAAATTCTGTTGCAGAGAGAAAATTTAGGTCACTTGTGGAAATGACCAGATGTATGCTGTCAGATAGCAATCTCCCTAAAAGACTATGGGGGGAAGCCATTCTCACAGCAGTGTACCGACAAAACAGAATGCCAACTAAAGGCGCTGAGCGCACACCACATGAGACATGGCATGGTAGGAAGCCAAACCTGTCACACATAAGAACATTTGGAAGTACAGCATATGCTCATGTACCAAAGCAAAGAAGGCATAAGCTGGATTCCACAACAGAAAGGGGCATTTTAGTTGGCTATACTCCAGGACACAAAGGATATAGAATTTTGAATCTGAAAACTGGCATTGTTGGCATAAGACATGTTACATATTTTGATGAAAACAAAAGGGTTGATAAAGGCTGGATTATCCCAGATGAGCCTTATCATCCAGAATATGAAACTAGAACCATAATAGACATGCCAGTGTATATAAATGCCATACCAAGGCAGATGTCTGAAAGCAACTCATCTGTATCTAACGAGGAACAGGCAGAGGAAGCAGACACAGAAAGGATCATTGAAGAAGACAGTACAGTTGGAGAAGGGGAATCAATTGGAGAAGAACTCTCAGATTTAGAGGATGCGGAAAGGTCAGACCAACCTGTTGTCAGACGCTCATCCAGGGAAAACAAAGGTGTTCCACCCCCAAGACTGTCTTACCTAACAAAGTCAGCAGAAGCTCAAGAGCCCTTAACATGGGATGAGATTGAGAAAATGCCAGCAGAAGAAGCTGCTGAATGGCATAAAGCTGCACAAGAAGAAATTGATGCATTGGATAAAAATAATACTTGGATTCTTACAAAATTACCTCCTGGCAAGAAAGCTATAGGATGCAAATGGGTATTCAAGTTAAAAAGGAATGCACAAGGAAAAGTGGAAAGGTATAAAGCCAGATTAGTCGCAAAGGGATATCTTCAAAAATATGGAGAAGATTTTGATGAAGTGTTTGCACCTGTAGTGAAACACACGACAATAAGAACACTTCTGAGCATTGCAGTCTCAAAAGGCATGCAAGTCAACCACATTGATGTGAAAACAGCGTTTCTTCATGGAGATATAACTGAAGACTTGTACATGGAACAACCAACAGGTTTCATAAATACAAAACAAAGACAGCTAGTGTGTAAATTAAACAAAGGTCTTTGTGGATTAAAGCAAAGTGCAGAATGTTGGAATGAAAAATTGCATGAAATATTGACAAATTTAGGATTTAAGCAAGGTGAAGCAGATAAATGTTTGTACACTAGGTGCACAAATGGACAATATGCATACATTTTAGCTTTTGTTGATGATCTGCTCATTGCAAGCAAAAGTGAGCAAGAGTACAAGGACATTGTAAAATGTTTAAACCACAATGTTGAGATAAAAGAACTTGGTAATGTGTCATACTATCTTGGTATAGAAATTGAGAAACAAAATGATGGTTCTTATCTTCTAAGCCAGAAGCAGAAAATAAATGAGCTTATTGAAAGTTTAGGTATGCAAGATGCCCAAGTTGTAAGCACTCCCATGATCACTGATTTTCTGAAGGATGAAACAGTAAGAGAACCTTTACCAGATAACATCCAATATAGATCAGCCATAGGTAAGCTTTTATATCTAGCTACCACATACAGGGCTGATATAGCAAATGCAGTAGGAATTTTGAGCAGAAGGGTCAGCTCACCTACCAAATCAGATTGGACTGCAGTTAAAAGGATGGTAAGGTATTTAAAGGGTACCATTGATTGTAAATTAAAGGTTTCAGCCAATAGTAATCCAAAACTAATATGTTACTGTGATTCAGATTGGGCAGGGGATCATTCTGATTATAAATCCACAAGTGGATATGTGTTTATGTATGGAAATGTACACATTTCATGGGCCAGTCATAAACAAAGTATTGTGAGTTTGTCTTCTACAGAAGCTGAATATGTGGCCGTATCGGAAGCGTGCAGAGAACTGATGTGGATTGAAAAACTTTTGCTGGATTTTGGAATAGCTGAAAAGAGACCAATCCAGATAATGGAAGATAATCAGAGCTGCATCCGACTGTCACAGAATGACAAGGTTCAGTCACGCACCAAGCACATCGCAACGAAATACCACAACGTGCGAGAGTTGGTGAAAGAAGGGGTCATCAGTCTACACTATTGTCACACCAGTGAGATGACAGCTGACATCATGACCAAACCGTTACCCAGAGAACATTTTGTGAATCTGCGTATAAAGCTTGGACTTTGTATGAATAAATAATTGCATGACAGTTATGCATGAGAAGGGGTTTGTTGGAATGTAATTGTATTTTGCATGCATTGCCTGTCACCTATTATTTCTCTGTGATTACTCTGTGACCTCTGATGTGAATTACTTAGAGAGGTCACACAGCTATGCAACTTCCTGTGGGGGTTAGATGCAGCACATGGAGCACATGGATCTCATGTTCTCTCCTAACCTGAGAGGATCTATGGTGGTGTGAGCATCCATTACCATCTAAGCACATGGAAGGAGCTGATAATACAAATGTATAGTAATATGTATATATAAGCCTGTCTGATTATAATCTAACTGCAAACTGTGAGTAAACAGATGTTTTGTTACTTCAACTTTAAAGTGACTCAGCAGTGAATTATTCAGGGGTGAATGAGAGAGAGATGAAGAAAGAAATTAACATTTCTAAAGCTGAAGCTGTGTGTACTAAAATCTGCTAATTATTTACTACAAATAATCCAACAATTCAAGCAGGAAATAGCAAGGGATAAAAACATCCTTCCACTCCAATTTGACCTATCAAGCGCATTCAATATGGTCGACCACCACATACTACTGAGAATCCTGACAAGATAGGAATTACAGGAAAAGTATTCTCCTGGATCAAGGGATTTCTGACATCCAGAACATACCAAGTCAAATCAAACTCAGATATATCTCCACCTTGGAAAGCGGAATGTGGAGTACCACAAGGATCACCGCTCTCACCTATACTATTCAACCTAATGATGACACCACTGACTAAATCTCTATCCAAACAAGGCCTCAATCCATTTCTCTACGCAGGTGACATCCCCATCTATATTCCATGCAAACAGAACCCCACAGAAATCACCAAGGAAATAATAAACAGCATGACCATTGTGGAATCCTGGGCATCGGCATTCAAGTTAAAACTCACTAGAGATAAAACCCAATGTCTCATTCTCTCGTCCCAATACAATAATGTTCCCCCCTCGGCAATTAACGCACAGGGTTCATCCCTCCCAATCTCAGACCACTTGAAAATCTTAGGCATTACAATTGACCACAACCTAACGCTAGAAAGCCAAGCTAAGAACACGACCAAGAAAATGTTCCACACTATGTGGAAGCTCAAACGTATAAAGCTTTACTTTCCCAGGGATTCATTATGCAACATGATCCAAACCAGGGTGCTAACCCATGTAGACTACTGCAATAGTATTTACGTAGGCTGCAAAGATCAAATCATAAGAAAATTACAGACAGCACTAAACACGGCTGCCAGACTCATCTTCGGAAAAACACGCTTCAAAAGCGCAAAACCCCTCCTAAGAAGCTTACATTGGCTTCCTATTAACGCTCACATAACATTCAAAATATACACAATAGTCCACAGAATCATCTACGGATTCACACCAGATTACATGACGGAACTTATCGATCTACCAATAAGAAACGTGACGAGAACAGCAAGAACCTACCTAACCCTTCATTATCCCAATTGCAAAGGTATAACATACAAATCTTCAGATGCCGCCAGCTTCTTGTTTATAGGCACACAACTTTGGAACTCACTACCCAAAGACCTGAAACTCACAGAAAACTACCTACAATTCAGAAAAAATCTGAAAACACATCTTTTCAAGAAGCCTTTCCCCCCTGGATCTGCCTAATCCCACACCACCTTACATCACGAAAAGTTCAGAAATGGAAAACAATAATATTAACCTCTCTCACAATATGCTAATATATCAGCCTAAACGTTTATTGTACTTCTGTATTATGTACTAGACTTCTACAAATCTAAATTTTGTAACCGCCTTTTTAGCAATATGTAAGCCACATTGAACCTGCCATATGGTGGGAAAATTTGGGATACAAATGCAATAAATAAAATAAACAATGGGATTTATTTTGGTTCAGTTGTGCTGAACATCTTTTCCCAACTTTGCCATTTTATTATTGTGGAATACTTCAGTAAAACTCCTCCTTGATTGACAGTTACCTCCATCTCCATCCCCACCCCTTCCAAAAGATGAACACTGGCTCCCTCACACGTGCTTACTGCATGCTAAAAAGGCACTACCGCCAGACACACTCAGGTGTCCTACCATAGTTTGGGGATTCCTACGCACCAATCTCATGCTAAAAAATATAAAATATTTTTAGTGCCGGAGGAGGGGGGGCATATTTGGAAGCAGAGAATAGGTATGCCCTGTGCTAATCAGGGTCAGCGCAGGAGCCTTTACCACCTAGTAAATAGGTGGTGGTAAGGGCTGACATATTAACGGCTATGCGCTAATTGAGAAATTAGCATGTGGCCATTATGGGGAAAATAGAAATTGCACCCATTTTACTGCCACGTTAAAAGTGGCCTCAACACATGGGAGACCAATGCGCTAAAAACAGCATAGGCTAGTTTTTAGCATGGCTTAGTAAAAGGGCCCCTATATCCTAAATATGCATTAAAACATCCGGGGAAATGCTAGAAAATCAACATTTAAAACAACATAATTTAAGGAGTAAGAGGCACACTTACTAGCTCTCACTCCAGCACACTCTGCAGCACATCTAGCTGCATAGTGAATCAGACAGGCACTTTCCTTTAATGCCTTTTTTTGCTTAGAGCATTGGTCAAAGGTGACTTTACCAAACAAAAAGAACAGAAAAACCAAATATCCCATTGTGCACTTACAAAAATATATACCTAATCTTAAACAACTATATAGTTCTGATTGAAGAGGTATAGCTTCTGATCTATTTTAGTTAGGGCTCGTTTTACGAAGCGGCGGTAAGCCCAATGCAGGCTTACCGCTCGCTATCCAGGAAGTACCACGGGGCTACCGCAGCATCCCGGTGGTACTTCTCACCCCTAGCATGTCGTCATTTCCGGAGCTACAAAAATGTATTTTGTAGCGCCACAGTGTACCAATGAAAAATCTTCATTGGTTATTGGTTCAGAAGCGCATTAGATTTAAAATAGCTTGTTTGTTTTTGAAGTCACTATCTGGTCAAAATTCAGTGGGACTTACAGAATTACTTTTGATTCATTCACCTGGATATCATTCCTGCTTCTCCCCCCCTCCCCCCCCCCCCCCCCCCCCCCCCGTACCATACAAATAGGCTTTCCTTCTTTTAAGAATATTAATTTTCAATCTGTTTATGTGGAGTGGAGGAGTAGCCTAGTGGTTAATACAGTGGAGTTTGATTCTGGGGAACTGGGTTTAATTCCCACTGCAGCTCCTTGTGACTCTGGGCAAGTCACTTAACCCTCCATTGCCCCAAATACAAATAAGTACCTGTATATTGTAAATAATTGCGTGTTCCCCCTAAATATGTAACTACTCTGACCTCGATTCTGCTCAGACTGTTTTACACAGTCTGGGCAATAACAAGCTCCATAATCAGAAGGACACCCAGGATTCAGTGGATATAATAATATAGTTTTATTAAGCATCTCACCCAAGGCAGTACAGGCAATTAGGCATTCATATCTGGAACATGGTGGAGCAGCTCTCTGCGACACGCAGCAGGTGTTGTCAGTCTTCTCTCTTCTAGCTTCTCCATCTATACCCTAGCAGACTTGCCTGTTTATACCCTTATGGCAACAATTCATTCCTATGGAAC
This sequence comes from Microcaecilia unicolor, assembly GCF_901765095.1. Classification (NCBI taxonomy): domain Eukaryota; kingdom Metazoa; phylum Chordata; class Amphibia; order Gymnophiona; family Siphonopidae; genus Microcaecilia; species Microcaecilia unicolor. The sequence continues at coordinate 164,926,632 of NC_044041.1, forward strand.
CTCACTTTCTCACCAGAACTCTTTGACCATTATCGGTTGATAACAATGACTTCACATGTTTCCAAATTCTAAGTATCAACAAATGATGTTCTTGCCAACATCTGTTAATTAATGACTTCACATGTTCCCAAGCCTTCCTCCAGTCCCCCTTTGGATGTTCTCATCCTACTTGCACCTGACCCACTACTATCTTCCACTAGCCAAAACATCTTTGCTCATGACTTCATGCTGGTGCCAGTCTCGCTATTGTTTATAGAGCAGATTCCCCCTCCCTCTATCTGCTCTCAATTACCTCATTTCAGCATTTGCTGCAGTGAAATGTATCTGTGTCAGAGGTGATCTTTGATTCTTAGAGGCCTAGCTCTTAGCCTGAGCCCTTGGCCTTTATTTCACTGAGCACAAGTGACAGCATATTTCTACAATATACTATGTAAACCACTTTGAATGTAGTTGCAAAAAACACAGAAAGGCAGTATATCAAGTCTCATTTCAATGGACAAGAGTTTGGAATGCACTGCCATGGGAGATAAAATGTTCACCTTCATATTTGTGCTTTAGGAAAGCTTGAATACATAACTGTTTGACATGGACCTTAATGATAATGTCTAAAAGTAACTGAGACATCTGTGTATATATATATTTATATATTCCTCAATTGCTGAGTCTCTCAGGGGTCCTTTTTCTAAGGTGCACTAACAGATTTAGCATGCCCTAAATGCTAAGATGTCCATTATATTTCTATGGGCATCTTATCATTTATTTTATTTATTTATTTGTTACATTTGTACCCCACATTTTCCCACCTATTTGCAGGCTCAATGTGGCTTACATGGTACCTTGAAGGAAATTGCCAACTCCAGTACAGAACAAATACAAAGTGATGTTCTGGTCAGATAAGGTTCAAATGTTACAATCGCATTGGGAATCGCAGAGAAGAAGAGTTATATAGTGTTCATTACGAGCTTTGGTTACATTGTGTTGCAGGGTTCAGACACTTAAGTTGGGTTAGTAGGGTATGCCTTTCCGAACAGGTAGGTTTTTAGTAATTTACGGAAGTTAAGGTGGTCGTAAGTTGTTTTCACAGCTTTTGGTAATGCATTCCATAATTGTGTGCTTATGTAGGAGAAGCTGGATGCATAAGTTGACTTGTATTTGAGTCCTTTACAGCTTGGGTAGTGGAGATTTAAGTATGTTTGTGTTGATCTGACTGTGTTTCTGGTTGGTAGGTCTATGTGGTCGGTCATGTATCCCGGTGCTTTGCCATAGATAATTTTATGGACCAGAGTGCAGATTTTGAAAGCAATACGTTCTTTGATTGGGAGCAAGTGCAATTTTTCTTGGAGGGGTTTGGCGCTTTCGAATCGCGTTTTTCCGAATATAAGTCTGGCTGCTGTGTTTTGAACAGTCTGAAGGTTTTTTATAAGTTGCTCTTTGCATCCCGCATAAATTCCATTGCAGTGGTCAGCGTGCATAGGCGGTCGGTGGCCCAACTGTTTGGGGAGGCTAAAGGGGGTGAGGTTAGGGGTGGGGCCAGGGGTGGAGCTTAAATCCATAATTGTCTGATCACACACAGAAAATAATAAATAAATAAATGTCACAATTAATACCTTTTATTAAATTTAGATATTAGTTATGTATCATATGTCGAAGAATAAAGTGGTTGCTCAAAGCATATACTAGCCACAATCGCTCAACTGCAAAACACTATGCACAACTTTGTGCAAAAACACACTCTGAACCTTACTGTACCATAAATATTACACTGGGCAGAACCTAATACACCAATATACCACCCATACGGAAAATGCAGACCGTCAACAATATTGAAACAAGGGATCATAATTTCACAATTCTCATGTAGAGCCACAAAACATCCTAATTCATGTTTAATGTGGGATAAAATGTCATAAATAAGTAAATAAACTTTTAATGTTGAACACCTAATTCTCAAAGTGGACATATTCCAAACACTATAATGAAAATAAAATGATCTTTTCTACCTTTGTTGTCTGGTGACTTTGTTTTTCTGATTGTGCTGGCCCAGTATCCGATTCTGCTGCTATCTGTCCTCTTAACTTCGTTTCCAGGGCTTCCTTTCCATTTATTTGTTTACTTTCCGCCTTTCTTCTTCATTTCTTGTCCTACATCCGTAAGTAAAAGCTGGGTCCTCCGCAAACTTGACTGTCGAGTGGATCCAGCTTTTGCCTATTTTCTTCATCCATGTGCAGTTTTTCTACTCTCTTCCTTTTCCGTCATCTCATCTCCTTCCTCACTCCTCCCTCCCCTTCCATGTCCAGCAACCCTCCTCTCCCCCTGCCCTCCCCTCCATCCACCCATGTTCAGCAACTCTCCTCTCCCCTGCCCTCTCCTCTCCCCTTCATCCCTCATGTGCAGCAACCCTCCTCTCCCCCTGCCCTCCATCCACCCATGTCCAGCAACCCTCCTCTTCCCTGCCCTCTCCTCTCCCCTTCATCCACCATATGCAGCAACCCTCCTCTCCCCTCCCCTCCATTCACCCATGTCCAGCAACCCTCCTCTCCCCTGCCCTCTCCTCTCCCCTTCACCCACCATGTGCAGCAACCCTCCTCTCCCCTGCCCTCTCCTCTCCCCTTCTTCCACCATGTGCAGCAACCCTCCTCTCCTCTCCCGTCTGCCCTCGCTCCCCGATAGGCAGCCCTCGTTTCCTTCCTGCCCCCCCCCCATGCCGTACCTTTAAATATTATATTTTTGCTGGAGTCGCGGGCAGCGCCGGCAGTACTTACTCATGTGGGTTTGTAAAATGGGGCAGTTACAAGTGGAAATGGCAACACTTGCCAATGGAAATTGTAAAATCGCCACTTCCAATTGTAAGTGCCGACATCTCTGTGTGGAAGCTGCTGGGTCTGTGCCATTCAGTTTCTCAATGTGCATCTTTGTAAAATGGTTGCTCCCGCTGCATATACCGCCTAAGACACATGCACTTCTGCAGATATTTTAGAAAAGACTCATCTCGGTTCCAGCAGCCTTCCCTCGCAAGTCGCATGATGGCTCCGCCCTCGCAGAAACAGGAAATACGTCAGAAGAGGGCGGAGCCATCATGCGACTTGCGAGGGAAGGCTGCTGGAGCCGAGATGAGCCTGCTGATGCCTTCAATGCTACCTGCGACTCCAGCAAAAATATAATATTTAAAGGTGTGGCGGGCGGAGGGCGGTGGGCGGCGGCAGCGGCAGCAGGGGGGCGGGGCAGCGTTGGTTGGGCTGGGGAGGCTTAGCCTCCCCAAGCCTCTTATACGGGGCGCCTATGTCAGCGTGGCTCAGTACCATAGATTGTATCAGTTTGCGAAATGTTTCCCTCGATAAGAATGGTTTCACGCGTTTGAGTTTCCACATTGAATGGAACATCTTCTTGGTTGAAGAGTTCACTTGGCTCTCGAGAGTAAGGTTACTGTCAATTGTAACCCCGAGGATTTTCAGGCTATCTGAGATAGGGAGGGTATAATCTGGGGTGTTTAAATTTGTGGGTTTGTTCGTATTGTATTGGGATGAGAGGATGAGGCAATGTGTTTTTTCTGTGTTAAGTTTTTGTTGGAATGCATTTGCCCATGAGTTCATGGTATACAAGCTGAGCTTGATTTCGTTGGTGATTTCTGTCAGGTCATGTTTGAAAGGAATGTATATTGTAACATCGTCTGCATAGATGAATGGGTTGAGGTCCTGGGTGGATAAGGACTTTGATAGTGGGGTCATCATTAGGTTGAAGAGGATCGGGGTAGTGGTGATCCTTGAGGTACTCCACAGTCTGCTTTCCACGGTGATGATATGTTTGAATTTGATTTCACTTGGTATGTTCTGGTGGTTAGGGAACCCTTGATCCAGCTAAGTAGTCCCGAAGTAGTCTAGGAGTCTTAATAGTAAATTATGATTTACCATGTTGAATGCACTAGACATGTCGAATTGGAGGAGAAGTATGCTTTTACCTGTTGCTATTTCCTGTTGAATTTGGCCAGGAGAGTAGTTAGTACTGTTTTGATGCTGTGAAGGGGGAGAAATCCGGATTGTGATTCATGTAATATTGAGAATTTATTTAAGTAATCAGTAATTTGTTTGGTTACCATACTTTCCATCAGTTTGACTGCTAATGGGATGGATGCTACTGGACGGTAATTGGTGAGGTCATTTGTATTTTTCTTGGTATCTTTTGGTATAGGGGTGAGTAGGATGTTACCATTTTCCTTTGGGAAGAGCCTTGATGGAGCGTGGGTGGGATGTGAGATCTGTTATGTAGTGGTCGGGGGAGGATTTTATAAGGTAGCTGGGGCAGGCATCCAGTTTGCAGTGGGTGTTGGAGAACCTGTGGATCACATGGGTAATTGTTTCGGCCGAGAGGGAAGCGAAGTTTGACCAGGTTCAGTCCGTTGGGTATTCTCCTGAGGTGGGGACCAGACCATCGATGAAGGTTTCGATATCAGTAGTGTTCTGAGGAAGTGTGTTGCGTAGTTTTGCAGTTTTTCATTGAAATATGTGGCAAGTTTGTCTGCCGTTGGGATGTCTGTGTTGGTTGTGGTGACCGAGGTAGTGTCTAGTAGTTTGTGTGCGAGTTGGTATAGTTTCTTCGTGTCTTTGTTATCTGGTCCAATTTTAGTTTTATAATATGACCTTTTGGTCTGTCTTATTGCGCATTTGTATTTGTTTCCAAGCGTTGAGTGTGTGACAATCTTTTATTTTTGTCCATGCTCGTTCAAGCTTCCTGGTTTATGTTTTTAGTTTTTTCAGTTTGTCGTTGAACCATGGTATTGAGTTATGTCTTCGTGATGTTCTTGTTCATAAGGGTGCTTTTTCGTCTAGTATGTTTCTGCATTTTTTGTCCCATTCGGATAGGTAGTGTATGGAGTCCATATGTGCTGTCCACTCGTTATTGTATATCTATTGCCAAAATGTTTTCAGGTCTATTTTGCCTCTTATGCTGTATGTTGTATGTTCATGTTCTTGTATATGGCATGAGCCTTTCTTTCGCCAATTTAGGGATAGGTTTAGTTTGTAGTGGTCGGTCCAGGGTGTTTCTGTCTATTTAATGTCTGTTATTATCAGGTTCTGGTCTGTGGACACTTTCCTGCTTATTTTCGAAGGAGAAGGGCACCCAGCTTCTGACACAAATCGGGAGATGGGCGTCCTTCTCCTAAGGTCGCCCAATTCGGCATAATTGAAAGCTGATTTTGGGCGTCCTCAACTGCTTTATGTCGCGGGGATGACCAAAGTTCAAGGGGGCATGTCGGCAGTGTACCGAAGGTGGGACAGGGGCGTGGTTAACAGATGGGCGTCCTCAGCCGATAATGGAAAAAAGAAGGACATCCCTCACAAGCATTTGGCCAACTTTACTTGGTCCATTTTTTTCACGACCAAGCATCAAAAAGGTGCCCGAACTGACCAGATGACCACTGGAGGGAATCGGGGATGAACTCCCCTGACTTCCCAAGTGGTCACTAACCACCTCCCACCCTGAAAAAAACAACTTCAAAAACTTTTGTCTATTTTTTTTTAGAGTATGTCCTTTGCTATGCCTCCGTCCCTGCAAGGGTGTCCAAAACATGGATGTTTCTGTGAGAAGGACATCCATGCCTTTGCAATGTCTCCCACACCCTCTTTATTTATTTACTTGGATTTTGGAGCACAAGTAGCAGCAGTGGGATTTGAACCAGCCACCTCTGGATTGCAAGACCAGTGCTCTAACCATCTGGTCAGTTCGGGCACCTTTTTAGGCTTGGTCGTAACAAAAAATGGACCAAGTAAAGTCACTCAAATGCTCGTCAGGGACGCCCTTCTTTTTTCCATTATCGGTCGAGGACGCCCATGTGTTAGGCACGCCCCAGTCCCGCCTTTGCTACGCTTCTCACACGCCCCCGTGAACTTTGGTCATCCCCGCGACGGAAAGCAGTTGAGGATGCCCAAAATCGGCTTTCGATTATACCGATTTGGGCGACCCTGGGAGAGGGACGCCCATCTCCCAATTTGTGTCGAAAGATGGGCACCCTTCTCTTTCGAAAATAAGCCTGATAGGGGCCCATTTACAGAGGGCTTACTGCACACCAATTTGGAACTACTGATGGGCTAATGCAGGAACCCAGTGGTAGTTCCCACCCCAGTGTACGCCATTTCCAGTGCAAAAAAATATTTAGTATTTTTGTAGCGCTGGGGCTTACCCAGTGGTAACTGGGCAGCACTGTATGCTGCCCAGTTACTGTAAGGTTAGCGCATGATCCTTTACCATCATCTAAATAGCTGGCGGTAGGGCTCCACCTCGCCCCCCCCCCCCCCCCCCCCCCCCCCCCCCCCCCCCGATATGGCTGCACACGAATCCCTGTGATTGGTACAGAGCCATTTCCTTTTTCAAAAAAAAACAGTCTTTTACCTGCTGTGGTAATAGGGGCCTCAGTGTGTGTCAAAAACACACACCAACACAGTATAGCATAATTATCATATGTATTATTTATGTTCATACATATTTATTTAACTATCCATTATTAATACAGTATTTATGTCCTTTATTAGTGGTTTTACATTTAGTATTGCTGTTCCTTTATTTCCATGGTCTTATTATAAGTTTGCTTTATTATGTAATCATTTATGTATTTATTTACTTTTATGTACTTGTTTTTTATGATTTGATACTAACAGTGATTTTATATGTTTATTAACAGTCTTTATTGCCCCTTACACAGCCCTGTAAAGGGAAAAACAGGGCCTGTGTCTGGCATCTGGTTCCTTTTATCTATTGTAGTGAATAAAATCCTTTTAAATATAAGATTTTCTTTAGATCTGCTCCTATGCTTTTACCACTCTGCATTGTACAACCATCTTCCTTAGGAAACCTCGTTTAACCCTTTCATGTCCCATGTTGCCATGGGCGCAGAAATATTATGGGCACGAAAGGGTTAAAAAGGTCTTAAAAACTTACTACTTTACAAAGACTTTCCCTCCAGACCAGCCTTGTGTTTTTCCCTGCTCTGTCACTGTCTTATAATAAGTCATCTTCCCTCTATCATGTGTAATTTTCACCCCTCTCCTCCTGTTGTATCTTAATTCAGTAATTTACTTATATTATATGCTGCTTTATATCCTTCAACTATGTAATAATAACAATAATAATAATAAACAGTTTTTATTATACCATCATAACCATTAGCTCTAGACAGTTTACAGCAAGCGAACTGGGACAACAATCACTTAAAAATAATACAAGATAAGACTTACAAGATTAAAACCTATCACACTGACATTAAAACTACATTAACAAAAACAATTAGAATCTAACCCAGGAACCAGTTAAGCATCCATATCTTCAATAGTCTGCAGAATGTAATATAGTCCCGCTCAAGTTTTATATTGAGTGGAAGAGCATTTCACAGTCCGGGAGCAACAGAAATAAATAGCTTCATCCGAGTTGATGACAGCTGAATGACCAAAACTACAGGCAAGGTGAACCAAGTAGCTAGATGGAGAACAGGATTATAATTGCCAAAAAGAAACCAGGTAACTTTACAGTTACACTTACTTATTTTATTTATAGCCCGCTAAAGCCAATAAAACAGTTCATAGTGGATTGCATAGTCAATAAATCAAGGATCTAGGTTGTAACATAGTATTACAAGAATAAAATGAGTGATCAACTTATTACTTCACAAGCTTACGAAATACTATTGTGGCTGATGTTCAGACCGCAGTAGCTAGCCTGGTTAACTCCTGTAGTCTCTGCTAAACCTGGATATTCAATGCCAGGCCGTTTCCGGTGGCCTGTATTGAATATCCAGTTTATTTTTGGCCAGTTAGAAGATACTCGGCTATGTTAAAATTCAGATTTAGCCGGTTATCGTCAAACTGGCCAAAGATATCCCACATATTCACACGGCCAATATAGCTGTTAAAGTGAGACTGAAAATCGGTAGATAGCCAATTATGTCGGTCAATATAACTGGCTATCTGCTAGCCGCTAACTGGTGATATTCAGCAGGAGATAGCCGGCTATGCCCTGCTGAATATCGCCGGATAGCCAGTTATGGGGCATTTAGCCGGCCAAGTGCCCCCTTGGTGTTTTTAAGGGGTTGTTTTTTAGCCCCTTAAAAAAATATATTTATACTGCACCCAAGCTTTAAATCACGTGGAAGAGAAGACCAGAAATTAGCTGATTGATATGAAAACAGGGAAATAAACATTTTCTTTGAAGTTATCCCTTTGGGACTTGAAAGGATAAAGCCATTGTATTCCTAACATTACAGAATTGGCCAACTATTGGTCTACAAACAAGAGAGATCATATATTTAGGTAACAAACCATGTAAAATTTTTAAAATTAGTTAAACCAGTTTAAATAGTATTCTGGCCTCCACTGGAAACCAGTGCAACTTCATGAAAGAAGAGGTAATCCTATCTGACTTTTTCAAAGACAAGATTAACCACCCAGCAACATTCTGGATCATTTGAATCCTCTTTAACAGTTGTTTCGAGAGTCCCAAACAGACGATGTTACAGTAATCCAGTTTACTTAAGATCAATGATTGAACCACCAGCCTGAATTGATCTTCATGTAAATATTTACTTAACTATCTTTTACTAAGCTGTTTCCTAACACAGGATGTGCTAAAGCATTCCATGTTAGTTTTGCCATCTGTGCATGCCAAGCGTGTAATAATTATTTTCAAAACTGTTTTGGAAGGGGTGTGTCAAAGGTGAAGAATGGGTGTGGATGTGCTAAGTAGCTAGTATGCTGACATGACCACCATGCTAACTGGTTAATACATCCATAACATGGAAGCCCATAGGAGTACTTGTAGGAGGTGCTATGGGCTCCCATAGTACATAGTAAGTACTCCCACAGTAATTTTTTTAAATGGCGTGCAATAATGCTAACATTAGTACATGGTCATGTGTTCAAAAAATGGAAAATAAAGTCCTTTTGATAGCCACACGTTAGTGTGTGAGAAAGTACACGTAAAGATGAACTAAGCACATTTCTTAGTGTAGCTTAGTAAAAGGACCTCTAAGTATTTTGTAATCTAGGCCTACCTTTTTGTTTACCTTCTTGGCCTCCCTTTGTATTCTACCTACTCTCCTTACTTCCAACTTTCTCATTGTAAACCATTTAGATATAGTGTTATGATTGGTAATATAGGGGCCCTTTTACTAAAGGGTTGGCCACATGCCAATCCAGAACTAACGCTGGACTACCACAGGATCTTAGTGGTAGTTCCCCCCCCCCCCCCCCCCCCAGCGCATGCAATTTCCGGCGCTACAAAAATATTTTCTGTTTTGTAAAGTTGGTGTTTACCTGGTGGTAATCGGTGGTAACACAGGAGCCTTACTGCCACCTCGATGGGTGGTGTAAGTGCTCCCCCCTGAAATGGCTGCACAGTAGGTGGTTCACTTACCACACAGCCATTTTGCTTTTTAAAAAAGAGACCTGCTTTAGTAAAAGGGAGCCTCAGCGCTCATCAAAAACACGCACTGATGCTAGCGGAGGCCCCCTTTTACTGCAGCTTGTAAAAGGACCCCATATTGACTAAAACTGACCTGTGACCTGTGAAAGCACTCCCATTAAGATCCCCTAAAGTGCAGGTGCTATATGGGAAATGGTTACGGGACACAACGAAGCCCTTTTTACTGAGGTGCATAAAGCTGTTAACAAGTGAATTAGCAAACGTTAACTGCTACCACATGAGCAAGTCAACTGGTAATGCAGTGTCATGCCAGTTAGTGTGCACAGATCCATGCTTTAACCGCATGTGGTTATAGGGGGCAGGAACTAGGCGGAGATTGGGCAAGTATTAATACTTACCGCAGGCTGTCACTTTTGCTATTAGCGCAGGTTTACTAAAGGGGTCTATTACTAAGCTGCAATATTGTTTTTAGCTCGTGGTAGTAGAAATCAGCTGGTGGTAAATGCCGAGACACCCATTATATTCCTGTAGGCGCCTCGGTGTTTACTGCCAGGTGATTTTTACCAGGAGCTAAAAACACTACCGCAGCTTAGTAAAAGACCCCCATAGTGGCTTAATAGTTTAGGTGCACTAATGAATTTTTCAGTGTGGTAATTGTAGAGAATATGCTGGGTACGCCCCCAATAATTACCGCTCATAGCCTTTGCACTTAGCGCTGTTCAGGCTCACTAATGCCCCGATGATCAGAAGCAAGCGGGGGCACTAGAGATCAATAGCGCCACACTAGAACCCATGTTTGCTCCCACCCAATGATCAGAGCCAGCTCTGGAAACAATGACCATGCAAATGCATACTAGATAGGACATTACCTATTCCTCATCAATGCTCAGCGGGCAGCACACCAAACTCAGAGCTGGCGTTAGGGATTGCAGAGCTTTGGGAAGGAATGGGGATCCCTGTCCAGCATGCGTTTGCATGCTTCCAGGCCCCTCAACCACCAAAGCAATCAAGGCCCTGGTGGTCGTGCCCCCCAAGCCCCAAACTCCCATTTATAGTAAACTCCCATTTAGAGTAGGGAAGCCCCACCCAGCAAATCCCAGGATGCACTGGGCAGGGTACCCCAATTTGAAGGCAGCGCTGAAAGAGGAGTGTGCTACTTCTTCCTTCAACGGAGGGGGGGAGGACTCCGCTAGACCACCAGGGAGGATGGGGGTTGGGGTGGCAGCCCACTTGGGCCACCAGGGATTCTTTTTTGAGTGCTGGAGATCCACCAGAACTGTGGGCCCCCAGGACCATGTGTTGGGGGGTGCTGGGGTGGCAGCTGGCAGAGTTCTGGGGGTCCCACGGACCTCCATCTTCTCGTTTGACAGGTCCGGGCTTTTGACAATCCTCCCGCACTTTTCCCCTATGATCAAAGCTAATAGCATGACTTTATTTGCATGATAGCTCTGATCATAGGAGCGGTATAGCCCTGCGCTGTTCCGGCACTATTTTTAGAGCACTGTTTAGAACAGTGCAGGGCTTCTGATCATCTGGCTGTAAGTGCAAAAACTTATCACAATTTTAAAAACCCCAAAGACTGAAAACTTGCGAGAGAAGTTCAGACTTTCTAAGGATAAGACATATGTGATATGGGAGTCTAGAAAAGTGCCAGAAAGCACAGTGTTATGTAAACAACTATCAAAGGAAGGCAGAAGCATGTCTGTATCTGCAGGGTCTTGCCTGATGGAGCTGAGGTTAAGAAGCCCCAGCCTGGACATTACATAAAAGGGAGTCAGATATCTGGATTTCTTTGTTGTCTGAACTTGAAAGGTTTTTTCAAATGTTTTGTTCATTTATATTGTATTTCAGGATGCCTAGTATCCCTGGATGGCACATCCAAGGGACGATGACTGCACATTAGGAGATGCCTAGAACAAGGCCATCGGGAAGTTTTGATAAAAGACTACCATGGAGTGTCTGAACACTGCTGAGTGATGTTAAAGGAGACTTTGAGGACTGTTTCAAAGAGACTGTATAAAAGATGTTTTCTTCCTGTGTCTTCTTGAGAAACAAAATAATAAGATTTATTTATTATTCTTTATTTATTTAAGAACATTTATAAGCTGCCAGTCCAACATTTGCTCCCAGTGGTTTATAATAAGAACATACATGGTGGCCCATTTTACATAGAATTGAGCGATTGGAATTGAGGCATCATGGTCAGGACGTGTTCAATTCCAATATTAAAAAGAAAGGATTTTCCCTTTCCTATTTTTTTATCCATCTTCCTATGGATTTACTATTTCTTGGTTCCCCTTCCTCCACTTCTCAATGAGGACTAAGTTGAAGGTATGTTTCCTTTATGGAATTATATGTTCTATTTTTCTTTGATTTTAATGTGTGTATTGTTCTGGATTTCTAATCAAAGTGTTTTGTTTGATATACTATTTCAAAAAACAAAAAACAAAAAGAAATTTAAAAAACTTAAAAAAAAAAAGGATTTCCCAGCACAGTCTTTTCTAAAATATCTGCAGAAGTGCATCTGTCTTAGGCGGTATATGCAGCGGGAGCAACCATTTTACAAAGATGCACATTGAGAAACTGAATGGCACAGACCCAGCAGCTTCCACACAGAGATGTCGGCACTTACAATTGGAAGTGGCGATTTTACAATTTCCATTGGCAAGTGTTGCCATTTCCACTTGTAACTGCCCCATTTTACAAACCCACATGAGTAAGTACTGCCAAAGAAGTAGTAAGGCCACAGTTTTAACTTGGTTTCATTTTGGAAGTGCAAACAAACTACCTGGGATTGAATATCCTGGATTGTGCAGTCAACTGTCTCTTATGTGGTTAAGTGCTATGTTCAGGAAGAGAAGGCTTGGGGCTAGAGCAAGCAGTGGATACGAGTTGCTGCTCGCTGCCAGCAAAGAACTAAAGGATTTAAAAGGTACTAGGAGGGTTGGGGGAGTGCAGTTAAGAGACTGTCACCACCTGGAGGGGGGAAGGGAGGGAGAGATACCAGGAGTCGTTCAGCTGGTGAGGCTTGGGGAACCCCACTAGCCACATCATAGCTATTCCACTACTGGGTGGACCTGAGTTCAAAATGGATAGGCCTGTGCCCAACCGGGCCCACCCATGGCTATGCCACTAGACTATGGTTCTGGTTTGGGTCTGCAGGCTCTGGGAGAAGGACTGAGAGAAACAGAGAGAGAAAGAGAGAATGTATGTAACTGCTGGGAACAATGAAGGAGGGTACAACAGGGCTTCCTAAACTGTGGGTTGTGAGCCCACATAGGGACCATGAAACTTGCATTTGGGGGTGTGACCTGGGTGAGCCGTTCATAAAGACATCATTGGCCTGCTCATCTGGGGACAGTTGCATGGGCGTACCAAGCTTGGTTGCCACCTGGGGCATGTCACCGCTGCACCCCCCCCAAGCATGTCATATCCCTCTGAGACACATCACCCCCCCCAAAACGCATCAGACATCCCCCCCTCCTAGAAGCGCATCACCCCAGTGGCGTACCTAGGGTAGTTGACACCCGGGGCCGGTCATTTTTTAACACCCCCCTCCAAAATCCAGTACTAGGCATACCGAGAATACAAAACACTCAGGACCTATAGAGCAATTCTACCATACCATAAGCAGTCATTTCTATGAGTCACACAAGGAAAAAGAAAGCATCTTAAACACTACAGTGAGCACTAGAACATCAATTCACCTATTGTAAAACGAAACCAGACAGATAGTACAGATCGTCAATCCTGCACAGTCACTGAAAGTCATGTCTTTTTCACAAACACAGATACACCCTAATCCACTATAGAACATGTAATCATAAACTTTCTATTTAGACAAAAATTAAACTGAACCCCCAAAATGCCAGACTCTGCATACAATGCAACACCACAGAAACAGAAAATGTCCCCTAGTACTGTGCAAAATATAAAGACAGCAGATGTAAATTTGAAAAATAAACTAACAAATACCAATCACCGCTTTACAAATTAACAAATAGAAATAAAACAAATACAGAAAATAAAATACCATTTTATTGGACTAATACATTTAGCTGTCAGAGGCCAAAACCTTCTTCCTCAGGTCAATACAGTATAGTGTGTTACAGTATCCTAACCTGACCTGAGGAAGGGGTTTTGTTCTCCGAAAGTTAGTCAAAATTTATTAAAATTAGTCCAATAAAAAGATTACCTTATTTACATGTTCTATTATAAACATTAACACAGCTGCAATACTACTTTATCCTAAAGCAAACAAAAAAAATAAAAATATATATTTTATTTACAGTTTGTTGTCTCTGGTTTCTGCTTTCTTCATCTTCTTTTCACTGTCTTCCTTCCATCCAGCATCCGTCTTCGTTCTTTCTCTGCCATCCAATGTCTGCCCTCTCTGCTGTCCCCACCATCCAATGTCTGCCCTCTCTCCCTGCCCTTTCCATTCACTGTCTGCCCTCTCTCTCTCCCACTTCCATTCACTGTCTGCCCTCCCTCTCTCCCCCCATCCATCCAGGGTCTGCCCTCCCTCACCCCCTTCCATCCATCCAGGGTCTGCCCTCCCTCTTTCCCCCCCCCCCCCCCCCATCCATCCATTGTCTGTCCCCTCTCTCTCTCTGCCCCTTTTTTCAGCCCCCAGTTCCAGCCCTCTTATCCCACCTGCCCCTAGTTCTAGCCCCAGCCCACATCTCCCACTTGCCCCCCCTTTTCAGCCCCACTATCCCACCAGTCCACAGTTTCAGCCCCAGCCCTTTTCTCTCATTAGTCCTGAGCTTCAGCCCCAGCCACTTCTCCCTGGCCCCTTTTCAGCCCCCAGTCCCCCCAGTTTCTGCCCCTGCCCCTTTTCAGCCCCCAGTTCCAGTACTAGCCCCCTTATCCCGCCTACCCTCCTTTTCAGCCCCCCCAGTTCCAGCCCCCTTCATCCACATGCCTTGCATTAGGGAACCCTTTTCAGCCCCAGACCCATTTTCCCACCAGCCCCAGGCATGGCTCCCATTTTCTCGCATGGCCCCTTCCCCACCCCCCTTCTCCCCACCCATCCCCTTCTCTCCTCTTCTCCCATCTGAGATCCCCCTCCCCACCTCAGTCCCCTTCTCCCCTCTTCTCCCATCTGAGACCCCCTCCCCACCCCAGTCCCCTTCTCCCATCTTAGACTCCCCTCCCCACGTCCCCTTCTCCCATCTGAGAGTCCCCACCCCCCTCTCCCCTCTTCTCCCATCTGAGACCCCCCACTCCCCTTTTCCCATCTGAGATCCCCCTCCCCACCCCAGTCCCCTTCTTCCCTCTTCTCCCATCTGAGACCCCCATCCCCACCCCAGTCCCCTTCTCCAATCTGAGGCCCCCCTCCCGAGTCCCCTTCTCCCATTTGAAAACCCCCTCCCCAGTCCTCCTCTCCCATCTAAGCCCCCCCAACTCGACCCACCTGCCACCTTCGTGGAGAGACGACAGCCCTCGTCTCCTGCCTCCTTCCTGCTGTGCCTTAAAGAAAAATCTGAAAAGCGGCATGGCAGGCATGCTTCGTGTCTGCCCTGCCTGCTTGTAAAAGAAAGTGGCAAATTTCCTCGTCAACGTCGCGACGCTGCGTCGGGTCTTCCCTCACTGGGTCCCGCCCTAGAGGAAGACCCGACGCGACGTCGTGACGTCAACAAGGAGGTTTGCCGGCACTTTCTTTTACAAGCAGGCAGGGCAGACGCGAAGCATGCCTGCCATGCCGCTTTTCAGATTTTTCTTTAAAAGGCACAGCAGGATGGAGGCAGGAGACACGGGCTGCCTGCAGTCTGCAGCGCCGATGGAGCACCCCCCACCCACTGACACCCGGGGCGGACCGCCCCCACCGCCCCCCCCCCCACCCTTGGTACGCCACTGCATCACCTCACCCTTCTTCCTAGCACGGGGTGCATGGAGCAGGTGTGAGGCTGTCGGCTTTGCCAGGCCATTGCCCCGGAACAGGAAGTAGTGTTAGAGGGGGCAGGGAACTGGCAGAGCCAAAGTACAAAACAGGAACAATCCTCTACGACGGTGAAACACACAGGAAAAAGTAGAGGCTGAACAAGGACGAATCACCTCTGAAGATATGTATCCAACAGTCTTTATTATTATACTTAAAAGAAGGACCCGACACGGGCCGTGTTTCGACACACGCAAGTGTCTACATCAGGGGTCATACGGTAAACTCAAGCTAGAAGCCCAGGACCGCAGCCCTGCTCGTGTCTAAAGCTGTAGTCCTTACTCACAAACTCGGGTAATCAAAGCAAACGGGTGCAGAACTCACCACACATCTGCTCTGTGCACCTTCTTGCTGCCTGCACCTGGGGCGGACCGCAGCCACCACCCCACCCTTGGTATGCTACTGGAGAGTTGTGAACTTTCTGGGGTTGTAGCCATGGAAAGATTGATAAGTGCTGGGCAGAGGGCGCATTTACGCAGGAGCAGACTGACAGTGATCTGGGCCCTCAAGCAACAAGGGTCATGGGCCCCTAACCATCTATCAAAAGTGATTAAATTAGATGGAAACTAAGGGATATTGGGCACCCAACTGCTGTGGGTCCTCAGGCATTGCCCTCTTGTTCCAATTGTCAATCCGCCCCTGGTTTAGCATCATTTAACAGAATCCACCTAAAACAGCACAGAAAATTTAAATGTGACACACAGATACATTGTAAAACTGCTGTTTTTCTTAGCCTGCCAAGCATTGAAGTGCCTGGGGGAGGGGGGAATCTAAGGGGTAAATATTCAAAGCAATTTAACCAGCCAAAAATAGTTTCTAGCCTATTCAGGGCTAACCACTCATTTTCAGTTGCACTAAACCACTTAGTGCTGCTAAAAATAACTGGTTTGCACTGAACTGAAAACTGACTATTTTGAGGGTGTTCTGGGGACGGAGTCAGCACTTGGCCGGTTAAGTGCTGATATTCAGAACTTAACCAGCCAGGTTAACCACATAAAAGTCAGTCCTATTTTTATGCAGTAACCCATAGCCGCTTGCTAACTATCGCACTTAGGGGTCTGTTTACGAAGGAGCACTAATGAATTTAGCACACGCTAAAAATTAGCATGTGCTAAATGCTATGACACCCATAGGAATATAATGGGTGTCTTAGCATTTAGCATATGCTAAATCTGTTAGCCCAACTTAGTAAAAGGACCCCTTAACCGGCTATGCTTCAGCCAGCTCTGGAAACCCGGAAATTCGCTGGTGCCTTGATATGGCCCAGCATTGAATTTCTGGGTTTAACACCAGCAGTGGTCAGCAAAATGCTGATCACTGCCGGCTGAATAATGGGCTCTAAATTTCCAAATGATAAATCCCTACAATCAGAAGCTGTAGATATAACAAAAAAAATGTGTTTCTCCCAAATTTGTGTTATCATAGTTAATCTACTTTCTTTCAAAAATTTGCAGGGTTCCAGGGAATCCATGATCCTCTGGAAATCTTTTTTATCTTTATTTTTATCAAATTTTGAAAACCAAATACAGGATAAAAAAAGTAATACACACCTTTCTCATATACTCAGACTTCAAATTCAAGCTCTCAGAGATGGCTAAAACAAGTGGAGGAGTAGCCTAGTGTTTAGTGCAGTGGACTTTGGCTCTGGGATCTGGGTTCAGGTCCCACTGGAGCTCCTTATATACTGGGCTAGTTACAACCCAAAGGAAGGCAGTATATCAAGTTCTATAGCCATTAACTAAGAGAATAACAATTGTTTCTTTTTGTTTAGATCCAAGATCTACTATTCCAGTTCTTAAAATGAGTAATAAGAAAATAATAAGAAGACAGTCCAGGTAAGAAGCAACACATGTCTGATTTCCATATTGAGTCAAACCTAGACAGTTTATCATGAATCCTAGGCTATGGTGAGGACGTGACTCATTGCAGCTCCTGCTGCTTCATCAAAAATTCTAGTTGTACCGCTGACCAGGGATTTTATAAACTCTTGGGAGCCTTTTTTTTAATCTGACTCTTTTCGCAAGGTATGTGACCCAGAAAGAACCAGAGTGCTGGTGTTCATGATATGCTTTTTCCACCGGTACATTTAAGTAATATTTATTGCTGAGATGTCCACCGGTTGGGTGTGATAATCAGATGACGAATGAAGTATAATGGATTTTTCACTGTCCTGGTGTTTAAATCAGAGAGTTAATGTGTTTTTCATCTACCTCGTGTATAAAAACAGCGTATGTGGTGGTTAATAATAAAGTCCTTTCTACGGGATGTCCTTTAGGAAGATTGAGGTTTTTGACGTTTGTAGGATATGAGCTTGTGAAATAAAACTGCTGTCCTACTAATGGACTTCCTCCTCTGTTGATGGCCTACTAACCCCTCACACACAGATGAAAGACAGCCAAGGGGATTATGTACAGTATATTGGATGTTATTATGACAGGAAGTCTGCAGATGGATGATCAGAGCTCTAAGAATTTGATTAAATCTGAGTAGTTGTTTGTCTTCTAGGCTCAGGAATAGATTTGCCTACACTGAATTGGATGTGGTGATGTGATCCTATACCTCAGTGGTTTTGTGAAAGTTCTCAAAAGCATGTGTTTCTTTCATGAAGGGTGAAACTAATTCAGAATTTCATTCCAATATTGATCATTGTATCTTATTTAATCAGGGCTGATTTAACCAGTGTTCAAACTAGGCACTCGCCTAGGTGGCAGCGGAGCAGTGAGGAACAAATGTGTGCAAAGCAAAACAATAGATCCTGACAGCTGCATACATGCAAAGAATCATCAGCATTTACTTTTACTCAAAGAGAGGGTGGGCAATTTTCAAATTGTCTGGATAACAGACTTTTAGAAATTGATAAACTGTAAGTAGACAATGCAATGGGGCCAAAAATCGGGTTTCTGGGAAGACATAGGGGTGGAATGAGGGGGCCAAGCATTTCCTTTCTGCCGCCTCCCCTCCCCATGCATTGGGAATTCCTTGGCTGGAGGGGATCCCTAAGCCCCGCCAGCTGAAGACATCCTTTATAGAGCTCCCAAATAGCAACAGGGAATTCAGTGCCACATTTTCAGCTGTCGACATCAACTCCCTGTGCCTGCTCAGATATCCCTGGAGGCTTCACAGAGGGCATCCTGAGCTGGCAGGGTTTGGGAATCCCCCATCAGCAATGCTAACCATGTGCCAGAGCCCAAAGTAGTTAGGATGCAAACTTAGAACATAAATTTAGGAGTTTGCACACTTAAATGGTGCTTTGCTGCCCAGCCACTGATATTCAGCAGCACTTAAAAAGGCGCAAACCCTGGAATTCTATATAGTGCAACTTAAGTTGTGCATGCAAATCCAGTCATATTCTGGATTTGCATGTGCAACTTAATTAGTTAACAAGCCAATCAGCACTGATAATTGCCAATTAACAAGCAATTATTGACACTAATTGGCATTAATTAGAATTTACGCGCAGTACTGTCTACAGCGGGTGGCGGTGAATGGAATTCGCTCGGAGGAGGGAAAGGTGAGTAGTGGAGTGCCTCAGGGATCGGTGCTGGGGCCGATTCTGTTCAATATATTTGTGAGTGACATTGCCGAAGGGTTAGAAGGGAAAGTTTGCCTATTTGCGGATGATACTAAGATTTGTAACAGAGTGGACACCCGGGAGGGAGTGGAAAACATGAAAAAGGATCTGCGGAAGCTGGAAGAATGGTCTAAGGTTTGGCAATTAAAATTCAATGCGAAAAAATGCAAAGTGATGCACTTAGGGAAGAGAAATCCACGGGAGACGTATGTGTTAAGCTGGGAGAGTCTGATAGATATGGATGGGGAGAGGGATCTTGGGGTGATAGTATCTGAGGATCTGAAGGCGACGAAACAGTGTGACAAGGCAGTGGCCATAGCGAGAAGGTTGCTAGGCTGTATAGAGAGAGGTGTGACCAGCAGAAGAAAGGAGGTGTTGATGCCCCTGTACAAATCATTGTTGAGGCCCCACCTGGAGTATTGTGTTCAGTTTTGGAAGCCGTATCTTGCGAAGGATGTAAAAAGAATTGAAGCGGTGCAAAGGAAAGCTACGAGAATGGTATGGGATTTGCGTTACAAGACATATGAGGAGAGACTTGCGGACCTGAACATGTATACTCTGGAGGAAAGGAGAAACAGGGGTGATATGATACAGGCGTTCAAATATTTGAAAGGTATTAATCCACAAACGAATCTTTTCCAGAGATGCGAAGGCGGTAGAACGAGAGGACATGAAATGAGATTGAAGGGGGGCAGACTCAGGAAAAATGTCAGGAAGTACTTTTTCACGGAGAGAGTGGTGGATACTTGGAATGCCCACCCGCGGGAGGTGGTGGAGATGAAAACAGTAACGGAATTCAAAAATGCGTGGGATAAACATAAAGGAATCCTGTTCAGAAGAAATGTATCCTTGGGAGCTTAGCCGAGTTTAAGTGGCAGAGCCGGTAGTGGGAGGCGGAGATAGTGCTGGGCAGACTTATACGGTCTGTGCCAGATCTGGTGGTGGGAGGCGGGGCTGGTGGTTGGGAGGTGGGGATAGTGCTGGCCAGACTTATACGGTCTGTGCCCTGAAGAGAACAGGTACAAATAAAAAGTAGTACATATGAATTTATCTTGTTGGGCAGACTGGATAGACGGTGCAGGTCTTTTTCTGCCGTCATCTACTATGTTACTATGTCTAAGTGTATTCTATTACGTGATGTGCATAAATTCTAAGTTGCATAGTTGAAAAGGTGCTGTGGCCATGGGTGTGGAATGGGTGGATCGTGGGCGTTTCTAAAGTCTATGAGCATGGTTATAGAATACACCCAGTCAGTGCATAATTTAGGCGTTGGTATTTACACTCATTTTTACTTGGCGTAACTGTCCATGACTAAATTTAGTCACGCAGATGGGCGCTCAGTGTATTCTATAAACAGTGCAGAAATTTAGTCTGAATGTAACCCCCCTTGAGTTACTACTGAAAAAGGTGTGAGCAAAATCTAAATAAATGAACTACATCTAGGTATATTTTGGGGAGGAGCTGACAGTTAATGTGGGTGCCAGCAATATTCGGTGCCAGCTTTCACAGTCCTAAATTTGCCTGCTTAGCTATGCAGTTGCTGGTACTAAATATTGGCCGGCACCTGTAAAACTTGCGGCTCCCAGCTTAGGTGTGCTGATCCCCCTTCCAGTCCCACCTCCCATCCCTGAAGCACGTGAAGACTCCCCTCTCTCCCATCCCCCTCTCCCGGAAAGCATACAGCCCTTCCCCCCCCCTCCCCCCCCCCCCCCCCGGTTCAATATCTGCTGATCAGTTTGTTTGCAAATCAAGCCCTACTTCTTCATGGAAAAGGTGGTGGATGTGTAGAACGGCCTCTAATAGAGCAGGTGGAGATGAAGACTATATCTGAATTCAAGAAAGCAAATTGAAAGCAATGCTTCCAGCAAATGATTGTCATTCGGTAGGGCAGAGTTTGGTATTTAGTGGTCTCAATTATTGTAATTCACTGTAATCTGGTCTACCCAGTTGCATGATGAAATCTCTTCAGGTTGTCCAGAATACTGTGGCACATCTGCTATGTAGTTCTTCTCATTTCTGTCGTATTACCCCCTATCTTGAGGAGTTGCATTGGCTCCCTATAAAACAGCCATTCCCAACCCAGTACTCGGGGCACACCTAGTCCCATCGGGTTTTCAGGATATCCATAATGAATATTCATGAGTTCGATTTACATGCAATTTAGGCAGTGTATGCAAATTTATCTCATGCATATTCATTGTGGATATCCTGAAAACATGATAGGAATAGATATGCTCCAAGGACTGGGTTGAAAATGCTGCTAAAGAAGCACAAATAAAGTTTAAAATCTTAGGGATCGATATTCAAAGCAATTTAAGCAGATAAAAAAGGCTCTAACTGGACTGTGCTGCTGAATATCCTCTCTGACTGGCCATGCCGAAACTCACTAGTTTGTGGGCAGTGTGGAAAGCTAGCCAGTTAGCAGAGATTTTCAGTCTGTTAACTGGCTGAGCAATTGCATAAAGTTAGGGCAGAAAAAAGGCTGCCCTAACTTTATGTGGTGAAGGCAACTGAGCACTGGTCTGAATATCAGCCAGTACCTGGTTACATTCCGGGTAGCAGCTCCAGCTGGGCCTGCATCCTGATCCCACCCCCAATCCCCTGCAGATAAGGGAAGATAGGCCCAGTTCTGGTGGTCCTAGTGGAGGCAGGAGCGAAACTCACTTGCTCCTGCCCCTTGTGGCTGCCCTGGGAAAATGGCTGCCACAACCACAAACTGTCACAGGCGCCATTTACCCAGAGCAGCTGCAAGGGATAGGAGTGAGTGGGCTTCTCTCCTGCCCCCATCAACCCCACTTGGACCACGAGGGATATCAGGTAGGCCTGAGGTGGGGGGTTGGTAGGTGTTCAGGGCAGTGACAATCCTAGGTCAGCTATCACCCGGGGTGGATCCTGCTGCGCAGCCCCCTCCCCCCGGGGTGCAGTGGCGTCCGTCCCCCCAAAGTGCAGCACGACACCCCCCTCCCCCGGTGCAACAACCCCCCCCCCCCCCCCCCAGTGCATCAACCCTCCTGGGTGCATTCTTAGCTGCTGGGAGCAGCCAAGCAGCTGTCGGCTCCTCTGGTTCCCTGCTCCCTCTGCCCCGAAACAGGAAGTAACCTGTTCCGGGGCACAGGGAACCAGCGGAGCCGATAGGCATGCGGCTGCTCTCTGCACCCCTCCAGCAGCGTGCACCTGGGGCGGACCACCACCACCACCCCGCTCTCAGTACGCCACCGGTTCAGAGTGATTCAGGGGTTCAGAATGGCAGGAGACTGGTAGGAGGGGGAGGGAAGGAGGGGGGATTTTTCAGGGACTAGGAGACAGATTAGGCATGCCTTTTTAAAAAGCAAAATAGTTATGCAAGTCCTGGTTCAATATTGGCCAGGACCCACAAAAGCTCCGGTGGAAAGCATCAGGCAAATAAGCCCTGGATATTCAATGCTGAATATCGGCTGGTTAGTTGTTATTCACCATGCACTGCAAGGTGACTCTGCGTATTATCTGTCTTTGAACTTAAAGATCTATACCCCAATCACAGGGTGTGTGACTCCTTGAAACTCCCTTTTTGATGAAACTGACTTCTAGCCTGTATTAGAACACTGACTGATACAACTGAATTTAAGAAGCAGCTTCTTATGTCTGACATATGGCACACTAGATGTTGGCAATTGCTGATGAGATGAACATTGTAAGGTCTGTCCTTTGCAATTAGCTATGTTTTTATTATGCTTTGAATATTTTATTGAGTGTATTAATATTTGCTTGTGTATTGTAATTTAATTGTAATCGTTTGTGTGTTTGTATTATAGATGTTTCTCTATATTCCGCCTTGGATTCAAGGTGGAATATGAGAGACAAGAACATAGATAGTATAGATGGGCAGACTGTATAGACCATATGGTCTTTATCTGCCTTCATTTTTATGTTTCTTAGGGGCCCTTTTACTAAGGCACGTAGATGCCTACGCGCATCCAACGTGCATCAGATTGGAACTACGCCCGACTACTGCATGCCCCTGGCGGTAATTCTATTTTTGATGCATGTCCAAAACACATGGCAGAAAATATTTTCTATTTTCTACCGTATGGCACTAACTGGCCGGTAATCAGCAGTGTATGCGCGCTGACAATTACCGTCTGGTTAACACGTGAGACCTTACCGCTAAGTTGACGGGTGTCGGTAAGGTCTCAGGCCAAAACTGGATGTGCACTCATTTTAATTTTGCCGCATGTCCATTTTCAGCCACAAAAAAAGGCCTTTTTTGCAGGCATGCTGAAAAATGGTCCTGCGTGCGTCCAATACATGCGCCTACACCAGCGCAGGTCATTATTTGGCGCGCATTAGTAAAAGGACCCCTATGCTTGCAGTCTTAAACAAAGACGTTGGCAGGAGGAGATAATCTGCATGGAGCAGCAGTTACAGCCCTAACCACCTTACTGTGCAGACTAGATAGGCCACACTGGTCTTTATATGCCATCGTGTACTATGTTACTTTCCAGATTTATGCAACTTTCCTCTCACTGATAGACTTTGCCTTTCTCAGCACAAACCTAGGCAAGGGAAGCCCATTCTCCTAATTGGTCTCTAGACACTTTAGCTGTCAGTTGTTCCTTGAGCTTATTAGACCATGGAGATTCACATGATAGTGGCTGGCTGCCTAGTGTCACAGCTCCAATTCTTGAAATCTCTAAATTTCAGCAATTTGAGCTTCTCAGCCTGTGGACTGAGATCAGATACACATACCTGACCTTCATTGACTTATTATCCGTCAATCATCTTGTACCCAGAGAGTCTGTCTCCATCAGTATACTTAGACAAGCATTCTGACAAACAGAAGGAATGAGTGAGAATCCACTAGTGCACACAGGAAAGGAAAGTATAGGATTTGCAAAAAAAAGACAAAACAACAAAACAAAAAAGAGAGAGAGACAGAGAAAGAAAAAAAAAAAGCTCTTTAAAGAATTAGATCAGCAAACAAAAAAAAAAAAACACGCTGTAAATTCACAATGACAGCGGGGGAAACATAAAGTGGTACTTTGGAAACCATATGTCGATCAAAAGCAGACATGAATAGTTAAGGAGACCTAAGGATGACAGATTGATAGTTGCAGGTCAAGAGAGTGGAGTACGGATAGACGGTTCACAACAAATATAGAAAAAAGTAGTAAAACAAGCATCTGTAGATTTTGTAAGATACAGCTAGAAACTATGACTTATACCCATCCGTGAAGTTCTAATTGCAGAAAAGTTCTGTACAGAAAAGTGCATTCAAATGGCACATCTCATTCAGTAGAAACTTTGGGAGTCTTCTACAAAGGCGCAGTAGCATTTTTTAGTGTGCGCTAGATGCTAGAGACGTTCATAGGAATATATGGGCATTTCTAGGGTTAAGCGCATGCTTATGTTTAAAACGCTAGCACACCTTTGTAAAAGACCCACTTTGTAAACACTGTGACATTGCTATACCATAAAAGCACTAGGATCGTGACTTAAGAGAATTATGAAGAGGCTGTGATCCTCAGGAGCTTAGCCGAGATTGGGTGGCAGAGCCAGTGGTGGGAGGCGGGGCTGGTGGTTGGGAGGCGGGGATAGTGCTGGGCAGACTTATACGGTCTGTGCCAGAGCCGGTGGTGGGAGGCGGGGCTGGTGGTTGGGAGGCAGGGATAATGCTGGGCAGACTTGTACGGTCTGTGCCCTGAAAATGACAGTTACGGATCAGGGTAAGATATACACAAAAAGTAGCACATGTGAGTTTGTCTTGTTGGGCAGACTGGATGGACCGTAACTATGTTACTATGTTACTGTTACCTAGGACATCCCCATTCCAATAGATAAAAGCTAGTGCAAAGAAACCCAACATAAGGGTAAAGGTGAAGAACAACAGAATAGCACTGATCATTGAGAGAGGAGTGGCCTAGTGGTTAGGGTGGTGGAGTTTGGTCCTGAGAAACTGAGTTCAATTCCCACTTCAAGCACAGGCAGCTCCTTGTGACTCTGGGCAAGTCACTTAACCCTCCATTGCCCCAGGTACAAATAAGTACCTGTATACAATATGTAAGCTGCATTGAGCCTGCCATGAGTGGGAAAGCACAGGGTACAAATGTAACAAAAAAATATATTTTATTAGGAGACACAGGTTTAATTAAAAGCAATTTCCAAGCACACCTTGATGAGTTGCCTATATGTTACATCCTTTGAACTCCATAAGGAAGCTCTTTTTGGCACATTGCAAGTACTAGTAGAGTAAGCAATAGCAGTACATTTGCAAAATTGAGATCAAATTTCATATACTCAGGCTTAGGAATGAGGGTTATTCCTGTCATGGTATGGCAAAACGGATCTACTACTACTACTACTACTTAACATTTCTAAAGCACTACTAGGGTTACGCAGCGCTGTACAATTTAACATAGAGGGACAGTCCCTGCTCAAGGAGCTTACAATCTAAAAGACAAGTGAACAGTCAGTCCGATAGGGGCAGTCAAATTGGGGCAGTCTGGATTTACTGAACGGTAAGAGTTAGGTGCCGAACGCAGCATTGAAGAGGTGGGCTTTAAGCAAAGACTTGAAGATGGGATCTATTTGGAGACATTGTCCCTGCAGGGAACAGATAGGAGTGAAGATAAAGTAGATAGAGTAAAGTAGAAAAAAGCTATGTTTCATCCTAATTTAGATCCTCCCCTTCTCTTTATTCTCCTTCAGGCAGGGCCAGCCCAAAGATATCTGACACCATAGGCAAACCTTCCATCATGTGGCACCCCCTCCCCTGGAGTGGATCAAGGCCTTACTGCCCTGTAGTCCAGCATCTCCCCTTCCCTTCCCTAATCCCCTCATAGTCCAGCATCCCACTTCCCCTCTCTACCCTCCTAGGTGGCTATCATCCTCCTTCCCCCAGGTGGCCGGCATCCCGTTATCCCCATTCAGCATCTCCTCTCCACTTCCCTACACACCATCCCATGTCCAGCATTTCCCCTCACAGCTTTCCTAACTTTTCCTAGATTAGAGCTGAAGTTGAAAACAGACTCAGATCCCATGCAAGGCCTTTAAACACAGACCCACACACAAGCACTGCTGCCTCCTGCCCCCCTTCAACACAGTTCCCATCAGGGGGAGGGCAGGATGTGGCAGTGGTTGAGCAGGGACCTTGGTTTAAAGACCCTTTCTTTTTTTTTTTTTATAATTTTTATTTAATCATCAAAAATAACATGAAATGTTATTTACAGAAAGAGAAGGAAAATTAAAATAATAGTATCAATTATACATAGGTAAATTTACATCTTGTAGACCACAACTTAAGGACAAGATACAAGGTAAAAATTTCTGAGTAAACTCATAGGGAAAAAAAAGCAAACCAAAGGGCAGAGGCATATGGAACACCCGCAGCCGGAGAACTCAGCACTTTCACTCTCTATTGGTCATCCTGGGTTAATCTTTCACTACTTTCTTTGGCTGATAATAATTCTCTCAATTTCTTGGGTTCCATAAATATATAGTTAACAAAATCCAGGGATATTATACAGCGACATGGAAATATTAACTTAAACGAGCCCCCTTTTGCAAGGGTTCTGGCTTTTAAATTCAAAAACTCCCGCCGACGGGCTTGAGTCTCCCTGGTTAAATCAGGGAATATACGCACAGTTTCCCCAAGAAATTTATCATTCAAATGACGAAAATATAATTTAAAGGTATTCATCTTATCCATTTCAAGTGCAAAGGAAACTATAAGAGTAGTTCTCTCTGTTACCAATTCTATAGAGTTTTCCAAAAACTCTGTTAAGTTCATCTCAGGTTGTTGTGGTGAAGGATTCAAAGGATTAGACTTTCTTCCAGTTATGTATTGAAGCCGAACAATAGGAGGGAATCCCTCAGGTGGAAATCCAAGTATTTCTGTGTAATATTTACGCAGCATCTCCATAGCTGGAATTAGGGGCGACTTGGGAAAATTAATAAACCGCAAGTTACTCTTTCTCCCTTGATTTTCGAGAGATTCTAGTTTCCTCACCAGAACCTCTCTATCTTTAACCACTGTCCCTGCAAAATTCTGAAGAGCAGAGAGTTCAATCTTTAAAGATTCCATTTGACCTTCTTGGATTTGTATTTTCTCTGCAAACTGTTTTTGAACTTGTTTCACATTGTCAAATTCTTGAGTATAAGAATTAGTTACCTGGGAGAGTAGGGAATTCATACCCTGGATAACATCCCATATAGAGTCTAACGTTACCACTTCAGGTCTCTTCACCTCCCGAAATACCGGTGCAACTCCCGTTGGAGTGGGGGTAGACGTGGACAAAACCCCCCCAATCGGGGAAAGACCACCAACTAGGCCTCCTGAAGGCGGTAGAATCTTCTCCACTCTGGGCGTTCTATCCGTCTTCTCCGTCGGGGTCATAATGCTTCCGGGTCGTGGAGGAATGGTATTCCCTGGCGGACTCAAAGAGATCGCCTCCGCGCTGTTTTCCGCCGATGTCATCACGGAAAGCTCCGAAGCGGGCCCCCGCATAGCCAGCGGTTGAATCCCGAACTGCTCTAAGATTGCTTGGCGAGGAGGGGGAACACTCCCAGGTACGGAGGCCAATCCCTTGGGTTTTCCCTTCCGTTTCCCCATGACCAGCACAGGGTACGGGTCCAACTGCTCGTTACACAGTCTAGTGAGTCGGGAGCTCAAACACGCACATCTGCTCTATTCGGCCATCTTGTCCTAAAGACCCTTTCTCAATGCTGAGTCTGCATTAATCTTCAAGCCAGGCTCAGAAAGAGGTAGGGCAGTGGCGGCAGAGGCAGGGAAGAAAGGGGAGATGCTGGACACAGGATGGATGGGGTAAGGGAGAGGAGATGTTGCTTTCCTGTCACCCCCAAAATGCTTCTGCCATTGGCAAACACATATTCTGCTTAGTGGCAAGGCTAGCCCTTCCTTCCTGGAGACAGAAAACAAAAAAGAAGCAGAGTTGCCACACAGCTCAAGGAGGCCCCACAGTCCAGACATCTCTTTCCCTTCTCCCCACCACAGTCTGTCTCCTCCTCCTTTCCCCTCACAAGCTGCCTGCGGCTGCCCCAAAGCTTTTCCTCTGCCGCGATCCGCCCTCACTGATGCAACTTCCTGTTTCCGCCTGGGCAGAGGGAAAGTTTCAGGACAGCTGCAGACATTTTGTGAGGTTGGCTGCTGTGCCGGGGCCCATCTGAGAAGGGAAATAAATTTTAAAGAAGACCGGGAAGGTGAGAGGAAGGGAGGGAGACGGACCATGGTGGAGAGAAGAGTAAGAGATGCCAAGACCACGTGGTAGCAATGGCAGGTGTGGAAATCAGGTGGGGGGGAGGAGAGGGAATCAGGAGCCCCCTCCTTAATTTTTGGCCTGGGCCCCTAAATGGCTAAAACCGACCCTGAAGCAAGCCTAAGAGGAGAAAGCCATGTGGCTTAACCATTAGGAGGAAATCTGAGCACACTGTCTCCAAATTGTTTCTTAGGAACTAAAGGAGTCTTTTACTAAGGTGCGTTAGCATTTTTAGCTCACCCTAAACACTGAGATGACCATAGGAATATAATGGGCGTTTCAGCTTTTAGCACGAGTTAAAAAGCTAGCGCACCTTATTTAGTTAGTTAGTTAGTTAGTTAGTTAGTTAGTTAGTTAGTTGCATTTGCCTTAGTAAATGACTACTACTACTTAACATTTCTAGGGCGCTACTAGGGTTACGCAGCGCTGTACAAAATAAACAAAGAAAATGACCCCCTAAGTGAGCCAATCAGCCCTGACATGTGGGAAATAAGAAGCTGTGATTGTGTATCACAGATTCCTCACCCTCTGCATATTCAGCCCACGGTGGTCAATGGTTTTCAAGTCCGTGGATGGCCTCAGAACTAATTGGACAGTGCTGTAGTGGTCAGCAGTATTGCTTGGTTAATATTTTTTCCAGCCTCTACTGCTTGCTTAAACACTTTTGGAAATCTACCCCTTCAGGTTTTTATTATTATTAATATTTTTATGTGCTTGTTTATTTATTAGGATTTATTTTAGGGCTGCATTTCTGAAGTAGGCTGTGAAACCCATAAGGCTGTTTATAGCTATTCTGCATGCTGTTCTAGATTCCTTATTATGTAATTTTTCAATTTGTATTTTGTATTTTTATCTTTTCATTACTTATTATTTTTTAATTTATTAAGAGCTGTATTTTAATTAAAATTTGTAACCACAATTAATTGTGCAATTCAAGGTATATTATGTATTTATTTTGTTTCCAGTGCAGCTCCTTGTGATTCTGGGCAATGGAGGATCTAGGGCCAGATGCACAAAGGCACCTGTTAAAATGCAGGTGCATCTGGAAAATTTACGAGTCACAAACAGCAATCAATGAACAAAGGGGATTGCATGCAAATGAGATGCACTGATCCCCCTTTTGCGTCAGTCACTGTTTCTGACTCAGATCTGTCAAATGCATTCGACAGCTAGCCCACCAATTTTTTAAAGTTGCGTCAGGGGTGGGGAGCCGAATGGAAGTCCACTGGAGTCCAGCGGACCCCCCTCTTGAGCCCCCCACAACTCAAAAAACTCCCTGGTGGTCTAGCGACCACCTTCTGACCCCCTCAAAATCTTTTATTAATTCCATGGTGGTCTAGTGGACCCTGACCCACCCACTCCCTCCTGGACCCCCTCCCCCCCCAAACAAAAGAACCCTGGTGGTCTAGTGGACTGCTTCCCAACCCCTCTCACTGTAACCATCACTCTCTGGTGGTTTAATGACCCCACACCCCCACATATCTCAAATACACAGAATTCAGGAGGATAGGAGCAATGCTTCCTCCTTCCTGCCTCTGGACCCAGACCTCTCAAAATGGCAGCACCCAGCCCCTGCCCGGTACATCCTGGGATGCACTGGGAAGGCCTAAACACCATATAGTGCATTCCAGGATGCACCAGGCAGGGGCTGGGTTCCTAGAAGAGAGAAGAGTGGAAGAAGGGTTTAAGCTAGAGCATCAGTTAAATCCCAAGGTGCAGCGTGCCAAGAGAAGAAAAGAGGAGATGAGAAAAGAGGATTTCAATGGAGTCTGGAGAATGAAGTTGCTGCTGGCTCAATATCCATCATATAGGAGAAGGGATTGGAACCATGAAACGGTGGTAGAACATGCTGACAACATGGTGTGCAACTGGCTGCTGGGTGGGCATGATGCAAATGTGGAGGAGCCCAAGCCCATTTGTGGCCATGCCCCTGCCCTCTCCCAGCACAATCCCCTCTGTGGCCTATGCCTCCTGTGTAGTCATTTTCTTCCCACTTTCCCTCTCTTCAGTGTCGGTTTCAGTGACGTAGCCAGACTGCCAATTTTGGGTGGGCCTGAACCCAAAGTGGGTGGGCTCAAAATGTTCTCTCTACCCCCCCCCCCCCCCCCCAGCAAAATTTAGTCACACTCAGATGCATTTGTCACACAGGGTAAAGTGCTGCTTTTCAGTGCATCAGATTTCAGAAAATTTATTTAATAGCCTAATCCTTTTCAGTGAGCTTTCAGAGGCCAAAACCTCCTGCCTCAGGTCAGTATAATGCTGTTACGGTATCCTCTCCTGACCTAAGGAAGGAAGTATTGGTCTCTGAAACTTTATTAACACCATATTACTTTATCCTAAATTAAAAATAAAATTATTTTCTTTACCTTTGTTGTATGGCCATTTACTTTTTCTCATTGTGTTGCTCCCAGTCTCTAGATTCTGCTTTCCTTCGTTTTCGCTTAACTCTTCTGCCAGGGTTTCCTGGCCATTTCACATTTTTCTCTCCTTTTTCTTTACTTTCTTCAATATTTTTCTGCCTCTCTGTGTCCAGATTTAATTCATTCTTACTATCCATTCTTTAATTTCCTTCATCTACTTATGGCTTTTCATCTTTTTCTCACCCTTGTTCTCCCCATGCCCCTTCCTCTTATTCTCCAATCTTTCACTATCCCCCTTTCCATGCAGCAGTTCTCCTCTTTCTCTCCCCATCCTTCCAGTGTCTCCCCTCTCTCTCCCCATCCTTCCAATAGTCTCCCCTCTTTCTTTCTACATCCTTCCATCGTGTCACCTCTTTCTCCCTACCCTTCCATCCAGCGTCTTCCCTCTTTCTCTCCCCATCCTTCTACCCATCTACCCTCTCTCCTGATCCTTCCATCTAATGGTTCTCTCCATCCTTCTAACCAGTGTCTATCTCTCTACCCTTTTCTGTTCAGTGTCCCTTCTCTCTCTACATCCTTCCAGTCTCTCCCCTTTTTCTCTGCATCCTTTCATCCATCTCCCCTCTTTCTCTCCCCATCCTTCCATCCAGTGTCTCTCTCCCCATCCGTTTTCCTTCTTTCTCTGCCATCCTTCCATCTGTTTTCCCTCTTTCTCTGCCATCCTCCCATCTGTTTTCCCTTTCTCTCCCCATCCTTCCGTTTTCCCTCTTTCTCTCCCCATCCTTCCATTTTCCCTCTTTCTCTGCAATCCTCCCATCTGTTTTCCCTCTTTCTCTCCCCATCCTTCCGTTTTCCCTCTTTCTCTGCCATCCTCCCATCTGTTTTCCCTCTTTCTCTCCCTATCCTTCCGTTTTCCCTCTTTCTCTGCCATCCTTCCATCTGTTTTCCCTCTTTCTCTGCCATCCTCCCTTCTGTTTTCCCTCTTTCTCTCCCCATCCTTCCGTTTTCCCTCTTTCTCCCCATCCTGCCATCCGTTTTCCCTCTCCCGATTCAGGCCCACCAGCCCCAGCTCCCATTGCCAGACACTGCTGCTTTTCCTGATGCGCAGCAGGGCCGGCGCTACAAAAAGAAGAAGCGCTCAGCTGACTGAGCTGAGCGCCAACGCATCGCTAACAACGAGAAAAAATGTTTTTAAAAAAACGCGGCACCGCAGGCAGCCTCGAAGCATTGGCTGCTGGCTCTGCAGGCTCCTCCCGTCTCTTACGTCACTGCCACTGTTTCGCTCCAGGCCCACCCGTAGCTACGCCCTGGCCCGGTTTAGAGGGAATAGACTGGGGTTCCATGGTCCTTCATCGCTCTCTTCAATAGGTTCTGGGCAGCAGCAGCAATTCCTGTTTCTCTGGATGGGCAGGACATGACAGCGAGGAGGCTTCCAGGTTAGTGGCAGACACCATGTGGGAATCGCTGCCACTGCTGGGGACCCATTGAAGTGAGAGGAAGGTTGTGGATTGTGTGTGGGGTAAGGGAAGGAATGAAATAGAAATGCTGCATGGGAGGGGGGGTGAGAGGGAGAATTGTTGGATAGGGAGTGGAGGGGAGGAAGAGAAAAATGCAGCAAAGGGGTGGAGTGGTAAGACAGGGAGGGAGAGATACTGCATTGAGAGGGGGGAGGGACAAGAGAGGGGGAAGGTTTGATATAGGGGTAGAGGGAGAGATGGTGCATAGGGAAGAGAGGGAGAAATATTAGGTATGATGGTGGAGGGGAGGAAGGGACAGATGTTGGACCTGGGGTACAAGGGAGGGAGAGAGATGGTGAACAATGGGAGAGAGGGAGGGATGCTGGACAAGGGGAGGGATGAGAGGGAGGGAGAGATATATAGGAGGTGGAGAGGGGAGAAAGAGGAAGAGGGATCCAGGAGCAGAAGGGAGTGATGGACAGATGCCGGACAATGGGACTGAGGGAAGAGAGGGAGAAATGTTGGACCATAGGGGAGAGGGCAGAAGGGAAGAGAGAAGGGAGAGGAGAGGCTATGAGGATGGGAGGGTAGAAAGAGGGAGCAAATGCTGGACTAGAAGGGTGGGGGGAGAAAAACACTGGGAATGGTGGAACCATGTGGGAGAGGACAGAAGCGGGGAGGAGGGAGTGGCAAGGAGATGAATGGAGGATAGTATTTACAGAGGGTAGAAATATACTAATGGGAATGGAGGGCTGAGGAAGGAGTGAGATGGGGAATGGGACAGTGGGCGAGAGAAAAAGATAGAAATTTGATAGGTAGCAGAAAAGTAAAAAGGAGAAAAAAGGTGAGAAAGAGTGTAAAATTTGATTTGATAGGCAGAAAAGAAAAAAAGAGAGAAAAGATAAAAAGGAACAATTAATATGTCAGAGGCTTGTGTAGTGAGGGAATAGACAGGAGAGAGGAGAAAAGATAAATGGACAACAGCCACTTGAAAGAGAATTAGCAGATGACAAAAATTGGAACCAACATGATGGAAAAATAAAATGCCCAAACAACAAAGTAGAAAAAAAGCATTTTATTTTAAATATTT
Organism: Microcaecilia unicolor; assembly: GCF_901765095.1. Lineage (NCBI taxonomy): Eukaryota > Metazoa > Chordata > Amphibia > Gymnophiona > Siphonopidae > Microcaecilia > Microcaecilia unicolor. The sequence continues at coordinate 164,959,710 of NC_044041.1, forward strand.
TAAATGGAATGTGTTAGCTTTGGGAGATGTGCATAGCAAATGTCTTTGTACAGGGTTCAGTAGAAAAGGAAATGTATTTCTGTTTATTTTGTCTAAATATTTTTATTTCTAATTTATGATCCATAGTTCTGTATTTGGTGAGGGTCTGTCACTGTGATAGTAATGGCAGGTGGGAAAATCGGAGGGAAGGTAGGGAAGAGAGCGGAACAGGGATGGGGGCCCTCCTTTATTTTTTATTTTCTGACCTGGGTCCTAGCATTCAAAGGTCAAAAATTTACATTAGGGGTGGATGCTGTTCAAAAATACCAAGTTGAAACCCAGACCAGATAAATTCCATGTATTAAAAAAGGAGGAAAGAAAACCAAACGACTGCTGGCATGGTTAAAAAGTGAGGTGAAGGAAGCTATTAGAGCTAAAATAAAATCCTTTAGGAAATGGATCTGACTGAAAATAATAGGAAACAGCATAAGGAATGGCAAGTCAAATGCAAAGTGCTGATAAGGAAAGCAAAGGGACACCTTGAAAAGAAGATTGCATTAGAGGCAAAACACATAGAAAAAAGCTTTTTTAGGTATATTAGAAGCAAGACGCCAACATGGATTTAGTGAAGGGAAAACTTGCCTCATCAATCTACTACATTTCTTTGAAGGGGTGAACAAACGTGGATAAAGGTGAGCGGGTCGACATTGTGTATCTGGATTTTCAAAAGGCATTTGACAAAGTACCTCATGAAAGACTCCAGATGAAATTAGAGAGTCAAAGGATAGGAGGTAATGTCTTATTGTGGATTAAAAACTGGTTAAAGGATAGAAAACAGAGAGTAGGGTTAAATGGTCAGTATTCTCAAAGGAGAAGGGTTGATAGTGGGATTCCGCAGGGGCCTGTGCTGGGACCAATGCTTTTTAACATATTTATAAATGATCTAGATATGGGAATAACTAGTGAGGTAATTAAATTTGCTGACGACACAAAGTTATTCAAAGTTGTTAAATCACAAGAGGATTGTGAAAATTTGCAAGAGGACCTTATGAGATTGGCAAACTGGGCAACCAAAAGGCAGATGACGTTTAATGTGAGCAAGTGCAACGTGATGCATGTGGGAAAGAGGAACCCAAATTATACCTATGTGATGAAAGGTTTCACATTAGGAGTCACCGCCCAGGAAAAGGATCTAGGTATCATCGTTGATGATACATTGAAGCCCTCTGCTCAGTGTGCAGCAGCAGCTAAGAAAGCAAATAGAATATTAGGTATTATTAGGAAAGGAATGGAAAACAAAAATTAGAATGTTATAATGGCTTTGTATCGCTCCATGGTGCAACTGTACCTCGAATACTATGTGCAATTCTGGTCACCGAAACTCAAAAAAGATATAGGGGCATTTTTTCAAAAGAGAAAAACATCCAAAAAGTGTCATAAAGCACCATTTGAACATTTTTCTTCTCAAAACATCCAGATCAGTCGTTTATCTATGCTATTCATCTGTAGTGCATCCAAATCACAAGGGGGCATGTCGGGGGCATTTCAAAGGTGGGATTAGGGTATGCCTAACACTTGGATGGTTTACAGCCATAATGTAACAAAACAAAAACATCCAGGACTAAAACCTTTTGGTCTTGACCTTTTTTCAGAACAAATAAGGCACATAGGTGCCCTAAATGACCACTGGAAGGAATCAGGAGTGACTCCCCAATGCCCCCCTCCAGTGGTCACTGACCCCCTCTCACCCCCCAAAAATGTGAATAAAAATATGACTTGCCAGCCTCTATGACAGCCTCAGATGTTAGTGTAGTGGTCGATGCAGTGCACTATGGAGCTGAGAACTCAGGTCCCTATCTTCCTCTACCTGTCACACTTGTGGTGGAAACCTTGACCACTCCCAAACTTACCAAAACCCTACTGTGCCCACATATTGTGCCCCCTTCATCCATAAGGGCTACTGTAATGGTATACAGTATGGGGGTACTGGGTTTTGGATGAGTTTTGGAGGACTCAGGGGACAAGATAAGTGAACAAAGGTGAGATGTGTACATGGGAGCATTTTAACAAAGTCCACAGAAGTGCCCTCTAGGGTGTTCCATTGCTCTCCTGGGATGTCTGGGGGACCAGTCTACTAAAAATGCTGGCTTCTTCTACATCCCAATGGCATGAATCTCTACGTTATGCACTTATTCATATTTTGTTCGAATATGGACCAAAAAACAAAACATCCAAAACACAAAACCTTGATCGAAACAGTATTAAAAAAATAGATATTTTTCTTTTTCGAAAATGACCTCTTTTCCTATTCAAATTCTGAATGTTTTGTGCAAAACGTCCAAAATCAGTCTTAGACTTCATATCAAAAATGCCCCTCATAGTGACATTAGAAAAGGTACAGAGAAGGGTGATGAAAATGATACTTCCCTATGAGAAAAGGCTAAAGAGCCAGATTCTATATATGGCACTTGAAAAATCCACACGACGGAACAAATTTCTGCCTAAGAATATTCTATAAGTGGCGTCTAGGTTTAGATACAGTATATAGAATACACTTAGTTGATATCCCAGCACCTAGAACTATGTGTATCCATTTACACCAATGAAAATGTGGCATAAATACCAGCGTGTACATTTAGGCACAGAGGGGTATATTCTATAACAGTGCGCGTAAATTTTAGAACACCCATGAAAAGCTCATTTCCTCACCCATAATCATGCCCCTTTTTGGCTACACACATTAGAATTTCGGCGCTCTGTGTTACAGAATACACTTAGTGAGATGTGCCCGTAAATTCTAATTATTGCCAATTAGTGCTCATTATTGCTTATTAAGGGGCCTTTTTACTAAGGTGTGTAGGTGCCTATACGTGTACAATGTGCATTAAATTAGAACTACCGCCCGGCTACCGCGTGCCCCGGGTGGTAATTCTAATTTTTATGCGCGCCCACTACACGTGTCAGAAAATATTTATTATTTTCTGCCGTGCGGCGCTAACCGGGCAGTAATCGGCAGTGTATGCGTGCTGATGATTACCGCCCGGTTAACACATGAGACCTTACCGGTAAGTTAATGGGTGGCAGAAAGGTCTCAGGCCCAATTTTTATTTCACTGCACATCCATTTTCGTCCAAAAAAGGGACTTTTTTGCAGCCAAACTGAAAAATGGACCTACGTGCATCCAAAACACGCGTTTACACTAGCGCAGGTCATTTTTTGGCACACCTTAGTAAAAGGACCTCTAAGTGCTGTTATCAATGCTGATCAGCTTGTTAAGCCAATTAAGTTACGTGCGTTGTTATAGAATATGCTTGGATTTCAGCACAGAACACTAGGTACAATATATAGAACCTGGGGGAAAATGACTAGGGCTCTTCAGCTTGGAGAAGAGACAGCTGAAGGGAGATATGATAGAGGTCTATAAAATACCGAGTGGAGTGAATCACTTGTTTATTCTTTCAAAAAATACTAGGACTAGGGGGCACGCAATGAAGCTACTAAGTAGTAAATTTAAAATAAATCAGAAAAAATATTTCTTCACTTAGGGGTCCTTTTACTAAGCTGCAGGAAAAAGGGCCCTGCGCTGGCAGTGGGGGCCATTTTTCCCGCAGCCAGTAAAACCCGAAAAAAATGGCCATGCGGTGAGATAACTCACCACGTGGCCATACGGCAGGGAGCCCTTACCGTGACAATAAGGGCTTCAGCATTAACCGGTGGTAACCGGGCAGCAGCGATGCCCAATTACCACAGGGTTACCGCCACGCTATCCATTTCAGGGGGGGGGGTCTTTTTTCCCCCAGAAATGGCACATGCACGGGGTGGGACTACTGCCGGTGGCTAAGTTGGGCTGGCGGTAGTCCCGAAAGAGCGAACAGTAAGCCTGCCCTGGGCTTACCGCCGCTCTGTAAAAGGGTCCCTCAATGTGTAATTAAACTCTGGAATTTGTTGCCAGAAAATGTGATAAAGCAGTTAGCTTAGCAGGGTTTAAAAAAAGGTTTGGATAATTTCCTAAAAGAAAAGTCCATAAGTCATTATTAAGATGGACTTGGGAAAATCCACTGCTTATTTCTAGGATAAGCAGCACAAAATCTGTTTTAATGTTCTGGAATCTTGCCAGGTACTTGTAACCTGGATTGACCATGGTTGGAAACAGGATACTGGGCTTCATTGACCTTTGGTCTGTCCCAGTACAGCAATGCTTATTCTTATGTCTATTTATTTATATTTTGCTCACACCTTTTTCAATTGCAGCTCAAGGTGAGTTACATTCAGGTACACTGGGTATTTCTCTGTCCCTGGAGGCCTCACAATCTAATTTTGCACCTGAGGCAATTGAGGGTTAAGTGACTTGCCCAAGATCACAAGGAGCAGCAGTGGGATTTGAGACTGGTGCTCTAACCAATGGGCTACTCCGCCACAGGTCTTGACCCTTGCTGTATAGCTGGTTGGGACCCCAGCTGAGGACCTCCTCCAAAAATGGCCAGAACTTTCTTCTACCACGGTCTGCACTCGACGACAGCATCCTTGACTCACTGGCAACTAAGCATGCGTGGGGTGCCGGCATTAATGGTTTAGGGACATTGCTGCTGCCTGCCAAGCTTGGTAAAAGAGAGTTCTGGCCACCTTCAGAGAAAGTCTTCAGCTGATAGCGTTTGGGGATTCTCATTAGCTAAAGTCTTTATATTTTGAGGTGGGGTAGGGCCATCTTCTTTGGGCTCAGGCCTACCCAAAATTGGCTGTGGCTACGCCACTGTGTAAAAGAGACGAGTTTCATAGGTATGTCTGCTGCCTCCACTGCCAGCTCTGTGCAATTCATATTGTACATTCTAGCTGAAACAGGAGGCAGATATAGGTCAGAGGTGCTACTCTCCATTACCATAGGAAGTGTAGGAGAGGATTGAAGTACAGGGCCTAAGGCAACAGGGCCAGTGTTTGGGGGTGGCAAATAGGGCTATTGCCCTAGGTTCCCATGCCACAGGGCACTCCAGGCCTGCCTTAAGCTGAAGGAGGCATAACTTGCAGGTGGGCATTGGGACCCCCTCCCCAGTTGCTGCCCAGGGCCCCCAAATGTTTAACAAAAGCCCTGCAGGGCAGTCACCTTGATTCACAGATGCCAAGTTACCCAGTTCCAGGCTGGAGATTTGGGGACATTATGGGACTTGCAGCACTGATTTCAATAGGCAGGATCAGGCACTACAAATCCCTCACTGCTTTGGGATCGAGGTTCAAAGCCAGGACTTGCCAAAAAGTCTCCAGCCTGGAATTGAGTTACTTGGCATCTCTGTAGAATCACTGCTGCCTGCCTCTTATGAATATTTTAGTAGAATGCTTCTTGCTGTCAGACCATTTTGGATTTTGCTGAGGATAAGAAAACGTGGGATGACAAAATAGTGGATGGAGTGTGGATCACCCCTTCACCAAAGGCTAAATCAGTCCAAACCTCCTCATTTTCAAAGTCTTGATTAAAAAAAAGTGTCTTTCCCTTTTTTTTTTCATGGTTTCTCCTTGGGCCCATCTCTCTAAAATATATTTTAAAAATAGAAAGTGATACCCAGTGATACTTTTTGCCCACATCTCAAAAACATAATAATAAAAAAAAGTGATTCCCGGAAGTATTTTTAAACGTCATTTTCCAAATATTAAACATGAAACCTACAGATCTGCAAATAATATGCAGGTGAATTAAGTAGGAATAACTGCTGTCATGAAAAGCAGAGAATAGCAAAATTTGCCAAGATCCACATTGCTTCACTGGTTTTAAGAAGGGAGGGTGAGGAAAAAGAACACATTGAGGTGTGTGGGATAGTAAACAGAAATGCAAAAGCAGACTGGCTCAGATTGACTTTATAATAGGAATGAATTTTGTATGCTAGAGAAAAGGCAAATGCCTGTTTTCTGAATTCCACTGAGCTTATTATAGTATTTTCCCTCTCCCTTTTTAACTCTGTGCAGATAATTACCAGGCTCTGTTGTTAAGGCACGCTTCCGCATATAGCACAATTAAAGCAGAAGATCTGCTGCTTCTATTAAATCTTCTGTTAAAAAAGGACCTTGCAAAGTTGCAGCTATCAAAGGGTAGTGGCATTATTCGGATAGTCCACAAACCATGCAAGAAAAAACTCTTGTGCTGAAAAATAATGACTCCAATATATACAAAAGTGATCCAAGGTAGTAATGATAATCCAGTTAACTATGGTATCAATAAGAAAGGAGGAAAAAAGACCTCAGATGCCAGAAGACACAATATTTTACAGTGTCTTCTCATAGGCAATAAATATATTTCGTAGGTCGAAAACCTCCATTTTGTTTTTAATTTCTGCAGTATTTAGTGTTGCAAGTGCCTTTTAAATCAACAAATTTCAAACTGCAATTTGAGCAATTATGTCTTTTTAATTCTGTGCAGATAATTACCAGGCTTTGTTGCTAAGGTATGTTTCCACATACTGTACAGCACAATTAAAGCAGAGGATCTGCTGTTTCCGTTAAATCTTCTGTAAAAAAAAAAATAACCCAATAAAGTTGCATCTATCCAGGGGTGGTAACATTATTTGGATAGTGTCACTGAGGGGTCCTTTTACTAAGCTGTGATAAAAAGTGGCCTGTGGGGAAAAAGGCATTTTTCAATGGGGCAGTAACTGACTCTGTGCTAAAATTAAAGGTAGTTCACAGCTATTTACTGCCTGAGCCCTTACCGCCAGCCATTGACCTATCAGTAAGGGCTCATTTGCTACTCGCACAGTAACCATGCAGCACACACCAATGTTGGTGCACTGATGATTATCACCAGGAACGCCCCCCCCCCCCCCCCCCCCCCCGCAGTAGAAAATATAAAATTATTTTCTACCTAGGGAACCAGCATGCACCAACTTCAGAATTACGGCCAGGCGCCCGTGTTACCCCAGCGGTAGTGCCGATTTGGCATGCACTACCTACGTGTTAGCCCTACTGCTGCTTTGTAAAAGGACCCCTGAATAGCTTTACAGACCACCTTGGCACTATCTGGATAGTAAAACAAACAAAACAAAATCATATAGTATCAAATTTTGCTTAAAATGGCAGCTAAGGGGACATCATGCCAAGACAATGCACAAAATATATTTAAAAATGAAGAAACCACAACCGTCCATGGACAAGTCGCAGACCTTTTAACAAACCTTTCAATTGGCTAAGCTATCACAGATTTTCATTTGAGAAAAAAGAGCAATGGAAAACAACTCCCCTCATATAAGAGAAAAAAAACATTACTCCAGAAAACTGGAATCTATACAAACGATTTATTTATTTAATTATTTATTTGCTTATTTTGAACAATTCTAATAAAACATACAAACCAATATAAAACAAAACAGAATCAATTAACAGAAACATAACATAAAATACTACTAACATAATCCAAAACATAAGGTGCCGCTGTCATAACTTCCAAAACTGCACTATTGTCAATAGTAGAACAAAAAACACTGTTTTTAATCATTTCTTAAATTACTGGAAACTAGTAGTTAAGCGAAGCTGACCTGGCAAGGCATTCCACATTAACGTTCCTGCTAGAGAAAAAGCAGAAGCCCGAGTAAAGACATAATGTACTGAAGACACCAACTGCAAACTCAGACATTTTGAGAATTCGGAGACCCTCACAGTTTAAACTGGGGGGGGGGGGGGTAATAACATTGACTGAGGCCAAGGGCAGTAAAGTTATTGAAAGGTGAGGGTGACAGGGAAAGTAAGAGTGGGAAGGGGGAAGAGTGACTTAGTGAATGGTAAGGTTTAGGCAGGCTAGCAACAAGAGGGAGAAAGGTGATTGGTTAGTTAAGGGTGATGATGATTGGTGGAAACATAGAGTGGAAAAGACGAGGAGAAAAGTTTTGGCAGTTTAGAATTATTAGGCAGGTGGGTAGGAGTGGGTGAGGGTGGATAAGGTTGAAGGTTTTTGACCCCTTCCTGCCCGCCCGCTGTGGTGATGGGTGTGTTGATTTTAAGGAGGAGGTTAGTTAGATATGGGTTTTACAGGGGAGGGGGGAGGGAGGGAGTGGAGGTTGAGGGTAGGAACCGGTAGCAGCATTTGGGTGATTGGGCCTGTGATATGGGAATAAAGAGGCACCAGAGGCGGTTAAGTGGATATTTGTGAATGATATTGGATGAAAATAACTCGGGGGCGGAACCGCCACGAGTAAAATGTGGCTTGACGGCACCATAAGTCACATGGGTAAAAGGGGGTAATATAAGAAAAATCAGAGCCAGTTTCATTACCGAATGGCTTATTACTCTTGAACCTCTCTGGGAAGTTGTAATGTGGGGAAAGTCAAAGCCAGTTTCGTTACTGAATGGCTTAGCACTGTTAAACCACTCTGGGAAGTATAACTGGGTGATAAATGATTTGTATGTTGTTAAAGAAAGTTCAGTTGAGGAATTGAGTTGGATATTCCTTTGTGGTGAATAAAGCTGCTGCCAAATGTTATTCCAAAATAAAGTGTTGTTGTGTTATTTAAATACTAGTAAAAGAGACTCGTTTCTGAGCAAATGAAACGGGCGCTAGCAAGGTTTTCGTCACCAACGCCCCCCTCCCTCCCTCCCTCCCTGGACAACCCCTTCGTTGTTCTGCCATTGCTCCGCCCCCAACGTCATGACGTTTGACGCGAGGGCGGGGTCCAGAGCGATTTCCCCCCCGCCTCCCTGCCTCCCTCCCCGCCAACCCCTTCGTTGTTCTGCCATAGCTCCGCCCTCGAGGGCGGGGCCCAGAGCGATTTTGGTGGCTTCACCACCACGAACCTTCGAACCTTTTTGAAGGAAGTCGGGGCTTGGCTTCACTGACGTCAGTGTCCTCAGAACGTTGAGGGTGAGTTTTATTATAGTAGATAAGGATGTTGAAGGAAATAGACTGACTGAAATGCGAATGTCAATGTTATGATCTTAAAGACCTTCCTGATGTAGACAGAGTGAAAACTTGGCCAAAATATCAAGGCATTTTACCATACAGTGGTGGAAATAAGTATTTGATCCCTTGCTGATTTTGTAAGTTTGCCCACTGACAAAGACATGAGCAGCCCATAATTGAAGGGTAGGTTATTGATAACAGTGAGAGATAGCACATCACAAATTAAATCCGGAAAATCACATTGTGGAAAGTATATGAATTTATTTGCATTCTGCAGAGGGAAATAAGTATTTAATCCCTCTGGCAAACAAGACCTAATGCTTGGTGGCAAAACCCTTGTTGGCAAGCACAGCGGTCAGACGTCTTCTGTAGTTGATGATGAGGTTTGCACACATGTCAGGAGGAATTTTGGTCCACTCCTCTTTGCAGATCATCTCTAAATCATTAAGAGTTCTGGGCTGTCGCTTGGCAACTCGCAGCTTCAGCTCCCTCCATAAGTTTTCAATGGGATTAAGGTCTGGTGACTGGCTAGGCCACTCCATGACCCTAATGTGCTTCTTCCTGAGCCACTCCTTTGTTGCCTTGGCTGTATGTTTTGGGTCATTGTCGTGCTGGAAGACCCAGCCACGACCCATTTTTAAGGCCCTGGCGGAGGGAAGGAGGTTGTCACTCAGAATTGTACGGTACATGGCCCCATCCATTCTCCCATTGATGCGGTGAAGTAGTCCTGTGCCCTTAGCAGAGAAACACCCCCAAAACATAACATTTCCACCTCCATGCTTGACAGTGGGGACGGTGTTCTTTGGGTCATAGGCAGCATTTCTCTTCCTCCAAACACGGCGAGTTGAGTTCATGCCAAAGAGCTCAATTTTTGTCTCATCTGACCACAGCACCTTCTCCCAATCACTCTCGGCATCATCCAGGTGTTCACTGGCAAACTTCAGACGGGCCGTCACATGTGCCTTCCGGAGCAGGGGGACCTTACGGGCACTGCAGGATTGCAATCCGTTATGTCGTAATGTGTTACCAATGGTTTTCGTGGTGACAGTGGTCCCAGCTGCCTTGAGATCATTGACAAGTTCCCCCCTTGTAGTTGTAGGCTGATTTCTAACCTTCCTCATGATCAAGGATACCCCACGAGGTGAGATTTTGCGTGGAGCCCCAGATCTTTGTCGATTGACAGTCATTTTGTACTTCTTCCATTTTCTTACTATGGCACCAACAGTTGTCTCCTTCTCGCCCAGCGTCTTACTGATGGTTTTGTAGCCCATTCCAGCCTTGTGCAGGTGTATGATCTTGTCCCTGACATCCTTAGACAGCTCCTTGCTCTTGGCCATTTTGTAGAGGTTAGAGTCTGACTGATTCACTGAGTCTGTGGACAGGTGTCTTTCATACAGGTGACCATTGCCGACAGCTGTCTGTCATGCAGGTAACGAGTTGATTTGGAGCATCTACCTGGTCTGTAGGGGCCAGATCTCTTACTGGTTGGTGGGGGATCAAATACTTATTTCCCTCTGCAGAATGCAAATAAATTCATATACTTTCCACAATGTGATTTTCCGGATTTAATTTGTGATGTGCTATCTCTCACTGTTACCAATAACCTACCCTTCAATTATGGGCTGCTCATGTCTTTGTCAGTGGGCAAACTTACAAAATCAGCAAGGGATCAAATACTTATTTCCACCACTGTATATTACTTGATGAATTATACTCAAAACTTTATGCACAATAACATCAGCAGTTCCTCCTCCTGATGCAGTGGGTAGCGAAACACGGGGAAATTGTGCTACAGAATTTGTTTCTGAAGAATGAGCTTGGAATTTGTGAGAATTATCTGCATCTTGGAATTTGTGTGTCTTGCTGTTCAGATAAGTGGTGGCAAGCTTTTTTACTTTTTCTGTGCACATTTTGTTTTGGAACATGATATTGTGAAATGCCTATTTTTAGTCACCAGCTTAAGGGCACATCATGCTGATGTTATTGTACATTTATAGATTCCAGGGAGTTTTTGGAGTAATAGATTTTTCTTCCACATGAGGGGAGCTGTTTTCCATTGCACTTTTTCTGGTCTCAGATTGAAATCTGGATAGCGCCAGAGTAATGCGTGACCACAGCACGAGGAATCCTGGCAGTTAATCAATTAGTTATCTGCCAAGTAGTCTGAATATTATCACTATCTGGATAAAGCTAGGACTGGAAAATTGCAGTGGTAAGTTCACTCAGGGGCACTTTTATTAAGCTGTGGTAAAAAGTGACCCTAGAGCGCCCTTACACAGGTTTTTACCATGTGCTGAGCCCATTTTCACTGCAGTTGTAAAAATTAGCTTTTTTAGGGGTCGTTTTATTAAGGTGTGCTAATAGATTTAGCACACATTAACAATAAGCATGCACTAAATGCTTTGCAACCCATTGTATACCTATGGCAGCATGGCACTTAATGCACACTAATTCATTAGCTTGAGTTAAATCCATTAAAGTACCTTAGTAAAAGAACCCCTTACATTTTTTGTATTAATGACCATGCGCTAATGTTGAACTATCCAATACATACCCCAGTGGTGCAGTGGAGTGGCAGTTTTATTGCAATTTTATCACGAGCTTTGATGTGTTTTTGTATCCCCCCAGCCATTGAGACATAATGTCTACAATACTTTCTGTAAGTGCTATGGGACTGTGTTGGTTAAAATACTCGTAAAGAGTCTATTTTTAGATTTTTTTTATAAATTTTGATTGATTGGTTAACCTTTGACCTCTGGGGTCTCTATATCAAGTGTGTTGTTAGCTCATTCTGTCAGATTCACCACATATTGCTACTTTCTGCTTAAGTGTAGTCTATAAGTGGAGCCTAGATTTAGGCATGGTATATAGAATACACTCAGCTGATATCCCACATCGAACAGTAACAAGGACATGTTTCTCGCAGAACTGCCGAAGAACGTCCCTCTTACAGGCCCGACGTCCTTCGGTGGGCCTAGTAAAATGGACGTCCTTCAGCAGTTCTGCGCGAAACACGTCCTTGTTACTGTACTTTACACTTATGAATGTTCCTTATATTTCCCATATCTGGATGTCCGCAACTACAGGCACTGTACTTGCGGAACAACCAGTACATCAGAGAAGTCCAAAGTATAGTAATAAGGACATCTTTCTCGTAGAACCGGCGAAGGACGTTGATATGACAAATTGGCAAGTACAGTGAATGTTTTAGGGATGTCCTTTCGTGGTTCTGGAAAATGGGCGTCTTTTTTACTATACTTTGGGCGTCCCTGATTTGGGCATGTCACACTGCGATAATGGAATGTCTAAGGACGTCCATACTATTTTTTGATTATACCTGCCTCATTTTGGCCGACTTCGCAAGGATGCCCTAATTCATACTTGGACGACCTTTCGAAAATACCCCTCTAAGCGTGTCCAATGCTCGTCAAATTGAAACTACTGCCTGGGTACCGCATGCCCCGGGCAGTAATTCCATTTTTGATGCACATCCAAAACACATGGTAGAAAGGTTTTTCTATTTTCTACCACATGGCACTTACCCAGCGTTAATCAGCAGTTTACGCTCACTACCACTTACCACCCAGTTAGCGCGTGAGACCTTACCACCAAGTCAATGGGTGTTGGTAAGGTCTCAGGCCAAAAATGGACATGCACTGGTTTTACTTTTGCTGCACATCCTTTTTTGGCCACCAAAAAAAGGTCTTTTTTCCAGGTGTGCTGAAAAATGGACCTGCGCGCATCCAAAAACACGTGCCTACAGGCTATTTTTTTTTTTTTGCACGCTTTAGTAAATGGGCCCTTCAAAGTGCCATTTAACTGACCAGCAGCCATTCCTGGCCAGTGAAATGGTTTTAAATATCGGAGGGGAGGGGAGTGCAGATGTTGTGTTATAGTAAAAGGACCCTTTAGATTGTAAGCCCTCTGGGCAGGGAAATACTAATGTACCTGAATGAAACCCACCTGGAGCTAGTACTGAAAAAAGTGTGAACTAAATCCAAATAAATAAAAATAAAATTGGTTTCCATCCTTGAGCTTGGGAAGCATTCTGATGAGAAGAAGGGATGAGTGAGAATCTACCAGCACATTGTGGAGGGGAGGAGAGAAGAAGCAGCAGAATTTGCAAATCAAGAAAAAAAACTGAATTAGAGAAGAATACAAAGGAAAGCAATTAACTAAAGCACAAACAAAGCAGGAAATCCAAGAATTACTTCTGCAACCATATAAAAATAAACTGGCAAAGGAATGGTTAAAGAGAGGTGAAGTGAAACCTAAGGGCAAGAGATTGATAATTACAGCAAAGAACAGTAAACTGAACAAAGTGTGGCCCTTTTTTTGCCAAAAATGGACGTGTGGCAAAATGAAAATTGCCACGTGTCCATTTTGGGTCTGAGACCTTCCCGCCAGCCATTGACCGAGCGGTAAAGTCTCACGAAGTAACCAGGCAGTAATGACCTACACACATCAAATGCCACTTGACATGTGTAGCTGCCATGTGCCAGAAAATAAAAAATATTTTTCGGATGCACATAGCAGATGCGCACCAATAAATGAAATTACCGCAAGGGCTATGCGGTAGCCGAGTGGTAACTCAGAACTGGCACGCGTTGGGCGCACGTAGGTGCTTATGTGGCTTAGTACAAGGGCCCCAAGGTTATTCAGCTAATCCACTGGAAACCGTGTCAACACTGTACCACCGAGAAAAAACATTGGGATCATGACCCTGATAGAACTGTAGTGCAGAGTATGAAACATTCCTATTTCAAACTAATAAAAAGCTTGATGCATTGGGGTAAAGTAGAAAAAAACTCAAGAATGACATTGCTAATAGAAGTGTCAGTACAAAGCAATTATTCTGTACAAAGAATCAAGAGAATAAAGATCCTCATGTACCAAAAAAAATGCAATTAGAGACCAGATAAATGTAACAGAAAGATACAGAAATTGTCCCAATTGTATTGGGTGTCACCACACTGATTAGAAAAACTTTCAAGTGCACCTTGATATGTTGCCTTTACATATTACACCTTATAAACTCCAAAAGGAGGCTCTCTGGAGCAATGCAAGTGTTTGGACAAGTGCTAGCAGTAAATTCATGCGACTGAGATCATATTCAATATATTCTGTCTCATAATTAAGGTTTGTTCCTGTCATGGAATATGCAAAACGAACCCATCTGGGACATTACCCTTGTGAAAAGATACTGTTGTCTCACAAAGTTATTCACACGAAGGAATCTTTTTTTTTTTTTAATATCCTTGCTTATCTTCAGTGCACAGCCTCTGAGCAGTCATGAGTCTGATGCTTTCCACTATGTTGGGGAATGGGAATCAGATATGAAAGTATAGCTGATTTATTCCAAGTTGATTGCTGTGGTTGTCCAGATCTTGCCATGTCGGAGATAAGTGGAATCAATGTTTCAGCCATTGTGCTGTGGCTTTGTTCAGGGTATGCAGTTTTTCTTTATGTAGTGGTTTCTCAAACCTGATTGGTTGAGATTTGAAGTGAGTAGTTTCCTCAGGAAAGCAGAAGACAAAGACAACTGCAAACCTCACAGCATACCCTGCAGAAAGCCATAGCACAATGGCTGAAACGTCGGTTCCACTTACTCAGATGCAGCAAAACCTGGACACTCACAACAATCAAGAAGCCAGCCACAGAAGCCTAAGAGAACATATGATTCTTGGTTATCTGGGAGGGGGGCCATGGGGGAAGAAGGCAGGGTTGGAAGGGAAGGCTAAGCCAATCCAGGCTTATCCCCATCACATCAAATTGCTCTAAGAAAAACATTACAAGATTTTGCCTGGTACTCATTGCAAATACTTAAAGATAAGAGATATGAACAAAAAACTCCAAGTCTGGTTAGACACCAGATGACATTTCAGAGCCTTTATGTTTGATGCAAGCCATTATAGTGCAAAGATATGCAGTCACTTGCCCCAGTAGTGTTTCAGACAACTTTTAAGTTTATGCTCCCAAGCAAAAATGAGGGGTAGATTTTCCAGTTGACCACAGATGCCCTATTTGAAGACAATACTGTGAGCTTCACCATGTTCCCCATGGCCTGAAGTTACCTGACTAATATTGCATAAGTGTTTGTCTCTGTCTCCTTCACTGCCATAGGTTTCAAGGTCATCAGCATCATGGAGATCATTCCATTAAACCACTGACAAGGTCATGTTCTTTGATGCAGAGTTCTAGTAGACCAGAGTTTAACAAATTTATTTATTTATTTGGATTTTGCTCATACCTTTTTCAATAGTAGATCAAGGTGAGTTACATTCAGGTACTCTGGATATTTCTCTGTCCCAGGAGGGCTCAAAACCTAAGTTTGTAGCTGAGGCAGTAGAGGGTTAGGTGACTTGCCCAAGATCACAAGGAGCAGCAGTGGGATTTGAGCTAGCCAACTCTGGATTTCAAGACTGGTGCTCTAACCATTAGGCCACTCCTCCACCCCCAGGATCCAATAGGCAATTCAGGCTAAGCACAAATTCTGCCTGCAGCTATCAGCATTTTTATTATATATATTTTTTATTTTACATTCACATATTAAGCATAAATGTACAAGCAATCTCTGAAAATTGAAAAGAAAAAAAGAAAAACATCCTAACAAATATGTTGGATCCAGATACCAGGAAAAATATTAAAAAAGAACAGCTATCATTTTTTTAAAAGCACTGACTGGCTCAGGCTGAATATCAGCAGGAAAGAATATACACCATAGACCCGAAATAATGCTGACATTGGGATTCTATATATTTGACTTCATTGTGAGTGAATCCATGCTATATTGGGTCTACTGTAATATGTAATATCAAAGAAAACAGGGATCCACTCTTGACTGCATTATAAGAAACCTTGCTTTATATCAAGCCATGCTAAATGGGGTCTATAGTGAAAATGAGATATGTTCACATATACTAGGTCTCCAATGTGTTTGAATTATTTAATCTATATTCTTTGTAGATTTCAAGGAACCCAGACTGGCTGTGGGGACACCAGGACAGATTTGCAAGCACTGCTGTATGCATACAGGTCCTAAAGGAAATTGGATTCTCCATAGACTTTAACACCTTTTAATAGTATGAGAATTATCCTACAAGTCACAGTATACAGGCTTTTGGAGACCATGTAAGGTCCTTTTTACAGATGTGACTACAGGATTCAAAAGCTTCTGTACAGGATGTCACCCAGATACTGAAGCAAGATTTCAGTCCAGTCCCAGGCTCCATTATGCTCACAATCCCCATTCACACATTCTGGTACTGTGATTATAGATGGGACTGCAGTTCCTGTAAGGGAAATTATCAAAGCAATTTAAACAGCTCAGAGAAGCTTCTTGTCATTTAAATCACAAGTCTGTGGCTAACTGCAAATTTTTAGTGGCACTTAAGCAGTTAGCACCGAAGCCAAAAGCAGCTAGTGTGGGCTTTCCAGGGGAGGAGTTGACACTTATGCATTTACTAGTAAAAAAGGCCCGTTTCTGTTTTAAAGAAACGGGCGCTAGCAAAGTTTTCCTCGGAGTGTGTATGTTTGAGAGAGTGTGTGTGAGAGTGACTGTGTGAGAGAGAGTGAGTGTGTATGTGTGTGTGTGACAAAGAGAGTGAGACTGGGTGTGAGTATATGTGTGAGAATGAGAGTATGTACCAGGGTCCCCCCTCCCTCCCAGTTCTAGGGTCGTTGTCCCGCCCCCCGGTCTGTCTCCCAGTTGCAGGGTCCCCCCCCCCCCCCCGCCCCAGTTGCAGGGGGTCTCCCCCTTCCTTCCTTCCTCTCTCCCTTTTTCCCAGTTGCAGGGTCGGTCGCCCTCCCTCCCTCCCAGTTGCAGGGTCTGTCTGTCCCCCCCCCCCCTCCTTTTGTTCTCCACGTTTTAAGGCACTGTTTATCCAGCTAAAACAGCTTTAGACTTGTTTCAGATGGAACAACAATTTTAAAACGACAATGTGAAGCAGCAGCTCCTAGGTTTGCTTGTTTTTGAGTGTATACCAATGACGGCTGCGTAGGGGAGTGGAAACAGAGATTACCCAATGGGCTTCCTTGCTTACCATAGACTTGCTTTGCTCACTTCCACTCCTGTCTATTAAACGTCCTGCAGCATCTCATAGGTTTGCTTGCTTTGTGACTTCACCCGAGGCGCAGCAAATCAGTGGGATTCATGACGTCAGTTTGATCTACAGCACCTAGCAGCCCACGGTTCCAGGCAGCCTCAGAATGTTGGAGGTGAGAATTATATAGGAAGTGCCGGTATTCAGCCCTTAACTGCATAAGATAACCACCTACACTGGGCAGAAATAAGGACGACTTCCCTATGAGGAAAGGCTAAAGCGGCTAGGGCTCTTCAGCTTGGAGAAAAGGCAGCTGAGGGGAGATATGATAGAGGTCTATAAAATAATGAGTGGAGTAGAATGGGTAGATGTGAAACATCTGTTTACGCTTTCCAAAAATACTAGGACTAGGGGACATGCGATGAAGCTACAATTTAGTAAATTTAAAACGAATCGGAGAAAAGATTTCTTCACACAATGTGTAATTAAACTCTGGAATTCGTTGCCAGAAAATGTGGTAAAGGCGGTTAGCTTAACGGAGTTTTAAAAAGGTTTGGACAGCTTCCTAAAGGAAAAGTCCATAGACCATTATTAATTGGACTTGGGGAAAATCCACTATTTCTGGGATAAGCAATATAAAATGTTTTATACTTTTTTGGGATCTTACCAGGTATTTGTGACCTGGATTGACCACTGTTGGAAACAGGATGCTGGGCTTGATGGACCTTTGGTCTTTCCCAGTATGGCAATACTTATGTACTTATATCAGGGGGACCAGTGCACTAGAAATGCTGGCTCCTTCCATGACCAAATGGCTTGCATTTAGACGTTTTTGACATGGACATCTTGGTTTCATAAATCGCCGAAAGTCAAAGACGTCCATGTCTAAGGATGTCCATCTCTTAGGACGTCCAAATCTATGGACGTCCTTGGCATTTTCAAAATGAAAGATGGACGTCCATCTTTTTTCGAAAATACAGTTTTCCCCGCCCCCGGATTTGGACGTTTTACAAAGATATCCAAATCCCAACTTGGACGTTTCTTTCGAAAATGCCCCTCCACGTTACTATGATTTGATATACCGCCTTTGTGTGCAGTTTCCAAGTTTATTCAAGTCCTGATAGTAACATAGTAGATTACGGCAGATAAAGACTTATAAGGTCCATCCAGTCTGCCCAACAAGATAAACTCATAGCATAAGGTATGATGTGATACTACATATACATAGCTGACCTTGATTTGTCCTTGCCATTTTCAGGGCATGGACCATAGAAATGTGCCCAGCACTTGCACTGCTTCTCAATTACTGGTGTTGCCATCTAATCACTGCTAGGTTTGTTTGATTCCATGCTTTCCATACCGCATATTTTTGAATTCTGTTACTGTTTTCATCTCCACCATTTCCCGCAGAAGGGCATTCTAGACATCTACTACCCTCTCCGTGAAAAAGTACTTCTTGATGTTATTCCTGAGTCAGCCCCCTTGCAAATTCAATTCATGTCCTCTAGTTCTACCCCCTTTCCATCTCTGGAAAAGGTTTTTTTTGTATATTAATACCTTTCAAATATTTGAATGTCTGTATCATATCACCCCTGTCTCTCCTTTCCTCCATGGTATACATCTTCAGGTCATCAAGTCTCTCCTCATACATCTTGTGGTGCAAACCCCATACCGTTTTCATTGCTTTTCTCTGAATTGCTTCAATTCTTTTTATGCCCTTAGCAAGATACAGCCTCCAAAACTGAACACAATACTTTAAATGGGGCCTCATCAACAACATGGTCATCAACACCTCATTTCTTCTGCAAGTTATATCCCTCTCTATTCACCCTAGCATCCTTCTGGTCATGGCCACTGCCTTGTCGCATTGTTTCATCACCTTGAGGTTCTCAGACACCATCACCCCAAGGTCCCTCTCCTGAGCTGTGCTTATTAATCTTTCTCTTCCAATCTAGTACATATTCTTTGGATTTTTCCATCCCAAATGCATCACTCTGCACTTCTTCACATTAAATTTTAACTGCCAAATGATCATTCTTCTAATTTTTTGAAAATTCTTCTCATGTTTTCTATGCCTCCCAGGGTACCACTCTATTGGCTATCTTTGCATCATTCACAAAAAGGCAAACTTTTACTTCCAACCCTTCAGCAATGTTTCTCACAAATATATAAAACAGAATTGGCCCCAGTATCGACTCCTGAGGAACTCCACTACTCACCTTCCTTTCCTCCAAGCAAATTCCATTTACCAACACCCTCTGTTGCCTGTTGTTCAACCACTTACCATTCCAGTTCACCACTTTGAATCCTAAATTCAACCTTCTCAGCTTATTCATGAGTCTTCTGTGAGGAACTGTTTCAAAGGCTTTGCTGAAATCCAAGTATATTACATCTAGCACATGTCCTTTTTGTCCAGTGTTTGGTCACCCAGTTAAAGAAATCAAACAGATTCATTTGACAGGATTTTCATTTGGTAAAGCCATGTTGCCTTGAATCCTGCAACCTGCTGGATTCTAGAAAGTTAACTATCTTTTCCTTGTGCCTGAGTTATAATCTTCCTTTACACTACTTTGAGAGAATTCTTTCAAAATGGTGGTAAATAAATCCAAATAAATAAATACTCCCTCTTTAACATTGCTTTTGACTCGTAACCACTTGTAACCTCCTCTCCTCCTTCCTGTACACATTAATTGATTTGATTACTTTATTTTTTGTCTATTAGATTGTAAGCTCTTTGAGCAGGGACTGTCTTCTATGTTTGTGCAGCGCTGCATACGCCTTGTAGCGCTATAGAAATGCTAAATAGTAGTAGTAGTACTATTTTAGCTGGTTAAATTCACCAGTTCTGAACAATTCCTAAGGATTTTTTCTCTCTCTTTTCCTTCAGGAAAAAACCCTATGAACTGCTCAGAACTGGTGAATTTAAACTGCTAAGCTAGGAATTAGACCTCATGCACAAGGAGATAAAGAAGGACATTTTCGATATGACGTCTAAGTCTGACTTTGGACATTTTACACAAAACGTCCAAAATGTGAACAGGAAAGAAGGCCATTTTTGAAAAAGAAAAACATCTATCTTTAAAAAAAAAATACAGTTTCAAATAAGGTTTTGTGCTTTGGACATTTTGTTTTTTGGTCCATTTTTGAAAAAAAAAAAAAAAAAACAAGTGCAAAACAGAGAAAATCAAGCCATTGGGATGAAGGAAGAGTCAGCATTTTTAGTAGACTGGTGTCCCAGACATCCCAGGAGCTATGGGGCACCCTAGGGGGCACTTATGTGCACTTCATAAAAATGCTCCCAGGTACGCATCTTACCTTTGCTTCCTTATCTTGTCACCTGAGCACTCCAAAATCCACCCAAAACCTACTGCCCCCCACTGTATACCACTACAATAGCCCTTATGGGTGAAGGGGGCATCTACATGTGAGTAGTGTAGGGTTATGGTGACTTTGGGAAGGGTCACAGTTTCCACCACAAGTGTGACAGGTAGAGGGAGATAGGGACCTGAGTCCCACACTCCATAGTGCACTGCATTGATCACTGCACTACTCCAGGGACCTGCATGCTGCTCTAATAGACCTAGGTATAACATCTGAGGCTGTCATAGATGCTGTGAAGTCATATTTTTATTTACATTTTTGGGGGGTGGAAGGGGGGGGTCAGTGACCACTGGGGATTATTGGGGGGAATCATCCCTGATTCTCTCCAGTGGTCATCTGGTCATTTATGGCACCTTTTTGTGCCTTATTCATTATAAAACTGGTCTAGCTCAAAACGTCTTAATATTAGTTTTGTTTTGTTCTATTATGCTGAAAAACATCTAAGTCTTATCAACGCCCAAACCTCGCTTTTAACACGTCCCAACACACCTCCTTGAGATTTGGATGCACTGCAGACAAACTGTATAGAAAAATGTCTGAAAAATAGGTTTCAAAAATACTGATTTGGACGTTTTTGTGAGAAAAACGTCCAATGTGGGGTAGAAATGTACTATAAATAAATAAATAAATGCTGCTTTATGCCACTTTCTAGACATTTCTCTTTTTCAAAAATGCATATCAAAGTGACAGGCTCACCCTAAGATAACATCAAGTCAGTGGTCAAGCTGGGACTAAGACCCACGTCACTGCAGATCTCCTTGTCCTGCGCCTAACTACTTCACATCCTCAAACAAATCTTAATGTAATTATCATGTTAGGATGAGGATGACCTCAAGATACTTTTTGTTCATGATTTAAAAAAAAAAAGAAACTTTCCTGAGACAGAAGCAAATTAATCTATTCCCGAGCACAGTGGTGGTTAAAAATAAAAGATTCTGTTCTTTACATGATTTAAAGGCCAGCATAATATATTTTCCATTCAGACACTTAAGAATAAAAACATCTCAACCTTTAGTAGAAATTGTCGCCTATGACATTTCTTCTTGCTTAATCAGGGGTGTTCTGATATGTTTAGAAAGGCTGTCTCTACAAGAGCCAGACAGACTCACTTGGTAAGCTGGGCAAGCTGTTAAGTAATAGTTATAGTAGACAGGCTGATGAGTCCCCCAGGCTAGCCCTCACTTCTGGAAGAGTTTTAAGTGCTTCTCATTGGAAGGGAATGCAGAATTTAGAGCAAGTCTCTTAGGAATGGGAAATACAATAATCATATTTTACAGAAAAGGGGTTTAAAAGAAAAAGAGGTTCAAACAGACAGGAAAAACCCAAAGACTTTAGCCTACGCTGCATGGACAGTTAAATCCATAGATCTTAAATAGTGTGAGGTAGTCACCTGTATTCAAGTTGTGAATTACAGGGGCTTCCACTTATGTGATTTTTTTTTTTTTTTTTGCTGACTATTGGTGGGGTAGTTTGCCATTGTCTTTCCCAATCACCTCTATCCCTTACCTAAGGCTGGGTACTCATTTACTGACTGAAAGTGGCTGAGTTAGCCAGAGGAAGGCTACCTACCAGAAATCCTACTTCAGAATTTGAACTCAGGCTGGGGAGGTTAGTAAGCATGCAACCTCCCAATTGCACCACAAGGCTGCTCTGGTATAGTATTAGCATGAATTTGAATAGGCCTTCTCAAAGACCTGACTTGAACTTTTAATAGTTAGATTCAAGTCTGAAATTGCCTGATAGAATGTTCCAGAGAGTAAGAACAAAAAAAAAAAAGGTCAAATGCTATGTGGACTCAAGACATGCTGCTGTTGGAGGAGGAATGGTTAAGAAGTTATCCGTCTCACTGTCTCAGAGCAAAGTGATCATCTAAGGTGATATGGATTCAATTAATTTACTAAGTAGTCAAGAATACCTTGACAGTATGCTGTATGGGATAGAATCCAAGCCCTTAAGCTGGTGGAAGACATTAAATTACAAAGATATGCCTCAGTGGGACTTTCAGTTACTTAAATTTATGTTCTCAAGTGCAAGAAAAGCAGATTTTTGAAATCAGATACAGACATCCTATTGCAGAACTTCTCAAACTCTAAGTTTGGGACCATATTTGAGGTCACAACTTGAGTGGGCTCTCCATAGGTGCGTGATTTACTGCATCTCTGGGGAAGGGGGTCACACAATTTTATTTGGCAACCATCATGGGGTCACAGCCACAAAAAGATTGATAAACACTGCCCTATTGGATTTGAGTGCCCAGCTACACATCTGAAAACAGTGCTGTGAGCTCACCTGTATGGTTGCTGGGTATAGCTTGTGCTCCCTCTGCTCAATATTCAGCCAGTGGTGGCCAGAGTTTTTTTATGCGCTTACTGCCATGGCCAGAATTAGACTTGGATATTCAATGCCGGGACATGTTCAGGCATCGGCATTGAATATTTAGGTCTGACTGGGAAAGAGTTTACCACCAGAGCTTATGCGATCCCGGCCGATATTCATCCGGGAACTCACAGAGGATTCTTTTGTGAGTCCTGGCTGAATATTGGCTGGGACCCACATAAGGGTAAGTGCCGCTCATTCTCTCCCCTACCCCTGTTGGCTCTGGCAATCAAAATGGTGGTACCCCTAGCAGTAGTACAAAATAGAGCAGGAGCAGACCCAACAGGGCAAGAGTGGAAAGGGGACCACTCCAGCACCATCCCATTATCTACCAGCAATCTCCCCAGGGAAGTTCCCAAGTTGAATGGTGGTGTTGGGGAGTATGGGCAGGGGTGGAATAGGGGCTAAGGCTGGGCCTTCCAGTTTGATAAATGATCAGTGGAGTTTCAGATCCTTGGGGGGGGGGGGAGTTCAGGGATTGGGGTAGGTAGCTGGAATGGGGATCAGAAACTTGGTGGGGTGTGAGGACCCAAGTGGAGGGAATCATAAAGAGGGGGATGATCGAACATGGAGGAGGGGCCATAGGGACAGTTGGAATGGGGGGGGGGGGGTTAATTATGAGTGTGAAGGGATGGAGGCAGAGTCAGAAAGGAGGAGTCACTGAATCGGCTACCCAGAAGTTATATGGGTGCCAGCTGATACTCAGTGCAGGCACCTGCATAGCTAAGTGGGCATAGTTAGGACTTCATTTTATGTTTGTGAATATTGCCAGCATCCACATAACTGCCAGCTCCTGCCCAACTCTACCCCATAATGCTCCTCTGCAGCCAGAGGTTCCAAAATGGCTGGTTAGTGTCAATATTCAGTGGCACTGCATGGTTAATTGCTGTTGAATGTCAGTGGATAGCTGGCTCCAAGTGGGCCTGCTTAAATTGCTTTGAATATTGGCCCGCCTATTTTTAGGTGTAATTCTCATTAGGTGACACCACCTATTGTTGAGAATCAATCTGTCTGTCAGTCTGATGTCAATCCATATGTGTAGCTCTGTTTACTCATTTGTTTACTCATGCATAGGAAGATGGAATGCAGTGGTCATTTTGAATTGCGTTACCATTCCTCCAAGAAGGCATTCCAGGCATCCACTACCCTTTTCTGGAAAAAAAGATATCTCCTAACTGCTCCCAAGTATATCATACCTTCCAATTCTAGACTAGAGCTTCATTCAAAGCTTGTGGAACTTATACTGTTACATGGAGAACCAGTCTGTTCTTTTGCTAACATCCTCATGGCTTAAATGAAAAACTGCTGACAATGGAACAGATATGAAAGTGTGCGAGAATTCTTATTGCAGGCAGATCTCATCCTTTCTGATAGAAAAGTCTGAGTGCATGGTCAGACAGATATTGAAACTTACGGGGGGGGGGGGGAGGGAGGCAGTCCCCTGATCCTTAGTAGAGGACTTCATATCTAACTCTGCTCCTGACCAATGCTTGGAGATGACCTGAAGTGAATTTAAACAGAGCCAGGGAGGGAAAGGGGGATCTATGTCTGGATGCTCTAATTTGAAAGGAGAGAATTGTCTGTAAGTCATCATTTATTATAATCTGACAGGCTGGTTTCACAGGGAAGAGCAAGGAATTGAAATTAATGTGCACTACCTCCACCCCCGTAAGCAGAAAATTTGAGTGGTTCATCAAAACAAAATACGAAGAAAATTACAGGTACTGAAGCATCCTAACTCTTAACATCAAGGAATAATAGACCACTCTCTGGTATCCAAAAGAAGTGCAGCACAACAGTAATAAGGACGGCAAGAACTATCCAGTCTCTGTCTATTTAGTTGGTTAGGATGAGAAGACTGGAGAGGCCGTATGGTCTTCATCTACCATTAGTTTCTATGTATGTTCTCTCCCCCTGCAGCAATACCACAGGCTCCAATTTGATTTCTGAATTTTCCCCTCATTCTCAACTTTGAGCCCTTTCCAGTCTTTCCACCAGGCTCCCCTTCCAATGAGGATCCTCTGCGCCCATCTCAGGCTTTACCCCTTCTTTTTCAACTGCTGAGGATCCTCTGTACCCATCTCAGGCTTTACCCCTTATTTTCCCATTTCTGGGGATCCTTTGTACCCATCTTAGGCTTTACCCCTTTCTTTTCCATTTCTGAGGATGCTCTGTACCCATCACAGGTTCTACCCCTTCCTTTTCCATTTCTGGGGATGCTCTGTACCCATCTCAGGCTTTAACCCTTCATTTCCCATTGCTGGAGATCTTCTGTACCTATCTCAGCATTTACCCCTTCTTTTCCCATTGCTGGGGATCCTCTGTGCACATCTCAGGCTTTACCCTTTTCTTTCCTATTACTGGGGGTCCTCTGTACCCACCTCAGGCTTTAACCCTTCCATTCCTATTGCTGGGGATCCTCTGTGCCCATCTCAGGCTTTACCCCTTCCTTTCCCCTTACTGGGGATCCTCTGTGCCCATCTCAGCTTTAACTCCTTCCTTCCCCACTAATGAGGATCCTCTGTGCTCATCCCATGCTATACCTCTTGTTTCCCTACTACTGCCAAAGTTTTACCCTTTGCTCTCCCATCATTGAAGATCCTCTGGGCTTTACTTTCTCTTAATCATTTCCATTTTTTTCCTTTTCTTCTCGCTTTTTCTATTACCACACTCATTCCCCATGTCTCTGATCTCCCTTTTTTATTGCATAACTCTCTCTTTTTTGCATTTCTCTCCCAGTTTGTCTTTCTCCTGTTCTGCAATAAAGTGCACCAACTTTAATGGAGTATTTTATAAAGTACAGGTCTTTTATAAAAATGCCTGGCCATTTATGCACATACAAAAAAATCTTCAGGAGGTAAAGGGAATTCAATGAGGAGCTCATTTTCGAAAGAAAAAAACCGTCTAAAAAGTGTCATAAAGCAGTATTTGGACGTATTTCTCACAAAAATGTCCAAATCAGTATTTTTGAAACCTATTTTTCAGATGATTTTCTATGCTGTTGTTCTACAGTGCATCCAAATCTCAAGGGGATGTGTTGAGGGCAAGTTAAGGGCGGGATGTGGGTGTTCCTAAGACATAGATGATTTTCAGCCATAATGGAACAAAACAGTCCAGGACTAAAACTAAGACTTTTGGTCTAGACCTGTTTTCAGAATGAATAAGGCACAAAGCTGTCCAAATGACCAGATGACCACTGAAAGGAATCAGGGGTGACCTCCCAATACCCCCCAGGGGTCACTGACCCCTTCCTACCCCAGCCTCAGATGTTAAAGTCAGGTCTATTTGAGCAGCATGCAGGCCCCTGGAGTAGTGTAGTGGTTGGTGCAGTGCACTATGAAGTGGGGGACTCAGATCCCTAGCTCCGTCTACCTGTCACCCTTGTGGTGGAAACTGTGACCCCTCCCAAAGTCACCAAAACCCTACTGTACCCACATATAGGTGCCCCCTTCACCTATAAGGACTATTGTAGTTGTGTATAGTGGGTTTTGGAGGGCTCAGGGGACAAGCTAAGGGAGCAAAGATGAGATGTGTACCTGGGAGCATTTTTATGAAGTGCACAGAAGTCCCCTCTAGGGTGCCCCATAGCTCTCCTGGGATGTCTGGGGGACCAGTCTACTAAAAACGCTGGCTCCTCCTAAATCCCAATGGAATGAATCTCTACATTTTGCACTTATTCATTTTTTTAATGGACCATAAAATGTCCAAAGCACAAAACCTTGTTTGAAACAGTATTAAAAAAAAAAAGATAGATGTTTTTATTTTTTAAAAATGACCTTCTTTCCTGTTCGGATTTTAGACGTTTTGTATAAAACCTCCATCCAAAGTCAGATTTAGATGTCATGTTGAAAATGCCCCTCAGAATATCCTATCATGTAAATGGCCATGTTTACTAAGGTGCATTAGAGTTTTTAACGCGTCTACAATCAGAACGTGTGCTAACAGTGTAGGCATCTATAGGGATATTGTAGGCACATACACAGTTAACGCACATACATGGTTAACATGCATTAAAGATTCTAACGCGCCTATAACATGGCTTAGTAAACAGGACCCAAAGTTCTCTCATTCAAACCTGAAGTAATACAATTCAAAAATTCTTACCAAAAATATAAAAAATATTTATTAAAAAAAAAATTCATACTCTATAGAGATCATAAACATTTGACTCTTCCTTTTTACCAGTGGCGTTCCTAGGGGGGGGCGGTGGGGGCGGTCCGCCCCGGGTGCACGCCGCTGGGGGGGGGGTGCCGTGCACGCCTGTCCATTGTTCGTTCCATGCTCCCTCTGCCCCGGAACAGGTTACTTCCTGCTGAAGCCCCACTCCACTGTTAAACCCCGGGTCTGCCCAGGGATTTACATTAGTAATTCAGTGATCCCATGTAAGTGCAAGCCTCAGCCAAGATCCAGAACAGTCACCATGAACCTAGTAGTAGTTTCATGGTATTCAAAAATGCAGCAGTTAGATTTATTTTTAGAGTATGTACAAAAAAAACATATTATTCCTTTTTTAATGCAGTTGTATTGGTTACTAATTGAACAACAAACAAATTTTAAACTATTGATGATAACTTTTAAATCATTAAAGGAAAATGGTTAAAAAGAAACTAAAAGGATCAGCTGCAAAGCTTAGGACACTAAATCAGACATGGACATTATTCAAAAATACCATCTTGGAAGCCCAGTCCAGATGCATTCCACATATATGCAAAAGTGGAAAGAAGAGAAAATGTCAGCCAGCATGGTTAAAAGGTGAAGTAAAAGAGGCCATTACAGCCAAAAGACTGCCCTTCAAAGAATGGAAAAAGGATGCAAATGAAGAAAATAAAAAGTAACATAAGCAGTGGCAAGTCAGGTGCAAAGCATTAATACAGAAGGCTAAAAAAGAATATGAAGAGAAACTTGCCACAAAGGCTAAAACTCAAAGTAACAACTTTTTCAGGTACATCAGAAGCAGAAAGCATATGAGGGAATCCATGGGACCGTTCGATCATGAAGGAGCAAAAGGGATGCTCAGGGAAGGCAAGGCCATAGCGGAGAAACTGAATGAATTCTTTGCTTCTGTCTTTACAGAAGAAGATGTAAGAGATCTGTCTGTACCGGAAATAGTTTTCAAGGGTGATGATGTGGAGGAACTGAAAGAAATCTCAGTGAACCTTGAGGATATAATGAGCCAAACTGACAAATTAAATAGTAATAAATCACCTGGACTGGATGACATACATCCAAGGGTAATCAAAGAACTCAAGCATGAAATTGCAGATATGCTGTTAGTAATATGTAACCTGTCATTAAAATTGTCCATAGTACCTGAAGATTGGAGGGTGGCCAATGTGACACCGATTCTCTGACGTCGGTGCCAGGCAAACTAGTGGAAACTATTATAAAGAATAAAATTACAGAACACGTAGACAAACATGGTTTAATGGAACAGAGTCAGCATGGGTTCAGCTGAGGGAAGTCTTGCCTCACCAATTTGCTTGACTTCTTTGAAGGCGTGAATAAACATGTGGATAAAGGTGAGCCAGTTGATGTAGTGTATCTAGATTTTCAAAAAGCTTTTGATAAAGTTCATCATGAGAGACTCCTGAGATAATTAAAGAGTCATGGGATAGGAGGCAAGGTTCTGGTGTGGATTAGAAATTGGTTATTGGACAGAAAACAGAGGGTAGTGTTAAATGGTCATTTCTTTCAAAAGAGGAGGATGAACGGTGGAGTGCCACAGGGATCTATCTGTTCTGGGACCAGTGCTATTTAACATATTTGTAAATGGTATGGAAATCAGAATGACGCATGAGGTGAACAAATTTGCAGAACTATTCAAGGTTGTTAAAACATATGCAGACTGTGAAATATTGCAGGAAGACCTTAGGAAATTGGAAGACTGGGTGTCTAAATGGCAGATGAAATGTAATGTCATTATGTCGTCAAATGCAAGGTGATGCACATTGGAAAGAATAATCCAAATCATGGTTACCTGATGCTAGGCAGCGGCGTACCAAGGACGGGGTGGTGGGGGTGGTCCACCCCGGGTGCATGCTACTGGGGGGTGCTGTGCGCCTGTTGGCTCCGCTGGTTCCCTGTTCCGGGGCAGAGGGAGCAGGGAGCCAGCGGAGCCGAGAGCCGTACTGCTGCTCCCCGCAGCTAAAGATGCACCCAGCGGGGGAGTTGATGAGCCAGGGGGTGTCATTTCACCGGGGGGGTCATGCTGTACCCAGGGGGTGCGCATCGGCGATCCGCCCCGGGTGGCAGCCAACCTAAGATCGTCACTGATGCTAGGGTCCACCTTGAGGATCAGCACTCAAGAAAAAAATCTGGGTGTCGTTGTAGATAAAACAATGAAATCTTCTGCTCAGTGTGGAGCAGTGGCCAAAAAGCAAACAGGATGCTAGGAATTATTAGGAAAAGGATGGTGAATAAGACTGAAAATACGATAATGCCTTTGTATCACTCCATGGCGCAACTGCACCATGAGTATTGCGCTTAGTTGTGGTTGCCGTATCTCAAAGATATAAGACATAAGCATTGCCATGCTGGGACAGACCAAGGGTCCATCGAGCCCAGCACCCTGTCTCCGACAGTGGCCGAAAGAACAAGCATTTCGTCCCGCCCATCCCAGAAATAGAGGATTATTCCTACGTCCATTCAATAACATTCTATGTCCTTTCCCTCCCGGAAGTCGTCTAACCTTTTTTTAAACTCTGCTAAGCCAACCACCCCAACCATCTTATCCGGCAATGAATTCCAGAATCTAACCACGCGTTGAGTGAAGAAAAACTTCTTCCAATTCGTTTTAAATTTACTACACTGCAGCTTCATCGCATTATCTTATAGATCTCTATCATATCTCTCCTCAGCTGCCTTTAGAGCACAAGCAGCAGCTGCAGGTAGACCTGAGCTGTGCTGGGGATAGACCCTTTAAGTGGCTGTGGGGTAATCCCAGACATGTGGCTAGGCATTTTGTGACATGCCCCTTACTGTACCTTTACTGTTAATGTAGAAGTTGCCCTCCACAAAGATTTTAACTTGCCCTATAATACCCCATCCCACCTCACCTTAGTCACACCTATCTAAGCCTCCCCAAACTTTTGAGTTACTGACTGCCTATGATGGATTGAAGGACGAAAGTAGAGGTCAGATTGAGGAGCAAGAAAATAGGGAACTGTTGTGCAAGATCTTCAGCGAGAAAAGAGGATTTGGAAGGGATATTTTAAGGGAATTCTATAATTTATATTTATATTTAGGTACATGATAGGAGCCTATTCTGTGAAGGAAACTAGGTGCCTACCTTCCTTTACAAAGTAGACTCCTCTCAGGTTCCTAAATATAGGTGAATAGCCCTTTATGTGTGTGTTGGGTGGGGGGTAGAATCCCCAAGCCCCTTTTGTGTTGTTGTGGGGAAATGGAAGGTCGGGTGGTGGGGTTGCCCAGCCCCTTTTATGGTGTGGTGTTCTGCTAGGGTATATTTCCCACCTGGGGATTTGCAACAGACCAGCTTGTTCTGTTTTCTCAGTAGGATGTGTATTAATGTTCTAGGGAAATGTGTGAGGGGAAGGGGAGAGTGACAGAATGCATTTCCCTTGATAATTCACAGGGATGTGAGTGGGGGCACCATGAGACAAACTTTCCTTGGTGCTGGCACACATGTCAGTGGAAAAAAGAAAATATTCACTCTCCAATAAACTGGGTTCCTATCAGGTCTATTTTTAATAACCATAATGAATATGTATGAGATGAGTGTATGCAAATGAATATGATAATGTGTCACAGCCAACATTTTACCCCCCCCCCCAAAAAAAAAAAAAGGAACAGTCAAACTACAAAGAAAAGATCAGCACACATCTGGCAGCTAAAACTTTATACCCTTTAATGGGTATTAGGGCCTTAAATCGGTTGCATTATGCTGGCGATTGGTTTCATGACATGTCTGTGTAGCATCTTATGTCCCCTGGTTTGAGGGGGGGGGGGGGGTTAAGCTGTGGTCCATCTTCAGTTAGCTTAGAACTCCTTTACAGCAAATCTGGAAGCGGTGAATGGCGTCCTAATGCCCCCGAGAAGGAGCAATCACACGGTCCAAGATGCGGGCGGGCGATCCTTAAGAGAACGCAGGGAAACAAAGAGTGCAACACGTCATAGAGAATCCTTCCAGCAGAACTCTGCCGCGAGGCGGACGGAGGCACCTGATTGGCTGGAGGGTGAGCATTCTCTTTCTATTGAAAAGTGGCAGTTGGACGCGCACGTGCCGGGCTTTGAAGGAGGCGGCAATCACTGCTCTGGGACGTGTTGGGGCTACTTTTGGCAGAGAAACTGTGAAAGAACATCCACTGCCCATCAGATTCATCCCGTCTCTTACAGCCCTGTTTTATGAAACACTGCCCGCCGCTGAACACTGTCCATGGTTCTGACGCTCGGTTTGCAGGGTGCCTGACCGCGTATGAAGCAGTGGGGGAGTTAAATCCGTTAGGTCAGGTTAAGGTAAGCTCAGTGAATGAGTTTTAAGTGGTCACAGGATTTTAGTCTGCTCTAGTGAGGAGTGTTAATGGAAGAAACGGGAAAAGTAAAACTGAGACCAACTAAACACTAGAAAATTGGGGTAACGATTTCCCCTGATGAAATTATTGTAGATTGTTAGTAATGTGGCGATCAAGCTTACATTTGGTGATCATGGACAGAACTGATTGGGACGTTTAATAATTAGTCAGGGTCAGTTTATTCCTGAGCCCTTGGTATTTTGTTTCCTGTAAAAAGGAGGGATTTGAGGAATATTTGCCAGAATCAACAAGAAAGTGTTCTGTAGAGGTGTAGAATGTTGCCAGCAGGTTATTATGATTCAAAAGTCTATCAGGGAAAGGAATGCTACTAGACTAGGGTGAGAAGAAACTCCACAGACAGGATGATGATTGAAATGAAGTGAGAAAATCGAGAACATACTGGCAGCCAGCTACTGGGAAAATGAAAGAAAAAGTTATGTAGCTAGTCCAAGCCACTCCTGATTGGAAATAAATGAGAGTTCCTTACTGAAACTGTATTGATAGCAGCCAATATTATAAACCCACAGCGAGAAAAGAGTGTGTGTGAGTGTGGAGGGAGGGGGGGGGGCATTTCATTCTCTTGTCTGCCCTAATAGGGAGAGTATGATTGAGTATATGAAAGGAGATTAGGAAAAGGGGACTAGTACAGGAAAACACCTACCTTTAATTTTGTTTTCCCACTTTGGGATCAATATTGTGCATGGAGAGGCTCCTGTCCATGGAAACCATGCTGAATGAACTGGACACCGATATTTAGTGGCACTTAGCCAGGTAGTATGCTGAATATTGACTCAGACTGCACAATCAAAATCCAGGAAGTGTCACAGCAGTCTAGACTGCTTAGAAAACAGTCCTATCTTTCAACACATAGCTATGTGATTGCCTAATGCCCCAGTTCTGATCCCCTACTCCTGACTCCCTGATCTGATCCCCCCCACTCTGT
Organism: Microcaecilia unicolor; assembly: GCF_901765095.1. Taxonomy (NCBI): domain Eukaryota; kingdom Metazoa; phylum Chordata; class Amphibia; order Gymnophiona; family Siphonopidae; genus Microcaecilia; species Microcaecilia unicolor. The sequence continues at coordinate 164,991,834 of NC_044041.1, forward strand.
TCCCCAACCCCACTGCCCCGATTCCACCCCCCTCATCCCTTATGTGATCCCTCCACTCTGTTCCCCAACCCTCTACTCACCCTTCCAGATTCCTAGACACCCCTGGGTCTTACCCAGACATGACCCCTGGTAGTCTAGTGGAAACAGGCAAGAGCAATCCCCTTCAATTCCTGCCCTATCTGGCTCTGGGTTCAAAATTGCAGCAGTGACCCCCTAGTGCTCAGCCTTCCTTATAAAGGGCTGCCATTTTGAATCCAGAGCCAGACTGGGCAGGAGTAGACAGGACCACTCCCACTACACTGCTACCAGGAGTGGGTCTGGGGGGGGGTTGGGGAATGGAATGGAGAAATCAAGAGGTTGGGAGTATTGGAATGGGGGGGGGGGGGCATCAAAATCAGAGAGATTGGAACAGGAGGGGGCCTGACAGATCCCCTTATATGGGTCCTGGCCGATATTCAGATGGGATCTGCATAATATCAGCCAGGACCCGCATAAATAATAGTAGCCAGGAAATACCTAGTGCCTTTATTCTATGCATGTGCCTATATAAAGTATGTGTGTTCATTTACTCTAGTGCCTTTAATCTATGCATGTGCCTATATAAAGTATGTGTGTTCATTTACTCTGCCACCTACCTAGTATTTTATAAACACAAGTAGGTGTCTATCAGTTTTTATCAAATACAGTAGTGACTATCCTCCACAAACTATTTTATAAAAGATTTTCCACACATTGACAGAAACACTTGTATGTTACTTTTGTCTAATCATGAACTGTGTCAGAGTTAGGGCAAAGCACAGTCAAAATTGCATTTTACACATGTATATTATAATATAAACATGATCACATGTACTACATATACATTTATTTGTACTTGCCTTGAGCTTCTATAAATATATATGGGTTTATTTTACCCATGTTTTTTTAGGATTTGTGCTGGTGTTTTATAAAGACAAGTGCCTACTTGCCCTTCATGTAAGCTATTGTGAAAGGCTAATTAGTTTACCTTCTTTTGAGTTCTTATTTTTTAGTTAGGGTAGTAGGTGAACACAAGAAGATCAGAAGCATCCACACTGAAGACTGCACAGAATTCAGAGGACTAGGGAACATATGGCATCCAATGTTTTCAGCCACCCACTAACAACAGAATTGTAAGCTATTTTCTTGAGTCGGCTCAGACACACATACAAAAAAACCCCCAGGGTGACAGAATTGAAAATGTTAGGGATTTTCTTCGTTTTTGACAAAGTTTGCCTTGATTATTCAGAAGACACATTAGACTATTTTAAATCTAAAGTTAACAGATAAAAACTATTCCTACCAATAAGGAAGAGTTCTCTGGTATTATTATCTGCAGAAACTTCTGCAAGACACAATTTGGCCAATATTCAGCCTGTGGTGATCAGCAGTTCTCATAGCACTGACCACTGCAGGCAGAACTTGACCCAAATATTCAATGCTGGACCTAATCAAGGCACTGGTATTAAATATTTAGAGCTTGACTGGACACTGAATTTTATCGAAATGCCAGCTGATATTCACACTGTTTGCCTGTCCTATCATTTTGTAACCCAGTTAGCAGTCAGAATATGACTAGCTCTGATCTGAACTCTAGCTCCACCCTGAACTCCACCCTTAAACCACCCCTGCACTAAGGGGATAGCATTGTGGTGGTCTCCCTGGTGTTCAGTGGCATTATGTGGTTATTGCCACTAAAAATTCTGGAATCACCTAGTCAGTGGGAAATAACTGGTTAGGAGCCCCTCTAACAGGTTATCTCCCACTGAAGATTAGCCTGAGCATAAACAGAATTTTAAGAAAAGGATTCAATTTTTATATATAAAAGCCAATGCAAGGAAAGTTCCATGGCATCCCATGGATCAATCCAGAGACTTGTGGGTTATGTCCCTCTACCAGCAGGTGGAGATAGAGAGAACATCCGAGGTTTGCTATATGTGGACCTGTGCAGCCAGTATTCTCTATATCTTGCAGATGGAGGGACATCTCTGTGCAGCTCTGGTTTGATCTGGCTACTGGTGTCCTTTGGGCCTAGTTTAGCACAGACAGGGGTTGAGTGGCTGTTTGCAGCTTGTGGTGTACACCTGGTGGTGCCAGGTCCCTCCCGGTCTCCCCCTATCCATCGCTCGGGGCTGTTGGCCTAATCGGGTGTTTCCTTTCTCTCCTGGTTTTATTTTTTATTTTTTTTAAAAAAGGTAAGAGACTTTGTTTTTGTTTAATCATACGGAGGAACTAGACGTTCTGCCGAGTTAGTTTTGGGGCAGACGTTTGTGGAGCATGTCAGTGCCTTCTGAGGCAGCTAAGCGCCGGAGAGCAGCATCGGGGGAGTGTGAGTCCTGCCACCATCAGCCCACAGCGGGTGCTCAGCGCAACGGGGGTCCCCTCAGGCATCCGGTGAATCGGAAGTGCAGGGGATAGTTTCGGTGGTTTCCTCGGGGCAGTTAGTGCAGCACGCATTGGCAGTCGCCATTTTTTCCTCTCAGGCGCGACCTGCTCCACACGTGGCTGTTGATAGACAAGAGGCGCAGCGCACTTCTGCTGCACAGGCTACGATGGAGGGAAGCGATGTACCAGGACCAGGGGAGTCCCTTGCAGTTTCTTTTTCCCCGGATTTTGTTTTATTAATGCACAATGCCTTTCTTTTGAAGAAGTCAAGAGCTTCTCTTCAGACAGCCCCGTCTCTTCCTCAGCAAACTTTGGTTGCTGCAGCCTCTAAGTCTTTCCTGCCAAAACGTCCCCGGGTGGAGATTTTGGATCCTGAGGAGCTATCTGACATAGATGGCCCGGTTTTGTCTCCGGGCTCTCCCTCAGATTCTTTGGATTTGGCAGATGAGGTCACCCTGCCCTCTGAGGAGGGGAATGATCTGATGGCTGCCCGCCTTTTTCGCAGGGAAGAGCTTCCCTCCCTGATTGTTAGGGCTTTTGAGGTTTTGGCCATTTCCCCCCTGAATCGTCAGGGGGAGCAGGTCCAGTGCCCTCTATTATGTCTGGTACTAAATGCCCACCTCGTTCCTTTCACATGCATGAGGCCATGAAGATCCTTATTTCGGCACAGTGGGATACGCTGGACAGTGGGCTTAAGGTTGCTTAGAGCTATGTCACGTCTTTACGCGCTACCTGCTCCTGACATAGATTTGCTGAAGGTCGCTACAGTGGATTCCTTAATCAAAGCGGTCAGTAACAAAACCACTCTCCCTGTGGAGGGTGGCACAGAGCTCAAGGACCCTCAGGATCATAAGTTGGAGACTTGCTTGAAGTTGTCCTTGACGTAGTGGCCCTTTCTCTGCAGGTCTCAGTTTGTGGCTCCTATGCGGTGCGGGAATGCTTATCTTGGGTACAGAAAGCCTCCTCTCCGGAAGATCTCATGGCTGTTTTGCCGGCCTTGGAGTCCGGTTTAGCCTTCCTTGTGGATCTTCTTTATGATCTTTTGAGGGCTTCGGCGAAGGAGGTTTCCCTAGCAGTCACAACACGTCGCTGGCTGTAGTTGCAGCATTGGGCTGCAGACATGGCCTCTAAGTCACGTTTAACAAGGCTTCCTTTTAGGGGAAAGCTTTTGTTTGGGACAGACTTAGAACAGATTGTGAAGGACCTCGGTGACTCTAAGGGCCAGCACCTCCCGGAGGACAGGTCCAAGTTTATATGACCGGCGAGACCTAGACCTAAGTTTAGGGATACACGGCGTTACCGTCCAGGTCGCGGGGCCTCTTTTCAGAGAGCAAGGTCTTCTTAGAGGCCTCAGCCCTTTTGAGGTGATAGGCGGGCCTTCCTTTCCGGTAACAGAAACCAGCCCGCAGCCAGGTCCGCCCAATGATGGGGCCCTGGTTCATATCCAGCCGGTTATTGGGGGCAGTCTGTCCCTATTCCTGGTGGAGTGGACCAGGATAACATCCGACGAATGGGTCTTGGAGGTTATCAGAGACGGCTACAAGTTAGAATTGGCTTGTCCAATAGTAGACTCTTTTCTGGAATCTCCTTGCAAATGTCCCACCAAGGTGCGGGCCGTTCGACACACCCTCCTCAACTTACAATGGCTGGTTGCCGTCCAGCCTGTACCCCCAGCAGAAAGAGGGTGCAGTCGATACTCCATTTATTTTGTGGTGCCAAAAAAGGGAGGTTTTTGGCCACCCATCTTAGATCTCAAGTGCGTCAACAGGTCCTTACGGGTTTGGCTTTTCACATGGAAACCCTACGATCGGTGATCGCAGCAGTACAGCCAGGGGAGTTTTTTTACCTCTCTCGATCTCAAAGAGGCCTAATTACACATTCCAATCTGGCCTCCCCACAGGCACTTTCTTCGCTTTGCATTGCTCAGTTGTCATTTTCAATTCAAAGAGATGCCCTTCGGCCTAGCCACAGCATCTCGGACCTTTTCCAAGGTCCTGGTAGTAGTCGCGGCCTATCTCAGGAAGAAAGGGATTCAGGTCCATCCCTATCTAGAGGACTGGCTTGTGCAGGCGTCTTCTCTCGAGGAGAATATGTGGGCAACCGACAAAGTGGTTGGGTTACTTCAGTCACTTGGTTGGGTGATCAACTTCCCGAAGTGCAGCCTAACACCTTCCCAAACGCTGGAATACTTGGGGGTGTGCTTCGATACCCAAACAGGGATAGTTTCTCTTCCTTCAGCTCGAGCACAGCATTACAGGCTCAGTTACGAGCGCTGTTTCAAACTCCTAACCGGTGGGCTTGGGACTATGTACAAGTTCTAGGTTCCATGGCCTCCACCTTGGATCTGGTAAAGTGGGCCAGAGCTCACATGCACCCTCTCCAGTGGCACCTTCTGAGCCATTGGTCTCCGCTCTCGGAGGATTACAAGGTTCAGGTGCCATATTTGGCCCGTCTTCACTCAATCATGCACTGGTGGTTCCTTCAAAAGAATCTGATGTTGGGTATTCCTCTGGCAACCCCAGACTGGAAGATAGTGACCACGGATGTGTCACTGTCTGGCTTGGGGGCTCATTGCCTGCAACAGACTGCCCAGGGCATTTGGACTTTGACGGAGGAGTCATGGTCCATCAACCGCTTGGAGTTATGGGTGATTTGTCTGGCCCTTTGGGAGTTTCTGTCTCTTCTCCGTGGTTGCCCAGTTTCAGTTCTTTTGGACAATGTGACGGCGGTCGCCTACGTAAACCATCAGGGGGCACCAGGAGTGCACCCCTAGCGTGCGAGGCGGCTCTGATCTGCCGTTGGGAAGAGACTCATCTCTCTTTCTTGACATCAGCTCATATAGCGAGGTCACAGAATGTGCAAGTGGACTTTCTCAGTCACCACCAGTTGGAGCTGAGGGAGTGGACGGTCTCCCCTCTGGCCTTCAATCAGATAACTGCCCATTGGGGGATGCCACAGATGGACTTAATGGCCACCGCATTCAATGCAAAGGTTCCCTGTTTCTTCAGCAGGAGACAAGAGCTGGGCTCAGAAGGCATCGATGCCCTTCTTCAACCTTGGCCCAGGGGCCTGCTCTATGCCTTTCCCCCATGGCTGATGGTGGGCAGGTTTCTGACTCGCATTGCCAGTCATCCCATTCGAGTGATCTTAGTGGCCCCGGATTGGCCCAGATGACCCTGGTACGCAGATGTGATCAGGCTTCTGTTCGATCGTTCTTTTCTACTACTGGTGCAGCACAGTCTCCTGCTGCAGGGGCTAGTCACGATAGAGGATCCCTCCCCCTTTTGGTCTTACGGCCTGGCCCTTGAAAGGGCAAGGTTGAGAAGAAAAGGGTATCTGGACGTGCTTATCACTACAATGCTGTAGGCTCGGAAAAGATCCACCTCGATAGCTTATGCTAGGGTGTGGCGTACCTTCGATTCGTGGTGTGCAAGTTCGGGATTGTCACCAGCTTCGGCTTCAGTATCAGTTATCCTCGCGTTTCTTCAGGAGGCTGTACAAAAATCACTCTCGTTGAGTTCTCTTAAGGTGCAGGTGGCAGCTCTGGCTTCAGAGGACGGATTCAGGGGGCGTCCATCGCCTCCCACTCAGACGTGGTTCGTTTCTTGAGGGGTGTAAATCATTTGCGCCCTCCTCACGTGCCAGTTCTTCCATCCTGGAACCTTAATCTAGTTCTCAAAGTGCTTCAGCATCCTCCTTTCGAACCCTTATCGGGGATTACAATTAAGGATCTCACCTTGAAGGCGATTTTCCTAGTAGCCATTACTACCACTCGGAGAATTTCAGTTGCAGGCCCTTTCTTGCAGAAACCCCTTCCTGCATTTTACAGAGGCGGGGGTATCGATTAGGACAGTTCCTTCATTTTTGCCCAAGGTGATTTCTCGTTTCCACTTGGGGCAGTCCCTGCATTTGCCGGCCTTCCGCCGGGAAGATTACCCTGAGCAATTCCAGGGTCTTCGCTGCCTCGACATGAGACGGGCTCTTCTCAGGTATTTGGAGTTGACGAATAAATTTCGTCTTTCTGACCATCTCTTTGTCCTTTTTGGAGGCAGTAAGAAGTGTCATATGGCGTCGAAGGACACCATAGCCCATTGGTTGCGGGAGGCCTTCTCTTCGGCATACGTGGCATTGGGCAAGCAAGCCCCTTTACAAGTTCGTGCTCATTCCATGCAAGCTCAAGCTTCCTCCTATGCAGTGTCCCGTTTGGTTTCTCTGGAAGATATCTGCATGGCAGCTACATGGGCTTCGGTCCATACATTCACTTGTCATTATCGGGTGGATGTGGCAGCTCGTCAAGATGCGGTGTTTGGCTCGTCTGTGATTTCTGCCGGGTTGGGGGTGTCCCGCCCTACTTGAGGACTGCTTGGGTACATCCCACAAGTCTCTGGATTGATCTGTGGGACGCCATGGAAAGAAAAATTAATTCTTACCTGATAAATTTCTTTCCATTAGTCCCAGCAGATCAATCCAGAGGCCCCTTGGGTTTACTGTCTGCAGTTTTGTTGCGGTTGGTTAGGGTTTTTTTTCAGGTTCCGTTGTTCTAAATGTTCCTTCATTTGATTAAAAAATAAAATAACATAAATAAATATAGAAGTGGTGGAAGTATGTTGGGCAATTGGTCTGACAATGTCAGGAGAGTTTTCTATTGTTTCCTTTCCACTGCTTTGGTATCGTTCATACTGAGGTTCAGCTGGCTGCACAGGTCCACATATAGCAAATCTCGGAGGTTCTCTGTATCTCCACCTGCTGGTAGAGGGACACAACCCACAAGTCTCTGGATTGATCTGTTGGGACTAATGGAAAGAAAATTATCAGGTAAGAATTAATTTTTCCATGTAGTATATGAAATAAATGTTATCTGATCGCATATTTCGAGTTCTATAAACTTTTAGAATTCTGGTGTTTATGAAGGTTTAAACAGAAAGAAATAATTTAGTTATATTTTAGGAATAATTTCTGCAATATGTACCTAGGAATTACCTGAAAAAGTGAAGTATAATTTTATTGTATGAAGAATTTAATTTAACAACTTACCATACCAGCTGGAAAATAAAATATACTGTGTCAGTTAATATAATTCAAGACCTTGCTGTCTTAATTCATATTTAATTGCAACTAACGAACAAAGTTTATTTAATTACTCTATTAATCTAAACCCTAATGATTCCCTTGCTCTTCTTCCCTATCTCCTGGAGACTTTACTCAGTCTTAAAGCATTTTTATTATCTAGAAGAAGAGAAGGGCTAGGAATGGTCACCCCTGTAAATAAGGAATTCCCATAATAATATTGCAACTATTGAAGCTATGGGAAGCATTTGGGGACATATCCCCAGGGAGGATTGTTGCCTCAATCCTCCCTGGGGATATGTCCCCAAATGCTTCCCATCTTACCCCTCCACAGAACAGATCATTGGTGGGGGGGGGGGGGGGGTGAGGGAATTCTCTTGACCTTTCTTCGGAAGCGTCTTCTTCCCTCTAATAGGTGAGGATATTGGGGCTTTAAGCATGTAACTCAAGTTTTTTTTACTTTCATTATCATTATATTTATTTTAAAATTGTGATAGTTTTTTAAGTTGTTGTGCTTACATATATTATGATGTGGGTATTTTTCTTTCATCTTTAATAAATACTTATTTCATCGAGATTCTTACTTAATATTGAGAGCAAATAGCTTACTGAGCCCACTGCCATGCTCCATTTGCTTGCCAAAGACTCCCAGAGCATTCTGGAATTTGTTGTATTATGTCATACCACAGTAAAACTATGGAGCTGTGGGTCTACAGTGAAAGAGGGGCATCCCAAAGCAAGCTGTGAGCTGCCATTCCACTGCTTCCTATAGAGAACAGATCCAGCAACAGATGGAAGATGGTGCTAGTTAGTCATTAGTATCATAATGCTAGGGGCTTTGTTAACCCTGGAGGATGAAACTTTTCAGCCTGCACTGGAACTAACACAGGACCACAATTTTGTTGTTCATATGAAAATACTGAGTATATAATTCTACAGTTTCCCAAAATCAGTAGTATTGCTTCAGAAGAACAGTAGAGTAGTTCTGAATATTCTTAATACACAAAGAAACTTGTGGCACCCAGAGCTTCCAAGTTACCCAGTTCCAAGGGGGAGAGTTTAGGTCAGTCCTGGATTTCTGACAGCCTTATCCTGGTGCATTATGAAACATGCAGCATTGGTTTCAATGGGTAAAATCGGAGACAACTCTGCTTTGGAGATGCAGATTTTAAACCAGATTCAGTCAGGTCTTCCTCCTGGAACTGTGTAACTTGTCAGCTCTGGGCACCTTATGGACTAACCAATTTGAAGCATTAACTCTCAAAGACAAGAATCTACTTCATTAGATACATAAGTATCTTAAACAATCCATATGTTTTGGCAGGGATAATGAAATAAAGGTCAGGTCACTCTTTTACTTCTACCACTGCAGCAAGCAGGGACTCAAGCTCTATCTTTCTTCTCCTCTCTCCCTTATCCTCTCCATCTTTATTTTGTCAGCTTCCATTTTCCCTCCCTTTATGTGTCTTTACCTATTCCTCCAATCTATTTTCCCTTCTAATCCTTTTTTGTCTACCATCTACTTTGCTTCTATTATATCTGTGCATTTCTCATTTTTACCTCTTGCCTCCCCAACTCTCCATTTCTCTCTTATTTATTTTGCTTTATTTGTATACCACCTTCCAAAATCAATATCAAAGAGATGTAAAAATATATTTGTATAACTGAAAGAGTTAAAACGTTAGTAAACATAAATATTTAACATAGAAATATATCATAAGATATATGAAGAAAGGAAAATGCACAGCACAACAATAAATGCCCAGTATCTGCTCCTCCCTTTTTCAGGTAATCTAACTAAACAGCAGGAGCTTATTCCAAGCTGCTGACCACTGTATGAAGCAATGTTTTTCATTGTCAAGCCTGGGGACCAGTAGCATCTCCTCATTCTTCCCTCAATACACACTCTCTCCACCTTCTTTGAAGATTTGCTGTTGGCATTACCTTCATGTCAGTCCTTTTGTTTTCTACCTGCACCATGCTGCTCTCAGTGACTTTGAGCCATGTGCTACCAAAACTCCTGCACTGTTCTCACAAGTGAGGGCAATACAGCAGTTCAGGTACCCTGTAGTTCACACTCATTGAAAGCTATATGGTGCCAAAAGAAAACAGAATGACTTTCAGAGGTACTGCCAACAAGCCTCTGGAGAAAGTATAGGAAGGTATTAAAAAAACTGGGGAGACTGTCAGCATGAAGGAGATGGGGGTGAAGACAGGATAGTGGAAGCTGAATAATGCAAATAGTAGCTGAAAATTGAGACCAGCTGGGATGGTATTGGAGAAGCTATGTATTTTGGAAAGAGTGTGTTAGGGGAAGAGATGATGGAAGAGCATTTGGAGGATATGCATTGGGGGACAAGGATGTGGGGAGGGGGAGACAAGTTTAGGAAAACAGAGAGTGGGAGGGAGTAGTAGAGATCCTTTTTTTACAAACATGACCTACCTTGATAGCACCTGAGAAGCACAAACACACACACACAGGCCAGCTCTGTCATTGGAGTTGGACGTTTTCCATGCCCAGTGTGCTATGTTGTTTGTCCCATATTTGACTCTCATATTGAAGTTTGATACCAAAGTGGTCTTCATTTGAAAAATAGTGAAAATCTGAGACACAGAGTATGAGCTATCACCCTAAGCATTTTGAAAACTTGAGGGCCAGCAATTCCTGGCTGCTAATCTCCTGCATTGCGAGGTTAGTGTATCATCCTAGTGTAATTCCGAAATCAGAACTGAACTAAAAACATTTTTTAACTAATACTGTGAATTGCTGTGGTTATCCGGGTCTTGCAGCGTCTGAGTAAGTAGAACCAACAAAGGCTGAAAGTTGGTTCCATTTACTCAGATGCTGCAAGACCCAGACGAGCACAGCAATCCATGATGCCTGCCACAGAAGCCTAAGAGAGCATAATACCATGAAGCTAAAAATCAGAATGGATACTCTGATCTTTCTTAAACTGCTTGTATGTGCAGCATTAACCTTTGACCCCTAAGCCCACCAACACCCCATCCCATACCCGATGGACAGTATTGGATCATTCAGTCAGTTTTTAGTCCAATACCATCAGTATAAGATTTTTAATTCTATGCATACATAAGTTATTTATTTATATTACACATTTATAGACCACTTAAATCAACTGGTCACCAGTGAACATGTAACTTCTTTTGAATATGGCTCAATAGTAAATAAATAATGCTTACTTCACAGAACAGCTTTAACCAAAATCCAATCTCAAAGTGTTTAACCTGTGACCCATTTTACATTAGTTAGATCTAAATTAAAAGCATTTATGCAGTCAGAAATACTGTTCACTGCATAAATACTTTGTAAAAAAAAGTGGCAATTAAATACATAAATTTGGGTGCTAAAGTTGTTAAACAACAAGAGTTCTGTTTTAAACTGTAGCAGATGAGGGATGGGGATAAATCTTATCTGTTGAATTGGTCATATTTAAGCATTGATCGAATAACTTATCCATCTAAATGAAAACACACAACAGGAATATCTTTAAACAGTTAAAGTTATGCTGGTATTTTCAGCATTTCCACCTACACAACTTGCTCTGTTGTAAATACACTTAAAGTTAAACAGATAAATTAACCATTTTATGTTGTACATTCAGTAATTCTATAAAGGAGTGCCTATTTTTAAGTGCCAAGAACATACCTATTTGGAGCTTGTCCTATAAAGTAAAGAAGGATCCTGCTTTTCTTTATAGAATACTAGCATAACTAGTAAAAAATGTGCCTTGTATTAGGCATGATCACTTACATGAGCCATAGAGCTGGTGTAAATGCTCGTGCCTAGATTGTTACAGAACATGTATATAATATTTTATATTCTACACATCTAAATGTGTGCCTCACCCATGTGAACGCCCACCTACAAAGTATGTGCTATTGAATATTGGCACATACTTATAGAATACTGCACATTTATGTATGTTCTTGCTGCCTTAATCTAAGTGCCCCTTATGGAATTACCCCCTCGGTGGCTGGATGAATACTGATCTCAGTGTATTTTGTAAAATTGCTTTTGATTTAAATAATTGTATGCACCAGGTTTCTTCATAATTGTTCAAGCAAAAACATGAATAAATATATGCATACACAATGCACCATACTGTTAATCAAGTACAATTATTTATTTCAAGGTATTTTCCAATGGTGCAGTTTTTTCTTCCTTTCTCTTTAAATGAAAATGTACAGGCAATTTGTCTCTTCAGATGCAATACCAAACCAAAAATGATACCATTCAGATATTGCTCTGCAAAGTGCAAACTCTCATAGGCAGACAAGTTCCAAGTTCAAATTCAGCTTTATTTGATATACTGCTAACATGTACAAAGACAGCTAAGCATTTTAGAATCTGAGATACAGTTTAAGGGGGGAAACAAGGAACAATGTAGCAACAAAAACCTGAGAGGAGAGTGAATGGAAAAGAGAGATATATGAGGGAGAACACAAGGGGGGAGAAGAGTATTACAGTCTCTTAAGGGGATTCAGGGAGACAGGGGGATGCGTAAGACAAAAAGGAAAAACATTGTACAGAGGCTATATCCTATAGAAGAGAAGGCCAGGGTTGAAAAATAAGCCTGAGAAAATAAGTGTGTTGTAAGGCAGCCCTTAAATATTTTAAGGAAAGGTTTGGTCTTAATGGAAAGAGGGAGAGCATTCCACAGTGTGAGTGCAACAACATTAAAGCATTATGTAGAGTCAAGCCATATATGACAAAAGGAAGGGACAATGAGTAAGTTGGGCGGAAGGAAGGACACACTGAGGAGAATAAGGGACAGTCCCCACCCCCTATCTTCATAATAACCTGGGAACTTGATCTCCCTGTGGCAAGACATTAGAATGCAATGTGCATCACTAGCAACATGATATACAGTGTGACCCAATCTGATTGTTCAAAGGCAAGGCACAATGCATTTCTCCCTCCATGGCTGTTTCAAAGAAAATGATACACATATTTTCAGTGTGTTTTATTAAAGGGAATATGCTTATGATTTTAGTTTGTCTGTGATGCTTGACATCACAGGCAAGGACTGCATCATATGTTGTAGCTGTTTCATGGATTGCCACACCCAGGGTAGGATTGATGCATAGGCAAACTAGACATATGCCTATGGCACAAAGTCAGAGAGGGCCTGCATATCGGTCAAATCTCCTACATAAGAATGATAAACTTGTAACTGCTATGAGATACTTGTAGCTACGGTAGAATAGCCATTCATCACTTTTATTTAAGAGAGGCCAGTGATTGTCAGAAGCTTTAAATCAGCAATATAACTGCATATTATCTGCTGCTGGTCTGCATTCCTAGGAGTAGATATGCCCTACACACTTCTATGCCCTCCCAAGGTCCCCTGAATCCACATCTTTCTTCACTGCCTGCCTCGCATCCCTCACCCTCCCCTTCTCAATCTTTCTGAAGGAAACCATGGAAGCTGCAAGGGCTGGTCTTGATTGCAGCAACAAGTTGTGAGTAGGTACAAGAAGTAAAACAATTTGTACCATAGGTGGAATTTAGAGGGGAGAGGCAGTGCCCCTCCCCCCCCCCCCACCACCACACAAAAGAAATCTCATTCCAGTGCTGAACTAATGCATGATGACAAAGATACAGCCCCCCCACCCCAATTCTTGGCAGTGAGAGATCAACCAGTAAGATGTACAATATACTGTACACATAGCTCAGGGAATCCTCTTCCTCCCCAATATGGCCAGCAGGAAGAAAGCACTTTGTACAACCTTATCTTCCTGAGCTACATGGGGCCAGCCTCACTGCCTGCACCACTTAGTTTTTCATAGATTTTATGTAAGATACTGCAAAATTGGCACTGCATGGCTCAGGAAATTGAGGCTGTGGAAAGCGCCAATCTTCTGGCTGATTTCCAGTGGGAATAAATGAAGGTCATCTATAATGGTAAGAGGATTGGGAGGGGGAGGCCAGACCAGACATAATGCTTTGAGAATTAGGGGCAGCAGACAGCACCAAAATTGCAGGAAGAAATGATAGAAGTAGAAGCCACTGAGGATGAGGAGAAGGGGAAGTGGCCTTGAAGAGAGAGATTTCTGGAATTTAACAATAGGGAAGACTGAACCTGAATCAAGGTGAGCAGAGGCCAAGAAATAGAATAGGGGATGAAAGGGGAGGGAGGACCCAGAGTGTGAAGGAGGGGTGCAGGGACAAGGAGAGAAAAGGCCAGGTATGAGTGTGAAGGGGAGAAAAGAAAGAGATGAGGGAAGAGATGGAGGAGAGAGCGATAGAGATAGGTGGAAGAGGAAAGGGTGGTGAGGAAGATAAACAAGGTAGAAGTGGGGAAGAAGATAGCAAGGTGGAAGAGATATGAGAACAGGAAAGATATGGAAGAGGAAAACAAAAGTGATGGGTCAAGGAGATAGGAAAGTGAATGAAGGAGGTTGATTTATAGGGGAAAAATATAAGGGTGTTAAGGGAAGGAAGGATAGAGATGAAATGTGGAAAAAGATGAGATGGGGTGTGCAAAAGAAGGAAGGAAGGAAGAGAAGAGTCACGGGAAATAGGTGAAAACAGAAGGAAATGGAAATGAATTTTTAAAAAGCTAGAGAAATGAAATCAGGAAAGAAACTGAAGATGGCTCAAAAGAAAATGGAGGAAAAAAATAGAGTGATCAAGAAATACAAATATGGGAGTGCTGAAGCTGGTGGGGATGGGCTTAATGAGAATATGAGAGAGAGAGAATGTTGGGGGGGGGGGCAGAAGAAATAAAGCTAACTCCCTTTCTGTTTTGCCCCCTCCTAAACTAAACAAACTAAATCTGCACTCATAGACCACATATTGGCCCCCCTCCTTTCATGTGGGAGGCAGAGTCTATGATCATTTTGATTTGAAATCAATTACTTGTCAAATTTCAGCTCAAGATGAGTTATCACATTCAAGATATAGTTGATAGGTTCATGTAACAGGAAAATTACAGTCTAAGGGGTAATATTCAGGGAAGTCTCTCTGGATATGTATTGCTCCTTCCCAGAGAAATCCCACTCATCAAGACCATACCTGGATTTTCAGCTGCACTATCCAGCTAATGCTGCTGAAAATCTGGACAGACTGCTTTAGCACTATACAGATAGTGCTGGGGCAGTCCAGGGGAAAGAACCCGGGTGGAATTTGCATTTACCTGGTGAGCAATGATATTCAGTTCACTAAATAGATAACTGCTCGGATAAAGTTAGGACAGCAAAAAGGCTGTCTTAACTTAATCTGGTTACTTATCAGGGTCTAGTCTGAATACTGCTGAAACCCGGATAAGTATGGCAGCACTGCCTGGATACAGGAGGAATAGAGGCAGAGAGGAATGGTATCTATGAAAAGAATTCTTTGTTTGTAACAGTTCCAGAACAGGCATTGCATTATCCACATTAAGGTCACAGCATACCCTTTCCAGTGATGGATTTATAGCCTCAGTCACCCTTAGCATCCTACCCCACAAACTCCAGAGTCACCATTTAACCTGCTAGTGATGATGATCCTACTTTTAAGTACAGTTGTAACCAAATGGCTACTAAATGCTGCTGCAGTTCAGCTGGTCACTAACAGTTTAGTTGTAGATGTGTGATCCACACCATAGGAGCCAACTTTTCAAAATTATTGGGGGTGCTAAGCCCAATGGAAATAATCCCTCTCTGGACACATACAAGGAATTTTCCCAATATTGGGGGTGCTCAAGCACCCACAGAGTCGGCTCCAATGATCCACACAGATAGGGTGGGTGCCCATAGGCACTTATTTACTCTACCTATCAGTAAATCAATCCCTGCTCTTTTACCCACTTAAGGAATTTCTAAAATATATAACTGATGCCAGAGTATTTCTGCTTGTTTGCTGTGTACTGAATCACTATGAAGGAATACAGCCATCAAGTGAATTTTTTCTCAATTTTCACTGCTTTCTCTGTAGTACAGGATGGTTTTGGCTCTCCGTGGCATTGAAACTCTGACTCTTGTGAGGTAACAGCAACACCTAGTGACCATCCAGTATATGGTTTGCCTGTCAGTGCAATCAAAGCCACTCCATCTGAAATGAATCAGACTCTTTGTGAGCCTTCACAGGTCCAAACCTAAATACAGAATGGTACCACTTCAGTGTGAGATGTTTCAGAGGCCTTGAATTATGGGCCTTTGAAGTGGGATCAGCTCAGATTTGTTCATGCTGATTACCTAGATAGGAAGAATAACTTAAATTTCTTCAGGTGACTACTACTCAGAAACTATGAAAAGAAGACAAACTTAAAATTCACACTGGACACACAGCATCAACTATAATAAAAAAAGATGCCTAACTGTAGCCTCAACTCTAGAGCTAGTTATGGTGGTAGCAATGGTGTGGTATCTCAGGGGAAGACAACACCCCTGGTATAATAGACCATATGGATCGGTTGCAGCAGAAAACATAGCAGCTAATAAGATGATGTGTGTGTGGGAGGGGGGGCTTATTATATAAAGGCAACGGAGGGGAGATTTGTTTTTTTGTTTTACATTGCTGCACACAGGAATGGTGCTTTCCCAGCCTCAGCAAAACAGAGCTCGTGGGATGTAAGTTGGGCCTGCTGATTTTTTTAAAAGGCCAGTTGCCCCTCTTCTGCATCCTTTATCAAGATTTCCTACCCACCGATCCCTTAACCCCTCATTCCCTTTCCAAAATAACCCCTTTGATTCCTCACTTCCTGATTCCCATTCAAAACTAACCCCTTCAATTCCCAAATATCCCCAATCCACAACCCTTCCCCACAGGACCATACTGAGCCAGAATCGTACCTTATGTGATATGCCCCTTGGCACCCCAGTTTCACCCACTGCACTGCAGCCAAAAAGAGGAGGCAATGCATGGGGAGCAATTTTGGCACTCCCGCTTGCCTTGTGCTCTGTGCAGTCAAACTGCTCACACAGCCCTCGGTATGGCCTTGCTCCCCCAGATCCTACTGGTGGCCTCTCTGGTGGGAAGTAGGGGGAGCAGAAGTGATTCCCAAGTGCTGTTGCCCCTGACTTTGGAAAAGAGATTAAGGGGGGTACCCAGGGGTAATATTGACAGGGGATTGAGGGTGGAGAATCATGGGGACTATTTTGGACAGGGGATTGGCCCAAATTGGAAGGATTGAAGGTCCAGTAGGTTAATATTGACAGAGAATAGAAATGGGGGGATGATGCAAAAAAGATTTAGGGGGTACCCAGGGATAATATTGACATGGGACTGAGGGTGGAGAATCAGGGGACATATTTTTGAAAGGAGATAGATGAGTTGAGAATCCAAGGGGATAGTATAGACAAGGGAGCAAGAATAGAGAGATGGGATAGAGAGTTGAGGTTTTTTTTTTTTAACACCATCTTTAAGTTGCTCCCCAGGAGTATCAGATGTGTGTTAGCAGCTCAATGCTCTCAAGAAGAAAATATAACACTATCTCTTTAGGTGTTGTTATCTTTCCATGAGTAATGCAGCTTGTGAGGTTTAACTCAAACTGCATTGTTCATTTTCTTTAATAATGAGCTCTTTCGTATGCATGTGCTAGCTTCACATCTCATTATTATTTAATGCACATTGCATAAAAAATTTCCATGTTAAGCTGTATAATTGGAAAATAACACACATTATTGCCAATTAACACAAGTTAATTGGTAAATAACATTCATTATTGCATGCTGTAGCTTAGTAAATAGGGTGCTAAATTGGACCCCAAGTCTGTGGGAGATGGGCAAAGCAGCACTGATATTGGTTGGAAGACTCCGAAACACTAGAAGAGGAGTTAAGTAATACCAACATGGCTTGAACACCGCCCCAGCGCCTCCATGGTGGTCTCCTTACATGAACACTTGGGCTGCTCACCTCCCACTTTACTGAGAGAAAAGGCTAGGGGACTCACCCTGGGAACCGTATTCCTGTTTTCTGTACTTATCACTGCTACTTCCATTGCTGAATGGAGTCACCAGCCTACTATTAGCACCTAGCTCAAAAGGGTGTTGTTCCTGCATGTCACTGTTCAAAAGATAGCCAATAGGTTTCTACATTGAATGGCCTTCCAATAGTAAATACATTCTGCATTACATGGATCCTCCGGCATTTTAAACGCCTCTGATTCTGGTGCTTATGGAACTGGGATGACAGCAGAGCAAAAGATGAAAGACCAAGGGCAAATTTCACCTTCTCCACTACCTGCTCTGCTTGGTGGTGGGGGGGGGGGGGGGGGCTCCTGTTCCTGGCAGGATTACTTCCTACCTCCTCACCCCCTAGCATGTTAGTAGTGTGTAGTGGAGGAGTAACCTAGTGGTTAATTCAGAGGACCTTGATCAAGGAAAACTGGGTTCAATTCCCACTGGTGACTCTGGGCAAGTTACGTAACCCTTCATTGCCCCAGGTACAAATAGGTACCTGTATATACTATGTAAACCACTTTGAACGTAGTTGCAAAAACTACAGAAAGGTAGTATATCAAGTCCCATTTCCCCTTTATGGATCTTCCTCAGCTATTATACTTTAATATCTGATATCATTATGAGTCTTTCTCTGGGGTTTCTTTTCTGATTTTAGATTTCAGCAAACTTTATACTACCAGCACTTTTCTCTCTATCCTCTCTATTTGAATGCAGAACAGAAAATGGTGCTCACTGCTGTTGTGGATGCCATATAGGGTGACTCAAAAACCAAAACTAGCAGTACTGTAGTGTCTATATTGAAAAGGTAGAAAAGTCTCAACTATTGCGGCAACAGCTTAAGAAATAACTAATACTTCATGCTGGAGATTTCATCAACGAATCTCCAGCATGAAATATTAGTTATCATCAAATGTCTTGCAGTATGGTTCCCTGAGGAAGAATACCGAAATGGGACCGTTGGAATCAACACGCAAGCTGGAGTACATAATTGAAAGATAAGTGTATTTGTGCACTTCATGAAAGATTGTGATTTAAGAGGAAATGATGCGTGAACAGAGTCTAAGATTTAAGAATAACAAGAATTAAAACATTAAAAAGTTACAGGGGGGTTTTCAGTCGATGATGACTTTTTTTTGCGTGCAACAAATTTTCTTAAGCTGTTGCTGCAATAGTTGAGACTTTTCCCCCTTTTCAATATAGACACTACAGTACTGCTAGTTTTGGTTTTTGAGTCATCAATATTAATGAGCAGTAATTTTTGATCTGTGTATGATATTTTGCCATATAGGGTGGCCTCTCTCTCTCTCTCTCTCTCTCTCTATCTCGCTCTGTCTCTCTCTCTATCTCTCTATCACCTGTTAGGTGGTGGAGAGGGTGAGAGGACATTGTATAAGGTTGAGGATAATGGAGAGGAACAAAGGTAGGGGAGAGATAGAGAGGACTATGGAGAGGAGGACTAAAAACTAGGGATGGAAGAAAGAGAAGAGAAAATCAACTGGGGATATTTGGTATAGGAATACGGAATCAGAGAGGGAGAAGGTGTTTGGTATAGCAGAGATGCAAGAAAGAGAACCCAGAACTGGAAATACAGTGGACTGGCATGTTAAAAATGGAATCTACCTAATAATGTGCATAGAAAGTAATTTTGTAACATGAAAACACTGCCATACACAGATTTTTAGTACCTTTTCAAAATACCTAATAAACTTCTACTTCCTATGCATGCATAAGTTTCTGATGACACCCCAACTCTGTCACTTATATCCTATAAAAGTATGCACTATGCTGCCCTGAAAATCCAGAACACAGTAAATCAAATTTTTTATCAAAACTAAGTTAACTCACCAGCTCTCCTGTTTACTAAGCCGCGCTAGCGGCTGCTGACACAGCCCATTCAAAGTGAATGGGCTGGAGCGCATGGCAGCCGCCAGCACAGCTTAGTAAACAAGGGGTTAGATGTTCTGTAGTTACTATGTATTTCTTAATAAAGAAGCCATTTAATTTGGAGGCATTCTCAAGCCTGTAGCAAAAGTCCTAAATACAGTTCCCCCCAATATTCAGCCAGCAGCAACGAGCATTTTGCTGACTACCATCAGCAATATTCCTGGATATTCAATGTCGGGCCCTGTCTTGGCTTTGGCATTGAATATCCGGACATTTTCTGAGCTGGATAACATAGCTAGCTATGTCAATATTCAGCCTCTCACTGCATAAGCCAAACCCCTTACAGATAGGACTGCTATTTATGCAGCCTGATTTAAATGATTTACCTATGTGGTTAGGAGCTGAATATCCAGGGGCTAAACCCAACTGTGGTCCTGGAATGCCCACAAGTTAGCTGCTTTTGAATTCAGTGCTACTCAGTCATTTTTAGCAGAGATAACCGGTTAAGTGCCACTGAAAATGACCGGATAGCTGCAAAGAAGCAATTTAACTGGCCAGTTAAATTGTTTTGAATATCGGATGGTCTATCACTTGATAAATGGGGAGATACATTAAACCAGAACACAGTACTGTATTAGTTTTGGTCAAGAATTACACCATAAAGATTTATTCAAAGAAATCAGTACTTTGGACTTTTCTCATATTTACATTCTCAACAGTTACTGTGTTTTGACTTTTCAAGGCAGTATGGATTTAATTCAATAAGGGGCATGTTTACTAAGCTGTAGTAAAAAGTGGCCTTAACAGGCCCTTATGCAGGTCTTTCTCACATAAAAATGGCCCTTTTCTACTTTTTGTATTAATGGCCATGTGCTGCTGTTGCCATCAGCACATGGCCATTAAAAAAAAATTACCATAATAGCACTTACCACCACCCATTTTGTAGGGATCGCACTTTAGCTGTGCACTAAACAGTTAACGTGTAGTAATGTAGCTGTACTAACTGATTAGCGCAGGAATGCCCACTCTCTACCCCCTGACGCTGACTTTCAAGAAATATTTTACAGTTACTGCAGGATGCCTGAGCGCATCCCATGGACTTCAATAACAGCTTCAAAAGTTTCAGAACAAGGACAGTGCCTGGCAGACTTCTTCGTTCTATGCCCTGAAAATAGCATTATCACTTTGTATCACCTCATACCTTATGTAATGAATTTATCTTCTCAGGCAGACTGGATGGACCATACAGGTCTTTTATCTGCCGTCATCTACTATGTTACCATGTTACACCATTTTAAACTGTGTAGGGGCACATTAGGGCCTCATGCAGCCTAGCAAAAAAGGCCCTACAGTAGACGCTAACAGTCAATTATGCATATAAATGATCAGAATACTGACACATATGAATGTAAATGCCAAAATTCTACCTAAGTATAGTGAATATTTTACAGATAGGCATAAACAGGGGGGGAATCTGGGTGGAGCACAGGTGAGACTCTTACATGCATAACTTATAAAATATTATGTTACAATTTTAGCTCCAGCATATAGTTTGTTGTAAGTGATTGCTTCTAAATTATATGCCCCCCACTCCATGGAAGCAATTCTATAAGCAGGTGCCTCATTGTAGGCACCCTGCTGCGCGGGGAGCACCTATTCTATAATGTCATCTGGGCACCCACCAGCCAATATTCAAAGCAATTTAAGCAGGCGGTATTGGGGAGCAGCCAGGGATGCCCGCAATATTCAGTACTGGCACTCACAACTGTTTTTGAGTTTAAAAGCCCTCCTGATCTCCCTCCTGGCCTTCCAAATAGCCCCCCCTACCCCATACCCCCAGTCCACGAGCATCATTGCCCCTTCCCTGACCTCTAAAGAAGCCCCTCCCAACTTCTCCCCCCCCCCCCCCCCCACCAGGTCTAGTTAGGCCTCTTTGGGCTTACCTGTCTCCCTGGTGGCCTTAGTGGGTTTGGGGGCAGGAGCAAAGCTATTCTGCAAGTGTTTCACTCCTGCTCCCAGCAACACCACTAGGACCACCAGAGAGAAAGGTAGGCCTTCCTAGACCTCAGGGAGGGTCTGAGGTGGGGGGGCTCATTCAGGGGAAAGGAGAGAGACATTGATACTTGTGGGATTGGAAGGGGGTAGAAGGGAGGAAGGCTATTTGGGAGGCTGGGGGGGGGGGGGGATTGGAAAGGCTTTTAAACTCAAAAATAGTTATGTGGGTCCTGGCCGATATTCAGCTGGGGCCTGCATAAGCTCCAGCAGCCAGGGCAGTGAAAATTAGCCCCAGATATTCAGTGTTGGTGCCCAGACATGGCCTGGTATTGAATATCCAGGGATAATATAGCCGGCAACAGCATTTTAAAAAACGCTGACCATCGCCAGCTGAATATTGGCCAGTCAGTCTTTCATAGAATACTAGCGTAACCTAGCATCAGTGCACCTTAAACACCTTACAGCTGATGTAATTGGGCACTTCCAGAAACAAAGGGCCCCTAAGCATGTTAGTGGCAAATTCAACTGGACAGCCACTGCAAAATAATAAACAAGATTTAGCCTCTTATCTTTATACCATTAGGGCAGTTCTAAAAATAGTTCTTAATCTTAACCAGATAAACTTAACCATATAGAGAGTAGTTTTATCAAAACAGAAGTCACCTGGATTGAGAGGGCAAGAAGGTGCCTATTAAAGCCTAATTTGTAAAGACACATAGAACAAATGCTACAGAAATTGCTGATAAAATTACCCTTTTTATAAAATGTGCATGCATATCAGGACGCCACCTGTTTTCTGCCCAAATTCTGCCAATATGCATGTGGAGCTATTTCAAGGCTGGCTCAAGGGGTTGTGGTGCCCTGAGCCAGCTCTGGCTTTTTGTACCTCTATTTTGGGGCTCAGATGACAGGGCTCATACCATGAGAATGGCTCCACACCATTTTTATCATTTTATTTTTACAGGTGGGTTGATCTTGGTCTCTCTTTATTGCTTTCTCTTGTTGATTTTTTTTCCTAAGTCCTTTAGCAGGATCTCATTTTCATTTTCTGTTTATTCACTCTCCTTGTCTTCTTCCCTTCCGCCCTACATCTCTATTAATACTTATGTTTCATCCCTTTTCTCCAGTTCTCCCATATACCTATAGATATATTTAATTCTTCCTTCTCCCCCTATTTTCATCTTTCACCTACTTACCAGCTTTTATTAACCAAGTCTTCCCATTCCCCATCTCTGTCTCTCATTCTTTCCCTAACCTCCTATCCCCACCTACCTTTCACCTATTTTCTAGTCTCCCATTTCCACCCTCTGTACTTATTCCCTCTCAGTCTCATGTACCTTTCTCTACCTCTCATCCCCTTACCAGTCCCAACAACTTCCCTGTCATTCAACCCCTTTCCTTTCCACATCCAGTCTCCTTTGTATGTCTAACCCCCCTCTTTTGTATATCTAACATTTCTACCCTCTCTCACTTCCTTCAAAGATCATAGTAACATAGTAAATGTCGGCAAAGACCTGCACAGTCCATCCAGTCTGCCTAACAAGATAGCCAGAGTTGAAGGTGGCATTCTGCACAGGTTCCACTTCTTTATGATTAAACACTTATATACATAATTTCTGTCTCTCCCTGCCAAGTTTGAGATACAGACCATAGCCATTTAATTGTCTGCTCAGTACCGGTCCTATTTCCCAACAACTGGAGTTGTCATTGAAGCCCACTCCAGCCTTGATCCTGATCTGTTTTTGCCATTTACAGGACCCAGACAATAGAACTCTGCCCGGCATTTGTCTTACTTCACAATCTCTGAAGCTGCCGTCAAAGTTCACTCAATTATGAGGTCATTTAAGTTTTGCTTTAATTGGAATCCATCCTTTTCTGTATAGTGTTCATCTATGTTTATCCCATGTATTCTTGAATTTCATCACTGTTTTTGTCTTCACAACATTCCGCAGGAGGGCATTCCAGGCATCCACCACCCTTTCTGTGAACAAGTGTTTCCTCACATTACTCCTAAGTCTCCTACCCTGCAACCTCAACACATGATCTCTAGGTCAACCACTTCCCCATCTCTGAAAAAGATTAGTTTACATTTTAATACTTGTTAAGTATTTAAACATCTGTATCATATCCCCCCTCCTCCCAAATGGGGCCTCACCAACAACATTTTTTCAATGGAGGAGGGAGCATAGTGGAGTGCCACAGGGATCTGTAAGACCGGTGCTATTTAACATATTTATAAATGATCTAGAAATTGGAATAATAAATGAGGTGATTACATTTCCAGATGACACAAAACTATTAGAACATAAGAATAGCCATACTGGATCAGACCAATGGTTCATCTAGCCCAGTATCCTGCTTCCAGCAGTGGCCAATCCAGGTCACAAGTACCTGTCAGAAACCCAATTAGTAGCACCATTCCATGCTACCAACCCAAGAGCAAGCAGTGGCTTCCCCATGTCCATCTCAATTACAGATTATGGACTTTTCTTCCAGGAACTTGTCCAAACCTTTTTTAAAACCAGGTATGCTAACCACCATTACCACATCCTCCTGCAATGAGTTCCAGAGCTTAACTATTCTTTGAGTGAAAAAATATTTCCTCCTATTTGTAGTATTCCCATGCATTTTCATTGAGTGTCCCATGGTATTTTTACTTTTTGAATGAGTGAAAAATCTATTCACCTCCACCTGCATCACACCACTCAGGATTTTGTAGGCCTCAATCATATCCCCCTCAGCTGTTTCTTTTCCAAGCCCTACCCTCCTTAGCCTTTCCTTATATGATCACTCTATCATTTTGATCACTCTTCTTTGAACCTTTTCTAATTCCGCTATATCTTTTTTGAGATACGGCAACTAGAATTAAACACAATACTAAAGATAAGATCGCAATGCGGACTGTGAAAAATTGCAGGAATACCTTAGGAAATTGGAAGATTGATGCTTGGGAGTCAGCACACAAGAAAAAGTTCTAGGTTTCTTTGTAAACAATACACTGAAATCTTCTGCCCAGTGTGTGGTGACAGTCAAGAAAGCAAACAGGATGCTAGGAATTTTTAGGAAAAGGATGGTAAATAAGACCAAGAAGACTATAATGTCTCTGTATCGCTCCATGGTGCAACCTCACCTTGAGTACTGCATTCAATTCTGGTTGCCATATCTCAAAAAAGATCCTTCAACACTATCACCCCAAGATCCCTCTCCTCCTCCCCTAGAAAATTTAAATCATTTGGTTTTATACACCCCATGTGCATCACTCTACACTTCTTTGCATTACATTTTAACTGCCAAACATTAGACCATCCTTCTAATCTTTTTAGATCACTTCTCATGTTGTCCACTGCCTCCAGAGTGTCTACTACTAGTCTACTACTAGAAACGGGGGGAAGGTTCACAGTCGTTCAAAAGCGCATGGTTCGGGATAAGGTATCTTTCAAAGATATCACCAAAACAGGGAAGATAGGGTATCCTGATAGTGAGGTTGCAAAAGAGGCCATAGTAGATCAGGTGTCCTTAAATAAAAATCAGACAAAAGAATGCAAATTAATACTGTCAAGTACTAAGCATCATGTAAATAGGAACAACAAACATAGTTTGAAATGTCTATATGCGAATGCCAGGAGCCTAAGAAATAAGATGGGAGAGTTAGAATATATTGCACTAAATGAAAAATTAGATATAATAGGCATCTCTGAGACCTGGTGGAAGGAGGATAACCAGTGGGACAGTGTCATACCGGGGTACAAATTATATCGTAGTGATAGAGTGGATCGAATTGATGGAGGGGTAGCATTGCATATTAACGAGAGCCTTGAATCAAATAGATTGAAAATTCTGCTGGAAACAAAACACTTCTTGGAATCACTGTGGATTGAAATTCCATGTGTTAAAGGAAATTAGGGACGCAAACAAACTGGGCAACACAATAAATAATGGGTGATTTCAATTACCACAAACTTTAAAGATTCTACAATGACAAAAGTGTTCAAGGGTGAATATAGACTCCCAATTATGAAAGATAGTGGAGAAAAAAAGACCTCGGTTTTTTCACTTTTGTGATTGTAGAATTTTTGAAGTTTGTGGTGATTATATTCTACATATTCCAATATTTAGAGTGATTTCAATTACCCCAATATTGACTGGGTAAATGTAACCTCAGGGCACACTAGGGAGGTAAAATTCCTTGATGAAATCAAGGACAGCTTTATGGAGCAGCTGGTACAGGAGCCAACGAGAGAAGGAAAAATTCTAGACCTAGTCCTTAGTGGAGTGCATGATCTGGTGCGGGAGGTAATGGTGCTGGGGCCGCTTGATAACAATGATCATAATATGATCAGATTTGATATTAGCCTTGAAGTAAGTATACATAGGAAATCAAATACGTTAGCATTTAACTTTAAAAAAGGAGACTATGATAAAATGAGAATAATGGTGAAAAAAACGTAGAGGAGCGGCTGCGAGGGTCAAAAATTTACATCAGGCGTGGATGCTGTTCAGAAACACCATCCTGGAAGCCCAGGCCAAATATATTCCTCATATTAAAAAAGGAGGACGGAAGACCGAACGACAGCCGGCATGGTTAAAAACTGAGGTGAAGGAAGCTATTAGAGCTAAAAGAAAATCCTTCAGAAAATGGAAGAAGGAACTGGCTGAAAATATTAAGAAACAGCATAAGGAATGTCAAGTCAAATGCAAAACGCTGATAAGGAAGGCTAAGAGGGTCTTCGAAAAAAAGATTGCGTTGGAGGAAAAAACACGTGGAGGGGCATAATCGAACACGAACGCCCATCTCCATGGGCGTCTATCTCTGAGAACGGGTACGTGAAGGGGCGGGACAGACCGTATTTTCGAAAAAATGGACATTTTTCAGCTGGGCGTTTGTTTTTTTTAGCGATAATGAAAACTAAAAACGCCCAGCTCAAAAACATCCTAATCCGAGCCTCCTACTCCTCACTGGTCTCCCACTTAGCCACCTATCCCCCCCTTCAGTCCGTTCGGAAGTCTGCTGCATGTCTTATCTTCCGCCTGAACCGATACACTCATATCACCCCTCTCCTCAAGTCACTTCATTGGCTTCCGATCAGGTACCGCATTCAGTTCAAGCTTCTGCTACTAACCTACAAATGCACTCGATCTGCAGCCCCTCCTTACCTCTCAACCCTTATCTCCCCTTACGTTCCTACCCGTAACCTCCGCTCTCAAGACAAATCCCTCCTTTCAGTACCCTTCTCCACCACCGCCAACTCCAGGCTCCGCCCTTTCTGCCTCGCCTCACCCCATGCGTGGAACAAACTCCCCGAGCCCATACGCCAGGCCCCCTCCCTGCCCATCTTCAAATCACTGCTTAAAGCCCACCTCTTCAATGTCGCCTTCGGCACCTAACCACTTCACCTCTACTCAGGAAATCTAGACTGCCCCAACTTGACATTTCGTTATTTAGATTGTAAGCTCCTTTGAGCAGGGACCGTCCTTCTTTGTTAATTTGTACAGCGCTGCGTAACCCTAGTAGTGCTCTAGAAATGTTAAGTAGTAGTAGTAGTAGTAGTATTTGGTCATGGGAGGGGCCAGGATTCGTAGTACACTGGCCCCCCTGATATGCCAGGACACCAACTGGGCACCCTAGAGGTCAGTGCGGTGGACTTCAGAAACAGCTCCCACATGCATAGCTCCCTTACCACGGGTGCTGAACACCCAACTCCCCTCCCTCAAAACCCACTACCCACAAATGTACAACACTACCATACTCTTAGGGGTGAAGGGGGCACCTACATGGGGGTACAGTGGGTTTTGGAGCAGTGGCGTAGCCAGAAGGCAATTTTTGGGTGGGCCAACAGGTTGGATGGGTGGGCACTAGAGTTGCCAACTTTTTTGAAAAAGAAAAAAACAGCAAACCTGATGCACCCATGCTCTGTCCCTACCCCACTCCCCATAACTTCAATGAGGGTTGCAGTGCAGGCTTCAGTGGCTGCAGGCCAATTGAGAGCTAAGGGAAGTACAACAGACTGCACTATTCAGCCCCACTGAGCCATGGTCCTCCAACACATATATGGTATTGAAGCCAAACACATTCTGCATCCAGAGAACCTCCTGGCCGTCCACCAACAATGGATACAGAGCACAGCAAGGACAATTCACCATAAAACTCATCATATAAAGAAATTTTGTTTTCTAGTGTAATCTCAATTCTCCGAGGACAAGCAGGCTGCTTGTTCTCACGACTGGGTGACGTCCGCGGCAGCCCCCACCAACCGGAAGAAGCTTCGCGGGCGGTCCGCACGCAGGGCACGCCCACCGCGCATGCGCGGCCGTCTTCCCGCTCGTGCGTGACTGTTCCTGCCAGTCTTTTCTTTTCCGCGCCTGAGGAGAGTCGTGCCGTCGCCGCTCTCCCTTCGCAGCCCCGGAAAGACCGTCGCGTTTACGCGATTTTGTTTAATTTTCGTTTTATTCGGTTGCCGCGTGCTCCAGTTTTTTTCTTTTCTTCAAAAAAAAAAAAAAAAAAGAAGAGCACGCGCTCCTTTTTCCCTCGTTTCTAGCGAGGGCGTCGCGTTGCGGCCTTGTGGCCGCGTGATCGATTTATTTTTTCGAGGTGTGATTTCCGCCACCATCGACGACTTTAACTTCACCGACGCAATTTTTCCGTCGATGTCCTCGAAGGTCCCGAGTGGATTTAAGAAGTGTGGTAGGTGCGGCCGGCCGATCTCGCAGACCGACACCCACGCTTGGTGCCTCCAGTGCCTCGGGCCGGAGCACAATATCAAGTCGTGTTCTCTGTGTCTCGGTCTCCGGAAACGGACTCAGGTTGCGAGGCAAGTTCTGCGGGACCGCCTTTTTGGAACTTGCGCCGGCCCCTCGACGTCGACTTCGACGGCATCGGTATCGACGCCCGGTCCTTCGGTACCGGTATCGATGCCCGAAAAATCGCCATCGATGGCATCGACCCCAGGAGAACAGGTCCCGTCGGCCCGCTGGTCCTCCGGTGAGGGTAGAGGTGAGAGACCGCGTGGGCAGTCGGCCCCGGTCACTCCTTCAGCCCGTGGCCCTTGGGACCGAACCCTGTCTGACCCGGTTCCTCGGGACCGAGGGGGATCGACCTCCTCCTCCTCCATACCACCCGGCACCGGTGACGGGCACCATAAGAAGGCAAAGAAGCACCGTCACCGGTCGCCTTCGACGCATCCGGCTCTCGGTACCGGAGAGGAGTCAACGCCGAAGCATCCGCGTCGAGAGGAGAGGTCCCCCTCGGTGGTGGAGGTACCGCCACGTCAGGGTCCCAGCACTTCGGTGCAGTCTCCTGGACCCGTGCAGCTTCCGGCACCGATGCCTCTACCGGCCCCCACGTCTTTCCCGACAGCGGGCCTGGACAAGTGCCTCCGAGCCATCCTTCCGGAGATCCTGGAAGGGCTGATGCGCCAGGCTGTGCCGGCGCCGGGGGTGCTTGCGCCCCCGGCGCCGATGACTGTGGCGCCGGCGAGCTCTAGCCCGGTGCCGAGGCCGTCGACACCACCGCCGCTTGTGGCGCCGGTCTCGACCGCCACGCAGGTGGAGTCCCCGTCGACGTCGATGGAGGGAGCTTCGTCCCCGCCGGCGCGGGAGTCCACCGCTCGACGACATCGAGGCCTCGGTGCCTCGACGTCGAGCCGGGCCCGGTTCAGGACTCAGCTACATGAGCTTATGTCCGACACCGAGGAAGAGGCCTCGTGGGGGGAAGAGGAGGACCCCAGATATTTCTCCTCCGAGGAGTCTGCGGGTCTTCCCTCGGACCCCACGCCTTCACCTGAGAGGAAGCTCTCGCCCCCTGAGAGTCTCTCTTTTGCCTCCTTTGTGCGGGATATGTCTATTTGCATTCCCTTTCCCGTGGTCTCTGTGGATGAGCCGAGGGCTGAGATGCTCGAGGTCCTCGACTATCCATCACCACCTAGAGAGTCCACCACAGTGCCGCTGCACAATGTCCTCAAGGAGACACTGCTTCGGAACTGGATGCGACCATTATCTAATCCCACCATCCCCAAGAAAGCAGAGTCCCAGTACAGGATCCACTCGGACCCAGAGTTAATGCGGCCACAATTGCCCCATGACTCGGCGGTCGTGGATTCTGCTCTCAAGAGGGCACGGAGTTCGAGGGATACCGCCTCAGCGCCCCCGGGGCGGGAGTCTCGCACTCTGGACTCGTTTGGGAGGAAGGCCTACCAATCCTCCATGCTCGTGACCCGCATCCAGTCATACCAGCTCTATACGAGCATCCACATGTGGAACAATGTGAAGCAGCTGGCGGACCTGGTCGATAAGCTCCCGCCGGAGCAGTCCAGGCCTTATCAGGAGGTGGTCAGGCAGCTGAAGGCGTGCAGAAAGTTCCTGTCCAGGGGTATCTATGACACCTGTAACGTGGCATCTTGTGCTGCGGCCCAAGGTATAGTGATGCGCAGGCTCTCATGGCTGCGCGCCTCTGACCTGGACAACCGCACCCAGCAGAGATTGGCCGATGTCCCTTGCCGGGGGGATAACATTTTTGGTGAGAAGGTCGAGCAGCTGGTGGACCAACTGCATCAGCGGGAAACCGCCCTCGACAAGCTCTCCCACCGGGCGCCTTCAGCATCCACCTCAGCAGGTGGACGTTTTTCCCGGGCCCGGCAGGCTGCGCCCTATTCCTTTGCAAGGCGTAGGTACACCCAGCCGGCCCGAAGGCCTCGTCAGGCACAGGGACAGCCCCAGCGCGCTCGTTCTCGTCAACAGCGTGCGCCTAAGCAGCCCCCTGCGCCTCCACAGCAAAAGCCGGGGACGGGCTTTTGACTGGATCCACGGGAACATAGCCGCCCTCAAAGTGTCCGTACCGGACGATCTGCCGGTCGGAGGGAGGTTGAAATTTTTTCACCAAAGGTGGCCTCTCATAACCTCCGACCAGTGGGTTCTCCAAATAGTGCGGTGCGGATACGCCCTGAATTTGGCCTCCCTGCCACCAAATTGTCCTCCGGGAGCTCAATCCTTCAGCTCCCATCACAAGCAGGTACTTGCAGAGGAACTCTCCGCCCTTCTCAGCGCCAATGCGGTCGAGCCCGTATCACCCGGGCAGGAAGGGCAGGGATTCTATTCCAGGTACTTCCTTGTGGAAAAGAAAACAGGGGGGATGCGTCCCATCCTAGACCTGAGAGGCCTGAACAAATTCCTAGTCAAAGAAAAGTTCAGGATGCTTTCCTTGGGCACCCTTCTGCCAATGATTCAGAAAAACGATTGGCTATGTTCCCTGGATTTAAAGGATGCATACACTCACATCCCGATACTGCCAGCTCACAGACAGTATCTCAGATTCCGCCTGGGCGCACGGCACTTTCAGTATTGTGTGCTGCCCTTTGGGCTCGCCTCTGCCCCACGAGTGTTTACAAAGTGCCTCGTGGTGGTGGCGGCGTATCTACGCAAGCTGGGAGTGCACGTGTTCCCATATCTCGACGATTGGCTGGTCAAGAACACCTCGGAGGCAGGAGCCCTCCGGTCCATGCAGTGCACTACTCAACTCCTGGAGCTGCTGGGGTTTGTGATAAATTACCCAAAGTCCCATCTCCAGCCAACCCAGTCTCTGGAATTCATAGGAGCTCTGCTGAATACCCAGACGGCTCAGGCCTTCCTTCCCGAAGCGAGGGCCAACAACCTCTTGTCCCTGGCTTCGCAGACCAGAGCGTCTCAGCAGGTCACAGCTCGGCAGATGTTGAGACTTCTGGGTCATATGGCCTCCACAGTCCATGTGACTCCCATGGCTCGTCTTCACATGAGATCTGCTCAATGGACCCTAGCTTCCCAGTGGGTTCAAGCCACCGGGAATCTAGAAGATGTCATCCGCCTCTCCACCAGTTGCCGCACTTCACTGCTCTGGTGGACCATCCGGATCAATTTGACCCTGGGATGTCCATTCCAAATTCCGCAGCCCGCGAAAGTGCTGACGACGGATGCATCTCGCCTGGGGTGGGGAGCTCATGTCGATGGGCTTTACACCCAGGGTCTGTGGTCCCTCCAGGAAAAGGATCTGCAGATCAACCTCCTGGAGCTCCGAGCGATCTGGAACGCACTGAAGGCTTTCAGAGACCGGCTGTCCTACCAAATTATTCAAATTCGGACAGACAATCAGGTTGCAATGTATTACACCAACAAGCAGGGGGGCACCGGATCTCGCCCCTTGTGTCAGGAAGCCGTCGGCATGTGGCGGTGGGCTTGCCAGTCCGGCATGCTCCTCCAAGCCACATACCTGGCAGGTGTAAACAACAGTCTGGCCGACAGACTGAGCAGAGTCATGCAACCGCACGAGTGGTCGCTTCATTCCAGAGTGGTACGCAAGATCTTCCGAGAGTGGGGCACCCCCTCGGTGGACCTTTTCGCCTCTCAGACGAACCACAAGCTGCCTCTGTTCTGTTCCAGACTACAGGCCCACGGCAGGCTGGCGTCGGATGCCTTTCTCCTCCATTGGGGGACCGGCCTCCTGTATGCTTATCCTCCCATACCTTTGGTGGGGAAGACCTTACTGAAGCTCAAGCAAGACCACGGCACCATGATTCTGATAGCGCCCTTTTGGCCCCGTCAGATCTGGTTCCCTCTTCTTCTGGAGTTGTCCTCAGAAGAACCGTGGAGATTGGAGTGTTTTACGACTCTCATCTCGCAGAACGATGGAGCGTTGCTGCACCCCAACCTTCAGTCCCTGGCTCTCACGGCCTGGATGTTGAGGGCATAGACTTCACTGCGTTGGGTCTGTCTGAGGGTGTCTCCCGTGTCTTGCTTGCCTCTAGGAAGGATTCCACTAAAAAGAGTTACTTTTTCAAGTGGAGGAGGTTTGTCGTTTGGTGTGAGAGCAAGGCCCTAGAACCTCGTTCTTGCCCTGCACAGAACCTGCTTGAATACCTTCTGCACTTATCAGAGTCTGGCCTCAAGACCAACTCAGTAAGGAATCACCTTAGTGCGATTAGTGCTTACCATTACCGTGTGGAAGGTAAAGCCATCTCTGGAGAGCCTTTAGTCGTTCAATTCATGAGAGGCTTGCTTTTGTCAAAGCCCCCTATCAAGCCTCCTGCAGTGTCATGGGATCTCAACGTCGTCCTCACCCAGCTGATGAAACCTCCTTTTGAGCCCCTGCATACCTGCCATCTGAAGTACTTGACCTGGAAGGTCATTTTCTTGGTGGCAGTTACTTCAGCTCGTAGGGTCAGTGAGCTTCAAGCCCTAGTAGCTCATGCGCCATATACCAAATTTCATCACAACAGAGTAGTGCTCCGCACCCACCCAAAGTTCCTGCCGAAGGCGGTGTCGGAGTTCCATCTTAACCAGTCAATTGTCTTGCCAACATTCTTCCCCAGGCCGCATACCCGCCCTGCTGAACGTCAGTTGCACACATTGGACTGCAAGAGAGCATTGGCCTTCTACTTGGAGCGGACACAGCCCCACAGACAGTCTGCCCAATTGTTTGTTTCTTTCGACACTAACAGGCTAGGGGTCGCTGTCAGGAAACGCACCATCTCCAATTGGCTAGCAGATTGCATTTCCTTCACTTACGCCCAGGCTGGGCTGACTCTTGAGGGTCATGTCACGGCTCATAGTGTTAGAGCCATGGCAGCGTCAGTGGCCCACTTGAAGTCAGCCACTATTGAAGAAATTTGCAAAGCTGCGACGTGGTCATCTGTCCACACATTCACATCACATTACTGCCTCCAGCAGGATACCCGACGCAACAGTCGGTTCGGGCAGTCAGTGCTGCAGAATCTGTTTGGGGTGTAAATCCAACTCCACCCTCCAGGACCCGAATTTATTCTGGTCAGGCTGCACTCTCAGTTAGTTGTTCTTCGTAGGTCAATTTCTGTTATACCCTCGCCGTTGCGAGGTTCAATTGACATGGGTTCTTGTTTTGAGTGAGCCTGAGAGCTAGGGATACCCCAGTCGTGAGAACAAGCAGCCTGCTTGTCCTCGGAGAAAGTGAATGATACATACCTGTAGCAGGTGTTCTCCGAGGACAGCAGGCTGATTGTTCTCACCTACCCTCCCTCCTCCCCTTTGGAGTTGCGTTTTCATGTTGTTTCTTGCTTGTCATTCAACTGGCCGGAACGGTCACGCACGAGCGGGAAGACGGCCGCGCATGCACGGTGGGCGTGCCCTGCGTGCGGACCGCCCGCAAAGCTTCTTCCGGTTGGTGGGGGCTGCCGCGGACGTCACCCAGTCGTGAGAACAATCAGCCTGCTGTCCTCGGAGAACACCTGCTACAGGTATGTATCATTCACTTTACAGACATATTATAAATTAACTTAAAAAAATCTATAAAACAAAAGTCACTCAGAACCTAGAGCAAATCTACCATGCCAACACTAACTTCCAAAAACAAAGATCCTACCTATGAAAAAGAAGTGCCTTACATATTATAGTAGGGCCCTAAAATACAAATACATTTATCAGGAAAGCTGAACAAGCCAAATTACTACAGAATGCTACATTGAAACTTCATGCTAACAGAATACCTCAGTCCCACACACAAGACACAAATGCCAAATACAGAATAAGTGACCACAAACTCTAGAAATATAAATTAAACGGAAACCCCAAGAAACTAGACCTTGCATGTAGTACACCACCAGAGAAACAAGAAAGAAAGGCACTTGCTCCTGTGCAAAATATAAAGATGGCACATGCCAGGGATGGTGTTAGGGGATGCAACTAGGGCAACTGTGCTTGGTTCCTTGGCCAGAGAAAGCCTGCATGCTGGAAGCTGAAGGAGCAGCCTGGTAATAGACTTTGGGGTCCTTTCCTAGATTTCTGTCCTGGACCCCAGCCATGTTTACCATCAACTTTGGCAAGATGTACATTCCAAATCCAACATATTATATTCACAACATTGAAAATAAAATATTTTTTTATACCTTTTTGTTGTCTGGTCATTTTTTCTCAAATCATATTGGTCCCAGTCTCTGGTTTCTGCTTCCCTCTGTCTTCTCTTAACTCACTTGCCAGGGTCTCCTATTTGACATTTCTTCTTTCTTCATGTCCATCATCCATCTCCCATCTCTGTTTTCCTATATTTCCTTGTTCAGTATCTCCCCTGTGTTCATATCCCCTCATCCATCATCATTCCTCTGTGCACCTATGCACCCCATGCCCAGCATATCCCTTCTGCATTCCTATTCTCTCCCTTGTCTGGTATCTCCCCCCCGTGTCCATATACCCCCCTCTCCAGTGTCCAGCATTTTATCTCTATTCTATATCCCCCCCTTGGTCAGGCATTACCCCTCTGTGCCCATGTGCCATCCCCATACAGCATCTCACATTTGTGTCCCTGTCCCCATGCTCCCACCTAATGCCCATCATCTCCCTTCTGTATCTGTATACTTCCCTAGGTCCCCTTTCTCCCTCCTCCACACCAATGTGTCCCTCTCCTCGCTGATCCCACCCCCAACCAGCTTCTCTTCCTCTCTTTCCTTCCCCTTATGCATCTGGGTCTTTCTCCCTGCATCTCTCTCCCTTCCCTCTGCATATCATCATCCTCATATCCAGCACCTGTCCTTCAGCCCCCCCCCCCCCCACACACACACACACGTCCAGCATCTCTCCCTTTCATCCAGCCCCCCTACATGTTCAGCACCTCTTTCCCTTTCATCCAACTCCCATACATGTCCAGCACCTCTCCCCTTCACTTCAACCCTCTGCATATCCAGCACTTCTCCCCTTTCCCTCCACCCCCCTGCATATCCAGCACCTCTCCCCTTTCTTCCACCCCCCCTATATATCCAAAACCTCTCCCTTCCCTCCAACCTCCCCTCTGCAAATCCAAAACCTCTCCCCTTCCCTCCAACCTCCCCTCGGCAAATCCAAAACCTCTCCCCTTCCTTTCAACCTCCCCCTCTGCAAATCCAAAACCTCTCCCCTTCCCTCCAACCTCCCCTCGGCAAATCCAAAACCTCTCCCCTTCCTTCCAACCTCCCCTCTGCAAATCCCAAAACCTCTCTCTCTCCTTCCTGCCAACCTCCCCTCTACAAATCCAAAACCTCTTCCCTTCCCTCCAACCTCCCCTCTGCAAATCCCAAAACTTCTCTCCCTTCCCTCCAACCTCCCCTCTGCAAATTCCAAAACATCTCCCCTTCCTTCCAACCTCCCCTCTGCAAATCAAAAACCTCTTCCCTTCCCTCCAACCTCCCTTCTGCAAATTCCAAAACCTCTCCCCTTCCTTCCAACCTCCCTTCTGCAAATCCCAAAACCTCTCTCCCTTCCCTCCAACCTCCCCTCTGCAAATCCCAAAATCTCTCTCCCTTCCCTCCAACCCTTGCAAGTCCAGCACCCTTCTGTTCCCTCCCCTCCCTGCCTCCCCTTACTGGGCCAGCACGCAGCACCCCACTGACTTCCTCACCCTCTCCCACCCCTGCCGCAGCGCTTCATTTAATGTTGTTGTCGGCGCTGCTTACAGTTTCCCACCCCCGCGGCGGCGCTTTACACTTTACCCGACGGCAACGCTACAGATGCAGCGCTGACGTCCGACGTCCTGCTCCGGGGCCTTCCGCGTCCCGCCTCCGTAACAGGAAGTTACATCAGCGTGGAAGGCCCCGGAGCAGGACGTCGGACGTCAGCGCTGCATCTGTAGCGTTGCCGTCGGGTAAAGTGTAAAGCGCCGCCGCGGGGGGTGGGAAACTAACAGCAGCGCCGACAACATTAAATGAAGCGCTGCGGCAGGGGTGGGAGATGGTCACGGCAAGGATCTGCTTCTGGGCGGGCCTGAGGCTAAACTGGGTGGGCCTGGGCCCATCCAGGCCCACCCGTAGCTACGCCCCTGTTTTGGAGACCTCCCATTTACCAGCACAAGTGTTACAGGTGGGGGGGTGGGGGTGGGCCTGGGTCCACCTGGCTGAAGTGCACTGCAGTACCCACTAAAAGTGCTCCAGGGACAGGACTTGTTGCTGCTGTATAACATTGGCACACCAGTTCACACCTGAAGACTAATCTCTCTGAAATCGTCCTTTATTGGAATAAGCACGCTTACTCACAGTTAACTGCAGATCAGAGGTTGTGCCCCACTGGCAAAGAGTCTCCCTGGTACTGAGATGAGCAGTAGGTCAGAGCTGGCAGAATGGTGTACAATGCCCTCTTTCAGCCACATTCAAGGTAAGAACTAAGTTCTGTAACGTGGCTAACACGTGAAAGGGAGCTAAAACTGGCTTACAAAAATGGCCACTACCTCATGGACTATCGGAAACAAAACAGGGCACACTCTGACCCAGTAAGCTGGGGGAAAAGCACCATGGGAGTAGAGCCTACCAACTACCAACATCGTGAGCATTTGCCACAAGCTAGTGGAATCACGGAGCCCAATACCCTACACCCACCACAATGCATTGCTGATGTGACTCTGCAGTGCGCATAACAGAAAAGGTGTCCCACTCACCCGAGAACCACATCAGAACCAGGGAAAGCCTGTCAGAGGATAGAACACATTCTGCTGTCATGGAGGTGGGTACGGCATTTGAGGCTGGCATAGAGACTGGAAAAAAAGTTTTTAAAGTGGGGGTTTTTTGGTGGGAGGGGGTTAGTGACCACTGGGGGAGTCCGGGGAGGTCATCCCTGATTCCCTCCAGTGGTCATCTGGGCAGTTGGGGCACTTTTTTGGGACTTGTTCGTGAAAAAAAAGGGTCCAAAAAAAGTGACCCAAAATCGTGGTAAAAATGCCTTTTTTTTTTCGATTATCAGCTAAAGACGCCCATCTCT
This sequence comes from Microcaecilia unicolor, assembly GCF_901765095.1. NCBI lineage: Eukaryota > Metazoa > Chordata > Amphibia > Gymnophiona > Siphonopidae > Microcaecilia > Microcaecilia unicolor. The sequence continues at coordinate 165,028,800 of NC_044041.1, forward strand.
CCTCGGCCGATAACCACGCCCCAGTACCGCCTTCACCATGCCTCCGACACGCCCCCATCAACTTTACTCATTTCCGTGACGGATTGCAGTTGGAAACGCCCAAAATCGGCTTTCGATTATACCGATTTGGGTGCCCATGGGAGAAAGACACCCATCTCCCGATTTGGGTCGCAATATAGGCGTTTTTCTCTTTCGATTATAAGCAGGATTGTAAAAAAAATTTTTAGGTATATTAAAAGCAGGAAGGTGGCAAAAGAATCAGTTGGATCGCTAGACGACCGAGGAGTAAAAGGGGTGTTCAGGGAAGACAAAGCCATAGTGGAGAGATTAAATGAATTCTTTGCTTCAGTCTTCACCGAGGAAGATTTGGGTGAGATACCAGTGCCAGAAATGGTATTCGAAGCTGATGAGTAGGAGAAAATTAATGAATTCTCTGTAAACCTGGAGGATGTAATGGGGCAGTTCTACAAACTGAAGAGTAGCAGATCTCCTGGACCGGATCGTACTCATCCCAGAGTACTGATAGAACTGAAAAATGAGCTTGCGGAGCTATTGTTAGTAATATGTAATTTATCCTTAAAATCAAGCGTGATACCGGAAGATTGGAGGGTGGCCAATGTAACGCCAATTTTTTTAAAAGGTTCCAGAGGAGATCCTGTAAATTGTAGACCGGTGAGTCTGACGTCGATGCCGGGCAAAATGGTAGAGACTATTATTAAGAACAAAATATTCAAAAGCATGGATTAATGAGACGTGGAGGGGCATAATCGAACGTCGCTGGCCAAATAGATCGCCGGCGATCTATGTTGGCGGCAGCGCTACAGCTGGCCGGAACCGTATTATCGAAAAAGATGGCCGGCCATCTTTTTTTTGATAATATGGTTTAGCCCAGCCAAATGCCGTGGACTTCGCCGGGTTTGAGATGGCCGGGTTTGTTTTTCAGCGATAATGGAAAGTTATGTCGGCCATCTCAAACCCCAGCCAAATTCAAGGCATTTGGCCGTGGGAGGTGCCAGCATTTTTAGTGCACTGGCCCCCCCCCCCCCGACATGCCAGGACACCAACCAGCCATCCTAGGGGTCACTGCAGTGGACTTCAGAAAAGCTCCCACGTGCATAGCTCCCTTACTTTGGGAGCTGAGCCCCCCAAACCCACTACCCACAAATGTACTGCACCCACTAAAATTGCTCCAGGGACCTGCATACAGCCTCTAGGACTTATTGCTGCTGTATAACTTTGGCACACCAGTTCACACCTGAAGACTAATCTCTCTGAAAAAGTCCTTTCTTGAAATAACCATGTTTACTCACAGTTAACTGCAGATCAGAGGTTGTGCCCCACTGGCAAAGAGTCCCCTGGTACTAAGATTAGCAGTAGGTCAGAGCTGGCACAATGGTGTACAATGCCCTCTTTCAGCTCGATTCAAGGTAAGAACTACGTTCTCTAACGTGGGTAACACAGGAAAGGGAACTAAAACTGGCTTACAAAAATGGCCACTACCGCATGGACTACAACAGGAAACAAAACAGGGCACACTCTGACCCAGTTAGCAGAGGGGAAAAGCACCATGGGAGTACAGCCCAGTACCCTACACCCACCACAATGCATTGCTAATGTGACTCTGCAGGGCACCTAACAGAAAAGGTGTCACACTCACCCGAGAGCCACATCGCAACCAGGGAAAGGCTGTCGGAGGATACAACACATTCTGCTGTCATTGAGGTGGGTACGGCATTTGAGGCTGGCATACAGGCTGGCAAAAAAGGTTTTTAGTTTTATTTTTTTAGTATGGAAGAGGGTTGGTGACCACTGGGGGAGTATGGGGAGGTCATCCCCCATTCCCTCCAGTGGTCATCTGGTCATTTGGGGCACCTTTTTGAGGCTTGTTTGTGAAAATAAAAGGACCAAGTAAAGCCGGTGAAATACTGCTTAACGCCGTTTTTTTTTTCATTATCGGCGAAAGCTGGCCAACTGGTAGCCACGCCCATGCCCGCCCATGTCCCACCTTCGCTAATCTACTGACACGCCCCCTTGAACTTTCGACGGGAAAGCGGAAATGCTGTCAAAAATGGCACTTTCGATTATACCGATTTCGCCGCTTTTAAATCACCGGCCATGTCCCGATTTGTGTTGGAAGATGGCCTGCGATCACTTTCGATTATAAGCTGGAAAGTCAACATGGATTTAGTGAAGGGAAATCTTGCCTCACCAATCTACTACATTTCTTTGAAGGGGTGAACAAACGTGGACAAAGGGGAGCCGGTTGATATTGTGTATCTGGATTTTCAGAAGGCGTTTGACAAAGTATCTCATGAAAGACTCCAGAAGAAATTGGAGAGTCATGGGATAGGAGGTAGTGCTCTATTGTGAATTAAAAACTGGTTAAAAGATAGAAAACAGAGAGTAGGGTTAAATGGTCAGTATTCTCAATGGAGAAGGGTAGTTTGTGGGGTTCCCCAGGGGTCTGTGCTGGGACCGCTGCTTTTTAACATATTTATAATCCTAGAGATGGGAGTAACTAGTGAGGTAATTAAATTTGCTGATGACACAAAGTTATTCAAAGTCGTTAAATCGCGGTAGGATTGTGAAAAATTACAAGAGGACCTTACGAGACTGGCAGGCTGGGCTTCTAAATGGCAGATGACGTTTAATGTGAGCAAGTGCAAAGTGATGCATGTGGGAAAGAGGAACCCAAAATATAGCTACATCATGCAAGGTTCCACGTTAGGAGTCACGGACCAAGAAAGGGATCTAGGTGTAGTCGTTGATGATATGTTGAAACCTTCTGCTCAGTGTGCTGCTGCGGTTAAGAAAGCAAATAGAATGTTAGGTATTAGGAAAGGAATGGAAAACAAAAATAAGGATGTTATAATGCCTTTGTATCGCTCCATGGTGCGACCGCACCTCGAATATTGTGTTCAATTCTGGTTGCCGCATCTCAAAAAAGATATAGTGGAATTAGAAAAGGTGCACAGAAGGGCAACGAAAATGGTAAAGGGGATGGGACGACTTCCCTATGAGGAAAGGCTAAAGCGGCTAGGGCTCTTCAGCTTGGAGAAAAGGTGGCAGAGGGGAGATATGATAGAGGTCTATAAAATAACGAATGAAGTTGAACGGGTAGATGTGAAGCGTCTGTTTACACTTTCCAAAAATACTAGGACTAGGGAGCATGCGATGAAGCTACAATGTAGTAAATTTAAAACGAATTGGAGAAAAAATTTCTTCACTCAACGTGTAATTAAACTCTGGAATTTGTTGCCAGAGAATGTGGTAAAGGCAGTTAGTTTAGCAGAGTTTAAAAAAGATTTGGACGGCTTCCTAAAGGAAATATCCATAGCAGGGGCGTAGCCAGACTTCGGCGGGAGGAGGGTCCAGAGCCCAAGGTGAGGCAGCACATTTTAGGCCCCCAGCACCACCGACTCCCCCCACCACCGCTGCCTCCGACCCCCCCCCGCCATTGCCGACACCCCCCCCGCCATTGCTGACTTTGCCCCTCCCCCTGCTGCCGACCCTCTCGACCCTCCCTCCCGCCGTCGCCTACCTTTGCTGGCGGGGGACCCCAACCCCCACCAGCCGAGGTCCTCTTCTTCTCGCAAAAGGCTTCCTTCTGTTTCTGACGTCCTGCACGTTGTACATGCAGGACATCAGACTCACAGAACGAAGCCTTGCAGATCTGTGAGTCTGACAACCTGCACGTTGTCAGAAACAGAAGGAAGCCTTTTGCGAGATGAGGACCTCGGCTGCTGGGGTTGGCAACGGCGGGTTGGCGGCAGGAGGGGGTCGGGCGGGTCATCGGCAGGGGGGTCCAGGGCCAAATCTACGGGGGCCCAGGCCCCCCTGGCCCCACGTGGCTACGCCACTGGTCCATAAACCATTATTAAATGGACTTGGAGAAAATCCACTATTTCTGGGATATGCAGTATAAAATATTTTGTACTTTTTTGGGATCTTGCCAGGTATTTGTGACCTGGATTGGCCACTGTTGGAAATAGGATGCTGGGTTTGATGGACCTTTGGTCTTTCCCAGTATGACAATACTTATGTACTCTGTTGCAAATCTTCATTTCATCCTTAAAAAGACAAACTTTCCCTTCTAACCTTTTGGCAATGTCACTCACAAATATGTTGAATAGAATTGGCCCCCATACCAATTCTAGAGGCACTCCGCTACTCACCTTTCTGTCAGTCAACCAATTTCTAATCCAGTTTCCACTTTGGGTCATAACTTCAGCCCGTTGAATTTGTTCAGAAGCCTCCTATGAAGAACTGTGTCAAAGGATTTGCTGAAGTCCAATTAAACCACTCTAGCTCATCCCTCAATCCAGTTCTCTGGTCATCTAGTCAAAGAAATCAATCAGATTTGTTTTGGATGATTTCCATTGATAATTTTTCCCACACCGAAGTAAGGCATACTGGCCCGTGGTTTCCCTGTTCTCTGTCACCATTTTTATGGAGAGGGACCACATCTGCCACTCTCCATTCCTATGGAATCTATATATTATACAAATCTTTAAGAGGGCCCAACAGAACCTCTTTGAGCTCCCTCAATATCCTCGAATGCATCTCATCCAGCCCCATGGCTTTGTTCACTTTCAGTTTTTCCACTTGTTCATAAACCCTTTCTTCCATGAACAGCTTGGACCACTGACTTTCCACTTCTCTTATATCCTCCCATCCTGCTAGCTCTTTCCTCAGGTACTCCCTCCTTTTACCAAAGTCAGCGTATTTGAAATCTAGGACTTTGAGTTTTTTTGCGTCTGCAGTGCACTCTGCTTTAGCTCCTATATCGAACCATATAGTGTAATGATCACTACTGCCAAGGGGGGCACTCACCTGAATATTAGACACATTTTCTCCATTTGAAAGCATGAGATCCAGCATTGCCTCTTCTATGGTGGGTTCTGTTACCATTTGCCTGAGGAGAGCACTTTGAAGGCATCCACTATCTCTCCTTTCCAATTCTGCAGATGGTTAATTTTCACTGTTTTCTTCCTCTTTTGGAGAGCTCTAGATTGTGTAAGCCTCCCTTCCGTTTTGTTCTGTCCCTCCTGCTGCACATAGATTTCTCTCCTTTTCCCTATGTGGTCCAGACCTGACATTGTTTTTTGCAACAAGATTTTGTTCCCTGTTTATTATTTATGTAACAGACTGTAAACCACCCAGAAGGCTCCCAAAGGGCAGGGTAATAAAATAAAAATAAAACTTGGAAACTTGCATCCGGCAAGTTAAAATCTCCCAACAACAGCACCTCACCTTTCATTCCCGGACTTTGGATATTTATAGCTAGATCTTTGTCCAGATTTTGTGTTTGTGTCAGAGGTTTGCAGGCAACACCTGTGTGCACAGAGGTTCCATCTTTACCAGTTGCCATGAATTTCAGCTGCTTTTATGTTGTTTTTTAATATACAGTTCTACTCCTCCACCTTTTCGGTCAGCTCTATCCTTCCTAAAAAGATTATAACCCAGTATGATTGCATCCCATTCACAGGAGTCATTAAACCATGTTTCTATGATGGCAGTCCCCTTCCTTTGTCTTCCACCCTTTATGTAGCTCTCTGTCCCTTTCAACTGCCCCCCAGCCTTTCCAGGTCCTTCAAACTATCTTCCCTCCCCATTTTTCTGTACTCAGTCTCATAGCTCTGTTCACACTCTCACCCAGTCGCCTAGTCTCCACTATCTTCCCTAATCACTGCTCTATTTCATTCCCCACTGTCTCTCCACCTAATCAAAAGTTTTCATTCTTCCATCCTACCCCATTCCTGAGTCCTCATTCACAATTCTACCCAAAGCCTGGGGCTTCACATATATTTTCTGTACTCAGAGTGTGCCTTATTCTCTGATAGTCTGAGCTCTGCTCTCTCATATTCCTTTGTCCTCAGATCTGTCCTCCTGCCTCTTTTTCTCCTTTTCCAGGCCTCTCAGAACCTGTACATAAGTATTGCCATACTGGGAAAGACCAAAGGTCCATCAAGCCCAGCATCCTGTTTCCAACAGCGGCCAATCCAGGTCACTGAATACACAAACAAACCACTGTCCAATTCTGATTATACAGATAGCAGTGATATGTGGTTCAACTTAGCACAGTCTTTTTGTTGGCCTAAATAAGCCAGAGAGCTATATAGCTAGTGGTTGAATATCGCCAGCTATCCATGTTCTGCCCTCCCTCCACCCCAGCAATATCCTGATAGTGTTAGGGCAGTCTGTAAGAATTTTCAGTGGTACTTCCATATAATGTGGCTGAAAATCCATGGATAGAGCACTTACACAGTTATGAGTATCTGATAATATATTACCTTCATAAATACTAAAATTGGTTAAGATTCCTCCCTATACACCAGAGCCCAATAAAAAAAAAAGAAAGAAAGAAAATAAATTCCTTCTCTTTCTCCAGTGGTTTTAATTCCCTCACATTCTTCTCATTGGCTGGTTTTGAAGTTGTGATGTCACAGAGGGTGGGTGTATACCGGAGTCTGATGGTCCTTTATGAGATATGGTTGCTAAGAGACAGGAACCGCTTGTTTCTGACCAGATGCTTTCAGCCTTTAGAAGGACCAACATATGGCTGGAACATGCAGAGACACAATAGACAATTTGAGGAATTTTGTTGGGGGTCTGCTTTTTGTTTTAGTTCTGGGTCCTCTGACTATATCAGCTGTGCTCCATAAAAGTAAGCCAAATAGTGTAAGACTAGTCCATCAGCATAGTACTGCCTTTTCTCACATACACACAACATGCCATCTCACATGTACAGGAGGGACATTTATGATGTTGCTGTCTGAAGAGTAGGACTTGCTGCCACAACTTGGTAGGATGAAGCAGCAGAAGGGCCGATGGGGGACCCCTAACCCACTACTGTACAGGACATATGAAGAAGAGGATTGCAAAATCTGCAACTAAAAGGTATTAAACTATTTAATTAACCATATTTAGCACACACCCGTTTGTCCAAGGAAAGAAATTAAGGGAGTGGAGAGATGTGATGGGAAAGAGACATGCAGAGGACAGTGGCAGAAAGAATGTGAAGTTCTTCAGATGATGAAAGAGTAAAATATAGAGAAAGATAGATGGATGAGAGTGGATGAAAGAGAGTATCCATAGGAGAAAAGCAATGAAAGGGTGAGCAATAGAGAGGGAAGGAGAAGTGTAAGAAAAAGGGAGAGGTAAATTATTGTTTAACACTGAAACAACAGTTATTACAAAAATTTTAAACAATAAAGCATTGATGGTATTTTACCATTTACATAAAATTCCAATTAGATAAATAAGATATAAAAAAAATCAGAGCTGTCTCATTTTTGTATTACATACAGTGCAGTCTTGGAGCACAGCTACTCAGTCTTCTTTTAGAAACAAATCTTGAGTTTGTCTAGAGAGTGTAATTGTGGCAGGATCAACTCTTACAAATGTAGCTTCAGCTTGTTTTGAGGGTTTATCATAGAAGTGCAACTAATTACAACCACTGATTATCTCCTACACATTCATTTTGTTAGGTAGTTCTAGCTGTCAATCAACTGTAATAGCAGAGTTTTTGTATAGGACAAGATGTTCAGTTGTTTCACTGTTTAAGGCTCTTCTAGATCAAATAAAGTACTGTTCTTGCCCTATTAATTCACTTAACGGTAATAAATAGAAATAAAACAAAAGAGAGGAAAATAAAGTGATACCGTTTTTTACTGGACTAACAATACATTTTTGACAAGCTTTCAAAAGTAGAACCTTCTTATCAATTTATGAGCAAAAGATGACATTATCAGACGAGAAACAAGAAAATCATTCCAATGACAGTCTCAAGTGAGAGGCAAGGGTGGGAGGGGGCAGAAGGAGTGACAGGGAGAAATGGAGAGAGGGAGGGGTAATCAGATGATGACAAAGCAGTATATTTTCATAGTTTGTAATGTGATAAGAAATCCAGATCCTTGTTAAGTCATATCTAGTAGGTGTCAAAAGATTTCATCATTTTTATATCTTATGTTCCTTGATTGTTTATAACAGTAATTTGGATGGGAATTATTTTCTCTGAAATCTATTGTTTGATGCCTGAAATAAAAAATCATAGTTTGAAAAAAAAAGTTACCTGTTAGTATTCTGACCACAAAGTCATTGAAGCAGTGTCTGGTTTGTCAAAAAAGTATTGTTATTCCAATAAAAAAAAGGTATCACCTTATTTTCCTTTTTTTTCTATTTATAACTTAGATCAACTAATGTTTTCATAAATCCATGCTTTTTTATAAGTAAATGAACTTTGAGCAACTTTGGAGACTTTTTTAGGACAAATTTATAAACTAGATATTCAAATTCATGTATACATTATTTCCTAGATTCTATATATGGTGCTCAAAATTGCATAGGCAAATTTGGGCATGTGCTTAATTTATACACACAATGTAATTAATGAGCCAATTAGCACCAATAAGTGGGTGCTAACAATCAATTACTGGCATTAATTTGCAACAATTTGGATTTATGCATGCATATTGCTAAGTACTATTCTATAAAAACTAAAAACACAAGTTAGGAGACTCAAACGAGCATGGAAAAAAATGAAAGATGAACACACACAACGCATGGAAACAAATGCAAAGAAAATACAAATATACAATAAGACAAACCAAAAGGGCATACTACAAAACCAAAATAGGGCCAGACTACAAAGACGCGCATAAACTTTTCCAACTTGTGAACAAACTACTAGACACCACACCGGTTACCACAACCAACATGGACACCCCCATCAGCAGACAACCTTGCTAAATACTTCAATGAGAAAATTATAAAACTACGACTCACGTTACCACTTAATACCACCGACCACGAAAAATTCATTTACTGCCTAGACCCAATTCCCGAGGAATACCCAGCAGACCTAAACTGGACAAACTTCGATCTACTGACCAATGAAACCGTCACCCAAGCAATCAAAAGATTCACCAAATCCCACTGCAAACTGGACATATGTCCCAACAACCTAATAAAATCTGCCCCTCGACGCTTCATAACAGACCTCACATCACATCTAAACTACATGTTACAACATGGACTCTTCCCTAAGGATAAAGGAAATATACCACTCACCCCAATACCTAAAGACTCAAAGAAAAAAGCACATGACATAACCAACTACCGCCCGGTAGCATCCATCCCTCTGGCAGTCAAACTAGTGGAAAGTATGGTAACCAAACAACTTACCGACTACTTCAACAAATTCTCAATACTACATGAATCACAGTCAGGATTTTTCGATCCAACCACAGTACTGAAACAGTGATGATCACTTTCCTAACCAAATTCTGTAGAAACAATTGCAACCGGCAATAATGTACTTCTCCTACAATTCGACATGTCCAGCGCGTTCGACATGGTTAGCCACCAAATACTATTGAACATCCTAAAACACTTCAGGATTGGAGGAAACGTACTTAGATGGATCAATGGCTTCCTAACCACAAGAATATACCAAGTGATATCAAATTCAAATACATCATCACCATGGAAACCTGAATGCGGAGTACCCCAAGGATCACCGCTCTCACCAACCCTTTTTAATTTAATGATGACACCTTTAGCCAAATCACTAGCCAACCAAGGACTCAATCTCTACATATACGCAGACGATGTCACGATCTACATCCCGTTCAAGCATGATCTAACTGAAATCACAAATGAAATCAAACACAGCCTCCAAATAATGAATTCATGGGCGGATGCATTCCAACTAAAGCTCAACGCAGAAAAAACACAATGCCTCATTCACAATATAACACTTACAAACCCATCACCATAAACACCCCAGACTACACCCTTCCTGTTCCGGATAGCCTGAAAATTCTCGGAGTTACAATTGACCGAAATCTCACACTAGAAAGCCATGCGAAAAATACAGCAAAGAAAATGTTCCACTCAATGTGGAAACTCAAAAGAGTAAAACCTTTCTTCCCAAGGGAAATATTCCGCAGCCTGGTACAATCAATGGTGCTAAGCCACCTAGATTACTGCAATGCCATCTATGCCGGATACAAAGAACAAATCATTAAGAAACTCCAAAAGGCCCAAAACACAGCAGCCAGACTCATATTTGGAAAAACGAAATACGAACGCGCCAAAACCCTAAGAAAAAAACTACACTGGCTCCAACTAAAAGAATGAATTGCATTCAAAGTTTGCACCCTGGTCCACAAAATCGTTCACGGTGAGACCCCGGACTATATGTCAGACCTCATAGACTTGCCAACCAGGAACACAAAAAGATCAGCACGCACATTCTTGAATCTCCACTACCCCAGCTGCAAAGGACTTAAATTTAAATCAACATATGCATCCAGCTTCTCCTACATAACCGCGCAACTATGGAACACACTATCAAATGCCATAAAAACAATGCACAACCTAACAATCTTCCAAAAACTACTGAAGACCACCCTGTTCAAAAAGGCATATCACAATGATCCACCCTAAATACTAGGCAACTAAACTCTACCTGAACTAGGCAAAACCAAACTCTCCACATTAGACTGATTAACCTATGCTATCACTAATGAACGTTACGCATTACACACTACCACTTTATCCCTCATGCCGGAAATGAACTTTCTATATTCGACTGTCTAACTTACTCTATAATTAACTCTATCATTTACGAACTTTAATGCAATACCACTTTGTAAGCTACCATTTATGCACTTTAATGCAATACCATTTTGTATTTCTCAATCTGGAAATGGCGATCACCATTATGGCATAATGTAAGCCACATTGAGCCTGCAAATAGGTGGGAAAATGTGGGATACAAATGCAACAAATAAATAAATAATAAAGATGTGCATGTAAATTTCTTACTGAAAATGGGCGTGGCTACGGAAGGAGCATAGGCAGGGCAGAGGTGTTCACTAACGATGCGTGCAATATTATAGACCTGCTGGATCCGTGCCTCATTTAGGCATGAGGATTTATACCAGGTTTCAGTTGGTGTAAATCTTCGCACTCAAAGCTGGGCACGGATCATGCGCTATATGCTGTTCTATAAATGGTGCTCAAGCAAAGTTTATAGAATAGCACTCAGTGCTAATTTTTTTGGTGCCCAAATTTGGGTGTCATTTATAGTATCTGGCCCTACACACGTAAATCTTTAAAAAGCTAGTATTTATGTGCCTATGTGCTCACGTATGTATGTAAGTGCTAACGTGGCATATAAATACTATTCTGCAAATACCTGCTTAACTTACACAGTCAATATTGACAAAGGAGTTTATACAAGGGCAGAATATAGGCAATGCTCCATCTTACTCGTGTAACTTAGAAAATACTTTCCTGATATTCAGCTGGTGATGGTCAGTGATTTTTTAACACTGAACATCGCTGGCTAAATTATACCCCAATATTCAGTGCCAGGCCATGTTCAGGCACCAGCCTTGAAATACTGCTGGCTAAATGTGGGTGGGCTGGCCGCTGGAACTTAAGCAGGCTCGGTCAGTATTCAGCAGGGACCCGCATAATTTAAAAAACAATTTTTTAAGGTTCCTCTGAGCCCCCTCCTGCTCCCTCCTGCCTCCCCCTGACAATGCCTCTCCTTCTGTCCCCCTTTCCAAGCCCACAGAAAGAAGGACTGTGTTAATCTGTTTGTGTACCCTTGAGCCCAGGCTGAGGCCTAGGAAGGATCTTGGCCAAGGCCTAGGGTAGGCCAAACAGGCGCTACGCACAACCACAGCCACCAAGCCCCGCACACACAGGACAAGCAACTAGCACCACCAGGAAAAGGAAAGATAGACCACTCAGGCGGGCGTCACGGCCAAACGTGGACCCACTCATATACAGTCCAAGCGTGTGGGCCTCACAGCCAAACAGGAACCGAGTCATACGCTGGGAAGGGAGAAAGAGCAACAAGGGGTCTCCAAGGGACTGGAGCACGAGCAACGCACACAGCGCAAGCTAGAGACACCAGGGAACAGGCGACAGCCAGAAACTACTATAGGAATACACAAGGCTGTGCCACATGGCAGTCAAGGCTAAAGGAAGCCACTCAAAGGAATACTTCAGGCTGTACGATACAGCATTCAAAGGTAAGGGGAAGCCACCTATATGAATACACAAGGCTGTGCCACACAGCACACAAGGGTAAAGGGAATCCACACACAAGAATGCAAAAGGCTGGCCCCACAGCACACAAGGGTAAAGGGAAGCTGGTTATAGGCATACACAAGGCTGTGCCACACAGTGCACAAGGGTAAAGGGAAGCTGCTTAGAGGAATACACAAGGCTGTGCCACACAGCGCACAAGGGTAGCAAACAGAGAAAGTTGCCTTAACATACACAGATCAGACAAGGAGCAATGCTCACCAAAATCAGGAGACAGCAGTGGTGTTCCGACCCTAGCTGACACCCGGGGCGGAATGCCGATGTACCCACCCCCCCCCCCCCCCCCGCCGGGTGCAGCGCGACCCACCCCCCGGCAAAATGACACCCCCCCCCCCCCGGGTGCATGCCGCTGGGGGGGGTGCCGCGGCGCGCGCCTGTTGCCCTGTCTCCGAGTTCGCAATTCTCATGTGTTCACTGCTCCCACTGAGTCTGCCCTGGAACAGGAAGTAACCTGTTCCGGGGCAGACTCAGAGGGAGCAGTGAACACATGCGAATTGCGAACTCGGACTGAGACAGGGAACCAGGCGCGCGCCACGGCACCCCCCCAGCGGCATGCACCCGGGGTGGACCGCCCCCACCGCCCCCCCTTGGTACGCCACTGGGAGACAGACTCAGCAAACAAAGGGAAAAAACATGCTAAAGGGAAGGCTGCTTCTGGGATACCAAACAGCAGGAAGCAGGGCAAACACGACAGACAAAGGTAAGGCAAAGAAAGGAAAACTTAAATAAATGAACAGAAACAAATACAAGGACAGGAAGGCTGCTGACAGAGGCAGGACTACAGAAGGCAAATACTAAATTCGGCACATAAAGGATTACACTGAGGAAAGGGAAACTAAACAAGCGAACTGGAATGATATAAGGGACAAGCTTACCACAGACCACACTACAGCAGCAAACAGGGAACAGACTCCGGTGCAAGGGAGTGAAAGAATCAAGCTCACGCTGGGAACACCCAGCCAACACAGAAGCTACAAGCTATGAGGAGAGTAGACAAATTCCAACAAACACATTGTGTGCAACAGCACAGACTGAGAGAAAGGGGAACAGGCTTCAGCTGACAGGAATCAAATGCTAAAGCATGGCCTGTAGGAAGAGGTAAGCTTAAATAGATAGATCAGGCTTCTGACGTCTGCTGCTTCAGACATCAGCTCAACCCCTGACAGGCCAATCAGAAGCGACAAAGATGTACCCCATAGGAATCACTCGAACGGCAAAGTTAAAATGGCCCACCAAAGACTATCTCCTGCAAAGACAACTTTTTTTCTTCCACACCGCCACAGTCTTCTCCCTCAATGCATTCACTTTATCCATGGGCAACCGAGACTCTATGGCAAGAGAATCCAGCTGGATGCCCCAAAAAACAATGCAGTTAGTCCCTCCAACTTCTCTTCAGCCAACGATATACCAAAACCCTGGGCCACACTACGGAAGGCAGAGACCAAGTGCTTACACTAACCTGTCCTTGCCCTCCCCCCAAACAAGAAATTGTCCAAATAATGCACAATAAATGATAAACCCAAATATTGCCCTGTAACCCCAATGTACAAAGGAATAAAATTGTTCAAAATAAGAACAGAAAATCACCAATCCCATCAGCATGCACCAATCAAAATAAAATCCACCCTCAAATTGGAACCCCAGTAAGTGAAAACCATGCGGGTGAACAGGCAATAAGCAAAAAGCAGACTCAATGTACGCTTTGGTCAATACAGTCCAAGGCCCAATTGGCGCAACATATCCACCTCACTGCCAAATCAATGGCCGGCCATCTTCGGGGCTGGCGCCTTAAGCGGGCAGAGCCAAGCGTATTTTTGAAATATGCTTGGCGCCGGCCCGGCGAGCGATTTGGCCGGCGCCAAGCGTATTTCAAAAATACGCTTGGCTCTGCCCGCTTAAGGCGCCAGCCCCGAAGATGGCCGGCCATTGATTTGGCAGTGAGGTGGATATGTTGCGCCAATTGGGCCTTGGACTGTATTGGCCAAAGCGTACATTGAGTCTGCTTTTTGCTTATTGCCTGTTCACCCGCATGGTTTTCACTTACTGGGGTTCCTAGAAAAGGATCGCCAGGTTCATATGAGATGGCCAGCTTCGTTTTTCAGCCATAATGGAAACCAGGCCCGGCCATCTCAAACCCAACGAAATGCAAGGCACTTGGCCGTGGGAGGAGCCAACATTTGTAGTGCACTGCCCCTCTTCACATGCCAGGACACCAACTTGGGCACACTAGGGGACACTTAAAAAAAACAAAAAAAAAATAGCTTCCACACCTTACCTTGTGTGCTGAGCCCCCCAAATCCCCCCCCCAAAACCCCCCCAAAACCCACTCGCCACAACTCTACACCATTACCATAGCCCTAAGGGGTGAAGAGGGGCACCTACATGTGGGTACAGTGGGTTTTGGAGGACTCCCATTTACCACCACAAGTGTACCAGGTAGGGGGGGATGGGCCTGGGTCCACCTGTCTGAAGTGCACTGCACCCACTAAAAACTGCTCCGGGGACCCTGCATACTGCTGTCAAGGAGGTGGGTATGACATTTCAGGCTGGCATACAGGCTGGCAAAAAAAGTTTTAGTTTTTTTTTTTTGGGTGGGAGGGTGTTGGTGACCACTGAGGAAGTAAGGGGAGGTGATCCCCGCTTCCCTCTGGTGGTCATCTGGTCATTTGGGGCACTTTTTCCAAACTTGGTCCTAAAAATAAATGGACCAAGTCCAGCCAGCGAAATGCTTGTTCGAGCCGGCCTCTTTTTTTCCATTATAAGGCGAAGCCGGCCATCTCGTACCCACGCCCCTGCCCCGCCCCTCATCCCGCCTTCACTACCCTACCAACACGCCCCCTTGAAGGTTGGCTGGTGCCGCAACGAAACAGCAGTTGAAGCTGGCCAAAATCGGCTGTCGATAATACCAATTTAGCCGGGATCAGGAGATCACCGGCGATCTCCCGCTTTGTGTCGGAAGATCGCCGGCAATACCTTTCGAAAATAAGCCTGCAAGTGACATCAAAATTTTGAACCCAATTAGGCCAATCTCACTTTCCCCTTCCCCACGCAGCTGTCATTGCTGTACTCTCAAAACAAAGTAAGCAAACCTATGAGCTTCTGCATCCATGTTGTAACTCTTTATTGTTAAAAAAAAAAATCCTTTATCCTCCACCTTTTAAGACACTGCCTATCCTGCTGGATAGTGATGGCACAAGGAAAGCAAGTTTTTGGTCCAGTGAAGACTAACTCAAAATAACCTGTTTCTTAGCTGGGCCCTAGTATTACCATATTAAAAATGCAACCATACCGTGCCTCTGTGGCTGTGTTCCACTAATGTTAAACAATTAACTGGATTTCTTGAAAGGACTATATAAACGTAGGATGCATGACTAGGGGCACAAACATACACTTATTTATTCAATATCACAATTCCTCATGTAGAGCCACAAAACAACTTTTTAGGGCAGATAGTGTTCCTTTTATTATCAACCAGACAGAGGTAAGAGTTTTCAATTTTAGCACAATATAAGTCATCACAAGAACGAAATATAAGAAAACCAGTGGACTGAATTAGAGGCTTATAGCCAATTTATATTTAAACAAAAGAGATCTGCATGAAACAAAATATTTATTTTTATTATGACATATAAATCTACTTGCCCCTGAAACACGTTCAACACAGAATAATTCCGTTGAGTATCTAAAAGGTAAACGTCTAAAAAGCAGATGAAGATGTGATTCCATGTGCCCCAATGAAAGGAGAGTTTAATTCTACTTCCATTTAATTTCAGTATATTCTATTATCTTTATAACACCAGGCTTCCGAAGGCAGATTACAACTACAGTTAAGATGAACCCATAAGGAAACAGGATAGCCTCACTGAAATCTGGACACAGCAGATAGGAGTGATGAATGATGAATAGAGAAGCAAGTAGAGGTGGTTTTCACATTTTTACTTTAAGGTGTATATTTTATTATACCCCTTTTAGTTCTACCCCTGATGCAGCCTGAGGGCAAAACGTGGCCATGTCGGATATAACGAACCACCGTACTCTGAGGCAGGTCTTCGAAACGACGGCCATCGTAGGTCGGGGTTTGACAGAATCTGCATAAAGCGATAAAATGACCAACATCGCTTAAAGCTAAGTAAATTATTAGCGGTGCTAGTTTCTGTAACTAAAGGAAATAATAGTTACGTGGAGATTGAATTGGCGACTAAAAGAGGTCTGAAGGCCAATGATGAAGAAGTCCAGTCCTCCGATGTAAATTATAAAAATGCTAAAAATATAAAAATATTTATCGGAGGCTTCTAGAGGCCTTCCTTCTATCTAAATACTCTATCTTTCATAAATGGTAAAAATTGTGCAGAATATTATTTTCTGATGCCAGATATATAAATCTCCCCACTTTGTTTTGATATTTGATCATCTATATATAAGAACAGTGAAGAAAAATGAGAACAAACTAGAGTTTAGAATTGCAGTTTCTACCAGCTACAATAATTTTTGAAGCTGTTTTAGTGATATTCAACAGTTATTTCTTTTCTCCTCCACCTTTTAAGTTTCCTTGCTTTGTTTTGAGTGACATGAAATGACGGCTGCGCGGGGGAGGATGGGGGGGAGTGGAAACAAATTAACCAAATGGGCTTCCTTGCTTACAGTGGACTTTGACATCCTCCCACCCCCCCCCCCCCCACCCCCCCACCCCCCCCCCCCCCCCCCCCCCGAGTTTTTAGAAAAAATGGTGCCTTCCCCATCCGCGTGGTCAGGTTTACTGTCCTAAAGCGCTGTTCTCCCTCCGGCACTGGTGATTCCCATAGTCAGCATTCTGCAAGCATCGGGGCCTCTCCTCAGGCGTGTCCCACCTCTGCAGGTAACAGGAAGTTGTATTAGAGTAGGCGGGACATAACATTCAATTAAAATGAAGATTCATTTGTAAGAGAGGGTCAAAGGTATATGATGGCTGCGCTCCCATGATGAAACCTCCAAACAAGCTGAAGCTTCGTTTTATTAGATGTCTCATTTGGATGTGTGTGCAGTCTTGGAGCATAACTGCCCCACCTTCTCCAACAAATAGACCTTGCTATTTTTTCAAAAACCTGCTCTAGACACAGGAAGTGATACCAACTTGAACACGTTTTAAAAATGGAGCTTCAGCTTGTTTGGAGGTTTCATCATGGGAGCGCAGCCATCATATAACCTTGACCATCTCTTACAAAGGAAGCTTCATTTCAATTGACTGTTAGATATGTTTATTATTTCTAATAGTAGAGTTTTTCTTATATTTATATGTTGATCTTTTCACTCATTAAATACCCTGATAGTCAATATAAATAATCTACTTTCTTTATTTATGTAGATGGTATATCTTCCTCAATTCTGGAATCTCTTAATTTTACTTATATATTAGGATTATTATTAGGAATATTTATTGCAGACTGTATCTATTGTTAATATTATTATATAACTAGGAAAAAATGCCCGTTTCTGACACAAATGAAACGGGCACTAGCAAGGTTTTCTTCGGAGTTTGTGTGTTTTACAGAGTGTGTGTGAAAGTGAGTGTGTGATAGAGAGAGAGTGAATGTGTGAGTGTGTGTGACAGAGAAAGAGTGAATGTGTGAGTGTGTGTGACAGAGAGAGTGAGACTGTGCGAGAGTGAGTGTGTGTGTGAGAATGAGAGTGTGTGCGAGGGGCCCCCTCCCTCCCAGTTCCAGGGTCCTCCCTCCCTTCCACCCACCCAGGGTAGTTGCCCCCTCTTCCCCCCCCCCCCCCCTCCAGCCACCCTGCGATGTTTAAGTGAAAAATTAGGGAGCTGTGAGTGTGTGTGTGAGAGAATGAGAGTGTGTCCCAGGGGCCCCCTCTCTCCCAGTTTCAGGTTCCGCCCTCCATCCCACCCACCCAGTTCCAGGGTCATTACCCCCCTCTCCCCCTCCCTCCAAGTTTCAGGGTCCGCCTGGCCCCCCTCCAAGTTCCAGGGCCCGGCCTCTCTCCCACCCTCCCAGTTCCAGGGTCGTTGCCCCCCCTCTCTCCCTCCCTCCCAGTTCCAGGCTAGTTGCCCCTCTTCCCCCCCCCCCTCCAGCCACCCTGCAATGTTTAATTGAAAAATTAGGGAGCTGTGTAGTGTAACAAAAAGCACTTCCAACGTTGAGAAGCTGACTCCGTGACTTCATTGAAGTGAAGGGTTGTTAAGGTTCGTCAGATTCGTGAGTCTGTAACCATCTCTCTTGGCTCTGCCCTCGCACCTCTGATAGGTCCGCCGCCCTCGATGTCAAAACGTGATGACGTCGAGGGCGGTGGACCTATCAGAGGCGCGAGAGAGGGGCCGAGAGAGATGGTTACAGATTCACGAATCTGACGAACCTTACGAACCCTTCACTTCAGTGAAGCCACGGAGTCAGCTTCAGAACACGTTGGAGGTGCTTTTTATTATAGTAGAGAAGTAATAAGATAAGTCTTAATGAGATATTTATAACTATCTTATATATATTAGTTTTCATATGCATTCTCTTTTTACTATAACGCTCTATTAGTTTGTTAACGAAAGATTACTGCAACAAGTGTCTCATTTGGATGTGTGTGTAGCCTTGGAGCATAACTAACCCACCTTCTCCTACAAATGGACTTTGCTATTTTTAAAGAAACCTGTGCTAGAGACAGGAAATGTCAATATCTTAAGCAGTTTCTAAAAATGGAGCTTCAGCTTGTTTGGAGGTTTCATCATGGGAGCGCAGCCATCATATACCCTTGACCATCTCTTACAAAGGAAGCTTCATTTCAATTAACTGTTATATCCCGCCTACTCTAATTTATAATAGTAGAGTTTTTCTTATATTTATATATTGATCTTTTCACTCATTAAATATCCTGATAGTCAATATAAATAATCTACTTTCTTTCTTTATGTAGATGGTATATCTTCCTCAATTCTGGAGTCTCTTCATTTTATTTATTTCTTAGGCTTATTATTAAGATTATTTATTGCAGACTGTTTCTATTGTTAATATTATTATATAAAGTAATATGATAACTCATTAAAGAGATACTTAAAACTATCTTATATGTTGTAACCAGGTCTCCCTTCCAGGTGGGAGCCGGGGTTGACCCTGCTTAGCTTTCACTGGCTTCCGTCTGCTTTCCTAGCCAGCCACCGCACTTTCACTTGCTCTCCCTCTCCACCTTGCCAGCTGCTGAGAAAATCAGTCCCACTCCAGCAGAAAGAGCAATCCAAGTTCTTTATTGTTACAGATGTCAGCCTTGTCTAAACACCTCCAATTATCAGCAAACTTTAATCCATTTTCAATTACAGGCTTTTGTTTTAAATTCTCCCTCCCCAAACCTCCAGCCACACTATCTTCACCGCAGATAGTTTTGGAGATTTAGCTGGAACCACCTCCTCTCTCACCTCTTACAGTTTAAGTTCCCCCAAAATGCACATGCCTTCCTGTCTTAAAGCCCTTCCCCCCCTTCCACAGCACTACCTCTTGGGAACAGCCAATATGGTAGCAAGTTGTGCTTTCCAGTTGCTCCCCCACCGCTTTGCTCCCAGCTTCCCCCAACTCCACAACCGGGGCAATGCTGAGGCCACAAAAGCTCTCACCCTGTCTGCACGGGTTAGAGCCAAACCACCCACCTCCATACATTCCCCCTTACCTTCTCCTTCTACCTCTGCTTTATTCCACTCCATCTCCTCCTCCTCCCCAAGCTCCACCAGCTGTTCCCCATCTCCAGGATCAGACCTCATCTCCCAATCAGTCATTCCACCCTCCCCCTCCTGAGAGTTCAGCTGACCCTGCACTGGCTTCTGGGGAGTGTAGTTTTTCTCCTGCATTACAGCTTTCCCTGGCAGTTTGATCCCTAGAGGGCGCCCTGCTCTCCTAGCTGGGCTGAATGACCGGGGATGATGCCGGCTGAAAGAACCACTATCCCCTCTCCCTCGTACCAGCCCTCCAGAGTGCTCACAATGTATTATTTTCATAGGCATTGCTTTGATATTACACTTTCTCCTGTTTCTCTAGCACTCTATTAGTTTGTTAACAAACGTTGCAACAAGTGACTCATTTGGATGTGTGTGTAGCCTTGGAGCATAACTAACCCACCTTCTCCTACAAATGGACTTTGCTATTTTTAAAGAAACCTGTGCTAGAGACAGGAAATGTTAATATCTTAAGCAGTTTCTAAAAATGGAGCTTCAGCTTGTTTGGAGGTTTCATCATGGGAGCGCAGCCATCATATACCCTTGACCATCTCTTACAAAGGAAGCTTCATTTCAATTGACTGTTAGATATGTTTATTATTTATAATAGTAAAGTTTTTCTTATATTTATATGTTGATCTTTTCACTCATTAAATATCCTGATAGTCAATATAAATAATCTACTTTCTTTCTTTATGTAGATGGTATATCTTCCTCAATTCTGGAATCTCTTAATTTTACTTATGTATTAAGATTATTATTAGGAATATTTATTGCAGACTGTATCTATTGTTAATATTATTATATAACTAGGAAAAAAGGCCCGTTTCTGACACAAAGGAAACGGGCGCTAGCAAGATTTTCCTCTGAGTTTTTGTGTTTTACAGAGTGTGTGTGAGAGTGTGTGTGAGAGTGAGTGTGTGATAGAGAGAGAGTGAATGTGTGAGTGTGTGTGACAGAGAAAGAGTGAATGTGTGAGTGTGTGTGACAGAGAGAGTGAGACTGTGTGCGAGAGTGAGTGTGTGTGTGAGAATGAGAGTGTGTGCGAGGGGCCCTCTCCCTCCCACCCAGTTCCAGGGTCATTGCCCCCCTCTCCCTCCCTCCCAGTTCCAGGGTAGTTGCCCCCCTCTTCCCCCCCCCCCCCCCTCCAGCCACCCTGCGATGTTTAAGTGAAAAATTAGGGAGCTGTGAGTGTATGTGTGAGAGAATGAGAGTGCGTGCCAGGGGCCCCCTCTCTCCCAGTTTCAGGGTCCGCCCTCCCTCCCACCCACCCAGTTCCAGGGTCATTACTCCCCTCTCCCCCTCCCTCCCAGTTTCAGAGTCACCCCCCTCCCTCCCTCCCTCCCAGTTTCAGGCAGGGGCATAGCTACGGGTGGGCCAATTTCAGCCCAGGCCCGCCCAGCGCCAGCCCCCATTGCCGGCCACTGCGGGAGGAGCCTGCGAGCCAGCAGCCAATGCCTCAGCAGCCAATGCCTTAAGGCTGCCGAGACAGTGCCTGGCTGCCTGTGCCGCGCTTTTTTTTTTTTTTTTTTTAACATTTCTCGTCCTTAGCGCCGTTAGCGCTTCTTCTTTTTTGTAGCGCCGGCCCTGCTGCTCAACAGGAAAAGCAGCAGTGGCCGGCAATGGGGGATGGCGCTGGCATGCAGGGCGGGCCTCGTCGAAGAAAAGAGGGAAAACATGGAAGGATGGGGAGAAAAAGAGGGAAAACAGATGGAAGGATGGGGAGAAAGAGGGAAAACATGGAAGGATGGGGAGAAAGAGGGAAAACTTGGAAGGATGGGGAGAAAAGAGGGAAAACAGATGGAAGGATGGCAGAGAATGAGGGAAAACATGGAAGGATGGGGTGAAAGAGGGAAAACAGATGGAAGGATGGCAGAGAATGAGGGAAAACATGGAAGGATGGGGTGAAAGAGGGAAAACTTGGAAGGATGGGGAGAAAAGAGGGAAAACAGATGGAAGGATGGCAGAGAATGAGGGAAAACATGGAAGGATGGGGAGAAAGAGGGAAAACATGAAAGGATGGGGAGAAAAGATAGAAAACAGATGGAAGGATGGGGAGAGAAAGAGGGAAAACGGATGGATGGGGAGAGAGACTCTGGATGGAAGGATGGAGAGAGAAAGGGGAGAGACTGGAAGGATGCAGAGAAAGGTGAGAGACTGGAAGGATGTGGAGAGAGAAGGGACACTGAACAGAAAAGGGTAGAGTGATACAGAGACACTGGTTAGAAAGAGGGAGAGAGACATTAGATGGAAGGATCAGGAGAGAGGATAGATGGATGGAAGGATGGGGAGAGAAAGAGGGAAGACGCTGGATGGAAGGGTAGGGAGAAAGAGGTGACACTGGACGGAAGGATGCAGAAAGAAAGAGGGGAGACTACTGGAAGGATGGGGAGAGAGAGGGGAGACTGGAAGGATGGGGAGAGAAAGAAGAGAGCTGCTGGATGGAAAAGGAGAGTAGTGAAAGACTGGAGAATAAGAGGAAGGGGCATGGGGAGAATAAGGGTGAGAAAAAGATGAAAAGCCATAAGTAGATGAAGGAAATTAAAGAATGGATAGTAAGAATGAATTAAATTAGGACAGAGAGAGAGAGGCAGAAAAATATTGAAGAAAGCAAAGAAAAAGGAGAGAAAAATGAGAAATGGCCAGGAAACCGTGGCAGAAGAGTTAAGCGAAAACGAAGGAAAGCAGAATCTAGAGACTGGGAGCAACACAATGAGAAAAAGTAAATGGCCATACAAGAAAGGTAAAGAAAATAATTTTATTTTTAATTAGGATAAAGTAATATGGTACCTGTGTTAATGAAGTTTCAGAGACCAATACTTCCTTCCTTAGGTCAGGCGAGGATACCGTAACAGCATTATACTGACCTGAGGCAGGAGGTTTTGGCCTCTGAAAGCTCATTGAAAAGGGTGTTAGGCTATTAAATAAATTTTCTGAAATCTGATGCACTGAAAAGCAGCACTTTACCCTGTGTGACAAATGCATCTGATTAGCGTGACTAAATTTTGCTGGGGGAGGGGGGTAGAGAGAAAATTTTGTGCCCACCCACTTTGGGTTCAGGCCCATCCAAAATTGGCAGTCTGGCTACGCCATTGGTTTCAGGGTCCGCCTGGCACCCCTCCAAGTTCCAGGGTCCGGCCTCCCTCCCACCCTCCCAGTTCCAGGGTCGTTGACCCCGCTCTCTCCCTCCTCCCAGTTACTACTACTACTACTACTATTTAGCATTTCTATAGCGCTACAAGGCATACGCAGCGCTGCACAAACATAGAAGAAAGACAGTCCCTGCTCAAGGAGCTTACAATCTAATAGACAAAAAATAAATAAAGTAAGCAAATCAAATCGATTAATGTGACCGGGAAGGAAGAGAGGAGGGTAGGTGGAGGCGAGTGGTTACGAGTCAAAAGCAATGTTAAAGAGGTGGGCTTTCAGTCTAGATTTAAAGGTGGCCAAGGATGGGGCAAGACGTAGGGGCTCAGGAAGTTTATTCCAGGCGTAGGGTGCAGCGAGACAGAAGGCGCGAAGTCTGGAGTTGGCAGTAGTGGAGAAGGGAACAGATAAGAAGGATTTATCCATGGAGCGGAGTGCACGGGAAGGGGTGTAGGGAAGGACGAGTGTGGAGAGATACTGGGGAGCAGCAGAGTGAATACATTTATAGGTTAGTAGAAGAAGTTTGAACAGGATGCGAAAATGGATAGGGAGCTAGTGAAGGGTCTTGAGGAGAGGGGTAGTATGAGTAAAGCGACCCTGGCGGAAGACGAGACGGGCAGCAGAGTTTTGAACCGACTGGAGAGGGGAGAGGTGACTAAGTGGGAGGCCAGCAAGAAGCAGATTGCAGTAGTCTAAACGAGAGGTGACAAGGGTGTGGATGAGTGTTTTGGTAGAGTGCTCGGAAAGAAAGGGGCGGATTTTACGGATGTTGTAAAGAAAGAAACGACAGGTCTTGGCGGTCTGCTGGATATGAGCAGAGAAGGAGAGAGAAGAGTCAAAGATGACCCCAAGGTTTCGAGCTGAGGAGACAGGGAGAATGAGAGAGCCATCAACAGAAATAGAAAATGGGGGGAGCGGGGAGGTGGGTTTGGGGGGGAAAATGAGAAGCTCGGTTTTGGTCATATTTAATTTCAGGTGGCGTTGAGACATCCAGGCAGCAATGTCAGACAAGCACGCTGAAACTTTGGTTTGGATGCAAGGTGAGATATCAGGGGTAGAAAGGTAGATTTGGGAGTCATCAGCATAGAGATGGTAGGAAAAGCCATGGGATGAGATTAATGAACCAAGGGAAGAAGTGTAGATAGAAAAGAGGAGGGGACCAAGAACAGAACCCTGAGGTATGCCGACAGGCAGAGGGATAGAGGTAGAAGAGGATCCACCAGAGTGAACACTAAAGGTGCGGAGGGAGAGGTAGGAAGAGAACCAGGAAAGGACAGAGCCCTGGAATCCAAGTGAGGACAGGGTATCGAGAAGTATGCTGTGATCGACAGTGTCAAAAGCAGCGGAAAGATCAAGAAGAATGAGGATGGAATATTGATCTCTGGATTTAGCCAGTAATAGGTCATTGGAGACTTTAGTAAGCGCAGTTTCGGTTGAGTGGAGAGGGCGAAACCCAGATTGTAGTGGGTCAAGAATAGCATGTGAGGAGAGAAAATCAAGGCAGCGGCGGTGAACAGCACGCTCAAGTAATTTGGAGAGAAAAGGAAGGAGGGAGATGGGTCGGTAATTAGAGGGACAAGTAGGGTCAAGTGAAGGCTTCTTAAGGAGAGGTGTGACCACAGCATGTTTAAAGGCAGCAGGGACAGTCGCAGTGGAAAGTGAGAGGTTGAGAATGTGACAGATAAAAGGAATAAGAGTAGGAGAGATGGCATTAAGAAGGTGGGTGGGAATGGGATCAGAGGAACAGGTGGTACATTTTGAGGAAGAAAGGAGAAGTGTAGTTTCCTCAATAGTAACTTCAGGAAAGGAGGAAAGGTAATGAGGGGAAGGAGAGAGAGGGGAACGGACTAGTGGAGGGAGAGCTGGTGAGGTAGAGAAAGCAAGGTTTATCTTTTGAACCTTGTTGTGAAAGAATTCAGCAAGGGTCTGAGGAGATAATGAGGGGGGAGTTGGAGGAGGGGCCACCTTGAGGAGAGAGTTCAATGTGGTGAAGAGAAGTCGAGGATTAGAGCCAAGAGAGTTGGTCAGTTGGATATAATAATCCTGTTTGGCACGTAAAAGAGCAGATTGGAAGGAGGTCAGCATGAACTTAAAGTGTAAGAAATCAGCAAGGGCCCGAGATTTCCGCCAGAGGCGTTCGGCGGAGCGGGTACAGGAACGTAGGTAGCGGATATTAGAAGTCAGCCAAGGTTGGGGTTTTGTACGCCTTACAGGGCGGGTCATCAAAGGTGCAAGAGTGTCTAAGGCAGAGGATAGAGTATTGTTGTAAGAAGAAACAGCCTCGTTGACAGACGTGGATGGTGCCACAGTAGAGAGGAGGTTTGAAACATGGGAGGATAGAGATGAAGGGTCAATATCGTGAAGATTCCTAGATAAATTAGATAGGATAGGACGGGACTGGGAGGGAGGAGATTTAAGTGTGAAAGTTATAAGATGGTGATCAGAGGAGGGATGATCAGAGGCAAGGAAACTAGAAGGTGAACAGTTGGAGGAGAAGATGAGATCAAGACAGTGACCATTTTGATGAGTGGGGGAGGTGGAGCATAGTTGGAGATTAAAGGACGACGTTAAAGCGAGTAACTTGGAAATATAAGAGTTGGAAGGATCATTAGCAGGAATATTAAAGTCACCAAGGATGAGAGAGGGGAAGGAAGGATCATGGAAGAAGGCAAGCCAGGCGTCAAAGTCACTGAGAAAGGATGAAAGGGACTTATCAGGGGGACGATAAATGACCGCTATTCGAAGAAGCAGAGGAGAGAAAAGGCGGATAGAGTGGACTTCAAAGGAGGAAAAACAGTGAGATTGAGGTGGAAGAAGGGGTTGAAATCTGGAGGAGGGAGAGAGAAGTAGTCCAACACCGCCCCCACGGCCAGCAGGGCGAGGAGTATGTGAAAATAGATAACCGCCATGGCACAGGGCTGCGACTGAAGCAGAGTCATCAGGGCAGAGCCAGGTTTCTGTTATGGCGAGCAGATGGAGGTGACGCGAGTTCCAGTTCCAGGCTAGTTGCCCCCCCTATTCCCCCCCCCCCCCCCCCCCCCAGCCACCCTGCGATGTTTAATTGAAAAATTAGAGAGTTATGTAGTGTAACAAAAAGCACTTCCAACGTTCTGAAGATGACTCCGTAGCTTCACGGAAGTGAAGGGTTGGTAAGTTTCGTCAGATTAGTGAGTCTGTAACCATCTCTCTCGGCTCCGCCCTCGCGCCTCTGATAGGACCCGCCGCCCTCGACGTCAAAAAGTGACGACGTTGAGGACGGCGGACCTATCAGAGGCGCGAGAGCAGGGCCGAGAGAAATGGTTACAGATTCACAAATCTGACGAACCTTACGAACCCTTCACTTCAGTGAAGCCACGGAGTCAGCTTCAGAACGTTGGAGGTGCTTTTTATTATAGTAGAGAAGTAATAAGATAAGTCTTAATGAGATATTTTAATTATCTTATATATATTATTTTTCATATGCATTCTCCTTCTACTATAGCGCTCTATTAGTTTGTTAACGAAAGATTACTACAACAAGTGTCTCATTTGGATGTGTGTGTAGCCTTGGAGCATAACTACCCCACCTTCTCCTACAAATGGACTTTGCTGTTTTTTAAGAAACCTGTTCTAGACACAGGAAATGTTAATATCTTGAGCTGTTCTAAAAATGGAGCTTCAGCATGTTTGGAGGTTTCATCATGGGAGCGCAGCCATCATATACCCTTGACCATCTCTTACAAATGAAGGTTCATTTTAATTGAATGTTATATCTGTTTATTAATTTTAATAGTAGAATATTTCTGAAGTTTGTATCTCATCTTTTCACTCTTTAAATACCCTGATATTCAATATAAATAACGTACTTTCTTTATGTAGTTTTGGTACGTCTTCCTCAATTCTGGAATCTCTTCATTTTATTTATTTTTATTTATTTAATCGGATTATTATTAGGATTATTTATTGCAGACTACTACATCTATTGTTAATATTATTATATAAAGTAATAAGACAGCTCATTAAGAGATACTTAAATCTATCTTATATGTCTATAGCACTCTATTAGTTTGTTAACAAACGTTGCAACAAGTGACTCATTTGGATGTGTGTGTAGCCTTGGAGCATAACTAACCCACCTTCTCCTACAAATGGACTTTGCTATTTTTAAAGAAACCTGTGCTAGGGACAGGAAATGTTAATATCTTAAGCAGTTTCTAAAAATGGAGCTTCAGCTTGTTTGGAGGTTTCATCATGGGAGCGCAGCCATCATATACCCTTGACCATCTCTTACAAAGGAAGCTTCATTTCAATTGACTGTTAGATATGTTTATTATTTATAATAGTAAAGTTTTTCTTATATTTATATGTTGATCTTTTCACTCATTAAATATCCTGATAGTCAATATAAATAATCTACTTTCTTTCTTTATGAGGTTGGTGCATCTTCCTCAATTCTGGAATCTCTTAATTTTACTTATCTATTAGGATTATTATTAGGAATATTTATTGCAGACTGTATGTATTGTTAATATTATTATAGAACTAGGAAAAGGCCCATTTCTGACACAAATGAAACGGGCGCTAGCAAGGGTTTCCTCGGACTTTCTGTATTGTACAGAGTGTGTGTGAGAGTGAGTGTGTGATAGAGAGAGAGTGAATGTGTGACAGAGAAAGAGTGAATGTGTGAGTGTGTGTGACAGAGAGAGTGAGACTGTGTACGAGAGTGAGTGTGTGTGTGAGAATGAGAGTGTGTGCGAGGGGCCCCCTCCCTCCCAGTTCCAGGGTCCGCCTTCCCTCCCACCCACCCAGTTCCAGGGTCATTACCCCCCTCTCCCTCCCTCCCAGTTCCAGAGTAGTTGCCCGTCTCTTCCCCCCCTCCCCCAACCATCCTGTGATGTTTAAGTGAAACATTAGGGAGCTGTGTGTGTGTGTGTGTGAGAATGAGAGTGTGTGCCAGGGGCCCCCTCCCTCTCAGTTTCAGGGTCCGCCGGCACCCCTCCAAGTTCCAGGGTCCGCCCTCCCTCCCTCCCACCCAGTTCCAGGGTCATTGCCCCCCTCTCTCCCCTCCCAGTTTCAGGGGGGTCACCCCCCCTCCCTCCCAGTTTCAGGGCCCTCTGGCCCCCCTCCAAGTTCCAGGGTCCGTCCTCCCTCCCACCCACCCAGTTCCAGGGTCATTGTCCCCCTTCCCCCTCCCTCCCAGTTTCAGGGTCACCCCTCCCAGTTTCAGGGTCCGCCGGCACCCCTCCAAGTTCCAGGGTCCGCCCTCCCTCCCTCCCACCCAGTTCCAGGGTCATTGCCCCCCTCTCTCCCCTCCCAGTTTCAGGGGGGTCACCCCCCCCTCCCTCCCAGTTTCAGGGACCGCCTGGCCCCCTCCAAGTTCCAGGGTCCGGCCTCCCTCCCACCCTCCCAGTTCCAGGGTCGTTGACCCCGCTCTCTCCCTTCTCCCAGTTCCAGGCTAGTTGCCCCCCCTATTCCCCCCCCACCCTCCAGCCACCCTGTGATGTTTAATTGAAAAATTAGGGAGCTATGTAGTGTAACAAAAGCACTTCCAACGTTCTGAAGATGACTCCGTAGCTTCACGGAAGTGAAGGGTTGGTAAGTTTCGTCAGATTCGTGAGTCTGTATCCATCTCTCTTGGCTCCGCCCTCGCGCCTCTGATAGGACCGCCGCCCTCGACGTCAAAAAGTGACGAAGTTGAGGATGGCGGACCTATCAGAGGGCGCGAGAGCAGGGCCGAGAGAAATGGTTACAGATTCACGAATCTGACGAACCTTACGAACCCTTCACTTCAGTGAAGCCACAGAGTCAGCTTCAGAACGTTGGAGGTGCTTTTTATTATAGTAGAGAAGTAATAAGATAAGTCTTAATGAGATATTTTAATTATCTTATATATATTATTTTTCATATGCATTCTCCTTCTACTATAGCGCTCTATTAGTTTGTTAACGAAAGATTACTACAACAAGTGTCTCATTTGGATGTGTGTGTAGCCTTGGAGCATAACTACCCCACCTTCTCCTACAAATGGACTTTGCTGTTTTTTTAAGAAACCTGTTCTAGACACAGGAAATGTTAATATCTTGAGCTGTTTCTAAAAATGGAGCTTCAGCATGTTTGGAGGTTTCATCATGGGAGCGCAGCCATCATATACCCTTGACCATCTCTTACAAATGAAGGTTCATTTTAATTGAATGTTATATCTGTTTATTAATTATAATAGTAGAATATTTCTGAAGTTTGTATCTCATCTTTTCACTCTTTAAATATCCTGATATTCAATGTAAATAACGTACTTTCTTTATGTAGTTTTGGTACGTCTTCCTCAATTCTGGAATCTCTTCATTTTATTTATTTTTATTTATTTAATCGGATTATTATTAGGATTATTTATTGCAGACTACTACATCTATTGTTAATATTATTATATAAAGTAATAAGACAGCTCATTAAAGAGATACTTAAATCTATCTTATATGTCTATAGCACTCTATTAGTTTGTTAACAAACGTTGCAACAAGTGACTCATTTGGATGTGTGTGTAGCCTTGGAGCATAACTAACCCACCTTCTCCTACAAATGGACTTTGCTATTTTTAAAGAAACCTGTGCTAGGGACAGGAAATGTTAATATCTTAAGCAGTTTCTAAAAATGGAGCTTCAGCTTGTTTGGAGGTTTCATCATGGGAGCGCAGCCATCATATACCCTTGACCATCTCTTACAAAGGAAGCTTCATTTCAATTGACTGTTAGATATGTTTATTATTTATAATAGTAAAGTTTTTCTTATATTTATATGTTGATCTTTTCACTCATTAAATATCCTGATAGTCAATATAAATAATCTACTTTCTTTCTTTATGAGGTTGGTGCATCTTCCTCAATTCTGGAATCTCTTAATTTTACTTATCTATTAGGATTATTATTAGGAATATTTATTGCAGACTGTATGTATTGTTAATATTATTATAGAACTAGGAAAAGGCCCATTTCTGACACAAATGAAACGGGCGCTAGCAAGGGTTTCCTCGGACTTTCTGTATTGTACAGAGTGTGTGTGAGAGTGAGTGTGTGATAGAGAGAGAGTGAATGTGTGAGTGTGTGTGACAGAGAAAGAGTGAATGTGTGAGTGTGTGTGACAGAGAGAGTGAGACTATGTACGAGAGTGAGTGTGTGTGTGAGAATGAGAGTGTGTGCGAGGGGCCCCCTCCCTCCCAGTTCCAGGGTCCGCCTTCCCTCCCACCCACCCAGTTCCAGGGTCATTACCCTCCTCTCCCTCCCTCTCAGTTCCAGAGTAGTTGCCCGTCTCTTCCCCCCCTCCCCCAACCATCCTGTGATGTTTAAGTGAAACATTAGGGAGCTGTGAGTGTGTGTGTGTGAGAATGAGAGTGTGTGCCAGGGGCCCCCTCCCTCTCAGTTTCAGGGTCCGCTGGCCCCCCTCCAAGTTCCAGGGTCCGTCCTCCCTCCCACCCACCCAGTTCCAGGGTCATTGTCCCCCTCTCCCCCTCCCTCCCAGTTTCAGGGTCACCCCCTCCCAGTTTCAGGGTCCGCCGGCACCCCTCCAAGTTCCAGGGTCCGCTCTCCCTCCCTCCCACCCAGTTCCAGGGTCATTGCCCCCCTCTCTCCCCTCCCAGTTTCAGGGGGGTCACCCCCCCTCCCTCCCAGTTTCAGGGCCCGCTGGCCCCCCTCCAAGTTCCAGGGTCCGTCCTCCCTCCCACCCACCCAGTTCCAGGGTCATTGTCCCCCTCTCCCCCTCCCTCCCAGTTTCAGGGTCACCCCCTCCCAGTTTCAGGGTCTGCCGGCACCCCTCCAAGTTCCAGGGTCCGCCCTCCCTCCCTCCCACCCAGTTCCAGGGTCATTGCCCCCCTCTCTCCCCTCCCAGTTTCAGGGGGGTCACCCCCCCTCCCTCCCAGTTTCAGGGACCGCCTGGCCCCCCTCCAAGTTCCAGGGTCCGGCCTCCCTCCCACCCTCCCAGTTCCAGGGTCGTTGACCCCGCTCTCTCCCTTCTCCCAGTTCCAGGCTAGTTGCCCCCCCTATTCCCCCCCCCACCCTCCAGCCACCCTGTGATGTTTAATTGAAAAATTAGGGAGCTATGTAGTGTAACAAAAAGCACTTCCAACGTTCTGAAGATGACTCCGTAGCTTCACGGAAGTGAAGGGTTGGTAAGTTTCGTCAGATTCGTGAGTCTGTATCCATCTCTCTTGGCTCCGCCCTCGCGCCTCTGATAGGACCGCCGCCCTCGACGTCAAAAAGTGACGAAGTTGAGGATGGCGGACCTATCAGAGGCGCGAGAGCAGGGCCGAGAGAAATGGTTACAGATTCACGAATCTGACGAACCTTACGAACCCTTCACTTCAGTGAAGCCACAGAGTCAGCTTCAGAACGTTGGAGGTGCTTTTTATTATAGTAGAGAAGTAATAAGATAAGTCTTAATGAGATATTTTAATTATCTTATATATATTATTTTTCATATGCATTCTCCTTCTACTATAGCGCTCTATTAGTTTGTTAACGAAAGATTACTACAACAAGTGTCTCATTTGGATGTGTGTGTAGCCTTGGAGCATAACTACCCCACCTTCTCCTACAAATGGACTTTGCTGTTTTTTTAAGAAACCTGTTCTAGACACAGGAAATGTTAATATCTTGAGCTGTTTCTAAAAATGGAGCTTCAGCATGTTTGGAGGTTTCATCATGGGAGCGCAGCCATCATATACCCTTGACCATCTCTTACAAATGAAGGTTCATTTTAATTGAATGTTATATCTGTTTATTAATTATAATAGTAGAATATTTCTGAAGTTTGTATCTCATCTTTTCACTCTTTAAATATCCTGATATTCAATGTAAATAACGTACTTTCTTTATGTAGTTTTGGTACGTCTTCCTCAATTCTGGAATCTCTTCATTTTATTTATTTTTATTTATTTAATCGGATTATTATTAGGATTATTTATTGCAGACTACTACATCTATTGTTAATATTATTATATAAAGTAATAAGACAGCTCATTAAAGAGATACTTAAATCTATCTTATATGTCTACAGCACTCTATTAGTTTGTTAACAAACGTTGCAACAAGTGACTCATTTGGATGTGTGTGTAGCCTTGGAGCATAACTAACCCACCTTCTCCTACAAATGGACTTTGCTATTTTTAAAGAAACCTGTGCTAGGGACAGGAAATGTTAATATCTTAAGCAGTTTCTAAAAATGGAGCTTCAGCTTGTTTGGAGGTTTCATCATGGGAGCGCAGCCATCATATACCCTTGACCATCTCTTACAAAGGAAGCTTCATTTCAATTGACTGTTAGATATGTTTATTATTTATAATAGTAAGTTTTCTTATATTTATATGTTGATCTTTTCACTCATTAAATATCCTGATAGTCAATATAAATAATCTACTTTCTTTCTTTATGAGGTTGGTGCATCTTCCTCAATTCTGGAATCTCTTAATTTTACTTATCTATTAGGATTATTTTTAGGAATATTTATTGCAGACTGTATGTATTGTTAATATTATTATATAACTAGGAAAAGGCCCATTTCTGACACAAATGAAACGGGCGCTAGCAAGGGTTTCCTCGGACTTTCTGTATTGTACAGAGTGTGTGTGAAAGTGAGTGTGTGATAGAGAGAGAGTGAATGTGTGAGTGTGTGTGACAGAGAAAGAGTGAATTTGTGAGTGTGTGTGACAGAGAGAGTGAGACTGTGTACGAGAGTGAGTGTGTGTGTGAGAATGAGAGTGTGTGCGAGGGGCCCCCTCCCTCCCAGTTCCAGGGTCCGCCTTCCCTCCCACCCACCCAGTTCCAGGGTCATTACCCCCCTCTCCCTCCCTCCCAGTTCCAGAGTAGTTGCCCGTCTCTTCCCCCCCTCCCCCAACCATCCTGTGATGTTTAAGTGAAACATTAGGGAGCTGTGAGTGTGTGTGTGTGAGAATGAGAGTGTGTGCCAGGGGCCCCCTCCCTCTCAGTTTCAGGGTCCGCTGGCCCCCCTCCAAGTTCCAGGGTCCGTCCTCCCTCCCACCCACCCAGTTCCAGGGTCATTTTATTTATTTTTATTTATTTAATCGGATTATTATTAGGATTATTTATTGCAGACTACTACATCTATTGTTAATATTATTATATAAAGTAATAAGACAGCTCATTAAAGAGATACTTAAATCTATCTTATATGTCTATAGCACTCTATTAGTTTGTTAACAAACGTTGCAACAAGTGACTCATTTGGATGTGTGTGTAGCCTTGGAGCATAACTAACCCACCTTCTCCTACAAATGGACTTTGCTATTTTTAAAGAAACCTGTGCTAGGGACAGGAAATGTTAATATCTTAAGCAGTTTCTAAAAATGGAGCTTCAGCTTGTTTGGAGGTTTCATCATGGGAGCGCAGCCATCATATACCCTTGACCATCTCTTACAAAGGAAGCTTCATTTCAATTGACTGTTAGATATGTTTATTATTTATAATAGTAAAGTTTTTCTTATATTTATATGTTGATCTTTTCACTCATTAAATATCCTGATAGTCAATATAAATAATCTACTTTCTTTCTTTATGAGGTTGGTGCATCTTCCTCAATTCTGGAATCTCTTAATTTTACTTATCTATTAGGATTATTATTAGGAATATTTATTGCAGACTGTATGTATTGTTAATATTATTATATAACTAGGAAAAGGCCCATTTCTGACACAAATGAAACGGGCGCTAGCAAGGGTTTCCTCGGACTTTCTGTATTGTACAGAGTGTGTGTGAAAGTGAGTGTGTGATAGAGAGAGAGTGAATGTGTGAGTGTGTGTGACAGAGAAAGAGTGAATTTGTGAGTGTGTGTGACAGAGAGAGTGAGACTGTGTACGAGAGTGAGTGTGTGTGTGAGAATGAGAGTGTGTGCGAGCGGCCCTCTCCATCCCACCCACCTCCAGGGTCATTGCCCCCCTCTCCCTCCCTCCCAGTTCCAGGGTAGTTGCCCCCCCTCTTCCCCCCCCCCCCCCAGCCACCCTGCGAAGTTTAAGTGAAAAATTAGGGAGCTGTAAGTGTGTGTGTGAGAATGAGAGTGTGTGCGAGGCGCCCCCTCCCTCCCAGTTCCAGGGTCCTCCCTCCCTTCCATCCACCCAGGGTAGTTGCCACCCTCTTCCCCCCCCCCCTCCAGCCACCCTGCGATGTTTAAGTGAAAAAGTAGGGAGCTGTGAGTGTATGTGTGAGAGAATGAGAGTGCGTTCCAGGGGTCCCCTCTCTCCCAGTTTCAGGGTCCGCCCTCCCTCCCACCCACCCAGTTCCAAGGTCATTACTCCCCTCTCCCCCTCCCTCCCAGTTTCAGGGTCACCCCCCTCCCTTCCTCCCTCCCAGTTTCAGGCAGGGGCGTAGCTACGGGTGGGCCTGGGTGGGCCCAGGCCCACCCAATTTCAGCCCAGGCCCGCCCAGCGCCAGCCCCCATTGCCGGCCACTGCTGCTTTTCCTGTTGAGCAGCAGGGCCGGCGCTACAAAAAGAAGAAGCGCTAACGGCGCTAAGGACGAGAAATGTTTAAAAAAAAAAAAAGCGCGGCACAGGCAGGCACTGTCTCGGCAGCCTTGAGGCATTGGCTGCTGAGGCATTGGCTACTGGCTCGCAGGCTCCTTCCGTCTGCGGGAGGAGCCTGCGAGCCAGCAGCCAATGCCTTAAGGCTGCCGAGACAGTGCCTGGCTGCCGGTGCCGCGCTTTTTTTTTTTTTTTTTAAACATTTCTCGTCCTTAGCGCCGTTAGCGCTTCTTCTTTTTTGTAGCGCCGGCCCTGCTGCTCAACAGGAAAAGCAGCAGTGGCCGTTAATGGGGACTGGCGCTGGCATGCAGGGCGGGCCTCGTCGAAGAAAAGAGGGAAAACATGGAAGGATGGGGAGAAAAAGAGGGAAAACAGATGGAAGGATGGGGAGAAAGAGGGAAAACATGAAAGGATGGGGAGAAAAGAGGGAAAACAGATGGAAGGATGGCAGAGAATGAGGGAAATTATAAACAATTCAAAAGGATATCCCCTTCTTAGTTTGTAGCTCAATGATAAATGCATTCTTGAGGCAACATCTCTCAATTAACCAAATGTAAGTAATCTTTTTTGGTCAGGAAACTGAGCTGTTGGTATTTCATATAAATCTCCTCCAGAGAATGAGGGAAAACATGGAAGGATGGGGAGAAAGAGGGAAACATGGAAGGATGGGGAGAATGAGGGAAAACATGGAAGGATGGGGAGAAAGAGGGAAAACTTGGAAGGATGGGGAGAAAAGAGGGAAAACAGATGGAAGGATGGCAGAGAATGAGGGAAAACATGGAAGGATGGGGTGAAAGAGGGAAAACTTGGAAGGATGGGGAGAAAAGAGGGAAAACGGAAGGATGGCAGAGAATGAGGGAAAACATGGAAGGATGGGGAGAAAGAGGGAAAACATGGAAGGATGGGGAGAAAAGATAGAAAACAGATGGAAGGATGGGGAGAGAAAGAGGGAAAACGGATGGATGGGGAGAGAGACTCTGGATGGAAGGATGGGGAGAGAAAGGGGAGAGACGAAGGATGCAGAGAAAGTTGAGAGACTGGAAGGATGTGGAGAGAGAAGGGACACTGAACAGAAAAGGGTAGAGTGATACAGAGACACTGGTTAGAAAGAGGGAGAGAGACATTAGATGGAAGGATCAGGAGAGAGGATAGATGGATGGAAGGATGGGGAGAGAAAGAGGGAAGACGCTGGATGGAAGGGTAGGGAGAAAGAGGTGACACTGGACGGAAGGATGCAGAAAGAAAGAGGGGAGACTACTGGAAGGATGGGGAGAGAGAGGGGAGACTGGAAGGATGGGGAGAGAAAGAAGAGAGCTGCTGGATGGAAAAGGAGAGTAGTGAAAGACTGGAGAATAAGAGGAAGGGGCATGGGGAGAATAAGGGTGAGAAAAAGATGAAAAGCCATAAGTAGATGAAGGAAATTAAAGAATGGATAGTAAGAATGAATTAAATCAGGACAGAGAGAGAGAGGCAGAAAAATATTGAAGAAAGCAAAGAAAAAGGAGAGAAAAATGAGAAATGGCCAGGAAACCGTGGCAGAAGAGTTAAGCGAAAACGAAGGAAAGCAGAATCTAGAGACTGGGAGCAACACAATGAGAAAAAGTAAATGGCCATACAAGAAAGGTAAAGAAAATAATTTTATTTTTAATTAGGATAAAGTAATATGGTACCTGTGTTAATGAAGTTTCAGAGACCAATACTTCCTTCCTTAGGTCAGGCGAGGATACCGTAACAGCATTATACTGACCTGAGGCAGGAGGTTTTGGCCTCTGAAAGCTCATTGAAAAGGGTATTAGGCTATTAAATAAATTTTCTGAAATCTGATGCACTGAAAAGCAGCAATTTACCCTGTGTGACAAATGCATCTGATTAGCGTGACTAAATTTTGCTGGGGGAGGGGGGTAGAGAGAAAATTTTGTGCCCACCCACTTTGGGTTCAGGCCCATCCAAAATTGGCAGTCTGGCTACGCCATTGGTTTCAGGGTCCGCCTGGCACCCCTCCAAGTTCCAGGGTCCGGCCTCCCTCCCACCCTCCCAGTTCCAGGGTCGTTGACCCCGCTCTCTCCCTTCTCCCAGTTCCAGGCTAGTTGCCCCCCCTATTCCCCCCCCCCCCTCCAGCCACCCTGTGATGTTTAATTGAAAAATTAGGGAGCTATGTAGTGTAACAAAAAGCACTTCCAACATTCTGAAGATGACTCCGTAGCTTCACGGAAGTGAAGGGTTGGTAAGTTTCGTCAGATTTGTGAGTCTGTATCCATCTCTCTCGGCTCCGCCCTCGCGCCTCTGATAGGACCGCCGCCCTCGACGTCAAAAAGTGGCGACGTTGAGGATGGCTGACCTATCAGAGGCGCGAGAGCAGGGCCGAGAGAAATGGCTACAGATTCACGAATCTGACGAACCTTACGAACCCTTCACTTCAGTGAAGCCACAGAGTCAGCTTCAGAACGTTGGAGGTGCTTTTTATTATAGTAGAGAAGTAATAAGATAAGTCTTAATGAGATATTTTAATTATCTTATATATATTATTTTTCATATGCATTCTCCTTCTACTATAGCGCTCTATTAGTTTGTTAACGAAAGATTACTACAACAAGTGTCTCATCTGGATGTGTGTGTAGCCTTGGAGCATAACTACCCCACCTTCTCCTACAAATGGACTTTGCTGTTTTTTAACAAACCTGTTCTAGACACAGGAAATGTTAATATCTTGAGCTGTTTCTAAAAATGGAGCTTCAGTATGTTTGGAGGTTTCATCATGGGAGCGCAGCCATCATATACCCTTGACCATCTCTTACAAATGAAGGTTCATTTTAATTGAATGTTATATCTGTTTATTAATTTTAATAGTAGAATATTTCTGAAGTTTGTATCTCATCTTTTCACTCTTTAAATACCCTGATATTCAATATAAATAACGTACTTTCTTTATGTAGTTTTGGTACGTCTTCCTCAATTCTGGAATCTCTTCATTTTATTTATTTTTATTTATTTAATCGGATTATTATTATGATTATTTATTACAGACTACTACATCTATTGTTAATATTATTATATAAAGTAATAAGACAGCTCATTAAAGAGATACTTAAATCTATCTTATATGTCTATAGCACTCTATTAGTTTGTTAACAAACGTTGCAACAAGTGACTCATTTGGATGTGTGTGTAGCCTTGGAGCATAACTAACCCACCTTCTCCTACAAATGGACTTTGCTATTTTTAAAGAAACCTGTGCTAGAAATAGGGAATGTTAACATCTTAAACAGTTTCTAATAATGGAGCTTCAGCTTGTTTGGAGGTTTCATCATGGGAGCGCAGCCATCATATACCCTTGACCATCTCTTACAAAGGAAGCTTCATTTCAATTGACTGTTAGATATGTTTATTATTTATAATAGTAGAGTTTTTCTTATATTTATATGTTGATCTTTTCACTCATTAAATATCCTGATAGTCAATATAAATAATCTACTTTCTTTCTTTATGTAGATGGTATATCTTCCTCAATTCTGGAATCTCTTCATTTATTTTTATTTATTTCTTGGGATTATTATTAGGATTATTTATTGCAGACTGTTTCTATTGTTAATATTATTATATAAAGTAATGATACATAATTAATGATTAGCTTTCAGAGGCCACAACCTCCTGCCTCAGGTCAGTATAATGCTGTTATGGTATCCTCTCCTGACATGAGGAAGGAAGTGTTGGTCTCTGAAAGCTAATCAAAAATGTTTTAAAATCAGTGAAGGTATCACCTTATTTTCTATTTTATGTTTTACTAATAAAAAAGGCCCGTTTCTGTTTTAAAGGAAACGGGTGCTAGCAAGGTTTTCCTCGGAGTGTGTGTATGTTTGAGATAGTGTGAATGCTATCCTCCTTCCAGTCCTCCCTATTCCTTGCCAAACAGGAATATTATTCTCAATTAACTAATTCTCTTGGCTCCAACCCTCGTCGCCTCTTCGCCACCCTCAACTCCCTACTTAAAGTGCCCTCCGCTCCCACCCCCCCACCCCCTCACTCTCTCCTCAAACACTAGCTGACTACTTCCGCGATAAGGTGCAAAAGATAAACCTTGAATTCACTTCCAAGCCTTCTCCTCCCTGTGACTTCTTAACCCACTCCCTCAACCAACCTAACCTGGTCTCCTTCTCCTCCTTCCCTGAGATCACCGAAGAGGAAACTGCTCGCCTTCTTTCTTCCTCTAAGTGCACCACCTGTTCCTCTGATCCCATTCCCACCAATCTGCTTAACAACATCTCTCCTACAGTTAACCCCCTCAATCTGTCACATCCTCAACCACTCTCTCTCCACTGCTACTGTCCCTGACACCTTCAAGCACGCTGTAGCCACACCACTTCTCAAAACACCATCATTAGACCCCACCTGTCCCTCCAACTACCGCTCCCATCTCTCTTCTACCCTTCCTCTACAAATTACTTGAACGCGCTGTCCACTGCCGCTGCCTTGATTTTCTCTCCTCTCAGGCCATCCTCGATCCGCTTCAATCCAGCTTTTGCCCACTACACTCAACAGAAACAGCACTCTCTAAAGTCTGCAATGACTTGTTCCTTGACAAATCCAAAGGTCACTATTCCATCCTCATCCTCCTCGACCTATCTGCCGCCTTTGACACCGTCAATCATAATTTACTTCTTGACACACTGTCCTCATTCGGGTTCCAGGGCTCCGTCCTCTCCTGGTTCTCTTTGTATCTTTCCCTACGCACCTTCAGAGTATATTCTAATGGCTCTTCTTCCACCCCCATCCCGCTCTCTGTTGGGGTTCCTCAAGGATCTGTCCTTGGACCGCTTCTTTTCTCGATCTACACCTCTTCCCTGGGCTTGCTGATCTCATCGCATGGTTTCCAGTACCATCTCTATGCTGATGACACCCAGCTTTATCTCTCCACTCCCGACATCACAGTCGAAACCCAGGTCAAAGTTTCGGCCTGCCTTTCAGACATCGCTGCCTGGATGTCCAACCGGCATCTGAAACTGAACATGGCAAAGACTGAGCTCCTTGTCTTTCCACCCAAACCCTCTTCTCCTCTTCCCCCACTTTCCGTCTATGTTGACAACGCCTTCATCCTCCCCGTCTCTTCAGCCCGCAATCTCGGAGTCATCTTCGACTCCTCCCTCTCCTTCTCTGCCCATATCCAGCAGACAGCTAAGACCTGTCGCTTCTTCCTCTATAATATTAGCAAAATTCGCCCATTCCTCTCTGAACAGACCACCCGAACCCTCGTCCACTCACTCGTTACCTCTCGTCTTGACTATTGCAACCTTCTTCTCATTGGCCTCCCGCTTAACCATCTATCCCCCCTTCAATCTGTCCAAAATTCCGCCGCACGTCTTATCTACCGCGTGAACCGATACTCTCATATCACCCCTCTCCTCAATTCACTTCACTGGCTCCCGATCCGCTACCGTATACAGTTCAAGCTTCTCCTATTAACCTTCAAATGCACTCAATCTGCAGCCCCCCATTACCTCTCTACCCTCCTCCTCCCACCCGTAACCTCCGCTCTCAGGACAAATCACTCCTATCTGTACCCTTCTCCACCACCGCTAACTCCAGACTCCGCCCCTTCTGCCTCGCATCACCATATGCCTGGAACAGACTTCCCGAGCCCATACGCCATGCGCCCTCCCTGCCCATTTTCAAGTCCTTACTCAAAGCCCATCTCTTCTCCCTTGCTTTTGGCGCCTAACCACCTTCCCCATTCATGATACCTACACTGACTACATAGTTTGTAACCTTTAGATTGTAAGCTCTCTTGAGCAGGGACTGTCCTTCCCCATGTTAAACTTGTACAGCGCTGTATAACCCTGGCAGCGCTATAGAAATGCTAAGTAGTAGTAGTAGTAGTAGAATGTGCGAGTTTGTGTGTGTGTGACAGAGAGTGAGTGAGACTGGGTGCGAGTGTGTGTGTGAGAATGAGAGTATGTGCCAGGGTCCCCCCTCTCTCCCATTCCAGGGTCGTCGTCCCCCGGTATGTCTTCCATTTGCAGGGGTGTCCCCCCTCCCTCCCTTCCTTCCTCCCAGTTGCAGGGTCCCCCCTCCTCCCATCCTCCCTTTTTCCCAGTTGCAGGGTCCCCTCCCTTTTTCCCAGTTGCAGGGTTCCCCTCTCCCCTCCTAGTTGCAGGGTCTGTGTGTCTCCCTCCTCCTTTTGTCCAGTGGAAACAGCTGTAAAAACGGCAATGAGAATCAGCTCCTAGGTTTCCTTTTTTTTTGAGTGTATAGGAATGACGGCTGCTTTGGAGAGTGGAATCAGAGATTAACCAATGGGCTTCCTTGCTTACCATAGACTTGCTTTGTTCACTTCCACTCCTGTCTATTGAATGTCCTGCAGCATGTCATAGCAGCCAATCAGTAGCACTTCAGGAATGACATCACTTTTATCTACTCGACTTTCCTTTTCCACGGTTCCAGGCAGCCTCAGAACGTTGGAGGTGAGAATTATTATATAGGATTTGCATTTATTAAACTTTATTAACACAGCTAACACATTACTTTATCCTAAATTAAAAATAAAATTATTTTCTTTACCTCTGTTGTCTGGCCATTTACTTTTTCTAATTGTGTTGCTCCCAGTCTCTTGATTCTGCTTTCCTTCATCTTTCTCTTGCCAGGGTTTCCTGTCCATTCATCACCTATGGCTTTTCATCTTTTCCTCACCCTTGTTCTCCACATGCCCCTTCCTCTTATTCTCCAGTCTTTCACTACTCTGTCCTCTCCCCATTTGCATCCAGCAGCTCCCTTCTTTCTCTCCCCATCCTTCCAGTGTCTCCCCTCGTTCTTTCTGCATCCTTCCATCCAGCGTCTCCTTTTTCTCCCTACCCTTCCATCAAGCATCTTCTCTTCCCATCCTTCCACCCATCTCTCTCCTGATCCTTCCATCTAGTGTCTCTCTCTCTCTCTCTCCCCCTCCTTCTATCCAGTGTCTCTCTATCTCTCTACCCTTTTCTGTTCAGTGTCCCCTCTCTCTCTCCACATCCTTCCAGTCTCTTCCCTTTCTATCTGCATCCTTTTATCCATCTTCCCTCTTTCTCTCCCTATCCTTCTATCCAGTGTCTTCCCTCTCTCTCCCTAGCCTTCCATCCAGCGTCTTTCTCTCCCCATCCTTCCATTCGTTTTCCCCCCATCCTTCCGTCTTCCCTCTGTACTAGGCTGCGCAATTTGGTTTGCTATTCACTAAAACAAATTCTATCAAATATTATAGGAAACAAATGTACAGAAATTAGAGAGAATTAATTGTCTTTAATTACTCACCCACCATCACAGCGACAGTTGTAAAGTTATAACAAAACTTACAAAATCTAACATCAGTACCTCTGGTAATTATAAGTAATTAGACTAATTATATGAAGAAGGAAGAAAAGTTTGTTCCTTATACAAAGGTCACAGAACAGAGAGAAAGTAGAGAGAAGGCAGAGAAATAAAGAATGAATGATAGAAAAATTAATAATTATAGAGAATTAGATTCTACGAAGGGGGGAAAGTAAAGCCCCTTTGGGAAAACCACAGGCCATTGGACGGATCTGAAACTCTCTCCCATCATGCCTGGTTTTTCAAAGTTCCTTTGTCTGCAGCGTGGTTTTATAGGCTGTGGTGAGCATCCACCTCTCCTCTACCCTGGACCAATCATAGGTGCTGCATATGGGCTGGAGACTTGTAATTGGGACTTTCATATGTGCTGGAAGCTTGCAATTGGTCCTTGCCATACATTTTCTCAGTAAATAACTTTTTTAACAGGATATACCAGGTATCTGAGTTGCCTTAGCAACATTTTCACCATCAGAGCATGTGACCACCCAGAAATTCCTTCATGTGGCTGATAGGAAAAGAGAAATGGAGGATGGGAAATAGTGCAGTATACCTGAAGTAAAACTTTATAGGCCACCTCTTTCTCTCCTTATCCTTCCATCCGTCTACCCACCTCTCCCTAGAGCTCCAATATACCTACCACTGGGAAACAGCTCTAGGGTCCAGTATAGTATTTATAGCACTGTCTTTTCATAGGTGGGCTAGGGCTGTTATGGTTTGGTAAGTTTGCCATATACACAGACACTATATGCTAGTAGAATCCTTCACCTCAGACACACATGCAGAACATGGACAGATTCTTGACTGATACTGTCACGAAACACCTAGCCACTTGCCTGGAGCTAACCCTGCAGTCACTTAGAGTGTCTATCCCCAACACAGCTCAGGTCTGCCTGCACCTGGGCATGTGCTCTACACTAGCACTATCCTCCCATGACTAGGTCCCAACCGCCTCTAGGTTGATTTCTAGGTTACTGGGGCCATATTCCCAGTGGTCCCACAGTTCCTAGAAAACACTCACAAACCCAACACACAAACCACCAGGATTCTTAGTCAGTCCAGACAAGCACAGTCAGTAAACTAAAAAAGGTTTATTGTAATGAAAATATTGAACAGTGAACTTAAAAACAGAAGGAAAATAAACAGGCAAATAACAGGTAACTGAATAAGGATCATTACAAAACTAAACATTTTATCACTACCTGGACAGTGCCTGGGAAGTACAGGAAATATAGATGCTCACAGGTTACAGAATATGACTGCTCAAAGGGTCTCAGTAAAGAGGTCTTTCTCTGTCCACTCCCAAACTGAGACTGGAAAAAACTCCAGGATTTCCAGACTGAATTTGAGCTCCTG
This sequence comes from Microcaecilia unicolor, assembly GCF_901765095.1. Taxonomy (NCBI): domain Eukaryota; kingdom Metazoa; phylum Chordata; class Amphibia; order Gymnophiona; family Siphonopidae; genus Microcaecilia; species Microcaecilia unicolor. The sequence continues at coordinate 165,071,938 of NC_044041.1, forward strand.
GGCCAATCAGAGCCCAGGACAACATTTTTTTAAAGTAGCTGGCCACATCATTGCAGGCTACTTCCTCAAACTAAAGAAGGAACAGTCATTTCTCTATAACAGCTTTAAACGTAAAATATGTACCACCTGTCAAACTAGAGAAATACACTTCATGAAATAATTAATATGATTTACAGGCTTACAAACCACTGTTTTGTCACACATATAGAATAGGGAACCACAAAAACTAAGCAGACAAAAACTGAAATGGACACCTCTCTCCCCTCTGCCCAAGAAATCCAGACTATAAGAAGGGCGATATTGGTAAAAGAGAAAAAGAAATGTATTTTCTTCTGTACTCTACGAAATACAAAAACAGAAAGCGGACACATCCCAATCCTTAAAGAGCATTAAAATTATGCGTTTCTTTTCTACCTTTGTTGTCTGGAATTTTCATTATTTTTATTGGGCTGGTCCCCATCTTTTTTTCTACTTTCCATAGTTCAGTCTTCTAAATTATTTTCCAGGTTTGACTTTCCATTTCTTCTGTCTCCTCTTGACTTCTTCCTTTCCTTCTCTACATCTATCTGGCACTGATCTTGCTTTTTATGTTTTTTCCCTCTTTTCTCTTCATTTATATCTGCCCATTTGATTTTACCCTCATTCACCCTTTCTCTCAGCTTCTTCTTAGTCTCCATTTTACCTCTCACCTACCTACCGTTTTTTTTTCCATCTCTCATCCCCTCTCCAGTGCTCCCATTGCCCCTCTGTCTCTTTCCTTCCCTTATTTCCCCTCCCCATGACAGATAGGGATGCAGAAGGAATGAAACTAGACCCTCTGTACCCTCACCTAACCTCCACTGCCTCATCCCTTCACCAGCCCCAGCTCCATCCTTGTCTCTCTTTCCTTCCCTTGCCTCTTCTATTACCTGCTACCCCATCTCCTATTGCCTCTCTACCATCTTTTTAACCCCATTTCCATCCTCACTCGACCCTTCAGAGACTCCCTTTCCTCTCATACTCCTCTCCCCCCATCCCTTTTCAATGCTTCTCATTCTCTCTCCAGTGTTCCAGGTCATTCACATTATATGTCATCTTTTCTCTACGCTTCATCCCCTTTCTCTTACCTCCCCCCTCCCATTTCACACCCTCACTCATTCTCCCAAACATCAATACACATCCACTCATACCCACTTCTATTACCCGCTACCCCATCTCCTATTGCCTCTCTACCATCTTTTTAACCCCATTTCCATCCTCACTCGACCCTTCAGAGACTCCCCTTCCTCTCATACTCCTCTCCCCCCATCCCTTTTCAATGCTTCTCATTCTCTCTCCAGTGTTCCAGGTCATTCACATTATATGTCATCTTTTCTCTACACTTCATCCCCTTTCTCTTACCTCCCCCCTCCCATTTCACACCCTCACTCATTCTCCCAAAAATCAATACACATCATACCTACTAATTTCCAGGTCCCTCTCCATCTCTCCAGTTTATAATTCCCTGCTCTGCAACTCAACACTTTCACAATCATTCACCAAGTCTGTCATCTTCTGTTCTGTTCATCCACCCCTGAGTCCCATCCATCTTCTGCTCTTTCCAGGGTCTGTGGGCCATTTGACATTTCTTCTCTTTCAATGTCCACTATCATTCCATCTGTGTCCCTACCTGTCCTGACTACTATTCCGCCTCTATATCCCTCTCCTTATCCCTCCCCTTTGTTCAGAACCTGCATCCCTTTCCCTGTGTCCAGCAATACCGTCTGTCTCCCCATCTCTCCTTGAGTCCAGCCTCTTTCCCTCTCTTCCATTTCTCCTGCACCCCAACCTTAGAGCCAGCATCTCTCCCTCTCTCTCCCCTGCTCCCCTTCCAGCAGTCCAGGAGCTATCTCTGTATCTCTCTCCAACTTTGGGTGCAGGTTTCTCCCTTTTTTCCCTTTCTGTCCAGTCTCTCTCTTTTCCCTCTGCTCACCCCCGCCCCCCAATCCCAGCATCTTCTCTCCCCTCCTTCCATGGCTCAAGCATCTTCCCCTTCAGTCCACCATTCCTCTCCCTTCCTGCCACCCCTATAGTCATGTCTCTGTTTTTCCTTGCTGCATCTCTCCATCTTCCCCCATCCTCCCATCAATGCAGACTGACACCTCCTCTTGTCTCCCTTCCTCCTCCATTCCCCTCCCCCCATAACAGCAGTCCTGCAACCTTCCTGTTCATTGCAAACAGTGTCAATGATCACTGGCCGACCCCGGAAGCCTTGTCTCACTCTGCCATGGCCCACCCATGTAGGAACAGGAAGTAGCTTCAGCATAGACACAGCAGAGACAACACTTCTGGGACCAGCTGGTGATCAGTGACACTGTTCAGGTTGAACTGGCAAGTTGCAGGACCACTGGGGGGGGGGGAGGAGGAGGGAAAGGCAGTGCCGGTCTGCTCCGGTGGGAGAGTGGGGGAAGAAGGCAAGGTCCCCAACCTCAAGGGAGGGACAGAGGGAGGGAGGGTAGGTGGGTTAGTGAGTGAAAGATGCCTGGAAAAACTGGAGTGGCAATTCTTTTAGGGTAGAACTTACCACCCCATAGCGACACTTATGCTCCCAGCTTCTGTCCCCATCACCCAGTCTCCCCCTTACAGTTGCATTCTGCCACCTTCAACTCTTCACAGCAGCATTCTCCTTCTCAGCCAGTAAACCCTTCCTAGCTCCTCCATTACTCTCTCAGGAGTCAATGCTATTACTTGCTCGCAGCCCTTCATTTACTCTCATCTCCAACAGCCTCCCGTTGCTTTTTGGATAGTATTTATTCAACCAATGAGTGTTCTAAGCCTCAGTCTGGTGTTCTGGCTGCCCCTCCGGGCATTTCAAGCCTCATTCTGGTGCTCCAATTGCCTCTTTCAGTATGCTTCAAGCCTCATGCTGGTGCACCAATTGCCTCGGTGCATGCCAAGCCTCATTCAAACGTCACCAGAGATTTTGACATAGGAATCCCGTGGCAACTTCTTCAATCCCCACAGGAAGCCCATGACAACTTCTTCCATCCCTGCAGAGTTCTCACAGTCCCCATTCCCATGGAGCTCTCTACCCCAGACACTGGCAGGAATGTACTGTATCTAATATATATCTCTCTGTGCTATATATAAATACATGTATTGTAAGCCATAGTTCAAGTTATATGTATACTAAACTGAGGTACAGAAAAGATAATGTGAATAGCTGAAGGTCACTCTTTGAAAGTCAGTGTCAGAGCCAGGATTTTAACCCAGGTTGCTGGAAAACATGAAACTTGATCCATATGTCCTCACAATTACTTGGGTTCATCATATTTTCCTCTTTTCAGCCCCTCTCCAGCACAAACACCACCCTGAAAATCATTTAAATTTCTTCCAACTTCCCCATTTGCAATACAGAATGAATTTTGTGACTTTTTGAAGGCAGAGAAATTAAATATCCATTTTTGGTGAGACAATCCTTATAGGAGACTTCCACTGAAGTTCCACTCAGGGTGGTAATGAAGAAGAAGGTGACTGTGCCAAAATGAGAGGCAGCACTGGAAGGCAGGACCTGGATTGAAGAGAACCTGCAGCTGGGCCATGTTGCTCCTGTGGTACAGTAGCAAAGTCCAGGAAAGGAGAATGTCTCTCATTAAATTATGCTATTACAGTTCAACCAACATGCTAGTGGAAAGAAGCTCAAAAAGGAAGAATAAAATTTCCAGCCTCTAAATACAAATTCCATCCCCCCTCCCCCCCAACTAGTGTAGCCAAATTATCACCCTGTCTTCTCCTTGGGCACATACAAGATTGGAGACCTCATATATGCATCCAGAGACAGTAGCAGAACCATAGCAGATCACCAGGATGAATTGGTCTCCTGATTCTTATCTAAACATACCCAGACTGCTGCAGTACAAAGGGAGGGAGAAACCACCCTCCCCCCATGAAATTCAAAAAGTAATTTCAAACAGGAAATTCCTTTTTTTTTCATAAAAAAAACACCCAGAGAAGTTGGAGTTGAATATCATGAAGCTCCTGCACCAATAGAAACAGTTTATACAACTTTTGGATTTAAAATCACATCCCTCCAGACCAGTCCAGACCACAGCCAGTATTTCTCAGTCTCCAGCAGAAGGTAGGAAGGTAGGCCTTGTGCAGTCTGGATCTGATCAGGTGGGACAAACTCACTGTCATTCCAGGTTCCTACAGAAGGCATTTAAAGCACCACAAGTAGTAAAGAGATAGGAGCAAGAGCAGGGTTAGGACTGGCTGCACCACTCCACCCAGCCTGGGGATGCTGGCTCACCTCTCCTGTCCCACTGTATTGAGGACAACTGCTAATCCCTTGATCCTTCTCACCAACTCTTGGAAGGGGGCCCTGAGAAGCATTAAGACCAAGAGCAAGAGAAGCGCATAACAAATGGTGTACTTGTTCACTCTGCAGCAGCAGGAGACAGTGGGAACCAGTGTCTATAAGGGGGGGGGGGGGGGTGGAGTGAGAGAGAGGGGATCAGGGTGTCCCAGGTCACTGAAAGCAGATGCATGGCAACACAAGCCAAATGTGGTTCAGCAATTTAGCAGTCATCCAGTGCTGCACATGCATGAGAGTGCCAAGAAAGCAGGAACACAACCTGAGGAGCCAGCACTGGGCAACAGTGGAATACAATGAGCTCCCAAGGGAAGGGGAAGCCCTGCTGATAAGGAGACCCAGTATGTGTGAACATTTCAGGCCTTGTAAGAGGGGATGCCATATTATCTGGCCTCATTGTTTGTTCCCTATACACTCCCCCCTCTAGGGTACTGAGATCACTTAATGACCACTGTTTAGTTCTCCCCCCCCCCCCCCCCCCCAGTGGATCAGTTAGATGTCAAAAGAAATAATGCCTTCTTTTTTCTTGACCCCTTCATTATGCAACAGTTTGCTTTGTCATTTGAGAGCAGACCTCCTTCTAAACTTACATTTATCAACAAGCCTTCAGGGCAGCATGTTTGTATTACTGTGTTAATCCGCCTGTACTTTAGTTTACCCCTTCCTGTTTGCTCCACTTTTTCTCACTATACCTTGGGATGAGTGTATATCTATCCTATCACACAGTATAGCTCTTTCCTGATTCTATGAATATATGTTTCTTGTGAATCACTTCAATCTATTTATCGGCTGAGGCAGTATATCAGATTCAAATAAACTAAATTCTGCAGACCCAAGTTTGGCAGGAACTGCTGCCATTTTGAGTGAAGCTATTGGGCTCAAGGCAGGCCATCCCTTTGATGGACCATCAAAGGGATGGCCTGCCTTGAGCCCAATAGAGAATAGAGGTCCTGGTTTGGATTGCAACAAGATGGGTCCTCTGGCTAATGCATATTTTAAGCCCCAAATTTACTTTACTAGTGCACCAGGCCTTTTGCATGAAAAGAGGCCTGAGGGCAAGTGGTTCTGCAGGTGCCAGTACAGCAAGTGGCTAGGCACCAGCAATACAAGTTGTTAGCTACAGCCCACAGTTCTTTTGCATTTCCCAAGATATTTGCAAATGACCCACTCATGCACTCAGGAAAAGAAATGTCAGATATAATACTTAGCTTTATTGCACATTGCAAATAGTTCTGGCACTTCAGATAATCAGATGTAGCCGTCAGTGCTCACATAAGCATTGATACAGCAGGTTCCAAACTGCACTCTGCCTATTTTCAGAGGCTAATTGGAGCAGGCCCAAAGGGAAGAAAAAGCAGAATGATAAATCCATTACTATAATGTGTACCAGAAAATGTGCCAAAACTAAGACAGTAACGATTATATCCACTGTACTTAAAAGGCAATGGTGGCAACAACCAGTGGGAAGATGAATGGGCTCTGTAGACAGGGGTACCTGGCTGTAGATAAGAAAGGTATCCAAAGAAAAAAAAGTGTCATTCTGTGCTAACCTGGGAGTTTCTCAGCCCTAAGCAAAAATATGTAGCTTAAAAAGACAGCAATTCAGTAACGTAATGCTAATTGCACTAGGCCATACAACCTGAACTTTCATATATACAGCTATGTTTGTTGCAGCTCCCATCAGCCATATGTTCACAGGATCCTTCAGTGAAGAGGCCGAGGTTATTGTACAATAGAACTGGAAAGAGATAGGTTCAATGGATGCTGGGGACTTGTTGAATCCTGCCGATATAACCTCTCAGTTTCAGAAGGAGTATGGGGATGAGTCCCTAGAAGATAAAAAGTAGCTCCTGGGGGAGGATGTGCACATATTCCATGAAAATGATCTTCTCATCCTTGAGGGTAGTAGAGGCCCTGAAAATCTGAGGATTGGACCATGGAGAACAAAAAGCTCAAGGATCCACTTCTTTGAAGACATTAAGAAGCCCACAAACGCCTTTTTTGATACACTGGGAACTACAGGAGATAAGTAGGTAAGTTAATGGCAGGACTACCAGATTGTAAGTGAGAAGGGTGTCACATTTATTGAAGGAATTACACTGGCTTCCAGTTAATTTAAGAATATAGTTTAAAATTATTTGTATGGTGTATAAATTATATGGTGAGTGCTCCAATAAGTTAACTATTTGGACTTCCCTTCTTCTTTTGCCTTAGATCTGAGTGCTGTTTGAAGTTGAACTATCCTACTTTGAAAGGTGTTTTTAAAAAATCAATACTGGAATCATCTTTTTCGTATCAGGGTGTTAAACTGTGGCATAATTTACTTTTAACTATTAGACTATTGCTTTACTATACTTTTAGAAGAGCATTAAAACATTACTGTTTAGTGAGGATTGACATCTATAAAATTTAATAAGATTAAGAGTTAGAATTTCACTGTATAACCCTGTTGTACTTTTCCTTGACTGAAGGAATGTAAGATATTATCCTTTTAGAATCTTTTTGAATTTAGCAGAATATAAGAACATGTATAGTATAAGATGGAGTGACCAAGAAGATTATCATTCTGGTGGACGGAGTATCCCGAAAGATCTGCAAGATGACCAGATTGAGGGACTATTAAAATAGCCCTTTAAGAAGGCATTTCACTGCGGAAGTTATATAGCCCAGGCCTGTTTCTGATGGGCAGTTATTGAATAGATCCGGGCCCTAATAATTGGAGGAAGGCCCTGAAGCTTGATATGAGCGCAATATGATTTAGCTAAGGGCTTGGCACTTCTTGTGTCTGCCTTGAAGCCCAGTTCAGTAAACTTCCATTTAAAGGGAAGCTGCTGTTTAGAAATGATTTGGACAAGATAGTGAAGGCTAGGGGTCAGTTTAGGGAAGTGAAACTTTATTGAAGGAAGGCTTTTCATAGTTGAATAAGTTTGCTTCTGGGGATCACCTCTTTCATAGTGGCAGAAGAGATGGCCAAGAAGGGGGCACCCAGACCACCACAGGTACCCATGGCACACAATGAGAATTTGAAGGCCTATTACTCCAGTGGGCAGCTGCCTTCAGCAGTTTTACTGGAGAATGGACCAAATAAGATCAGTGGGACCTCAAAAGGCAGCTGCAAAGGATATATTTTGGCATTTAGAAACACATTGGGGAAAGGATGTGCAGTCTCCTTGATGGTCAGCACAACATGGTCAAGATTGTTCTTCCAGCAGTACCGAACTACTGGCTATAGCTGAACCAAAGTACCTATAGCTAATCCATTTATTTTCTGGTTCCCACAAAAGATGGAATGTTTCACCCAATCCTGGATCACAAACAGGTGAGCAAAGCACTAAGAATTCCCTTCCACTGCTATATTAATTAATTGCTGTAAGCCACATTGAACTCAAATTCCTTCAGAAAATGTGGGATACAGATGCTACAAATAAATACAATTAGCAACAGTAGCCATCCATCAAGGCGAATTCCTAACATCTCTAGATTTGACAGAGGCTTAACCACATATTTCCATTTGGCCAGAACTATCAGCAGTAAATCTGTTTAGCATTCCTGCATCATCATTTTGTCAGCGTTCTTCTGTTCAGATTAGCCACAGAGCCAAGATGATGGTTGGAGTGGCAGCAGCTTTGAGAAAGGAAAGTGTTGATCTATTCTTATTTAGACAATTGGTTAATTCAAGCAATGTTGTGTGTCTTTTTGACCAGCAATAGGATTCAAAAGCTGCAGTCTCAAGTCAAGAAATTACAGAGGATGGAGAGACCCAAGGTCTGTGCAAGTCCTGGGATCTATGGTGGCAACTCTAAACTTGATCCCATATACCAGGACTCACATGCACCCATTACCTAAGATCTCTGCTCAAACTCTGGATCTGGAAACACCATTGCTTCTCCGTGGAGAGGTAAGATTTAGCCTATTGATGGTATTAAGAATGTACTAAGAAAATGATAGCCCGATAGACCCCCCCCAAGCTCAGAAGTCAGAAGGAAATATCAAGAGTTAAACATTAAAAATGTGAAACTGAGATAATTAAGACAGAGCAGGACATATGCATTTAACCTAGTTACAGATTGCTGACATTTGCTGAATTAACAGTTTTGTTCAGATTCTGGGAAGTCACTAAAAACACGTATGTTTGAAAGGAATAGGGAAGTAAGAGAGAAATATGCAGATGTCTGAGCATGCAGATGTAATATGGAAAAATGTATGATATTTCCGCATTTCTATAAATGTTAGACTTTACTGGAACCACTAGCAGTTTGGAAAGTACCCTGAACCTGCAGATGTAAGCAGAATATAATCTTGCCAATGATTTTTCAAAGTTTGTGTCCCATGATTTGTGATGTAACCAGTTAATTTATGGCTTAATGCATTCTTAATAAAAGAGCAGAGGACCTGAGGAATTGTGAGACAGTTCTCTGTGGCGTCAATGCTATTATGTGAGACCCTTAGTTCTCTCTTCCAAAGGCCTTTGCTTTGTATATATTTATCTTGTGTGTGTGTTTGACCTCTCCGGGGACAAGGATAAAGAACCGGTAGGTCCCCTACCTGGTGGGGGAGGGCATAGAAATCAGCTTGACCCAAAATAAACGCTTTCAATATCATAGTGGCTACACCCATCCCATCTACTAAATCAAATGGACTCGGAAGCTCCAGAGAAGACCTTAGTAGCAACAGATGCAAGCTTAAGTGGTTTTGTTTGGGGGGGGGGGGGGGGGGGGGGGGGAAGCACTGACAGCATGCGGTGGCCCAAGATCTTGTCACAGGAGTTGGTGAAGTGGCCCATCAAATATATGCAAAAGCCATTGGCTAGTCCTGAAAGCCTTCCAACCACCAGTTCAGGGCAAGACAGTACAGATGTTTATCACACAATTCAATTGAAGTAGCCTATGCCACTGTCAATGAGACACCAGAAGACGCCACATATGTGGCGAAAGATGAGCAAAACCTCTAGTGTTGGACACAGAAATTTCTAACAAGACTGTCAGCACCACATACAGCTGGAGTGGAGAATGTACAGTTAAATTCCCTAACATCCTAAATCCTGCAAAGTGGAGTCTAGCATTCAAAGCTTTCACTCTCTGAGTTCAATACTGGGGGGGGGGGGGGGGGGGGGGGGGGGGGGGGGTCAGGAGTCATGGATTTGATGGCAAGGTCCCAAAGTTATTCAGCAGCAGGAGAGGAGGACAATTGTCCAGCACCAATACACTGGTACAACCTTGGCTGAGAAGTAGGTTACTGTGTACTGTTCTTGCACTCCACTAATACCCAATGAGTTCAAAGCAGATCATAAATAAGAAAACTAGGTGAAACACCTGAGTCCACTCAAAAAATGTAAAAACTTCGGCAAATAAAGTCTAGATTATATCAGATTTTATTTGCAGAAGTTTCCTCTGTGGACTAGGCAGAGTCATCAGGGACTTGTTATTCTGGTGGCTCCAGACTGGCAAAGGCCCTCATACAGTGATCTCATGAGACTGCGGGTAGAGGAATCCTTGGCATTTCCAACTTTAACAGGCCTTCTGTTCCCAGGATCCAATATAGATGCATCTCAGTTCTGTCTTACAGCCTGGCATTTGAAGAGAAGTTACTCTGGTCGAGTGATTGCTTCTCTGTCTTAGGTTAGGATGCAGAGAATATATTTGATGTTGATTCCATAATAAACAGGTTAACCCCTTATTGCCATCAGTATCAGCGATTTTGGAGTTTCTGCTGGATGCATTTTTGAAAGAGGCCTAGTGCTAGCCTCCTCAAGGGTGCATTTAGCAGCCATTGCTTGCTACAGAGGGCCACTACATGGAAGTCTCTTGGCGACGCTTCCAGATGTAAGCTATTTTCCGAGAGTTAAACACCTAAGACCCCCCTCTACATCCAGTGGTGCTGCCTTGGGAGATTAAAGTGTTTCTTTTGGCCTTAGTACAGTGTCCTTTGATCTTTTTAAAGGTGCTCCTTTGAAGGACCTCACCTTGCAAGCAGTTTTTCTGAGGGCTACTGGGTCAACCAGGAGAATTTCAGATTTATAGGCACTTTTGTTTCAGGAACCGTGTTTGGATGCATCTCAGGGGAAGGCATAATTCAGTCCATTCCGTCTTGCTTACCTAACTAAGGTGGTGTCACCATTTCATGTCAACCAGGCTATTTTTCTCCCAGTGTTTTGGGAGGCTGATGACAGACGACGCGAGACAGCTTCACTGGCTACCTATATTTTGAATGTTACATTATCTGACGGTGCATTCTACTATGTTCCATGTTTTGTCATAGGCAGGACATAGGCTGATTACTCTATATGAAATTTCCATGACTGTTCTGGTCAGTTGTTGCATTTGATCAAACATAGGCTGGATGTACAGGCTCAACAAGTTACAGCCTTGGAGCTAGCTTAATGTCAGCAGGCATTTCTGTTTCCTCCCTAAGTAGATACTGCATGGAAAGTACCAAAGCCACCTGGATTGATCTATAAAGGGATGATAAGGAAGGAGAATTTAGACCCTACCAGCTAATTTTCTTTCAAGTTCCTCCAGACCAGTTCCAAATGTTCTGTATTTGGAGATGACTTCTAAGTAATTTGTGAATGGGCTGTGCAATCCCTTTAGACTCAGTCTTTGAATAGCCATGCAGATATCTTTGAAACACCATCTAACCCTCCCCCCCACTTTCATCTAAGAGCTGACAGTCCACCAGCTAACCCAGAGGACCATGTGTTGCTGCCTATGGCAACAAACATGAACTCTCCATTTTCCTGGTCTGGAAGAACGCTATAGAATATTTGATTTTATTTGTTTTGCTTTACTTTACTTATAACTTTGTGCATGCATTGGATGGAAAACTTTGAGGGGGTGGGAGGGTCATGGATTTGATATACTGCCTTTTTGTAGTACAGCCAAAAAAAAGTGTGTCTGTGTGTGTGTGGGGGGGGGGGGGGGGGGGGGGAAGAAGCAAAGGGAGACAGCTTAAATATGAAAAATCTGCTCACTTAAAAAGAGAGCTTTTACTAAGAAATACTGAACACTAGTGAATTATTTTCCCTCCCCCAGCAGAGCAATCTGACTCAGAAACTGCAAATATGTCAATATTCCATGAGACAGTTTATTGGTACAATTAAGCATAATCACTTCATCTGCAGCACTATTACATTATACAAAAATGAAAATGGTTCCCCCGTCCTGAGACCTAGAGATAAATGAAATGGCAGGGACAAGAGGACAAGGGAACCCCTGAGATACAGGGAAGAAAGGACAGGGGACACAAACACAGGAATGAAATCGGGCTCAGAAGCACAAGCACTCTTACAGACAAATCCCTGATCCATGAATGGACAAAAGGACAGCCCTCTAAATTTAAAGTACTGAATAGGAAGAGAGGACCTATTTTCCCTCTATAATGCCACTGACCCCCCCCCCCCCTTCTTATCCCCTTCTCTTTGTGCACGAACATAATAAATGTACAAATTGATGGCTGAAGCTGTTACCTTCACTTTCAAAAATAGAAAGGGATATGACTTTAGCTCTGGCTGCCAGTCTTCAAGTACTACATTGTCCAGTCAGGAGCTACCAATGCATTACTGTAAAGGTGGCCTTTGTAGTTAGCTTAGTGTTTGAACCACTGATTTACAGACCAGAGAAGACCCATGAGGACCCCTCGATGGATTATGGAAGGTAACCAGGGGTAGAAATCTGAAGTCCTGAGGAATGTGTTAAAAAAAAAAAAAAAGCAGAGGATGTGTGAGAGAAGAAGCTCATCAGGGTCTATAAAAGGGACAATGAAGGTGTTCAAAAGAAGAATGCCAGAGCAGTGACCATGCTCTGAAGCTCAGAATCAGCTGCAAGGACCCTTCGTTCTCACTCCAGCGACTGTAACATCAGTAGCTGCTTCAGTACTTTGGTTTGGCTTGTCTCTCGGATTTCTCCTGCTAAGAACATCTCATCCACTACAGTATAAACCTGTAACGAGACCCAACAATGAGGGACAAGCACTGCATGCTCAGGGTATTCCCCAAGCTAACCTGTTCTAATTCCACCCAGTTACCTCCCATCAAATGCAAATTTATTTAAAACATTTCTACTGTGCTTATCAGCTACAGTCCTAAGCAGGTTATAACATTTACTCAAAATACGTTCATAAAAAGAATAAAAAGTGCACAGAAGTTTTGTCTATTATTGATAATTCAACTGTTAAGAAAATCCAGAGACACGGATCATTAACTAAAAATATCCTAGAACGTGTGGTGGATTTATAGAATTGCTTTCACTGAAGGCATCACAAGATCTTTGCAAAACAATAATGGAGGAGTCTGGCAGCTTGATGTTTCTGCAACAGGCATTGGAGGTAAACTGAAGACATAGTTATGCCTACTGATCACTCACAGCCTATGACAGGGATATAATCTGATCAATGTTTCCAAGGATTGCTTGCAGAAAACCTTCAATGTGTGTGTGTGGGGTGGGGGGTAAATTTACTGGAAGTAATAAAAATTAGAGATTCTGCTGCAAATCCCAGTGCAGCAAAATGCCAAGATGAGATGTGGGGGGCTGATCCTTGGTTAAATATTACACTCACTTTGAGAATCTGTGTGGCATGGAGCTAAGGGTGACATTAGGGATGGGTATGGCCAGAAGAGCAGGTGAGCAGCATGTGCTCTGTGCTGGAAGCATGAAGTGATTCTACTGCTTTGAGGTGGTGAAGGAGCCACGTCAGCTCAGAAAAGCAGGGGATAACTCCAATTTGTATTGGACAAACTTCCACCTTGCAACGTGTCAAACTCAGAAAAGAATGGGCATAAAATATTTCACAGATGTCATCTCTGTGAAATTCAGATTACTGAGTACTACAATGTGCATCATAGCTATCTTGGTGCCTAGAAATCTCCCATGCATCAAGATGCATTAGGTATACTCGGCTCTAATTTCCCTAATTCTGCCTTAGCTAAGCCCCACTCTGACAAAGAACCCTAAATGCTCAGCCTTTTTAAGGTGAACCCCACCAAGAGAATATTTCCAACCTTCAGTCTTCTAACTGAACTCTCCTCACAAGGAGCCCTAATAACATTCAAACACCAGAATTAAGAACTGACACTCACTTTATAGAAATTGAAAACCAGATCCAGCTCACAAACGTTGTGGAAGTATTCATTCAACACCTAAAGAGAAAAAAAAAATTACTTAACTAAAACCATGTTAGGACCTTCATTTTCAGCTTAAACCTATTTTATTGCCTATAGAAGCTTTCTGGTTTTTTTTTTTAAATTAGGCATCACAGCAAAGTCAAAACTGTGATCCAGGGCCCAGTATAAACTCCTACCACTCTGACAGAGGAAATAAAGCATTTTCCATTGACATCCAGGATGTAATAAGGCACACAAGTGGGTGATGACACCGCAAGGAACTAGGCCGAAAGCAGCTCTCCTAAGGCAATGGAGGGCTAAGTGAATTGCCCAAGATCACAAGCAGTAGTGGTAGAATTTGAACCCTGGCTTCCTTGGGTCTCAACCTGTTGCCATAACAATTAGGCTTTTCTTTCATGATGTGAAAGGCACTCCAGGCAGGGCCACTGCCCTGTTCAACAGTTTACAGATTCATGAAAGGGCTTCTTCACATCTTGTCATCAATAGAGAAGCCTCCTATACCATGGGATCTCAATCCTTTTCTTACCCTCTCTCTGAAACCATCATTCTGGGCCCATGGAATCATCATTTCTCAAACACTTTTTCCAGTAGCAGTTCCTTTGACTTCCAGTTCACTAATTGTTATAGCCTGATTAATCCTGTCTATAGAAAATAATAAACAGGTTACTTACCTGTAACAGGTATTCTCTGAGAACCATAGAATACAAGTACTCACAGTATAAGTGGGAAAGATAATCTTGATTCAAGAATTCTGGAAGTTTTTGAGAAGCCTCATTACACAGGCACACCAGCTCTTGCCTGCTGCTGTCACACAAGACCAGGCCAGTATATGATTAAAGCTTAGCGTAGAATACAAGTCCTTGAAGAAGTGGGCAGGGAATGTGAACTTGAATCCTGTTGCCCAAACCAGCTACAAGTAACTTGGTTTTCTCAAAAGACAGGTAGGATAGCAAGTCCTCACAGCATAGGACTCCCTAACTACAGACTGCCTTCAACATAAAAAGGGGAAAATAGTCAATGTGCTGCAACAGGAAGACACCAAGCACATGTTTGGCGGCAACTAGCCTTTTTTATATTTTTCCTTTTTTTTGGAAAGGCAGTGTAGGGGTATTTACCTGAGATCTCACCTGAGCTGGTGTTGGTTCATACAAGCCTGACATCCTGTTACAAGATGGATTCTACAACCTCTAACCTGAACACATCTGTGTCAGCAAGATCCAGCTTTTCAGCTTCTGGAAAATCACTGGCAGGCATACCACAGCCTAGGACATTCTGTGTTACAACCATCCTGTTATCACCCTGAGAAGCTGAAAGGGGAGTGAGACCCATGGCTCCAGTATACCTGGTTGGAGAAAGATATGCAGACCCGAAAGTATCAACTTCAGGGTGACGAACAAAGGACTCTTCATGCTCATGGAGTTAGCTGGACAGGATTATGATTGGTCCCGGAGGATCATCTGACGGAGAGGGACTAAGAAACCGGGAACCAGACAGTTGGGCCTGACAAGAACAACCTAAGAAGACAAGCAAGGTTAGAAGCCACACTAGTCCACCTCACCAACCCACTCAGTTAAGATAACCCACCTCCTATAATTACCCTACTCACCCCCTTCCTTCTTCTCTCTTCCCTCACTTAATTTCTACACAACACTAAAAGTATCTGCTATCCTGTAATGACAATGTTTACAAAACTATGTAAGCCACATTGAGCCTGCAAATAGGTGGGATAATGTGGGATACAAATGCAATAAATAATAATAATAAAGAAGGCTCGGAGGGAGCAAGAGACTGTGTTGTTCTAACCTTGTCAACTACATATCTGGTGAAAATACAGATTGGCTCAGCTACATCAGCTCTGAAATACGGCACTGAATGACCGTAACACCTGCTTTCAGAAGATAGACCCTGAACTGAATCCGAGACAGACTCGCTGTGGATATAGCTAGAGTCTAAGAAGACATCAGCACCTACCTCATCGAGAGACTGCCTAACAGACAGCATGGTGAGATAACAGGATTTACTTCCATAGATGTCGGGAATTAGTGATTGGTGTTTATCTGAGATAAAGACTGGTTAGGTCATAGCTCGTGGTCAGAGAATACGCTGCTAACAGTTGTATTTTGCATAAGAGGTGTAGTATAAGTTTTCACGAATACAAAATCAGTGTTCCAGTAAGAATCATTTTGCATAGTCTTTATTTTGTTAGCAACCTATTTGTTTTATTATTATCAGCAAGTTATATATTTGTACTTTGCTAAGCCTTGCTGCAGAGCTATTCTATATTTGTATATTTTCTTTATCTATAAATAAAACTAATATATACTATCTGTGGCTTTGGTGGCGTTCTCTCTAACTCAGCTAATTTTGGTTAGGTGCCAGAATAAGGTCCTGTTTCCCCTAGCATGAGTCCAGAATATTTGCTTAGGCAGAGTTCTATAATCTAGAGCTTTGGCATAAATAATTCTGTTGGGAGTTGTTTTCCTTTAAGACTTATTTATACTACCTACAGCAACCAAGAGATGAAGAGGAATAGACTGGGGGAAGAAAGTGGGGTGGGATGGTATCGGATTCTAATCCACAAAGATTCTGGAAAGCAGACTGGCCAAACCTACTGTTGAATTGGGTATTTCTAGACAGTAGTGTGCTATGAAATGTAAGGACAGAAATTAGTTGCAGCTTTGTGATTTCCTACATGAAGGCTGATCTCAAATGGACAACTGATGCTGCCATGGCTCAGACATTTGAGGGCCATGTTACAGCTCAGAGCCAAGCCTGAGTATAAAAGAAGGAAATGCAGCGTTGGAATTTTGAATTAAACACTAACCCCAGAAGGGCTTAATGAAGAGCTGGAATGGATGTGTCTGCTTTATAAATCTTTTATTTGTTTGAATCTTTACAAGTGCTTTGCTATTGATCACTTTAGTATATATAAGTGATGTCAGATGCCATCACCATGTTAGAAAGCTAGGCGATGCTACTTGGACGTGCCAAAAAATGCTCACGAGTTGTTTTTCCAAGATCATTTTTTAGCATATTTTCAAAGCACTTTGGGAGGCTAAGTTCCATAGGTTTCTATGGAACTTTGGGAGGCTAAGTGCTTTGAAAATGAGCCTGTTTGTCTACTTTCAGTGATTAAGATGATATTATCCCCGATGCAGCTTTTTGTGAAACACAGTGCTAAGTCGGAGTTGAAGTTATAAATGCAACCGGTTGGGATGGTCTGTTAAGCTACACGTCGAACGCCGTTGGCATTTGAGAGATACGTACTCACTTTAAATTATAAGATTTATTTTTGATCAAAGGAAATTATGGACATATGAATGTTTGAAAACTAAAGAAACAAAAGGACCGATAAGGAAAGAGGTGTGACTATCAAAGCCATGTGCTTAGTATTGTGGACCATTATCTGATAGTCCACAAAAAAGATTTGGGTTGAGAATTATTAGATGGACATTCTGAAAAGGTGAGCATTTCCCCCTCTTCCCAGATTTTCCCCAAGTTACGGAGCTCCTGACACTCCCACCCCACACAGAGTCTACCTCCCCCTCCAGAGAAACCTGGAGCTGTAGATATGGCCATCTGTCTAAAATATTGATGCTCGGGGAAAAAACTAGCTCACAAAGTCTACAGGGGAACATGCAGGCTAACAGGGAGGATTCTTAAGAAGCACCAATAATTGTTTCGGTAGCCATGGCAGAGATCAGAGGGGAGTATACGATAAGCTAGCATTGTTCTATTCGGACCCAGGCCTTCCAAACAGTACCTGACCATCCATAATTGGGCGGCTTGAAAATAAAAAGAGAAAATTTAGGGACTCCTATACCCCCAATCGCCTTTGGCTGAATTAGCATGGCCACTTTTACCCTGGGTGGTTTCCTTCCCCATATATACAAAAGACTACAATTCTGAGTTTTACAAAGAATTGGGAAGAGGAAGTGCCATGAAAAGTTATAACAACTTGGGCAGTGCATCATTTTCACAGCCTGTACCTTGCCAAGCCAGGAGATTGTGAGGTCCTCCCATCTGTCAAGGTTGGTAAAAAGTTCATGAAGTTTTATTTATTTTATTTATTTGTTACATTTGTACCCCATATTTTCCCACCTATTTGCAGGCTCAATGTGGCTTACATGGTACCGGAGAGGTGTTGATAGACTCCGGAGTAAAACAAATACAAATAATTGTTAAGTTGAGGTAGGAAGGGTAGGGACCACATGAAGGAACATGTGGTGGGACCATAAAGAGGATAGCAAGAACAGATGAGATTGTGTGGTGGTCAGTACGGACTGTGGTGTTATAGTGTCCCAGAGTTCAGGTATTTAAGTTGGGTCGGTGGGGTAAGCCTTTTGAAACAGGTGGGTTTTTAGTTTTTTCCTGAATTGGAGGTGGTCATACGTGGTTTTCACGGTTTTTGGTAGTGCGTTCCATAACTGTGTGCTGCTGTAGGAAAAACTGGATACGTACGTTGATTTGTATTTTAGTCCTTTGCAGCTTGGGTAGTTGAGGTTTAGGTTTTGTCGTGCTGATGCGGATGTGTTTCTGGTTGGTAGGTCGATCAAGTTTGTTATCTATCCCGGTGCTTCACCATAGATGATCTTGTGAACCATAGTGCAGATTTTGAAGGCGATGCGTTATTTGATTGGTAGCCAATGTAGTTTTCCTTGAAGGGGTGTTGCGCTTTCAAATCGTGTTTTTCCGAAAATGAGTCTTGCCGCTGTATTTTGAGCGGTTTGAAGTTTCCTTAAGATTTGTTCTTTGCATCCCGCGTAGATTCCATTGCAATAGTCAGCATGGCTTAGCACCATTGATTGTATGAGGTTGCAAAATATTTCCCTCGGGAAGAACTGTTTCACTCGTTTGAAGAACATTCTCTTTGTTGCGGATTTTACTTTGGTCTCTAGTGCTAGGTAGCGGTCTAATGTTATGCCGAGGATTTTCAGGCTGTCTGAGATTGGGAGGGTGTGATCCGGGATGCTGATGATTGTGGGGTTGTCCATGCTGTACTGGGATGAGAGGATGAGGCAGCGTGTCTCTGCCTGTCTCAGTTTCCACACATTGGTGTGTGTGGACCTCAAAATGAAAGTCAAGACACCAAAGAATTCTAGTGCTTCAGAGTAAAGCTTCCACAGAGTAAATAGATAACAGTATAGCAGACACCAATCCCAAAGCACTTTGAGGTCTCTGTTGATGTCTCTCCTGCAGGCAGTGCTTGGGTCTTTCTTTGCTCGATGTGATGCTGTGGCTTTGACACCATTGATGTTGGTAGATTGAGAGATTCAGCTTGTACTTAAACTGAATGTCTCAATGCACCAACATCAATGGTGTCAAAGCCACAGCAATGCATCAAATCAAGAAAAGAAATGCTTCATCCACTCAAAGTTCACTAGCTACTTTTTGAAGGCTGCTACTGACAAAGGTGCTGGGGCATATTAGTAGCCACATGTTCCTGAGTCACTATGGGAAGTATCAAAGTGGCTTGGTCTCGAGTCCTTGGAAGCTCATGTCCTCTCTGGTACAGAGTAAGAGTGGGAGCACTTTGAGGACCAGCAACCGTACTACCTCTATGCTCGACGTTGCACATCAATGAGGTGCAATATGGAGCTCAGCCTCACGAGCCTTCAATGTTGATTAAAATGAGGATAAATCCTTCCTCTTCTTCAGGTGGCAGGTCAGAGGATGTTTGACCTTGATGGCTACTATTGATGCTCAATACTGAGGATTATCTATGTACTATTGATGCTGATAAAGCTTCAGTGCCCGCTGCAACTTCTTGCCCAATGGGAAACCAATTCATCGGATGTTGATGAGCAGGACTAAAGTGCTGAAAATTTGTTTGTGCTGCTTTTCTGAAGCCTGAACATCTCCGACACCTATGAATATAAATTACATTGAAAGGGGGACATGGTAGGGCCCAAGTCACTGCAAGCACCAACTGAGTATGTTACAGATACGGCCCTACCACACCGAATGCACTTCTTAAAGCCAAAAAATACAACTACAGCAAAATCAAATGACTGTCTTGAAAATGTACCCAGCTACAAGCGGCCTTCAACAGAAAAAGGGAAAATCCAGAACGTGCGTTACATCAGGCAGACAAGTATTTTTGGTGGCAACGAGTCTTCATATAATTTTTACTTCCTCAGCAACCCTCCAGACCGGTCAAGACGCGTGGGTTATGCTCGCCTACCAGCAGAGGGAGACTGAGAACACTAACTTCAAACTATGTACATATAACCTGTGCCCATCCCACAAAAGCCAGTATTTTCTCAGTCTCAGCAGAGGGTAGACAGGCAGCCTGTGCAGCTTGTCCGGTCTGGTAGGAGTCAGGGATTAATTGAGAGTTTTAGGTTGGTCTATTGATCATTTCTGTGGAGCATCCCTGTGCCTGGCCAAAACTCTGTGTGCTGGGGCTTGGTGGTCCGGTGGGGCCTGCCATTGTCCCCTCTGGGGTGTCACACCCGGGTGGCCGGGTCCCTCCCCCGAGCTAGCTCTCCCGTTTGGGCAGCTTTGTGCCTCGGCTGCAGTTCTTATATTGCAGCCTTGAGTGCCAGGGATTTGATAGCAGCAGCAGGGCTCAAATTGTGCTGCAATAAAGTAAAAAAAAAAAAGACAACTAAAAGACCCAGACGGTGTGGAGAGCTGTGCAGCTGCACTCCGGAGTGCCGGAGCTGGTCAGCCATTCTAGGTGAGCTGTGAGTGGCTTGTTTTGGTGAGTTCCTTTTTCCTTTACCTTGGACAGAGGATGTCCGCGAAGCCGCTTCGTTGCCGTTTTTGCGCGCGTCGGGGGGTCGACGCGAGTGGCGGTTCCTGCCGCTTCTGCGGGGAACCGAAGGCCCAGTCCTCCGCTCCGCCGGTGTTAGCAGCGGAGCTTCCCGCGCCGGCCTTGCAGGAGGTTGCAGGGGCTCCGGCTAGCGGTTCAGCGGCGGTCCCGATTTTGGCGGGAACCGCCGCCATCTTGGATTCGGCCCCGAGAATCCCGGACTTAGTCGGTGGACCTCAGGGCAGCCCGGTGGCTGGGGTTTCTGGAGGGGACATTTCGGGAAGGATGGGTTTCCCCCCAGAATTTGTTTGGTCCTTATTTCAGGCCTGGCAGGCGGGACCGTCGCGCACGGAGCCCCTTAGTCTGGGGACGGGGGTCACGAGCGCTAAGAGGCCACGTGTTGAGTGGGCCGAGGACTTGGACTGTTTTTCTCCCCCGGAGTCAGAGGGTGACTTTAGTCCCCTGGAAGAGGAGGAAGGGTCCTTGTCTGGGCCAGATAGAGAGACAGTGCCTGGGGAGGACCCTTCGGTGGTCCGCATTTTTCACAGGGAGGAGTTGGCGGATCTTATTGAGCAGGTGTCTGCTACGCTCAAATTTGATCCGGCAGTAGATTCGGCTCCATCCGAAAAGCAGGACCCGCTGGTTAAGGGGATCAGAAGGGTTTCTCGTACGTTTCCTATGAATGTGGACCTTAGAGAGATGGTAATGCAGGAATGGCTCTCGCCGGAGGCGCCATGTAGAGTGGCACGGGACATGGCTAAGCTCTATCCCCTTCCGCAGGAGGATAGAGATTCTTTAAAGCCTCCGACCGTGGATGCCGTAGTGACGGCGGTGACTAAGGCTACGGCAATTCCTGTGGAAGGAGAGGCTGCCTTGCGGGACCCTCAGGACAGGAAATTGGAGACATTTCTGAAGCGAAGTTTTGATTTATCGGCGCTGGCTTTGCAAGCATCGGTTTGTGAAGGTCTGGTGGCTCGAGCATGTTTCCGCTGGGCTGAGCGGTTGCTAGATTCTCCGCAGGTTGATAGAACCGCCTTAGTGCAGGATTTGGCAAAGTTGGAGATGGGTTCATCCTTCTTGGCAGATGCGCTGTATGATTTATTGCGTGCATCGGCGAAGAACATGACCCTCGCAGTGGCGGCTCGAAGGGCCCTGTGGTTGCAGGGCTGGCTGGCAGATACCGCGTCCAAGGCAAAGTTGTGTTCGCTTCCCTTTAAAGGCGCTTTGCTTTTTGGAGAAGAATTGGATAAGTTGGTTAGGGGTCTTGGTGATGCTAAGATCCCTCGGCTTCCGGAGCTTCGGCCTAAGGCTTTTAGGGGGGCTGTGGTGCGAGGCCGTTTTCGGGAAGCTAGATGGTATCGGCCAGGTAGGTCCTCGGGGGGGACCAGGGGTCGTTTTTTTCAGAGAACCCAGTCCTTTCGTGGTGGCCGCCGGGGGAGGGGCGAGATGCCTCTTCGGGAACGGCCGGCACGTCCTGTGGGTCGCAATGATTGTTTGGGGGTCCAGCCTCTGGTACGTGTGGGGGCTCGTTTATGCTTGTTTTACCAGAGGTGGGCCCAAATCACGTCAGACCAGTGGGTGCAGCAGATAGTGCGAGACGGGTACGCGCTGGAGTTCGATGGTCCTCTGTCCGATTTCTTTCTCGTCTCTCCCTGTCACTCAAGGCGCAAGGCTAGGGCAGTGCGAGACACTCTGTCGCATCTGGTCGATTTAGGCGCTGTGGTGCCTGTTCCGCCAGGAGAACGAGGAACCGGTTGTTACTCCATTTACTTCGTGGTTCCAAAGAAAGAGGATTCTTTTCGGCCCATTTTAGATCTCAAGAGGGTCAATGCGGCTCTAAAGGTTCCTTCCTTTCGGATGGAAACGTTGCGCTCTGTCATTGTAGCGGTTCAGGAAGGGGAATTTCTGACTTCACTGGATTTGACAGAAGCTTACTTACACATCCCCATCCTAGAGGCGCACCAGCGTTTTCTTCGTTTTGTGGTGTTAGGGAGACACTTTCAGTTTTGTGCGCTCCCGCTCGGTCTGGCTACAGCTCCTTGCACTTTTTCCAAGGTGATGGTGGTTGTGGCAGCGGCTCTACGGTTGCAGGGCATTTTGTTTCATCCGTATCTCGATGACTGGTTAATTCGAGCCAAAACACAGTCGGAGAGCGAGGAGGCTACCGCCCGGGTGGTGACGTTTTTGCAGTCGCTGGGTTGGGTTGCCAATCTGGCCAAGAGTCACCTAGTTCCGTCACAGTCTCTAGAATATCTGGGAGTCCGTTTCGACACGAAGAGAGGCCGGGTGTTTTTGACGGCTCCTCGCATTTCCAAACTGCAGGCTCAGATCCGTCAGCTCCGAGCTCAGAGGGCGCCTGCGGCGCGGAAGTATCTTCAGGTGTTAGGTCTGATGGCTACGTCTATAGAGGTAGTACCTTGGGCCAGGGCCCACATGAGACAGTTGCAGGGTGCGTTGTTGTCTCGTTGGTCCCCTCAGTCCCAGTGTATGGAGGAGAGGCTAGCGCTGCCGGAGATGGTTCGGCGCAGCCTCCGTTGGTGGCTCCACACTCCGAATCTAGCGAGGGGTATGCCGCTAGATGTGCCGAATTGGGTGGTACTGACCACGGATGCGAGTCTGTTAGGCTGGGGGGCGCATTGTCTAGGGCAGGTGGCCCAAGGACGCTGGACGTCGGAAGAGGCGTCGTGGTCCATCAACCGCCTGGAGACTCGAGCAATTCGGTTGGCTCTTCGGTCCTTCCAGAGTCTGCTAGAGGGCAAGGCGGTCAGAGTTCTTTCCGACAATGCCACGGCTGTCGCCTATGTGAATCGGCAGGGGGGGACGAAGAGCCCAGGATTAGCTGTAGAGGCGGCGGAGTTGCTGGGGTGGGCAGAGGCTCATCTTCAGGCTCTTTCGGCAGGCCACGTAGCAGGAGTGGACAATGTGAACGCGGATTATCTGAGCAGGCACACTTTGGATCCCGGAGAGTGGGCTCTCCATCCCTCCGTGTTCGAGCGGATAGTGTTGCAGTGGGGTCGGCCAGTGTTGGATCTCATGGCGTCGGCCGACAATGCTCAGGTCGCTCGGTTCTTCAGTCGTCGAAGAGATGCTCGAGCCGAGGGTCTCGACGCGTTGGTGCTGCCGTGGCCGGCTCAGCAGTTGCTCTATGTGTTTCCGCCGTGGCCGCTGGTGGGCCGCGTGGTGCAGCGGATCGGTCGTCATCCCGGCTTAGTGATTCTGATGGCGCCCAATTGGCCTCGTCGGCCATGGTACGGAGATCTGATGCGTTTGCTACTGCAGGATCCGTTTCCCCTGGGGCCTCGGGTGAGACTGGTGCAGGGGCCGATCGAGATGGCCGACCCCTCTCCATTCTTGCTTACGGCTTGGCTCTTGAAAGGCACAGATTGAGAAAGAAGGGTTTCTCGGCCAGGGTAATTGATACGATGTTGCGGTCGCGTAAGAAGTCCACGTCGTTGGCTTATGTGCGGGTGTGGCACATCTTTGAGAGTTGGTGTCAAGAACGGAATTTTGTCCCTTTGCGGGCTTCGGTGATGGAGGTTTTGGAGTTTTTGCAGGATGGTCTGGACAGGGGGCTCTGGCTTTCTTCCCTGAAGGTGCAGGTTTCCGCTTTGTCTTGTTTCAGAGGTAAGATTCGAGGAGTATCCTTGGCAGCTTCTCCGGACGTAGGGCGGTTCCTGAGGGCAGTAAAGTTGATTCAGCCGCCCCGTCATAGTAACATAGTAGATGACGGCAGAAAAAGACCTGCATGGTCCATCCAGTCTGCCCAAGACAAACTCATATGTGTATACCTTACCTTGAATTTGTACCTGTCCTTTTCAGGGCACAGACCATATAAGTCTGCCCAGCAGTATTTCCCACCTCCCAACCACCAGTCCCGCCTCCCATCACCGGCTCTGGTACAGACCGTATAAGTCTGCCCACCCCTATCCTCGCCTCCCAACCACCACCCCCTCTTCCCCCCAACTGCTCCGCCACCCAATTTCAGCTAAGCTTCTGAGGATCCATTCTGAAATTGGGTGGCGGAGCAGGTGGGGGGAAGAGGGGGTGGTGGTTGGGAGGCGAGGATAGGGGAGGGCAGACTTATACGGTCTGTACCAGAGCTGGTGATGGGAGGCGGGACTGGTGGTTGGGAGGCGGGAAATACTGCTGGGCAGACTTATATGGTCTGTGCCCGTCGTCCGATGGTTCTGCCTTGGGATTTGAATTTGGTCTTGGAGACTCTGGTGGGTCCTCCGTTTGAACCATTGGCGTCCATCACATGTAAGGATCTTACGTTGAAGACTGTTTTTCTGGTGGCCATTGCTTTCACTCGTAGAATTTCAGAGCTGCAGGCCTTGTCTTGTAGGGAGCCTTTTCTGTCCTTTGCGAAAGAGAAAGTGACTTTGCGTACGGTTCCTTCTTTTGTTCCTAAGGTGGTTTCGGCGTTCCATGTGAATCAAGTGATTTCGTTACCAGTGTTGGGGAATCGTTCGGGGGATATCTCTCAGCGTCGGTTGGCTAAGTTGGATGTTCGGCGCGCCTTGCGGTCCTATTTGAGCAGAACGAGAGAATTCCGGGCTTCGGATAGGTTGTTCGTTTTGTTTGGAGGTCCCAAGAAAGGGGCTGCGGCCTCCAAGGGGACTCTGGCTAGGTGGTTGAAGGAGGCTATTGCCTCAGCTTATTTGTTGAAGCGGCGTACGGTGCCCCCGCTACTTAAGGCGCATTCAACTCGGGGGGGTTGCTGCTTCCTGGGCGGAGAGTAGTTTTGTTCCTCCGCAGGATATTTGTAAGGCAGCGGCATGGTTGTCCATTCATTCCTTTGTGAAGCATTATAGGATTGATGTTCAGGCAAAAGAGGATGCGTGTTTTGGAGCGGCTGTGTTGTCTTCTGCTTTGCGAGGGTCTCACCCTTAAATTTCTACTGCTTTGGTACTTCCCACGCGTCTTGACCGGTCTGGAGGGTCGCTGAGGAAGGTGAAATTAGGCCTTACCTGCTAATTTCCTTTCCTCTAGACCCTCCAGACCGGTCAAGAGCCCGCCCCCTATTGAGTTTCAGAGATATTGGTAGTATCAGAAGTATTTGAGCCGTGTTCTGCTATGACTATTCCTTTACTTTCAGTGGGCCGGAGAGGTTTCTTCGCCCATAATACTGTACAGAGTGGGGCGCTTGACGTTCCGTCTGTCTGAGCACACTGTTGGTGTTGACTATTGGTTTTCCAGGCACAGGGGGTTCTAGATTCAGAGTTACTGTTGCAGGGGGTTTCTCTGCTTTGCTAAGTGTATACTGGCTTTTGTGGGATGGGCACAGATTATATGTACATAGTTTGAAGTTATTGTTCTCAGTCTCCCTCTGCTGGTAGGCGAGCATAACCCACGCGTCTTGACCGGTCTGGAGGGTCTAGAGGAAAGAAAATTAGCAGGTAAGGCCTAATTTCACCATTTGTTTTTTTTAAATACAGTAGCCTGGAACTGAAATTAATGGGCCTAGGGGATATGGATTTGGATTCTAAACCCCTCATAGATTCTGAGGGACTGTGGCCAAACCTGTCATATTGATAATCCTGCTCTAGGCAAAAATGCGATGTGAATGTATGGACATCCACCCATGGTGAAGCCTGGCAATCTCTATGGAGTCTGACTTTAAGTGGGCTACTAGCACAGCCATACTGTCAAGCCTGCCTGGACATAAGGAAAGGAAATGAAGTCTGTTAGGCAATTAGAGTGTGTTTGCTGACAGGAATGAGGAGCACTCATTCTATTTGGGTAAAAAAAAAAGGGGGGGAGGGGGGCAAAACACCTAAGTGCTAGGTGGACTTTCTATGAGTTTTAGTCTGTTGACACTGCACCAGATAAAAGGCCAAGGCTCTCTCTTGCAGTCCAAAGTGCACAGCGCACTTTCACCTTGTGGGCTGAGGTTTTAGGAAAAAAAAAAAAAATTGGCAGGACTATTTTCTGGTTAAGATGGGACTCCAAGACTTCTTTGGGAACAAACTTCAGATGACTTTGCAGAACCATTCTTACTGAAAAACGTACTGCAAGGCAGATGTTACTCAGGTCTGAAGTTCACAGATCCTGCGAGCTGAAATAAATGCCACCAAAAATACCTTTTAGGTGAGGCATTCACAGATCCTGCGAGCTGAGTAAATGCCACAAAAAAAAAAAAAAACCTTTTAGGTGAGGCACTTCAGATAGCAGACTGTATAAAGTGGCTCAAAAGGAGCTTTCATCAGCTACATAAGAACACAGAGGTCCCATGACACTGCAGGAGGTTTAACGGAGGTTTCAAAAGAAGCAAGCCCTGCATAAAGCAAACTAAAGGCTGAACAGAGACGGTTTTACTTTCTACCTAATAAGCTCCAACTACACTGAAGTGAATCCTAACAGAGTTGGTCTTGAGAACTGCTTCAGAGATATAGGAAGTATTCAAGCAGTTTTTGTATGGCAAGTAAAAAAAGATCTAGGACTCTGCCATCACACCATATGGCAAACCTCCTCCATTTGAAACCATATGCTCTTCTAGTAGAATCCTTACTTGCAACTAAAAATACATGCGAGGCTCTGTCAGGCAAGCTCAGAGAAGCTAACAACACCCTTTCAACATCCAAGCTATAAGGGCTAGGAACTATGTTGGAATGCAACTGTATCCCTTGTTCTTGCATGATCAGTGCTGGAAAAGACTCCAGTCTCACCGGATTTCTGAGAGATCCAACAGAAGTGGAAACCAGACTTATCTAGGCCAACAGGGGGCTACAAGAATCATGGCTCCCTGATCTTGTCTGAGCTTCAGAACAGTTTTCACTATGAGAGGACTTGGGAGGGTACACCTACAGAAGCCCCTCTCCCCAATGAAGAAAGAAGGCATCCGAGGCTAGTCTACCATGCTTCCCCATCGTCTCTGACATCTGTAAACAGAGAATACAGTGAGGATCACAGTTGGGTCCTGGGCATTGAAGGCACCAATTATGGTTATCTATAATGGATACACTCCTGTTACACCGGGAACACCTTTTGAAACTTAAGGGGGGAAGGGGAATGTCGATGTCTTCTGGGACATATCATTTAGAAAAACAGCCACAGCAAAATCAAAATGTCTTTGGGGATCATTTTCAAAGCACTTAGACTAACAAAGTTACATGGTAGCCTATGTAACTTTCTAATTCTAAGTGCTTTGAAAATGCATTGCTCAATATGACAAAAATTCCCCAAAGAGAGCTAACACTGAAAAGTAATAAAACTATAAAATGGCTGAAAAACCTAACTAGAGACACTATAAAGGAACAAATGAAAGCTAATCCGCATGACAGCAACAGGACTTCCATGTAAAAAAAAACTTCAAACAGAACTGAGCACGGAGGTGATCACGATCGTAAAACAGGTCTGATCATAGAAAAAAAGACTGACGAGGTCCTGTGTGATAACAGAAGGCAGAATAGGTGCATCTGCACTGTGAATGTGCTCAAAGCTTCTAGAAAAAGTAGATGGCCCATGCTAGGCTCCATCGTTGAAGTCACCCCCATATATGAGATTTCACTGTCCTGCTTGTCTTCAGAGGAAAATAAACTACTGTAAAAACAGAAAAAGCAGGAGCTAAATCCAACTAAAATTAAGGTCCCTAACCATAGGACATGGTACCTTTGACAGCAACAAAGAAACTAATTCCTGCCCTCCCTATAACAGCGAGATCATATGACTTCCACTGCCAATATCCCAGAAGCAGCTGTGGCTCCCCACATGCCATGCTTACCTCCACAAAGTTATGAATAGCTTCCAGATAGGCCAAATTGTTGTCGTTCACATCCACACAGATGCAAAAATACAGCCCTGCATAGCGCCGGTAGATGATTTTAAAGTTTCGGAACTGAAAGAGAAGAACAGACAGAGATTTGCACATTGCAAACAGGCTCTGATGAGATGGCTTGGGCAAACGGTGCTGCAGCTTTCTGATTACAAATGTTGGGGCCAAGGCTAACTGGCCAATGCACTTACCTCAACAAAGTTAGTGTGTTTAGCATCCCGGACAGTGACCACAGCGTGGACTTCCTCAATTAGTTTCTGCTTTTCATCATCATCAAACTGCATATACCACTTAGCCAAGCGAGTTTTCCCTGCACGATTCTGGATAAGGATAAAGCGAATCTGAAAGAAGGTAACAAAGAGACCATCAGAAACAGTACAAGCATACAGAAAGCCAGTTCCTCTTATAACTTAAAAATATATAACTATTCTACTTTGTTCTGCAAAGTCATCCTATCCTATGTAGTACATTTATTTATTTATTTATTTTATTTCTTTATTTATTGCATTTGTATCCCACATTTTCCCACCTCTTTGCAGGCTCAATGTGGCTTACAATACATCATGAATGATGGAAATATGTTAGAAAATAGACATTTAGTGTTATAGAAGGATTTTGGACTACGTGATAATGAAAAAACATAATAGTAGTATAACAAGAAGGATTTTGGGTAACATGATAATGATATAACGTGATAGTAGTATAGCAAGCAGATATTGTAAGACAGTTCTGGATGTAGGTAGAGGGGCTGTGTATATTCACATTGGTTGATCTTTTTGGTATGCCTTGTTAGATAGGTCTTCAGTAGTTTGCGGAAGTTCGTTAGTTCGTAGATCGTTTTTAGATTGCGCGGCAGTGCGTTCCAAAATTGTGTGCTCACGTAGGTAAAGTTTGACACGTGCATTAATTTGTATTTTAGACCTTTACAGTTAGGGAAGTGCAGATCACGGAATGTGCGGGATGATCTTTTGGCATTCCTGGGTGGTAGGTCTATCAGGTCTGAAATGTAGGCTGGTGCATCTCCATTAATGATTTTATTTATTTATTGCATTTGTATCCCACATTTTCCCACCTATTTGCAGGCTCAATGTGGCTTACAGAGTTTTGTTATGACATAGTCATTACAGGATGTCCGATACAATTCGTAATGTACAAAGATTAAGAAAGGGTAGTGAGAAGGAGGGTGTTAGGCAGGATAGTATAGAGGTGAACTTTAATAGCTGGGTGCGCTGGTAGGTAGTTTTGTAAGGTTATGGGTTCTCTTTGTAGGCCTTGCTGAAGAGATGTGTCTTCAAAGATTTCCAAAAGTTAGTTATTGTGAACTAGGGAGCAGATTTGGAACGTGATGTGTTCTTTAAGTGGGAGCCAGTGTAGTTTTTCTCGTAGGGGCTTTGCACTTTCATATTTTCTTTTGCTGAATATGAGTCTAGCTGCTGTGTTCTGGGCTGTCTGAAGTTTTTTGATTATCTGCTCTTTGCAGCCGGCTTAGAGTGCATAGATGAACAGCCTCTCCAGGAAAAGAGTGGAAAAGTGGCACTGCCTCTCCCCCCCCTTCCCCCCCCCCCCCCCCCCCCCCCCCCCCACCTTACCCTCAAAAATGAGGATCTGGAGGAAGTATTATGGCTTACTTGGTAATTTTCTTCCTTTTACCCCCTCCAGACTAGTCAAGAACTTGTGGGTATTAAATCCATCTACCGGCAATTAAAGATAGAGAATACAGAAGTCTACTGTTCACTATTAGATGTGTGCAGCTCCAACAATTCAATATTTTCATAACAAAGCAGTGTAAAGGCATTAACAGACCAGTAATGAATGATTATCCTTCTTTATACTGTCCATGAAGAATTAACTATAGAAAGATTCAGCAACATTCATAACCTAGAAAAGCTTGAGCCTTGAACAAGATAACAGAAGAATAACACTCATCAGAGCAGCAAAACATATACCACAGAACAGTTTCCTGACTAGTCTGGAGGATCTAAAGGAAAGAAAATAACCAGGTAAGCTATAATTTCTCTTTCCTTAGAATCCTCTAGACTAGGCTAGAACTTTCAGGATGTAAAAAGGCAGTTCAAGAAGGGTGGGAATTCGGCTGCAGCTGCTCAGAAAACGGAAGCACCAAAGGTGGCATCTTGCCTAGCTGCTAGGACCTAGGTCTACCCTGTAATGCTTAGAAAAGGTATTAAGAAGATCAAGTCACTACTGGTTTGCAAATATTGCTTGTCGACACTAAAATGCAATTCAGTCCAAGAAGTCATCATTCATCTAGTGGAGTGAGCCATTAAAACAGAGGGCAGCTGATATTCTGAAAGAAGATAATGCAAGCTATATTTTCTTTTAACCAGCAGGCAATCAAATCCATATAGGCTGCTTCCACTTTCTTTGACCAACCAAAGGGAATGAAAAGTAGAAAAGAGAAGGCACAGTCCGAAGAGAGACTCTGGCCTCACTAAAGTGAAGAAAGTGATCCCTAAGGGAGATGGTCTGAAGTTCAGAGACCCTTCTAGCAGATGCAATAGTTACCAAAAAAAAACATCTTTAAAAAAGATCAGATCTTTAAGAGCTGATTTCTTCAAAGGTTCAAATGGAGACTGCTGAAGAGCCTTAAGGACCAAATTACAATTCCAACTGGGACAAACAGAGAAAGTGAAGGCTGAAGACTGATGCCCTCTAGAAATGAACTACATCTAGATAAGCCGCTAAGGAAGAATTATTTTTTAAAGCAACTCCCTAAAGCATACTAAGACTGCCACCTGAACTTTCAGCTTAGGGCCAAACCTTTTAAGCCAGGCTTGTCCAAATTCAGTCCTCAAGTGCCGCAAACAGGCCAGGTTTTCAGGATATCCCTCATGAATAAGCTTGAGAACAATTTGCATGCCCATTACATCCACTGTTTTATTAAGCAGTTTATACTGGTCTCTGGAAGCCCACCCAAAGTAGCACACTGACTACCCTCAAAGCGGGATGCATGTGCTGGCAGAAATTGATTATGCCCCTGACAGAATCAGTTCACTGCCAAAACATGTCAGGCAGATATTAAAACAACTGAATGATAGGACAATATAGCTACACATCAAAGACAGCTTTTCTAGTAACTTATTTTATGGCTGATGGTTGGTTCATTTGGCTGCTTCCTTTCTGGAACTGTACTTTGTTTCAGCTTTTTCTGTGCCTCTTTTCTTTGACATTGGGGGAAATGGAGGGTGATGGATGAGCATGTATGTACCTTGCCCTGTATTTCTGGAATCAAGATTGCTTAATGTGTTTGCTGCAAAATTGTATTTAATATTTATCATTTAACAGGGAGAAAGATAAAAAAAAGCTTCTCAGGATTAACGTGACTATATTGGAGACCACTACCTGACTCCCTTTATGGCTGCCACCTAACTAACCCAAGTCAACACAAGTGGAGAAAGTAAGCAGATCGTGCCTAATGGAATTCTTTCCAACCCCTCTGCATGTGTATTTTTTTTTACATATATCTATGTGGGCTAGTATGTATGTGTATGTTAAATGTATCAGTATATGTTTGCATGTGTGTGTGTTAGCATATTATTCCTAGGGAATTCTGTGCAAAAAACCTGGGGTATAAATGTACAATAAATAAATAATCTTTTTGATTTCTATTTGTAGCATTTTGCACAGAATTTCTCTATCCTAAGGCCCAAAATTTCCTATTTCCCTCCTCAAGCTCCAGTTCCCCCACCCTTACCAATGACACACTCACCTTTGCCTGCCCTCCCCCCTCCCTAATGGCACATTCACATTTCTCTGGCCCCCCTCTTTCATTTTACTCCTGGAGATGGCTCATGGAGGAGGAGGAGGAAGTGAACTGCTGCACATTGGGTCACTTCCTCCTTTGTCGACTTAGACTCGACTGCTTATGTGAACTCTGGGACCCCTGCAGTTCACATAAACAATCTAGTCAAAGCCAGCAGAGTAAGAGAAGTGTCCCAAAGTGCGCCAATTCACTTCTCCTGGCATGCGATCTCTGTGGGGGAAGGGGGATAGACACCGGATGCCAGCACAAAGCAGAATTCTGCTCATTCTGTGGGGCAGAGGCATTTTGTGCACATTCTGCACTGCACAGTTGTGCAGAATTGGCCCAAGAACAGTATATACACATGTATTTATACCTTTGTTGGCTCTCTGCATCTCTGATCAGGACAGAAGATGAGAGGGGAATGTTATGATAAAATTTATTTACCACCTTTTTGAAGGAATTCATTCAAGGTCATTCAAGGTGGTGTACAGCAAGAAAACAAAAAACATAAGCAACAGAATTACAGCAGTAAAAATATTCAAACAATAAGTATGGCATAGCATGCTACTTTTCAACGTCAACACAATAAAACATTTCAATAGACAGCATAGAGTGTAAGCAAAGATGGAACATATAGATAGAGCAACAGGATTAAGAAAATAAGGTACTAATTTAAAGAAAGCAGCAAATGAAGTCAGAAAGTTAGTTGAATATCATCTTAGCTAGGAGTGGACAAACATGTCCTTCTATAATAAGTGCAGCTGGTGTCATTCTGTGTTGTGTTTGTGAATATCTATATCTATACATTTACTTCTTTCATTAAAGGCCTGATTGAAGAGCCAAGCTTTCACCTGAAGTAGAGATGGTCTTGTGTTAAGTGAAGCCTTTCAGGGAGTGCATTCCACAGTGTGGGGGCTACTCCAGAGAAGTACATAAGAAATGCCACACTGGGAAAAGACCAAGGGTCCATCGAGCCCAGCATCCTGTCCATGACAGTGGCCAATCCAGGCCAAGGGCACCTGGCGAGCCTCCCAAACGTACAAACATTCTATACATGTTATTCCTGGAATTGTGGATTTTTCCCAAGTCCATTTACTAGTGGTTTATGGACTTGTTCTTTAGGAAACCGTCTAACCCCTTTTTAAACTCTACTAAGCTAACCGCCTTCACCACGTTCTCCGGCAACGAATTCCAGAGTTTAATTATGCGTTCACTTTACGGGTATCTTAATGTGTGACGTCCTTTGGAGAGGGCGTGGTTAGGGATAAACCTTGGGTGGACCTTAGAGAGGTGTAGAGGGAGATCCTGTTCAAGTACTCTGGGCAATTTCCTTTAAGGGACTTGAAAATCAAGGTATGCAACAGGGTTTCTATTCATTCATGGAGACATAATTACTTGTATTGACTTCTGAAAGTATGAAAAACATTTATGCCACAGTCAGACCATATTGCTTTAGTTTGATCTATTGCATCAAATGCTAAGTATGTTAAGCAAACTTAGCGCTTTGGGGGCCTATTTTACAAAGCCACGCTACCGATTCCCAGTGCGTCAAATGAGAGGAAGCCCATTCAATTCCTATGGGCTTCCTCTTATGCTATGTCAATAGCAAGCATAAGCTGGGTTGCTTAAGTGTGCCAAGTCATATACATAGAAAACTATAAACTATATACTATGCACCTAACTGGGAAATTCACTCATGGCCACCCATATAAGCCCCCCCCCCCCCCTGCAGTTAGGCACTACCTTATAGAATAGCACCTAGTGCTCACTGATGTTTGCCAATTAATGGTACTTTTGAGACACATAATTGGTGTGTACCTCTAAGTGCCAATTTACAGAATTCCCTTCTTATTTAGTACAACTGAAAAGTATTACTTCTATACTTTCACAACAAACACAGTAATCACACTACTTCATCCAACCTTGCTTTTCTGAAGTAGGCTGTGAGAGCTGAAAGGCTGTTTATTATTATTCTGCATGCCGTTTTACAGTTTGTATCTCTGATCTTTTCATTACTTTTTATTCTTTAATTTTTTTTTTTTTTTTTTTTTAGAGCTGCAGTTTGATTAAAATTTGTAATCGCACTTAAATGTACTTTTTTTTTTTGTTCCCACTGCAGCTCCTTGTGACTTTGGACATTGGAGGGTTAAGTGACCTGCAGTGGAAATAATAAATAAATAACATGTGATTAAAGTTTTAATCCAAATGCAGCCATAGAATTGACATGTACATATGTAGCTGCCTCGTGGATTCTATTGGAAGCAGCAGCGGTCTGTAGAGGTCTCTCATGTATGCAATTTTGGAGACTACCTTCAAAAGGATCAACACAGATAGAATCTATTCCCAGGGCAGCTACTAAAACTGTTTCCAGTCTTCCACATAAAGCATATGGAGACCAACTTTAGATCTAAACATTCATACCCCGGAGGAGAGGTGGAAAAGAGAAGATATGAAAGACATTTAAATACCTCAAAAAGGTATATAAATGAATGATTCAGACCTTTTTCAATAGAAAGAAGGCTCTGCCCCTCCGAAGGGGCACCACCTTGTAGTGGTGGAGAGGCTTCTGTGTTTCAATGACTCAGAGGGCTATGCTGAAGGGTTACCCATATCAGACAGGCCTCTGAGGAGAAACCAGACAAAGAGTGTCCCAAACTGGGAGAGTGGTAAGATGGTGACCTGAAGTTTGTATGCCCAACGGCCCAGCTGCCCTCTGAAGTTTCGTATTCTTTACGTAATTTTCCTCTCTGCAATTGCAGTTACCTTAACTGAGAGGAAGGGGACAACCGGCGGTCAGCCGCCGACGGCCAGCGTTTTGTCCCCTGAGCAGCATGTGAAGGACCGCTGAGCGACGAACTGCCCACAGATGAAAGGGTTGGCGAGTCCTTTGATTAGCGCCGGCGAAGGAGCGTTGACGCTCTTGGACCTGGAAAAAACAACTACATCGCTCCTGAATTATTCAGCCACCATGTCCAAAGGAGTGGAGGAGTGAGTTAGAGGCATATGCTGAAACGTAGGACGTTTACAGCAGAACCTGAATCGGTGGAACCACTCCTAAACGCCTAAGAGAAATCAACTTGCAGTTTTTGGCTCCCATGGAGGTTACAATGAATACCATCTGGAAGGCGCTTCGGGACCTAACGATGGCAGTAAATAATTTTGTTTCAGATATAATTTTATTAGAGTTACATGGACAATTTAACTGAAACTTTTGAGAGTGAAAAATTGATATAACAAATGATTCTACACGAGCAAAAAGTGGTTATGATTTTGAAAATAATAGACCAGAAACTTTGAATAATAAAATGAGTATTATTATAGATGATTAATATCGAGATTATTGTTTTTCCCAGAGTTCTGGGTATGACTCCTAAAGTTTTCCTCAGAAATATTTCCTCAATTATTACTTTAAAAGGAGTGAAGCCTGTGAAAACTGGGATTACTTTAATCAGTGGGATTTGAATTAGAGACTTAAGTATATGTATTGTTAAATACCTTCTGGTTTTTAAAAGAGAAAGAATGTCATCAAATGTATTATTTCTAACTAATATTGGACAATAAGTATGTTTTCAATGAAATGACTTGACTGTACACCATATTGGCCTTGAAGAAGCCAACCAGATGATCAATGTGAAATAATGAATTAGACGAGTAATATCTGGGGATAATCAGGTTAATACCACTTTTTTTTCTGTTTACTGTTTAATTGATCTCCTTGTCTTGTTTCACTCTCCCTATTTAGTGGTCTAAGGAAGAGAACAGAATTACCTAACTAAAATAATTCCTATATATTACTTTCTCTGTATTTCCGGCAAGTTGTTTTATCGCTTTTAAAAATTTAAATGGTTATAAATAAAAAATTAAAAACAAAAAAAAGAAGGATCTGGAATGCAAGTTCACCAGGGGCCAGTGGAGTAGCCACAGGTGGGCCTGGGTGGGCTGGGGCACATCCACTTAGGGCTCAGGCCCACCCAACAGCAGCACATATTTAGTGCTAGCTAGTGGGGATCCCAAGCTCCGCCAGCTGAAGACCTCTCCCCCTGATGGTGCTGAAAACACTGCTCTCCACTTCAGTAGTGTAAGCTTCCTAAGCTGCTGATATTGGCCTCATCAAATTGGGGGGTGGGGAGGAGAACACTTGGTGCCCACCCATTTCTTGACTAGGCCTCCCAAAATCTGCTGTCTGGCTACGCCCCTGCCAGGGACAACCTTAGCAGGAGATATTTCCTTATGGAAACGGTAATTGACACATGGCACAGCCTCCAGTGGAGACCAGGAGTGTATCAAAATTCAAGAAAGCATGGGACAAGCACTAAGGATTTCTGAGGGAGAAGGGGTTGTAGAGACAGGACTGTTTTGGATGGGCTGACTGGATCGGCCATATGGCCTTTTTCTGCCATCATTTTGTATGTTTCAATACTGAAGTCCAGGGAAGCAACACAAAAGTCTATTTTTTGTTATGTACAAATTATGCTGTTTTCACATTTAGTACAGACTTTTAGTGATAAACAAGACACCAGGAAACAGCAGCTCCGGAAACAAAAGGATTCCTGACCTTTGCACATATAAGTAAAAGCAGCAGCAGCAGCCCAAGATTCCTGCATACATCCCGTACAATAAGGGAAACAAAATCTAATTGCCGTTTTGCTTTGAAACGTTAGTGTCCCGGCTCCCATCACAAAATTTGCCCCTTCAGACTCACCACCACTAAAGCCAGTTTTTGCTTCCCTTCTACAGCAGCTAAATAAATCAAGTTTAAAAATCTATGTGCTTGGTTTATTATGTAAACCACCAAGTGAAACATGGAGGACTATATATCAAGACCCCTAAGTTGTTTACAATATCATTTACTGGAACACAATCATCACACACTCAATACACCCAAAAGTGACATTTTTATGGGCTTTTGAGAAGCATCAAATTCCTGGTGATGAAGTAAAATTCAGCAGTGCCAAAGTTCTCTCTAAAACTGAGAATGCAGAATTAGAACCTAAAGTGACATTTTGAGAAATGATGTCATGAGTTGGGATAGATGCTAAAAGATGAAGCTCTGTGCAATCAGGCTCTTATAACATCTAATTTGGAAAATCCTTGGCATTTAGAAACATTTCTGCAGTCAGAGTTGTTGCATAAGGAGGTTGGGAATAAGTGTCAAGTCGCCACTATTTATAAAGCAGTTCATTTGAGAGTTTTTCTTCTCTAGAGAAAAGCAGATGCTAACATACGAGACAAGGTGGCAATGGGAGGCCTAGTGAAGGAGGAAGAGAGTGACAGTGTGCTGAAGGGGAAAAAATATGGTCACCACCCTCCTAATAACAGAAAACCTTACAAACTGGTTCCTGGAGATGAAAGAGGAGTTAGGGTCCAACAGGAGATCCTAGACCTCTTGAACTGGTGAACTCCAAGGTAACTGACAGTAAACATCAGGCCGCCATGTGACTCCCAAGAAATGGAAACGGGTGACCAAAGAGTTAAAGGCTGCACTGACTGGCTGAGAAGAACCCCCCCATCCACACCATGCAGCCAAGAGGGAGAATTAGTAGCGATAGCTCCCTGAACTGAGTTATGCTAGACTGCTTTTTCCTCAGCCATTTAAAAGTTAAAATGTTTGCCTGGTTCAGAAATGCATTAGGCAAGTGAGTGTTGTTGATATGATATGGGGTATGAGAGAGAACATCGGAATGTTTATATGCTAGAATGAATTGAGGGGCTGGAGAAATTATATGGTTGAGCTACATTTGGCTTGGAGCAGGGTTGAAGATTGGGGGGGGGGGGGAGGAAACAAGAGATATAGATAGTGAGTGAAAGGGTCTCAATATGCAGTTTGAGGCACTGAAGTTAGACATATTATTTATCCAGGAAACTCATATTAAGAATATTGAGGAAATATTTATGATAACAAAAAAGTATTCATCAACATCCACTGGGCTGCAAATAGTTTGGAACAAAAAAAAAAAAAGATGGTATGGGAATTTTAACGGCCGAGTACTGACAGGTGGATATTGCGAGACACATTGAAGGTATATTTATTGTTTTGAAACAAATTAGATGGAGACTTACAAACATGCTAGTGCTAGTTTTACCCTGACTCTATGCATGAATTTGAGGGTACTTAACAATAGGATTTTGAATTTGAAGTTCGTTCATATTGGGGGGGGGGGGGGAGCATATTTTTAGTTAACAACAGACCCGGGGGTATACAACTCAGGAGACGTGGGGGAGAGGGCATGGAGGCACAGATGAGTCAGCACTTAGGAGACTGCAATTAGTACAAAACACTGCTATTCACCTTCTCCACTGTGCAAGATTCAATCATGTTACAACTTTGAATATCATTGGCTTCCAGTTAGTTACAGAGACAAATTGAAAATACTTATCACATTTGAAGCCAGTAGGCTTATTTGCATCCTTCTTTGATGCCATTGATCCCCCTTCCTTCCTCGTAACTGCTATGGTCCTGTAAGGATAAATTACTAACAATCTCCCCTCCCCCCATCTCAAGCTTGACTAGCTGTTAGTTGGAAGACAGCTTTTTATACGCTTATTTCTCTCTCTAAACACCTCAATCTTGAGACATCATTGCCAAAGTTTAAAGCTTTTCCTAAGAGGACTAGAAACTGTCTTGGAGTAGATTCAGTGGCAAAAAACAGCAAAGCAATCTATCTGCAAAATCCAAGGCAGAAAAGACAGCAGACAGGTGAAGTCCAAGAGTTTATTGCACCTACAACAGTTGATTGGATTAAAAAAACAAAAGTCTGATATGGCCACGTTTTGCCTAGGAATGGGGCTGCTTCAGGGGAAAAGACTATACAAATGTTAACATAAAAATCTATAAATGACAATCATAAAATGCATAAAAATTCAAATATATACAACCTTTTGATCTGCTTTGAATACTCTATTGAAAGGCGGTATATCAAATTTTTAATAAACATAACCTTTTGACAAAGTATATCTATAAAAGTGTTTTCAACTACCTAAAAAAAATTAAAACCAATGTGACATTCAAATGCGAAGATCATAAAAAAAATATACTTTAAAAATGTTACAGAACCATTAAGTTGTTACACAGGATGATGTGTAAATGGCATGTTTATATACCCCCAGTGGTGTATCTGAATAATTTCACTAAGGCAAACTGAAAAATACAATTTTGTAAAAAACATTTTATTTTATTTTTATTTTTTAATAGGGCTATTCAACAACAATGTAACCAAAATTAATCATTCACTCACCAGCAGGAGCTTCTCTAACATCTTGTATAGTAGACAGAACAACCTAAACATATGACTTCCACATAAACATAACTTCTTAATATTAAGCAAGTTAAAACTAATCAAATCATAAAATTAGGGAAAATAAGACCACAGAACTAAGTCGTGGAGCAGGAACATTGTTGGATAGCCAAACTGAATGAAAATAATTTAAAATTGTTAGCAACGACTAGGATCTCACAAACAGTCCAAAATTGGTGAAAATGAAAGTGATGCCAATCTAAAATGCATAGAAAAAAATCTAATATAATAAAACGCACCCTCAACGTTCTGAAGACAACGTTCTGAAGCCATCTGACGTCACTCCCAGGCTGAAGGGTTCGTGGATTCATGGTGGTGAAGCCATCCCACTCACGTCTCTCTGCCCCGCCCTCGCGTCAAACGTTATGACGTTGAGGGCGGATCTGTAACAGTGAAGGGATCGCTCGAACCACCCGACCACGCCCCCACCCACACAGATGTCACTCTCTTCCTCCAAGGCTGCCACTTCAACGCCCCTCCCGTCCCTCCCACCGACTTCAACACTCACCCCTCCCTCCAATTCCAACACCCCCCCTCCCTTCGCATTACTGCCCCCCCCCCCCCCCCCGGCACGAATCTGAGGACAACACGCTTTCCTGCGGAAAACATCACCCAAAGAACGAACACTGCCTCTCATATTGCTTCTCTTCGGGTCTTCTTCCCTCCCTGTGTCCCGCCCTTCCGGAACCTACGTCACAAGAGGGCGGGACACAAGGAGGGAAGACGACCCGAAAGGAAGCGAACTGCTGGGCTGGCGAGGCGTACTGCGTGCAGCACTAGACCGGAGCTTCTGTGGGCCAAGAAACAGGTTGGTGCGCCAGGGTTGGAAATGGTGACCGCCGATCTCAGGGGCAGGGCCATGGATGGCCTGGCCTGCTGCGTGCAGCACTTTATAACGGGGGTAAGACGCTGTGGGGGGGGGGGGGCGGCCGTGACCGGCGATCTCGGGAGCAAGGGCGACCACAGAACTCGGGGAGGGCCATGGATGGGAACAGAAAGGGAATGATGCATGGCAGGGCAATGTAGGAGAAAAGGCAGAGAAGTCAAGGAAAACTCTGGAACTGGGAGGGAGAGAGGACACTCCAACTGTGACGGAGGAAGGGATCCAGAAACAGGGAGGGAGGGAGGATCATCAAACACAGAGGGAAGGAGCTGGAACCTGGAGGGAGGGAGTGGGGGACCAGGAACTGGGAAGTAGGGAGGGACCAAACCTGGAACTGGGAGCTGGGATGACCATGGAAGAGGGGGGGGGGGAGTGACAACAACCCTGGAACTGGATGGACCACACTGGAACTGGGAGGGAGGGAGAGAGGGGAGGGGGGACCCTCCCCCCACACACTCTCATTATCACACACACACACTCTCTATCACATACACACACACCCAGTCTCACTCTCTCTCTGTCACACACACACTCGCTTATTCTCTCTCTCTCTCATACACTCACTCTCACACACACTCTTTCGGACATACACACTCTGAGGAAACACCGTCCTAGCGCCCGTTTCATTCGTTTCAGAAACGGGCCTTTTTCACTAGTAGTAATATAATTTTTAAAACTGCCTCAAAAAATTACTGAAAATGTGAAAAAACGCTACATATTCCACTGAGGTGTTCCAATGACATCACTTACCGACATATCTAAACCCAACCCTTAAAATCGGCTTGGTGGTCTCACAATTAACCTTAAATTGGTGGAATGAATGTGTGAGTGATGCCAGTCTAAACTGCTTTGGAAAAATAAATTTCCAGATTAGTCAAAATACGTCAAAAATGCTGTGCGTTCCACCATGTCTTCCAATGACATCTACAGGAAATGGCATACCTAAATCTATCCTCAGCATTAAAATGTATTTGTTACATTTGTATCCCACATTTTCCCATCTATTTGCAGGCTCAATGTGGCTTAGATAGTACCGGAGAGGCGTTTGCATACTCCGTTGTAAACAACTACAAGGTGATGTTGTGGTAAGATAAATATAAAGTTCATGTGGCACAGCCACATTAGGGAATCGTTCAACAGAAGAGTTGTGTTATGTCCATGTCGTACTCTAGGTTTGTTGTGTTGCAGCGTTCATGCGTTTATGATGGGTTGGTAGGGTATGCCTTTTTAAATAGGTTCATTTTTAGTTTTTTCTGGAAGTCTAGGTGGTTGAACGTGGTTTTCAAGGCTTTTGGTAATGCGTTGCACAGTTGTGTGCTTATATAGGAGAAATTAGATGCGTAGGTTGATTTGTATTTGAGTCCTTTGCAGCTTGGGTAGTGCAGATTTAGGTACGTTCGTGTAGATTCAGATGTGTTTCTACTTTAGTACCACTGATTGTATTGGGTTGCGAAATGTTACCCTCAGGAAGAATCGTTTCACTCGTTTTCGTTTCCACATTGAGTGGAACATTTTTTGTTGTTGTTGTGGATGTCACTTGACTCTCTAGTGTTAGGTTGTGGTCGAATGTAACGCCGAGGATTTTCAGGCTGTCTGAAATAGGGAGAGTGTAATCTGGGGTATTGTTATGTTGGGATAAGAGGATAAGACAGTGTGTTTTTTCTTTGAACCCTGGCTTCCCTAGTTCTCAGCCCACTGCTCTAGACATTAGGCTACTCCTCCACTACAGCACAGTCAGCCAAATGGGGTAGTCCACTGAGACCATGACTTAACAATGAGAACCTGGAGTGGGGGAGGTTGGTTTTCTTGCTCAACAATCCACCAACTCTCCCCCTCCTCTACAACTAAAAAGATGTTTCTGTAACCCTAAGATAAAGTGAAACTCTCCATTTAAGTATTGCTACAGCAGAGTGCAGACACCAGACTCATACGTCTCCTCCCCCCGCCCCCAAGCTAGCCAAAACGGACTTATCTCTAGAATATCCAATAGTAACTGGGGAGACATAGTACTTACCATTGCAGCAGCAAGGTCTTTTGGTCAGATCTACAGGCTAAGCCAGCACTCCTGTTGTCGCACACACTCGCGCCGTAAGCGATCTACAATAACAGCAGCGGTTCCTTCCTGCCAGACTTTTAGATTCGAGTGAGAGGGAGGCCTGCTGAAAGGGTTAACAGAGATACCAAGTCACATGCATCTGTCTGGCAGCTAGCTTCACACCGGGCACTCCTCACACAAAACTGGGAACACCTCCTCTCTCCATCCCCTCCGACATTCTACCATCTCTTCCGCTACTCCTAAGCCTACACACCTCCCTCACTCTCCTACCTTTAGACGAGTTTGAGTCGCCCGCGACC
Source organism: Microcaecilia unicolor (assembly GCF_901765095.1). Classification (NCBI taxonomy): domain Eukaryota; kingdom Metazoa; phylum Chordata; class Amphibia; order Gymnophiona; family Siphonopidae; genus Microcaecilia; species Microcaecilia unicolor. The sequence continues at coordinate 165,114,213 of NC_044041.1, forward strand.
GGCCCTGCAGCTTTTCCGTCTCCGGCGCCCCGCCCTCTCTTTCCGTCAGCAGCACTCAGTGGCGTCTAGTGAATGACCTGCCGGAAACAGGAAGTTGTATCATGTGAGTGGAACCCAAGGGAGTTGGATGAAAACAAGGAGGCGGCATGACGTCAAAACGTCGAAAACAATCAGATAGTCTCTGTTTCCCATTCCCCTCGCAGCCGTCATCCCAGTACACTCACAACAAAGCAAACTCGTTGCGTTCTTTATTGCTGGTAGCATTTTTAACTTCTTCACTTATATTTTCAAATATGCCCGTCTGTGCAGCATACGGATGTACACTGAGGATGTATAATAATGGAATATATTTTCAGAGGTACAGTAGTAATTTGTTATAAATCATAATCAGTATGTCATTTGGAGGGGCTGGTTATAGGGATACCCTATACTCGTGCAGAGATTTTTTTTTTCGCCAGTGGTGTAGACAGACCCAGTATTTTAGAGGGGCCCTTCCATGGCACGGCACCCCACAGCCTCCCTCCCCACTGGAGCTATTAAAAAAATATATTGATTTTTTTTTTTCACATCAACTCAACATCACTCCTTCTCCACGGTGTCCCGGCCTCTGACTGCCCATCGCTGAACCCCGTCCCTCCCTGGTATACCTTAAAGGCGTCCCTGGTGCCTGCAGTGATTCAATTATTGCTGCATGAGCCAACCAGGGTTGCCAGGTGGAAAATATTTTTCCAGCCCAAAGGAGCCCAAAATCCAGCCCAAAACCCGCCCAAACTCAAACCCCGCCCCTGACACCCCCGCCCCCGCGTCATCACCCCCGCCCCCGCCGTCATCAACCCCGCCCCCGCCGTCATCGGCCCCGCCTCCACGTCATCGGTCCCGCCTCCCACATCATCGGCCCCGCCTCCCACGTCATCGGCCCCGCCTCCTACGTCATCGGCCCCGCCTCCCACGTCACTAACCCCGCCCAAAAACGTTGCTAACCCCGCCCACCGCGGCCGAAAAAGCAGCCCAAAAAACCGCCCGAAGCCCAAAAAGCAGCCCAAAAAACCGCAACCCGCCGCGGGCAAAAATTTCCCGCGGCGGGTCGCGGAAAACCGCACAATTGGGCGGTAAAACCGCCCACCTGGCAACACTGGAGCCAACCCTGCTGCAGACTTCCATCGACCAGGTCCCACCCTCACTTTCATCATTTCCTGTCTGGCGGGACAGCAAGAATTGAATCACTGCAGGCGCTGGGGACGCCTTTAAGGTATAGTAGGGACATAGGCGGTCGGTGGCCCAACTGTTTGGGGAGGCTAAAGGGGGCGGGGTTAGGGGTGGGGCCATGGGAGGAGCTTAAATCCATAATTGTCTGATAACACACAGAAAAAAAAAATTCAATTAATACCTTTTATTAAATTTAGATATTAGCTATGTATCATATGTCAAAGAATAAAGTGGTTGCTCAAAGCATATACTAACCACAATTGCTCAACTGCAAAACACTATGCACAACTTTGTGCAAAAACACACTTAGAACCTTACTGTACCATAAATATTACACTGGGCAGAACCTAATACACCAATATACCACCCATACGGAAAATTCAGCCCGTCAACAATATGAAACAAGGGATCATAATACCACAATTCTCATGTAGAGCCACAAAACACCCTAATTCATGTTTAATGTGGGATGAAATGCCATAAATAAGTAAAAAATATAAACTTTTAATGTTGAGCATCTGATTCTCAAAGTGGACATATTCCAAACACTATAATGAAAATAAAATGATCGTTTCTACCTTTGTTGTCTGGTGACTGTTTTTCTGATCATGCTGGCCAAGTATCCGATTCTGCTGCTATCTGTCCTCTTAACTCCGTTTCCAGGGCTTCCTTTCCATTTATTTCTTTACTTTCTGCCTTTCTTCTTCATTTCTTGCCTTACATCCGTAAGTAAAAGCTGGGTCCTCTGCAGACTCGACTGTCCAGTGGATCCAGCTTCTGCCTATTTTCTCCATCGATGTGCAGGTTTTCTCCCTTTTCCCTCATCTTATCTCCTTCCTCTCTCTTCCCTCCCCTCCATCCATGCCCAGCATTTTTTCTCTCTCCCTTCCCCTCCATCCACGTGTATCTCCTTCCTTTGTCTTCCCTCCTTTCCATGCATGTCTAGAATTTCTCCCCTTCATTCATGTGCATCTCCTTCCTGTCTTCCCTTCCCTCCATCCATGTCCAGCAACCCCCCTCTCTCCCCTGTCCTCCATCCATCCAAGTCCACCAACCCTCTTCTCCCCTCTAGCCATCCATGTCCAGCAACCCTCCTCTCTCCCCTGCCCTTCCCTCCATCCATGTCCAGCAACCCTGTTCTCTCCCCTGCCCTCCATCCACCCATGTCCAGCAACCCTGCTCTCCCCTCTAGCCACCAACCCATGTCCAGCAACCCTCCTCTCTCCCCTGCCATCCCCTCTATCCACCCATTCCAGCAACCCTCCTCTCCATGCACATCCAGCAATTCCCTTCTGTCCCCTGCCCCCCTCCATCCATACCCAGCCCGATTCTCCTCTCCCCTGCCTCCATCCATCTGGGCCAGCGGCGCCCTGGGTCTCCCCTTTCCCTCCCCTTGCTTACTATCTGCCCCGCGCCATCTTTAATTTACCTCCGCTGCGTCCCCACTCCCAGCGTTGGCCGCATCATTTCAAAGCTCGCCCTGCTGCCCGTCTCTATTCTCCCCTCGCTCCCTTCGCGACGTGATTCGTTCTGCAGACAGAGTCCCGCCCTCGAGGAAATGATGTCAGAAGGCGGGACTCTCTCTGCAGAACGAATCACGTCGCGAAGGGAGCGAGGGGAGAATAGAGACGGGCAGCAGGGCAGGCTTTGAAATGATGCGGCCAATGCTGGGGACGGAGCGGAGGTAAATTAAAGATGGCGCGGCCGCGGGGCAGATATAGTAATAAACGGAGAGGGAGGGAAGGGGACACTCACGGCGCCACTCGCCCGGCTGGGGAGGCTTAGCCTCCCCAAGCCTCTTATACCGGGCGCCTATGAGTAGGGAGGGACAGGGTTCTGCGATAGGCGGTCAAATGCCGGGACACCGTGGAGAAGGAGAGATGTTGATGTGGGATGCTGCCACTGGGTGGGCTCAGGCAAAGAATGGGTGGGCCTGTGCCCACCCAGGCCCACCCATAGCTATTCCAAACAGACATCATGTTTTGAGAAAAAGGTGCTCAACATTTAGAGTTTCTATCCATTTATTTATTTACTTATTCATGGCGAGTGAATTCCTTCAAATTTTAATCTATTTCCCACACCAAACATAAATTAGATTGAAACTTGAGCATTTAAAATCATTTTTCTTTCCTGTGCCTAAAGAAAAAGAAAAAGAAAAAAATGGCATGTGGGAACTTGCTCCTTTTGTTTTGTGGCTTGCAGTGGTATATTATAAAAATTCAAGTGATATTTTTTTATTACTACTATTTAACAGACAGATATTGAGGGCCCCTTTTACCAAGCTGTGGCAAAAGGGGACCAACGCTGGTGTTGGTGCATGTTTTACACATGCGCTGAGGCCCCCTTTTACCATAGCTGGTAAAAGGGAAGTCACGCTTTCCTACAGGAAATGGCCATGTGGCAAGTAAAAAACTTGCCACGCAGCCATTTTGGGGGAGAGCCCTTACTGCCATTCGAGGTGGCGGTAACCAGGCAGTAAGCGGCACTGCCCGATTACCGCTGGGTACTCTCCAGCACTACAAAAATAAATTTTTGTAGCACCAGAAATGACGGTGCGTTGGGCTTACCGCTGCTTAGTAAAAGGAGCCCTGAATGAGGGCAGAGCTACATTCATGCAGAAGTTCAGAGCCAGTCTATCTGCCAACATTGTCCAGTTCAGCACACTATTATCTGCCAAGTTCACACAAAGGGCCCTGTTTGCTAAGGTGTGCTAGCATTTTTAGCGTGTGCTAAAATTAGCATAAGCTAGCCATGTAGATGCCTTTGGGAATATTATGGGCATCTACATAGCACGCGCTAAAAACACTAGCACACCTTTAGCACAGCTTAGTATACAGGGCCCAAAGTTAATTATTTTAAATGGAAAATAAACCTGTTGGCTCAGGTTGCTTGTTATGTGAATATTCCACCACTGTTTAATTATTGCAACCAAGTATTGCATATTAAGGGCATTTGCTTTAAACTTTGTTTTAATTTGTTTATCCAGTCCTTACATGCACATGGTTTTGCTTTTTAAACCCAAAGATGAATCGTAAGGATGGCCGAACAATTAGGTATAAACTGTGTTGTTTCTGACTTTACTTGTTTTGGATTTCTTGGGGTCCTACTAATCTGTACATCTGCTGACGAAGCCGCAACGGGTCAAACATAAGTTAAGTGCTGTTTCAAATTGATATACATTATTTTTTGGAAATTTTTGTCACCATTCAAATAAGTATTTTATTATTTAAATCACATTTAAGGATTGCACAACACATTTAAAAGGAGTTTTTTGGGAGACCAATTAAAAAAAACTGGACACCGGCATTGTTCTAAATAGAGCTTGAAGTGCCTGAGGTTGGTTCTTGTAAATTTCTGAGGTCTCCATTTTCTCCAATAAAAATTTTTTCTTGACAGAAAAAAAACATTTAAGATTCTTTGAAAAAGAATTTACAAACATAAAGTGAGTCTTAGAACTCGTTTCACAACTGTGGAACATTTGCAATGTTTAGGTGTTGAGACTGGGTTTTGTATTATTATTATTTTTTTTTAGTTCCAATATTTTTATTGTGTTTTATAGAAGACTAGTCGTTAAGCCCGTTAAAACGGGTGAGTTTTTTGTTTTCCTATGGCCCTCCCCCCACCCCCGTCCACCAACCCTGCTCTCTCCCCTGCCTTCCCCCCATGTCCAGCAACCCTGCTCTCTCCCCTGCCCTCCCCCCATGTCCAGCAGCCCTCCTCTCTCCCCTGGCCTCCCCCCTGTCAACCAACCCTACTCTCTCCCCTGCCCTCCCCCCACATCCAGCAAACCTCCTCTCTCCCCTGCCCTCCCCCCTTCCAGTCACAGGTTCACCCATGAGCAGAAAGCAAACGTAACGCACCCCTCCGTGGCCACAGGAACAACAAAAAATAATTATTATGACACTGCATGCGGCGACGATCATACCCACCGCACCCAGATTGGCTGAATCGCTGACGACTGGAGACGATGCCTCTGACGTCACAGTTCTCTTTTGTTTTCCTATTTGTCAAGCCGCAAAGCCTACCTGCGAGTCACTTCTGTACGAAACTCCACGCCCGCACCGGCACCGCGTCAGTTGGGATGATCGCCGGAGCTGGACCAATCGGCAGGTGGTGCTTGGACGTGAACAGCGCTAGCACTGGATGAGGGAAGGCAGCCTGACCTCGCCAATCGGACTGCTCTTGCGACCACGCCCCGTCCTTCTCTCCACGTACGTTCTGGCTGTTATGTACTCTCCGCCCCTCGCCCTGCCTCTGACTCCTCCTCCTTCCTAGCTCTGGAGCTGGTAGAGGCGGGGCTTGGAGTTTTGCCGTCTCAACGTTCGGGCTCTACTGCGCATTTGCGGGTGAGTCGGTCACGTCTCATTTATATAGACTGATAACAAAATGGCCAAAATTAATACAATTGGCCAACATAACAGGTTAACAATGACAAAGTATCAGTATACATGTTCAAGTTAAGGCTAGACAAGGATTATTGCTATAACAAATCATAGTAGTCACAGGAGTAATGCAGAAGTTCAACTCCGAAAGAGGTTATTGTGTAGTTGATCTAGTAAAGGAGTCCATATTTTTTTGTCCTTAACAAGTGAGTTATATTTTTCAGCCGCAGCATATTCATATTTAGCTAATATACACACAGAATTCCACCATGTTAAATAAGTTACTTTGGAAATTACAACACCATTAGATACTGTGATACAATCAAGTGTATTCTTTTTCCCCCTGAAATGGCATACGCTCGAGGCGGGACTACCGCCGGCGGCTGTGTTGGGCCGGCGGTAGTCCTGGAAGAGCGAGCGATAAGCCCGCGTTGGGCTTAACGCCGCTCTGTAAAACAGCCCCTAAGTTTCCATGATTATTTACCATTTGCTACCCTGCCCTTTGGGGGCCTTCAGGGCGGTTCACAATCTAAAATAGCATTAAACTGAAAACAGTCCATTACATAGAAAAGGACAGGACTGGACTTAAAAGGAGAAAAAGGGAAAAATCCATTAATAATAGTGCAGAGGGAGGGACAAAACAAAAGGGAAGGGTTTATATAGTCCAGAGCTCTCTGGAAAAGGAAAAGCTAGAGAAATTTAGCCATATGCGTCCTTAAATATATGCGCCTTAACATCTGTTTTAAATTTTGTTAGGGAAGTTTCCAATCTCAGGGATGGTGGAACGTCACTCCATAGTCAAGAAGCATGGACAGAAAAAAATGGAATCATATATCATCTACAACCAAGAAAATGTTCCACTTAATGTGGAAACTCAAACGCGTGAAACCATTCTTCCCGAGGGAAACATTCCGCAACCTGATACAATCAATGGTACTAAGCCATGCTGACTACTGCAATGGAATCTATGCGGGATGTAAAAAGCAGTTCATAAACTTCAGACTGCTCAAAACACAGCAGCCAGACTTATATTTGGAAAAACGCAATTCGAAAGAGCCAAACCCCTCCGAGAAAAATTGCACTGGCTCCCAATCAAAGAACATACTGCTTTCAAGACCTGCACCCTGGTCCATAAAATTATTTATGGCGAAGCCCTGGGATACATGAGTAACCTCATAGACCTACCAACCAGAAACACAGTTGTATCAACACATACATACTTAAATCTCCACTACCTAAGCTGTAAAGGATTCAAATACAAATCAACTTATGCATTCAGCTTCTCCTACATAAGCACACAACTGTGGAATGCACTACCAAAAGCTGTGAAAACAACGTACGACCATCTCAACTTCTGGAAATTACTAAAGACCAACCTGTTAAAAAAGGCATACCCAACCCTACCAACCCAACTTAAGTGTCTGAGCCCTGCAACACAATGTAACTAAAGCTCGTAATGAACACTATACAACTCTTCTTCTCTACGATTCCCAATGTGTTTGTAACATATGAACCTTATTTGACTACTAGTAAAACATGCCCGTTTCTTGCGGCAATGAAATGGGCGCTAGCACGGTTTCCTTCCGGACCTCCCCCCCATCGCCACTCACCCCGGCAGCGTTCGTCTGCCATTGTTGCGGACCTCGGCACCACCTTCAATGTGCTGACATTGCTCCGCCCTCGACGTCATCACGTTTGACGCGAGGGCGGGGCCCCAGCACAGTGTTTTCGGTGGCTTCACCACCACGAAGGCTTCAAACCGGAAGGAAGTGCCCGGAGGACCTGACAGTGACGTCAGTGTCCTCAGAACATTGAGGGTGAGTTTTATTATATAGGATAACATCACTTTGTATTTGCTTCTCTACCGGAGTTGGCAAACGCCTTCACGGTACAATGTAAGCCACATTGAGCCTGCAAATAGGTGGGAAAATGTGGGATACAAATGCAACAAATAATAAATAATAATATATCTCTATCTACCAGAAAGGAGGCAGAAGACAGCTCTGAGTAAGAGAGAGTGGAGGAGTAGCCTAGTGGTTAGTGCAGCAGACTTTGATCCTGAGATACTGGGTTTGATTCCCACTGCAGCTCCTTGTGATTCTGGGCAAATCACTTAACCCTCCATTGTCTCAGGTACAAATAAGTACCTGTATATACTATGCAAACTGATTTGAATGTAGCTGCAAAAACCACAGAAAGGCAGGATATCAAGGCCCATTTCCCTTTCCTAAAAGAATATATGAAACAGAGAACAGTGTTTTGAATAGAGTGTAATCTCCTTAGTAGCTGTTTGGACAGCTGAGGAGAGATATAATAGGTCTATAAAATAAGTGGAGAAGAACGGGTAGATGTGAATTGTTTGTTTACTCTTTCCAAAAATACTAGGACTAGGGGGCATTCAATTAAGCTACAAAGTAGTAAATTTAATACGAATCAGAGAAAACTTTTCTTCACTCAACCTGTAATTAAACTCTGGAATTCGTTGTCAGAGAATGTGGTAAAGGTGGTTAGCTTAGCGGAGTTTTAAAAGGGTCTGGATGGCTTCCTAAAGGAAAAGTCCATAGACCATTATTAAATTGACTTGGAGAAAATCCACTGCTTATTCTGAGATAAACAGCATAACATGTATTGAGTTTTTTTGGGATCTTGCCAGGTATTTGTGACCTGGATTGGCCACTGTTGGAAACAGGATGCTGGGCTTGATGGAGCTTTGGTCTGTCTCAGTGTGGCAATACTTATATACTTATGATGATACTGCAATACTCTAGGAGACTCAAAATCAGCGACTGTACTATGAAACAAAAGTGTTCCTGGTCAAAACATTTACACACCCAACGAAGATTATGCATGATAAAGAAAGATCTTTGAGTGAGCCTGTTAACCTTTGACTCTAAGGATAACTTGGCATCTGAGTACCCAACACTCTTATAGAAGATGAACATTGACACAAAATCTGGTTTATCATCACACTTTTCTGTTCTTCACCAATAGAATGGCTAATTAATAAAAATATTGTTTTTTCCACATTTGAGTTTATGCATGTTTATCCACAAATCCAAGGTATTAATGATATTGTGAAGTAAAACTGAATGAGATGTCACCAAAGAGGTAATTGGAAACATAACCGTTATGTCATCAGCATAACTGTAAAAGTAAACACATAGCTTCTCCAATACATAACCCAGTGAAAGTATATAAACATTAGAGTAATGGGGACAGCAGGGAACCCTGTAGAACACTGCTAGGATTAATCCACTTCTCTGATAAATTACCATCCAATGTAACTCTATAAGATCTATGTTTCAGAAGACCAGAGAACCAGTTATAGACCTTTCCTGCCAAATTTAAAAAAAAAGCCATACATAGGCATTCATAAGCATTTGCTATTGTTTTATGTAGAAATTTATTGTCATCATAAAATAAAGGCATATAGCACAGCACTGAAATCCATAATACAGCATTGCAAATAACAAAGCAAGCTCTTGAGCATGATAAAAACATTTTGAATATAACCATCCCCACCTTCACAGACCCCTTGAAAACTCCCCAACTCCCTTTACATCCACCCCCCCCCCCCCCCCCCCCCCCCCCCCCGGCTTCCCTCCTAACAGAAAATGCAAAACAATATAAACCTCACAAGTTTGATATTGTTTTCAACAGCGTTTGCTATTGTTTTGGATGACTCAATACGGCAGCAAGCTCTGCTCATTGGCTTTAGCCCAAATAATGAGCCAGAAAAATTCATGCCATCTCCTATCTTATTAAACCTCCTTCCTTGGAGACATGGATAGTTGGGGCGGCTTTGACCTCGTTGATGTCCCAGTGTTATGGTTGTTCGGGAGCTGACTGTAGGAAGAGTGCAGGACCCATCCTTGGAAATCCCTAAGGATAAAATTCTGATCCTGACCAGAGCCGTGGGTCATGATAGCCTGCATGCATCCAGTAAAGGGCATCACCAGCCTGCGAAGCACCTCCTAGACTTAAACCAAGTTTACCCATGCACGCATGGACTTGCACATGCACTGTACGTTCCCACACTTACTGCTTTTGAATCTGACCTCTCTATGCCCTGTAGCTTTATTTTACTGATACAATTTTGAATATAATTTCATAAAGCATTTTTGAGGGGTGTGTGCTACATGTGGAAATGCCCCACCCCATTTTTAAAATGTCTCTCTCCTCCTTCATGGAAGCTAATGCCATTATCCAGTTTATCCACTCTCTCACTTTGCTCCCCTGCCCCCCCCCCCCCCCCCCCACAGCAGCTTCCCCTCTCCCTCCCTCCCTGTTCCTAGCAGCCAATAGATTCCCCCTCTCCCAGCAGCAAAGCTGCCTTACAACAGCGGAGTCAGTAGTATTGCTCAGTCTCCAGCCCATAGACTCTAGCTCACTGGACTAGCCTGTGGGGATCGCTGTGGTACCTCTGCTGATTTGGAAAGGGAGTTAATTGGGTTGGTTGCGTTGGTGATAGTAGCCTGGTGGAGGCTATGGCTCCATAACTGGGCAGGGAATGCAGCCTCTGAGGCATAGCTCAGTAAATTGCTCTTTTTGGGGATGCCTTCATGTCAGGGAAGCTGGTGAAGGATCTGGGCAAGATGAAGCCTTAGCAAGCTGCCAGAGACAAAAGGTATCAGCTCACCCTGGGCCTGAGAAGTCATGACCTTTAGGATGGGAGTGATTTCATTAGGGTAGGAAACCAGACCAGGCGGTGGCTCCTCTGCCCTCAGTGGTGTTAAGGGGCAGTCCTTTTCCAAGTGCACGAAGGCCCAAGGACTCTGGGACCATGCCATCCAGGAGTTCCCAGTAATGTTCAAGGTAGCCCTTTATGATGGGGTTAGGGGACAAGCTGTGCCTCTTCTAACATGAGTGGGTCCTTATCACCTCAGACCAGTGGATTCTAGAGGTGTTAAGTCAGGGTTATGCCTTGGAGTTTGCAAGATTTCTTTCTAACGCCTTCATGATTTCTCCTTGCAGATCCCCCACAGAGACAGCCTAGGCCACTTTTTATGCTTGGTGGACTCTAGGGGCTGTGGAGCTGGTTCCTCTCCTGGAGATGGGGCTGGGTTGGTACTCCATGGTCCCAAAGGGGGGGCTATTCCTGCCCTGCTGTAGACTTCAAGGGAGTTAACGTGGTCCTATGGGTCCTTCATTTTCACTTGGCAACCCTGTGGTCTGTCATCATAGTGGTGAGGTCAGTTTAATATCTCACCTCCTTAAACCTCATGAATGCTAGCCTGCATATTCTCATTCCAGAATCACACAAGCGCTTCCTCCAGTTCTGCGTGTTTGACTGCCACTTTCAATTCACAGCATTGCTCTTTGGGCTCACCACGGTGCCTTAGACCTTCTCCAAGGTCATGGAGGTGGCGGTGGCCTGCCTTGACAAACAGCAGATTTGAGTTCAACCCTATCTAGACAACTAGCTCATCTGAGCAAGGTCAGGAGTTCAAGGAAATAATGGCTTCAGTCATTGAATTGCTGGAATGTCTCATATGGAATTATCAATGAAAAAAAAGTCTTTATTGAAAATGCTAAAACGACCCGACATGGCCGTGTTTCAGCCCGAAGGCCTACCTCAGGGGTCTTGATAAATCTACATCAAAAACAGACATGAACATAAGTAGTATATATAATCTAAAACAATAAAATGAATAAATAATATATAGAAAAAACATGCTATAACTTTAAATATGTGTGTATGAATGATTGAAGGCATAATAAACATAACAAATACCGATCAAAAAACATATACATTCACAATGTTCACATCGATAACTTTACATGTTATATCATGTGTTTGTACAAGATTTTATTTTTTTTATTTTTCCATTTTGTTAGTCAATTGCTTATCACATTTCATTTGATATATTTTAACATACTTAGATGTCCATATTTTATACACCTAAATGTAACAACATGTGTGTCAGGTTCTCAGGTTCAGAGCCCGCGGGGCTGGGCTCTGGAGCAAACGTGAGCCCTTGGGCTGCTGACGAGGAGTGACAGCCGCAGGCAAAACCCACCAACCAACGCTGGGTAAGCACACCGGCAGGGACTGCAGGCACTGCCCAGCGAACCGGAACACAAGGACTGGAATCCCCTGGACTGGAGGACCCAGGACTGGAACACTGGACTGCAATCCCCCGGACTGGAGGACACAGGACTGGAACACACTGGACTGGAGCGCACCAGACTGGAACACACACCGGACCGGAACACACTGGACTGGTCCGCACAGCTTCACCTGCAGTTAGCTACTAAGCCCCCCAGGAGTTGAGCTCCTGGGTTCGAGTAGCCGACAGGACTTACTGGATACCGGATGACATAGAGACCAGGACTGGAAACAGAAGTGCTCCTAACCCTAAACTGATCTACGTGCTCCCAAGCCCTAAACCAGCAGGAGTGTTCCTAACAGTAAACTGACAAAAGGACTTCCTAAGCCCTATACTAAACAGGAGCTCCTAAGCCCTGCTCAAGAAAGGGACTTCCTAAGCCCTAAACTAACAGAGCAGGGAACTAAACACAAAGCTAACACAGGTGCTACTAAGCACCAAGCTACAAGCAGAGCTCTACACTAATAAGCTAAACACAAAACTAACAAGCTACCTAAGCACTGCTCTAGCAAGCTAGATACAACTAACAAGGTGCTTCCCAAGCACTACTCTGGCAAGCAACCAGAAGAGCTCCTAGCACTAAAAGGGAAGACAGGGGAGCCACAAGGAAAAAGAAGGGAAGCTAACACATAAGCCAAAAGTGATTCTAAATCACCAAACACCAACAGCAAAGACTGCAATGCTCCCAATAGCACAAACACCAGAAGTACTTCTAACAGCAAACTCTGCAGTGTTCCTAACAACACCAAACCCTGAAGTACTTCTATCAGCAACAGAGCTTCCAAAGCCCTACACATAGCAATGCTTCCAAAACCAAGAGGGAAAAGCAGGAAAGCTAAACACACAGTCACCAGTGCACACTGCACTAACACTAACCTGGACCTTAGCAAAAGCAAGCAGGGAAACTAGACACAAAGTCAGAAGTGCACACTGCACCACCCTACCTAAAGCAAACACCACTGTTGCAAAGGCTCTGAAGGAAACAACACCACTTTCTTATCAAGGCCAGGGTTGCCAGGTAGAATTTTTTTTTCCAGCCCAATCCGGGCCAGAAACCAGCCCAAAACCCGCCCAAACACAAACCCCGCCCCTGACACCCCCACCCCCCGCGTCACCGGCCCCGCCCCCGCCGTCACCGGCCCCGCCTCCCACGTCATCGGGCCCGCCTCCCCGTCATCAGCCCCGCCTCCCACGTCATCGGCCCCGCCTCCCACGTCATCGGCCCCGCCCAAAACGTCACTAACCCCGCCCAAAAACGTCACTAACCCCGCCCCCCGCGGCCGAAAAAAATCAAAAAGCCGCCCAAAAAGCCGCCCGGAAGCTTAAAAAACCGCCCAAAAAACCGCAACCCGCCACGGGCAAAAATTTCCCGCGGCGGGTCGCGGAAAACCGCCCAATTGGGCGGTAAAACCGCCCACCTGGCAACACTGATCAAGGCCCTCCCTGATGATGTCACACTCCCTAGCCCCAGGCAACAGCACACTGACCCAGAGAGGCCCAACCCACACCAATGCAAAACCGTGAAGCACTTGAAGCCAGTACCCTCAAAGAGAGGTAGAGCAACTCAGGCAACACACACACAGGTGCAGTATAGTGAAACAATTAGAGCCATGCTGCTGGAAGCTGCCAGCACAGAGAGACAGAGCCAGCTCAGACAGGACAGACAAAAGAAACAGAAGCCAGCTAAGAAGCTGACCCCCAGGAAAGAGGTAAGTTTGAGAGGGGTTCTGACCCCAATCATAACAATATGTTTTTTGATCGGCATTTGTTATGTTTAATGTGCCTTCAATCATTCATACACACATATTTAAAATTATAGCATGCGTTTTTTCTATATATTATTTATTCATTTTATTGTTTCAGATTATATATACTATTTATGTTCATGTCTGTTTTTGATGTAGATTTATCAAGACCCCTGAGGCAGGCCTTCAGGCCGAAACACGGCCGTGTCAAGTCCTTTTAGCATTTTCAATAAAGACTTTTTTTGTTATCCTCCTTGGATTTACCTCACTTTTTTTCTTTGGTTTCTCACTGCATCGTGAGGTCCTTTCCTCCTCCTTGTTTGTTTCTCAAATAGATTTTTACCAGAACCAGTTGAACCCCTCCCAGGGCATGGAGTACTTAAGGGTTTGCATCTTCCTCCTGGAAAGGATCTGCAAGTTTCCAGCCCAGAACATGAATTCCTGTGCACAACTGGTCTCCACAGCATAGGGTTATTTGCAGCAACCACAGAAGAGGGTCCCTAGGCCAGGGTGCACATAAGACTCTTGCAAAGAGCCTTGCCCTCCAGGTGAGCTCCCTGTTAGGCTTTCAAAGTCCACCTGCTGCTCTCCTCAACTTTATAGGAGGCGTTGGCCTGATGGAACAATTCAGCTCATTTGGGCCCAGAGGGTTCTGTTGGACCCTCTCTCCCCCACTGGGCAGAGGTCACAATGGATGCTAGCCTGGTAGGCTGGGGACTAGGAGGCTCATTTTCAAAGCACATATACTTATAACGTTAGATAGCAACCTATGCAACTTTGCAAGTCTATGTGCTTTGAAAATGAGCACCCATACTGTGAAGGCAAGGTAGTGTAGGGCAGATGGTCTTCAAGGGAGGCACTTTGGCCTATCAATCATCTGATTCTCAGGTTCTTCCTCCCAAATCTGGTGAGGAAGGCTGACTGGGTACTATTGGACCATGCCATCACAGTGGTTTATATCAACAATCAGGGAGAATCAAGCGTGCAGCTGTGGTCCTGGAAGCAGCGTGGCATTGGGTAGAGAACAAGTTGTTAGCCCTCTTAGCAGCTCACATAGTTGGCTCAGAGAACATGCAGTCAGTTTTTCTATGATGCAATTCCCTTGACCCAGGGAGTGGGATATGGATCCAGAAGGGTTTGGTCTCATTGTGAATTACTGGGGGTTCCCTTGTTGCGATTGGATTGCCTTGAGGTGGAATGTGTAATGTGAGCTGTTTCTCAGCCACAGAAGGGAGGCCATAGCCAAGGGAATAGACGAACTGGTACAACAGTGGACCTACATTTCATGCGTTCCCCCCCCCCCCCCTTGGCCTCTGATTGGCAGAATGCTACGGAGGACGGCAAGACACCCCTTGCTGGTGATTTTAGTGGCACCAGATTACCACGGACCTTGAAGGATTCTCCAGCAGGATTCCACCTTCATGGAGGATCCAGCTCCCTTTTCACTTATACCTTGGCGCTTGAAAGACATTGACTGAAGAATAAAGGTTACTCAGTGTTGGTTGTTGAGACTTTGTTACAGTCCCGGAGACACTCCACCTCAGTTGCTTATATGCACATGTGGAATCTGCTTGAGAGCTAGTGCTCAGAAACGTACTTTACAGTACAAAGTGCCATTGTCTGCTCTTTTGGTCTTTCTACAGCAGGGTTTGGAGCATGGTTTGGCCGTGGGATGGGGAACCTTTAGACAGAGAGCCACATAAATATCAGTACTAGCAAGCTGCACATAGAAAATTAACAAATGTGCTATATAATTCACTGTCAACCAAATTTATGTGGTAACTAACAAATTATTACCAGAAAAGTGTGTTACTGTGCATTTCTCTCTTTCCAAACAGTCCACACAGATGCAGCAGAGGCTGGTGACAGAGGAAACCACCCGGCATAATGAACAAACTCCACAGCAGCGCATCTTTTCTGAGGGAGCCGCCACTACTGCGCCAACCTCCACGGTACCAGGCCAGAGGTTTCCCACCAAACACACTCATTTTGCCCCCTAAAGATCCACAGCACCAGGACGACAGAAGGCTCTGAGTTTTTTTTTTTTTTTTTTTGGGGGGGGGGGGGGGGGTTTACTCGCAGCTATTCTATTCCCCCCAATGAAGGCTCTCAATGAAGCCCTCCCACTGGTGGAGTCAAGAACTCAACAGGGGGGAGGGGCCCAGAAACACCAGAGTGGGGCACTGGAAACCAAGGGACGTTAAGGCTTCTTCACTATCTTTTTTTTGTCTGTTGCAAAAAAAGGAATTATTTTTAAATATTTTTTTAATATGAGGCTAAACATGGCATACCCAGTCAAAGGTCAAACCAGGAGGGCTCAGACTCCCAAGTCTGCTGGTAGGAGAGCATATTACTCACTTGTCGAAAATGGTCTGGAGAGTTAAGGAAGGAGAAGGGTGCCATCCTGCAAACAATAAAAGTATGCAAAAGATGACTAAACACATTGTTGGAGTGGAGAGGATGCATTCTGAAGGCCTGCATATGCTTGAAGACATAAGCTTTCAGAACTACTAAGAAAACTGCATGAGGAAATGGTGCCTGCAGCAGGGTCGTAGTCACAAATGGATCTGGGCTTGTTCTCATGCACGCTCAGTTCATATGTGAGAACTGAGCATATTCAGGATGTCAGCTTTAGCATCTCAACGTGGTCATTGAGTGCCACGGCATAGTGACAAAATGCATGTCTGGATTTCTACAGTTGGCATGATCTGGGAATCTCTACTAGTTAGGGTATTCTTAATATAATTTTGATTTGTGGGGGGTGGGGGGGATGGGATGAAAGGGGAGGCAGAGGAAATGGACTGCCTGGTGCTCACCCATACTGCTGGTCTGCCACACCCCACAAACTAATTCTAGCTACAATACTTGCTTGCCATCAGCTTAAAATAGCATCCCTACTCTGTTATGTTGTTCCTTTTTATCTAATTAAACTTTTTTTTTTATTTTTAAATAAAAAAATATTTGTGTGATATATGTGTTAACCTATAAAACTCAGAACACTTAGGGCTCCTTTTGCAAAGCCACACTAGCGATTCCCACATGGCAAATGCGATGAAGCCCATAGGAATTGAATGGACTTCGCTGCATTTACCGCACCAGAATCGCTAGCACGGAGTGGAAGAGTAGCCTAGTGGTTAGTGCAGCAGACTTTGATCCTGGGGAACTGGGTTCCATTCCCACTGCAGCTCCTTGTGACTGTGGGCAAGTCACTTAACCCTCCATTGCCCCAGGTACAAAATAAGTACCTGTATATATATATATAAACCGCTTTGAATGTAGTTGCAAAAATACCACAGAAAGGCGGTATATCAAGTCCCATTTCCCTTCATTTTCCCCCTAAAAGGAGCCCTTAATTTGCTTCCTCCACTGCAGCATTGCCATTGATGACCCTTAATTCCTCAGCCCAGCTTCCATAGAGGCAACATTCACAACTGTCTCATGGTGGATTGGTAGCAACAGCAACACTCACTGGCCAAGCTCAGGATGCACATGTAGTAAGGTCTAGAACAGGGGTGGGCAATCTTTATGCACAGAGGGCTGCAAGAATGTCAGTACTATCCTTGGCAGGTGGCATCATTATGTAACATTGAAACAAGAAATGCAAAGAGCTCCACGGACCTTCTGTGATAAATAAGTAAAAATGTAACTCAAAATAATTAAAACAAACTGCTAGAGTGGCCATTCTGAAAAATATTTGCAAAATACAATATTTGAAACTCCCAGAACCGGTTAATGATGTTTTCTGTGTACACTTCCCATTGTCTTGCAAGCCACATAAAATTCAGTAGTGGGTCACGTTTGAGCCATAGGCTGCAGGTTGCCCACCCCTGGTCTAGAAGGTGGCTACATCTGAAGACGCAAGGTGCTGTAGCCTCATAAGAGGCAGGTCCAATTAGGCTGGAAGCCCAAAGCAGCAGGAAGAAGTTATCAGCTAAAAATAAACGCTACATTAGTAACATATGACCTGGTTAAAATTATATAGGAAAAAAATAATCAGCAGGATTCTTTTATTTTTCCAAGAAAGTTATTTTTCTCCATGTATCAAAAACTGTTGGCATCCAGTCAGCAGCTTTGTCAAGGACCCTTCTGGAACTGCTGCAAGTTTTGAGAACTTTTTGTCTGGAGAAGAGGTTGCTTCAGACAGTTTGGATAACGAGTTGGTAGTTTTTCTGAACACCTCTGCCTTGACACACAGTCTCATTGAGGGGGAAAAATGTTAAATCCTTGCTGCTGGGTGGGGGGGGGGGGGGGGGGGGATTACACCTGCTACTGATTGTTAAAGGTTTCCTTGGTGCTGCCTTCTGTGCTTCAAAATCTCCGTTGATGTGAACATAAAGTCTTTTTCACAAGTGTCACAATGATAAGGCCTTTGCAGTGACAAAGTAGAAGCACTTCTGGCCACCTGCTCTGCAGGAACTGTCAAAAAACAAAACAAAACGACAAAACAAATGAGAGAGAGTAATTTTATAAAACATGAAAAATATGTTTTAAAACTGGAAACAAGACTCTTATAAAATTGAATGTCTGGGTATATGTACATTAAAAATACACATGACAGCTGGCACACAGTGATGTGAAAAAGTTTGTGCCCCCTTCCTGATTTCCCCTATTATTTCATTCATATATATATATATATATATATATATACACAGGGCTTTTTTTTTTTTGAGAGGGTACTGGCACCTTTTCCATTGTCTGCTAAAATTACCCATGGACCCCATGTTTTAATGAAAGAGCTGAGGCTCCACATACCAATCCAGTCTTGTCATAGATTCTGTGACTGGTTGCAGGGGGCCTGGCCCCTCAGTAATCACCAGACTCCTGAAGGGTGGCCTAGCATTTGAGTACTAACACCTTTTTTGCTAGAAAACACACACTATATATATAAGAGATAGATAGATATATGTCACACTGAATGTTTTCAGATCTTTAAACAAAATGTAATACTACACAAGGGAATCTGATAAAACATACAATACACCTTCAGAACAGATATACATTTGTGTGAAAGCATTTGAGCACTAGTAGGGGTCATTTGTTATAAAAAGACACATACGCATATAATGGATGCCTGTTTCGACTTTTCACATAGCTGCCCTATTATAAAATTAGCACCCCACCTCACTAAGGCCATGTATTTTTTGCACACACATAACTAAAAGCCAGTGAGCAATTTGTAGGTGATTCCATTATATTAGACTCACCTAATACTGTGGTAATTAAGTTTTGGAGGCTATGCTCCCTTGATCAGGACTGTAGAATATAAACTAAGTATGAAGCCGGCTGCCTGACCATACTAGTGTATCACAGAGGTTGCATTGCAATAGTGACATGGTGGGGTTTGTTTTCCACATTGTAAGCAAAGACTTGTTTCAGAGCAGTGTTTCTCAAACCAATTTTTGGGACACACTCAGACAGTTGGGTTTTCAGAATATCTAAAATAAACATGTATATGATAGATTTGCATACCAAGGAGGCAGTGCATTCAAATCTATCTAGTTGGGGAATAAGACCATTGCCAGGCATAAGGAAGGCAGACATCTACAGTCTGTGCCCCAAAAATGACAAGGACAGATAAAAGAACAAGTATGTATATGCTATATTGCATCATAGCATATGCTATGCGTTTATGTTGTTAGGCAAACTGGATGGACCATGCAGGTCTTTATCTACTGTCATCCACTATGTAGCTCATACATATTCATTGTGGGTATCCTGAAAGACTGACTGGCTGAGTGTGCCCTGAGGACTGGGTTGTTTAGAGAACTGCAACTAGAGAAACACTTCCACAAGAAAAAAAAAAAAAAAAACCTCCCTCCAGCAAAATGCATTTTAAATACCATAGAAAAAGAACCCATTGCATCCCACCAAGCAAGCACAACAGTAAACTTGACAACCATACACATATGTACTTGTACCGGTCTAGGGGCATGTGTGAATTTGTGTGACTGTATTTACTGGGGGTAGTTCTGGGCTCTATTTTATAAAGGCACACAAGCACCTATGTTGCCTTTACAAAATGGGCAAGATTTTTTTTACAAGCAATCTGCTACAAAATTATCCCTAACCTCTGTTTGTAACAGACAGGGAGACAGACAGCTGACAGACAGCTGATTCAGTTAGTGTATTATATACCATCCAATGCAAAAAAAAAAAACCAACAACAAAAGAGAAACAAGTTAGAATTAAAATTGTAAAAAACAAGAATCTTCACAGATGCAAAATAATCACCAAAACGAGAAAGGGGACACTGCTGCTGACTGGTAGAGGGAGGGGGGGGGGGCATTTTTCTAAGCCAGATCACAAACCTTGGATAATCAAAAGCTTTGTAAAATATAGAAAGTTTACAGTTTATTTAAGACTTTCTATACTGCCCAAACTGACACACAAAACTGGGCAAAAATGTACAATTCAAAATTATTCAGTGAAAAAAAAAAAAAAAAAAAAAAAAGAAATGAACTACAATATTGAAAGGACAGACATCATTCACACAAGAGAAACATGTCCAAACAATCAAAAACCAAGATCTTAATAGCGACCTAGATTTTCTCGCCATTATCCAACCCTAATCTTCCTGTAGTTGTACATTCTGCTGTTTATCTCTATTAGCCTTATCAGGTCTTTTTCTTGTACTTTACTGCTTTGAAAAACACAGGACGGTAATGCAACACCATCCTTCTGCACTGACCTGATAAAGGAAGCAGAGATCCCAAAAGCTAGTCACAAGTGGTTTAAGTTAGTTTAACAAGTTATACGTGAGACCAAAGTTTTGATCTATATTTCCATGGAGGCTTTAAGTCCCTTGAGAAATACTTTATTCATGTGAGGTCTATAAGTAAAAAAGAAAAAAAGAGCCTGACACTGGCTGTGTTTTGCCCACACAGGGGCTGCATCGGGGGCTAAAACAGTTACAGTGGGGGAAATAAGTATTTGATCCCTTGCTGATTTTGTAAGTTTGCCCACTGACAAAGACATGAGCAGCCCATAATTGAAGGGTAGGTTATTGGTAACAGTGAGAGATAGCACATCACAAATTAAATCCGGAAAATCACATTGTGGAAAGTATATGAATTTATTTGCATTCTGCAGAGGGAAATAAGTATTTGATCCCCCACCAACCAGTAAGAGATCTGGCCCCTACAGACCAGGTAGATGCTCCAAATCAACTCGTTACCTGCATGACAGACAGCTGTCGGCAATGGTCACCTGTATGAAAGACACCTGTCCACAGACTCAGTGAATCAGTCAGACTCTAACCTCTACAAAATGGCCAAGAGCAAGGAGCTGTCTAAGGATGTCAGGGACAAGATCATACACCTGCACAAGGCTGGAATGGGCTACAAAACCATCAGTAAGACGCTGGGCGAGAAGGAGACAACTGTTGGTGCCATAGTAAGAAAATGGAAGAAGTACAAAATGACTGTCAATCGACAAAGATCTGGGGCTCCACGCAAAATCTCACCTCGTGGGGTATCCTTGATCATGAGGAAGGTTAGAAATCAGCCTACAACTACAAGGGGGGAACTTGTCAATGATCTCAAGGCAGCTGGGACCACTGTCACCACGAAAACCATTGGTAACACATTACGACATAACGGATTGCAATCCTGCAGTGCCCGCAAGGTCCCCCTGCTCCGGAAGGCACATGTGACGGCCCGTCTGAAGTTTGCCAGTGAACACCTGGATGATGCCGAGAGTGATTGGGAGAAGGTGCTGTGGTCAGATGAGACAAAAATTGAGCTCTTTGGCATGAACTCAACTCGCCGTGTTTGGAGGAAGAGAAATGCTGCCTATGACCCAAAGAACACCGTCCCCACTGTCAAGCATGGAGGTGGAAATGTTATGTTTTGGGGGTGTTTCTCTGCTAAGGGCACAGGACTACTTCACCGCATCAATGGGAGAATGGATGGGGCCATGTACCGTACAATTCTGAGTGACAACCTCCTTCCCTCCGCCAGGGCCTTAAAAATGGGTCGTGGCTGGGTCTTCCAGCACGACAATGACCCAAAACATACAGCCAAGGCAACAAAGGAGTGGCTCAGGAAGAAGCACATTAGGGTCATGGAGTGGCCTAGCCAGTCACCAGACCTTAATCCCATTGAAAACTTATGGAGGGAGCTGAAGCTGCGAGTTGCCAAGCGACAGCCCAGAACTCTTAATGATTTAGAGATGATCTGCAAAGAGGAGTGGACCAAAATTCCTCCTGACATGTGTGCAAACCTCATCATCAACTACAGAAGACGTCTGACCGCTGTGCTTGCCAACAAGGGTTTTGCCACCAAGTATTAGGTCTTGTTTGCCAGAGGGATTAAATACTTATTTCCCTCTGCAGAATGCAAATAAATTCATATACTTTCCACAATGTGATTTTCCGGATTTAATTTGTGATGTGCTATCTCTCACTGTTACCAATAACCTACCCTTCAATTATGGGCTGCTCATGTCTTTGTCAGTGGGCAAACTTACAAAATCAGCAAGGGATCAAATACTTATTTCCCCCACTGTATATAGGCTGAAACCAATGCTTCCTCCATATGATTTTCGTGGGGAGATTCAGAATATGGTGCTTTCCCTTTTGGACTACTGCAACACTGTCTTGGAATGGCAAAGACCAAGGTGAGAGCACTGCAGTTTGTCAAAAATGCTGCCTCTAGGCTGGTTACAGGTGTGGCTCACGTAGCACATATTACTCCAATTTTGAGACAGCTACAATACAGCAGAATACGGTTTAAGGTTCTTTGTTACGTCCATCAAGCTATACACAGATTTGCTCCAAAGTACCTGAAAGATAGTTTTCATGTGTACCACCCTAACAGGAGTTTGACGTCAGAGATGACAATGCGTTTGTCTCTTGATATGATGGTAAATATAAGATACTGTGAGACGAGATCTGCTACTGTTTTCATCGCAGGGGTACAATTGTGGAATGCACTGAAAGGACAATTGTGCTAATTTTGCTTTCTCTGAGAAGAAATAGGACAGTGATATCCTCAAATATGGGAAATCCTACCTACTAGGCTCACTGAAAACAACAGTAGGACAACAGAGTCTTGCAATGGCAAGACTATGCTGAACCAATTAACCTCAAAGTATATACAAAACTGGTTGTCAAGGTGCAGCCTGGAACTGAATAAAAAGGGCCCAGAAGGGTGGAGTTGGATTCTAGACAACAAGCAAATTCCGCATGACTGTCAGGTCAAACTGTCGTGTTAGGTAGTCTGCTCAAGGTAGTAATGAGATGTGAATGTGTGGACTGAAGACCACATCACAGCCTTGCAAATTTCTTCAGTGGAGGCTTACCTCAAGTGGGCTGCCGACGCAGCCATTATTTTGACATAGTGAGCTGTGACATGTCCCTCAAAAGTCAGCCCAGCCTGGGCATAAGTAAAGGAGATGCAATCTGCTAGCCAATTGGATAATGTGCACATATCAATGGCTGTCCCCAACCTATTGGGATCAAAAGAAACAAAAACCTGGGTGGACTGTCTATGGGTTTAGTCTGCTCCAGATAGAAGGCTAAAGCTCGTTTGTAGTCCAAGGTATGCAGCGCACTTTCGCCAAGATAGGCATAAGGTTTTGGGAAGAATGTTGGTAGAATGATCAACAGATTAAGATGGACCTCTGACATCACCTTAGGAATGAAACTTAGGATGCAAGCACAGAACTATCTTCTTATGATGAAATCTAGTGTAAGGTGAATCAGCTAACTAGGGCATGAAGCTCACTAACTCTGTGAGCTGAAGTGACCACCACCAAAAACAAGACCTTCAGGATCATATACTTCATATGACAGGAGTCTAGTGGCTCAAAAGGAGCTTTCATCAGCTGAGTGAGGATGTTGTTGAGATCCCAAGACACCATGGGAGTTTTGAGAGGGGGGCTTCATCAACATCAAACCCCACATGAAGCAAACAACCAGAGGCTGTACAGAGATGGGCTTGCCCTCCACCTGATAGTGATAAGCACATTGCAGAGAGGTGAACCTTTATAGAGTTGGTCTTTAAACCATGAAGAGGTGGAGGAGGTACTCAAGCAGTTTTTGTGTAGGACAAGATAGCAGATCTAGAGCCTTGACCTCACACCAGATGACAAACCTCCTCCATTTAAAAGTATAACACCTCTTTGTGGAATCTTTCCTGAAAGACTGCGAAACCTCAGAGACACTCTCGGGCTGTTGCAAGGAGGCAAACAACTCTCTTAACACCCAGGACATTAACAAGGGTCTGGAAATCGGGATGCAGAAGGGACTCCTCATTCTGTGTGATGAGGGTTGAAAAACAGTCCAACCTTCTTGGATCTTCAGAGGACAATTCCAGAAATAGAGGGAACCAGATCTGTTTCAGCCAGTAAGGAGTGATAAAGATCATGGTTCCCTGATCTTGCCTGAGTTTCAACAAAGTCTTCCCTATAAGAGGAATTGGCGGGGGGGGGGGGGGGGGTGGGGGAGGGGGATACGCATACAGGGGACCTTCCCCCAATGCAGGAGAAATGGCATCTGATGCTAGTCTGCCATGTGATCTGAGTCTGAGGGACTTTGTTGTTGAGATGAATGGCAAAAAGGTATGCCAAAGGGGTGCCCCACACTCAAAAGATCTCACGGGCTATGCCCATACTGAGAGACCACTCATAAGTATTGCCATACTGGGACAGTCCAAATGTCCATCAAGCCCTGCATCCTGTTTCCAACAGTGGCCAATCCAGGTCACAAATACCTGGCAAGATCCCGAAAAAGTTCAATACATTTTATGCTGCTTATCCCAGAAATAGCAGTGGATTTTCCCCACATCAATTTAATAATGGTCTATGGACTTTTCATTTAGGAAGCCATCCAGACCTTTTTTAAACCCCGCTAAGCTAACCGCCTTTACCACATTCTCAGGCAACAAATTCCAGAGTTTAATTACACATTGAGTGAAGAAATATTTTCTCCGATTCATATTAAATTTACTGTTTTGTAGCTTCATCACATGCCCCCTAGTCCTAGTATTTTTGGAAAGAGTAAACAAACGATTCACGTCTCGTTTGATTACATGATCCTGCTCAGCCTGTCCATCAGACAGTTGTCTTTTCACGCCAGGTATGTGGCCCTGAGCACCATGCCATACTTGAGAGCCTATTGCTCCTGACCGCCTCCTGACACAAGGGGTAGGATCCCATACCATCCCTGCTTGTTGACATAGTACATTGCAACCTGATTGTCCATTTAAATTAGAATAATTTGGTTCATCAGCTGATCTCTGAAAGTCTTTAGAGCATTCAACATTGCCCGCAATTCCAGGATATTGATATGGAAGGACATCTCCTGGCAGGACTAAGTGTGAAGCCCATCTACATGAGCTCCCTATCTCATGTTAGATACATCACTGGTCAGTTGGGAGGTTGAATTTGGAATGGTAGTGACAACGTTAAATTGGACTGAATTAACCAGCAGCAGAAAGATGGTTTGAGCTGTGGTGGGACCACGATGATATCCTCTAGGTTCCTCATGGCCTGGTGTCATTGAGAAGCCAGGGTTCATTGGGCTCTGCTGAAATGGAGACATGCCAAGGGTATAACATATACTGTGGTGGCTATGTAGCCTAGTAATCTCAACATCTCCTGGCTGCTGTGAATGATTGGTGATTGCCATGACAGCAACCACCAGATCCTGAGGAAGGAAGGCTCGAGCATGCTCTATGTCTAGCAAGGCTCCTATGTATTCCAATTGCTGGACAGGTTGGAGATGGGACTTTGGGTTGTTGATTACAAACCCTAATAACTCCAACACCAAGATAGTTCACTGCACTGATGCTTGAGCACCCTCCCACGATATGCTCTTGACCAGACAATCGTCCAGGTAGGGAAACATATGCACTCCCAGCCTGCGTAGCAACGTTGCAACTACTGCAAGGTATTTGGTGAATACCCTGGGCAAGGATGTGAGGCCAAATGGTAGGACATGGTACTAGTAGTGGTGCTTCTCTACTAGAAATCTGAGATACTTCCAGTGACTGGGGAGTATCTGGATGTGGGTACATGCATCCATCAGATCCAGAGAACACAGGCAATTGTTTCCCTGAAATCATGGAGAGAAGTGTGCCCAGGGAAACCATCCTGAACTTTTCTTTGACCAAATATCTGTTCAGGGCCCTTAGGTCTAGGATGGGACAAAATCCCCTGTCGTCTTGGTTACAAGGAAGTACCTGGAATAGAATCCCTGTTCCTCCTGCCCTGGTGGGACAGGCTTGACTGCATGGGCCTGAGGAAGAGCAGGAAGTTCCTCTAGAAGTATCTGCTTGTGCTGAGTGCTGAAAAGATGCTTGTGGTGAACAATATGGAGGAGTTAGTTACCCCGGTTGGGCGAGTTGGAAAACCCACCAGTTGAAGGTTACAAGGGGCCACCTTTCTTGGGAAAAAAATTCAGCCTCTCCCTACTGGCAGGTCATCCGGAACACTGTGACAGCAGCTATACTCTCCTGGAGCCACTGAAAAGCTCACCTCTTGTTTTGCCTGGGGAGCAGGTTGTGACTTTTGTGAACATTGCTGGCAACCTGGGGCTGCTGGGTCTGGGGCTGCTGTTGAGGATGGGTGGAAAAAGTAAACCTACGTCTTTGAGAGTAATAGGAACTTCTTTGTGTCCCGCTGGTGAACCTCCAAGTAGTGGAGGCTGCAGAAGGAGGCCACCGGGAGAGAAAATGGATGATGTCAGTGTGTTTCTTGATAAGGTCAACTTCCTCCACCTTGTCCCCAAAAAGATTGACTCCCCGGCAAGGTACATCTGCTAGCCTCTCCTGAATATTTTCGGCACTCCTTCTGATTCTTGGTCAGCTGGCAATGCTCAGTAGCCTGCTCCAGCAGGAGAGTGTCTGCAAAGTCTAGCACACTAAGAACCAAGGACTGCAAGTATATGCTCGTGTAGAGTTGGTAGCCCTGTGCGTGGGAGACTAGCCTCAAGGCCTGATAAATCTTCCTCCCAAAAGAGTCTAAGGTCTGGGCCTCTCTGCCTGGGGGCATTGAGGCATAAGACCTGGAATTCCTAGCCTTTTTGAGAGCGGATTCGACCACCAGGGAGTGGGTATGGCTTGGGCCTTCTCAAACCAGAAGCCTTCTGAATCTGATACATGGAATCCACCTTCTTGGGTACCACTTGAACTTGCACATAGAGTCATGGGCCTCAAACTCAGAGTGGCTGAGTGCTGCAGCTGGTTCAAGCACCCTCGATGCCTGAGCACTTTGTAGCTGTAGGAGACCTGCTAACTCCTCCCTCAGCATGACCCAGAACCGGTCATGAAGGACAGGCATTGGTAAGGCTGGGGCCAGTGACAGTGTGGAGACAGGCTGATGATTTGTCAGTGCAGGATCGGAAGCAGGGTCCTGGCTGCACGGGGGCGGAGGTGATGGCAACAGGATAACAAAGGGGGAGCAGTCCTCATAGGAGTGGAGCAGTCCTCATAGGAGTGGAGGAGTAGCCTAGTGGTTATAGTGCAGCGGACTTCGATCCAGGGGAACTGGGTTTGATTCCCACTGCAGCTCCTTGTGACTATGGGCAAATCACTTAACCCTCCATTGAACCAGGTTCAAATAAGTACCTGTATATACTATGTAAACCACTTTGAATGTAGCTGCAAAAACCACAAAAAGGTGGTATATCAAGTCCCATTCCCCTTCCCAGCACCGACACGTCCTTGGTGCCAGTGATGATGTCCCAGAGCTCCTGGCACCATGTGTCAAAGGGGACAGATATTGATGCTTCTTGATCTTTGCCGCTGATGAGTATTATGTTGAATCCACACGGTCCTCGGTGTCAGGTCCAATGCAGATCAGTTCCGTGGCCTACTAGCAGTGCCCAATGCTGAGAGAGGTGGAGACGCCCTCAATGCCAGCACACTCCAAGTGTAAGATGATTCCCTGGCAGCCATCGGGGTCGATGCTTCTGATGCCAAAGCCGATGTGCCAGGCTTTGAAGATCCAAAAAGTTCCCTCTGGCAGGCCTGATGTGTTCTTTTTCTGCACTTTTAAACAAAGAACAGAGTTTTATGGGTCATGGTCAGGCCCCAGGCACCCCACACATCAATTGTGTGGGACAGTGCTAGAGATCACTTGACTGCACTGGGTGCATCTTCCGAAGTCACTGGGAGTCTTCTGAGGCATGTGAAAAAGAATAGCAGCTTAATCAAAAGGTTCAATGGTGATGCCAAAAAGGGGCTTACCTCAAATTGAGCTCGGTGCTCTGGTTTAAAAGGGCCTCGGGAGCTGCAAAAAAATAAAGAAAATTTAAAAGAGCCAAAAACGCAAAAAATTTAAAAAAAACCCAGGAAGGGAGATCAAAAATAGAAGAAAAAAAAACAAATACCCGCACAGGAAGGCACAATATGCAATGAAAAAAAATGCTGAGAAGATCGAGACGCAACCTCCTAGCTCTGTATAAAAATCAAAATTGAGGGTCCTGCCACTTGTGCATCTTGCAGGCACTCGCACATGTGTGGTGGGGCCGCTGCCAAAAGCCTCTAAAAGCTATAGAATGCTGGGAAGTCCGCACTCAGCTCCGTTGCGATGAAATCACCCGTATGTAAGGATACCACTGTCCTGCCTGTCTTTGGAGAATCCAAGATCACAGAATTTAAGCATTTTATCTGATGCCTCATGGAGTTATCTGATCTGATATTTGGGCAGAGTTTCAGGACATCAGCTAGATTCAAAATCAGTCCTAGGGGGTTGTTTACTAAATAAAATGGGCCCTGCTGCAGATAACTCGAGCTAAGCTTTAGTAAACAGGGGGGCTAGTAATCCTTCTATTTGGAAAAGTGGTGATATTCAACAAATAAGATGGAAAATAAACTTCATTCTGTATCTCTATTTTTCTGATCCTATACTTATCTTTCTCCTTTGATACAGCCCCTGGGCAAGTTTAGCTCTATCTGGCTTATCTGTTAACTTTGTAAAGATGCCAGTTGTCATTAACTATGACTTTATAGTTATTGCAAAATTTAAGTATCTCAGGATTGTGATCACAGGGCACCTGACTATATTATGCCAACAAAACTATGGCTAAGTACTTACACAGATTAAGGATGATTTAGGTAATTAGAAATCAGTGGTAGTATTCTGGGTGGATAGGATTAATGTTATTAAAATGCTGGTTTTGCCTCATTTGCTGTTTTTCCCCCTAGTTTTCATGCATTACTTTTGTCCTTTCATGATGCATGTTTGGAAAAGGAAGAAAGCCCAGGTGAATTTTAGAAAACGTTTGATATCTAAAAAGTCTGGAGGCACATACCTTCCAGATTTTCAAACATATTACTCATGCTTGTGTTAAATTCCTCTCACAGCACACTGGATTAGATTTAGAGAGTTGCACGGGGACAGAAATCTTACCCATCCCCACCCATCCCTGCTGGAATATTTCCTGTCCCCACTGGAATCTTACCCATCTCCATCCATCCCCGCAAAAATGTAACCCATTCCAACCCGTCCCCGCAAGAATTTAACCCATCCCCACCCGTCCCCGCAAGAATTTAACCCATCCCCACCCATCACTGTAAGAATTTAATGATAACCCATCACTGTAAGAATTTAATGATACATAAAAGAAAATTCCAATCAGCTCCCTCAGTCTCTCTCTGGATTTGAGCCACAGCACTGTAGGCAAGGAAGGAATGGAAGCTGAAACTTGGAACACTCTGGTGTGCACATGTAAGATTTGTCTCTGATTTACTGGCACTGTGTGCTGAGAGGTCACCACATGCACGCACCAGTAGGTCAGGTGACATCTGATGCTCATGCCTTGTCAGAGCTGAGTTCTGCTCATCAGCCCGGGAGCAAAAAGGATTAATTGTAACATAGTAAGTAACAGCAAATAAAGACCTGAATGGTCCATCCAGTCTGCCCAATAGTCACACTCATTATCAATTTATGATTAAATCAACGAGTGTGATATTATATACTTGATTATAGTCTCTCTTTTGTGTTTCTGGAACATAGACCATAAAAGTCTATCTGGCCCTATCCTTATGTTCCAACTGCTGGAGTTGTCATTGAAGCCCACTCCAGTCTATGCATCTTCTCATTTGTGGGACACAGATTGTAAAAATCTGTCCAGAACTGTCCATATGTTCCAGCCACTGAAGTTGCTAAGCCCTTTCCAGCCCATCCTAAACCAGACGTCCATATATTAGACACAGACCATACAAGTCTGCCTGGTATCGGCCCTAGTTAATCACAGCCAGTCACCATCTAAGCATTACTTCACACATCCACACACATGCAGCCATTTAAGGTTAGGTTTTTTATAACTTCCATTTTCTAATTAGAGATCCTCTGTGTTTATACCACGCCTTTTTGAATTCCATCATCATTTGTGTCTCTACCATTTCCACATTTGTGCTGTTAAAGCAAGGAGGAGGAGGAGACAGCACTCAAAGAACTTGGTACTCGGTAGATGAGAGGCTGGTGCATGTGTAGCTTACACTTCCACGAGAACCCCGCAGAACTGCTTCCGTCCCCGCGGGAACCCCGCAGAACTGCTTCCGTCCCCGCGGGAACCCCGCAGAACTGCTTCCGTCCCTGCGGGGAACCCCCCAGAACTGCTTCCGTCCCTGCGGGAATCCCGCGGGTTCCGCGGGATTCCCGCAAACCCCGTTCCCGTGCAGCTCTCTAATTTGATTATAGGAATGTATAGGTTTCACTTCTTCACCAGAGAGCTGCACGGGAATGGGGATTGCAGGAATCCTGCAGAACCCACAAAATTCCCACGAAGATGGAAAAAGCTGCCACAGTATTTCTGCACGAGTGTAGTCAAAATCTTTGGTGATATCAGAATGAGGCTTCAAATGCACTGAGCAAGGCAATTAGGGTGCCAGAATGAGGCTTGGAATGCACTGAGAGGCAGCCAGAACACCAGAGTGAGGCTTGGAACACAAATTGGTTGAATCAAGGAGATTTTATGACAGGAGTCAGCATGAGCCTATATCGCCCATTCTGTGGACTGAAGACAGTGGGCAGAGCTTGCCACCATATTGTGTGACCCTCAAACATTTGCATAAACAATAGGAAACGTGAGGTTTATGACTGCCTCCAAGCAGTTCTGAGTCAAACTGTAGTTGGACTTAACACTGCCAGCTGCTCCCCCAAGCTCACAGTTTTCACAAGTCTTACCATAGATGAGAAAAGCTCAGGACTGTCCCACGCTTTCCAGCAATCCTCTTTCCTTCTCCTTTTTTTTTTTTACAAAGGTCATTGTGCTGGAAAAGGAGAGCTCCACAGGAAACAGGGGAAAGGTGAAGGGAGGGAAGAAGTAAATTCGCGGGGCACCACAGACAGGGAAGACCTCCAGATATGACTCTGCAGACTCAAGCTATCTGCAAAGCTCAACTGGAGACCAGAAGCAAACAACTCAGAACCAGAGGCTGAAAAGTGTATCCATCCATCTGCTAGAGATAGAAAGTACTGAGCAGCTGGACTATATGCCAATATGTCTCAGCTCAGTTTTCAGTTCTCTACCTCCACCTGCTGGTTGATAAGACACAACTATCCCACAGGTTCTGGAATAGTAGGAAACTACGTAATGGAAAGTGGAAAAAGTTCAGAGGTGTAGAATGGATAAAGAGGGTACTTTTCAAACAGCACTACAAAAAGATGTCACTCCATGAAACTAACAACTAGCAGACTAAAAATAAATCACAGAAAGTACTTTTTCATAAGCTGCCAGAGGATGTGGTCAACACATTTTACATAGCAGGGATCCAAAAGAGTTGACTGGGCAAGTTCCTGGAGGAAACGTCCATTAAAAAAATAGATTTCAATGCTCAACTGCTGAAAATGTTGGTTTGCGTAGTCATAGTACACCTATTCTTCTTTCTTTGTATTGGCATCCAATTGAGAAACATTGTTCTTTTAAATTGCTGCTTTTAGCATTTAGTCTTCCACAGGATGGCACCAGAACACTTCTTTGAAAAGTCACCAATATATGCTCCTAAGAGGTTTTCATGCTCTGAGTGATAGGCACTTTCTTCTTCCTTCTGCAAGGTTTATGTGCCTTGTGCTTATTCATATTCCATGCCATTTTTATACAATAAAGTCCTTTCTTCTGTTAGATTAATAGATGATTTATTAGGCTTTCAAAGAGCTTTTAAAACTTTTTTAATTGAATTTATTTGATGGCATGATTTTTAGGATTTGTAGATTTACCTTTAGGGTACCTCCTGTATAATGTTATTATATTAAGTTCAAGAAATGTTTGTTAGGATTTTACATTTTATTATTTTCTGTACTAATGCTTTTTTGTTGACTTTATTATGTATGTAATTCTGTAATCAATTCTGGGCATTATTGGAAGAACAGTCTAAATAATGAATTACATTAAATTAAATAAATAAAAAAATGATTAGCCATGTATATTTGAGAAAGCCATCGTTTATCATTGAAAACTGATCTACTTTGGGGGATTTACTGGGTACTTCTGATCCAGACAGGCATGATTAGAGATGGGATGCTAAACTTGATGGACCCTGGGCTGAATCACCATGGCTTATCTCAGGGCTTGAGAAATCCCAGGCCTCAGGTCACCATAGTGTCTAGAAGTTTGCTTCTGACATCTGAGATTTCGTTGTCCTTAAAAAAAAAAAAAAAAAAAAAAAAGTTTTGTTGCAGCCATTGTTGCAACCAGTACAGGAACTTCTTTCTCACTACACCGCACAGGTCTGTCTGAGTCTCCGCTGTGCAGCACAGCGGGCTCACAAAAAACCATGTGAAGCAGAAAGAAGTTTCTACTTCGGCAGCCATAGAAAACAGGGTGAGTGGTGCTGAGGGCTACTTGGGGGAAGGAGGGAGGCTGACAGGCTTGCAGGGAATAAGGGATGGGGACAATAGCAGATGGAGTGGACCATAGCTTGCAAGAAGTAAGAGCTGGGGGGGGGGCTCACTCACTGGCTTGCAAGGAGTTAGTGGCTGGGAGGACAGGTTGACTAGCTCACTGGGGTACAGAATACAAGGGGCTGACTGTTTAAGAAGGTAGGGGCTAGGCCATCATGAACTGGCTTGCAGATGGGGGAATAGGGGCTGGAACTGGCTTGCTGAGGTAGAGTAAGGGTTAGGGGATAACAAAGTGGCTTATTGGGGTACAAGTTAGAGGGCTGACTGGCTTGCTGGAGTAGGGGCTAGGGTGTTGCTGATGGGCTCACCAGGGTACAGGTGGGGAGGAGCTGACTGGTTTTTAAGAGTAAGAGCTGTTAGGAGGGACTGACCACCTTGCTGGGGATAGTAAAGGCTAGCTGGGTGGAGGGCACTGACTGGTTTCCTGGGGAGTAATTGCTTCTACAATTGAAGCAAGCCTTGGGAGTGGTGATCACTGAAATTTCTCGTCCATAAAAAGGCATCTGAGTGACGTGGCAGGGCATAATCGAATGTCGCCAGCGAAATAGGTCGCCGGCGATCTATTTTGGCGGCGGCGCAACAGCTGGCTGGAATCGTATTTTCGAAAAAGATGGTCGGCCATCTTTTTTTTTTCGATAATACAGATTAGCCTGGCCAAATGCCAGAGTTCGCCGGGTTTGAGATCACCGGTTTTGTTTTTCAGCGATAATGGAAAAAATGCCAGCTATCTTAAACCCGGCGAAATCCAAGGCATTTGGTCATGGGAGGAGCCAGCATTTGTAGTGCACTGGTCCCCCTGACATGCCAGGACACCGACCGGGCACCCTAGGGGGCACTTCTAAAAATGTTTAAAAAATACACAAATAGCTCCCAGGTGCATAGCTCCCTTACCTTGGGTGCTGAGCCCCCCAAATCCACTCCCCACAACTCTACACCATTACCATAGCCCTTATGGGTGAAGGGGGGCACCTACATGTGGGTAAAATGGGTCTTGGGGGGGGGGGGGTTGGAGGGCTCAACACTTAGCACCACAAGTGTAACAGGTAGAGGGGGGTGGGGATGGACCTGGGTCTGCCTGCCTGAAGTGCACTGCACCCATTAAAAACTGCTCCAGGGACTTGCATACTGCTGTCAGGGAGCTGGGTATGACATTTGAGGCTGGCATAGAGGCTGGCAAAAGTGTTTTATTTTTATTTTTTTAGTGTGGGAGGGGGGTTAGTGACCACTGGGGGAGTATGGGGAGGTCATCCCCCATTCCCTCCGGTGGTCATCTGGTCAATTGGGGCACCTTTTTGAGGCTTGGTCGTGAAAATTAAAGGACCAAGTAAACTCGGCAAAATACTGATTAACGCTGCTTTTTTTTCCATTATCCGCAAAAGCCAGCCATCTGGTAGCCACGCCCATGCCCCACCTTTGCTTCGCCGCCGACACGCCCCCTTGAACTTTCGCCGGCGCGGCAATGGGAAAGCGGCGATAGTGTAAAAAAAGCAGCTTTCGATTATACCGATTTCACCAC
The DNA here is from genome assembly GCF_901765095.1 of Microcaecilia unicolor. NCBI lineage: Eukaryota > Metazoa > Chordata > Amphibia > Gymnophiona > Siphonopidae > Microcaecilia > Microcaecilia unicolor. Next base: position 165,148,021 of record NC_044041.1, read on the forward strand.
TTTTGTGAGATCGCTGGCCATCTCCCGATTTATGTCGGAAGATCGCCGGTGATCACTTTCGGAAATAAGCCTGATAGTCCCTGGGACAACATTAGCAAAAATCCATAACAGATGAGAGAAGAGTTTTAACACAAAATCTAAACAGATTTCTAGTTGAGGAACTTCCATAGGCTTTTCAATGTCATCTTAGGAAAGAATACAATGTTTAGATTGGACCTTACAAGCTGTAGAAGTGTAGATACTGTGGTTATTCTGTTTTCAGCATGTTTCAGGGCAAGTGGATTTATAAGCCAAAATAATAAAAATAAATACTCTGTTTCATGCAGATCTCTCATTTGATTAAACATAACTAATGGGCAGATGATGCTATTCTAAACAGCACTCGAATAGTGCGGGGATTTACCGCCCCTATGATCAGAGATAATAGCATGCAAATTTATGCACGCTATTATCTATGATCATAGGGTAAAGTGCGGGAGGATTACAAAGTATATAAGTATTGCCATACTGGGAAAGAGCAAAGGTCCATCGAGCCCAGCATCCTGTTTCCAACAGTGGCCACTCCAGGTCACAAATACCCGTTAAGATCCCAAAAATGTACAAAACATTTTATACTGCTTATCCCAGAAATAGTGGATTTTCCCCAAGTCCATTTAATAACGGTCTACGGACTTTTCCTTTAGGAAGCCGTCCAAACCTTTTTAAAACTCCGCTAAGCTAACCCGCCTTTACCACATTCTCTGGCAACGAATTCCAGAGTTTAATTACATGTTGAGTGAAGAAAACTTTTCTCTGATTCGTTTTAAATTTACTACATTGTAGCTTCATCGCATGCCCCCCTAGTCCTAGTATTTTTGGAAAGCGTGAACAGACGCTTCACATCTACCCGTTCAACTCCACTCATTATTTTATAGACCTCTATCATATCTCCCCTCAGCCGCCTTTTCTCCAAGCTGAAGAGCCCTAGCCGCTTTAGCCTTTCCTCATAGGGAAGTCGTCCCATCCCCTTTATCATTTTTGTCGCCCTTCTCTGCACCTTTTCTAATTCCACTATATCTTTTTTGAGATGCGGCGACCAGAATTGAACACAATATTCAAGGTGCGGTCGCACCATGGAGCATGCCTGAGCGAAGTCCTTCCGCACTTGTTTGACAGGTCTGGGCTGTCAAAAGCCCAAACCTGTCAAACACTGGGGCTGGAGGTCCATGGGACCACCAGACCCCAAAGAGAGCATGGCCCTGGTGGCCTAGTACCCCCACCCCGAGCCAAGCGACACGGGGGCTGGAGGTCTGGTGAACCTTAAGTCTCCCTGAACCCCCCTCACAAGTTCAGAGGGGGTGCTGGAGATCTGGTGGGTCTCCTGCCCCCTAACCCCTCTAGCATCCCCTCAAATAGAGCCCTGGTGACCCAGTGGGCCGCGGATCAACCCCAGCGGCCCTCTTCACCATCCCACCCTACCTTCGTTGGAGGAAGGAGGTGGCCTCCCTCCTCTTCCATCGGCACGCCTCAAAAAATGGCGGCACCCAGCCCAGTGCATCCTGAGATGCACTGGGCGGGGCTTCACACTATATAACCTCACCAGCTCTCCAGCCCCCCCTGAACTTGCGTCCGGGGGGGGGGGGGGGAGAGAGAGATCGGGGGGGGGGGGGGACACTTCTCCCACACTTTACTCTACGATCAGAGATAATAGCGCACATAGATTTGCATGCTATTATCTCAGGCAGATAAAGCCCCGCGCTGTTCCAGCACTATTTTTAGAGCACTGTTTGAAACAGCGTGGGGCTTTTGATCATCTGCCCATAAGTCCCTAATGCAGTACATTAGTTTTCTTATATTTTGTTCTTGTGATGACTTATACTGAGCCACAACTGAAACTCTTATCACTTCTATCTGGTAGATAATAAAATGAGCTTATTGGGAATACTATTCACCCTAAAAGGCTGTTTTGCGGCTGTACATGAGGAACTGTGATATTGCATAAACAAGTGAGTGTGTTTTTGTTCCTAATCATGCATCCAAAGGTTATGTAATCCTTGAAAGGCAATTAATCATTTAACTTATTAGTGGAACATAACCACAAAGGCCTGGTATGGTCACATTTGCAATATGGTAATACTAGAACCCAGCTAAAGAACAGGTTATTTTGAGTTAGTCTTCACTGGACCAAACTTGCTTTCCTTGTGCCATCACCATCCAGATGGATAGGCAGTGTCTTAAAAAGTGGAGGATAAAGATTTTTTTTTTTACATGTATTTCCCACATTATCCCAAGCAAACTCAGGTTCAATGTGGCTTGCAGTTGAAAATACAGTGAGACAAAATAATAGAATTCAGTAACATCGTGGGAGAAAAGATGGATGTGTCTGAAACATTTCACAAAGTTGAGATTAGCATATATACTCAACCTGGTATTTAAAAACCTGTCCTCCACCAGAACAGGCATCCATACACACATTGCAAAAGTAAACCACTTCAACAGAGTACATCCAAAATTTATTTCTTATGTCCTCTTTTCCATCTTCCAAAATTCCAGACAGCAGATGTACAGATCAGTAGGACCCAAAGAAGTCCAAAACAAATAAAGTCAGAAACAACACAGTTTAAACCTAATTGTTCAACCACCCTTAGGTTTCGTCTTTGGTCTTTGGGTTTAAAAAGCAATACCATGTGCATGTATGGTGTGCATGTATGGTCTGGATAAACAAATTAAAACCATCAAAGTTTTAAGCAAATGTCCCAAATATGTAATACTTGGTAACCATAATGAAATAGTGATGGAACATTCACATAGAAGGCAGCCAACACATTTATTTTCCACTGAAAATAATTAACTTTGTATGAACTCGGCGACTAACAGTGTGCTGCTTGCATTTACATCCAAACAGACTAAGTAGAAATAAATATATAAAACAGAACTGGCACATGTAGACTGACTCTGGAGTTCTGCATAAAAGTAACACTTACCTCATTATTCAATACCTCTCTTTTAAATAGTAGTAATAAAAATATCAAGCGCATTTTTATAATATACTACTGCATTCCACAAAACAAAAGGAGCATGTTCCCTCATACCATCTTTCTCTTTTGATCTATGTACATGAAAAAAAATATTTTAAATGCTCCCAGATTTCAACGTAATTAAGGTTTAAAAAATCCTTTGTAGTTAAAAATAAAAACTCAAAATATGATCTCTGTTTTGGTGGCCCTTCACTAGATGAAAACATCTCAGTACCAATACGTGCTAGGGTGTCCCTATAACCAGCCCCTAGAAATGACACACTGATTACGATTTAGAAGTAATTACCATTCTAACTGATGCAAGGTTATTCCGTTCTGACGTTAATCTGTGTACATCCATACCTGCACAAGCCGGTATGTTTCTATAATCGAGATGAAATAAAAATGCTACCAACAAGCATGTACCAGCAGATTGTTGTTTTGGTGTCACCAATATGCGGCCGTAGGAGGAGGGAGAGGGAGCAGCTTCAACTTTTTGATGTCATGCAGTCTTCTCTCTTCATTAAACCTCGTTAGAAGTTACTCATAGTCTTGCCCAAAAGGGAAGTGACATAGGAGGGGTGGAGCCAGGAGGGCATGGTTGGTCCAGGAAGTATACAAGCTCAGGGCACAGCTAGGTTAAGGAGGCCCAGAGAGAAGCAGCAATACCCAACTGCATTTGCCTCCACCACTTATCTATGAACTATAACTGCCAGGTAAACCAAGTTCAACTTGGAACCTTGCAACCCGATATCTTTGAACCAGCCGGATGCAGGCTGGCCTATGCTGACTGCTAAAGATTGTACTGGTACTCTGGGGAGCCAGACCAGAGCCCAGCAGTGTAAGTTACCTTGCTGAGAGACCATAGTGTACACTATGGCCCTACAGAAGCAGGCCACGAAAGAACATTCTTATATCTAAGGACTAGTTTTATGTTACTTTTCTTCCTTCACCTGTGAACTGAACAGGACCCCACCTGATACTTTAAATAAATATTATTTTGCTCACCTTAACCCATTGTGTGGCTCTGGTTTGTCCTGGCTCCAAGGCAAGTCTTCCTTCACGTTACCACATTGCCCTGTCCTAAAATTTAACCACTGGGCAAAATGTCCTTCAGCACTTTTGCTAAAACCTTTTCCTCCTTAGTATTTCCTGCTGATTCTTTTTTTTTTTTTTTTTTTTACTCCCTGTAGCTGAGGAAAATTAAATCCTTGGCAAATGATACTAGTTTTGAAAATGCCCATAAGACATCTTACTGGCACAGTTTTGCATTTGTATTTCTTAAACTTACTTTTACCTAGAACTCAATTTCATTTTCCCAGTGACCCTAGCCCTTTTTGCCCTGGTCATTACCGTATGTAGAAAGGCATATGTCCTTCAAAGGTTGCACTAGCCTCATTTTAGAAATGGAGGAATGTTCTCTACAGTCTAATGTTAATGGAGAAGCAGGAAGCTAAATGTTCCCTAAGAAGGAAAAGAACTTTCTTGTGGAAAGATTGTATATAAATTCACTTACATCTTGAGCTCATTAGGGACAGAGAAAGTACCTGCATATTGCTTGTACCACAGAAAGGCAGTATATCAAAAGCATGACACTTACCCTTTCACCTCAAGCTCAGATTGTGGTTTAAATTATTTTGAGAGGACTTAGGATGCCAAGATGATAGTATTATATAATCCTGCATGAATTAATTCTTGGTTTGTGTCTTATTTTACATTTAAGAGTTGGTCCCTAGATCAGCGCAGGAAGGGGAGGTTATGTGTTTGCTGGAAGGACAATGTTTTAGGCTCAGAACCTTCTTCTAAAACAACCTGGGTGTGCATAAGGAATGCATGCATTACAGGGGTACTCTCTTAATTGCTAGACACTGTTAGAGAAAGATTATAGTGAAAACAGTGTTGGAAGGAAGAAGAATGGAAGAACATGTTTGTGGGTTTGACTACTAATATAGAAGGATTATTATTCTTGCTAAAAAAAAAAAAAAAAAAACCCCAAGTCTCAGATATACCTACATGTGCCTACCTGGTCTGTAAACAAACATAATTTATACCAGAGATTCTCAACCCAGTCCTCAGGAAATACCTAGCCAGCAGGTTTTTAGGATATCCACAATGAATATACATGACATAAATTTGTATGCACTGCCTCTATTGCATGCAAATCCCTTTCATGCATATTCATTGTGGATATTCTGAAAACCTGACTGGCTAGGTGTGTCCTGAGGACTGGGTTGAGAGCCCCAGCTTTATACATATAGAAAGGCAGGTGCCCTTACCCATTGTTCCTTGGTCTACCACCGCTTCCTCTGGCTTACAGCTGGCTTCATGGCTCATACGTTCAATGGGGGTGAAGGGCATGTATAGACCACAATGAGGGCAAGTCCAGAAGGTACGTAAGCACTCACTGTAGAAATCCATATCGCTCTGCAGGCAGAAAAAAAATAGTCATCAAAATAGGGGAACAAGATTGGTTAATGAGAAGACACAGCTGCAAACTATTCATCAATGATCTAATTTAATGACTGTTGGGGGGGGGGGGGGGGGGGGGGAACTGGCCATTTGATCGTTTTGCTCCAGATGAGCATTTGAGTATCTTTTTCAGGTCTCTTTTGGAGCAGCAGTGTGTAACGTTATATCTCCAAGGACATAGCAAATAAATCCAGGAAGTCAGAAGCTGATTGTTCCTTGTAACCAGCTCCAAAGAGACAAAAACATTACCCAGCAACTCCAGCTGAAATAGCGCTGGATGCTGACTTGGATATAACTCTGAACTCATTTAGATGACAATATTAAGCAGTTATCACATATTCATGCTTTTTGATCGGAGCTGCTGCTTTTGTTGATCTTTATTATTATATATTTTCTTATTTATTACTGATAGTACCATATTCTATAATTGTTTTATTATTATTTGAATTTGTATCCCATCCAGTAAACTATTTTATTTTCCATTAATGAAGGGCAAAGAAAGAAAAGTGTATGAGTTCTTTGCTTTCTTATCAGACGGCTAAAATAGGTAAAGTTTCATCCTTGATAATTCAGGCATTAAGTTATATACATTTTAGACGCTTACTTAAGACATATGTTTAAGAATAATGGAAGGAAATAAATGTATTAGTTTTAATTGATTGTTAAGTTTTGCAATATTTCCTGGTTTGTCCAGACTCTCTGTATGTAACCTGTACAGAACTGTGAGGTTTTGCAGGCTATAAAACAAAGTGTTATTGTCACAAAATGCCTAGCCACCCACCTAGGGCTACCCCGCAGCCACCTGGAGGGTCTGTCCCCAGCACAGCTCAGGTCCACCTGCACCTGCCACTTGTGCTCTACACTAGTGCCTCCTCCCACCGATCGGGTCCCAACCACCTTTGGGAGAGTCGCCCACTCTCTAATTAACCCCAGTGATTCTTGATTACTGAGGCCACACTCCCAGTGGTCCCACAGTTCCCAGAAAGCACTCACAGACCCAACCCACAAATCACCAGGATTCTTAGTCAGTCCAAACAAGCAGAGGCAATAAACTAAAAAATGTTTATTGTCATGAAAAAATCAGAACAATGAACAGAAAAGGTGCAATCAGCAAACAGTTAACTGAAATACGGATCAATTACACTATCTAAATAGTATCTGGGAAGATCAGGACATACAGCTGCTCACAAGTTATCAAATATAACTGTTTACAGGACCTCAGCAAAGAGATCCTTCTCGCTTTTCTTCCTAGCCAAGACTGGAGAGAAAAGCCAGTACATTCTACATGAATGGAGCTCCTGGGCCAGTCAGAGACTAGAACAACAAATTTTAAAAGAGCTGGTCACATCACTGCAGGTTACCTCTTATCTGTGTTAACTAAAGAAGGAACAGTCAGTTCTCTGTAACAGCTTTAAACATAAACATGCACCACCTGCTGGCCAAACTAGAGAAATATACTTCAAGAATATTAATAACTTAGCTGCTATTACATCTATTTTATCTTATATTGTTCTTTACTTTATGAATGGGACAGCACTTCACCGATGTTCACACCCAGGGTTTTCTGGTTTTGCCCATTTCAGCGTTATTTTTCTCTTTCATATTTTCACTTTTTTGCTTGTGTTACTGAATTGCCGTATGTCTCATATCATCAATTTGATTTTACCAAATTCCATACTGACCATGTTATCAAATTTTTCCCATTTGGCTGGTGGTCACCCTTATTAATACTGATCAATGTGTAGTCACTTTAAATGTAAAAGGGCTAAATAGGAAAAAGACATTAATTTATCTTAAAAGACTTGACTCAGATATAATATTATTAGAGGAGAGGCACCTTTCTCAATCAGATATCAAACTTCTGGATAAGTTTCATGAAGTTATAACATACTCTTCTGCTATTCACAAACCTTTACAACCAGAATTTATTCACCAACATTTGATAAAGAGGGTAGAAGGGTTATGCTATTATTGTATACTAGTAAAGAAAGGCCCATTTCTGAGCGCAATGAAACGGGCGCTAGCAAGGGTTTCATGGCTGCATGGCTCGTCACGGTTTTACCTGGTTCGTGATGTGCACCGCTGCTGTTTCCGTTGTAGCTCTGTGTGGGTGGCGGTTTTCGTGCCCCGCCCTCGACGTCATCGCGTTTTGACGCGAGGGCGGAGCAGAGCTACAGTGTGGAAATCCGGAGTTTGTGGCCTGAGTAGATCGTTGGAGGTGAGAATCTGCTCCGCCCTCAACGTCATAACGTTTGACGCACGGGCGGGGCCCAGAGACTGTGATTTTCGTGGCTTCAGAGCTTCGAACATACGAACCTTGGCTTCAGTGACATCAGCAGACAATAGAACGTTGAGGGTGAGTTTTATATATATAGATTTCTAATATATGCTTATTTATAATAAACATTTATGCATTTAATATTAATTCGCCATTTCTTTTTTCAAAAATTGGATAATGAGGTAACTAAATTAGGTCCTATTTCATTAGTAATAAGTGGGGATTTTAGTATCAATAATTTTTATTGATGACAACAGCAATAGTAACAAGCATAAACATATATAAACAAGGCAGCTATCAAAAATACATAATTTAAAAAATTTGACTATACCGGCCATCAACCATTTTTACCTATTGTCCTCCCACTCCCCCTCCCCACCCACCCCCATAATAATATGTCATCAAATTCTTCAATTACAACAGAAAGTTTCATTTATATATACCCCATTCATAATCAACCCCCCCCCCCCTTCCATCCACAGACTTTCTGAACCCATCAGGAACCAATGAGTCACACACATAAACTACCCCAAATAAAGTTACAGAGTTAAAGTACTAAGAAGGAGGCTACACACCTTAGGAGAAAGGCATTGTACAAAAGGCTCCCAAAGCAAGCAAAACCTTGGTTTCTGCTTTGCCGTTAAATAAGCAGAGTGGGCCTCCCAGGTACACAACAGCTGTATAACATTGCGCCAATGCCACCCGATGCCAATAAGCTTGAATGGCCGGGCACAGCCACAAAGAATGAGAGAGGGTATTCTCCGCCGTGCCACAATTCCCACACTGTAAAGAAGCAGAACACCAAGCACGAAATGCCTGCCTTGGTGAAAAATATGCTGGAGTAAGACTACAAAACAGGCATTCCCTATATCTAGCACTATATACAATTCATGGGATAAGTCGCATCACTGCAAAAAACGCCTCCTCCCCTATTTGATGTCCCAATTCTCCTGTCCACTTTGTTAATACAGGGACATAAGACCTCTTAAGAATTAACAAAGTGAGTGCTTTATGAAAATAAGAAACCGACATAAAAGTGTCACCTGAGTAGATGTGAAAAAAAGACTGGAGCCTACTCACCACTCCCACTGCACACCCCTCCCTTAAAAGATGAGTCACATAGTGGGCAAATTGAATGTAAGCATAAAAATTACCTGGGTGCAGAGACAGGGTACCCAAAACACTGATATAAGTTTTGAGAGAACCCGCGTCACTCAACAGATCTGCCACACACAAGTACCCATGCCTACCCCAATGCTGAAACACTAATGAATCTAAACTCGGCAGAAAAGCCCGATTCCCTTCTAATGGCAAAAAATCTGTATAAAAAGATGTACAGTTCCAATATGTAAGTAAAGTGGTCTAGGCCACCCATAGTGGCTTCAACAAGACATTAGTGCGCACAGCCACAGGCAAATCCACCCTCTTTGCATGTAGCAAATAATAAGGATGCAGCGGATGAAACAATGCTTTCTCTAGTGTCCATGGAGTATAAACCTCAGTTTCTATAACCCAATCTTGGAGATGCTGAAACATACACGCCACATTATATTGATGAATATTAGGAAGTCCCATGCCTCCCGCCATCCAGGGTCCATATAAATAATCCATGTGTAATCTGGATTTCCTCACATTCCAAAGAAACTCACTCACCATACGATTCAACACCTTAATATCTTTTTTTCAATATCCACAAAGGGAGTTGTTGAAGAACATACAACCATTTCGGAAAAAGAGACATACGATAAGCTAATCCTACCATGAAGAGAAAAAGGTAATGTCTGCCAAATTCACAGATGCTGCTCCGTCGAGCATAACAAACGCCTAACATTTAAAGAATATAACTCACTAGGATCACCTGGCAGCTGAATACCTAAATAGGTAAAGCGGCCCATAGCCCAAACTAAAGGAAAAGGTCCCTCCCATTCTTCGCGCACTGACGTACAAGTAGGCAATGCCACTGATTTTTCTATATTCAATCAAAACCTAGAAAATTCTCCATATTCTCGAACGCTTTCCAACAAAATAGGAAGGGATGTCCGAGGAGAGGCTAAGTGTACTAAAAGGTCATCTGCAAAAGCCGAGATTTTAAAATCTTCCTTCCCCACTTTCACCCCTATTATCTCTGCATTAGCCAGAATTTCCCGTATCAGTGGATCAAGAGTCAACACAAAAAGCAATGGGGACAGCGGGCACCTGTCTGGTCCCTCTACCGATAGTAAATGGCGAAGAAAGAGAGCCATTAATCAAAATCGCCACTTTCGGATCAGAGTATAATGCACTCACCGCATTAAAAAAAATACCATGAATGCCATATCGTTCAAGAACTTTAAAAATAAAGGACCAGGCCACTATCAAAAGCTTTTTCTGCATAAAAGCTGATAAGAAGTGTCGGTTCCCACCTAGCTTGAGCGTCAACCAGGGAGATCAAAATCTGTCTTATGTTTTTAACAGCAAGCCTATCCCGAACAAATCCCACCTGAGGGTCTGCAATAAGGTGAGGCAAGATCCTGGCCAGCAATTTAGCCTCATAGCAGAGCAATGAGATGAGCCTATACAAAGCAGGCAGAGTAACATCCTTAGGAAGTACCATAATATGAACCAAGGTCAACAAATCGGCAATCCGTTTAAATGTTATAAATTCATTAAACATAGCAACCAGAAGCTGGGCAACTTCAGTCATCAAGATTTTATAAAATTCTGCCCTATACCCATCTGGTCCAGGTGCTTTAAACCGTGAGCTACGCTGTATAGCTCCTGCCACCTCATCTTTCCCAATAGGCGAATTTAGCGAATCCGATTGCGCCTGCATAAGAGAGGGCAATTCCAAGCTTGCCAAGTAAGTATCCAGATCCCCTTCTGAATTCCCCGCATACAGCTGTTGATAAAACTCCATAAATGCATCAGTAATACCCTGAGAATCATGAATCATCCTTCCATCTGCCCCCTTTAGGGTCAGAACATTAGAGTCCTTGAGGATCTGCCAAGCACACCAGCAATCTCCAACTTTTGACTGTGTTTATACAATTGATATTGATAATAAACAGCAGTCTTCTTAGCTCTCTGATGAAGAAGTTCGTTAAGTGCTGCCTGAGTAGCCAGAAACTGTTCATTAAGACCCAAACTGCGAGCGGGTCCTGCAGTTTTACGAAGACCTGTTAGTTCTATCTTGCAGCTTGAAAAGAAATTATCTCGATTCTTCCACTTGGCTACACAATACGCTATATCTCCTCTTAATACAGCCTTAGCTGTGTCCCAGAATAATACTGGATTCTCCCTATGAACATCATTAAAAGATTTATATTCCACCCACTTAATTTTTGATATAGTCCTGAAAAAGTGGGTCTTGATATAATTCAATAGGAAAACTTCATCGAAACAGCTGATTATCATCTGCCCTATTACGATACTGGAACCACACCAAGGCATGATCCGAAACTTCTGTGGGCCCTATTTCTGCATCAATAATCTCTGTGAAAAACGGATGTTCTTCCAAAAGATAATCTATTCTGGAATGTGTCTTATGCGCTCTAGAAAAGTGGGTGTAATCCCGTTCATTCCCCCGGCCTACTCTCTCCACCAGTACTCCGCCCAATCCCCCCTGTCCCTTCAAGAAAAAACCCAACCAGTAACAACATACCAACTTGGCCCAATACGTCCCCCCAAAAAAACCTTCCTCCCTACCTCCCCCTCCCTCACCCAACTCCATAACTCTATCCCTCCCCATCCACCACCTCTAAGACCCAATTAAGGGGCAGATCACTCAGCACCCCCTTCCCGCTCCACCCATGCAAAAAAAAAAAAAAAAAGAATCCCCTTCCTATAAAATATAATCCTTAACAAGCATAGGTAAAGCTGTACTTTGTACATGTGCTTATATTCACCCCCATAGCATGATTTACACTTCCACATACATTTGAAAATATAATAGTATGTAAGCATGTTAGCTCATAAAATAACAATACAAACAAAAAAAAAGCCACCCCTTCTTATAAAATATTGTCTTCAGCATGAATAAGTAAAGTTGTACATTGTACATGTGCTTACGGTCACCCACAAAGTATATGTTACACTTCCACATGCAATTGAAAATATAATAGTATGCAAGCGTATTAACACATAAAAAAATGAGATAAATGGCTACCTCCTCTCTCAAAAAAAACAAACAAAAAAAACCCTCTTCTTATAACATACTGTCTGCAGCATGCATAAGTAAAGTTGTATAGTGTACATGTGCTTATATTGCAATTAAAAATATAATATGCAAGCATGTTAACTCATAAAAATGAGATACGCGACTACATCCACACTCACACTGAAAAAAAAAATAAGGGCGTTACATATCAACGTCCGCAACCTTACCCTTGAGAGCCAAGTAAACCCCGTAATAAAGAAAATGTTCTATTCAATGTGGAAACAAATAAAACCTTTCTTCCCTAGGGAAATTTTTCGAAACCTTGTACAATGAATGGTCTTAAGCCACGCAGATTACTGCAATGGAATCTATGCGGGATGTAAAGAAAAACTCGCAAAAAAATTCCAAACCGCCCAAAACACAGCTGCCAGGCTATTTGGTAAAACACGATTCAAAAGTGCTAAAACCCTCCGAGAAAAGCTGCACTGGCTCCCAATTAAAGAACGGATCATCTTCAAAATCTGCACCTTGGTTCACAAAATCATCTACAGCGTAGTCCCAGGATACATGACAGTCCTCATAGATCTACCAACCAGAAACAGAATCGGATCATCACAATCATACCTAAACTTACATTACCCAAATTGCAAAGGACTCAAATACAAAACAACTTACGCATCCAGCTTTTCCTACATAAGCGCACAACTATGGAATGGACTCCCAAAAACTGTGAAAATAATCCATGACCACCTAAACTTCAGGAAATCACTAAAAACCAACCTCTTCAAAAAGGCTTACCCCACCGATCCAACGTAAATCCCCATACCCAGCAACACAGCATAACCAATGATCGTACTGGACAATACACAATCTTCACTCCCTCCGACCTTCATGGTACCTGATACACAACTACCTCATTCGACCACAACATAACCTTGTATTTGTTATCAACCGACTGGCGAACGCCTTTACGGTATTATGTAAGCCACATTGAGCCTGCAAATAGGTGGGAAAATGTGGGGTACAAATGTAACAAATAAAAATAAATAAATAAAGCAAGATCTCAGTTAGGTTTCCCAACATATCCAAAGTGCCCCATAATACAAGTCTACCCACACAGCCTCTTCAGTAACCCTGAGGTTAATCATCCAGCCAGGTGCCCCATCACATCCAAACTGTCCACATACTGTCCAATATGACAAACAAGCCACCCATGCCAGACACCAAAGAGTTAATAGTCCCTTAGCTGTGGCTCAAGCCTCAGTTAGTCGCCGACGACATCTCTGGAAGACCATCCACAAATTCCTTTGCAGCTATCACAGTGTCGAAAAACAAAACTTTACTAGCGTGGGTCACCTTTAATCTCGCCAGGTAATGAAGCACAAACCGAATCTTACTGGCTGCTAGTTGGGAGCACAAAGGCACAAAATTCCTGTGCCTTGCCCCAACTTTAGCCGAATAGCCGAATTGGAAGCACAAAATTCTATGATTTCGGTAGATTAATTGTTTACCACTGCGAAGTGCCTGCAAAATGGAAACCTTGTGTGCATAATTAAGAACTCGGAGGATGATCACTCGGGGCCTAGGAGCACCGAGATGGCGTTGCCCCAGTCTGTGTGCCCTCTCGATCTGCAAAGATCCCTGGTATTCAGGCAGTTTTAAATCCCTGTAAAGCCAGTTCTCCAAAACTGCCAATAAGCTCCTGTTCCCCCATAGACTCTGGGAGGCCAACGAGTCGCAGATTATTCCTCCTGGATCCGTTCTCCAGGTCCTCCATTTTCTCTTCGTACTTTTCAAGCACAGTTTGTAGTTTAGCAAACGTGTCTTCTAGGCTTTTCATTCGATCCTCCGCTGCTGCTGCTGCTGCAGTAAATCCCGGCTGATATTATCAAACTGTTATTGTAGTCTTTCAAGCTTGTTGTCAATAGGCTGAAGCCTCCGATCCAAAAGGGCCTCCATAACTGAAGTCACCTTGGCTGCCACCTCTGAGATCCAAGCCGAACTAAGTCCCACATCGGCAGGCCTAGCCGACATCGCCATCTTGTCCTCGCCTCCTCTAACCCATTCATTCCCTTTTCGTCCAGTTTTTGACGCCATACTTCAAGCACAGCTATATAAAACATGCTCCTCGGTGCTCAGAATCCACTCCGTTATCCAACTTTAACTAAAATAAAAATAACAAACTAAATATAAACCTGCAGAATAGAGTGGGAAGACCAGGAGAGCTCAGCCCCTGCGTCCTCTCTCAATCATAGCACCACATGACCTCCTCTTAAGTAAGGATTTTAATCACGTACAAGATCTAATTTTAGATAGGAACTCTGAATATCCCAGCAGACAAACCAAATCTCAGCAAGTCATTCAGTTTATTAAGTATTCATTGGGCCTTAATGACCCTTGGAAACTAAAATTCCCTATGAGTCCTAATTACACCTTTTTCTCATCTCCATATCAAAGCTTGTATGAGACTATATTTTCTTTTACCTAAATCATTAACTCCTCTACTGCAGTCTTCAGAAATCTATGGAATCACAATCTGGTCACTGCTGTTTCTGTAACTACTAGTGGAACCAAGCCCGTTTCGTCAACAATGAAACAGGCCCTAGGAAGGCTCTTGTGTAAGCGTTTTTTTCTCTCTCCCCTGCCCTCCCCTCCATGTCCAGCGATTCTTCCCTCCCCTCCCATGCCCTCCATGTCCAGCGATTCTCCTCTTCCCTGTCCTCCCATCCGTGTCCCGCGATTCTCTCCTCTCCTCCCATCCATGTCCATCGATTCTCCTCTGCCCTGCCCTCCCCTCCATGCCCCGCGATTCTCTCTTCCCCTCCATGTCCAGCGCTTTGTACCTGAACGTCCTCTGGCTGGCTGGCTGGCTTCCGTTCCATTCGTAACATCCTGACATCAGCTCGCCTCCAGCGTTCCCTTCCCTCTCACTGTTCCACCCTCCTCTGACATCAATACGTCTTTACGCGAGGGCGGGACAGTGAGAGGGAAGGGAACGCTGGAGGCTTGCTAACGTCAGGAGATGTTACGAACCCAGCCAGCCACAGAACATTGGAGGTACAAATTATTATATAGGATATCTACAATGGTTTCTCATTCATTCCGGTGTTTTAACTCAATTTTGCTCAAAGATGACTCATTTTCTCCTCTTATTAGACCGGTCTCTGAAGACTATTTTATTCATAACCCAATACCAAGTTTTCCTACACATATTTGGTGGGATTCTTATAAAGCCATACTTAGAGTGCAATTATCAATTATTCTGCTGGGAAGACTAAAGAACAAACACAAATTACCAGAAATGGAACACAATATTAAATTACTGGAAGATAAATATTTTGATAACAACTCTACAACTCTAATCTTTGAAATATAACTATAACACTATTTTGGGTAAAGAAGTCTCCTTGTACTATACTGAGAACAATCGATCTAGACACCTTTTGGCACAATTTTTAACATCAAAGATAAATAGATTCAGGATTTCCCATTTAGTGGATTTTCCATTTAATGGATGCACACAGACAAGACACATTATAAAATTATTTTGCAAGCAGGGTTGCCCACTTTCACCCATGTTATTCAAGCTAGCTTTAGAGCCACTTGCACTAGATATACAAGGTATTATGTATAAAAATTATAAGCTCTTTATATATGCTGATATTATACTGTATTTGGATATTTACTCTATTACACCATTACTTCAATGTATAGAATCGTTCGCCTTGCTCTCTGGTTATAAAATCAATTGGAACAAATCAGCAGTAATGCCACTCATTCTTTTTGTATTTGAACAACATTGACCACAATTCTCATTTGTCTAGGAACCTGATAAGTTAAAATAACTAAGTGCCTAGTATGGTAAAAGCAGGGGTGGCCCAAGACAATCTGCCGTCTGAGGCGAGGAATGAGCTACCCCCCCCCCCCCCCCCACGATCTGACATCTCCCCCCCCCCCCCTTCCCCGAATTTACCTTTTCTTTTTTTGTTTTTCCAAAAGGCAGAGGCAGCAATTCCCATAGGTTGCCCTGCCGCTGGTCCCTTCTCTCTACTGCGGCCTGCCTCCGAGGAAACAGGAAGTTATGTCAGAGAGGTGGGCCGCAGTAGAGAGAAGGGGCCAGGAACAGCGGCAGGGCAGCCTATGGGTATCACTGCTGCCACTATCGCTGCCGCCTTTTAAAAAAGAAGAAAAGAAAAGATAAGTTAAAGGAAGGAGGTTGGGGAAGGAAGGATGGAGGGGATGATGCTGCCTCAGAAGAGTGCCACCTCAGGCAGACTAATGGTTGGGCCGCCGTTGGGTAAAAACCATCGACAAACCAAATTAAATGTAGATTTCTTGATACCATTGGCAAGAGCAATTGGCAAGAGATTTGTTACTGAAATGGTCTCAAACTCTCTCGGTTGGGATATCTAGAAGTCATTAAAATGGTTCTAACTCTGAAGTTTAACCTCATTCTCAGCATGATCCCCATTTCTTTTTTATTTTCCTTCTATAACATAAGGGTCAATATTCAAAGCAATTTAACTGGCCAGAAACAGCCGCTGACAACTTAAATCACTTGTTTAGGGTTACCTACTAGTTTTCAGTGGCACTTAACAGGTTATCACCACTGAAAATTAGCAGTCAGTGCATAAGTAAAAACTGGTTATTTCGGGGGCATTCCAGGGACGGAGTCAGCGCTTGGTCATTCAAGTATTGATAGTCAGCATTTATCTGGCCAGGATAACTACATAAATGGGACTGCATAAAAATCAGTCCTACCTTTATGCAGTAACCCACAGCCGCTTAAAGTGCTAAATATTGACTTAACGGACTATGCGTTCAGCTGGCTCCACAAAAAAAATGGATATTCAGTGCCGAAGCCCAGACATGGCCCAGTACTGAATATCTGGCAATAATGCCGGTAGCAGAGGTCAGCAAAACACTCACCGCCGCAGGCTGAATATTTACCCCATAATTTCTATGGAAAAGTAAGAGTCCTCACATTTCCTATCAAAAATTAAAACTGAGTAAGGACAAAGGTGGAGTACATCCTTCCTGATTTTCAGGCTTATCATCAAGTCTTCCAGCTATTTCAGGCAGTACACTGGGTTAGGAATATAGTAACATAGTAGATGACGGCAGATAAAGACCTGTACCGTCTATCCAGTCTGCCTGAGAAGATAAATTCATTACAAAAGGTATGAGGTGATACAGCATATGTTTTTCTGATCTTGATTTGTCCATGCTATTTTCAGGGCATAGACTATAGAAGTCTGCCAGGCACTGTCTCTGTTCTGAAACTTTTGAAGCCGTTATTGAAGTCCTTGAAAAGCTCCATTCGAGCCCATCCAAATCTATCCAGCCACAATCAAGGCACAGACCATAGAAGTCCGCCCAGTACTGACTTTGCTTCCCAATTATCAGTGTTGCTACCTAGTCTCTGCTAAGCTTCTTTGGATCGATTCCTTCTAAACAGGATTCCTACATGTTTATCCAAAACATTTTTGAATTCAGTTACAGTTTTTATCACCACTTGCCACGGGAGGGCATTCCACATATCCACCACCCTCTCGGTGAAAAAATACTTCCTGACATTATTCCTGAGTCAGCCTCCCTTCAACTTCAATTCATGTTCTCCAGTTCTATCACCTTCCCTTTTCTAGAAAAGGCTATTTGTGGATTAATACCTTTCAAATATTTGAACATCTGTATAAAATCACTCCTTGTCTCCTTTCTTCCAGGGTATACATGTTCAAGTCATCAAGTCTCTCCTCATATGTCTTGCTATGCAAACCGCATACCAAAACTGAACACAATACTCCAAGTGGGGCCTCACCAACGACTTGTACAAGGGCATCAACACCTCCTTTTCTCTACTGGTTATACCCCTCTCTATACAGCCTAGCATCCTTCTGACTGCGGCCACAGATTCAACTACTCTGAGATGGGTTTTGTTAAAGGCGGCTTGGATTTCCCTTTTTCGTTATCTACTCTCCCGTCAATGTCTGGATATGCATTTTCATATGACATGTTGATAATAAAATCCAACTAAAAAATAATAAACATTTAATGCATTGGACTGGTTCTCTGGATATAACCCTGTGGCTGAATTCAACTTTTAAGAATGATAATTAATTGGACTTGTGGCACCAGGGAGCAATTTGGTCTGCATCTCAATTAGTAAGATGATAAATTCAAATCATTGAGTTGGGGCGAAACCATATTAATGGTTTTCTCTGGTACCAATTTCATCATTGTACAACTGCTTCACATTTGGATACTGCGAATCTACCACGCATTTCGGAAATGGAAAGTGTTTATAGCTTATTGTTGACTATGACAAAAGTGGCTTTTAAATTTTATAAACTTATTAAACTGACTCATCCCCTCCGAAGGGACACCACCTTGTAAGTGGTGGAGGGGTTTCCATGTTTCAATGACTCAGAGGGCTATGCTGAAGGGTTATCCATATCAGACAGGCCTCTGAGGAGAAACCAAAGAGTGTCCCAAACTGGAGGATCCAAGATGGCGTCAAGGGAGGATATACGTTAGTTGAGTTCCCGTTTTACACCAGAATACCTGAAGAAGTAGGCGCACTCCCCAGAGAATGGGGAAGAAGAAAGGCAAAGTCGTGGTGTTGTCCTCCTCGAACACGGCTGGGGTTCCCACCATTTCTCAGTCTACTTTGGAGAGATTCGGGGTCATAACGTCGGGGATATCGGTTCCTGCTTCGGGGAACAGCAAGGCTTTATTGCCGAATCTCAGTGGAGAGGGAGTGACTTTGAGTCCCCCTGTTGGCATGACCTCTCCAAGACCCGGAAACAGTAATGCTTCACTTTGGAGGTCGACAGTGGAAACGCCCGAAGTGGGTTAGAATTTTCACGCGATCCGAGGAGGTCCTGGCGCAGCATTGACTCCGGATAATAAACCAACTGGGGTATTGGAGAGTAAGCTCTTCCCCCCGAAGATATCTGGAGCAGTTTCTGTGGAGAAATTGGACCTGGTGAAGCCAGACAATGTCACAGTGGACGCACTATGGGAAGTGCTGCAGAGTATGAATAACTCTCTTCTTCAGATGTCAAAAATTTTTTAGGAATAAATATGTGATTACATCAATACTTATCTAACAAAGTGGAAGTCCAAGATAAAATAATAAAGACTTTGATTTCGGAAATGGTTTCTCTACGAAAATCATTTAGTCTGGTAATGAAGGCCAATTATGTTTCTTGTAAAAAATTGGAACTTCTGGAGAACCAATTAAGGAAAAATAACTTGAGAAAGATAAATTTTCCTAAAATACCCTGTATATAGAGTTATATTATTTGTGACTTTTGCCTTTGATTTAGATAGGAACAATGTTTTGAAATTGTATTTCCGACATATGGCTGATAGTTTTTTTGGGTTCAAAGATAAATATATTTCCTGACATATCAAGGGAATCGCAGACTAGGAGGTGTGAACTCTTGGCTTTTAAGCCAAGAATCATTGCCCTAGGTGGGACCTTCCTAGAGCGATTCCCTTGTAAGTGTTTTATTTCCTGATTACTTATTTGTTGAACCCAGGAAATTATAAGAGTTTGTGGAGTTAAAAGAACAGATGAAGAACCCTCTGCAGCAACTTCCTTTAAGTTACCACTGTACCGGCTGCAATTACCGATTAACCTTCCTCCCTCAGAAAATATGAATTGTAAGATTAACCATTCCGTGTTTTTCTTATTTTCTTTGAGATAGTTTTCCTGATCTTGGATCCCCCAATTGTGGATAATAATGTGGACTAACAAAGATATTTTTCCGTAATGTTTGTTTTAATTTATATTTTCTCTTTTCTTTCCCATTTTTGTATTGAACATAAATGTAATATAAAATGAATAAATAAAATAATTAAAAAAAAATTGACTCATAAATTTTGTTAGTTACTTGAGATTAGAAAAATCCTGGGAACGTGATCTATCTGTATCTTCATCTTCTTCAGAACTAGACTGGAAGTTCATCTGTTCAAAATCGCTTTTTCAACATTAGCAGCGGCAATCACTCAGTCTTCGTGTTAAAAGAATTTCATAAAGCACATTGGACACTGCTTAAAATATAAAAACTTCCTGGTGGGGTATCAAATACATGTTGGTCTTGGCCTACGTACACTGGCACATTACTACATATGATAATTTTTTGCATGAATCTTCGCCAATTTTGGGACTCAGTTTAGGATCGTTTTTCAAAAATCTTCTCTCTCCAAATAGATTTTTCTTTTCAAATAGTTATCTTGAGCTCCTTATTAAGCTTGCAGTCAATCTTTTCCACAGAGCATGTCAAGTGTTTTGACACGATAGCTTTGGCAATCCATACTATATTAGTATATTGGTGAGTTATATTCAGGTACACTGGAGGCAATGGAGGATTGGGTGACTTGCCCAAGGTCACAAGCAGCAGCAGTGGGATTTGAACCTGCCACCTCTGGATGCCAAGACCTGTGCACTAACCAGTAGGCCACTCCTCCATATTAGATTAAAAAGGAAATGAACACCATTTAAGATACTGAAAGGTGTGAGCAAATCCTAAATAAATAAAGATAGTAAAGTACTGCAAACACACAAGGAGGGAAAGAGGGGGAAAGAAAAGGCAGCTGGGGGGGGGGGGGGTGGTTAGAGCTCAATCTGGCAATCTGCACCTCCAAAGGCCTGTCTGAAGAGCCAGGTTTTTAGCTCAACTTTAAAACTCCATGTATGAGCTGTGGAGTGAGTTATACCTTTTGCAGAAATATGAGGTTGCAGCTGCCTTAAAAAGGAAATATAGGCACCACTGGACATCGGAGCCGACTCTGTGGGTGCTTAAGCACCCCCAATATTGAGAAAATTCCTTGTATGGGTCCAGGGAGGGATGATTTCCATTGGGCTTAGCACCCCCAATAATTTTGAAAAGTTGGCTCCTATGCCACTGGATGATTTTTGTAAATGCTTCTAATTGTCAATAATACCTGGATGTGACTGCATTTATCATAATATATGATTTACTAGGTGTAGATATATGACTTACAGTGATTTTTATTTTATTTTGTGTTATACTCTTAACACTGTTACATATGTTGTAACTGTCTTTTCTTTTTCAATTAAAAGTCTGAACAAAAAATGTTTCAATAGTCTATTGTTCACCTGTACTTACAGTTAGACAGTTATAGGTCAAGAAGCTGGTGACTGCATAGCCTCCCTTGATGTGGTCAGGTTTCATCATCATGGTGCTGGGAAACACTCCTGGGAGACAGGAGTTATCGGGGACAGTCTGTGGCCCTATGTAAAGCTTCTCCATCTCCACTCCAGCCAGCCTGTGAATGCTATAATCTGCCTTTTTAAAGAGAAAATGGCATACAAGGGTTAATGATATGGACCCTAACCTTCTAACTTACTGAATAACTTCAGTCTAGGACAGGCAGACCTGGAAACTGGACTCCCATCTAGACTCATGGATTACAAGACAGACATCCATGAGTTTTTCCATGTTAAACAAGGATAAAGTTAGAGAAGGGTAGAATGAATATTTATCCATAGATATGAGAAAAAGACTGAGGATATTCACAATACAAAATAAATACAAACAGATTATTACAGAAGCCAGGGACCATTCAGCTCTTTTATGTATTTTTGCTGTTTGTCTCTTCTTTGGTGATGATCTGTTTATAATTTGTGTAATTTTTTATTGGTTTTGTTTTCATTTTAATTTATATTGCCCTGATGAAGGCAAGCTGAAACTTGGCCATATCGGCTCCCTTTTTAGGTTTAATAATTTTTTATTGATGAATGCAGATACAAAACAATTCCATGCCCATCAGTATCACTCTGGCCATAAACATTTCAAACCTGTACTAATACAGCTGAACTGCTATCATCAACTTTTCTTGTATTTCTCCCCTCTAACCTTCCCCCCTCCCCTCCCCCCCTTCCGTAGTACTATATTAACATTGGCATATATATGCAAAAGTTTTGTACAGAACTATTATCAATAAATCTGCATATTAACTTTAAAATGTCTCAAATAGCAACCCGAACATTATGCAACAAAATTTAAAAATAAATATAAACTACTGGTGCCATTCTGCGGTCTTGGTTTCTGTTTCATTGCTCTATTGTACTGTAGTTCTGCCAGTCTGCAAATTATCACCCACTTAGCAGGAGAATTCGGCTCCCTTTTTAATAAAATCGTCTTTGGTGAACTCTCGTTTGCTCTTCATTCCCTGGATCACTTCTGCTGTTGGTTTGCTTGCAAATTTTTGCAGAGGTTTGTCTCCAGTTTCTTCTACTTGCCCAATACTTGGACCCCTTCTCTTCTCTATCTACACCTCTTCCCTAGGCTCACTGATCTCATCTCATGGTTTCCAGTATCATCTTTATGTTGATGACACCCAGCTCTATCTCTCCACACCAGACATCACCGCAGAGACCCAGGCCAAGGTATCGGACTGCCTATCCGACACTGCTGCCTGGATGTCCAACCGCCACCTGAAGCTGAACATGTCCAAGACCGAGCTCCTCGTCTTTCCACCTAAACCCACTTCTCCTCTTCCTCCACTCTCTATCTCAGTTGATAACACCCTCATCCTCCCCGTCTCATCTGCCTGCAACCTCGGAGTCATCTTCGACTCCTCCCTCTCCTTCTCTGCGCATATCCAGCAGACTGCCAAAACCTGTCGCTTCTTCCTCTTCAACATCAACAAAATTCGCCCTTTCCTCACTAAGCACACCACCCGAACTCTCGTCCACGCTCTCATTACCTCTCGCCTCAACTACTGCAACTTACTCCTCACTGGCCTCCCACTCAGCCATCTATCCCCCCTTCAATCCGTTCAGAACTCTGCCGCACGTCCTATATTCCGCCAAAACCGTTATTCTCATATCACCCCTCTCCTCAGGTCACTTCACTGGCTTCCGATCAGATACTGCGTACAATTCAAGCTTCTCCTTCTTACTTACAAATGCACTCAGTCTGCTGCTCCTCACTACCTCTCCACCCTCATCTCCCCCTACGTTCCTGCCCGTAACCTCTGCTCACATGACAAATCCCTCCTCTCAGTACCCTTCTCCACCACTGCCAACTCCAGGCTCTGCTCATTTTGCCTTGCCTCACCCTATGCCTGGAACAATCTTCCTGAACCCCTACGCCAAGCCCCCTCCCTACCCATCTTCAAATCCTTGCTTAAAGCTCACCTCTTCAATGCTGCTTTTGGAACCTAACCTTTCGAACATATAGGCTGCCCCAATCTGTCTGACCTATCAGATTGACTGTACATTTGTATTTTAGATTGTAAGCTCCTTGAGCAGGGACTGTCCTTCCATGTTAAATTGTACAGCACTGCGTAACCCTAGTAGCGCTTTAGAAATGTTAAGTAGTAGTAGTAATACAATACCACAAACCCCAGCTGATTGCTGGCTTTCTTTCCTGCCTCTAAAGCAGTGGTTCCCAAACCTGGTCCTAGAGGCACCCCAGTCAGTCAGGTTTTCAGAATAGCCACAATGAACATTCATTAGAGAGATCTGCATGCACTACCTCCACCTCATGCATATTGAATATTTATTGTGGATATCCTGAAAACCTGACTGGCTGGGGTGCCTCCAGGACCGGGTTTGGGAACCACTACTCTAAGGAATGTTTGGCCGTTGTGCCTGATTTATATCATTGAAGCATTTGAATATGTTTATTATATTCCATCTCTTTCGCTGCTTGCTTGCAGCGAAAACATTTTTTAGGCTCTTAAGATGTTTATTTTAGATAGGTCATAGAGATTGTGACTGAGACATCCAAGTCGGGGTGTGCTCATTTCTTGTGGAGAATATTTTACAAATGTGGAGCTGTTTGTAAAATATATATACACCTGTGCAGGAGTGCATGTTTATTTACTGGTACGTATAGTGGAAGCAGAGAGTTTTTAAGCTTACATATGAATTAAAAGAGCAACATCAACTCTCCATTTTCCTCATGTAACTGCTGGCACTTGGAAGTGGCGATTCTGCAACTTCCATATGTAAGTGCTGGTACTACACTTAAAAATGCTGCCAGTTAAGTAGAGAGGCAGCAGTTTTTTAGTGGTTTTTTTTCTGTTACAGGAGGAAATTAACAATTACTCCTTGCTTTTAAAATCTCTGTGTACCACTGAGCTGGTAGAAAACTCAACAGGGAAACTTTTTTATAAAACACAAACATGCACTTCTAATGCAAAATGGGGAATAGAAGGTAGAGTTTTGCCCTCTTGAAATCTCAGTGTCCTGGTGATCTCCATGTGTAAACAGCGTTCTAAAATCATCACTTACACGTGCTTGTGATCTAGACATGTAAATGCTGCTATTTATATGGGGAAATGCTTTTAAAATACAAGCCTACGTCTCATCTCTTATGGTTTTGGGTGTAGAATCTTCACCATTTGAAGAGGATACTCTGGACCAACCTCAGCCTGCCTCTGGGGCCCTTTTACTAAGGCGTGTAGGCACCTACGCACGTACAATGCGCATCAAATTGGAACTACCACCCGGTTACCGCGTGCCCCAGGCGGTAATTTCTGACATGCGTCCAAAACACACGCTTACACAGCAATAATCGGCAGTGTACGAGCAGTGATGATTACTGCCCGGTTAACGTGCGAGACCTTACCGCTAAGTCAATGGGTGGCAGTAAGGTCTCAGGCCAAAAATGGACAAGCGCTGGTTTTAACTTTGCCGCACGTTCATTTTCGTCCGTCCCCCCCCCCCCCCCCCCAAAAAGGCCTTTTTTGCAGGTGCGCTGAAAAATGGACCTGCGCACCTCTAAAACACAAGCCTACACCAGCGCAGGCCATTTTTCAGCAGGCCTTAAGCAAAAGGGCCCCTCTATGCTTTCATACAACCACCAAAACTTCTAGTTGAGATCTCACTAATGTTCATTAGCACATCATTTTTTCTACTGGTTATGCTTCTCCCCATGCACCCTAGCATCCTTCTGGTTCTGTAATCACTGCTTTTCATAATAGAACATACATGCCAACCTGGCTAAGATCCTCTATCAAGACCAGCATCCTATCTCAGATAACAGGATTTGACAGAACCAGATTGGGGATATCCATTCCTTGTTGCTCTTTCCCAGAAGTAACAAATGGCAGTCTTCAGATCTACTTGGCTAATAACAGTTAATGAATATCTCCTCCAGAAACTTATCTAAAACTTTTTTTTTCAGTCTTTGCTACCTTGAGGGCCTTAAATACAAGCAAACTGAATTCTCTCTCCTGACAGCAAACATCAATTTTTTTTACTACCATTCCTTCCCATCCGGCTATCAAATGCAGTATCCTGCACCGAATCTTAATTGCCATGCACTCAAGCTCTTTGGATTACTTTTCCTTCTGTCTACACTCTCAGGGGTGCCAGTTCTGTTGCAGCTCTTAGTGTCACTTTGGAAACATGAGGTTTTCCTTCTGCGGTATCACTCGCAAAACTATTGAACAAAACCAGCGTTCCACTAATTGCTGCTCTCCCCTCAAAATCGCTTTTAAGATCTGCTCCCTAACACATAAAATCATTTATGGGGCCTCCCCGGATTACATGCTCCCCTTGATCGACCTTCCGCCTAGAAATGCCAACCCTGCTGCTCGGTCCTATCTCCACCTCCATTTTCCGAATTGTAAGGGAGTCAAGTATAAGAAAATCTTCGCCTCGTCCTTCTGTTATTGGAGTCCCAAATACTGGAACACATTACCTCATCACCTTAAAACTCAAGAGGATCATGCCCTTTTTAAGAAGTTGTTAAAGACATTCCTCTTTGCCAAGACTTACCACTCAACTTGCCATGTTGATTAAAACATCCCTTGTCCCTTACCCTATCTAGTTCACGTTGTTAGTTTCTTCCCTCCAACCTACTTCTTTATGTTTGACTAAGCTATTAAGATTGTACTATTATTTAATTCTCTGTGTGCCACATTGCGCCTGCATGAGTGGGAAAATGTGGGATATAAGTAACAAATAAATAAATAAATAAAATGAATTCCAAACCAGTCCACTGCTTTCAGATCCAATCCCAGGCTGCTCATGACATCAATGTGGAATTTGACTACTATGGATCTAACAGGAGCTTTCAGAGACTAATGAATTGGCTGAACTAGAACCATAGGGTGACAGTGTCCAAGGGCAAATTCACTTCAAAATCTGAGCTCTCCAATTTTAGGTGCCAAGCTCTGTATTTCATTGTGGCTATCCTCCAGTCATCCAATTTGCTTTTGGAAACACTAATGCACGAGATGATGGCAGACTAAACAAAATGTTGTAGGTGTCTGCCAAACAGAATTCAAGATTCTCATTCCCTTCCACAATGTGTATAATTTAGGAAGCATACTGCTTAAACAGAATTCATGCACCCCTGCTATGGTACCTTGCATTTTATATAGTCAAGCAGACTCCAAGCCAAGGCTGAGATTTTCTTCCTTTCTCTCCCCTTCTCTTTGTCCACATTGGATTTGTTTGACAGCTGCAAACTTAGTGTTTCTTCCCATTCTGCCCGGAGCTGAACTGCTGTAGAGAGTAACCTCAGCGCAGTCTCACTCTCAACAATACGGACCTCTAGCCAGCCATCCACCACCATGCGACTGCAATCTGCATTCGTATCCAGGGACCGTGACAACATCAGTAGCGCCTGACAGAATATAGAAAGTGAGAAGAAAGATTCTACATCATCCACTGTATAACGATTTGAACCATTCCAGATTTTACTATGAATTAGCCATCAGTTGTGAGGAAATAAGACACCTTTACTACACCTGTACAAGGAAGATACCATTGACCTGGTGGTCTTGTGGCCTCTTTAGAGTGGGGAGGAACCCCACTCTTTCCTGCCCAGTGTCGCTGCTGGTTTTAAATGGCTGTGGAGACTACGGTGGGAGTTCTGGCAGCCATTTTGGGATTGGCGCCAGCGTGGGCAAGAGCAAGATTGTTCTTGATTGTGCTGGTGCCTGTCTCGGGGTGGCTTCCAGGAAGTCTCGGCAGCAGGAGGAAGCGGGGTTCATTCCTGCCCGGGGGGGGGGGGGGGGGGGGGGGGGGGGGCACTGGTCTGCAAGGGCTTGTTCATGCTTGGGGGGGGGGGGGGCACCCAGAGAGACCTGTCTTCCACCAAGGGAGGTGGGGTGGGGAATAGGCACGACATTTTCAGTTTTGGATCTGGGCGAAACCAAGTCGCAATTTTGGCCGAAGTTTCAGTCAGTCTTTATTCTATATCATAAGCTCTAAAGGCACTGCTTGCCACAGGAGTGGTAGCATAGAATGTTGCTACAATTTATGTTTTTACCAGTTGCTTGTGACCTGGATTGGCCACTGTTGAAAACAGGATACTGGGCTAGATGGACCAATGGTCTGACCTAGTATGGCTTTTCTTATGTTCTTAACTGTGGCCCCCAGAAGTTTTGGGTGGAGAAGCAATGGCTACTTCTTGCCTCCTTCCTTCCCACTGCTCTGGGGAAGCAGCAGTAGTCAAGGACAGCCATTATGGTACTTGGGAGGAGAATCTACCATGGGGTAGAACCCTCACATCTGCCTAGCAGCACAGTGCACCACCCGATTTGGCACTCAGTCCAAAATCTTTGCCCACTGTTACATAGGCAGATTTAAAACCTCAGATGAACATCCACAGAAATGAAAACTCAGAATATCATAATTGACCATGCAGTGGTAGTCAAATTATTGCCTAGGACATAAGAAAACATCACAGGCTAGGAGTCAAATCAACATATGTATTTAGTCTGAAGTCTATATGAGATCTACCACAGAGGAGCAGGATCACAGTATGCTCTAACAAAGAACCATTGTATTTCTTTTAATATAAAGAGGGACAACAGGAACTCACAACACAGATACATTTAGTATGTAACACAAACACTAATGGATCAGAACTTCCTACTACTTTTACTTCTGGATATACACAGTGCTATATAAATACATATAAGAAACCATACAAGACAACATGGAGACACATGCCATTTGGTTTCACAGAGGTGAGGAGGCCTACCTGTAAGGCTGGGATCCGGACACAATTCACTAGGTATGGTTTATTGGTTTCTAGCAAAGAGACAAACGCCAGCAGCTGATGGTGACTGCTCACATTTTTCCTGGAATCTGCAAAAATACAGCTATATTTTCAGTCTTTGTTTTCAGAATTAAGACTTTACATAAATCTAAATGTGTAGCGGTATTGCACAGGTAGCATCAGTACAAGCATCCCTTACACTCACACACACAGATCAAGCAAAGCTCGGGAAACAGTGCCAGCTTCCTTCACATATAATGCCACTATGTCTTAGCCCTGTTGTACAGGAGCCATCTTTTAAGGGCTCAGTACAGAGAGGAACTTTATAACAGGCTGCCTAATTGGTTCCGCAGCTATGCACATAAGTTATACTAGGCCTTGAGAATTTTTCTTTGAATCTAGGTGCCATCCTAAAAATTGAGGAGCTGGCCACTGAGACTTACTGGTATGTCTCAATGCAAGCCCCTCCCCCCCCCCCCCCAAAAAAAAGGTATACAGCAACTCCTTTAGGGCCTGATTTACATTTTCGGAAATGCCTCCTGCTCCAAACGCAGGACCCAAGGGGCAGGAAGAGCACCACAGTCTCAATGGGTGGTTGAGACGATGGTGCAAGAATAAGGGATTTAGATTTGTCAGGAACTGGACAACATTCTAGAGAAGGGGGAGCCTGTTCCAAAAGGATAGGCTCCACCTTAATCAGCATGGAACCAGGCTGCTGGCACTAACATTTAAAAAGGAGATTGAGCAGCTTTTAAAATAAAATGGGGGGGGGGGGGGGGGGGGAGGGAGAAGCCACAGTCGCCCAGGAGCACATGGTTCGCTGTGGAGTATCCTCAAAGGATACTACTGAAACAGGATCTTTAGAAAATCCCAATAGAGAGGTTTCAATAATGGTGAAAGAAAGTCAGGAGTGTTTAATGGGAGACCTAAGAAAAGGATGCAAATTATTCCGTCAACTTCAAAGCAGCTTGTAGATGCAAGGAAAAAAACAAGGGGGATGGGATGACTTCCCTATAAGGAAAGGCTAAACCGGCTGGAACTCTTCAGCTTGGAGAAAAGACAGCTGAGGGGAGATATGATAGAGGTCTATAAAATAATGAGTGGAGTGGAACGGGTAGACGTGAAGTCTGTTTTCGCTTTCCAAAAATACTAGGACTAGGGGGAATGCAATGAAGCTACAAATTAGTAAATTTAAAACGAATCGTAGAAAACTTTTCTTCATTCAACGTGTAATTCAAGTCTGGAATTCGTTGCCAGAAAATGCGGTAAAGGCGGTTAGCTTAGCAGAGTTTTAAAAAGGTTTGGACAGCTTCCTAAAGGAAAAGTCCATCGACCATTATTAAATTGGACTTGGGGAAAATATTTCTGGGATAAGCAGCACAAAACGTTTTGTACTTTTTGGGGGATCTTGTGAGGTATTTGTGACCTGGATTGGCCACTGCTGGAAACAGGATGCTGGGCTTGATGGACCTTTGGTCTGTCCCAGTATGGCAATACTTACGTACTTATATACAAATGCTAGAAGCCTAAAAAATAAGATGGAAAAGTTGGAGTATATAGCACTAAATGAAGAGGTAGACATAACCAGCATCTCAGAGACCTGGAGGAAGGAGGATGGGGCAGTGTGTATAGTGAATCAAATTGGAGGGGGGTTGCGCCATATGTTAAAGAGGGAACTGAGTCAAACAAAATAAATATTCTACATGAAACACATAGCAGCGTGGAATTCTTGTGGATAGAAATTCCATGTGTGAAGGGAAAGAGTATACAGGTAGGGCTGTACTACCATCTGCCAGGACAGAACAAACAGAGAGATGAACAAATGTTTACAGAAATTAGGAAAGCTGGCAAATTGGGCAACATTATAATAAGGGGTGGTTTCAATTACCCCAATATTGACTGGATAAATACTACATCAGGGAGTGCTCAGGAGGTAAAATTCTTAGACGTAATATAAATGACTGCTTCTTGAAGCAACTGGTCCAAGAACCAACAAGAAGGGAGCTATTTTAGATCTAGTCCTGAGTGTAATGTAGGGCATGGTACAGGAGGTAATATTGTTGGATATGCTAGGAAACAGTGATCATAAAATGATCAAATTTGAGCTGATATCTGAAGTGAAGTCACTAAAGAAATCTACTGCAGCAGCATTTAATTTTCAAAATGTGGAAAACAGTTTTAAAAAATTTGAAAGGGTCGGCCGCAAAGGTTAGGACTTTAAATCAGGCGTGGAAGTTGCTTAAAAATACCATTGTGGAAGCCCAGACCAGATGTATTCCACATATTAACAAAGGTGGAAAGAAAAGCAAACAGCAGCCAGAATGGTTACAAGGTGAATTGAAAGAGACTATTAGAACCAAAAGAACATCCTTCAAAGAATGAAAAAAAGGATCTGAATGAAAAAAACAAGAAGCAACAAAAGCAGTGTCAAGTTAAATGCAAATAGAGAGCTGCACAGAAACAGGGATAGTGAGAATCTTGCAGGTACCATGGGGATGGACCCAGGTCTGCGGGGATACCATGGGGATTGACCCGAACCCTGTGGGGATCCTGCGGAAGCATAGGCAAGTCGAGTGACATCTCCACTCCCCTCCAGCCCAAGGTGCCCTCCCCGAACATACCTCAGTACATCCTAGTGCTCTAGTGGGGCAGGAAAGAATCCCACTCTTTACTGC
Organism: Microcaecilia unicolor; assembly: GCF_901765095.1. Lineage (NCBI taxonomy): Eukaryota > Metazoa > Chordata > Amphibia > Gymnophiona > Siphonopidae > Microcaecilia > Microcaecilia unicolor. The sequence goes on from NC_044041.1 coordinate 165,178,575, forward strand.
CTGCTACCGCCGATCCTCTCTCTGCCGCTGTTTCTTTTTAAATGGCTGCCGAGACTTCCGCAGAGTATGGAAGAAAATGCATTTATGTTACTTTTATCAGTATTTATATAATCTGGCTTTCTTGGGGTGGGGTCAAGGTGACTGTGCAGCGAGGTGCGATGCAGAGTGGCAGTGCAACAGGGCGGGGCTGGGTGGGCCGGGGTGGGAATGGAAATTACTTGCGGAGGAGATGGGTTAGATTCTCACGGGAATGGTCAGGGAAGGGTTAGATTCCCATCCCCGTGCAACTCTCTAGATGCAAAGCACTGATAAAGAAGGTTAAAAAAAGAATATGAAGAAAAACCTGCCATGGAGACAAAAACTCATAGTAACACATTTTTCAGGTACATCAGAAGCAGAAAGCCTATGAGAGAATCTGTGGGACTGTTAGATTATGAAAGAGCAAAAGGGGCATTCAGGGAGGACAAGGTCATAGCAGAGAAATTGAATTAGTTCTTTGCTTCGGTCTTTATGGAAGATGTAAGAGATCTACCTGTACCAGAAATGGGTTTCAAGGATGATGATGCAGAGGAACTGAAAGTAAACTTGGTGAACCTGGAAGACGTACTGAGCCAAAATGACAAGTTAAAGAGTTGATAAATCACCTGGACAGGATAGCATACACCCAAGGGTACTGAAAGAACTCAAACATGAAATTGCTGATCTTTTGTTAGTGATATGTAACCTGTCATTACAATCGCCCGTAGTACCTGAAGATTGGAGGGTGGCCAATGTAATGCCAATTTTTAAAAAGGGTTCCAATGGTGATCCGGGAAATTACAGACCAGTAAGCCTGAAGTCAGAGCCAGGAAAAATAGTGGAAACTATTATAAAGAATAAAATTATGGAACACATACACAAACATAGTTTAATGGGACAGAGTCAGCATGGGTTCAGTCAAGGGAAGTCTTGTTTCATGAATTTGCTTAATTTCTTTGAAGGCGTAAATAAACATGTGGATAAAGGTGAGCTGGTTGATGTAGTATATCTAGATTTTCAGAAGGCTTTTGACAAAGTTCCTCATGAGAGACTCCTAAGAAAATTAAAAAGTCATGGGATAGGAGGCAATGTCCTTCTGTGGATTAGGAATTGGTTACTGGACAGAAAACAGAGGGTAGGGTTAAATGGCCATTCTTCTCAATGGAGGAGGGTGAACAGTGATGCAGGGATCTGTACTGAGACCAGAGCTATTTAACATATTTATAAATGATCAAGAAAACAGTACGACAAGTGAGGTGATTAAATTTACAGAAGACACAAAACTATTCAAAGTTGTCAAAACACATGCGGACTGTGAAACATTGCAGGAAGACTTTAGGAAACTGGAAGAATGGGCATCCAAATAGCAGATGAAATTTAATGTGGACCAAGTGCAAAATGATACACATTGGGAAGAATAATCCAAATCATAGATACTTGATGCTAGGGGTCCACCTTAAGAGTCAGCATTCAAGAAAAAGATCTAGTTGTCGCTGTAGACAGTATACTGAAATCTTCTGCCCAGTGTGTGGCAGCAGACAAAAAAGCAAACGGGATGCTAGCAATGTTTAGGAAAGGGATGCAAAATAAGACCAAGAATATTATAATACCTCTGTATTGCTCCATGGCACAACCTCACCTTGAGTATTGCGTCCAATTCTGGTCGCCGTATCTCAAAAAGATGTAACGGAATTAGAAAAGTTCAAAGAGCAGCGAACAAAATCATAAAAGGGATGGAACTCCTCTCATATGAGGAAAGGCTAAAGAGGTTAGGGCTCTTCAGCTTGGAAAAGAAACGGCAGAGGTGGGATATGACTGAGGTCTGTAAAATCCTGAGTGGTGTAGAAGTGAATCAATTTTTCACTCTCAAAAAGTACAAAGAGCAGGGAACACAATGAAATTATATAGAAATACTTTTACAACAAATAGGAGGTAATATTTTTTCACTCAAGAAATAGTTAAGCTCACTGCTGGAGGATGTGGTAACAGCAATTAGCATATCTGGGTTTAAAAAAGGTTTGGAAGAAAAGTCCATAGTCTGTTATTGAGATGGACATGGGGGAAGCCACTGTTTGCCACGGGATTGCTAACATGGAATGATGCTAATTGGTTTTGTGCCAGAAAACAGAAGAAGGAACTGACTGAAAATAATAAGAAACAGCATAAGGAATGTCAAGTCAAATGCAAAGCGCTGATAAGGAAGGCTAAGAGGGACTTCGAAAAAAAGATTGCGTTGGAGGCAAACACACATAGTAAAATTTTTTCTAGGTATATTAAAAGCAGGTAGCTGGCAAAAGAATCGGTTGGACCGCTAGATGACCGAGGAGTAAAAGGGGCGATCAGGGAAGACAAAGCCGTAGCGGAGAGATTAAATGAATTCTTTGCTTCGGTCTTCACCGAGGAAGATTTGGGTGGGATACTGGTGCCAGAAATGGTATTCAAAGCTGACGAGTTGGAGAAACTTAATGAATTCTCTGTAAACCTGGAGGATGTAATGGGGCAGTTCTACAAACCGAAGAGTAGCAAATCTCCTGGACTGGATGGTATTCATCCCAGAGTACTGATAGAACTGAAAAATGAGTTTGCAGAGCTATTGTTAGTAATACATAATGTATCCCTAAAATCGAGCGTGGTACCGGAAGATTTGGAGGGTGGGCAATGTAATGCCAATTTTTAAAAAAGGTTCCAGAGGAGATCCGGGAAATTATAGACCGGTGAGTCTGACATCGGTGCCGGGCAAAATGGTAGAGACTATTATTAAGAACAAAATTACAGATCATATTCAAAAGCATAGATTAATGAGACAAAGTCAACATGGATTTAGTGAAGGGAAATCTTGCCTCACCAATCTACTACATTTCTTTGAAGGGGTGAACACTATTTCTGGGATAAGCAGTATAAAATGTTTTGTACTTTTTTGGGATCTTGCCAGGTATTTGTGACCTGGATTGGCCACTGTTGGAAACAGGATGCTCGGCTTGATGGACCTTTGGTCTTTCCCAGTATGGCAATACTTATGTACTTATGACCTGGATTGGCCACAGTTAGAAGCTGGATACTGGGCTAGATGGACCACTGGTCTGACCCAATATGGCTATTCTTATGTTATGTTCATTGCAGGTAGTCCAAAATGTAGCGGCTCGATTGATTGCCCAAGTGTGTCAAAATTTTCTCATGTGACACCAATTCTTAAGCATTTACATTGGTTATCAGTGATTCAACAAATTCAGTTTAAGACTTTGACAATTTTCCATCAGACTCTTTATTCCAACGTTCCTTTTTATTTTAAACAAGCTCTAAATGTGTATCATCCAAGGAGGACTTTGAGATCAGACAAAGCCATGAAGCTCTCTGTGGACCCAACAGCACAAACACGGTATTCGGAGAAGGAGCATCCACCTTTACGGTGGCAGGAACCCTATAGAATGCACTTGCAGGACATTTATGTCTTCTGAATTTAAAAAAACGTATGAACACACAGTTATTTGTGGCAGCATTTTTCTAAGGTTTAGATTGTTTTATATCCTGTAAGCTGTTAGTTCCTTGTTAATAGAGATTAGGAATGGAGAAATGAATGTTTATGTTTTGTGTATGATTATGTTTGTCTTAAATATTGAATAAGCTTATTACGTGTGTTTTCTGGAAACCACCTACATTTTAGGTGGTGTATATACATTTTTAAAATAAATAAGACTGTATTCTCATTCTGTGTCTTTGAGAAACTTTAATAAATCAGGCCTTTAATATGCCATTGCACAGTAAAGTTCTGGGTCAGAGTGTGAGTGTGCACACCAACTAATGCTGACAGATACCACCCAAGCATATTATATAAAGAGATATCACCTCTCCTTTCCTCAAGAGAGTTTGGCTTTTGGAGAAATTTAGTTTCCAAGTGCAAGGCCATAGCCAGGTTTAGATGAATTCAGAGTGTGTGTCCAGCCCCCTGCTTTCACCATCCTACCTTTCACAGCCCTGTTGCGATCGTCCTGGATTCCTTCTACTTGTAGCAGCTCAGGGTTGCTACAGAACACGCTGGTGGGATGAAGGACTACTCCAGCTTTGTTTTTAGTGTGAAAAATCTGCAATTAACATCCGGAAAGGTTTCAAATTTATAAAACACTCCAAAAATATTTGAATACCATAAAGTTTGATAGCATATCTTCCATCACAGGGCACTTTCTTTTTTTTAACTTTCATTTTAAAATCTAAACAGATCAACATTCAAATGCACGTATCTCGGATAACATCACCTACTATCTTTCAACTATGTTCTGTAATTTCACAGTTTTTATCTGTTATCATTCACCACTTTGTACTGTTTTTATTACTCATGTAAAGCCACATAGAACTGAATAACTGAATTTGGATAATGTTGGATACAAGTATCAAATATATAAACAAATAAATAATCGCTGCTGACCAGGATATTCAGCAGCACTATCCAGACAATGCCTCTGAATATCCCTACAGACTGCCTCTGTACTATGCGGATAGTGCCAGGGAAGAGTTTGGGCGGAGGGCAATCCCAGAACTTATCCAGATAGTAGCAATAGCTAGTCTGCTATCCAGATAGCTTACAAGTAAAAGAAGGCTGTCCTAATTACCTGACAGCAGACTGAGGAGTGGAGGAGTGGCCTAGTGGTTAGAGTGGTGGACTTTGGTCCTGGGGAACTGGGTTCGATTCCCACTGCAGGCAGAGGCAGCTCCTTGTGATTCTGGGCAAGTCACTTAACCCTCCATTGCCCCAGGTACAAATAAGTACCTAAGCCGCATTGAGCCTGCCATGAGTGAGAAAGCGCGGGGTACAAATAAAAAATATATATATATATTGACACTGTGTGAATAAGTTCCAAAGATGACCACATTATCTGGATATTCAGCACTGACAACAATCTAAATAGTGGAGCTGAATATCTGGACATTTTCTGACCACAATACGTGAATATTTACTAGATAATTTTTTTCTTTTCCTACTCAGGTCTCCTAAGTCTTGGGGCTGTTGGCACCTCTATCCCTTCTGTTTCTAACCCAGGGCTTCCACAATAACCCTAGACTTCTCATCTCATCGTTACTGGTTAACTAACAGAAGCTTGCATCCAAAATACAGTAGGATGAGAATGGAGAAGCTATGTAATAATTACTCAGCTTAGTAAGAGTTTGTGTTATTCCTTTTTATAATTTCTGTAACAAGTCCCCATATTTCCTAAATCTCAGACCTGTAATTATGGACTTGAGTGTCAATATATGGAAAAGTTAATTTCTTATTTTTGTGAAACTTTATTTTATGGACACTTTTCCAATCAAGAGTGTATCTTGTATAAAATTTGATTAAACGCAATAAATAAAATAAGAAAAAAAAACCACAAAATACAGTAGGAGATAAGGCTACCAGCCAAATCTCTCTCAAGTACAGTCACAGCCAAATTTAAATCAGATCCTCAACTTATTCCTAAAAACTCTTTCCAATAATCTGAACAAGCATGGAGGAGGGAAAAGGGGAGAAGAACTGCCAGAGTTATGTGTAGAAACCCATCAAAGAAACCACTGACCATGCATTGTAAAGAACATGGCGTTTCTCACTGGGAAGCGATGACTAGGATATGTGAATCTTAGGCCAGAAGTCTGTTTCTCTCCAAGGGCAAAACGAGCAAAGAATGACACATTTGCAGGCTTCTTGCAATCTGAGAGAAAACTGATGCCAATACACTGCGACATATTGGGTCAATCTTCAGAACCAGAAGATCAGAAAGAAGTGAGACAAAGCACTGAAAGTCTGAAGACTTTCCTATTTATAAACGCCTTTAATTAACCTACTCCCTCTGCACTCCTTGGGAGTGATGGTACCCTGGAAGACACGATGCCCCACCCCCCTCTTGTGTCGCCCTCTTTGCTTTTCATTTTATATTGTATTTCATCGCTCATCCCCATTGCTCTGTTGTCATTTATTAGGATTTATTTACTCCATTTCCTCTTTACTCTTTCTTACTACTACTACTATTACTACTAATCATTTCTATAGCGCTACCAGACATACGCAGCGCTGTACGTTATATGCAGCTACTTTTTCTGTCCCTAGAGCACTCATAACGGAATTCAAACATGCGTGGGATAAACATAAAGGAATCCTGTTCAGAAGGAAGGGATCCTCAGGAGCTTAGCCTAGCATGGGAGGCAGAGCCAGTGGTTGGGAGGCGGGGCTAGTGCTGGGCAGACTTATACAGTCTGTGCCGGGGCTGGTGGGTGGGAGGCGGGGATAGTACTGGGCGGACTTATACGGTCTGTGCCCTGAAAAAGACAGGTACAAATCAAGGTAAGGTATACACAAAAACTAGCACATATGAGTTTATCTTGTTGGGCAGACTGGATGGACCGTGCAGGTCTCTTTCTGCCGTCATCTACTATGTTACTATAATATTTTTTGATGGGCGGGATATAAGCCTTTCTTTAATAAACTTGAAACTGAATTGCAAAACACAAACTCCAATAATTATGAACAAGTTTCATTTATTTATTTATTTATGCGGGGTATAAGTGAAAGATGTGTTAGTAAGGAGGAAACAACAAAATTCTCCTACACTGTGATAAGAACATAATAGCCATACTGGTCAGACCAATGATTCATCTAGCCCAGTATCCTGTTTCCAACAGTGGCCAATCCAGGTCACAAACACCTGGCAAAAACACAATTAGTAGCAACATTCCATGCTACCAATCCTGGGGCAAGTAGTGGCTTCCCCCATGTCCATCTCAATAACAGTCGATGGACTTTTCTCTGGGGTAAATATAAATTGTCTTACCAACTAAGTTTCCTTCCTTCAGTCCCACCAGCCCAGACCTGACCCAGTGGGTTGTATCTATCAACCAGTAGATGGAGACACAGAACAAACTGTTGTGAGCCCTTGCTCTATAAGGGCACCATGCAGATACAGCTCCTCAGTATACTGATAACAAAGCAATGGAAACATCTGTCTCCTTAGAGAGAAAAGAGAGCTCTAAGAACTTTCTTGCCAATGCCATGGCAAGGAGAAAACCTGCAAGTAAGATAAACATAAATAAAAATAGCCATACTGGGTCAGAGCAAAGGTCCATCTAGCCCAGTATCCTGCTGTCAACAATGGTCAATCCAGGTCACAAGTACCTGGGAGAATCCCAAGAACTAGCAAGATCCTATGCTAACAACCCTAAAGGATCAGCAGTGGCTTTTTCCATGTCTACCTTAATCATTTATCATTTATTCATTTTATATACCGTTTCTTACTGCAACTGCAAAACAGAACGGTTTACATTTAAAAAATACAACTCATACATACAAACAGATAAGAACTCCAATCATTGACAGAAAAGCACAGCAAGCCAAAAATGACAAAGAAAGACATAACTAGTACAATCTACGGATTAAAAATACAGTTAAACCTAACCTTCTACACCTTCTCTACTATCATAAGTTCTGTTCAATATAGTTTATAAAGAAAAAAGTTTGCAAAAGTTTTCGAAAGTGAATATAGGACTTCTCTAATCTAATCTTTTGGAAGCCCATTCCAGAGAGAGGGAGAAAGAAAGAAAAAAATAAGTTTATGAACTTTATTGTACCTCCAGGAACTTGCCCAAACCTCCCCTAAACCCAGACATGCTAACCACCTTCACCACATCCTCCAGCAACAAGTTCTAGAGCTTAAATAAGAACTGAGTGAAAAAATATTTTCTCCTATTAGTTTTAAGAGTATTACTGTGTAACTTCATTGAGTATCACCTAGTCTCTGTACGTCTTGAAAGATCAATCAATTCACATTTACCTGTTCCACTTCACTTAGGATTCTGTATCATATTTTCCCTCAGCCGTCTCCTCTCCAAACCGAAAAGCCCCAACCGCCTAAGCCTTTCCCCACATGAGTCATTCCATCCCCTTGATCATATTGGTCACCCCTCCCCGAACCCCTTCTAATTCCACTATATTTTCTCGGAGATATGGCAACCAGAACTGCACATAATTCTCAAGAAATAGCAGAGGACGACTGGAGGAGAGTTGGGATCATCTCTCTCACTCCCCATTCCCAACAGCTGCAAATACCTTGTCTCTCCAAAACCTTTGCTCCAGGTGCAGATCCTGTCTCTTATGGGTGTATGTCCCCACCTCAATCTCCCTGTCAAATCCCCTTGCACACACATACACAAACCCATAATCAATCCTCTCTCTCTTTCCCAAATACATACACCAATGTTAATTCCCCATCTTTCTAATATACCATGTCAATCTGCCCTGAAACACAAACAGCTATTATTTCTCACACCTATATACCCCCCATGTTCCTCATCGCCTCTCTCAGCTACTTCCCCCATGCCAATAATCCCATCTCCGTTTTCCCCATCACCATCACATATACATGTATGCAATCCGTAGGCTATGCTCTCACAACTACTTTATCCCCCCACCTTTCCAAACCCTTTACTTATTTACCCCTACTCAGTCTTCAATCTTGGAAGGAAATGATGAACAGTGGAATCTCAGATTGCATCCTCTGCTGCCCGGAGCCTGTCACCACAGAGGACAGAGCAGGTGGTTTATAGTTAAGTTGCGTCCCAGGTTGCAGAGAACAATATGGCCTGAGGCACCACTGCTCCTTCTGAGAAGCAAATGATAGTAGGGAGCATAGAGGAAAGAAACTGTGTATGCTGAACCGGTCCTGTTAGCTACTGACATCCAGACCCAGCCCATGGCTTTCTGCAATTATAGAAGGGAACATACACTTCTATATTGAGAGTCAAATTTGTGGACCTTGTCATACCTATGGAATTAAGAAAGACTGGGAGCCCTGTTAAATAAGTCACACAAAACAGACAGATGGATTATTCCGCTTACAAATACCATATTTTAGAACTCCACTATAATGAAGCATTTTTCTTAACCAAATCCATCCTAGGGTAACATGTACTGATAACAAGACATAGCACAATATTGATCAAGCTAGAAAAGGAAAGGTAAGATAGGGAATAGAAAAGGTTATTCAAGAGGGACTTCGAAAAAAAGATTGCGTTGGAGGCAAAAACATAGTAAAAATTTTTTTAGGTATATTAAAAGCAGGAAGCTGGCAAAAGAATCGGCTGGACTGCTAGATGACCAAGGAGTAAAAGAGGTGATCAGGGAAGACAAAGCCATAGCGGAGAGATTAAATGAATTCTTTGCTTCGGTCTTCACCAAGGAAAATTTGGGTGGGATACTGGTGCCAGAAATGGTATTCAAAGCTGACGAGTCGGAGAAACTTAATGAATTCTCTGTAAACCTGGAGGATGTAATGGGGCAGTTCTACAAACTGAAGAGTAGCAAATCTCCTGGACCGGATCGTATTCATCCCAGAGTATTGATAGAACTCAAAAATGAGCTTGTGGAGCTATTGTTAGTAATATGTAATTTATCCTTAAAATTGAGCATGGTACTGGAAGATTGGAGGGTGGCCAATGTAACGCTGATTTTTAAAAAAGGTTCCAGAGGAGATCCGGGAAAAATTAAAAACCGGCGAGTCTGATGTCGGTACCAGACAAAATGGTAGAGACTATTATTAAGAACAAAATTACAGAGCATATTCAAAAGCATGGATTAATGAGACAAAGTCAACATGGATTTAGTGATGGAAAATCTTGCCTCACCAATCTACTACATTTCTTTGAAGGGGTGAACTAACATGTATCAAATTTATTCAAAGTCGTTAACTCGCGACAGGATTGTGAAAAATTACAGAAGGACCTTATGAAACTGGGAGACTGGGCGTCTAAATGGCAGATGACGTTTAATGTGAGCAACTGCAAAGTGATGCATGTGGGAAAGAGGAACCCAAATTATAGCCAAGTCATGCAAGGTTCCACGTTAGGAGTCACAGACCAAGAAAGGGATCTAGGTGTCGTCGTTGATGATACGTTGAAACCTTCTGCTCAGTGTGCTGCTGCGGCTAAGAAAGCAAATAGAATGTTAGGTATTATTAGGAAAGGAATGGAAAACAAAAATGAGGATGTTATAATGCCTTTGTATCGCTCCATGGTGTGACCGCACCTCGAATATTGTGTTCAATTCTGGTCGCCGCATCTCAAAAAAGATATAGTGGAATTAGAAAACGTGCAGAGAAGGGCGACAAAAATGATAAAGGGGATGGGACGACTTCCCTATGAGGAAAGGCTAAACCGGCTAGGGCTCTTCAGCTTGGAGAAAAGGCGGCTGAGGGGAGATATGATAGAGGTCTATAAAATAATGAGTGGAGTTGAACGGGTAGATATGAAGCGTCTGTTTACGCTTTCCAAAAATACTTGGACTAGGGAGCGTGCAATGAAGCTACAATGTAGTAAATTTAAAACGAATCAGAGAAAATGTTTCTTCACTCAACGTGTAATTAAACTCTGGAATTCATTGCCAGAGAATGTGGTAAAGGCGGTTAGCTTAGCGGAGTTTAAAAAAGGTTTGGACAGCTTCCTAAAGGAAAAGTCCATAGACCATTATTAAATGGACCACTATTTCTGGGATAAGCAGTATAAAATGTTTTGTACTTTTTTGGGATCTTGCCAGATATTTGTGACCTGGATTGACCACTGTTGGAAGCAAGATCTGGGCTTGATGGACCTTTGGTCTTTCCCAGTATGGCAATACTTATGTACTTATGTATGTACTTATGACCACATGCATGTTTATGACTATTTAATTACATTGAGTTATTAAAATGGACAGATATCCCACCACCTTACTTACTTACAGTCTTTCTGTCCAGCTGTTGATCCAATTATTTATGTGAACTGGTGTGCATTTTGACAAGGTTACAATCACTGGCTCAGTTTTCCCTCCCCAGTGATTAGCTATGGGGCTAGAAAAACAGAGCTATCATACTGCTTTGCCTGACTGACCATAGTGCAGGCTGTAGCACCTGTAGAAGTATGTTTAAAGCTGTCAGAATCTCTTTTGTAGGAAGTAATGGGTGTTATCTAGCTGTGGCAGTGTTCTGATCCAGACTTAAACCACTATCAGGAGTAATAAATAGAAATCAAACAAAATAAAACATGGAAAAGAAAATAAGATGATACCTTTTTTATTGGACATAACTTAATACATTTCTTGATTAGCTTTCGAAGGTTGCCCTTCTTCGTCAGATCGGAAATAAGCAAATGTGCTAGCTGACAGTGTATATAAGTGAAAACATTCAAGCATTACTATGACAGTCTGACAGGGTGGGAGGATGGGGGTGGGTCGGAGGTATGCATGGGGACATCAAAGCATATCATTGATATTCTAACAGGATGGGTGTGGATAGGTGAGGGGTGGGGTGATCAACAGAGACATACAGCTTTATGATTTATAATGGGCTAGGAACCCCAGGTCCTTGTTAAGTCCTTTCTGTTGGGTGTTAAAATATTCAATCATTCTGACTTCAAAGGTCTTACGTTCTTGTATGGTTTTAAAGTTACCTTTCAGTATTCTCACTGTGAAATCACTGGTACAGTGTCCTGGTTCTGTGAAGTGCTGTCCCACCGTGGTGGGGGCCCTACTGGCTGTATTGTTCATGTGATGTCTATGTAAATTGAATCTTGTCTTAAGCATCTGGCCTGTTTCTCCAATATAGCATCCTTCGTTACATTTTTTACACTGAATGATATATACCACATTGGAAGATGAGCAAGTGAAAGATCCCTTTATGTTGAATATCTTTCCTTTGTGGGTAACTGTGGGGTCCTGTGAAATATTTTGGCATAGTTTGCAACTGGATAAATTACAGGGACGTGTGCCCTTCTGTTCCTTTTCAGTCTGTGATGGAAGTTTACTTTGATTTGCTTGTGTTTTAAGTTGGGTGGTTGTCGGAAGGCCAGTACTGGTGGGGATGGGAATATCTCTTTCAGTAATTCATCCTCCTGGAGTATAGGTTGTAGATCTCTTATGATTTTCCTCAGTTTTTCCAGCTCTGGATTGTATGTCACTACAAGGGGAATTCTGTCTGTGGATTTTTTCTCCTTGTACTGTAGCAGATACTCCCTGGGTGTTTTGAGGGAGGAGGCAATATTCTTGGAGATTATTTTGGGGTTGTAGCCTGTTTGAAGGATGCACCCAGGCTTTTAAAGGTGTCTGTCTCTGTCCCCTGGGTCAGAGCAGATACGGTGAAGAAGAAGGGCAACCTTCGAAAGCTAATCAAGAAATGTATTAAGTTATGTCCAATAAAAAAGGTATCATCTTATTTTCTTTTCCATGTTTTATTTTGTTTGATTTCTATTGATAACCTTAAGAGTGGACTAACACGGCTACCACACTCCTCTACTTAAGGAGTAATAAACATATTCATATTTGTGTCTGAGGATTCTGGAAAGGAAATAAAAGGCACGTATGTATTTGAGTGTCTGTGGCTAGAGCAGAAAGTACAAATGAACACAGATGTTTGACAGCTGCCCATTTTAAAATCTCAAACAGTGGCAGCAGCAAAGCTGTGAGCACCAAATTCAAATTCCGTTCCAAGCAACTTGCTCGTACTGGGGGATCTGAGAAGAAACCCCGTTTTAAAAACAGAATCACATCTGGATGAGCCACGAACAATATCCTTTCAATGTACCTGTGGAAACAAACTAGAGCTGTTACCTGCACCCTTAAATAACTTATCATCAGGCCTTTTGTGAACCCGTCTTGCAGAAATGCCAGGATATTTGCCACTGAAGCTTTGAAAGGCTATAGCACCCTTCTCCACATGAAGCCTCAAATACAAACCAGAGACTAGCATAAGTCAAGGAAGAGGAATGTTTTCTAGCATGGAACAAGGTAGAAATGACTTCTGAAAATCCCCTGCATCTCAGACATCATATTATCAAGGGCCAAGCCAAAAGGGAGAGAGGTCCTCCATTGCCACTAGTCCCTGAAATAGAAGGCCCTTATTTTTCTGAGGATATGGAGCACCTGTCCACCTGGAGCTAGATGAGATCTACAAATCAAGGATTCCAGGTCCACACACCTCTTAAAGTTGCAAGGCTGAAGCCCACATGCTGTTCTTCACTTAAAACGTCCATGCTAACCGGCGTTTGACACTCTGAGCTTGAGGAGACCACAGAGATAGGAAGGACCTCTGCATAGGTTGCATATGCACTCATGCCTAGGGAACCAAGCTAAGTTAGCTGCCATAGAACACAGGACTTGCAAATAGTCCCAACATGGAAAAGTCCTCTACTTGAGAAGACAACAGATCTACAACTGCAAGTTCCACAACCTTTGTTCCAGAAGGAAAACTCTTGGTTTTCTTATCGAAGCATGCTCCAAGATATGTGATGTTCTGAGAGGGGGGTCAGTCTGCTCTCATCTAAACTGATCTCCAGCACGTCTTATCACCTAAGTGCTCGCCGGCAACATCAGTCCAAATAAGCCAATCATCCAGATAAGGATGTAGTTTAATTCCCTTTTTGCAGAGGAAGTCTGCTATCACCACCATGACTTTAGTAAATGTCCTTGGGGCTGTTGCCAGGCCAAACAGTATTATCTGGAAATTGAAGTGAAGTCCTAGAATTGTGAACCTATAAACGTTCTGATACAGGGACAAAATGGGAATATGAAGATGGCTTCTCTGAGATCCAAGAAGGTCAAACACTCTCCCCAGTGAACCACTGCAATGACTGAATACAAACTTTAAATTCTGAAACGGGGTATCCGGAGTACCCGGTTCACCCCTTTGAGGTCTAGAATGAGAGGAAAAGTACTCTCCCTTCTTCAGAATCATGAGTACCTCCAAACACCCCAGTCTCTTTCGGGACCTAGCACCACTGCCATGAGATGCATTGAACTACTCCTGCCTTTACAGGGCCATGACAAAAAAAAAAAAACTATAAAAGAATCTGCAAGTGGGCAGGAACACTGTAGATCATGGGTTTTCAACCCGGTCCTCGGGACACACCTAGCCAGTCGGGGGTTTTCAGGATATCCCCATCCATGCCATCTACTCTCCCTATCACACCCTTAGAAATCCTATGTACTTGTTCCAAGTTCTCTTGAATTCAGATTCTGCTTTCATCTCCACCACTTCCACCAGGAGGCCATTCCACGAATTCACCATGAAGAAGTATTTCCTCAGGTTACTTCTGAGTCCATCCCCTTTCACCATCCTATGGCCCCTCGCTCCAGAGCTTCCTTTCAATTGAAAGAGACTTGCCTCCTGTGGATTTATGCCACATAGGTATTTAAAAGTTTCTATCATATCTCCCCTCTCCTGCCTTTCTTTTAAAGTATACACATTGAGGACTGTAAGTCTGTCCCCATATGCTATATGACGAAGACCACTGACCATTTCAGCAGACACCCTTTGGACTGACTCCATCCTGCTTATATCTTTTTGAAGGTGCTGTCTCCAGAATTATACACAATATTCCAAACGAGGTCTCATCATCATCGCCTCTTTTTTCCTACTGGCCATTCCTCTCCTTATGCATCCAAGCATCCTTCTAGCTTTTGCTGTCACCCTTTCTACATGTTTGGTCACCTTAAGGGAAAGGGAAGGGAAATGGGACTTGATATACCGCCTTTCTGTGGTATTTTGCAACTACATTCAAAGCGGTTTACATATATACAGGTACTTATTTTTTACCTGGGGCAATGGAGGGTTAAGATCATCATGTACGATCACACCCAAGTCTCACTCCTCTTTCATGCACAAAAGTTCTTTACTCTCTAAACTGTACCGTTCCCTCAGGTTTTTGCAGCCCAAATACATTACCCTGCATTTTTTAGTATTAAATCTAAGCTACCATTCCTCAAGCTTCCTTCCTCATGTTATCTAAACCATCAGGGGTGTCTACCCTACTGCAGATTTTGGTATCATTCACAAAGAGGCAAACCTTACCAGACGAGCCCTTCAGTAATATCACTTACAAAAATGTTAAAAAGAACCTAACCCTACGACACAGCACTGGTAATACCCTTTTCCTCAGAATGAGCTCCATTTACCACTACACTTTGCCGCCTTCCACTCAACCAGTTCCTAACCCAGTCAGTATTTTAGGGCCCATACTGAGGGCACTCAGTTTATTAGTCATCTATGTTGAACTATATCAAAGGCTTTGCTAAAATCTAAATATACCACATCTAGCATTCTCCTTTGATCCAAATCTCTGGTCACCCAGTCAAAGAAATTAATCAGATTTGTCTGACAAGACCTGCCTCTAGCGAAACCATGTTGCCTCAAGTCTTGTTTTCTATTGGATTCCAAAAACTTTACTATTCTCTGTTTTAAAAGCATTTCTATTAATTTATTTACCACAGAGGTCAGACTTACCAGCCTCTAGTTTCCAACCTGCTTTTGTGGAAAGGGACCACATCTACTTTTCTCCAGTTCTCCAGAACCACTCCTGACTCTAGAGAAGCATTGAAAAGGTCAGCCAGAGGAGCCACTAGAACTTCCCTTAGTTCCTTCTGTACCCTCAGATGTATGCCATCCGGCCCCATCGCTTTGTCCACCTTTAGTTTAGCCAACTCCTCATGAGCACAGTCCTCTGAAAATCGTTCTGAGACTACCATCCCTCCCCCCCATTCCTATTTGTGTCCATTTTTTGCGGTCCTGCTCCCAGCCCTTCAGCTGTACACATAGAACAGAAATATTTGTTAAGCAATTCCTCCCATTTACCATTGAGTCTCACAAGGTCACTTTTGCACTTCCTCCTATCACTAACGTATCTAAAAAAAATTCTTCCTCCCAATTTTACCATATTGGCTAATTTTTTTCTTCCATTTTCCTTACCTTTTCAAGCTCCTACTTTTGAGAACAAAAGTAGCCTACTTTTCCTCTTGCTTGTATTTATTTTCCTTACAAAAAGGTTTGTTGCCCTTACAATAGCTCCTTTCAGTTTTGCCCACTGCTTTCCAAATTCTAGATGTTCCCATCCAGACAAAAATTCCTTGAAGTAATCCCTCATCTGAATAGTTTTTTTTTTTTTTTTTTTTTGAAGTCTTGAACCTTCACCTTTGAATGAACCCTCTCCACACCTAGCATAATATTAAACCACACCATCTGGTGATCACTGAATGCCACATGATCACCTACTATAACATCAGAAATACTCTCCCCATTAGTAAGCACAAAGCATGACCCCAAAAGCTATCTGTTTAGCAGAAGCTCTGAGGTCATATAGCAAATTCGCTAAATAAACTAAACCCATTTCAACAGAAAGCAGTTCCAATGAAGCAAAAAAAGAATCAGCTGCCTGTAGGACTCAACTAAGACAAGGTCTGGCTGCATAAGAGCTACAAACTCTCATCTGAAGGGATAAGGCAGACACCTCAAAGGAAAGTTTCAAGGCAGATTCTAGCTTCCTATCCTGAACGTCTTTGCCCTCCACAGGAAGCGTTAGCAGCAGCAGAAGATTGTAAAGGCAGGAGAAGAGATGTTAAGGACTTCTAAGGCTTTAGTGATAAAGATAAAGATGAAACATCCTGAATGGAGAAGATCATCTGTCTAATATCTCCCCTTCCTCTAAAGCCTCTGGAAAAAACAGAGTACAAGGATGCTGCAGAGAAGCCTTTGTCCGAGGGGGGAGAGGATAGCAGAGAGGCAGGTTCCACCTCAGCAAAATTTTCTAATTGCCTCCTTCTGGTTAATGAGTCCACCAATGAGGTGTGAGAATCTTGCAGAGGCTCTACAGCTAAATGAGGCCTCTTAAATAAATATGTTTGGTGTAATAAAAGAACAAACTCTGGAGAAAAGGAGAAATTAAGTGTTACCTAATTTTCTTTCCATTAGTTCTTCCCACTATTCCAGAACCTGTGGATAGTTGTGTCCATCATCCAGCAGGTGGAGATGGAGAAATGAAAACTGAACTGAAACATCTATCTCTTGGCATCCAGTCCAGCTCCTCAGTATTTATGTAGACAAGCAGTAAGGAAAAAAAATTGAATTTTTTTCTCCCTCTCTTTGCCTCCATAGGACTATTCTCCTCACTCCTGCTGTTTCCCCCATATAACAACTAACCAGCATAAGAAATAAGACAGGAGGCTCAGTATACTGTCACCCTGAAGAATGCTATGTATGGTGGCTTCCCAAAAAACAGCCAGACAGAAAGACACCAAGCCACTCAAATGAAAATTTGAGAGATGAGATCATGCAAAACTAACCCACTTAGAGACACTGTTCCCAAAAGATAAGGAGCTAGTACAGATTCCTCTTTCCCTACCTGATCTGAGTCTTTACGGCAGGAATTAAACTCATCAGGCAGAGCAAGCTGGGGGTACAGCCCCCTGCATACTATCAGCTTCAGCAGGGTGATGTGCTGTCCAGATGGGTCCCAGGACTCACCAGATGAGGCCTGTAATTCTTCAACGTTGTGGCGCAGCTTAAACTTAATATCCTGTGGCAGGGAAGGAAAAAGAGATGTGAATAGTCTGGCATGGCTCAGCGCCAACGTGAAACAATGTTTTTGTGAGCTCAGGGCTAGCCCAAGGATATCTGACACCTTAGGTAAACCATCAGCCACACATCAACCCAATCCCAAGGGCAGCTCTGTGTCCTATCCTTCCTAGAACTGCCTCGACCACCAGGCAGACTAACCGTCTGCCTAGGGCAGCACAATTTAAGGGTGATAGTCAGCATGCCTCCTGGAGTCTCCTTTATTTATTTTTAAAGCGAGAGCGACAGAGAGAGAGAGCGAGAGAGAGAGAGAGAGAGAGAGAGAGAGAGAGAGAGAGAGAGAGAGACTTCACTGGACACCTCAGGGGAAGGAGGTAAGGAAGGGAAAGAGAGAGTTGTTGGGACACCTCAGAGAAGGGATGTAGGGAAGGAGAAGGAGAGAGATTTGGACACCTCAAGAGGAGGGTGTAGGGAGGACACCTTGAGGGAAGGGAAGGGGAGGTCCTGAAGCACGAGCCATCTCTTGATATGGGGGGGAGGAGTGGAAACATGGCTCAAAGTTCACCCCTCCCCCACTTTCTATCTCACTCTTTTGGATAGTAAATCAAACCCTCTGGGATGGTTCATCCTTGAAATTTCTGCCCAAAGCCAGTGCAAGTGTATTAGGCACCCTAGGCCCCTCTCAAAATAACTTCAAGAACTCCTAGGCAACCCCATATACTCAACAGTCATGATAACGTCAATGCTGTCCCTCCCACAACAATCCTGTAAAAATGCACAATTGGACATCACACATTTAATTATTAAACTTTACTTTGCATATACATAATGAGGGCAATTTCCAAAGGCCATTGAACTGCAGCTGGTTTCTGCCACCCCTTGAAGATGCTGCCCTAGGCCACCACCTAGTCTTGACTAACGGTTAGGCAGCCTTGCCTATGCTGAATGTAAGTGTATACATCAACTGCACAGGAAGTTTAGAAGAGCTAGGATAAAGAAAATGGTAACCTCTATGAGCTCCCCAATGATGTTTTTCACAGTGGAAAGCCCATTCGCCAAGCCCCCTCCCTGCCCATCTTCAAATTTTTGCTAAAAGCCCACCTATTCAATGTCGCCTTCGGCACCTAACCTTTATGCCTCTATTCAGGAAATCTAAACTGCCCCAATTTGGCTGCCCTATTTTGACTGACTGTACATTTGTCCTTTAGATTGTAAGCTCCTCGAGCAGGGACTGTCCTTATCTGTTAAACTGTACAGCGCTGCGTAACCCTAGTAGCGCTTTAGAAATGTTAAGTAGTAGTAGTATTTACATAAATAAGGGGTCAATATTCAGCCATCAGTGTTCAGCACTTTGCTTACCACTGACGGCGTTATTCCCAGATATTCAAAGCTGGAACCTGTGGCAGGCTTCAGGTTTGAATATCTGATTATTTTTAAGTCCGCTAACACATTGTCGTTTAAATTGATATTTATCACTTACGTGGTCATGAGTTACTGTATAAAAATAAGACAGACTTTAATGCAGTCCCATTTATGCAGTAAACCTGGCCGCTTAACGGTTGAATATCAGCACTTAAGCGGCCAAGTGCTGACTCCAATTTCAATATAGCCAGCTTTGTGTTCAGCACTAACCATGATATTCAGCGGCACTTAGCTAGTTAAGTGCTGCAGAATATTGGCGGCTAGCCACGACCAAGAGATTTAACTGGTCGACAGCCGCCTAAATCGCTTTGAATATCGAGCCCTAAATAAAACAAACATACATGTATGTCTGAAAAACTGCAGAGCCATCATTATGGAGTGATGCACTACTAGACCCTGGGGCAACACCTTTGCCTCTACAAACCCCCTCTCTCCCCCCCAGCAAAGATAACTGAATCTCAATAGCTGTTGGGAGAGTTTGACGAAGAACAGGGAAGAAATGCAGTATTTAGAAAAACCAATTCATTTCCATCCATTTTTTCCAGATTCCCACATTTCAGTGGTGATTAGTTTGTGTTAATATAGAAAAACACAACAAAAAAAATCAAAAATTTCAGCAGAACATATCAAGCCAGACACTACTATAAAAGGGGTTTTATTAGACTAGAATGGTACTCGTCTTAGGGACAAAAATTCACTATTATGACTTAGGATCTGTCTACTGTAGTACAATGGGCCCCACTGTGAAACAACTCAAAACAAACTCACTCCTCACCCTCCAAAAACATGAATACAAGACATCTTATGATCATCTGCTCTCAGTTCTAATTTCTGCAGAATTACAATTCCTCTGCACCTGAATATCCACACTGTTGACTTCTCCCACACTTGAGGCCTCAGCAGTTCCTCCCTCATCGCTGGATGAACCCACAGTATCCTCATCCTTCAGTTTCAGGACTTTGCGCTTGCGCCCCTTTGTCTCCTCGTGCTGGCGCTTCAGATGGTACAGCTGCCTCCGTTCCCTACGTGCCTGCAACCGGCTATAGCTGTCACTGGGACCAGCGACTGAGTCTTCCAGCAGACCATGGTCTTTCAGTAGCTCCTGCCAAAGTAAGAGATTTTATTTTTTATGCCACTGTTTTATCTACACATGCTTTACAGTCATAGGATATGCGTACAAAACTCTCTCTCTCTCCACCTGCTGAATCACCAGTGGATGAAGTTTTGGTAAACAAGAACAGAAGAAAAGAAATGTTCGGGCAGACGAAGGTCCATCAAGACCAGCATCCTGCTTCCAACAGTGGCCAGTGCAGGTCACAAGTAAACAGTAGACCCTCAGATGTATTTCCTATTGCTCACTGCCAGGGATAAGCAATGGCTAATAATTTTTCATGGACTTGGAACTCATCCAAACTTCTTTTGAACTCCATTATGATAATCGCATTGATCTGATCATATCCCCTAGTAAGTAAGAGAATGATGCTATTCAGCTCTGTGGAGAAGAAACAACTCAGTTATAGATCTACAAATCAAACGGTACACTGCACACAAAATGAGTGGATACACTTCATTACACTAGCTAGAATCAGTTTTGTGCCCAGAACCTATGGAACAAGAGCCTTCTCATCACTATTTCACATTTTCAATTTGTTAAGAGGGGAAATCTTTTATTTAGAATGGATGTTATTACTTGGATATGACAAAATTAGACAAAGCACAGGGAAAGGAAGTGAATTACTTCAAGGGCAGAAAAAGAGTTGATGGCAGGAGCAGGACCAGAACCAAGAGTCCACCTTGAGAAACATTTTACGAAAGGCAAGTTATAGTCAGTGCAGCAAAAGCCTGTGTAACCAGTCCCTGCCCACTAACCTTGAACTGACGCCTCAGGTTTGCCATCTCATATAGTCGTTGTTCCTCTAGCCCCCGTCTCCGGCTCCACTTCCTGGAGTTGGCTCTCCTGCTGGATTTAATCTGTGGTGAAATATAAATTGATTCATAAACTTGCTCTCAGAGATCAGAGTAGATGAAATTCAACTGAGCATTTTTATTCCATGCAGTCAGTACGCAACCGTGTGGGACAATCCAGGGAAGGATGGAAGTGGTAAGTATGTAATGTAGGGTCTCTCACCTGAACCCATTCATTGAAGACATTGAGCAACGTGAACGGGTCGCCATGCTCACTTTCCAGTGGCTTCCTAGCAGTGCTGCAATCAGGGTTATTCTGGGCCCTGCGGAGGAACGGTGACTGAACACTCAGGCCTGCAGCAATAGTAAGGATTGGCTCCACCACACTGAAAAGGGACCCAAGTATCAGCATCTTCCCTACAGAGAGAGACAAAAACGCAGCAAAAAAAGAGACTCTGAATTAATTGTGTAGCATTAGCTCCCAAATTCAGTTCCTCAGGACAGGCCTCATTATTAGGGTATCCAAAATAAATATTCAAGAGTCATAAATATTGATACAGTTACTGGAAAAGTTAGGCTATATTGTTTACTATGGCTGCCCTGAAAAGTAGATCTGTTCTGGCAATGCCATAATTTGGAGTCTGAAATCATTAACCTAGAGGAAGCTTAGTTTTTGGAACACATCCTCACATCAGAATCCAATAGCACCTAACCACTTTTTTAAGCTTATATGACTGCTGCAAAACCGCTCGTTTTAAACTTCATCTGAAATCTCTGATCTCTCACCTATCACAACATCCACCGGGAGTTTCGCCAGCAAGCTTCCGATTGGTGTGATGTGCTCTGCGCTATCCAGAGCCCCCTGATCCCTCAAATAAAGAATGGCTGTCTCAAGACTAGATGTTGGGGGACTCTCGATGAAAGGGAAAGTACGCGGATCTCCCAAATTCATGCTCTTCATCTGACCCCAGGTGAGATAAACAGGAGAAGTACATCACAATATGATTGACAGAGATCCTCTGGTTTTCAACACAAACCTATAGCCCTGCATCAGACCTGACCCATCAGGACTTTACATCTTGTGGGCTAGAACAGACATTTCCTTCATCTAAATTAAAAATCATAACCAGCACCTCAACTGCACATATACTAACATTTCACACATACTAAAAAGCAAATCCATTTATTTTAAGTAACACATCCAGAGGGAATCCCACACAGGACAATTCTCCTGTAAAATTTGACATCTCATGCCTCACCTGCAGCACCAAAGCATCCAAGGCGACCCTCTGGATCTCGGGCACAGGATACGGAGCAAAGGCATCATAGTCGGACTCGGCATACAGCCGATAGCAGACACCAGGTCCTGTGCGGCCTGCTCGGCCCTTGCGCTGTTCTGCACTTGCCCGGCTGATCCAGAACTCCTGCAGGCGTTGCATCTTGGCTTTGGGGTCAAAACTCATTTCTTTCACTTTACCTTACATAAAAAACAAATATAATTGCATTATATTTTGGTATTTTATCAATCCATAAGAGGTCCTCTGGATGGGGGTACAACGAACATAATACAATCTTACAAAATATACAATAAAATCAATAGGATAGCACAAATAAAACAATTACAAATTACACTAAAATGTATGTTAACAAGCTTATGGAAACACAAAATTACTTCTATGTATGTATATTCCAGGCTTTCATTTTTTGTAGGTTGTGACACTATTTCTTATATCAATTAAAGAATCATCTAAAGATAACCATGTCTATGAGCTTGTCAGACCACAGTTACATGTCAGAAAAGCACTCACTTGCATTTGCAAGCTCATATGCTCCTAATGTGTAAAAAATCCAGCTTTCAGAATTCAAAGTGTTTTCATTTTTGTTCACATTCTTATAAAAATGTAGTAGTAATAGTAGCAGTTTTACTAAAATCCACAACCTTCCTTCAAACACACATACACAGGTACTGTGCAGCCAGAGATGATGCAAGCAATTCATACACATAGAACTCACAGAACAAGGTCAATAAGGGCAGTAGGCACACAAGCTTTACACATACTTCCCCATTACACAATGCATGTGGCACAGCAGTGCAAGCTTCCTCCCCATCCCCCCCATGCCAGCATGTGTACACCCCAGACTAAGTATAAGCATAGACAGCAGCAGTGCAAACTACATACATACACACATGCACAGAATGCTCCATCTCAAAACAGGTAAAATAAGGGCAGAAGTAAAAAAAAAAAAAAAGCTTCACATATACCAACGTTCCTCACCCGTAGCAGATGTTCTCCCAGGACAGCAGGCCAAGTATTCTCCAAGAGAGCCCGGTGCAGACACTGACTGGCGAGATAAAGAAGTTTCTAGCAGTGTCCCACCGCGCCCCATCATAGTAAAAGCTAAAGAATACAACTTCAAGGGGAGGTGGGAAGGTATGTGAGAATACTTGGCCTGCAGTCCTCAAAGAACACCTGCTATAGGTAACTGCTTTCTCTGAGGACAAGCAGATTGCAGTATTCTCACACCAGACTCACCGAAAACAATGCTAGGACAACAGAGACTCAAAACATCGCGGCCTGTTATTAAATCAACCTGAAACAATTTGTTTACTAATTGTGGAGATACAGCCTGGAACTGAAGAAAACTGTGTCTAGGGGGGTGGAGATTCGACACCGAACAAATTCTGCAGGACTGCTTGCCCAAACCGGCTATCTCATCGGGTATCCAGTTCAAGGCAGTAATGAGATGTGAATATGTGGACAGATGACCACATCGCAGCTTTGCAAACCTCCTCTATGGAGGCTGACCTTAGATGAGCTACTGATGTAGCCATGGCTCTGACATTAGGGGACTTGACATGTCCCTCTAGAGTCAGCCCAGCATGGGCATAAGTAAAGGAGATGCAATCTACTAGCCAAATGGAAATTGTGCATTTGCCGATTGCCACCCATATCCTGTTTGTGTCAAAAGAAACAAAAAGCTAGGTGCACTGTCTATGGGCTTTACTCATAACAAGCACCTCAACTGCACATATACTAACATTTCACACATACTAAAAAGATAGATAGAAAGCTAAGGCTCGCAATCCAAGGTATGCAGTACACTATCGCCAGGATGGGTATGTGGTTTTGGGAAAAATGTTGGTAGAACGATTGACTGATTAAAGATGGAACTCCAACACTACCTTAGTGCGGAGAACTACTCTATTGACGTGAAACCTAGTGTAAGGTGGTCCTGAAGCTCACCACCACCAGAAACACAACATTCCAGGTCAAATACTTCAGATGACAGGAATCGAGCATCTCAAAAAGAGCTTTCATCAGCTGAGTGTGGACAACGTTGATATCCCATGAGAAAGTTGGAAGTTTGATAGGGGGGGTTGTCAATAACCTTGCATGAAGCAAACAAGACTGTACAGAGATGGACTTACCTCCTACATCGTGATAAGCGTTAATTGCACTGAGATGAACCCTTACAGAGTTGGATTCAAACCAGACTAAGAGAGGTGCAGGAGGTATTCAAGCAGGTTTTGTGCGGGACAAGTGAGGGATCTAAGGCCTTGCCCTCACACCAGATAGCAAACCTCCTCCACTTAAATAAGTAACATCTCTTAATGAAGTGTTTTCTGGAAGCCAGCAAAATGCGAGAGACATTCTCCGGCAAATCCAAGATTTCAAATTCTATGCTCATAACATCCAAGCTATGAGGGCTAAGGATTGGAGGTTGGGATGTAGAAAAGACCCCTCATTCTGTGCAATGAGGGTCACAAAATAGTCTAACCTCCACAGATCTTCAAAGGATAACCCCAAAAGAAGAGGGAACCAGATCTGCCTTGGCCAGTAAGACACGATTAGGATCATAGTTCCCCAGTCTTGCTTGAATTTCAGCAAAGTCTTCTCTATGAGAGGAACTTGAGGATACCCATACAGAAGTCCCTCCCCCCAACATAGAAGAAAAACATCTGATGCTAGTCTGCCATGCAATCTGTGCCTAGAGCAGAACTGGAGGACCTTGTTGTTGAGGTGTCAAAAAGATCCACTGAGGAAGTGCTCCACTCTCGGAAGATTTTGCAGGCTACATCCATACTGAGAGACCACTCATGTAGTTGCAAAACCCTGCTTAGTCTTTCCACCAGGCAGTTGTCCTTTCCTGGGAGGTATGTGGCCTGGAGGTCCATCTCATGAAGGAGGGCCCACTGCCACATGATACAAGAGGTAAGATCCAGTAACCCCCTGCTTGTTTACACAAAACATTGCAACCTGGTTTTCTATTTGGATGAGACTAATTTGGTTTTGAAGTTGATCTCTGAAAGCCTTTAGAACATTCCAAATGGCCCAGAGTGATATGGAGATGTTTCCTGAGAAGACCAAGTCCCCTGGGTGTGAAGCCCATCTACATGAGCTCTCCATCCTAGGTTGGATGCATCCATAGTTAGCACCTTCTGAGGAGGTGGAATTTGGAATGGTAGACTCACAGTTAAATTTGTCTGTCCACCAGAGAAAGGCATTAGTTAACTCTGGAGGAATCTGGATGACATCCGCCTAAGACCACTGGGGAGTTTGGGTCTACTGGGCTCAAGTGGAGATGTGCCATGGGCGTGACATGCACTGTTGAGGCCATATGGCCCAGGACCATCAATCTCAATATTAGCCAAGCTGTGATGGGCTTGCTGCTTCAGACTTATGAGGCAAACACCAATAAGGTATCTGCTTTCACTCGTGGAAGAAAAGCTCGAGCCTGCAATGTATCTAGCAGGTCTCCTGTGTATTCCAATCACTCTACTGGAAGAAAGTGGAACTTGGGGTAGTTTATGACAAATCCTAGTAACTCCAACACCTGAATAGTTAGGTGCACAGACCCTGACGCCCCCTCCTGTGATGTGCTCTTGACCAGCCAATCGTCCAGATAGGGAAACACGTACACTTCCAGCCTACATAGATATGCCGCAACTACTGCTAGACATTTGGTGAATACCCTGGGAGATGACAAGGCCAAATGGCAGTATGCGATACAGGTACAGTGGGGGAAATAAGTATTTGATCCCTTGCTGATTTTGTAAGTTTGCCCACTGACAAAGACATGAGCAGCCCATAATTGAAGGGTAGGTTATTGGTAACAGTGAGAGATAGCACATCACAAATTAAATCCGGAAAATCACATTGTGGAAAGTATATGAATTTATTTGCATTCTGCAGAGGGAAATAAGTATTTGATCCCCCACCAACCAGTAAGAGATCTGGCCCCTACAGACCAGGTAGATGCTCCAAATCAACTCGTTACCTGCATGACAGACAGCTGTCGGCAATGGTCACCTGTATGAAAGACACCTGTCCACAGACTCAGTGAATCAGTCAGACTCTAACCTCTACAAAATGGCCAAGAGCAAGGAGCTGTCTAAGGATGTCAGGGACAAGATCATACACCTGCACAAGGCTGGAATGGGCTACAAAACCATCAGTAAGACGCTGGGCGAGAAGGAGACAACTGTTGGTGCCATAGTAAGAAAATGGAAGAAGTACAAAATGACTGTCAATCGACAAAGATCTGGGGCTCCACGCAAAATCTCACCTCGTGGGGTATCCTTGATCACGAGGAAGGTTAGAAATCAGCCTACAACTACAAGGGGGGAACTTGTCAATGATCTCAAGGCAGCTGGGACCACTGTCACCACGAAAACCATTGGTAACACATTACGACATAACGGATTGCAATCCTGCAGTGCCCGCAAGGTCCCCCTGCTCCGGAAGGCACATGTGACGGCCCGTCTGAAGTTTGCCAGTGAACACCTGGATGATGCCGAGAGTGATTGGGAGAAGGTGCTGTGGTCAGATGAGACAAAAATTGAGCTCTTTGGCATGAACTCAACTCGCCGTGTTTGGAGGAAGAGAAATGCTACCTATGACCCAAAGAACACCGTCCCCACTGTCAAGCATGGAGGTGGAAATGTTATGTTTTGGGGGTGTTTCTCTGCTAAGGGCACAGGACTACTTCACCGCATCAATGGGAGAATGGATGGGGCCATGTACCGTACAATTCTGAGTGACAACCTCCTTCCCTCCGCCAGGGCCTTAAAAATGGGTCGTGGCTGGGTCTTCCAGCACGACAATGACCCAAAACATACAGCCAAGGCAACAAAGGAGTGGCTCAGGAAGAAGCACATTAGGGTCATGGAGTGGCCTAGCCAGTCACCAGACCTTAATCCCATTGAAAACTTATGGAGGGAGCTGAAGCTGCGAGTTGCCAAGCGACAGCCCAGAACTCTTAATGATTTAGAGATGATCTGCAAAGAGGAGTGGACCAAAATTCCTCCTGACATGTGTGCAAACCTCATCATCAACTACAGAAGACGTCTGACCGCTGTGCTTGCCAACAAGGGTTTTGCCACCAAGTATTAGGTCTTGTTTGCCAGAGGGATTAAATACTTATTTCCCTCTGCAGAATGCAAATAAATTCATATACTTTCCACAATGTGATTTTCCGGATTTAATTTGTGATGTGCTATCTCTCACTGTTACCAATAACCTACCCTTCAATTATGGGCTGCTCATGTCTTTGTCAGTGGGCAAACTTACAAAATCAGCAAGGGATCAAATACTTATTTCCCCCACTGTAATTGTATTTCCATATTTGGAATCTGGGATACTTCCTGTGATTGGGAAGTATCAAAATATGGGTAAAGACATCCTTTAAGTCCAGACAGCATAGCTAATCATTTTCCTGAATCATGGGGAGAAGGGTACCCAGAGAAATCATCCTGAACTTTTCTTTGACCAGGTTTGTTCAGGGCCCTTAGGTCTAGGATGGGATGAAATCACCGTTTTCTTGGGCACAAAGAAGTACCTGGAATAGAATCCCTTACTTGTCTCCTGGAGGCATGGGTTCGACCGCACTGACAGCTTAGTGATGACACTCTCAGTGGATAATTTGGTGGTCATTGACACCAATGCAGGGCATAACGTTCTTCAAATAGTCCATCTTGGTTATGCCCTGCATTGGTGTCAATGACCACCAAATTATTCACCGAGTGTGTCATCACTAAGCTGTCAGTGCGGTCGAACCCATGCCTCCAGGGGACAAGTAAGGGATTCTATTCCAAGTACTTCTTTGTGCCCAAATAAACAGGGTGATTTCATCCTAGCCTAGACCTAAGGGCCTTGAACAAATTCCTGATCAAAGAAAAGTTCAGGATGATTTCTCTGGGCACCCTTCTCCCCATGATTCAGGAAAATGATTAGCTATGCTGTCTGAACTTAAAGAATGTCTATACCCACATTTTGATACTTCCCAATACTTCCCAAACAGTCGGAGATTACATTGGGCCACCTGTGAAGGAAAAAAATTCAGTCTCCCCTACCGGTAGGCCGTCAGGGGTGGTTACTTTGAGTGCTGTTGTTCTCTTGGAGCCTGTCAAAAGCTTGTCCCTTGCTTTGACTGGGGAGCCAGCTGTGGCTTCTGACAGGGTTGGCGAGGCCAAGAACGCTCACCCTAGGGCTGCTGAGCAGAGCGGGAAGATGACAGGAACCTATATCTTTGAGAGCAGTAGGTTCATTGTCTAGGCCCACTCAAAAATTTCCACGAGGAAGAAGATGCAGATGGAGGGTGGAGAGATAGATTTTAGATGTTGTCCATTTATTTCTTGATGAGGTTGATGACCTCATCCACCTTATCTCCAAACAAGTTGTAACCCTGACAAGGAATGTCCACCAACCTCTCCTGAACCGCTGATGCTAGGTCAGAGACATGCAGCTATGAGAGTCTTCACTTTCCCACACTCACAATGGACAGTTTGGACACTATATCAAAGGAGTCATACGTGTCCCTGGTCAGATATTTTCTACACTCAAGCCGCTTGTGGCCACCTGGCAAGGCTCTGCGACCTGCTCCTGTGGGAGAGTATCCCCGAGACCAAGAACTGCAAGCAAAGGCTTGTATAGAGCTGATAGAACTGGATGTGTGCAATGAGCATCAAGACCTGAAACGTCTTTCTCCCAAACAAGTCTAGTGTCCTGCCTCTCTACCAGGGGATGCAGAGGCATGAGTCCTGGAGCTCCTAGCTCATTTGAGAGCAGATTCAACCACCAGAGAATGGTGTGGCAGTTTAATACCTCTCGAATCCGGGAGCCTTTTGGATATGGTACTATGTATTTACCTTCTTAGGTTCAACCTGCACTGAAAGGGAAGATTCCCAGTTCTTCATCAGTGCACCCTTAAGTGACCCCATGCTTAGGAGGAGACTTGTAGTCCAGGATGGTCAACATCTCTGTCCTAGGCTCTTCCTCCAATTCCAACCTAAATGGGAAGGCAGAAGCCATCTACCTGATGAAACCTGTGAAAAAGAGACCCTCAGGTGTGGATTTGTGTCTCTCTTGAGGTGGTAAGGAATCATAAGGTATCCCATAAGACTCCTCCTCTGAATCCCATGAGTGGTCCCATTCAGACTCATCGTACTCAGGTCGTACTAAATAAGTCTGTGTTTGCCTCGATTCAGTGAATCTATGTCCATATCCCGTAGAGTAATGAGGTACAGCCCTACTCTCTGACTCCGGGGAAGCTTCCTCCCCCAGTGTTGAGAGCAGTACTGTACACGTTGAGGTAGACACTCTTCGAGGTGCCGGCATCGAGGATCTCTGCACTGGCATGGAAGGAGCTTCAGGAAGAATCTGGGGTGAATCTACAATTGGCTCAACAGTAATCAAGTGCTGTACTATACTGGTTTTGTCAACATTAAACCACCAACAATATGAAAACAATGTTTGAAAACTACAGATCTGCTTCCGAGGGGGACAGGGACAGAGAGATCTGCTCCTCCTGCTCAGATGAAGATGATGGGGGCACCAAATTAGACAGATTGCCCTCTGGAAAATAACAGCCTTGCAGAATGATAGCAGATGAAGATGGCAACTCTGGGGGGCGGGGGTCAACTTCTCAGGTGCCTGGGTCTCGCACCTCATTGACTGAAAAAACTGCATCAGCCTTCGAGGTGCGGTCGCACCATGGAGCAATACAAAGGCATTATAATGTCCTCATTTTTGTTTTCCATTCCTTTCCTAATAATACGTAACATTCCATTTGGGAACTTTCATGCAAATCTGTGTTTTGCTCAAACTCTGCCCCAGGTGAACACCTACCTGCAAAATACACGCCATTTCATCTTGGTGAATACTTACAGACTACCGTGTAGCTGGAAAATGGTCATTTACGTGCATGTGTCCACATATGTGTGTAAATGAATACCAACATTTATGCATGTTCCTGCCACCTAACACTACCTGGCTCCTTATATAGCTACCCCCACAATCTGCTTACCAGAGTCTAGCACAAATCTCACACCATCTATAGTGACTGAAGTTTCAGCAATGTTTGTGGAAACAATGCATTTCCGAACACCAGGCGGAGCCATATCAAATATCTGCAGATCAGAAAAAAAAGAGGATATGCATGACTACCGAGGACTAGATCTGAAGCAAGGAGAGAAAACCACGCAGAAGAAAATAAAATAGCAAATTCTCTCTTCTCTTGCAGATTTCATTCATTCAGTAGTCTCTCAGAACCAGTACCACGCCCACTTCCATAACCCCACCCATTCCTTTCATATACCTTGTCCTGTTCAGCCACAGAAAGTGTGCTATGCAGTGGCAATGCGATCCACCGCTTGATGTGAGTAGCATAGGCCTGCGCTGCCTCCAGCACTGCTGTGATCTCAGCCACTCCGCTGAGGAAGATAAGCAAGTCACCACGCTCCTCAGGTGGGTAGCGGTGATCGATGGCTTGCATGACCCGCAGATATGGCCTTATATCCAGCTTCTCCGACTTCAAATTCATCTCCTCCTGGGGGATCGGCTGAAAAATCACCTGATGGATACACAACAACCAAATCACATTCTTCTGTGTGATTTTGAGCAAGCCCTCTGACTTTTTATGTTTCAACGTTTTTATTGATTGATCAATACATCATACATAACCATTGCATTAAATATACAACAAAACCGGTTGCCAGCTGCATGCATCAAGCAAAGGATATTATTTTTGAAACAGTTCTTCCACCATCATTACCCCCTCCCCTCCCCCCGTTACCCCCTCCCTCTCACCTCCCCTCCCCTCAACCGGCCTGCGTTCCCACCCCCCCTCCCGAGTCCTTCTACCTAACCCCTCCCCCCTCGTGTCCTCTGACTTTTTGTATCCAAGTTCAATTGATTCACCTGTTAATAGGATAAAATTACATATATTAAAAAAACACTCTTCTCTCTCCTATTTGGGAGCTTTCATTTGGTACTGCCAGGTCATACAACCTGGAGGCGATGGCATATTTGCCGATGTTAAATCACAAAGTACTTTAGATCCAGTTTGGTACTATTGTAAATACAAAATACCTGGTATAATTAGGACTTCTGATTTTAGGATTTAGCCAATAAGCAAAAAAAAAAAAAAAAAAAAAAGAGGTCCTTTTACTAAGCTGAAGTGAAAATAGACCTTTATCATGCCCTTACGCGGGTCTTTCCCAGACACTACTAAGGCCATTTTTACTGCAGCCTTAAAGCCCCCAATTTCCTATTTTTTTCCATTAATGGCTATGTGCTAATGTTGCAATTAGTGCATAGCCATTTTTAAAAATTATCGCAGGAGCACTTACCGCCTCTTTTTTGTAGGTGGTAATGTCTCCTGTGTGATTTGTGCGCTAGCCAGTTAGCACACGGTACTGTGAATGCACTACTGGTTAGAGCAGGAATGCCCACTCTCTGTCCTTGACATACCACCAATTATTTAGCATGCGCGCATTCAAACACTACGTGATGCTGTAGCATGTCCAGTTGTAGTCCATTTTTTGCTGCATTAAGGTGCGCATTAGCACATAGTGAAGTTTAGTAAAAGGGCCCCTAAATTAAATGCTTATCCAATAAACACCAATTCCTCTAGTATTCTCTCACCTCTCCTCTTGCCTGCCCTAAATTCTACATCTAGTTTTTTGTGTTTTCTTTACCGAGGGCCCTGTTTACTAAACTGCTCCATAGGTGCACTAACACTGTTAGCGCACGCTAATACTAGAGACACCCATAGGAATATATGGGTGACTCAAGCGTTAGTGCGCACTAAAAACGCTAGCACACCTTAGTAAACATACACCAGAAGACATACCCAGCAAATGTACCTGTGGAACAAAAACACCAACAAACACTGATAACTCTGTTATAGGAATGTTTTTCCATGCTGCCTATTATGGTATCATTGGTATTATGCTGGAATTTATCTTTATAAATAAGATAAATTTTAGCATACATTCAGTAACATTATGTTACCTGATTGTCTTATAGTTTTGTTATATGTTTCTATCTCAGATACTGTATCACGCAAGTCCTATTACAATACAGTTTGTCATTTTCAAGTGGTGTGCAAAAGTCTGGAATAGGTTGCAAAGTGGAATTTCACTATTGCTGACATTCATTTCATTTCCATTGTTAAAATTTCTGCTTATTTACTGTTATTCTTTGTGGCTTCTTGCACAACTAGTAAAAAAGGCCCGTTTCCGAAACCAATGAAACGGGCGCTAGCATGTGGCTTTTTTTGTGTGTGTGTGTGTGTGTATGTGTCACAGAGTTATTGTGTGTGTGTGTGTGTGTGTGTGTGTGTGTGTGTGTGTGAGTGTGTGAGGGTGCGGTGTGTGTGTGCAGGTTGTTGATGTGTGTCTTTTTTTTGTTTTTTGCTTGGGGGTTGGGGGATGTGCTGTGCTGGCAAAGTGGGTTGGATTGGTGTGTGGCTTTGAGGGTGTGTTTCTGTTGTATTGTGTGTGTGTGGTTTTGTCTGTCAAGGAGGTTTGTGTAGGGGGGTCTTTCTGTTGGTAAAATGTAAATGTGGTTGTAGGGGGGTCAGCCTTTGCTGAGTGTTTTTTTTTCCAGGTTTTTTTTTTTTTGTGTTGTGCTGAGGCAGCAGTGTTGTTTTAGATGTGCGGAAGGTAGAGGAGCACGTTCTTTATCTGTCAGTATTTTTTGGCCGTTTCAGGGCTGCTGTAGGGGAATGCTGGAAGAGAAATGTGCTGTTGGAAGCAGCGCCATCTTTTTCCATTGGGCTGGTGTTCTGGGCATCCTGGAGGTGGGTGACGGCTTGCCTGAGGACGGGGATGGTTGTTTTAAGTTGGCGGAAGGGAGAAGAGCACGGTCTTGGGCCGTCGGGGGGTGATCCGGTATGTTTGGTCCATTTGAGGTCGGCTGCAGGGGAATGCTGTAACATTTATGCGTTGCAGGAATCAGCGCCGTCTTTTTCCGGGTGTTCGGGGAATCCCCGAGGTGGGAGACAGCTTGCTTGAGGCTGGGGATGGTTGGGCACGTCCTTGGCCGCTTCGGCAAAAGGGGAAGAGGAAGGGGATGGGGAGTTACCTGCAGCCGCCTGAGAAACCATGTATTCTTTGTTTGTTTTGTATTATTAGTTTGCATTTCTGTTGAAGAAAGAGTGGATGCCTTTCGAATGATGGAGGTGGTGTGTCGGTGTGCGGTTGTTTCGTTAGTTTGGCAGCCAGTCTCCAGCGATTCCTAGGCAGGGAAGGAGTACTCCTCCCCCTTCCTTGGTAACTGTTTGCTGCTGGCTGGGTCGCGGGTAATCCTTCCAGCTGGACCGCAGCTTGTCCTGTTTGCCCACGTCCCAGATGGTGACGGGCACGTTGTTTTCCGGCTCCTCTTGACTCCATGTCAAGCGATCCCAAATATAGTCTGTGCTATAGGCCCTCTGGCACTCTTCAGTACTGGCATTAGGCATTTAAAAATGTCTCCCCCCCCCCCCCCCCCCCGGTCTATTTTTGCACATACCCACAGCAGGAATATTCTTCTCTCGTTCCAGAAGTGGTTCTGTGCTCTCCGTGCTGCACAGATAATGAGCCATTCTGCTGGGGAATGCTCCTCCCTTATTGTCACGTAGTTTCCTCTGATTGGTCCGTCTTACGTTGCCTAGTGTTGCCTGGGAACGGTGTTGTGATGGTCCTTTGTGTTTCAGAATGTTGAGGGTGTTTTTTCTGATTGGTCCGTCATGCGAGGGCGGGGCAGAGAGACATGGTCAATGTTGTGGCTTCACCACCATGAATCCATGAACCCTTCCGTGAGTGACTGAGTGACTTCAGAATGTTGTCTTCAGAACGTTGAGGGTGAGTTCTATTATAGTAGATGATTCTGTAATGCTGTTTCAATAATAAATGTATGTTACATAAGTGAAACAAGAAATACACAGGTACTGATCTATATATTGCAATTTT
This sequence comes from Microcaecilia unicolor, assembly GCF_901765095.1. Lineage (NCBI taxonomy): Eukaryota > Metazoa > Chordata > Amphibia > Gymnophiona > Siphonopidae > Microcaecilia > Microcaecilia unicolor. The sequence goes on from NC_044041.1 coordinate 165,212,484, forward strand.
AATGTGGCAGAGCTGCTATTTGGATGTTGTGTTCATGACATATGATTAAAATAAAGATATTTAATTTAAAAAAATGTAATGTGGCATGAAAATTGAGATTTGGGTGTTTGTTAGTACGTTTACATTAGACCAGCCTTGACTCTTGCAGATGGCCTTGTACCATCCTGTAGCTGAATGGACCAACTTTAGAAGATGGTGGCTGCTGACCACTTGATTCCAGGCTGCAATGAGTTCCATTGTCAGCTCTGTGAAGCACTGGAAATATCCAAGCAGCATCCTGCTATTTCATGCCACAAGTTCTCTATTGGATTCAAATCCGGTAACTGGGTTGGCCACTCAAGGATTTCTTCCTGTTAACATCTGCTTTTGCTTGATGGCATGGGGCACTTTTGTCCTAGAATATGTAGCCATCTCAATGTATTTTTCCTTTGCATCTATCATGCCGCTGACGATCTGTAGACATCCCAACACCATCTGCTGTCATGCAACCCCAAGCCCTGATTTTCAATGTTTTTTTTGACAGACACATTCAAACACTGTGGACTGCATTCTTCACCTGGAAAGAACCTTACATATGTGTAAGCCTGGTCTCAAAAGTAGCAGAAAGTGCTTGCAGGTCCATTTTAGTACTTCTTTGCTCACTCGATTCTCTATTTCCTCAGTAGCTCTATTAACACTTCCCTTTTGCTTTACATTCCCTCAATCCACATTCCAGGCTCCTTCTACCCACTGTAGATTAAGAAAAAGTTTGCCTGAGTAGCAAACGAGGTGAGATTGTGCTCAGAATTATGTAAATATGACTGACTGAAGATGGATCCACTTTTGCTGAAGGATCAGACATATACAATTAGTTGCACTTGGAAAGATAAGGGAACACTGAAACATATAGGGACCCTTTTACTAAGCCGTGGCAAAAAGTGGCGTGCGGCAGTGCGAGTGTATCTTTTGGGCGTGCGCCGTGCCAGTTTTTGCCGCATCCTGGGAAAAGGGCCATTTTTAAGGGGCTGGAAAATGGATGTGTGGCAAAATAAAAACCAGAGCGCGTCCATTTTCGGCCTGAGACCTTACCACCATCCACTGACTTAGTGGTAAGGTCTCATGTGCTACCCGGGTGGTAGGCATGCAGTGCACATCCACTGCCATTTGCCACCAGGGTTAGTGCCACGCGGTAGAAAATATTTCTACTGTAAGTTTTCAGCACAAATTCAGAACTGCTGGGCAGTAATGCCAATTTGGCATGGGCTGGACGCGCATAAGCTCTTACGCACCTTTGTAAAAGGGTCCCATAATTATGATGTTCCACCATGCCATCTACAGTTATGTGAAAAATTGCATACTGAAGCTTCAAAAGAGCATTAACAGCTGCATATTCCAGACTTTTGCACACCATTGTACACTTGGTCATTTTACTATTGTTAAGCTGTTGACAAAATTGTAAGTTTTATGTTTAGCTGTACATCATCTTGGGTGAAATCTCTTCATAAAAAAGGTTAATAAATCCCAAACTATCAATCAATATTTTGTATCCCAACAAAAACATCTAATTAGCCAGAAAATATACACCTACATTAACAATTTAGAAATATTTAAGAATAGACACCCTAGTTATAACAAATGTTTGATAAAAAAAAAAAAAAAGCACTACCACCACATAAGAGTAAAACAGAAAAAAATGGGTGAAAATCAAAAGAAATAAAAATACAAAGAATAAAAACTTTTATTAAAAATTGTAACAAGCCCATCTTACTGGGAGTAGAAAAAATTGGTTCCATGGGTTAATGCTGATGGAAAAAATGGACTCTAAAGTGATATAAACCAGAAAAGACTTATCCTAGTGCTTTGGCAGAGATCTATCATATACCACTACTGCCTGCATGAGTGTGCATCAAGTTGCTAAGTAGATAGGACAGGAAAATTAGGTTCTTACCTTGATAATTTTCTTTCCTTTAGTCACAGTAGATGAATCCATTAACTGATGGGTTGTATCTGCCTACCAGCAGGTGGAGATAGAGAACACTGAAAGCACATGGTGTTCCTGGACGCCCAGCCCCCTCTGCCTTCAGTATATGAAATTTCCAAAGTAGAGTGAATAAGAAAGGCGAAATAACAAATTTTCCTCACAGAGAACAAACGCCCCTGAACCGGAGAAATAACCAAACAAAAGGAGGGACGTTATGAACCTCCAGCAATAAAAACAGCATGCAGTAACTCTGATAGCTTGTCTTCAAGTACTCCTGATGAGGCACAATGTCTGTATGCAACATCTGTACAAAATCTAAAGTCACACAGGGAGGGATCATGGATTCATCTGCTGTGACTAAAGGAAAGAAAATTATCAAGGTAAGAACCTAATTTTCCCTTCCTTGTCATCAACTGCAGATGAATCCATTAACTGATGGGATGTACCAAAGCACTCCCTAAGTAGGGTGGGAACAGGCAACTCTGCGAGCAAGCACTTGCGCTCCAAAATACACATCCTGCCACACTGCCACATCCAGCCTGTAATGCCGCACGAAAGACAGCTGAGAAGGCCAGGTAGCCGAATGTCAGATCTCTTGAAGAGAAAAGCCACCCGTTTCAGCCCCCAAAGAGGACATTGTCCTGGTAGAGTGCGCTTTAAACGCTTCAGGCAGTGACCGCCCTGAAAGCAGATAAGCAGAAAAAATGATCAGAATTCCTAAACTCGTTTGACATCTGCAGATACTGCCACAGAGCCCTGCGGACATCCAAAAGGTGCAATTGCCCAAAGGAGTCCGGAAACTCCTCCTTACAAAAGGAAGGAAGAAAAAAACGGGCTGGTTCAGGTGAAAAGCTGAAACCACCTTAGGCAGAAAGGAAGGCAAACCTTTTTCTCTCTTTTTCTTTTTTTTTTTAAGATTGTTGTGCTGGAAAAGGAGAGCTCCATAGGAAACGGGGGAGAAGTGAAGGGAGGGAAGAAGTAAATTTGCGGAGCATCACAGATAAGGATCTGAATACCTCCAGACATGACTCTGCAGACTCAAGTAACCCGCAAAGCTCAACTGAGGACCAGTTGACCAACTGGACCAGAACCAAATCACTCAGAACCAGCGGGTGAAAAGTGTGTCCATCCACCTCCTGGAGATAGAAAATACTAAGTTGCTGAACTGGATGCCAAGAGAGATATGTCTCAGCTCAGTTTTCATTTCTCTATCTCCACCAGCTGGTTGATGGACACAACTATCCCACAGGTTCTAGAATAGTGGGAAGCTACGAAATGGAATGTTATTGTTTGATATTACTGTCGTGACAATGATTGTTTAAGCCAAGAAGAATTTAAATAAATTATGTAAAAGTATCCAACCTTTTAACAGCAGCTACACTGGCTACCCATATCTTACAGGATGAAATTTAAAACTATGTTTGATTTTCAAGGTACCCAGACAAAATACTAAACAAGTTAGCCCTTTACATACCTTTGAGACCTCTGTACCCTCATGAAAAGAAACTGTGCCATGCGATACCCAAAAGCAAGCCTTCTCAGGGATAGCCTCCGCGCTTTGGAATTTAGTTCCCAGAGGTGCTACGTCTAACTCGAGACTACCTGTACTTCAGAAAACAGGTGAAAGCCTGGCTCTTCTCCTAAACCTTTAATACATATAGAAACATAGAAACATGACGGCAGATAAAGGCCATATGACCCATTCAGTCTGCCCATCCTCTGTAACCCTTAATTCTTCCTGTTCCTAAGCGATCCCACATACTTATCCCCATGACTTTTTAAATTCTGGAACAGTCCTAGACTCTACCACCTCCACCAGGAGGCCATTCCACGCCTCCACCACCCTTTCTGTGAAATAGTATTTCCTTAGGTTACTCCTAAGCCAATTCCCTCTTAACTTTGCCATATGCCCCCTCATTCCAGAGCTCTCCTTCATTTGAGAAAGGCTCTCTTCCTGTACATAAATGCCCTCGAGATATTTAAACGTTTCTATCATGTCTCCTCTCTTCCAGTGTATACATGTTGAGGTTCATAAGCCTGTCCCTATAATTTTTGCATTCAAGACCGCTTACTAATTTTGTAGCCGCCCTCTGGACCGACTCCATCCTGTTTATATCTTTCCGTAGGTGCGGTCTCCAGAACTGCACGCAGTACTCCAAATGAGGCCTCACCAGAGACTTATACAATGGCACTATCACCTCCTTTTTCCATATGCTTATTCTGTATCTGGACTAGCTAGCTACACACACTGTAACTTCGACTAGTTCCTTATATCTTGTTTAACTTGTCTTGTGTTTAGCCACCCATTTAATTATCCCAGCTGACTTTGTACCACCCATCTTTTCCCCATCTATATATCTACACTTAGCCCTCGGCTACATGGTAACGTAGTAGATGACGGCAGAAAAAGACCTGCACGGTCCATCCAGTCTACCCAACAAGATACACTCATATGTGCTACTTTTTGTGTATACCTTACCTTGATTTGTATCTGCCATTTTCAGGGCACAGACCGTAGAAGTCTGCCCAGCACTAGCCCCGCCTCCCAACCACCAGCCCCGCCACCCAATCTCGGCTAAGCTTCTGAGGATCCATTCCTTCTGAACAGGATTCATGTTTATCCCACGCATGGTAAGCTGTATTTTGGAAAAGCATTAGCATAATATATTATTTGAACGTTGTAATGAATGCTTATTAGGTGTTTCATTAGTACTGTATAATGCTGACAGCGTATTATAGCTCTGTTATTTGAATTTCAATGCTGTTAAATGTGTACATATTGATATTGTTTCATGATAGTTCTATTATCAATTTGCTTTTTTCAAGTTTATCACATTTAGGAGGTCTTTAAGATTAGCTTGAGTTATCTGCAGCAGGGACCAAAGGAATAAAATGGGTCCTGCTGCAGATAATCTTTTGTAAAAGACCCCCCCCCCCCCCCTTACTGTACTTATGTTTATATTTGGTCATTTTACTATTGTTATGCTGTTAACAAAACTGTAAGTTTCATGTTAAACTGTACCCTGCTGTATACCATCTTGGGTGAATCTCTTTATAAAGGTGTTTAATAAATCCCAATAAACAGACAATAAGAAGATAACAATAAAAATAGGAAACCCAGCGGAATAAAATATAAACAAAGCAACGTTACATAATAAAGGAACCAGTTTGAAGATGCAACTGTTGGTTCTATAAAATGCATTTTCCTCATAAAACTATTGTTCAATTTTCTTTTTAAATATTCCTTCCCCTCTTCTCTACCTTCCTGGTCACATAAATCAACCCTTGAACACAACCAAACTACGTACATACTATTGATACACCCACACACAAACACCATCAATCATTACTCACAGTATCTCCTCACCCAGACACCAACTCACACATCCCCTACTAAACTACAGACACACACTTTACCATGGCTGTTTCAACTGAGTCCCCTAAACAAAGATGCCCGACTCTGTGAATGCAAGGAAGTGAAAATGCACCATTCTGTCAAATAATATTACATTCACCTGTATAGGGAAAAGCCGTCCTGGAACCTGTACTACTGGAGCACGGTCAAAATACTCAGAGAAGAGCTTGATGTTAATTGTAGCTGACATGAGGATAACCTTCAGGTCCCTGCGCAGTGACAAAAGCTGACGGAGCACCCCAAGCAGGAAATCACTGTGGAGGTGTCGCTCATGAACCTCATCCACAATTAGGACCTGGTACTGTGGCAGCTCTGGCTCCTGCTGGATCTGACGAAGCAACAGGCCTTCAGTGAGGAACACAATCTTCGTGGCAGGAGACCGTGTGCTCTCAAAGCGAATCTGGTACCCAACCTAGTGGATGAAAAAGAAAAGAATGTACTGGTAGGTGTAAATACTGCCTCTTCAGCATCCTCAGACAATCCAAGGATCAGAAACTTGGCCAGAAATCAAACCCAGGTCTACTGCATGAACTTGCTTATAACTAACTCACCATGCTAGCCTGACTACTATCTTTTCTGCACTATCTGTATACACATGGCCAGAGGTAATACAAATGAATCTGCTACTTGTAAATCATCATTTTTTCAGTTTTTATGTATCATGCCCTCCCCCATAGCCCCATGGAGAAGTGATATCAGCAAGGGGCACAAACTAAAATCAAAGATGATGGATACTATTTTCCTGTGTGTGTTTGGTTGTCTCATAAGTGTACCTATGACCTAGAAAATGACTGCTTCACCCTATATGCGCATTATTTGGGGAACTCATTCAAATGCAGTCACTCCTGTAGGCTGCAGAGAAAGCAACTAAAAAAAATTAACTAAACATAAAATGCTTAATACAAAATGAACTATTTACTACATTCCAAACGTGGACTACATAATAGGAAGATGTGATTCCCAGTAATGACTGGTTTTATTTTTGTAATCTGCATGAACCAGTTAATTGTTAATGGCAGAATATAAACAAATGTATTGCAGTGTATTCTCAGGGATGCACAATACTAAAATATACACATAGAACTATGAAGAGAATAAAACAGCACCCAGGAGGATTACAAGACACTCATCTAAGGTCATTCAGGAGTGTTGTACAGGCCAAATGGCTGAGCTGTAGAATAGGATATGGAGCATATTAATGCCATCATACATTGTTTAATTTTGCTCACTCACAGATATGACATCATATAAATGGGGACACTAATATCCAGAATGACACACTGGTTTGTTTCTACTGACACTCAAGAAGCCAAGTTCCAAAACAAATGATAGATGGAGCTCTACCAAACCTGGCGCTTACCAATCAAATACTAGTAACCAGATGCATGAAATTTGGACACCAGATGGTGCCAGTCCTTGATCTACATTAGTTTCCAAGACTTTATAGCTCCCTTGAATGTTATATTGTTTATAATACAACACAGATTTTTCAGACAGCAGATAAATGAATACAACATGATTTTTTCCATCAGTAACTGAGTTACCCTTTTTTCAAGGTACACCATACACTTATGCCACTTATGCCATTACCAGACTGCTTACCTGAGAGCCATATTGGTTGAGGCTTTCAAAGCCAACACGTTTTGCCAGAGAGATGCAGGCAATTCTACGAGGTTGGGTACAGGCAATGCAATTAAATCCTGCAGCCAGCAAATACTGAGGGACCTGGGTGGATTTGCCACAGCCTGTGTCTCCAGCCACCACCACTACACGGTGCTTCCTCACCATCTGCACGATCTTGTCCCGATACTGGGCGATAGGTAGTCCGGCCCTTTCTCTTTGAAGTTTGGCCAACTTGGCAAAGCCCTGCTTCTGGGTGAAATCCAAGAAGTGCAACATGGCCATTCGAAACTCTGCCACTTTTTCTCCAGGGATCCGCTCACTTCCACTTCCCTGGTGGCTACGTTTCTGCCGTTCTGCCTTCTTCTGGCCTTGCCCCAAGATGCGCATTTCCATGTCCTTGCTTAGAACTGACACATTGATTCTGTACCGCGGGTCATAATCCTTAGGAAGATCTGCTAGTCCAGGATGTGCACCTTTCCCTGCCTTCCTCTCCTTCCCCTCCTCTCTTCGTTCAGTCCTCTGATTGCTTTGGAACCTCTGGAATCGCTCAAAGAAATTCCAGAAGTCCCGGCTTTCCTCACTGCCACTCCGTATATAATCTTGATCCCTAAAGAAGACATCCTCCAACTGCTTTCGAGTCTCCGGACAACTCCAGTCCCACCTGTTGCCAAGTGTCCTCTTCGCAGAAGACATCTTTGGCCGGTGAATCTTACAATGTTCTTGCCACTGGCTTTACTACAGCCTTAAATGCAGCTTGTGCTCCCTGAATTTCACAGCAAAGCTTTTTCATCTACTTAAACATTTATACTCCCATTTTCCCATTTCCAAAAATGTCCTAAGCAATACAGTTTATTAGTTTTAACATACTGCCTTTTGTAATATAAAAGCAGTTCACAATACTAAAATCAGAGAGAGAGGAAAGGAACTACAAAATTCAAATAGGAAAGTGGAAAGCAACACAACACAACAAAATATACAAACTGTAAATAGTAATGGGGCAAGTTCCAAATCAAGTAATATATTCACAGGCTGCCTGAGAACACATAACTTGCCTCTATGTATTTTTTTCTTTTTAAATATACAGATAATATTGGGCTGTTTACTAAATGGCCCAATACTATTCATATAAAAAGGGGAACAAGGAAAGAAAAAATTTTCAGCTGTTCAATAATGCCAACACGGTACAGATTAAGTTAAAATGGAGGATAATGGTTAACCTAAGCCAGTCATTGGCTGAAAATTGGCCCCTAAAATTAACTACAGAAAAACTAATATTCACGTCCCTCCCTCTTCTACCTACCTCCATTAATCACAAAAATGTATGTTCATATATATTTTCTGTTTTATGCAGCTCTCAGCTAAGTACCCCCACCCTCTACTCTTTTATTGTCTTGTATGTATGAATCCACTTTTCCATCCAACTGGAAATCTTTTCCGTTTCTAAGATTTTAGTTTGTTAACCTCTTAGATCTGGTGGTCAAAGTGGTCTAGAAACTAACCTCTTAGATCTGGTGGTCAAAGTGGTCTAGAAATTAGAATCATATGAAATGAAATAGCTACATTTTCAACACCCTGGAAGATGTTCCTTGTTCCTGCTCTAACCTTAACTCCTCTGGAGACTGACCACCAAAAACAGCAATGTAGCCACAACCAACGTACGTACTCCTCTGCCTCCCCTTTCCCCTCCCCAATTAAAAAATCCAAAATACGCTAACCGGAGGAAACCCCAAAAGCCCCACCAACAAAAGAAATTCCCCGCCCACCCCCAAACCCAACACCTAAAGTGCAGCTGTCCGTCAGTGTTGCCAGTTCAACAGGTTTTCCACCAATTTAAGCTACTTTTGGAGGCAGATAGTTGAAAAGTTTTAGCGTTGCACGTCTTTGAGCTATTTTCTTGCGGTGTGCATTTTTTGGGAAGCAGTATTATTCCCTATTCAACCGATGAGCGTTCCAATCCAAATCTCCACTCTTGTTGTTCCGGTACCAAGCCTCATTGTAGTACACCAATGGCTCCTTTCACTGTTTTTCGAGCCTCCTTCTGGTACACCAATAGCTTCCCTCACTGAGGTTTAAGCCTCATTCTGATCCTCCAATGGCTTCTCCAAGTACAATTGAGAGAACGAGGTTAGGCAAAAAGTGGAGACGGAGTGTTTCTGTCTAGTCCATCGTATTACTACTACTAATCATTTCTAAAGCGCTACTACGGTCTGAAGCCAGTAGGCAGAGCTTTAGTTCACCTAAAACAGTACAAACGCTAAACAGTAGCAAAAGATTATTAAAAATAAATACGTGGTTAATCTGTAAAAAGTCTAAACCTGTTCCAGTTGGTTAGGCAGTGCCTTCAAAGGTAGAGAACAAATGATTTTGTTTTTTTGGTTTTTTTTGGTTTTTACTTATTTGACAGCGTTTTAATTTATTTGAAAGCTTCCCATATATCTAGATATAAATATCGTGAAATAAAAATTGAATATCACTAAAACAGCTTTAAAAATTATTATAGCAGTTATAATCTCTGTATACAATGCAGAGGGCGAGATTTTAGTGAGGATATCCTGTTTCTTGATTGTTTGTTGTGATCTGCTTTGGGAAGCCTGGTGTTATAAAAATAGAATATATTACAATTAAATGGAAATAAAATTAAACTCTCTTTTCATTGTGGCACATGGAATCACATCTGCATCTGTTTTGTAGAAATTTACATTTTAGATACACAAATGGATTATTCAGTTTTGACCATATTTCAGGGACAAGTGGTTTTATAAGTCAAAATAAAAATAAATATTTTGTTTCATGCAGATATCTCATTTGTTTAAACATAACTGAATGGGCTATAAGTCCTTATGCAGTCCATTGGTTTTCTTATATTTTGTTCTTGTGCTGACTTATACTGTGCCAAAACTGAAGACTCCTCTGGCGGCAGGAGAGCAAGAGGAGCCCGAGGCCGGTGAAGCTGCCCAGATGAGAGTGAAAACGAGGCCTGAAGGGCGCTCCCGTCTAGGACCGCCATAGACCAGCAAGAGCCAATTAGCGGTGCCTCGCGGTCGGGGTGGTCGAGACAGCGAATCGACCCGACGATTCCCCGGACACAGACCCGAGAACTCACTGCACAGCGACAACGGCAGCCCACGGCTGCTGCCCCAGGCTGACTTCCAACCGGATCCTACCTCAAACCACAGATACAGTACTCAGAATTACGGAGTTTCTCTGCCCCGGAGCAACACTTCTTTACATCCGACTGTTCTGAAGCCGGTGCCCCTACGTCCGCCTGCATGGTCCATGCTCTAACCCTGCACTACAGTCGTCCCGTCAGGATCCCTGCCTCCGACCATGAATACAGCTCCCATAACCAAGGAATTTCAATGCCCTGGGGTAGCACTTCAGAGCAATTACCGTTGCAGCTTTTGGCTGACAGATTGATGGAAAGATTCTGAACTCCTAATTCATCTGACTGTGAGTAAATTATCCATATTTATTTTAATTTTAAAAAAAAACCCAAAGATCCAAGTCCTATCACGCACCTTATTGAACACGGCCTACCAGGAGCCCAAACTGAACTAATACCAAAATGAATACCATCAAATTACTCCTAGTAATTTATCCCTTATCACTGATCCACCTAACACTAACTACCCCACTCGCAGAAAGTAACATCATCATCCCCATACTACATAATCACAAAAGACTGACCAGATACACCCCGCCTCATCAAACCGACAACAACCAAAGCAAAGGAAGAACATCAACATGCGGACAACCCCAACAGAAGGGAAAGAACCCCCATAACAAACCCACAATAACAAAGAAACGACAACTAACAACCACATAACACCAAACATAGATGACCCACACCAAAAAATTCAAATGAGCTACACCAACGCCAGATCCGTAGTAAACAAAACAACACTAGTAACAGACTGGATCACATCAGAAAACCTTGATCTACTTTTCATCAATGAAACCTGGATCCATGATCAAAAGGACCCCATAATACTAGATCTCTGTCCCCCAAGATATAAAATCGCTCACTGGACCAGAAAGAAAAAGAGAGGCGGAGGCATAGCATTAATCTACCGATCCCAGTTTACCAACGAAACCACTGCCGAGTCCATAACACCCCAACTTGAAATTGCCTCAATCAGAATCCACAACAAAACCCTGCTTGATCACCTGAATTGTGTCCTGTTTTATAGACCACCAGGTAATTGGAACGAAAGCCAGACAATCTTCACTGATTTCATTTCAAACACACGTGCGACCAACGCCAATATACTAATACTAGGAGACATCAACCTTCACCTAGAAGACCCAAACTCCACTAACGCACGAGAATGTAAGGAATTCCTCCACTCATGGGATCTCAAATGGCCACAAATGCAAGCAACCCATGTCAAAGGGCATACACTCGACCTCATCTCACACAAACTGTCAACAGACCAGAACCTAATAATAACAGATATCAAATGGACAGAAATACTATGGACCGATCACTACAAACTAAACCTATCACTAAAATGGCGGGAAAAGGGCTCATACCGCACACAAGAACACACAACCTACAGCACCAGAGGCCAAATAGACTCGGAAACATTCTGGCTATACAATAATGAATAGACAGCACAAACAGACTCCACACACTATCTCACAGAATGGGATAAAAGATGCAGAAACATACTAGACAAAATAGCGCCCTTATGAACAAGAACCTCACGTAGGAACAACACTATACCATGGTTCAACAATGAACTGAAAAATTTAAAACACAATCCAGGAAACTCGAATGAGCATGGAAAAAAATAAAAGATGAGCACACACTCAATGCATGGAAACAGAAACAAAGAAAATATAAATACGCAATACGACAAACTAAAAGGTCATACTATAAAATTAAATTAGGGCCTGACTACAAAGACACGAAGAAACTATACCAACTTGTGAACAAACTACTAGATACTACAGCGGTCACTACAACCAATACAGACTCCATCTGCAGACAAACTCGCTAAATACTTTAATGAAAAAATTACAAACCTACGCAACACGTTACCTCAAGACAATGCCAATATCGAAAACTTCATCAATAGTTTGGATCCAACCCCTGGAGTATACCCAGTTGAACAAACTTGGTCAAGCTTCACGCTCCTCACTGCTGAATCAGTCACCCAAGCGATCAAAAGGTTCTCTAACACCCATTGTAAATTGGATACCTGCCCCAGTTACCTAATAAAATCCGCCCTGACCGCTTCATAACAGACCTCACATCCCACCTAAACTATATGCTTCAACAAGGTCTCTTCCCTAAGGAAAATGGCAACATCTTACCCCAATACCAAAAGACACCAAGAAAAATACAAACAATATCACCAACTACCGTCCAGTAGCATCTATCCTACTGGTAATCAAACTGATGGAAATCATGGTAACCAAGCAACTTACTGATTACATAAACAAATTCTCAATATTACATGAGTCACAATCAGGATTTCGCCCCCTCCATAGCACTGAAACAGTACTAATTACTCTCTTAGCCAAATTCAAGCAAGAAATAGCAACAGGTAAAAGCATACTTCTCCTCCAATTCGACATGTCCAGTGCATTCGACATGGTAAACCATAATATACTACTAAGACTCATAGACTACTTCGGGATCGGAGGAAATATACTTAGTTGGATCAAGGGTTTCCTAACCACTAGAACATATCAAGTGAAATCAAATTCAAACATATCATCACTGTGGAAAGCAGACTGCGGTGTACCTCAAGGATCACCACTATCACCAATCCTCTTCAACCTAATGATGACCCCACTAGCCAAGTCCCTATCCGACCAAGGCCTTAACCTTTTCATCTATGCGGGCAATGTCACAATATACATTCCTTACAAACACGATCCGACTGAAATCACCAACAAAATTAAGCTCGGCTTGAACATCATGGACACATGGGCAAATGCATTTCAACTAAAACTTAACACAGAAAAAAACACAATGTCTCATCCTCTCATCCCAATACAACGTGAACAACCCCTTAAATATAAACACACCAGACTACACTCTCCCCATCTCAGACAGCCTGAAACTCCTCGGCGTTACAATCGACCACAACCTTACACTAGAGAGCCACGTGAAATCCACAACTAAGAAAATGTTCCACCCAATGTGGAAACTCAAACGCGTGAAATCATTCTTCCCGAGGGAAACATTTCGGAACCTGATACAATCAATGGTACTAAGCCACCTAGATTACTGCAATGGAATTTATGCAGGATGCAAAGAACAACTCATAAAGAAACTTCAGACTGCTCAAAACATGGCAGCCAGGCTTATATTTGGAAAAACGTGATTCGAAAGTGCCAAACCCCTCCGAGAAAAATTGCACTGGCTCCCAATCAAAGAACGAGTAGCTTTCAAAATCTGCACCCTGGTCCATAAAATTATCTACGGCGAGGCCCCAGGATACATGACAGACCTCATCGACCTACCAATCAGAAATACAACCGGATCAACATAAACATACCTCCACTACCCAAGCTGCAAAGGACTCAAATACAAATCAACTTATGCATCCAGCTTTTCCTATATAAGCACACAACTATGGAACGCACTACCTAAAGCCGTGAAAACAATGTATAACCACCTAAACTTCCGGAAATCACTAAAAACGTACCTGTTCAAAAAGGCATACCCTACCAACCCTACTTAAATACCTGAACCCTGCAACACTACAAATCCAAAGCACGTAATGGACATAACGAAACTCTTCCTCTATACGATTCCCTAATATGTTTGTTCCATATGAACCGTATTCTACCACAACATCACTGTGTAACTGTTTATACCAGAACTGGCGAACGCCATTATAGTACTATGTAAGCCACAAATGAGCCTGCAAATGGGTGGGGAAATGTGGGATACAAATGCAATAAATAAAATAAATAAATGGCCGATAATAAAAGGAGCTCATTGCGAACATTATCTACCTTAAAAGGTTGTTTTCTGGCTGTATGTGAGGAATTGTGATATTGAATAAATAAGTGTATGTTTATGGCCCTAGTCGTGTTATATAATCCTTTCAAGATAGCCAGTTAATTGTTTAACTTATTAGTGGAACATAACCACAGAGACATGGTATGGTCGCCTTTTCAGTATAGTAATACCACCTAAGGAACAAGTTATTTTGAGTTAGTCTGCACTGGACCAAACTTGCTTTCATTGTGCCATCACCATCTAGCTGGATAGGCAGTGTCTTAAAAGGTGGAAGATAAAGGATTTTTTTTTTACATTTGTATCCCACATTATCCCAAGCAATTGAAAATACAGTAAGACAGAATAATATAATTCAGTTATATCATGGGAGCAAGTTCATTGATATGTCTGAAACATTTAACAAAGATGAGATTACCATATATACCCAACTGTGCATTTGAAAGTCTGTCCTTTAATGATGCCGCATGTTCAGAAATCATAGTCATAAGTATAGACAGTTATTCAAATATTATCACATGCACACACCAGAACAGGCATCCATACACACATTGCAAAAGTAAACAACAACTTCTACAGAGTACATCCAAAATTTAATTTTTACTTTCTCATTTCCACCTTCCAAAATTCCAGACAGCAGATGTACAGATCAGCAGCACCCAAAGCAATCAAAAATAAAGTTAAAAACAAACAAACAACAACAACAACAACAACACAGTTTATACTTAATTGTTCAACCACCCTTAAGATTCACCTTTGGGTTTAAAAAGCAAAACAAACATGCGTGGGATAAACATAAAGGAATCCTGCTCAGAAGGAAGGGATCCCCAGAAGCTTAGCCGGTGGTGGGAGGCAGGGCTGGTGGTTGGGAGGTGGGGATAGTGCTGGGAAGACTTATACGGTCTGTGCCAGAGCCGGTGGTGGGAGGCGGGGCTGGTGGTTGGGAGGCAGGGATAGTGCTGGGCAGACTTATACGGTCTGTGCCAGAGCTGGTGGTGGGAGGCGGGGCGGGTGGTTGGGGGGCGGGGATAGTGCTGGGCAGACTTATACGGTCTGTGCCCTGAAAAAGACAGGTACAAATCAAGGTAACGTATACACAAAAAATGGCATATGTGAGTTTATCTTGTTGGGCAGACTGGATGGACTGTGCAGGTCTTTTTCTGCCGTCATCTACTATATGTACTACTACTACATATCATTTCTATAGAGCTATTAGATGTATGCAGCTCTATACACTAGACATAAAGAGACAGTCCCTGCTCGACAGAGCTTACAATCTAATTAGGACAAACAGGACAAATAAGGGTAAGGGAATTACTAAGGTAGAAATGATAAAACATGGGTACTGAAAGGGTTAGGAGTTAAAAGCAGCATCAAAAAGTGGGCCAAGACAGCCAGAGATGGAGCTTGACATACTGGCTCAGAAAGTCTATTGTAGGCTTATGGTGCAGCAAGATAAAAGGAACAGAGTCTGGAGTTAGCAGTGGAGGAGAAGGGTGCACATAAGAGAGATTTACCCAGTGAACAGAGTTCCCGGGGAAGGAGTGTAGGGAGAGATAAGAGTGGAGAGGTACTGAGAAGCTGCAGTGAATGCATTTGTAAGTCAATAAGAGGAGTTTGAACTGTATGCGGAAACGGATAGAGGCTGGATAAACAAACTAAAACAAAGTTTACAGCAAATGCCTTTATATCTAATACTTGGTATCAATAATTAAATTGTGATGGAATATTCACATAGCAAGCAGCCTGAGCCAACAGATTTATTTTCCATTGAACATAATTAATTTTGTATGAACTTGGCGGCTAATAGTGTGCTGAACTGGACAATGTTGGCACTTTTAGACTGCCTTGTACTAAAAAAAAACAGTACAGGCTGTTAAACAAAATTAGGTAATCTAATACAATAAAGACTGAATAACAGCCTAACACAATCCCACAGGTTATGTAGAGTAAATATGACAAAAAAAGGGAAATACCCTCAGAAACCAAGGCTCCCGCCATGGTCTAATCAACAAGACACTATTATCTAAGAAAGGTTTTGTGTCCGTGATCTGAACTCTTTCATGGGGTATGTATTCCCTGTTTATTTCATTTAAACTACCGATACTCAAACATTCTTCTTAAATTAACTGAATCAACAGTATTTCAAGCAACAGCATGGTCTATTTTTACTTAGCTCAATAAATGCTGGCTTTGACTACCCCACAGCATGACTGCTGACTGTCTTTCTCTTTCTGATTTTCTTTCTTTTTCAATGGGGCCCGATTCGTTTCACCCACAACAGGGCTCCATCAGGAACCATTCAACCAAAACATAATCTCAGGGGTAATGTTACTCTGAAACTAATACCCCTGAGATTATGTTTTGGTTGAATGGTTCCTGATGAAGCCCTGTTGTGGGTGAAACGAATTGGGCCCCATTGAAAAAGAAAGAAAATCAGAAAGAGAAAGAAAGTCAGCAGTCATGCTGTGGGGTAGTCAAGCCAGCATTTATTGAGCTAAGTAAAAGTAGACCATGCTGTTGCTTGAAATACTGTTGATTCAAAATTTAAGAAGAATGTTTGAGTATCAGTAGTTTAAATGAAATAAACAGGGAATACATACCCCATGAAAGAGTTCAGATCACGGACACAAAATCTTTCTTAGATAATAGTGTCTTGTTGATTAGACCTTGGCGGGAGCCTTGGTTTCTGAGGGTATTTCCCTTTTTTGTCATATTTACTCTACACAACCTGTGGGATTGTGTTAGGCTGTTATTCACTTTTAGACTGCCTCTGGACAGAACTTCTTCATGAAGGAAGCCCCTACCTCATTATTCAATACATATCTGTGAAATAGTAGTTAAAAAAAAAAGCAAGTGCATTTTTATAATATACCACTGCATTCCACAAAACAAAAAGGAGTATGTTCCCACATGCCATCTTTCTTTTGATGTAGGCACAGGTAAAAAGGTGTTAAATGCTCCCAATTTCAACCTAATTAATGTTTTTTTTAAATTGTACTTATAAATAGTAAGTCTGATTGTTAAGTACCTGATTCTCATAACATGATGTCTGTTTTGGTGGTCCTTTACTAGGTGAAAACATCTTCACGAACAAAGGGAGTGCCTATAGCCAACCCCGCCAAATGACACAATGATTTAAAATGTAGAACAAATTAGTACTCTAACCGATGAAACCAATACTTCCTCTGTGTACATTCGTATGCTTGCCAAGCCAACATGTTTGAAAATATAAATGTTACCAACAATAAAGAACGACGACGTGGATGTAGCAGCTTATAGGTTTGCTTGCTTTGTTTTGATGTACTAGATGACGGCTGCATGGGGAAGAGGAAACAAAGGCTAACCTAAGCGGCTTCAAATTTTGATGTCATTCCATCTCCTGTTTTCTTCAACCTCCTTGAGATAAACAACTTCCTTGGATTGAGAGATGGCATGATGTCAAAAAGCTGAAGCCAATGTGGTTAATCTACCCTTCCCTCTCTATTCCTGCCCACACAGCTGTCATTTCCGATGGCTAGTGTCCGTAGCTCAAAGTGCTGCCCCTAAAGAGGAAGCCATGAATATGCTCAGTTTTCACGCATGAACTGATCATGTGGGAGAGTCAATTTTCAGATGTGAACTTAGTACAATCGAAAATGGAGCATGCTCACGGACTAACAGAAGTGGTTTAGGTGAGCTGGGTGGGCTATGTAATTTCTCTTCTGATGGTGATTAGGGATCTCTACTGGCTACCAAATGATGCATCTAGCTGCTGGGTGGGCATGGGGTAGCAGTGGAGGGGCCCAGGCCAACCCATGGCTACTAGTCTTTTGATTTTTTTCTCCAAGTTTTTAAGGTGTGTTAATGGCTTCATCTGTAATTTCAGAATGGAAGAAGATCGTGACAGGGTGTAAGCAGCAGTGCCTTGCCTGACTCATTTCATTTTTTTTTTTGGCATTGCTTCTGCACTAGAGAATGATATGGCGACAGTTTGTCTCTTTCCCTGCCCCTGCAAGATCTAACTCCATCTACACAAGCCTCAAACAGTTATGTAGTACAACACCAGAGATATAGATAGAGATGCATTTACTCCTATCCTGTGCAAAATATAAAGATAGCACATGGCAGGGATAGTGTTAGAGGAGTGCAACTAGGGCAACTGCCCTTGGCCCCTGACCAGGGAGAGTATGTGGAAATCCAGATCCGTTACCCTAATTTATGACTTTATTTGCTGACTGACTAGTACAGCAGGTTTGAGCTATGCTGGCCATCAGCAGAGCAGGAAAGGTTTTTCAGTTTTGTTTTGGTTGGTGGGTAGATGATTGTGTTAAGGCCTGAGAAGTGCTCCTGTACCAGAAGACAAGGATGTGTCCCTTGAGGAGAAAATTCTCATATGCCAGGGGCACTTGTGCCACTGGAAAAAAAAAAGTGCATGTGTCTCTCCAGATTCAGGTGAAAACACTTTGGAGAAGTAAGCTTTAAGGATAGCCTTAAACCTCGAGAATACGAGTTCTGTTTGCAAGTGGAGTGAAGTATTATTCCAAAGAATAGGAAAGACAACTGGAAAAGAGGATATTCTAGTGGAGTGTGAACAAATTTGGAGTTAAGTAGGAACTACCCAAAGGTGGTGTTGGGAGGAGCATGGAGAATGGCTCAGAGAGTACAGGATAAGATGTTTGAATAAGAATAAAGGAACACTAAAGTGAAGGATTTGTAAAAGTTAGGATAATGATCTTAAAGATAATCCAGTTCTGTATTGGAAGCCCTTTTGAGGTGGCAGCTTTGACCTTGCAAGTGGCAATCTGCAGGTGATATATAGCCCAAGCTTATTTTAGATGAACAGAGCAGTTACCGGCAGGATCCTTGTCTTGGTCCACAGGGGAAGTCCCAGAAGCAAGAAGGTTCAAAACGGGTAAATTTTTCCTGGTGAACACCTTTTATTATCTGATCAGGATGTCAGCGAATAGTATGGCTCAGGAGCTGGTCAGCAGATGTGGCTCCAAGCACCCAGCTCAGTAAGTTACTCTTTAAGGGGAAGTTGCTGTTTGGAGAAAACTTGAGAAAAGCTTGTCAAAAAACATGGGGGAGTCTAGTCCTTAGGCTTCCAGAGGATGGTCCTAAAACATTGGGCTAAATTCCACTGCCCAAAGGACAATTCAGAAAGGCAAGAAGAAACCATCCAGGGAGATTCAGGGGGGTCCCAAGAAATCAATGGACATAGCTTACTTAACGATCGTAGATTAAAAAAAGATTTCTGTACAACAGATTGAACCTGTGGTTTAAAAGACAGTATTGAATCAAACATTATCCCTACATTTTTTACCAAATTCAAGTTTAATTTATTTGATACACAGCAAAATTTTGCAAAAAGAAATCTAAGCGGTTTACAATACATAACCAATCGGGGAGAGAGAAAGGAACAACACACTACAACGGAAAACAAAACAGAATGCAAAATACAAAAGGACAGTGGGAAAAGGAAAAGCTATATCTCAAAAAAAAAAAAAAAATAAGGAGCAGAGGAGAAAGGAGAGAAGAATGAGACAGCTCCAAGCCTCCTATTGAAGTATCCAAGAGCAAAGTCCCTAGGGAAAGGGAAAACAGAATCAAGCAGTAGTTTGGCAGAAGGCCAAAGAAAAATAATAAGCTTTTAACTAGGACTTAAAAGTAGTAATGGATTTCTCAAGGCACAAATATTGGGGAAAGGCATTCCACAAAGTGGAGAATGCTATGCTGAAACAAGAACTTCTAAAAACATCCCCCAAAAATGGAATAGTGCAGAAATTAACTCGCCAATGCTCAAAGAAAATGGTATGCACATTGTTAAAGCAAAGGCAAGGAAGGGGGACATACTTGGCGCATGCGCTGAAGTGTTTCACGGTAAGTCCAGCTCCTGTGCACATGTGCCACGCAAACCAAAACGTGAAACACACAGGCATCTGTTTTCTGCACCTTTAAATATAAGCTTTTCAAAAAAAAAATTTTTAACTTGGAAGGTTTATGTTTAAACACAGGAAACAGACGCCAATGTGTGCTTTCACTTTCGGCTTTGCTCACTCATGCATATTTGCTTCTCACTACTGGTGCTTAGGGGCTTGCATGGGCTTCCTTCTGCTTCAAAATTAAAGAAAAATCGGCAGATTTTAAAGAAAAAATCATGAGAAATCCTCTCTTCATACACCTAACACCTGCTCTGATCTGGTGTTATTTTTTTAGAGGTAAGGGCAGCTTTGTTTTGTGTGCTGTTCTCTGAGCATTGGGAGGGAATAGGAAATGACTACAATTGCACACTCTTTGTGCTAATTTTTTGCACACTCATTTTCCGTGCTACAGCTTCTGAGCATTCTGTACTCACTAATGTGGGTGCTAGTCCAGCGCTAATGGCCTCTAGCACCCGTGTTTGCTTCTAAACATCAGGGCCTAAGGTCCATTCTATCCCCACTTCCAGCACTAAGGATGCAAAGAAAAAAAAAAGAGATGGAGAATTTATTTTTCCAGGGATACTGAGGTGTGGGAGTTGTTGCTGGGTCCCCCTTGAAGGACCCAGCCGGGTCTTGACCCTGCTTAGCTTCCTTCTTCACCCGACTGTTGCCTCGCTCCACACCACCTTGGCCTGTTCTGGGAACTCAGCGCCAGACTCCCTGAGAGCTTGCAGGACTTCCTCCTCTCTCTATTGTTTCCACAGAGGCTCAATCAAGGCAAAACGTTTATAGAAAAACAAACTTTATTTTCTTGCTTCCATTCAGTATAGACACAAAAGGAAAACACCTTACTCCCAGGTTGTTAAGGTTTGCTGCCAAAGTCTCATTCAGAGTTTAAACAGTCCATATAACTTCACTTTAGCCAAAATTACTTCTTTTAGGGAACAGTTCATTATCAGAAAGAAAACACCATAGCTTGGTAGGTTGCAGGCCCAGACCTTTCCAGTATGAAACAGTTTACACAGTCTTTCTTACAGCACAGCCTCACAGCTTTGGTCCCACCTGGTTCAGACTGGGGTTTCAATTGTGCCCAGCCCTCTTTCTCTCCCAGGGGCTGCACCTGTTTCCTCTTTAGTAGAGATCTCCCCCAGTGCCTCAGTCTCTCTCCTCTGGTCTTCCACCAGTCTCTCCAAGGCACAGCTAGCCACCCTCTTACAGCAGCTTTTCGGGTTTGAGCCAGAGCTCCAATCTCCATCTGTTCCTCCTCTAGTCCTTCAGTAACCTCCATTTTATCCTCCTCTTCAACTTCCCCCACCCCCAACCTCTCCAGCTGGCCCTCATCACCTCCCTCAGAGACCATTTCCCAATCTTCTATCTCCTCCCCTAATTCTTGCACAGCCGGGTGGGGAAGAGAGGGATTCTGGGACTGGTAGTTCCTCCTCTTCTTCCTTAACCCGGCCAACCTCTCTGCCTCCGGTAGCGCAGCTTTCTGAATGTGGGTGTTGTGCACATGAAGTCTGCCCCGTTGAGGTTCCCCGGCTGCCTGCACCCCCCTTCTGCGTGCCTTCCTGGATCCCCTTTCACCTACCCTCTCACAGAGTGCACACTGCCATTTCTCTGGAGAACGATTTTATCTTGACTTTTCGAATTGATCTTGTGCTGGTTTTTTCCTACAATGGTACGGTTTACATTTGGCTTTCAATATTTTATGTTGGAGGATAGCCCACATATCTTCTAACAAGTTTTTGACAGTTAAGATCACAGCATAGCCCCTGACGCAGCCCTCCTGGGTGAAACACGGCCTGTGTCGGGCAATATACTAGTTTGCAATTCTATTAAAGTTTTATGTGTATCTACCACTGATCTGCTCTATTTATTTCCACTCCAAATGTATTTTTAGAACAGATTCAATTATTCCTGAAGACTCAAGCTATTTCAGATTAATCTTTTGGCACTGACATTTTTTAAGAGATAGCTTAGAGCAAACGTGTATATTATAACTGCAGAATGACAAAGGCTTGATTTCTAAACAGCAATGGAGCCACTGCTCCAATAGCCTCTCTTTGTATTCCAAGCCCTGTTCTAGGGCTCAAATAGTGTTATTGCAATTCTATTAAGCCTCACACTAATTGTGAATTTGAGTTTATTTGAATGAACATTTGTTTGCATTTGTATTCAATAAAGACAAAGATAATTTGCAAATCTGAAGGTGCGGTTCTTCCAGTTCAGGAACAAATCCTAAATTTAGCTTCTTTTCCTCCTTTATTCTTTGAGAGTAAAGGACAAGGTTAGTTTATTTGTTCCACTCCCTCGGCTGTGAGTGTGTGTTCCCTGGATATTCGCCACGTCTACAACCATCAGGTATCTGGGAGCACATCACTACAGTCCAGCCGAGAGGGGTGGTAACAGATTTTGGCGTAGTCGGGCAGGATTTTTCCTGATTTGGGGGTACCTGTTGGATAAATTTTGGGGTTTATTGAAGTGAACTTTAGTCCTGTAGGTCTGGTACAAGCGTCAGAAGATTTGGAAGAATTCTGCCATTAGTAAAGTTGAAAAAAAAAATTTTTTTTGCAGTGGTTGTGTATTATTTTGGGTAAGTGTTCTGGGTTTTTATTCTCCCGGACATCTCTGTTTCTGAGGCAACCCCAGTCTTCATAGAAGAAAGAAGATGGAGGGTGAAGGAAGTCGTGCTGTTCCCCAAATTTTGACACATACAGTGGTTATCCCGCAAGATCGAACAGTACCAGATTTCTATGAATTCCCACGAGATCCTGAAGATTTAAAAGTTGAAGACTGGATAGACAAAATGAAATCTAGGTTGAGGATTTTACGCATCCCTGTAGAAGACCAAGTGGAAGTGATCAGGGATCATTTACGAGGATTTGCCCTGGATACGGTCAAATACTCTCTCCCAAGAGATTGTTCAGTGGAAGACATCTATGACTTGCTGAGACAAGTATACGGAGACAAAGTGGCATTGGGTCTCAGGATTCAGGAGTTTTATAACTATAGGCAAGGGGAGAAAGAGACAATTCGTGTTTTCGACTATAAACTGCAAGAGAAATTGAGGCAATTAAGAAGAGAGGCCATAGAAGAGTGGGTAATTCTGAGGAAACGTTGAAAGAACAATTTATTATTGGTTTGCGTGATGAAGTGCTTAAGAGAGAAGTGTCCAGGAGGAATGAAGATAATCCCGCCAGTTCATTTCCAGAGTTGATGCAGTCCGCAATCCGGTGGGCGGGCGAAGAAAGAGGACTTGCACCTTGGGAGTCCTGCCCCAAAAGAATTTTACAGAGAACCAGAGAGGAGACAGGTGATCGTCCCCTGTCAGAGGAATCTGTTACAGTAGCAATGATGCAACAGATGACAAACATGTTTTCTAGAATGTGTGAAAGACAAGAAGAAGAGTGGAGTCGTCAAAGGAGAGAGAGAGGTAATATGAGATATTCTGGCTCCAGAGTGGAGGTTCAGGAAACAATCAAAATTGGAGGCCTTCCCGAACCAATTCAGGGGAATTAATTTGCTTCCGGTGCCAAGAACCAGGACACATGGCACGCAATTGCTTAAGTGAGATTGTAAGCTCTTTGAGCAGGGACTGTCTTTCTTCTATGTTTGTGCAGCGCTGCGTATGCTTTGTAGCGCTATAGAAATGCTAAATAGTAGTAGTAGTAGATAAATCAGCCATATCCTGTGGTAGACAGGGCCAATGCAGAAGGTCCAAGTACCAGTGGAGCTGGTATGAAGAGTGGGGATGATAGAGGTGAAACGTCTGGACTTCAGAAGAGAAGTGATCCCAAATCTATTGTTCGTGTGCAGAAACACATTTGTAGCGAAGAGAAGAAAGAAGAGAAACTATTTGGAGAAAGGATCTAGTCCATTGTTAAAAGTGAAAATTGATGGTATTGAAACACTCTGCACTGTGGATAGAGGTTCTAGCTTGTCTACAATTTTGGCTAGCTTTTTCTATAAAAATTTTGCCAATACCGAGTGTTTGCAAGATGCAAGTCAACTGACTTTAGTGGCAGTAAATAGTACAGACCTTCCTGACTTGGGATATATTGATGCAGATGTGCAGTGCCTGGGACAACGTGTAAGAAATAAAAGTATATTTTATGAGTTTAAAGTGAAATGTGACATTGAAAAGGGGTACTTTGATATTGAAAGTGAGTGAAGGTGAGCCTTGGTACTGAGAAGGAGATGATTTGAGCTTTGAAGTGAGTACTTAAATAGACAGACTGCCTTTTTCATGGCTGTGTTGCTGATGTGTCCTGGGTGAGAGAGAGCTGTACTAATAGAAAGTTGTGAGAAAGTTTAAACCAAATTTAATTTGGGTTTGAGTGGAGAGAAAGGTGTCTCTGCATTCAGTGAATGGAATGGTTAAGTTCTAAGGGAATTTAAGGTCATGGAAGGTGGAATGAGAGTCTGTATGCAAAGGTACTAAGAGGACACATGGCTGCCTACCATTTTAGGGTGAGAGAGGCTTTGATTTGTGGTGGGAATTGTACTACATGAGAAAGCCTAAAAGTGTGTAAGGATTTAAAGTGTGACACAGGGGAAGGACTATGAGGTGAATTGGATATTTGAAAAAAAAAAAAAGAAACCATTAAGCTGTGTCTGTGGGGAGGGGGTGTTGTTTGTGAGAGTTCTGAGATCAGTGCAAGCAAGGTTTGGAATCAGAGTTCAGAATAAAGAAAATCCAGCACTGCTGTTGTCTGAGTGTGCTGTATTCTCCAGATTGATCTGATAGATGTGAAGGGAAAAGTTATGCTTTTATGTGAAGTCTGTGAGATGGAATGTTGAATCCTGCTCGATCATTTTAGACTAGGGAAACAACAGTGAGAAATAGGTTTTGTAGTGAGAAAACCTTTAACTTATTTTATTTCAATTAGAAAGTTTGGCCACAGTATTAAGAACTGATTAATTGTCACCAGAGTGGAGTCCGTTCCTGGACAAGCAGGGAGTTTTAAGGGCTTTGCCTCCATTTATTTTCTTTATAAGTGAGGTTTTAGGAAGAAGAATTCTGTAGATCATCTGCTGAAGGATTTCCAGATGAGCTCCAACGCAAGAAAGACATCATCTAAGTAAATTCAACTACAGCTAAGTGACATTGCCAAGGGTGTTGAACGGAATATATTATTTTTTTCACAACATTTTAAGGGAAAACAAAGGAACAGACCATCAGATATTAAAAATCCATAAGATCCCTGCAAAAACACCAATAGTGCACACAAAGAGACCAATTTTTACATCAGGAAAGAGAATAACCACAAATATCTGATTTTTATAAAAGACAATTTCAATACTTATCTGAAAAGGGTTTTTTTTTTGCCTTTTTAGGTGAAACCGACAAAGTTAAGGGTATACATGTAGTTCTACATTTGAATGTTGAATATGTTATTGCAATTCTATTAAGCTTCACACTAATTGTGAATTTGAGTTTATTTGAATGAACATTTGTTTGCATTTGTATTCAATAAAGACAAAGATAATTTGCAAATCTGAAGGTGCAGTTCTTCCAGTTCAGGAACAAATCCTAAATTTAGCTTCTTTTCCTCCTTTATTCTTTGAGAGTAAAGGACGAGGTTAGTTTATTTGTACCACTCCCTCGGCTGTGAGTGTGTGTTCCCTGGATATTCGCCACGTCTACAACCATCAGGTATCTGGGAGCACATCACTACAGTCCAGCCAAGAGGGGTGGTAACAATAGCTTCTCTCCATGCATTCCAAGCCTCATTTTCATCACTAGAAATTTGGAGTACACTCCCATGGGAAACCCACAGTGACTTCTCCCATCCCCACCCGGAAGTCATACCACCGGGTTTCTCATGAGTTCCACAGGATTCCTGCAATCCCTGTTCCCGTTCAGCTCTCTGCCCTAGAGTGATTTATGATCTGTGGGAAGGAGTAGCTTCTGAATCATTTTTAATCTCTGTGAATCCACAGACTTACCTTCCTGGCTAATAGTAACCCATTGGAACTTAAGGAAACCTGGGAGTTACACAGCTGAGTTTTGGCAGGGTTGGCTTTAAAAACAGCTTCTAAGAGAGCATTTAAAATCTCTCATGCCAGAGCCTAGTGTGCAGATTAATTCTGAGTGAATTAAAATGTCATCTACATACTATATTATATTTTCTCTGCAAGACACAAATAAAAAGGCTTCAAATATATATGTGAAAAATAGATGAAGGATCTTTGTAAATCCACACAACTGTTTGTTCAGCCACTGAAAATCTGTTTTGTATTGACATTCAGGGGCCAGGGGCAGACTCCAAAAGCCATTAGATAAATCTAACACAGAAAATATTACATTTGGGGCTCAATTTAGAAATAATTTCAGGATATGAAGCTATTGCAGGCACCACAGATTTTGAAACTTGATTTGGGGCATGTGAGTGTTCACAAGTGCCCCAGTTTAACTATTTTCCAGGCTGGCAAGCTGCATGTTGAAGATATAGGCCTAGTCAGACCCCTTTCTTAAAGCATCTTTATAATTTTAGTTACTGGCTCTACTGCCAGATGAAGTACTGAGTATTGTTTCTGTGGTGAAGGATCCTCTCTTTCCAAAAGTATTTCTGTGTACATTGTCCCACAGTTCAACTTGTCTTATGTTCCGACTGGAACATCAGAGACATCTGAGGGAATTATACTCAGATCATACTGTTGCTCTGGTTTTTTTTAGCACTGACTAGCTAACTTCATGCACTAAAGTCTTAGGGGGTCTTTTACTAAGATGCGCTGGCATTTTTAGCAGGCGTTAAAAATAGGAGTGTGCTAAGTGCTAAAGATGCCAATGTATTCCTATGGGTGTCTTTAGCATTTAGCATGCCTATTTTTAAGGTGCGCTAAAAACACCAGCGCACCTAAGTAAAAGACCCCCTTAGAAGCCTTTGGAATTTCTGTATACTGCCACAGTTTTAAGATTAGCCATATCTTTCTTTAACCACTATAGTGCGGGTAGTGGTTTCCAAAATGTCATTGCCATGTTCACTTTGCACATGGATAACCCATTCAAGTGGAATAACCATACCTTTTGAACCTGTGTCATTAATATCCTGAATTTCATATATTTCTACATTTTTTTTGGTCAGCAGTGGGAAAAGCTCTGGGGCCCTTTTACTAAGCTGCGTAAGTGTCAACGTGCACCCAACGCATGCCAAAATGGAGTTACCACACTGCTACTGTATGGCTCTTGTGGTAATTTCATTTTTGGCACGTGTCTGATACGCGTATCCAACAAATAATCTTTATTTTCGGATGCGTGAATCGGACACGTGCCAAGTGGAATTTGACACATATATGTCATTACTGCCCGGTTACTGTGTAAGTCTTTACCGCTAGGTCAATGGCTGACAGTCAGGCCTCAGACCCAAAATGGATGTGCGGCAATTTTGATTTTGCCGCATGTCCATTTTCGGCAAAAATTTTTAAAAGGCCTTTTTTACAGGCGTGCTGAAAATGGATCAGCATGTGCCCAAAACCCACACCTACACTACCGCAAGCCATTTTTCAGTGCACCTGAAACTAATTCCAGCCCCAGATCCTTCAGGGTAGCATATCCAGATCCCCTCTCTTCCTGTTAATGTTGGGGCACTTATACGTGTCCATTGTCAATAGTGCCACAAGCCTTAGTCTGGGACACATAAATTTATACATATAATCAGCATGTAAATGTTAGTACCTACTTTACTGAATCACCTCCATATGCAAAAGAGATGCAAAGCTTGCAAGTGAAACCTGTAGATATTGCTCCAGAAGGTCCACTTTAGAAAATTGGCCCCTGTACTCTTAAATATTAAGGGTCCTGTTTACTAAGCCGTGCTGTAGGCACACTATCATTTTAGTGTGCGCTAATAGGAATATATGGGTGTCTCTAGCATTAACGTGCACTAAATTTTAACACGCACTAAAAACGCTAGCGCGTCTTAGTAAACAGGGCCCTAAATGTTGGTATATTTCTCTATATACATAATACAAATGTTTCAGAAATCATGTCACAGTGTCTGACTGAATGTGTCATCTCTGATTTTGGGATGGGGGTAGAGGGCTATAAGAAATTTTTGGAAAGAAACCCATACTGCATTGGTTAAAGGTATCTTTGAAACAGCTTGCTAGCCTGAACTAGGATGTGCCCTCTTACAGCTCAACATACAAACAAATCCTGTTATTATCTTAGTATCAGTGGCACAAACACCATCTGTTATCAGATATTTATGAGCTTATCAGCAAAGGCAAGGGCATTGCATTGCAGTGAGGTTGTCACCCAAAATAAACAACACTCATTTCTTAAATAAATTTGTCATACAAAGGTCCAATGTAGGCCAGTGTTTCACTTCTGCTTCATCAAATACTCATGCATTATTCTAACAAATAGTAGTTCTTTTTAGCATGCACCTGCTTGTCATGGAATCAAAGAGCAATTTTTGTACAACAGCCCCACTTGCTGTGTTTTGGACTTTATGCAATGTATCAAGTTTATCATTGATTCTCTTGTCTGTGCTGAGATAAGTGGCTTTTATGGGGGGGGGGGGGGGGGGGGGGGGGTATTTGTTTCACAAATGTCCAAAATTCACAAAGTACAGAAAAGACAAAAATATGTCAACTGATGACTGAGAACTCCTTTTACAAAGCCATGCTAGCAATTCCAACTTGGCAAATGTGACAAAGCCCATAGGAATTGAATGGGCTTCGTTGCATTTGCTCTCCCGGAATCGCTAGCGTGACTTTGTAAAAGGAGCCCTTAATTTTTATTTTTAAATATTCCTTTGAAAATTTTTTTTAGGACTTATGATTGCTTGGATGTCAGTTCTCCATTACAGGATAAAGAAATGAGTTACATGGAGCGATAAAGATGGCTGAATCCATCCTTCTGAGGTCTTTTCCTTACATAAATATATCAAATGTGAACAATTTTTGAATGATTTCTGGAATGTGTTTGTTTATTTATTTATGTATTTCTGCATTTCTACCCCACATTTTCCAATCAAGTTGTCAGTTGATTTGATTCAAAGCTCTCATTAATATACAATGCTACCCCTCCACCAATTCGATCCAGCCTATCACTACGATATAATTTGTACCCCGGTATGACAGTGTTCCACTGGTTATCCTCCTTCCACCGGCTGAAAATGTCCAAGTTTTAGTGCTGGACGTCTCTGCCTTTTTCCATTATGGCTCAAAGACGTCCAAGTCTTAGGCACGCCCACGTCCTGCCTTCACCACGCCTCCGATTTGCCCCCTTGAGATTTGGACATCCTTGCGACAGACTTCAGCTAGAGCCATCCAAAATCGGGTTTCAATTATACCGATTTGGACGTCTATGAGAGATGGACGTCCAAGTGCCGTTTTATGTCGCTTTTTGGATGTCCGTCTTTTTCGAAAATGAGCCTCGTATATGTTATGTTATCAGAGATTTATTTGTTGCCAACTCTCTAAATTCAGATTCAAGGCAAGTTACAACTGGTATAATATAAGAAGGTGGTAACAGAACATCAGGAATTACACAAATACAAAAAGAAACATAATTCATTAACCCCCCCCCCCCCCATGTGCTACTGCTGACACAGCCCTTTCACTTTGAATGGGCTGTGTTGCCATTGCCACACTGCAGCCGCTAGCATGGCTTTGTAAATGGGAGGGGGTGGGTAAATGCATCACAAAATTTACCCCCCCCCCCCCCCCAGGCCTGGCAAACAAATATGTTTTCAAAGCTTTATGAAACATAAAATAATTCTTCATTAAACGTAATTCACATGGAAGATTATTCCAGTGACAAAAAGAGAAATTAAAAAAAGCAGCCTTAAAGCGTTAGTTCTTGATTGAAGGAAACGCAAGTAATAGATAATTACATCTTCTAGAGACCATTTTAGATTTCAAAACATTCGCCAATTGGGACCCACATTCAGGACTCAAACTGTCCAAAAACTTAAAGTGCCTTAAAAATAACCTGAGATTTCATGGCAACCAATGCAATGTTTCCAATAAAGGACTAATATGATCGAGCTGTGTTTTCCAAAATATTAATCTAGCAGATGAATTTTGAATAATTCGAATTCTAGAAAGTTGTTTTGAAGAAAAACTCATAAAAAATTTTCACAGTTCAATAATGATAAAGAATTGTTAACTGTACAATAATCTCAAAATGATCTTCTAAGAAGTAAGGTCTTAGTAAACGTGGAGGGGCATAATCAAACGTGAACGCCCATCACCATGGGCGTCTATCTCCGAGAACGGGTACGTGAAGGGGCGGGACAGACCGTATTTTCGGAAAAATGGACGTTTTTCAGCTGGGCGTTTGTTTTTTTTAGCGATAATGGAAACTAAAAACGCCCAGCTCAAAAACGTCCTAATCAGAGCCATTTGGTCATGGGAGGGGCCATGATTCGTAGTACACTGGCCCCCCTAATATGCCAGGACACCAACTGGGCACCCTAGAGGTCAGTGCGGTGGACTTCAGAAACAGCTCCCATATGCATAGCTCCCTTACCACGGGTGCTGAGCACCCAACTCCCCTCCCCCAAAACCCACTACCCACAAATGTACAACACTACCATAGCTCTTAGGGGTGAAGGGGGCACCTACATGTGGGTACAGTGGGTTTTGGAGGGCTCCCATTTACCAGCACAAGTGTTACAGGTGGGGGGGGGATGGGCCTGGGTCCACCTGGCTGAAGTGCACTGCGGTACCCACTAAAAGTGCTCCAGGGACCTGCATACACGCAGGCCTCTAGGACTTGTTGCTGCTATATAACCTTGGCACACCAGTTGACACCTGAAGACTAATCTGTTCGAAAACGTCCTTTATTGGAATAAGCACGCTTACTCACAGTTAACTGCAGATCAGAGGTTGTGCCCCACTGGCAAAGAGTCTCCCTGGTACTGAGATGAGCAGTAGGTCAGAGCTGGCAGAATGCTGTACAATGTCCTCTTTTAGCGCATTCAAGGTAAGAACTAAGTTCTGTAACATGGCTAACACGTGAAAGGGAGCTAAAACTGGCTTACAAAAATGGCCACTACCTCATGGACTACCGGAAACAAAACAGGGCACACTCTGACCTAGTAAGCTGGGGGAAAAGCACCATGGGAGTAGAGCCTACCAACTACCTACATCGTGAGCATTTGCCACAAGCTAGTGGAATCACGGAGCCCAATACCCTACACCCACCACAATGCATTGCTGATGTGACTCTGCAGTGCCCTTAACAGAAAAGGTGTCACACTCACCTGAGAGCCACATCAGAACCAGGGAAAGGCTGTCACAGGATAGAACACATTCTGCTGTCATGGAGGTGGATACGGAATTTGAGGCTGGCATACAGGCTGGAAAAAAAGTTTTTAAAGTGGGGTTTTATTTGGTGGGAGGGGGTTAGTGACCACTGGGGGAGTCCTGGGAGGTCATTCCCGATTCCCTCCAGTGGTCATCTGGGCAGTTGAGGCACTTTTTGGGACATGTTCGTGAAAAAAAAGGGTCCAAAAAAAGTGACCCAAAATCGCGGTAAAAACACCTTTTTTTTCGATTATCAGCTAAAGATGCCCATCTCTCCTTGGCCGATAACCACGCCCCAGTTCCACACTTCACCACGCCTCTGACACGCCCCCGTCACCAGTTTCCGCGACGGATTGCAGTTGGAAACGCCCAAAATCGGCTTTCCATTATACCGATTTGGGCACTCACGGGAGAAAGACACCCATCTCCCGATTTGGGCCGCAATATAGGCATTTTTCTCTTTCGATTATAAGCAAGATAGTTGCTTTGATTTAAAATAAGCTTTTCTAATCAAGCTATTAATCTGTAGTTCCATTGTCATAGATGAGTCCAAAATCATTCCCAAAACTCTTGAAGTTTTTTCTACATGAATCTGAGATCCATCATCACTCACAATTATTTGAGGAATCTTAGTCAAATCCATTGAGAACCAAAGTACCTTGGTCTTATCAGCACTGAGTTTTAGTTTAACTCTGAGAGTCCAATCTTTTATCCTTTTCATATAATCCTTAATTTTAAATGAGACAGAATCAATAGCTTGATCAACAGGAAGCAGTAAAAGATATCATAGTAACATAGTAGATGACGGCAGAAAAAGACCTGCACGGTCCATCCAGTCTGCCCAACAAGATAAACTCATATGTGTATACCTTACCTTGATTTGTACCTGTCTTTTTCAGGGCACAGACCGTATAAGTCTGCCCAGCACTATTCCCCGCCTCCCAACCACCAGTCCCGCCTCCCATCACTGGCTCTGGCACAGACCGTATAAGTCTGCCCTCCACTATCCTCGCCTCCCAACCACCAACCCCTCTTCCCCCCACCTGCTCCGCCACCCAATTTCAGCTAAGCTTCTGAGGATCCATTCCTTCTGCACAGGATTCCTTTATGTATATCCACGCATGTTTCAATTCCGTTACCGTTTTCATCTCCACCACCTCATCTGCATAGGACAGCATGGTCTCACCAGGTGTTAATAAAAGATGGCCAAGGGAGCTCATATATAAATTGTAGAAGAGTGGAGAGCCTTGTGGAACACCACAAAGAGTTTCTCAAGGTCGTGAATAACAATTGTCCTTTAGAACTAGATACTGTCTATTATTCAGAAAAGATTCAAACCAGTTAAACACTGAGGGTCCCTTTTACCAAGCTGCAACAAAAGGGGGTTGAGATGGCCGCTTTTTGTTTCCATTATCGCTGAAAAACAAAAGCGGCCATCTCAAACCCGGCGAACTCTGGCATTTGGCCGGGCCAAACCGTATTATCGAAAAAAAAGATGGCCGGCCATCGTTTTCAATAATACAGTTTGGCCAGCTGTTTGCGGCGCCGCCAAAATAGATCGCCGGCAATCTATTTCACCAGCGCCGTTCGATTATTCCCCTCATAGTCAGTAATATATCATGGTTTACAGTATCAAAGGTGGCAGAGATGTCAAATTATAATAAAACCAGCTCACCACCACTACACAAAGCATGTTGTACCTCGGACATTAAAGTCAGCAACAGCATCTGTGTACTATGAAATGATCTAAAACCATGCTGGGAACTGCGGAAGAGATAGTGCTCATCAATATAATTTAATAACAGAACCCACCACAAAATTCAATCAGCTTTGCAAGAAATGGAATATTTGCTATAGGTCTAAAATTAGAAGCTGAAGTTAAATCCCCATCAAGCCGTTTAACAATAGGAATTAAAGCAATATTTCCAATATCCTGTGAAAACCAACCCAGTTTTAGCACAGTATTAACAAATAAAATAAGCCATGTTAACAATTCAGTAGGTGGATCTCTAAATAAATAAGAAGGAACAGAATCTAACAGAGAGCCCGATCTAGATGAAGATAGAGGCTCAAAAGTAAACCACAGTATATCTGAAGGAATAACTGCAAGCCTCACATATTGGTATCTAACTTAACATAATCATCAGGCTCCAACAAAATCTGAAATGACTGATGAATATGATATACTTTAGAAGCGAAATGACTAGCCAAAGCCTCTGCAGAAGGCTGAAGAGAATGGAAGACTGACTGCAATACGTTTTCTTGTAACAAACCAAATAACTTCCTAGAATTAGATCTTTCAATCTCTACTAAAATGGGAGCCCTTTTACAAAAGCACAGTAGGGGCGTAGGCAGAATACAGATTTTGGGTGGGCCTGGGTAAGAAGTGGGTGGGCACCAAATGTTCTCCCCCCCCCCCCCCCCCCCCCCCACTAAAAAAATAGCTCAGTTGGCAGGAAAATGCTTCTTTCCATCTTGGCAGTCTGCAGCAGGCATGAGCTGAAAACTGAGCATGCGCAGGTGCCAGTATTGTGGAAAGTAGAATTTT
Organism: Microcaecilia unicolor; assembly: GCF_901765095.1. NCBI lineage: Eukaryota > Metazoa > Chordata > Amphibia > Gymnophiona > Siphonopidae > Microcaecilia > Microcaecilia unicolor. The sequence continues at coordinate 165,246,174 of NC_044041.1, forward strand.
GTTACTATCAAGGGAAAGTCTTCAGCCGGCAGAGCTTGGGATCTCCACCAGCTACCGCTAAACATGTGCTACTGTTGGGTGGGCCTTGGTCCACCCAGGCCCACCTGTGGCTACGCCACTGCTCTACGTGCTTGCATCATGCGCCAAAACGAGACTACCACCAGGCTAACGTGCCCCCCTGGTGGTAATTTCAGATTTGGCACGCACTCATACCGCTGGGACAAATTATTCTATTTCCTACCATGCATGGCATTTCTGGCGTTAATCGGCAGTTGGCGTGCGCTGACCGGTCACCGCACATGTAGCATGTGAGCCCTTACCACTAGATCAATGGGTGGCATGAAGGGCTCAGGCCGAAAGTAGGTGGACGCTGGTTTCAGTTTTATCGCAGGTCTTTTCCCCGGCCCATTGAAAAAAACTCTTTTTCCCAGATGCGGTAAAAACTGGCCCGCGTGCACCAAAAACATGCGCCCACACTACTGCAGGCCACTTTTTGCCGTGGCTTAGTAGAAGGACCCCATAGAGTAGTAGGTTCTTTAAGCTAAATTATGGCCTCTCTTATATTCTGCTTGAGTAGCCTTCCAACATTCCTTCTCTATTTCACTTCTAGATTTTTAGATTGCATTTGACAAAGTACCTGCCGTGCTCCATGCCCAACCCCAAGTCCTTTGCTTCACCTACCGTTGCACCTTATCCCGCGCTCCTCCTCTCTACACCCAACTGTCTGCACTAGGGTTGTCATCTCAGAAGAAAAAATGACACATACATATAATCTCTGATTATTTCGCAAACTCTGATGTTATGACAAACTAAAATTATATTAAAGCTTTGATATCGCATCAGTGAAGCCAACACACAGTCCCTCCACTGAAAAACTGTATATGGAAACACCTTACCATAACATAATAGCACTGACCTCCAGGACTCAAAAAGCAACAACTTTAAAAGGCAACACTATAAATATTACACCGGGCCCTAAAATACCAATACTGCCCCTAGTGAGAAAACAGGAGTGCTACAGATCTCTGCATAGGAACTCAATGCTAGCAGAATGCGGCACTCTGATCACACATGCAAAACATGGACAGACTCTCAGCAAATATGAAACAAGAGACCACACATCAGTAATAGAGATATGAAGGCAAAAAAAACCTGTACAACTCAAGAAATTAGACTTGCATATACAGCAATACTAAAGACATAGAAGCTGAAGTGGAAGATATCAGAGATGCACATTTCCCAAAGGTAACACATTTTAATAAATAAATTGAAAATAAAATACTTTTTTCTGCCTTTGTAATCTGAACATTTTCTTTTTTAGCGCTGCGAGCTGGCATTGTTTTAGCAGGCACGTCAAGGAACTTCTCCATCAGGGTTTGGGTGAGCAGAACCAGGTCTCTGGTTATTGGATGCTGAGGTTTAATTGTGGTTTAATGCCATTTTCGGACGTCGGGCCTTGGAGAGTAGGGACACGCGTCCTACCCTCTCAGCGCATCACATGACTCCTTTTCCTCCGATTTGTTTTAAATTTACTACACTGTAGTTTCATCATATGCCCCCTAGTCCTAGTATTTTTGGAAAGCGTGAACAGACGCTTCACATCCACCTGTTCCATTCCACTCATTATTTTATATACCTCTATCATGTCTCCCCTCAGCCGTCTCTTCTCCAAGCTGAAAAGCCCTAGCCTTTTTAGTCTTTCTTCATAGGGAAGTCGTCCTATCCCCGCTATCATTTTATGTTTAATTTCTTTATTGATTTTTCATAATTACAAAGACATAAATCTTTGATAGATATACCAATATTTACACATAGCTACTATGTGTCAAACACAAAGGAAAATATACTTATACAAACAAAAAGAAAATAAAATATTGGGTTATAGTCCACAAAAATGGAAGATCCAAGGTTTCAATACTGGAAGCTGAATTTTTAACAACAAAATTATAACAAGGAAATAATGAGTAGGTGGTTTTCTTTATATCTTATAGTCCAACTAAATTCTATCGGTCAGTCTACTTGCTATCTTGCATATCCAAAAAGGCACCCAACTGTTCTGGCTCATAGAATATATATCTATTTTCTTTAAAAGTAACCAAACATTTACAGGGAAATCTCAACTGAAAAGAAGCACTAATCAACAAAGTTCTTTGTCTCATTTCCAAAAATTTCTTCCTTCTATTTTGTGTCCAGCGGGAAATATCAGGAAAAATCAGTACTTTGCTTCCCAGAAATTCAGGTTTAATTTTTTTGAAGTATAAACGGAGCATCGCTTCTTTATCTTGCAAAAATACAAATGTAGCAATTACAGTTGCTCGTGTTTTAATTTCTTCTGTAGTTTGCTCTAAGAAGCCTGACAAATCCAATACCTCAGAAGAAATCTCCCGTTGATCCAATATTGCTTGTGAAGAAGTCAACAATTTCTTTTTAACTCCTAGGTAATATATTTTTTGTAATGGAGGCAGGGATTGTTCTGAGTATTTAAATATGTCTTTCAGGAATTTATTAAACATTTCTCTAGCAGACATATAATTAGTCTGAGGAAAATTTAACAAACGAATGTTTAAATTCCTCACTGAGTTCTCCAAATTTTCAATTTTCCTGTTATACAACATTCGATCTCCTATTATCTGTGATTGTTGTTCTTTTATGTTAGCCAAATCTGCTTCACCAAACATGGCGGGAGGAGAAACATCGATCGAGGGGAGCCAGAATGCTGACTCTGGTGAGGAAACTTTATTGCAAGCCATGAAAATACAACCTTTGGTGAAACCCCAAGAGGTAACTCTGGAATCTATATGGTCAGCGCTTGAGGCAATGCATAAGGTCTGTACTGTGTTTATTACTGCCTCTTTAAATTCTACAACGCAAGTAAAAGAAATAAAAGATAAACTTGAAAAAATTTCCTCTAAGCCCGCTATCATTTTAGTTGCCCTTCGCTGCACCTTTTCCAATTCTACTATATCTTTCTTGAGATGCGGCGATCAGAATTGAACATAATACTCAAGGTGTATCATGGAACGATACAACGGCATTATAACATCCTCACACCTGTTTTCCATACCTTTCCTAATAATACCCAACATTCTATTCGCTTTCCTAGCTGCAGCAGCACACTGAGCAGAAGGTTTCAGTGTATTATCGACGACGACACCCAGATCCCTTTCTTGGTCCGTAACTCCTAACGTGGAACCTTGCATGACGTAGCTATAATTTGGGTTCTTTTTTCCCACATGCATCACCTTGCACTTGCTCACATTAAACGTCATCTGCCATTTAGTCTCCCAGTCTCTTAAGGTCCTCTTGTAATTTTTCACAATCCTGTCGTGAGTTAACGACTTTGAATAACTTTGTGTCATCAGCAAATTTAATTACCTCGCTAGTTACTCCCATCTCTAAATCATTTGTAAATATATTAAAAAGCAGCGGTCCTAGCACAGACCCCTGAGGAACCCCACTAACTACCCTTCTCCATTGTGAATACTGCCCATTTAACCCCACTCTCTGTTTCCTATCCTTCAACCAGTTTTTAATCCACAATAGGACATTTCCTCCTCAGTGGCATTCCTGGGGGGGGGCGGTAGGTGCGGTCCGCCCCGGGTGCACGCTGCTGGGGGGGGTGCCGCGCGCGCCTGTCCTCCGTTGTCCCATGCTTCTTCTCTGCCCCCGAACAGCAGCGTGCACCCGGGGGGGGGGGGGGTTCCTTCACGGGGGTGTCCTTTCGCCTGGGGGGGTCCGCGCTGCATCCAGGGGGGGCGCTGCACCCGGAGGGCGGGGCGCTTTGGTGATCCGCCCCGGGTGTCAGCCCTCCTAGGAACGCTACTGTTCCTCCTATTCCATGACCCTCCAATTTCCTCTGTAGCCTTTCATGAGGTACCTCTGCTAATATTGTGATTTACTTGCTGTGTTTTAAACTGGTTTTGTTGCAGGAATTACCACTATTGTTAGCAGAATCTGTGGTACTTCAGGAGTCAAACACCACACACCAGAATGAGAGAAAAGTCTTCTTTATTTGCCAGCAAACAAAGTAGGACATCAGCTCTAGCTCTCTCTGTGTCTTGTCCTTCTGTGTCTCTTCTTCTGAGCTCTCTCTCTGTGTCTCCTGTCTTCTCCTGTCTGTTGTCTCTCTCATCTCAGCTCCTTCTCTTCTAACGTAAACTGCTTCTGTTCCCATTTATACCCTTCTAGCCCCCCTTTCTCACCAGATGGTAAAGAATAGATTGATTACCCTGTCTTGAACTAATTATCTCTATACATTTATTCAAAAATATCAGTTACATAGGTTTGAGATATTTCCTAAACTGACCTATGACCTGGGGCCTCTCAAACCAGACAATGTGGCACCTATATCCTGCATTTTATTATTATTAAATTCTCAGATTCCCAGTCATAGCTTCATACTAACTGCTAACTGGACTCTGGCATTCATTAAGGGGCCAATCTTACTTAATGGCACACAGACATGGTTTGTTATTACTTTCAGAAGGCCAGTCCTACACTTAGCTATAATTCATCAAGACTTTCCCTGACCTCTTTCACCTATTAGCTTCATACACAGAACTAACTAGGACTGTGGATAATTCAAACCAGATGATGACCTCTTAAACTGCAGACAAATCTCACTTGAAAGTCAGACAAAGATGTAACGCTGAATTGAAAAGATATTCTACATAGAAATAGAACTTATTAATTAAACAGAATAAAACATATTTTAAAATAAGCAAAAACCAGAATTCCTTATAAGACAAAATCTAAATCATCTAGAATTATTTATATCTAAACTATCTTCTTCTAAACAACATTCAGCCTAATCTTTTAAACTGCCTGCGAAACTGTCCAGTATGCCTTGCTCAGAATGGCATCCAGATGTGGTAAATAATACCTATGAACAATCCATCACTCAAAAAGGGACAAAGAAAGTTTCATTTCTCACTGACCTTTCTAACCTCTAGTCTAGCAAAAGCTAGACATTTGAGCAATCAAAACCAGATGGCATTCTACCACTTTACAGGACTGAACCAAAATTAAACAGAATTAACAAATATGATTTCTCTGCCCAGGCTGCCTCAGTTTGATATCTGTTTAATCTGAAAACTAGCAAAAGAATTAGATCTTTTGTTTGCTCCCTAAAAGTGTACCCTTCTCCCATCTGGCTTGTAAATCTGTAGGCTAAGGTGAGTTTGTGTTGTAGGAGGAGCAGTTAAACCACATGGTCTTCACTGGCTCCTGCCTGAAAGATACACACAGATAAGAATTGCTCTGCCTTAATTCTGGCTTAATTCTGCATTTATATCTTTATATCTTTCCTGTTTTGTTACATACTCTGCTAAAATAGTGATTTGCATGTCCCAATCATTACAGCTGTACACCTGGACATTTCTTCTGGTGAATTTAAGTGCAGCTCTTCAGATAGGTTACAGAGGAGACATTCCTACAGTCTTAAGCTTCCCTAGAAAAAAGAAAAAAAAACCTGTATATCTGCTAATATTGTGATTTACTTGCTGTGTTTTAAACTGGTTTGATATCTGTTTAATCTGAAAACTAGCAAAATAATTAGATCTTTTGTTTGCTCCCTAAAAGTGTACCCTGCCCCCAACTGGCTTGTAAATCTGTAGGCTAAGGTGAGTTTGTGTTGTAGGAGGAGCAGTTAAACCACATGGTCTTCACTGGCTCCTGCCTGAAAGATACACACAGATAAGAATTGCTCTGGCTTAATTCTGCATTTATATCTTTATATCTTTCCTGTTTTGTTACATACTCTGCTAAAATAGTGATTTGCATGTCCCAATCCTTAGAGCTGTACACCTGGACATTTCTTCTGGTGAATTTAAGTGCAGCTCTTCAGATAGGTTACAGAGGAGACATTCCTACAGTCTTAAGCTTAAACCCACCCACCCCAAGACGCACACTTCATAAATAACTTCCCCAAATACACTATCACAATTTAACTCCACCCATATGACAACTGTCTCTGAAAAGAAAACCCCTCATTATCACAGGAATCCCCAGTCTTCTACTCACCAGCTAAGGATTACTGCTCTAAACATAAGAATCTCAGCCAACAGACCCATAGGCTGCTGTTCTCACTATATCATACCTGTTCATACCCATTTCAATCAATCAGGATGACTTTTATTCTCTGTAATAATTGTGGTGCTTTAGTTTCAAGACCAATTATCTGGAGACTTAAGGCTTGTCCTATCTGTCTGCAACTCACTAGATTAAAACACGAGCTCAGTAAAGTAAAACAGGAACTAGATGCACTTAAAGCAGCATCTAGGACCGGTCGCACAATATCATACTGCACAGAATCAAACCAAATTATCACCACTACCACGAAGGATAAAACCACCTAAAAATAGATGGATCACTGTAGGCTCAGGCAGACTTCGTTATGTGACAAGAAAACATCCGACCTCACAAGTGTTACCCCTACAAAATTCTTTTACTCCATTACAGCACTGTGATGTTCTTGAAAACAGAACGGAAGCCAAAGAAAAAATAATAAAAGTGGAACAAAAAGATATAAAGGTACCCAAAGAGAAAAGAAACCCCCAAATCACTAATGTTGAAACGCATACCAGGAAATGTAGATGGAAAGCGATGACCACAAATGCTCGCAGTCTAAGCAATAAAGTTCATGACCTTCAGGCCCTGATGTTGGAGGCAGACTTGGATGTTGTTGCAATCACGGAGACGTGGCTCAATGGTTCCCATGAATGGGATGCAAACATACCAGGCTATAATCTATTTAGGAAGGATAGAGAGGGTCGTAAAGGTGGCGGAGTAGCTCTGTATGTGAGGAATGATATCACTGCGACTGAAATGACAGGGACTTGGGGAAAGGAAGAAGCGATATGGATCACCTTAAAAAGAGATGATAGAACCTCTGTCCACGTGGGTGTTGTCTACAGACCTCCGACACAATTGGAGGAATTAGATAAAGACCTGATCGCAGATATTCAAAAGTTGGGAAGCAAGAGAGAGGTGCTGTTGCTGGGAGATTTCAATCTGCCGGATGTAGATTGGAAGGTTCCGTCTGCGGAATCGGAAAGAAGTAGAGGGATCGTGGATGCTTTCCAAAGTGTTTTGCTGAGACAAATGGTGATGGAACCCACGAGGGAGGGAGCGACACTGGATCTGGTGCTCACAAATGGGGATAGCGTGTCAAATATCCGAGTGGGTGCCCACCTGGGCAGCAGTGACCATCAAACGGTTTGGTTTGATATAACAGCTAAAGTGGAGAGCGGCCACTCAAAACTCAGTCCTGGATTTCAAGCGTGCTGACTTTAGTAAAATAGGGGAATACCTGAGGAAGGAGATGATGGGCTGGGAGGAAATACGAGAAGTGGAAGGACAGTGGTCCAGGCTGAAAGAAGCTATAAATAGGGCCACGAACCTTTATGTAAGGAAAGTAAATAAAGCAAGAGAAAAAGGAAACCGATATGGTTCTCCAAGCAAGTGGTTGAGAAAATAAAGGCTAAAGAGTTGGCGTTCCAGAAATACAGAAAAACTCAAGAAAAGGAACACATGGAGGAATACCGGATGAAAATGAAAGAAGCCAAGAGAGAGATACGACTGGCAAAAGCGCAAGCGGAAGAACAAATGGCTAGAAATGTAAGGAGGGGTGACAAAAATTTCTTCAGGTATATTAGTGAAAGGAGAATGACTAAAAAGGGAATTGTGAGACTAAAAGATACTGCGAACCGCTATGTGGAAAATGATGAAGAAAAAGCAAATTTGCTAAATAGATACTTTTGTTCTGTTTTCACAGAGGAAAATCCTGGAGAAGGACCGCGATGGACTGGAAATAATACAATTGAGAATGAAGTGGATAGAGCACCGTTCACAGAAGAAAGTGTGTATCAACAACTTGAAAAGCTAAAGGTGGTCAAAGCCATGGGACCGGACGGGATCCACCCCAGGATATTGAGGGAGCTCAGAGAGGTTTTGGCTGGTCCTCTTAAAGATTTATTTAATATATCCTTGCAGATGGGAAAGGTTCCGAGGGATTGTAGAACGGCGGAGGTGGTCCCTCTTCACAAAAGTGGTGATAGGGAAGAAGCTGGAAACTCATGATAATGGTGCTGGGTTGGGCAATTTCCCAGTCTTGCCTTCCTTCCTCCTTTCCCAGCATCTGTCACTGCCTCTGCCACTCCCTCCTCCTAGCAACCACAGCTACCTCTTCCCCTTCTTTCCTCTAGATTTGCTTCTACCTCTCCCCCCTAGCAATCACCTATTGCCTCTCCTCACTCCCTCTCTTCCCTTGGGGATCCCCACCAGTCATGCTGCATTGCACATTGGCTCCACTGTCTTCATTGGTGGGGCTCCAGTGCAGTATGTTTTTGCCACCCTCCTAAATGCTGGCTCTCTAGTCAACAGGATAGTTCGCCTAGTCCTATTTCAATGTATTGAATAGATTGTAAAGTCTTCATAGCAGGGACTTTCTCTTATATGTATGTGTACAGCACTGCATACTTCTATTAGTGCAAAGAAATGCTAGCAGTAGTAGAACTTGTTTCCATGTGTGATTAAAATGACTTCTAGGGTACTTTAAATAAGTGCCCCGATGCTCAGAAGCAAACCCGGATGCTAGAGGCCATTAGAGGCCTTGCGGGTCACAAGCCACAAGACTATACTGACGTTTTACTAACCGGCCACTTCCGGTGCCATGACGTGAATTCTCAGACAAAGGCACATATGATGCAGTAGTAAAAACCCTTCACTGATTACCAAGGGGTTACTGCATCCGCTTCAAGATTTTACTTATTTATTTATTGCACTTGTATCCCACATTTTCCCACCTATTTGCAGGCTCAATGTGGCTTACAAAGATCTGTTATGGCATCGCCATTACAGGGTAAAAGATACAATTGGTGTTACAAATAGATCAAGGATGACAAAAAAGAGTTAAGCAGACCGTAATAGAAAGAAGATATTCAGAGTGAGGGAAGAGAAGTGAAGTGTTATAATTAAGCTTGTGGTGCTTAAGTCCCTTTACAGACGTGAGGCCTGGTAGCTGTAAGATGAACTTCTGTGGCATTTGCCACAAGCCAAGCTCCTTTCAGGGAGCATTGTTAAACGAGCTCACATGGCAGGTAATTAATATAATATAATCCATATTACTATGTAAGTCGCATTGAACCTGCTTTGAGTGGGAAAGCGCGGGGTACAAATGTAATAATAAATAATAAATAAATAAATTAGTGTCAAACTAGTGTCTGCATTAGTGAGCGCAGGATGCTCAGACGCTCTAGCGTGGGAAACCATGAGCATGCCAAAGATTAGTACAAATAGCATGCTAATCTAGTCAAACACATGTTAATGAGCTCATTTCCTATTCCTTCCCAATGCTCAGAGAACAACGCATAAAACAAAGCCGCATTACAGCTGAAAAAATAACACCAGCTCTGAGCAGGCTTTAGGGGGTTTGAAGAGAGGATTTCTCATGATTCTTTCTCTAAAATCTGACAGTTTTTATACAGTTTGGACGCAGAAGGAAGCCCGTGCAAGCCCCTAAGCACCAGTAGTGAGAAACAAATGTGTGCAAGTCTGAGCAAACCCGAAAGAGAAAGCATTGGCGCCTGTTTCCTGCTTTTAAATATAAGCCTCCCAAGTTAAAATAAAAATTGAAAAGCTTATATTTAAGGAGCAGAAAACAGACGCCAATGTGTGCTTCATGTTCGGGTTTGCTAGGTTCATGTGCACAGGAGCCGCAGTTACCACTCGTAGGATGACTTTTACTAAGGCGCCCTGGTGTTTTTAGCGCACATCAAAAATAGGCGTGTGGTAAACGCTAAAGACACCAATGCATTCCTATGGGTGTCTTTAGCGTTTAGCGCGTGCCTATTTTTAACGCATGCTAAAAACGCCAGCGCCACCTAAGTAAAAGACCCCCTAACTCTTCTGCACATGCGCCAAGCACATTCCCCTTCCTTGCTTTTGCTTTAACAACACATATATAATTTATTATTTTTATTATTTTTATTTATTTGCATATCATTTTCTTTGAGCATTGGCAAGCTAATTTTCTGCACTGTTCTGGCGGTATATTTTCAGCACTGTTGGCTTACTGCAGGAGTTCTGCGCATCACGGCAAAGATGCCTGGGGAACAGGTTTACAGCACATTAGACAAACTGTTCCATCCTAGATAAAAAAGAAATCATCATCCAGTCTTGAGATCCTAGGAGCTTCAGAAGCACTTTACAAAGTTCTGAAATTCAGTCGAGGATGCTCAAAAACATATGTTCTAGCTTTGGTTCTACAAATTCTTGTATCACATCTGCCAAGTTGACCAGTTCCAGTAGGGAAACTTTAGTTCAGTCTATCATTTGTGACAACCCCATCCTGACAGAACCTGCAACATTAAATTACATTGGCAGAATCAGAGACACTAAATATTTTGAGATGTTCTTTTTTTTCCACATTTAGCCACACAAAAGCTGAAATTTAAACCAGATGCTCCCATTTTCACTTCTTTAATCCTGTGTCTCTTGTACCATCCCATGAAGCTGTCCCTCCTCTCTAAGCAATCTTGCATGAAGCTATTGCAAGAAGCAATGAGTCCTCCACCTCCAGGCCCAACCCTCTTCCTGTTAAACAACTAGAGACCACAAGTCAAATCATCCAGGTCCTGCCCTTGCTTAATCCTGGGTTCTACACCTCTTCTGAATAGCAAACCTGAGAGTGATTTGTATACTGCTCCATATTAACTGTGGATATTCTGAAAATCCAGCCATCTAACTGTGTTCTGAGACGAATTCTTGAGCAAGACTAGGCATCAGAACAAAGGTGAGGAATTTCTCTAGTTAAAAAGAAAAACAAATTCTAGGTTAAGCTGAAAAGTGTTTAGGGCACAAACATAAGCCATAGGGCTGAATTAAAAACCCCATAATTATATACTTTAGACACAATTCATAGGCATGCTTTACTTTTCTCATGGGTTCATATTGGGATCTCCATTCAGTGTCCTGCTGAGGCTGTTTTTTGTTTTCCTTTCCTTGTGTTTTCTTGTGTTCAGGATGAAACTAAAGGCATATTTATTTCGACAGGCTTTTGGATTCTTGTGAAGTCAATGATGGGAGAATACTGAGAGTATGGGGTTGGGAAGAACAATGATATATAAGTATGTTAATTTCCATGTATGATACATTGGTGGGGCAAGTGAAGTATTGTTTGTTTTAAATATTTTATATGTTTATATTATTTTATGTATTTTAATTATATGCTGTAATCCACATAGATTTTTAGATATGCAGGCTAGAAATATTTTTAAACAAACAATAAATAAATAAAATGTGAAATAGACAATATAAAGTAAAAGCAGAGGTAGGCAAAAACTTCCAAAATTTGATCTTTGCTTCTGAAACAGAGACTCTTCAACTATTTTGGTATATCATTATGAAATCCAGTTCAAAGGAAATATTTTCTGTATAAAAGAATAGACAATTGTTTTTAGAGTTCTTTGATTTGATTGTAACTTCCCAGGTATGTCTGGCCTCTTTTATCTGTTAACCGCATAGAACTGGCAAGGTTATAGCGGTATAAAAATATTTTAAAAGTTTTTTTAGTAGTTTAGATAGATATCAGCAGATAACAGCTAGGGGCTTTTTACATCCCTTTTTCTGAAGCAGAGTTGCCAAGCCTCAGTCCTTAAGGGCTGCAATCCAGTCAGGTTTTCAGTATTTCCCCAAGACTTCAGATGCTCAACGGTCTTTGCTCCTTTGAACAATGAACCATTGAATGCTTATATCCACTATTTACAAGGAAATACTCCCTTGTGGATAGCGCTTGAGCTCCTCATAAGTCTTAAAAAAAACCTCCAAGTATATAATGATAGTTTTTACTATACTTTTACCGATGGACTATATAAGGTTTCAACTATAGTGTCAACGGTACTTATCTGGGCTTTTGATGACCACTACGTCTGGGCACGCTCTAAGAAAATTTCCATTTCGCTACAAGCTTCTTAAGGAGCGATTTCCATTCTGTAGAAGGGATCTTCGAACCTTAGAAGAATAGTTGAGGGTCTGGCAGTTAAAAATTTAATGCCAAGAAGTGTAGAGTGATGCACTTGGGGTGCAGAAACCCGAAAGAGATACCAAATAGGAGGGGACAGATTAGTAAGTTCAACTCAGGAGAGAGACCTTGGGGTGTTGGTGTCTGAGGATCTAAAGTTGAAGAAACAATGTGACAAGGTGACGGCCGTGGCCAGAAGGATGCTAGGCTGCTTAGAGAGGGGCAGCAGAAGAAAAGAGGTGTTGATGCCGCTCTACAAGTCATTGGTGAGGCCCCACTTGGAGTATTGTGTTCAGTTTCAGAGGCTGTATCTTGCTAAAGATGTAAAAAGACTGGAAGTGGTGCAAAGAAAAGCTACAAAAATGGTATGGGATTTGCGTTGCAAACTGTATGAGGAGAGACTTGCTGACCTGAACATGTATACCTTGGAGGAAAGGAGAAGAAGGGTGACGTGATACAGACGTTCAAATATTTGAAAGGTATTAATCGCAAATGAACCATTTTTAGAGACGGGAAGGCGGTAGAACTAGAGGATATGAATTAAGGTTGAACGGGGGCAGACTCAGGACTAATGTCAGGAAGTATTTTTTCACGGAGAGGGTGATGGATATGTGGAATGCCCTCCCATGGGAGGTGGTGGAGATGAAAACAGTAATGGAATTCAAACAAGCGTGGAATAAACACAAAGGAATCCTGTTTAGAAGGAATTGTTTCGTAGAATCTTAGCCAAGATTGGGTGGTGACGCCGGTAACTGGGAAACAAAATAGGATCTGGGCAGACTTCTACGGTCTATGCCCTGATTGTGGCTGAATAGATAGGGATGGCTGGAGTGTAAATTTTAAGGGGCTTCTACGTAGCTCCAGAACTTAGTACAAGAACAGTGCTGGATAGACTTTTACAGTCTGTGCCCTGAGAGAGGCAGGGACAAATCAAACTCGAGCATACATATAAAGTATCACATACCATGTAAATGAGTTTATCTTGTTGGGCAGACTGGATGGACCGTACGGGTCTTTATCTGCCGTCATTTACTATGTTACTATGTTAAGGAATCCTGTTTAGAAGGATTGGATATAGGAATCTTAGCGGAGATTGGGTGGCAACGCCAGTAATTGGAGAGTAAAACCAGTGCTGGGCGAAATTCTACGGTCTGTGCCCTGATCCTGGCTGAATAGATATGGATGTGCTGGAGTGTAAATTTTAAGGGGCTTCGACGTTAGCTTCAGAACTTGCAGGGACAAATCAAACTCGGGTATAAAGTATCACATACCATGCAAAATGAGTTTATCTTGTTGGGCAGACTGGATGGACCGTTCAGGTTTTTATTTGCCGTCATTTACTATGTTACTATTTTGACACCCGGGGCCGATCAATTTTTAACACCCCTCCCCATGAAAAAATTATTTTTAATGATAATCATGAAATGATTACTTATTTTGTCATTGTGAAGTGCTGCATACAACTGGTAACGCTATAGAAATGATTAGGTTAAGTGACTTGCCCTGAGTCACAAGGAGCTGCAGTGGGAATTGAACTCAGTTCCCCAGCATCAAAGTCCACTGTACTAACCACTAGGCTACTCCTCCACTACCTTTCCTCATAGGGAAATCGTCCCATCCCCTTTATCATATTCGTCGCCCTTCTCTGCACCTTTTCTAATTCCACTATATCTTTTTTGAGATGCGGCAACCAGAATTGAACACAATATTCGAGGTGCAGTCGCACCATGGAGCGATACAAAAGCATTATAACAACCTCATTTTTGTTTTCCATTCCTTTCCTAATAATACCTAACATTCTATTTGCTTTCTTAGCTGCGGTACATATTGTTGATCCTGCGTAGTCTATGCCAACGGAAAACCATTTCTTTTTCATAGACACACTCTAACTCAGTGTAGAATAAGCATAAACTAAAAATAGAAATATGCAGAGAACATTTAAACTGAAGCCCCTAGAAGCCAGACTGCATACAATGCAACATCGCAGAAGCAGAAACAGTGATATTGATGATGTATGCATGTCCCTTAGTACTGTGCAAAATATAAAGATAGCAGATGTAAATTTGAAAAAACTAACAAATACCAATCACCACTTTACAAATTAACAAATAGAATATAGAAATAAAACAAATGTGAGAAATAAGATAATACCATTTTATTGGACTAATACATTTAGCTTTCAGAGACCAAAACCTCAGGTCAGTACAGTATACTGCTGTTAAAGTATCCTGTCCTAACATGAGGAAGGGGGTTTTGGTCTCCAAAAGTTAGTTATAATGTATTAAAATTAGTCTAATAAAAAGATTACCTTTTTTCCATTTTCTATTTATAAATGTTTATTAACACAACTACAATACTACTTTATCCTAAAGCAAAAAAAGAAAAATAAATGTTTATCTACCTTTGTTGTCTCAGGTTTCTGCTTTCCTCATCTGCTTTTCACTCTGTCCTTTCCATCCAGCATCTGTCCCTTTCCATCTAGTGTCTGCCCCCTCTCTCTGCCCCTTTCCATCCAGCCACGTGTCTGCCCTTTCCGTTCCATCCAGTGTCTGCCCCCTCTCTCTGCCCCTTTCTATCCAGCATCTGCCCCTTTCCATCCAGCATGTGCCCCTTTCCATCCAGCATCTGCCCCTTCTCTCCCTGCCATCAGCGTTCACCCCTCTCTCTGTCTCCTCCATTCAGGATGCCCTCCCATGTCTCCTATCCAGTGCTGTTGGTCCTCTCCTTTTCACATTTTTGATCCCCCCCCCCCCCCCCCCCCCCCATGCAGCTCCTGCTCCATACTAGCAGCAGCAACAATAAAATGTTTCTTTAAAAGCTAAGTCAGAATTTAAATAAAATAAAAATATTTAGATAGCGGGGCGTAATTACCAGTGGCTGCTGGCTCTGCTCTGGACCTGGAAGTGACTTCAAAGGGGTAGGGTCGGCAGCCATGGGTAGGGCAGAGCAACCTCCTTGGGGTAGAGACCCCACAATTTGATCCTCTGCCTACAAGTTGTCTGCTCTTCCCCCGAGAACTCTGTGCGGGCTGGTCAGGCAGCTCCCCACTGAGGTTATCTGGTTGCTCTTTTGTTAGGTCAGGCATCTCCAGTGTCTGCTGGCTGCTGCCAGTTGCCATCAGCACACTGCTAATCTCTTAACACTACAAAGAAAAAACTGAACAGGAATGGGACCTTGTTACTGCTGCGCGCATTCACTGTGCTCTGTGTCTGGAGGTTATAGGTAAAAAACTTCGAACCACTCAGTGGATGGTGACCCTCACCCACGCACTGAGCCTGACAATCCCATCATGCTACCACTGCAGCCACTTAGAGGGTCTATCCCCAGCACAGCTCAGGTCCACCTGCACCTGACCCTTGTGCTCTACACTAGCACCCTCCTCCCACCAACTGGTCCCAACCACCTCTGGGCAAGTCTTCCACTCCCAAATTATCTCCAGTGATTTCTAGGTTACTGGGGCCACACTGCCAGTGCTCCCACAGTTCCCAGAAAGCACTCACAAACCCAACACACAGACCACCAGGATTCTTAATCAGTCTAGACAAGCAGAGGCAATAAACTAGAAGTTGCCTTAAAATCACCTCCGCTCAGTGGCGTAGCCAAGGGTGGGCCTGGGTGGGCCCAGGCCCACCTACTTTGGGCTCAGGCCCACCCAGTAGCAGCACATCTATGAAGTGTCTGGCAGGGATTCCCAAGCCCCACCAGCTGAAAATTCCTGGCCTTCCTGCATACCAGCCTTCCCTCTGATGTATTCCCACCTATGCGGAAACAGGAAGTTGCATCAGAGGGAAGGCTGTGGAACCAACATGAGCAGTGTGTATTATTTGCTCCTTGCTGCCAGTGAAAATCTGCTATTTAAAAGGTATGGGGGGAAGGGGATGTTTGAGAGACCATATGGCATGCAGGCGAGAGAGGGAGAGACCAAATCACTTGTGGGACAGGGTGGAGTTCTTCTGCCCACCCATCTTGGGCCCAGGCCCACCCAAAATTGGGTGTCTGGCTACACCCCTGCCTCCGCTCCAGTCTTCACCCAGGCAGCAGCACTCATAGGCTGCCTGCGGCCTGCACCAGGACTTTCTCTCTGAACTGCCCCACCTTTCATAAAACAGGAAGCTGTGTCAGAAGGGGTGGGATGGTTCAGAGAGCAAGTCCCAGTACAGGTTGCAGGCAGCCTATGAGTGCTGCTGCCCAGTTGAAGACTGGAGTGGAGGTGATTTTAAGGCACAGGGGGGAGGGTTCTGACAGGAGGTACATACGCAAAACACATACCTTGAATATCTGAAAGAGTCTGCCACAAAGGTTAGGACTATAAATCAGGCATGGGCGTTGTTTAAAAATGCCATCGAGGAAGCCCAGACCAGATGTATTCCACGTATTAACAAAGATGGAAAGAAGAGCAAACATCAGCCAGTGGTTAAAAGGTGAAGTGAAAGAGGCTATTAGAGCCAAAACAGCAGCCTTCAAAGGTGGAAAAAGGATCCGAATGAAGAAAATAAGAAGCAACATAAGCATTGTCAAGCTAAATAAAAAACACTGATAAAGAATGCTAAAAGAGAATATGAAGAAAGGGAAATGGGACTTGATATACCGCCTTTCTGAGGTTTTTGCAACTACATTCAAAGTGGTTTACATATATTCAGGTACTTATTTTGTACCAGGGGCAATGGAGGGTTAAGTGACAGAACTTGCCATGGAGACAAAAACTCATAGTAACACCTTTTTCAGGTACATCAGAAGCAGAAAGTCTGTAAAGGAATCTGTGGGACTGTTAGATCATGAAGGAAGAAAAGGGGCTCTCAGGGAGGAGAAGGCCATAATGGAGAGATTGAATGAATTCTTTGCTTAGGTCTTTATGGAAGGAGACATAAGAGATCTACCTGTGCTGGAAATGGTTTTCAAGGGTAATGACATGGAGGAACAGAAAGAAATCTCAGTGAACCTGGAAGATGTACTGAGCCAAATTGACAAGTTAAAGAGTGATAAATCGCCTGCATTGGATGGCATGCAACCCAGGGTAATGAAAGAACAGGAAAGGGAAATGAGACTTGATATACTGCCTTTCTGAGGTTTTTGCAACTACATTCAAAGTGGTTTACATATATTCAGGTACTTATTTTGTAGCAGGGGCAATAGAGGGTTACATGACTTGCACAGAGTCACAAGGAGCTGCAGTGGGAATCAAACTCAATTCCGCAGGATCAACTTCCACTGCACTAACCACTAGGCTACTCCTCCACTCCATTCAATTGCTGATCTGTTGTTAGTGATCTATAACCTGTCTTTAAAATCATCCATAGTACCTGAAGATTGGAGGATGGACAATGTAATGTCAATTTTTTAAAAGGGTTCTGGGGTGATCCGGGAAATTACAGACCACTAAGCCTGACTTCAGTGCCGGGGAAAACAGTAGAAACTATTATAAAGTATAAAATTATGGAATACATAGACAAACATGTTTTAATGGGGCAGAGTCAGCATGGGTTAAGCCAAGGGAAGTCTTTCACCAATTTGCTTCATTTCTTTGAAGGAATAAATAAACATATGGATAAAGGCGAGCCAGTTGATGTAGTGTATCTAAATTTTCAGAAAGCTTTTGACAAAAGTTCCTCATGAGAGACTCCAGAAAAAATTAAAAAGTCATGGGATAGGAGGCAATGTCCTTCTGTGGATTAGGACAGAAAACAGAGAGTAGGATTACATGGCAATTTTTCTCAATTGAGGAGAGTGAATAGTGGAGTGCCCCAAGTATCTGTACTGGGACCGGTGCTATTTAACATATTTATAAATGCTCTGGAAAACAGAACGACAAGTGAGGTGATTAAATTTGCAGACAACACAAAACTATTCAAAGTTGTCAAACAGAGAGGGGCATAATCAAAAGGGACGCCCAAGTTTTGTTGAGGACGTCCTCACAAAACGTCCCGATGGAGGGGCGGGGAAACCTGTATTATCGAAACAAGATGGACGTCCATCTTTCGTTTCGATAATACAGTCAGGGACGCCCAAATCTTGAAATTTTGGTCGTCCCTAGACTTGGTTGTTTCTGATTTTCGGCGATAATGGAAGCCAAGGACGCCCATCTCAGAAACGACCAAATGCGAGCCCTTTGGTCATGGGAGGAGCCAGCATTTGTAGTGCACTGGTCTCCCTGACATGCCAGAACACCAACCGGGCACCCTAGGGGGCACTGCAGTAGACTTCATAAATTCCTCCCAGGAACATAGCTCCCCTACCTTGTGTGCTGAGCCCCCAACCCCCCGCCCAAACCCACTACCCCCAACTGTACACCACTACCATAAGCCCTTACAGGTGAAGGGGGAACTTAGATGTGGGTACAGTGGGTTTGTGGTGGGTTTTGGAGGGCTCGCTGTTTCCCCTCCACAAACGTAACAGCCGGGAGGGGGGGGGGGTTGGGCCTGGGTCCACCTGTCTGAAGTGCACTGCACCCACTAAAACTGCTCCAGGGACCTGCATACTGCTGTAATGGACCTATGACATCTGAGGCGGGCAAAAAATATTTTGAAAGCTGTTTTTTTAGGATGGGAGGCGGTTAGTGACCACTGGGGGAGTAAGGGGAGGTCATCCCCGATTCTCTCCGGTGGTCATCTGGTCATTTAGGGCACCTTTATGTGCCTTGGTCGTAAGAAAAACAGGACCAGGTAAAGTCGTCCAAATGCTCGTCAGGAATGCCCTTTTTTTCCATTATGGGTCGAGGACATCCATGTGTTAGGCAAGCCCAAGTCCCACCTTCACTACGCCTCCAATACGCCCCCGATACACGCCCTTGAACTTTGGCCATCCCTGCGACGGAAAGCAGTTGGGGACGTCCAAAATCGGCTTTCGATTATACCGATTTGGACGACCCTGTGAGAAGGACGCCCATCTTCCGATTTGTGTCGAAAATGGGCATCCTTCTCTTTCGAAAATGAGCCTGATAGTAACATAGAAGGGCATTTTCAAAAGAAACGTCTGTGTTTGGATTTGGATATCCTTGTAAAATGTCCAAATCTGGAGGCAGGGAAAAGCGTATTTTTGAAAAAAGATGGACATCTATCTTTCATTTCGAAAATACCATGGACGTCCTTAGATTTGGACGTCCCTAGACATGGACATCTTTTTTTTAAAATTTTTTATTTATAACCATTTAAATTTTTACAAGTGATAAATCAACTTGCTGGAAATACAGAGAAAGTAATATGTAAGGATTATTTCAGTCAGGTAATTCTATTCTCT
Organism: Microcaecilia unicolor; assembly: GCF_901765095.1. Classification (NCBI taxonomy): domain Eukaryota; kingdom Metazoa; phylum Chordata; class Amphibia; order Gymnophiona; family Siphonopidae; genus Microcaecilia; species Microcaecilia unicolor. Next base: position 165,265,426 of record NC_044041.1, read on the forward strand.
TCCTTAGACCACTAAATAGGGAGAGTGAAACAAGATAAGGAGATCAATTAAACAGTAAACAGAAAAAAAAATCATGGTGTTAACCTGATTATCCCCAGATATTACTCGTCTAATTCATTATTCCACATTGATCATCTGGTTGGCTTCTTTTTTGGATGTGCAAATATTCTCGAGATTTTTGCATCGCCACTTGCTTGCTCTTAAGGAGGAACTGTGCATTCCTTTATGCTATTATCTTCCTGAGTGTTATCCATCTAACCATTGAATACTCCTTTGGAAGAAAGGATTGTGTATTCCTTAGTGTTTTTTCCCAGTGTTGCCAACCACCTTAAAGACTGAAACACTTCCGGAAGACTCCTGAGGAAGGTGCTACGGCGCCGAAACACGGCTGTGTTGAGTCACCTATTCATAATAAATATCATTGTTTTAACTAATCCATACATCTCCCCCATTGTTTGAATAGAGCCTATTTTCCCCACCCCTTTTCTGTTTTCTGGCTTCTTCAAGGCCAATACGGTGTATAGTCAAATCTTTTCATTGAAAAGCATACTTATTGTCCAATATTAGTTAGAAATAATACATCTGATTACATTCTTACTCTTTTAAAAACCAGACGTTATTTAGCAATACATATACTTAAGTCTCTAATTCAAATCTCACTGATTAAAGTAATCCCAGTTTTCACAGGCTTCACTCCTTTTAAAGTAATAATTTGAGGAAATATTTCTGAGGAAAACTTTAGGAGTCATACCCGGAACTCTGGGAAAAACAATAATCTCGATATTAATCATCTATAATAATATTGATTTTATTATTCAAAATTTCTGGTCTATTATCATAACCACTTCTTGCTCATGTAGAATCATTTGTTATATCAATTTTTCACTCTCAAAGGGTTCCGTTAAATTGTCCATGTAACGCTCTAATAAAATTATATCTGTTACAAAATTATTTACTGTCACCGTTAGGTCCAGAAGCGCCTTCCAGATGGTATTCAATGTAACCTCCACAGGAGCCAAAAACTCCAAGCTGATTTCTCATAGGTGTTTAGGAGTGGTTCTGCCGATTCGGGTTCTGCTGTAAACATCCTCTGTTTCAACATATACCTCTAACTCACTCCTTCACTCCTTTGGACATGGTGGTTGAATAATTCGGGAGCGATGGAGTTGTTTTTTCCAGGTCCAAGAGCGTCGACGCTCCTTCGCCGGCGCTAATCAAAGGACTCGCCAACCCGTTCATCTGTGGGCAGTTCGTCGCGCAGCGGTCCCGCACTTGCTGCTCAGGGGATAAAACGCTGGCCATCGGCGGCTGACTGCCAGTTGTCCCCTTCCTCTCAGTTAAGGTAACTACTATTGCAGAGAGGAAATTTACGTAAAGAAGATGAAACTTCAGAGGGCAGCTGGGCATATGAACTTCAGTTCACCATCTTACCACTCTCCCAGTTGGGACACTCTTTGTCTGGTTTCTCCTCAGAGACCCTTCAGCATAGCTCTCAAAGTCATTGAAACACACAAGCCCCTCCACCTCGTCAAGATGGTGTCCCTTCGGAGGGGGAGACTTAGACATGGACATCTTTGACTTTCGGCGATTTTCAAAACCAAAGATGTCCATGTCAAAAACGTCCAAATGCAAGCCATTTGGACGTGGGAGGAGCCAGCATTTGTAGTGCGCTGGTCCCCCTGGCATGCCAGGACACCAACCGGGCACCCTAGGGGGCACTGCAGTGGACTTCATAAAATGCTCCAAGGTACGTAGCTCCCTCACTTTGTGTGCTGAGCCCCCTAAAACCCACTACCCCCAACTGTACACCAGTACCATAGCCCTTACAGGTGAAGGGGGCACCTATATGTGGGTGCAGTGGGTTTGTGGTGGGTTTTGGAGGGCTTGCTGTTTCCTCCACAAATGTAACAGGTAGGGGGGTAGGAGCCTGGGTCTGGCTGTCTGAAGTGCACTGCAGTACCCACTAAAACTGCTCCAGGGACCTGCATGCGTTGTCATGGACCTGAGTATGATATCTGAGGCTTGCATAGAGACTGGCATGAAATATTTTTAAAGATGTTTTTGAGGGTGGGAAGGGGTTAGTGACCACTGGGGGGTAACAAGAGGTCACCCCCGATTCCCTCCGGTGGTCATCTGGTCATTTTGGGCACCTTTTTGTGCCTTATTCGTAAAAATAACACATCCGGGTGAAAATGTCCAAGTTTTACTTTAGGATGTCCCTGCTTTTTTCGATTATGGCTCAAAGATGTCCAAATCTTAGGCACGCCCAAGTCCCGCCTTCACCATGCCTCTGACATGCCCGCTTGAAATTTGGACGTCCTTGCGACAGACTTCAGTTGGAGACGTCCAAATTCAGGTTTCGATTATACCAATTTGGACGTCTCTGGGAGATGGACGTCCATGTTCCGATTTATGTCAAAAGATGGACGTCCATCTCTTTCAAAAATGAGCATGATAGTAACATAGTAAATGATGGCAGATAAAGACCTGAACGGTCCATCCAGTCTGCCTAACAAGATAAACTCATTTTACATGGTCTGTGATACTTTATATGTATACCCAAGTTTGATTTGTCCCGGCCTTTCTCAGGGCAGAGACCGTAAAAGTATGCCTAGCACTGTTCCTGTACTAAACGTTCTGAAGCTAACGTTGAAGCCCCTTAAAATTTACACTCCAACACCTGGATTATGAAAAATTGCAGGAGGACCTTAGGAAACTGGAAGACTGGGTATCCAAATGGCAGATGAAATTTAATGTAGACAAATGCAAAGTGATGCACATTGGGAAGAATAATCCATATCATAGTTACCTGATGCTAGAGTGCTGTAATAAAAGTGAATTTTAAAGATTGTTTTTCAACTCTGTCTTGACCGACCAGTGCGCTCGGGGTCTGTATTGTTGATTAGAAGTAATTCTGTTTAAAAATGATTGTTTAACTTTGATTGTGTGAAAATAAGTTGGAATGCAGAAGATAAGACACAGCTCTAATTAATTTGGTATGTGAAGAGGAGGATGGTGTTTGTTTTCGGAATTCATCCCGGCCACCTGGACTTGGAAAACATGTGACCTCGTTCCCACAGTATGGCTTGTTTACCTAAACAGAGAAGTATTATGTAATTTTCCTTAGCTCTGGACATAAGTTCTAAGCCTAATTAAAAGGGGGGCTTGTTGCAGCAGAGAGGGGGTTCATCTGTGGGTAGACGTACCATGCAGAAGACTTGTTCCTGGTCATAAGGAGACTTCAGGCTTTCGCTGCAACGGGCCTCCCAGCTGATGAGATAAGGGCCTGAAATTCCTGACCAGTGATGCTTTATGTATTGCTTCTTTTCCTGGTCTAAGAACTCCTAGCATTGCTTAGATGTAGAGACCAGTGATGTAATGATTGTTTATATAGCTAATCATTGTATATATCTTAATCATTGTAGATTTTGGCACCTCTAATAAAGGTCTCATTTACCTAATACGAATCCAAAAGAATCCACGGTAAGTATTGAGTAGTCTGTGTCAGTGAGACAGGCTGTAAATCCATAGCAGTAAAGGTGCACCATAGGAGTCAGCACTCAAGAAAAAGATCTAGGTGTCACTGTAGACAATACACTGAAATCTTCTGCCCAGTGTGCAGCGGTGGCCAAAAAAGCAAACGGGATGCTAGGAATTATTAGGAAAGGAATGCAAAATAACACCAAGAATATTATAATTCCTCTGTATCACTCTGTGATGCAACCTCACCTTGAGTATTGCATTCAATTCTGGTCCCCATATTTCAAAAAAGTTATAGCAAAATTGAAAAGGTTCAAAGAAGAGCGACCAAAATGATAAAGAGGATGGAACTCCTCCCATATGAGGAAAGGCTAAAAAGGTTAGGGCTCTTCAGCTTGGAAAAGAGATGGATAACGGGGGTTTGTGATTGAGGTCTATAAAATCCTGAATGGTGTAGAACGGGTAAAAGTGAATTGATTTTTCACTCTTTCAAAAAGTACAAAGACCAGGGAATACTCAATGAAATTACATAGAAATACTTTAAAAACAAATAGGAGGAAATACTTTTCACTCAAAGAATAGTTAATTTCTGGAACTCGCTGCAGAGGATGTGGTAACAGCAGTTAGCATATCTGGATTTAAAAAAGGTTTGGACAAGTTCCTGGAGGAAATGTCTATAGTATGTTATTGAAATGGGTATGGGGGGAGCCACTGCTTGCCCTGAGATTGGTAGCATGGAATGATGCTACTAATTGGGTTTCTGTCAGGCACTTGTGACCTGGTTTGGCCGCTGTTAGACGCAGGATACTGGCTTTATGGACCTTTATGGCTATTCTTAGATGAGCCACTGACGCCCCCATGCACATATATGCTATGTAAATTAAGCAGGTATTTACTGACTAGCACTTAGGTGGAATTTGGGCGTGTATGTGTGCATTATCTGTACACATACACGCATAAATGCCATAAATGTGATAGGCATGTAAATGTTAGCACTTATTTTATGAAATTATCCCCATACTTTGCAGGTCTGCCACTGCTCCTCCTAGTCTGCGTCTCTGCAATGTCTATTAGATTGTAAGCTCTTTGAGCAGGGACTGTCTCTCTTTGTTAAATTGTACAGCGCTGCGTAACCCTAGTAGCGCTGTAGAAATGTTAAGTAGTAGTAGTAGTAGTACTCATGGTATAGGTAAAATTATGCATGTTCCAGTCAACAAATGTTCTTATATTCATCCACGCAGTTTTACATGCAGGAAATGCTTTATAAAATTACCCCACACATGCTTGAATTCTGATACTTTTTATGTTCTTACTCCCTCTGGTGGAAGTCTGTCCCAGGTGCCTACCACCTTTTCAGTAAAAATGTAGCCTGAACGCTAAATCAGGACTACTGCTGGCCCAACACAGCTGCCATGTGGTAGTTCCATCCCGAGCGCATGCCATTTTCGGGGGACAAAGAAAACCCACGGAAATGGCTTGTGTGGCTGTAACCAACGGTAATTGGGCATCGCTTCACACTACCCGGTTACCGCTGGGTTACAACAAGAGCCCTTATTGCCACCTCAGTGGGTGGTGGTAAGGTCTCCCCACTGCATGGCCACGTGGTAAGAGTTCTCTTACTGCATGGCCATGTTTGTCTGCGGTAAAAAGGGCCCTTCCACTAGCGCAGGGCCCTTTTTCCCACAGCTTGGTAAAAGGACCTCGTATTGCCTTAAATTCTTGTACTTCCTTTCAGATATGTTGACCACCTGGTCTATTAGCTTCTCAAGTACTGAAAGCTCTACTTTCTGTTATCTTGTTGAAGCTGACAAGATGTCCACAGAACTTCAGTTTTATATTGGGGATGATGATGTGTTTAATTCCTTCCTTCTAGGTAACTTCACAAACTGGCCAGAAAATGAATATGGATGAAGATTATAATTCTTTCTATAATTTAGAAGATGATGAATATTATAATAATAGTACATATACTTTTGACAATGAGACCACTCTCTTCAACATTACATCTACCTCGTCCAATGCTATCAACTTACCTCCACAGATATTGGCAAGTCTCGTTCTCTATGCTTTGGTCTTTCTTCTTGGGGTTCCTGGAAACCTGCTGGTCATTTGGATAACAGGCTTTGAAATGAAGAGGACAGTGAACACCATCTGGTTTCTGCATCTCTCCATCGCTGACCTGCTTTGCTGCCTGACCTTGCCCTTCCTGGCCATGCAGGTGATTCTGGACCAACACTGGCCACTAGGCATTGTAATCTGCAAGTTGATCCCCCCCTTGGCCCTGCTCAATATGTACATGAGCGTTCTCCTCCTGGCCACCATTAGCGCTGATCGCTGTGCTCTGGTCTTGAAGCCTGTTTGGTGTCAGAACAACAGGACTGTTCTCAAGGCTACAGCTGTTTGCATTAGCCTGTGGCTCCTGGCTCTCCTGATGACCACCCCTTCTTTCTTTTTCCAAAGCATTTACAGTCCTCCATTAACACACAAAGAGGTGTGTACCATGCACTATGCCAAGGCAGGCAATCACCAAAATACAGTGAAAATCTCTGTTGTCACCTACCGCTTTGTGCTGGGTTTCGTTGTGCCATTCTTCATGATCACAATTTGCTATGGACTACTGATCTCCAAGGTCAAGAGCAGCCGATTCTCACAGTCTAGCAAGACCTTAAAGATTGTTCTGACAGTCATCATTGGTTTCTTTGTGTGTTGGTTCCCTTATCATGTGACTGCAATAATACTAGCCAGCCAGCCTCCTACTTCAAACCTTTTCCTGTCAACCCATCGAGCAGACCCCATAGTGGTCAGCCTGGCTTACATCAACAGCTGCATCAATCCCATTATTTATGTCCTCATGGGACAGGATTTCAAACAAAAATTCAAGAAAAACATCAAAAGCATCCTGAAGAACGTGCTGACAGATGACACAAGCCAATTCACCAGTGAAAGCAGAAAGACAAGATCAACACTGGAGGAAAGGCACACAGATACAAAAGTCTGAGAGGCACTCAAGATCCAAGCATCCTCACTGAGTGTTCAAAAATGTTACAGTGGGACTGTTTTCAACATTTCCTGCATGACACTTTGCAATCAAAAGCTCTTCTCCTACATTGCTCTTCTAAGCAATGAGAAGAATAAGTTTGTTGTGACTTTCAATCTGCTTTTGACTTATAATATCTCATCACCTTAGATCAGGACATAACAATACTTGAAACATCTGGTTTTCAATCCAGTCATCGAGACACACCCAGCCAATCAGGTTTTCAGGATACCCATTATGAATAGATACAAGATGTATACATTGGAGACAGTGCTTGCAAATTTATCTCATGCATACTCATTGTGGATATTTTGAAAACCAGACTGGCTTGATGTGTCCCAACGATTGGGTTGAGAACCACTGGTCTGGTGAATCAGTTTCTCACTTGCTATAGATGCATGCTCCCATGATCATCAGGTCACCCAGTCTCAGGTAACAAGTTGGCTTACTCTGTTATTTCTGGCTAACCTAGCTGAGGAAAAATGAGTCTTCAGCACAGGTAAACTCATCATTCAAGTCACCACTGGAACTGAAGTTCTATCTTTGTCCATGGGATGGACGAGGGAGTGCACGGCTACTTTCACTCTGCGAGTCTACCCAACACTTCTTGTGACTAGAGTGAACTGTATGCTGTTCCATTGTAAATATACCCTTTCTTAATGAGCTGTAATTACAAGAAATGAAAATAACCTGTCTGGTATATGGTTCCGAAAGCTTCCTGCTTTCATCACTGATGTAATTTTAATTTAAATTGAGGGCAATTTTTAACAAGGTAGCCACTGCATAAAGATATCTAGATAAGTTATCTGGATATCTTTAAGTGGATTTTCCACTTACCCACTTAAAGGAGTAGTTACTAATATGTTTTAAGGGAATAGTGCATGACTTGTGCGAAACAAAAAACAGGCATTGAATGACAAAATTGTATTGGAAATTGAATAACACAACTTGCAATGTAACTTTACAAGACTCACTATTCCTGGAAAAATAATACCAATTTCTGTTATTTTTTTCTTCTCAGGAAGCGTCAGACTGTTAATGCATGTCTGATGCTCCCAGGCAGCTAAAGGGTCTGTCACAGTTCACCCCCACCTCCAATTTCCCCTGATCTTCCTCTAACAGAAGTCCCTGCTGGTTCAAGCCCTCCAGTTCAAGCTACTAATGGGGGGAAGCTCAAGAGCAATTTCCAATCTTTTCTGCCCCTTCAGCTGCTAGCATCAAAACAGCACCGGTTGACTCCTATTGGTAGTCTCAAATGCTACCATTAAGAGTCAATCTGTCAAATAACAAGTGTGCATTTCATATTTAGCAGCTTGATCCCCTGACAGTAGTACTGCAAGACCATAGGTAAGGGTTGACTGGTGCCATTTTAATGTTGGTAGTCTAGGGGGCAGGAGCAACTGGGGATCACTCCTGTGTTCCCCCTCCCCCCAAAACACCAGGGATATCCCAGTAAATGCCAGGGGGTTTTAAACTGAAGAGGGGGAGGCTTCTGCTGGGGTAGGGACTTGAATGGAGGGTTAGGGGATCTGCCATGGGAGGATCGGGGTGGGGTTGATTTGCATTATGCACTCACCCCTTTAAATAGCTGCCCATCAGGCCGATGCTTGGAACCAAAAACAGGCACTAGAGGTGATTAGTGCCAAACTAGCACCCGTATTAATGAGCGCAAAATGGTCAGAGGCTCTAGCGCAGGAGACAACGAGTGCACCAAAGATTAGCACAGATAGCATGCTAGTGCAGTCAAATGGATGTTAATGAGGTCATTTTCTATTCCCTCCCAACGCTCAGAACTAGCAGGCATTACGTTGTTTGAAGAGAGGATTTCTCATGATTCTTTCTTCAAAATCTGCCAGTTTTTATTTAATTTATAAGCAAAAGGAAGCCCATGCAAGCCCCTAAGTTCTGATCGTGAGAAACAAATGTGTGCGAGTCTGAGCAAACCCAAAAATGAAAGCACACATTGGCGCCTGTTTCCTACGTTTAAATGTAAATGTTCCAAGTTTAAAAAATTGAAACCCTTATATTTAAAGGTGCAGAAAACATTCGCTAATGTATGTTTCATGCAAGGAGGGTTGATTGAGAACAGGAGATGGCATGACGTCAAAAAGTTGAAGCCAATTTGGTTAGTCTGTGTTTCCTCCTCCCCGCAGAACCGTCATTCTGCATACACTCAAAACATTGCCAACAAACCTATGAGCTGCTACTACTACTACTACTTATCATTTCTAAAGCGCTACTAGATGTACGCAGCGCTGTACGCTTGAACATGCTGCATCCATGTTGTCATTCTTTATTGTAGTTAGCATTTTTGTTTAATCTCACTTATATTTTCAAACATGCCAGCTTGTGCAGCATATGGATGTACCAGGGGCGTATCTGGAATCCGGCGGTAGGGGGGGGCCAGAGCCAGAGAGGGGGGGCACATTTTTGCCTCCCCCCCCCCCACCGCCGCCGCCGCCTCTCTCCACCCCCTCCCCGCCGTCAACCCTCCCCCGCTGCTTACTTTTGCTGGCGGGGTCCGACCCGCAATCTCCATATTTCGGCTTCCTCCGTGGCCATGTGCTTCCAGGAAGTAACGCTGCAGCGCTGATTCGTTGAATCTAGTTCGGCGTCTGACGTCCCACACGTCAGACGCCGAACTAGATTCAACGAATCAGCGCTGCAGCGTTACTTCCTGGAAGCACATGGCCACGGAGGAAGCCGAAATATGGAGATTGCGGGTCGGACCCCGCCAGCAAAAGTAAGCAGCGGGGGAGGGTTGACGGCGGGGAGGGGGGCCAGGGCGAAATCTGCGGGGGCCCAGGCCCCTGTGGCCCCACGCAGATACGCCCCTGGGATGTACACTGAGGAGGTATAATAATGGAATAACATTTCATAGGTAGAGTAGTAATTTCTAATAAATCGTAATCAGTGTGTCATTTGGAGGGGCTGGCTATAGGGACACCCTAGCATGTGTTGTATTCATGCAGAGATTTTTTTCTCCAGGTAAAGGGCTACTAAAACAGACATCATGTTAAGAGAATCAGGTGCTCAACATTCAGAGTTTCTATGTATCTATCTATTTATTTATTTACTTATTTATGACATTTATATCCCACATTAAACATGAATTAGGTTGAAACCTGGGAGTATTTAAAATATTTTTTTCCTGTGCCTAGATCAAAGAGAGAGATGGTTTGTGGGAACTTGCTCCTTTTGTTTTGCGGAATGCAGTAGTATATTATAAAAATGCACTTAATATTGTTTATTACTACTATTTAAAAGAGAGATATTCAATAACAGATATTCATGCAGAAGTCCAGAATCAGTCTAAGTGTGCCATCATTTTCCAGTTCTGTGATATTTATTTATTTCTTCTTCAGCTCATTTTTCAACAGCATTTTCTCAGTTATTACCCAAATGCGAACACAATTATAATGTTAATTAATAAGTTTTGGATGTTACTGAATTCTATTATTCGGTCTCACTGTATTTCCAGTTTTGGCACAGTATAAGTCATCACAAGAACAAAATATAAGAAAACCAATGGACTGCATTACTCATTTAGTTATGTTTAAACAAATGAAAGATCTGCATGAAAGAAAATATTTATTTTTATTATTTTGACTTATGAAAACCACCTGTCCCTGAAACATGCTCAAAACAGAATAATTCATTTGTACAAAAGAGATGAGATGAAGATGTGATTCCATGTGCCCCCAATGAAAGGAAAGTTTAATTTTACTTCCAATCTTTATAACACCAGGCTTCCCAAGGCAGATTACAACAACAGTTAGGATGAACCCATCAGTAGACAGGATATCCTTACTGAAATGTGGCTGTGCATTACTGTATTGTATAGAACATTGTAGAAAAATGAGCACAAAATACAGCCTTTATTAGTGTTGTTTCCACCAGCTACAATAATTTTTGAAGCTGTTTTAGTGATACTCAGTTTTGATTTCATGATATTTATAGCTACACTAGTAAAAAAAAAGGCCCGTTTCTGGAGCCAATGAAACGGGCGCTAGCAAGGCTTTCCTCTGGCCCCCCCCACCAAACGCACCTTCGTTGTTAGTGACGCCATTGCGCCGCCCTGGCCGCCGTCGATGTGAGTGAATTGCTCCGCCCTGAACGTCATAACGTTTGACGCGAGGGCGGGGCCCCGAGACTGTGTTTTTTGTGGCTTCAGAGCTTCGAACTTACAAACCTTGGCTTCAGTGTCGTCAGACAATAGAACATTGAGGGTGAGTTTTATATATATAGATATGGGAAGCTTTCAAATAAAAAGCTGTCAAATTAGTTTTAAAAAATCTTTTGTCATCCACCTTTTAAGGCACTACCTATCCAACTGGAACAGCTTTTGACTTTTTATAGATGGAGCACGCATAGGCAGTCCATTATTTCTAATAATATTTTACTATTGTTTTGTTTTGGGTAAACCAGTGTGGTGGCATTCTCTGCCTAGTGGCTTCAACCCATATAATGGGCTAGATAGCCTCGTACCACCTCTTGTTCTCAATCTAACCTCTTCGGTTTCATGTTCGACTTTGCCAGGCGCTTGCGCACAGAGCTGAGCTTACCATGAAACAGTTTTGCGCATGTGCCAAGCACATTCCCCCTTGCTCTCGCTTTTACGACGTGCATATAATATCATTTCCTTTGAGCATTGGCAAGCTAGGTTTCTGTGCTATTCTGGTGGTATGGTTTCTTTGCTGTTGGCTTACCGTGGTAGTTCTGAGCATCGGCCTGCAAGAGCCTTGAGCCATGTATTAGTGGCCTGATGGTCCCAGGGAAGAAAAATTGTGTTTTTCAGTTACTGTAGGAGTCACTAACCTGTAGTACTGAGTTACTGCTTTTACCACAGCATAGTAACTACACCATCCCCTCCCCCAAGTGGGATTGTCAATTATGAGATCCTAATTTTAAACATTTAAGATAAGATTGCTACTTGTGTAGTCTTACTTTGGGGCCTTTTTACTAAGTAGCCAGACTTCGGCGGGAGAGGGGTCCAGAGCCCGAGGTGAGGGGGCACATTTTGGCACCGCCAACCCCCCCCCCCTGCCGCCACTGCCTCCGACCCCCCTGCCATTGCCGACTTTGCCCCTCCCCCTTCCGCCGACCCTCTCGACCCCCCCTCCTGCCGCCAACATGCCGTCGCCTACCTTTGCTGGTGGGGGACCCCAACCCCCGCTAGCCGAGGTCCTCTTCTTCTCGCAAAAGGCTTCCTTCTGTTTCTGACGTCCTGCATGTGTACATGCAGGACGGCAGACTCACAGAATGAAGCCAGGCTTCGTTCTGTGAGTCAGACATCCTCCACGTTGTCAGAAACAGAAGGAAGCCTTTTGCGAGAAGAGGACCTCGGCTGGCGAGGGTTGGCGATGGTGGGTTGGCGGCGGGAGGGGGGTCGGACGGGTCATCGGCAGGGGGGTCCAGGGCCAAATCCACTGGGGCCCAGGCCCCCCTGGCTCCACGTAGCTACGCCACTGGCCTACGTGTGCCCAACATGCACCAATTCCAAGTTACCACCTAGCTACCGCGTGGCCCGGGTGGTAATTTCATTTTTGATGCGTGTCCACTACAAGCGCCAGAAAATAATTTTTATTTTCTGGAGTGCGGTGCTACTGGGTGGAAAAAAGGCATTTGACGCGCGTAGACCATTACTGCCCGGTTAACGTGTAACACCTTACTGCTAAGTCAATGGCTGGCGCTAAAGTCTCAGACCCAAAATGGATGCGCATCAATTTTCATTTTGCCACACGTCCATTTTTGGACAAAATTTTAAAAAGGCATTTATACAGGTGTGCTGAAAAATGGATCTGCACACGTCCAAAACAGGCATCTACACTACCGCAGGCCATTTTTCAGCGCACCTTAGTCAAAGGACCCCACAGATAAACATAAGTGAATAGCGTTGAGATAACCCACTTATCTTTTAGCCCCACCACAGACCACACCTCCCAGAATGCTTCCTTCTGAACAGATTTGAATATCAACATCATTATTTTTATGATTAACACACACAAAGTAGTGTACAAACCAGTGTAATATAATCTGAATACAGCATACATTATATAAATCATCAGTTAAAATATAACAAACAAGAAAGCACCTAAACAGCTTGTCTAAGAATAAAATTATGATATAAAAATCCTGTTTATTATTATACAGCCTCCTGCCAAGTTAAATAGACATCCAAAACAAATAAAACCCTATCAGACTGAACCTTTTCTCATGATGGAAAAAAGAAATAACCAATCAAACAGTCAGATCTTATACTCATAACGGGAACAGTAAATCACACCACAGGTCAATTTTCAGCAAAATGTTTTGGGAATAACTTGAAACATCTAGGTTCAAATTTTTCCTATATTCAGGTGCACTATGCTTATATCTAGCACTAATGAATATATAAATATAAATTATATATAGACAGTATGGATAGGCAGACTGGACAGGCCCTACGGTCTTTATCTGTCATCATTTTTCTATGGGGTCCTTTTGCTAAGGTGTGCTGAAAAAAGGCCTGTGGTAGTGTAGACGTGTATTTTGGGTATGCGCTGAATTATTTTTAGCGCACCTTTAAAAGATGCCTTTTTTTGCTGAAAACGGATGTGTGGCACAATGAAGATTGCCACACACATCCATTTTGGGTCGAAGACCTTACTGCAAACCATTGACCTAGTGGTAAGGTCTCACACGGTAACCGGGCGGTAATTGTCTATGCATGTCAAATGCCAATGGACATGCGTAGCTTCCACACGCCAGAAAATAAAAAATATTTTTCAGACACGTGTAGCGGACACACACCAAAATTGAAATTAACGCAAGGGCCACGGTAACTGGGCGGTAACTCCAATTGGGCATGCGTAAGCACCTACATAGTTTAGTAAAAGTGCCCCTATGTTTCTATGTAGAAATTTACATATGCATAGAATACATGAATATTGGGGCTCCAAATATTGGTGATATATGGCTAAGTATTACATTTGGCTCCCACATCTGACTCAAATGTATAATCCATACCAGTGCTTATCAATCTTTCTGTACCTGCAACCCCATTATTATGGCCAAAGAAAATGCGAGAGCACTGGAGGTGTAGGCTGACCAGTTTGGGAAGTCCTGATTTATACATATACCCCCCCGGATTCTATAAAAGATTCTTGAATTTGGGTGCGCAGGCATATGCGGTTAGGTGAAAGTTGTATATTGTTTTTATTCATCTGTACTGAATAAATTTTGGTTTGACTTCATCCCGTGAGTCTGCTCTTCTTTTTGCTGTTCTGGATCTTGCAGACCCAGCCTGTGTGCTTTTTGAGGCCATGGGAGGGGCATGGGAAGGCCAGGGGAGTTCCAAAATTTCAGGAATAGTGTTAGAGAATTCCTGGGTTGCATGCTCAAATTGCATGCCAGGATTTAAGACCACAAAAGGAAGTGGATAGACGCTAAGGGGGGATTCTATAAATGACACCTGGAAAATCTACGCAGAAATCATTTTCACCTAAGCATGTTCTATAAGATTTAGGCACAGTATATAGAATATGTTTAGTTGATATTCCAGCGCCCAAAACTATGCGCCTCCATTTACATCAAGAAAAATGTGGTGTAAATCCCTGTGCATAGATTTACACGGACTGGGCTATATTCTATAACAAAGATCCTAAACTTTGGAATGCCCACAAATCATCCACTTCCCTGCCCATAGCCATGCCCCTTTTGAACTGGGTGCTTTTCATTACAGCATATGCTTAGCGAGTTTTGCACGCAACAGGGGCGTAGCTATGTGCTGTTCTGGGGCAGAGGGAGCTGCAGCGAAGAGCGAAGTTTAGCGAACTCAGAGGAGCAGGCGCGCGCCGCGGAACCCCCCAGCGGCGTGCACCCGGGGCGGACCGCCCCCACCGCCCCCCCCTTGGTACGCCACTGCTCCAAGGTATACATGTTCAGGTCAGCAAGTCTCTCCTCATACGGTTTGCAACACAAATCCTAACCATTAAGCAAAATAAACACCAAGCGAAGGGGGGCACCACAGAGATTTTTTACCCTAGCTATCATGCCCTTAACCATTTCACTGCTGTCTGCCACACCCATTATTCAATATGAATTTCAGTGTTTTTCTAATCATTATAAATATATATGTTGTTTTATTTTGTACAATAATGATATTTCTCAGCACTTATTGAGTCAATGTCTTTTCAGTTAAGCACTGGAAGAGCCAAGGGGCACCAATTATGGGTGGGCCAGAGCCCAAAGTGGGTGAGTACGACAACCCAACCCCCACCCTGCCCAGCATATCTCCCCCCCCCTCTGCCCCAGGTAACCAGGGGTGTCACTTAACTCCACTCCCCTCCCCTCCCCCCCACCAGGTATCTTTAAATCCTTTTGGTCTTTGCAGTAACTCATTCTCCTTCTTCGTGCCGGCTCCAAGCCTTCCCTCTGAAGCAAATTCCTGGTCCTGTGCCAGTTTGAAACTACCGCCCGGCAACCGCGTGGCTCATGTGGTAATTTCATTTTTCACGTGCGTCCATTATACGTGCTGGAAATTATATTTTACAGAGTGCGGCATCAACCAGACAGTAATCAGCATCTACGTGTGTAGACGATTACCGCCTGGTTAACACATGAGACCTTACCACTAAGTGAATGGGTGGCGGTAAGGTCTCAGACCCAAAATGGATGCGCATCAGTTTTCATTTTGCCGCACGTCCATTTTCGGCCCCCCTTAAAAGGCATTTTTTACAGGTGCACTGAAAATTAGATCTGCACGCATCCAAAACATGCGCCTACACTAGTGCAGGCCATTTTTCAGCGCACCTTAGTAAAAGGACCCCTGAGAGACTTGTCTTATTATCGAACTATTCGATAATAAGATAAGTCTTTCTCAGTCTCTCTGATGCTCAATGAGTGAAACATTACAAATGATTGTGAAATACATGGATGTTTGACTAGATCTACTAGACTTGTTCAGGAAATCAAGAGACAAGGAGTTTTAAATTTTGGACACAAAACCTTTTGATAAATAATATAAAACGAAAACAAAAAGGAAAAGGTTATATAACTGATATGGAGGTTTTTGGGAGCCAATGATTGAATGCAGCTGAGCTAAGAACGCTTAATTATGCAGTTCTTATGAACAGTGTTTTGGTTTCAGCAACAACTGAGGCGTTTTTTCCTTCCATTACTGGATATGAACAGCAAAAGGGGGTTGTGACAAGAGGAGAAGAAGCTTGACTATGTGGGGGCAGGCACGCAGGGGTAATACTAAGTTCATGCCAAATTTTAATAGGACACTTCTGTTTCCATTACTAAAATCAGGGAAAGAAGGCTGCTAAATAGGAAAGAATTGGGGACACAGGTCTAAAACTGGGGACAATCCCAAAAAATTGTGGATGTCTGGTAACTTATATTTGCTCAACACTTAACCGCCAGGAGTAATGAGACATGTTCACTGAAAAGGACTCAGAATCTCAAAACTCAGGCTCTTCAGCTCTGCAACCAACCTGCTAGTCCAGTCACTGCAACTTTGAGTACAGATAATACTCTGACAGGTTTTCAGAATCAAGACAAAATCTTCTAACTTTATAGGTGGTCAGTTACTCAGCTGTTTGGGGAGGTTAAAGTGGGCAGCGCTAGGCTGAGGTTATGGAGTGAGGCTAGGGTCACAGTATGGAGTGGAGTGGAACAGAACAGAGCAAACTGAAATCCTTGGAGTGGGGGGGGGGGGGGGCACCTAAGTCAGAAGTAAAAGGACAGTGGGCATTTTTCAATACAGCAATGAAGGAGTCCTTCACTGTGTTGTTCTGGTGCGCTGTGTCAACTGTCTTCCCAGTTGCCCCTTACACATCTTAATTGCAAAACTGGCTATGTATAATCAATACCCAGTAATTAAGAGAGTACACTTCAGCACAACAGTGAACCTTCAGGTAGATGGTAAACGTCCAAAAACACCACAGAAAGGACACATAGGGAAAGGAGTGAGTTTTTTACTGACAGATGCTGGACTTGATAGACACTATGAGGCCGATATTCAGACTGTGGAAAGGAGCCTGGCTAACTCCCATGGTCAGTGGCGAACCCAGAAATTCAGTGCTGGGACCGGCACTGAATTTGCAGTTTTGCTTGGCCACTAAAAACACAGAATAACATTCCCCTGCAGGACTCCATTGGTCACATCATCCGTTCTGTGAGGACGTATCCTGCTGTCCATGGAGAACACCTACTAGAGGTAAGTAACTTGGTTATACTGTACATAGCAAACAACAAACAAAGAGAAAGGGAACTCATAAGGCTAATACATAAATTGCAACAGTTCTGGTGCATCCATGTTACTCAAATAAATTTGCAAATACAAGGAAGGAAGTGGATGAGTTGCTGAGGCAAAGGACAATGAATAGATACCAGTTACATAGCCAGGGAAATAGCAAAGGGAAGTTACAAACAAATTCGATAGTCATATGATATACCATCCTAAGCATTTAAAATGACAAAACTACAAAATCTAAGGAAACTACTGAGACTTTTTAAAATAGTATACTAAGAAGTTATCCCTCAATTTCTATAAACGGCTCTCAAAGATAGGTGCACAATTGTGTGCATTGTTGTGGAATAGGGTCAGTTACATGCCTAACTTAGGGGTCTTTTCACTAAGGCATGCTAACAGATTTAGTGTGCTAATGATTAGCACGCACTAAATGCCACATAGCCCATTGTATTCCTATGGGCTGCATGACACTTAACGCACACTAATATTTAGCGTGTGCTAAATATGTTAGTGTGCCTCAGTAAAAGGACCCCTTAACTACCTAATTGATGCTAAATCGGTGATAAGTACCAATAACTGGCCTTAACAAGCACTTATTTCACTAATTAACACTTACACACATAAATGCCATTAGTCACTATTCTATAATTTGAGTGCCCAAAATCCATCATGAGCAATTGCAAGGGGGAAGTGGGCCTGGGAAGGGCATGGGCAGCTCAGGGACATGTCAGATAGTTAAACGTGTTGGTTATAGAATACTAGCAGTTGACGGCCATGAGGAGAGAGAGATCCAAGATGTCTTCCTAGAGGGAGGATGTGTTCACACTGAGTTCCTTACCAGATGCCTAAACAGGTGAGAAGGAAGGGAAAGTCTGGTCCTGCTTTGCCAGCACCCTGAGTGTTCCCGACTTCTACAATGGAAGCCTTTGTGACAAGGATTTTACCATATGGGGATGGTTCACCAAGGGATATTGGGAGCAATATGTCTGCCATGCTCCCTCTTGAACGCAGCAGTTCACTGACCCTTGAAGACAGGAACCCGCCAACTAATCCTGCAGCTGTGAGAGAAGCGGCACCTACAGATGTGTAGGTGTGGGAAATCACTTCCTCCTCATCTATGCCTGCCAGGGACACCGTTAACGCTGCCGCCTCAATGGACACTTCTGCACTGCATCTTCAGGAGATGACCTGGGAGCAACTCTCTGACTCAGCAGGTCTAGGTGAGATGGCCTTGTTCAACTCCACAGATAGGAGGTCAGCGGCTGGACAAGCTACAGAAGTTTTTGGATTTAATATGGTAAGATCGTCTTTGCAATTCATAGAGGATTTATGGACTTTGATAGTCTCATTAGGTCAAAACCTGTCAAAGCAACTAGCGCACAGTGGGAATCAATTTTCCAAGCTGGATACTAAAGTGGAGTGGAGGAGTGGCCTAGTGGTTAGGGTGGTGGACTTTGGTCCTGAGGAACTGAGTTCAATTCCCACTTCAGGCAGCTCCTTGTGACTCTGGGCAAGTCACTTAACCCTCCATTGCCCCATGTAAGCTGCATTGAGCCTGCCATGAGTGGGAAAGCACGGGGTACAAATGTAACAAAAAAAAAAAAAGTAGAAAATCATGAATCCTGCTTAGCTGTATTTGAGACTTGTGTCCAGAAATGGAGAATAACATTAGCAAGGTGGATATATTGCGTAATGCTGTTGTAAAGGAAAATTCATCTTTATTGATAAAATGTGAAAAACCCAGAGAATACAGTCAGATGCAGGAATCGGTGTCTGATTAATTTCCCTAGGAAACCAGGAGTCTCTCAGGATATGTTCAGGAGATTTATGTTGGAACACTTGCAAGCCCCCCCCCCCCCCCCCCCCAATCATTTCCTCCTCTTGTTAAAGTTTATTATCTACCTCCATTTAAGAAGAAGACGGCAGAGGGTGGACATGATTGGGGGTGCTAAACAAAACAAATTGCCCCTCATTGGACACAGTGTAGGTGTTTGCTCAACATTGGGCATAAGCGCAATTCTATAAACCACGCTTTTTCAGCACCATTTGTTTTGTTGCCATATATAGAATCTAACCCTTAGTGTACAACATCCCAGCACCTAACTTTAGGCAACTTTTATGGAATTACCTCCCAATGCACAGAGCCCTCATGAAACAGGAAAAAGAGATTTGATTTTAGAGATCTGGGAATCCCAAAGATAAAGAGAGATCTTCAAGTTCTCAATAGCCCATTGATGTGAAAAAATTTTAAGTAGTTATCAAATAGCTCAAATGAGTGAAATCCCCTGGTCTTGATGGATTGGGAACTCAATCCTACAAAATATTAAATGATCTGATAGCTACGCTACTGCTAGAATTTTAAGAGGAGGCCTTCCAAGGGGGCAGACTAAAACAATTCAAAATACTGTTGTAAGACTAATTTTTTTCTTATGTAAACAGGACAGAATTTCTAAATTTTATGTGGAGCTTCACTGGCTCCCAATTGAAGTCAGGATTCTATTTAAATTCTCTTCTATACTACATCATGTTCTGAATGGTGATTGCCCTGAGTATCTTATATCCCAATTTGAATTTGTAGTTCCCTCTAGTAGTAGGACTATAAATTGTTCCCCGCTTGCCCTTCCTTCAGTTAAGGGTATTAAGTGATTTAAAATATGTGACAGACACTTACCAAGCCCCTAAAGTCTGGCACACATATGCCACTTGTTTTACAATTAATTTTGAATACATTTATTTTAGAAATATGTTAAAAACGCTTCTTTTCAAGAATTTTTTGTTAATTCAGGTTGAGTTTTGGATGTTTGTTTTTAATTTCTTCATCAAGAGGTTGTCTTGAATTTTTAAATCTTATTGTAAACCACTTTGAACTTTTGACGTTAGCAGTATATAAACGGTAATTGTAACATAGCATATTGTTGCCTAAACTGGGAGAACTAAGGGCAGGAAGCCATGGATGACGTTACTTTGTTGAGAGACTTGTGGTTTCCTTTCCTATGGTTTTTAAGCTTGAAGTTTTTTGGAAGACGGGTTTCATTACATATAGGATACAGTGTGCCTTTCTTCCTTTGCAATTCTTCAGGTGGAAGCACAGGTGCTTGAGGTGAAGAGCCTTCAATATATTCAACTGGTCATTCAAATGCAGATTTTCCTGTGAGGTGATGAGGCAGCAAACATCATACAGCAAGATTTCAGTGTTCAAGATTCCATCAAGAAATGCTGTGATTAAGAGGCATTGGACAATAGTAACTGTTGTTTTATAATTATTTATTTCTGTGGAAAGACATTGCGACAGCTTAACAGCTACTTTGACTCCTAAAGCAGGCATATTGTTACCAAAACACAGGACCGTGTTGAGTCCACTGTATCTGCTCTTTGACAATAAAGGCATTTATTCTACCTCTGGGGTCCTACGTGTGTTTGGTTGACCTACATCCCTTCCCTATTTCTTTGGACAGTATTTTCTCCGTAGGGTTCCTTCCTTGTTTATCAAGCATTAATTTTCCATTCACCCAGGTGAATTGAAAAAATTTTTGTAGGTATAGGTGCCAATATTTCAAAATGATTCAGGGTGCCAAACACAATATGAATTACTTTGTGTAGTACTGTGAGTTGCTGTGAGAGGTTGTGGCAGCCATTTTACAGAGGTGCTGCAAGGGACAGGAGCAAGGGGACTGTGTTCCTGCTCCCAATGACCCCACTAGACCATCAGGAATGTAGATAAGCCCAGGGGCTTACCTTCACGGTTGCATGGGGCAGGGAGTCTTGAGGGGGGGTCTTGATGCAGGCAAGGGAGAGGGAAGGAGGGAAAGGTGGGGGGGGGGTAAGACAGGACTCAGAGGCTTTTTTGTAACAGAAAATGGTTATGTGGTCCCGTCCCAATAGTCAACCGTGGTCACATAACTCTTATGCGGCCCCAGTTGAATATCAGCTGGACCCATATAAGCTCTGGGTGGCCAGACCGCCCAAAATTATCCCCGATATTCAGTGCCAGTGCCTGGACATGCCCTGACACTGAATATTGGGGGATAATTTAGCTGGCAATGATCAGCATTTTTTAAAAACGCCGGCCGCAGCCAGCTGAATATTGGGGGAGTAGGTATATCTCTGTTTCTTGAGGGCTCAGAATTTATAGGTTTAAAAAAAAAGTGAGAGAGAGAGTAACCACTGAGGGATTAAGGAGGGGTCAAGCCTTAATCCCTCCAGTGGTCAGCTACTCAATAATGGAATCTTTTTATACCCTGGATGTGATTGAAACAGGTCTAACTCAGGAAGACCTTCTTTTTTGGATATTTGGATACTTGGATATTTCTTCCTGTTCAATTATCACTGTTGTGCATCCTAAATTTAAGCCCTCCCTAGTCCTGCCCAAAACATGCTACAACACGCCCCCTTGATGTTTGGATGAACTGCAGTGTAGGACATCCAAATTCAGTCTTTCAAAAATCGTGATTTTGACATTTTTGGCAGATGGACTTTTTGGGGGCATTTTGAGATGTCCATCTGCTTTGAAAATGAGTACCTATGAGGCTCATTTTCAAAGCACTTAGACTTTCAGAGTTCCATAGATTACTATGGGGCTCATTTTTGAAACAGAAACGTGTCCAAGAAGTGTCATAAAGAAGCGTTTGGATGAATTTCTTCTCAAAACATCCAAATCGGTATATTTGAAACCTATGTTGCAGACATTTATCTATGCAATTCATCTTCAGTGCATCCAAATCACAAAGGGGTGTGTCAGGGTTGGCAGGGGCGGGATATGGGTAGCTTAGGGCATTCCTAACACATGGATGTTTTACAGCCATAAAGTAACAAAACAAAAACTTCAATGTTTTGGTCTAGACCTGTTTTTAAGAACTAATAAGGCATAAAAAGATGCCCTAAGTGAACAGATAACCACTGGAGGGAATCAGGAATGACTACCCACGTTACTCACCCTGTGGTCACTGACCCCCCTCCCACTCCCCAAAGATGTGAATAAAAACGGTGCATACCAGCCTCTATGACAAGCTTCAGATGTTACAGCCAGTTCTATTGGAGCAACAAGCAGGTCCCTGAAGTAGTGTAGTAGTCTGTGCAGAGCACTGTAGCGAGGAGGACTTAGGCCCATATCCCACTTTACCTGTTACACTTGTGGTGGAAAATGAGAACCCTCCTACACTCACCAGAAACCTACTGTACCCATATATAGGTGACCCCTTCATCCATAAGGGCTATTGTAGTGGTGTACATTTGGGTACAGTAGGTTTTTTGTGGGTTTTGGAGGGTTCACCATACAGTATAAGGGGGTAACAGTGAGATGTGTACCTGGGAGTTTTTCTATGAAGTCCACAGTAGTGCACCCCTATGATGTCTGGGTGGCCAGTCTACTAAGAGTGCTGGCTTCTCCTAGATTCCAATGGCTTGATTTTGTGCATTTTTCACTTGGATGATTTTTTTTTTTTGGGGGGGGGGGGGGGGGTTCAAAAATGGACCAAAAAGATAAATGCACAGAGCACAAAAACATCTTGCATGGGGCCATTTTCTAAAAACCAAGATAGACATTTTGCTCTTTTGAAAATGGCTATATTTCCTATTTGCATTTGAGACATTTAGTGCAAAACGTCCAAAGTACAACTTAGACATCATATCGAAAATGCCCCTTAACTTTGTAAGTCTAAGTGCTTTGAAAATATGCCTCCATGTGACTTTATAAAATAGGCGTTTAAAGTGACCCTCAGTAGAGCACAAATTCTTTCAGACAAAATTTACACCTATTCTAAGATAGATATAAATGTATGCATATACATCATTATATTGTACAATAATCCCCCCCCCCTAAAAAAGTCCCCTCACCACAATCGCTTTATGTACATTGAACTGTCAGAAGGAAGGGGTATACTGTAAGTTAAAACAAGAACTCCTTCAAAACCCGGACCGTATTTCCTCATGGATCCATTTTATACTATTTCCAAAAATGCTGCAAAAATCCATACTTAAAAATAAATACTTTAATAAATAAATAAATGCATGAACTTATCTTATTCTTCATGATCACGTTCATAGCACTGAATGTCATCAATCCTGTGATGTCCTGAACTATGAACTTGATTATTAAGGTTAGGGGTTGTAGTGGCATAGCCAGATACCCAATTTTGGATGAGCCTGAGCTCAAAGTGCGTCGTCATGAGAATCCCGCTGGCATCTCTCCCTCCACCCCTTCACAGGTGTCTCTGCATCTCTCAACCACCACCACCACACACTCTCTCCCCCGTATAACTTTTAAACATTTAGGGCTCTTTTTACAAAGGCGAGCTAGCGTTTTTAGCGTGCATGAAAAATTAGCATGTGCTAAACGCTGACACCCATAGGGATATAATGGACGTCTTAGCATTTAGTACATGCTAATTTTTAGCATACACTAAAAACACTAGTGTGCCTTTGTAACAGATCCCCTTAGCTCTTCATCAGCAGCAAGCAGCAAGTCATACACACTGCTCACGCCAGCCCAGAGCCTTCCTTCTGATGCAACTTTCCCTTTATACGTAGGTGGTTGCAATGTGTCAGAGGGAAGGCTGTGGGGCTGGCATGAGCAAATTGTATGAGTTGCAGCTTACTGCCAGAAAAGAACTGAAATGTTTAAAAGATACACGGGGTGAAGGGGGAGGGCTGAGATATGCCAGATTGCCCATGGGACAGGGGAGGGTGAGATGCCTTGAATCTTCAGATGGTGGAACTTAGGGATCCCCGCCAGCCACATCACAGATACACACTGCTGGGTGGGCTAAGCTCAAATTGGGGTGGTATAAGAACCCCATCTCTCTCTCCCTTCCTCTGCAGGTGATCTGGTGCAGTGGCGTACCAAGGGGGGGGGCGGTGGGTGCGGTCTGCCCCGGGTGCACGCCGCTGGGGGGGTGCCACGCGCCTATCCGCTACGTTCGTTCTGCGCTCCTTCTGCCCCAGAACAGGTTACTTCCTGTTCCGGGGCAGAGGGAGCATGGAAATGAATGAAGCGGACAGGCGCGCGGCACCCCCCCCCCCCCCAGCAGCATGCACCCTGGGGGGGGTCTTTCGCTGGGGGGGGGGTGGCGCTGCACCCCAGGGGGCGAGGCACATCGGCAATCCGCCCCAGGTGTCAGCCCCCCTAGGAACGCCACTGATCTGGTGTCTCTCAACCATCACCACTCCTGGGTATCTTTTAAGTGCTTCAGTTCTTCACTGGCAACAAGCAACAAGTCATAGACACTGCTTGCACCATCCTAGAGCCTTCCTTCTGTTGCAACTTCCTGTTTCCGCATAGGTAAGACCACATTAGAGGGAGGCTCTGGGGCTGACGCAAGCAATGTGTATGAGTTGCTGCTCACAGCCAGCGAAGAACTGAAGTATTTAAAAGGTTGTAATACATGGGATTGAAGGTCAGCTGGGGATGGAATGAGTGGAATGTTTTGGCTGTAATTATGTGTTGATATTCTCTGTTATGGGAAACAGGCTAGTTGTTTAAGGGATGCCAGCACCTTTGGGAAAGGCACCTTCAACCTGTGCAGGTCTGGGGGAGTTATTCTCTGTTATGGTGGTTGTTTAAGGGATGCCAGCACCTCTGGGAAAGGCACCTTCAACCTGTGCAGGTCTGGGGGAGTTATTCTCTGTTATGGTGGTTGTTTAAGGGATGCCAGCACATCTGGGAAAGGCACCTTCAACCTGTGCAAGTCTGGGGGAGTTATTCTCTGTTATGGGAAACAGGCTGGTTGTTTAAGGGATGCCAGCTTGTGCAAGTCTGGGAAAGGCACCTCTGTTTCACACTATAAAAGAGGCGAGAGCACCGGACTTGCTTTAGAAGCTTGCCTGAACATAAGGGACGCCTTGTTCAGTGATGTCCCTGTAATCTCTGAGGAAGAGCTAGTGCTTCCCTGGTGGTCTTCCCAGATGCTGACTGAATTGCAGGTGCTGTAAGTATCTTGGTGTATGTGTTCACATATGTATCACCAATAAAAGCGATATACCACATATTGTGTCTGGTGGCTTTTGTGTTGTCATAAGCACAGCGCCCCCTAGTGTTACAAAGGTACATGGGGGAGGGGTTGAAAGACACCCGATCAGCTATGAGGGAGGGAGGGAAAGATGCCAGGAGTCTTCAGCTGACGGGACTTGGGATGCGTTGCTGTTGGGTGCACCTGAGCCCAAAGTGAGTGGGCCTTTGGCCTGGGTCAACCTGTGGCTATACCACTGGAGTACGATTGGGGGTACAGGTGAGGATTGGGGGGGGTTAGAGTTTTTATGGGAGGGGGTGACAAAATGATAAAGTGGATAGAACACCTCTCTTATGAAGAGAGGCTAAACAGGTTAGGGTTCTTTGGCTTGGAGAAAGGACAACTGAGAGGGAGTATGGAAGAGGGAATGGTTAGTTTAGTGACCTTTTTGTCACTAAAATAAGAGGACACTCCATGAAATTAACAAACAGCAGAATGGAAATAAATTATAGAAACTATTTTTTTTACATAAAGCATATTGAAGCTGTGGAATCTGTCCCAGAAGGATGAGGTCAAGGGAAATAATACTGAAGGGTTCAAAAGTGGTTAGGACAATTTCCAGGAAGAAAACTCATAACATTGCCATCACTTATCCCTCAAAATGAGCTTTGAAAAGTTGGTGGTCAATATTCAGGCAGCAGTAGTTAGCAGTTTTTTAAACGCTGATCATGGCAGGCAGAATTAGACTCTGGTATTCAATGCAGGGCCCTGTCCAGGCACTAGCATTGAACATTGGCATCTGATTGGACTCAGTCTGGCCACTGACCCTTATGCTGATTCTGGTCAATATTCAGAAGGGACTTGCATAAGACACTTATGTGGGTCCTGGCTGAATATTGGCTAGGATCATAAGCAGAGTGTATATGTCCTTTCCTCCCACACCCAATCACTGACTCCCCCCCCCCCCCCCCCTCTTATTCCCATTCCTACTCCCGACACAATCACAGACTCCCCTCCCCCTATTGGTACAGGCCCCAGGTCTACCTTAGTCAGTGGTACTCCAGTGGGGTGATGGGGTTAGGAACAAACCCTACTCACTCCTACTCTTAGTGGCTCCATTGTAAAAATGGAGGCCGCAATCTCTAGCTAACACATATCCTTCCTGCACAATTTCTAACAGTACTTCGGATTAAAAGAGCCAAATGAGATGACCTCTGTACTGTCCATCTTCCCTTAGAAAAATCTAAGAGCATTTAATTAGTAACCCAGTTAGTGAAGAATGCCAAATCAATGTGTTTCACAGAACTTACAGTAGAAGTCAGGTAAGATTTGATGACATTCTTTTCTGCTTTGTGTTCAGTACTGGTCTCCGTATCTCAAAAAAGATATAGTAGAATTGGAAAAGGTACAGCGAAGGGCGACGAAAATGATAGTGGGGATGGGACGACTTTCCTATGAAGAGAGGCTGAGAAGGCTAGGGCTTTTCAGCTTGGAGAAGAGACGGCTGAGGGGAGATATGATAGAAGTGTATAAAATAATGAGTGGAATGGATCGGGTGGATGTGAAGCGACTGTTCACGCTATCCAAAAATACTAGGACTAGAGGGCATGAGTTGAAGCTACAGTGTGGTAAATTTAAAACGAATCGGAGAAAATTTTTCTTCACCCAACGTGTAATTAGACTCTGGAATTCGTTGCCGGAGAACGTGGTACGGGCGGTTAGCTTGACGGAGTTTAAAAAGGGGTTAGATAGATTCCTAAAGGACAAGTCCATAGACCGCTATTAAATGGACTTGGAAAAATTCCGCATTTTTAGGTATAACTTGTCTGGAATGTTTTTACGTTTGGGGAGCGTGCCAGGTGCCCTTGACCTGGATTGGCCACTGTCGGTGACAGGATGCTGGGCTAGATGGACCTTTGGTCTTTCCCAGTATGGCACTACTTATGTACTTATGTACTTATGTACTTATGCTAACTTGTAGTCTTTTATTTTAGGGATATGTTCCATTTGATTGAGGTTCATAAGCATTAGTACGTTGGCCTTAATACAGATTCTTTCTATTCACTTTTTAAATTTATATTTGCATTTTTTTATTTATTGTATTTATTATTTATTAGAATTTATTTACTGCCTTTTTGAAGGAATTCACTCAAGGCGGTGTACAGCAAGAATATGTCAAACATAAGCAATAGACAATTACAGCAGTAAAAATATTCAAACAACAATACAAAGTATGGCATGGAGTGGCATTTTCGAAAGGTCATCCAAGTATGAATTAGGACACCCTCACGAAGTCGTCCAAAATCAGATAGGTATAATCGAAAAATAGTATGGATGTCCTTAGACATTCCATTATCGCAGCGCAAAATGCCCAAATCAGGGACGCCCAAAGTATAGTAAAAAAGGACGCCCATCTTCCAGAACCGCCAAAGGGCATCCCCAACATTCACTGTACTTGCCTACATTTGTCATATGAATGTCCTTCGGCGGTTCTACGAGAAAGACGTCCTTATTATTATACTTTGGACTTCTCTGATATATCTGATTGTTCCGCAAGTACAGTGCATGTAGTTGCAGACATCCAGGTACGGAAAATATAAGGAATATTCATAAGTGCAAAGTACAGTAACAAGGACATGTTTGTTGCAGAACTGCCAAAGGATGGCGGGCCTATAAGAGGAACGTCCTTCGGCAGTTCTGTGAGAAACGTCTTTTTTACTGTATTTATCACTAGGTATTTTCCTTATATTTCCCATACCTGGATGTCCGCAACTACATGCACTGTACTTGCGGAACATGCAGCTATGGGAAATATCAGGAACATACGTATTTTATTGTGTATATATGAAGAGGTTTGCACACTTGATAATGATCCATATAAGAAAGACTCCGCGCGTGTGAACACGTACTTATCCAGCTAAGGCCCCGCACGAGTGGCGATGGTCCATGCGTGATGGCCGTCCACGTGCGGACCCATTATATATGCCAGGACGTCCACGTGCTGACCCGTCCATATATGGGATGGTCGTCCATATATGAAATTGTGCACGTAAGGACGTCCATCATGCATGGACATCCATATAAGGCGATGCACGTTTTCCAACGGTTATTCCCTGACAAACATGTCTTTACAGCAAGAGCCAAACTTCAGCGATGCTGAAAGCTTAAGCCTGGTGCACCTTTGTTTAAAACACCGGCGCATTCTTTTTATGCGCCACCATCACCTGCCCCCCAGGACTGTCTCTATCCAAGCCTGGTGTCAAATAAGAGACAGGTTGGAAAGGTAAGTGTTTGCTTCCACCCCCCCCCCCCCCCCCCCGGGCTATCAGGTCCCCCTCCTGTAGCAGCTGGTGTTTTCCTAAACAAGGTCTTTTATTTTGAATCAATAAAAACAACCCAACACGATTCGTGTTTCGGCCGTAGAGGCCTGCGTCAGGGGTCTATCGGTAAACATAAATATGAAAATCAGAAACACATAAATACATATAAAAAACCATAATAAAACTAAAAACAATTCCATTTCCATAGATAAAGTTTAAAAACAAACAAATTTATATAAAAGAACGTACCTATTGATTTTCAATACAAAAATAATCTGGCAGAACAAATGACCCAGTGGCGTAGCCACAGGTGGGCCTGGGTGGGCTAGGGCCCACCCGCTTAGGGGTCAGGCCCACCCAACAGTAGCGGTAGCTGATGGGGATCCCAAGCTCCACCAGCTGAAGAGTTCCCCCTGATGGAAACGAAAATGCTACTCTCCATGATACTGGCAACTGAGCATGCTCAGTTTTCAGCACATGCCTGCTGCACACTGCCAAGCTGGACAGAAGCATTTTCCCACCAGCTGAGATCTTTTTTTGATGGGAGGGGGAGAACACTTGGTGCCCACCCACTCCTTGCCTCGGCCCACCCAAATTCTGCTGTCTGGCTACACCCCTGAAATGACCAATAGTTATTTGTCTGCTTCCTGAGAAATCTATAACAAAAAAAACCATAAAAACTTGTTATATACCATATACATAAAAGATCATAAAATAAATCCGAAAAAATTAATTTCTCTAAACACATCATTTTGATAATAGATTTAGAAACAGAAGGATGTAACACATAATATTTAAAATCAAATCTCAAATATATGTACATGCATATCATAAGTAAAAAAAGTATATTTAAATGAGATCAACCAAAAAACAATTTTTTAAAAACACATTATGCAGATAACAGGGCTTCAATGACACAATGATACTGTCACACATGAAAACTGGATAATTCAATTAGGGGTGCTATTTTTATTGATTCAAAATAAAAGACCTTGTTTAGGAAAACACCAGCTGTGAGAGGACTCTTTTTGGATCCACTGTGTGTTGGTGCTGACTTTCGTTTCTCCTGTGGAGAGATCACCTTCTGTAGGTGTTGGCCCCCTCCTGTAGCTACACATATAAGAGCTCCCTCAGCAATGTAAGCACTAACTGTAGTCTGCATTCAAGGGTAATCAGTGATATGTGCACATGCACATTCATTAAAAGAATCAATTTACTAGAAAGGAAAAACATTCCCACATCCCTACAATACTGCACACAAACGGTACTCTCTGTCCTCATGTCCACCTCAATGACATCACCTGTACCAATGTAATGTTCCCCCCCCCCCCCCCCCCAATCAGTGTTGTTTGTCTCTACAATTTGGTTGCCAAATGAATTTGTGTTGTGAAAGCAAGAAGGGCCATCCCCTGACTCCTGGTGTACAAACATATCTTGCAGAAGATTTGGCATTCGGAGGGACCTCTAGTCCCTGCGACGCAGGTTCCACCGAATAAAGCAAGAGAGCCCTGGCAAGGGGGGCTCGATGTAAATACTATAAACAGGGCACCTGTACTCATTTGTAAATGTATTTATTTAATAATGCAAATGTCGTGTACAATATCAGTTTCCATGTGGCTAATAGGCAACTAGTAAGTCATAACACCTCTGTCCCAAATCAAGGCCTGAGGTTGCAGCTACCCTCCCATGAGTGTGGCTGTAACTTCCAACTAACCTCCTCTGAGATGAATGAGATGACATGCCTCACTTCTGTATCCCCCTTTCTGGGGTGGATACTGTTTCACGGTATTCCTGCCTGAGGTCCTACTCTTAGTGGATGTCATTGCCTCATATTAAAGTTATGTGCTCCCCCCACCAAAAAAAAAAAACTGGTCAGCCAACCATAGTCACAAATCATAATGCAAACATGCTGCTGACTAATGTGTGGTCTGCCAACATATCCTGTGTACTCTGTGTCAGACCAGCTTCCAGGTTTCCCTGTCATATCGTCTCATGCATCTCACACCCCATGGGTATAGCCCAGGGCTCACCACACCTTTCCCCATCCCCCGCCTCAGGCCAGCCAGCTCCTGCACTATGCAAGCCATGTTGGATGTGCTGATCTCAAGAACAATTCTTTTACATACACAGGGCAGCGGCAGCAGCCGGAGGAGGAGGAGGATGAGGTGCCATTACCAGTGGCCGAGGAGGAGGAGGCTGTCCAGGAGGAGGAACAATAAATGGTGTTTGTGGAAGGTGGTGAATGGGCAGATATGCCTTCTCTGGAGGGGGAGGAGCAGGAGAAGGAGGAGCACCCACCAGCCCCAGCAACACCACCACCTCCATCAGCCACAACTGAGTGTGTCCAATAGAGAACAAGACATCTGTACTATGAATTGGGTAGAAACAATCATGGCTCTCAGAGTCCAGTGTATTACAGACTCCACTGCTGTCTCTTGCAGTCCTCTTGACCAGGTGTCCTGCAAGATGCAAGAAGTGTTTGTTTAGCACCTACATAGCAGAAAGGGAAGAGGTGGTTGAGAGGTATGAGCTTACCTTGAACTTGTGGTGCAAGAATCTGTTGGCTCCAAGGGACCAGGAGCTGCCTGCTTCAACAAAGGAGAAAGAGAATTGGGGGCAGTGAGGGAGCACATCACACACAGCAAGGAGCTCCTGGAGGGTAGAGAATGGAGAGTTGGTCACATGTAGAAAATGCAGAGTATATGCTAAGCTACCAGCTAACACCCAGTCTGAAACTTTTGGAAAGGAAAAGTACAATGCCCACACACCAGTTATCTTTCAAGAATTGGCACCCCCCCCAACCCCCCCCCCCCCTCCCACAAAACAAACAGGTGTACAAAAGCATACAGTGGCAAAAACAAGGTTTACTATAACTGAAGCTAAAACGCTTTGAAATACCACCCCATAATCTAAAGAAAAACCTCTAAAGTGCAAGCACAGAGAAAGCCGATTTAAAGAGGCACCAATAAAGGGAATGCAAACTTCCAAATGGGAAGAGCAGCTGGGGACGTTTATCATTTTCACCCATAATTGAAATGAGGACGCCCAAAACACAGAGCAGCTGGGGACGCCCATAGTTCCCCACACATAATCGAAATGAGGATGCCCAAATCGCCAGAGCAGCTGGGGGCATTTAGGGATTTTGTCAATAATCGAAATTAGGACGCCCATCTCAGGGACGCCCATCGCGTTCTTATATGGGCATCCCTGGGATAGTATTTAAGCGCACTTCTCTGTATTTTCGATTCTTTGCATTGCATTGGTACAATGGCACCAAAGCAACCACCCACCTGCAAGGGTAATTTCAGCGACTCTGAAATTGAACTACCGGTTCAGGAAATCCAGAGGAGGCACATGCATATCTTTGCTCCCATGGGTCAGAGGCTGGCTGCTACAATGAAGCAGAGAGAATGGGAGGCAGTAAGGGACCGGGTCAATGCGGTCTTCTACTGTGGCAGGGATGTGGAAGACTGCAAACGGAAGTGGCGCCGGCTGAGGCGTGATGTCAGGAGGAAGGCTGGTGCCAACCCCCAGCAGATGATACCGCTAACTTGACCCCCATCGAGCGCATCATTCATGGGCTCTTGCCCCAGGAGGGGATCCACAGCATTGGGTCCCTTAACACATCAGCACAGCCTGAGGGCTCAGGTAGGTTGACCTTAGGAAGCTGGGGTATCTGTTGTGCTGCACTACACTTGCTTTACACAAGTGGGGGAGAGTTTAGTGCTCCTCAGTAGGGGAAGGGGTGAGAACACACCACATGCAATACAAATCACTATTCATTACAGACCATGACACAGAGAGTAGCCGGGGGGAGGGAGGAGGGGGAGGGGGAGGGTTTCCAGCAATGTGTGTGTGTAGGTTAGCACTGTTTCACAGCTTTGAGGGCCTTCCCCATCATCAAACTCTGTGTATCTCTTTCCCACACCTCTGTGCTGTAGCCACTGTGTCCTCTGCACTCCTTCCAGAGTTCTATGTCTACCCACCTGCCTGTGTGGTTATCTTGCACATCAGTCTCTGTAGTACACTGCGCTCCTCGTCTCCAGCTCTGTACCATGTACAATGACATCTGTGGCTTGCCTGCCAATCCCATTCCTCACATCTCTTTGCTGGGTCTTTGCGTGTGAGGCTATGTATATGAATGCTGAAAAACAAAAGTGGGTTATTTTGACCAACACACTTCCTCCCCTTTTGCTATGCAGGTGATGACAGCCAGTCAGACGAAGAAGCTGGCCCTAGTGACCACCAGCCCCAGCACACAGAGCAGCAAACCAGTGGGCCTGCACAAGAAAGCACACAGGACCATGGGGTGGAACCACAGGACCCAGCAGCAGCGCCGCCTCTCCCTCCACCCCTGCAGCAGAAGCTCTCCCTCCTGCAGCAGAGGCTCTCCCTCCACCACCCGCAGCCTTTTCCAATGGTGGCGAAGAAGAAGATGCAGATGGGGGGGGGCACATCCTCAGCAGAGGCCATCCATTCAGAGAAGGCAGTTACTGCACCTCGCCACACAATTGCTGGGCCAGAATGTGCACATGGAAGATTACTGGCGCCAGAAATTGAAGCTGCAATGGGAAGCGCTCCAGGTGCAACAGGAAGCGGTACAGGCCCAACATGAAGTGGTTCAGCAGCTCCAATGGCTCGAGCACAGCATCGAGGGCCTACGCTGTAACCTGAAAGCACCTAGTACAGCCCTGATGCAGCAACAACTGGCATCTACTTCCACCAGTGCACAGCAACCACCCACTAAGAAGAGGAGCTTGAGATCCTCAGCCTCCCCAGCCACTGGTCCAGCAGCCACCACACCAGCTCCCCTTCTCGGTCCTGTGCCCAGGTTGCAGGGCAAGCCACAGACCGCAAGGTGGCCGGACTTCCACAGGGCAGCTGAGGCAGCAGGCTGCCTTGTGGACACAGAGGAGGAGAGTGGGAGCTCATCAGAGGAGGACTCTCAACAGTGTTCCCCTGCAGCACCAGCTACAAAGGAACACGGTGGGAGGGGTAGGAGGGGACGGGGACAGGGCGGGGAAAGTGATGGGACATGCTGGGGGGGGGGGTGAGGGTTGGAGAGAGGGGAATATGCACAGAGCGGGTGATGGTGGTGGGAGGGGTGGTGGTGGTGGTGGTGGTGTGTAAATACTATGTGATAGAAATAAATGCTAACTTACTCTCACACAAAACTTATCTCGATCAGTCTTTGCCTGGCTCTGACCTCCAGCTGGTGTGCACTCTGCTTTGCTCTGTAGGCGGGAGGTGGAGGGGGCTCCTCATCCTGTTCCTCTGGGGCCTGCTGCTCTAGTGACTGTGGCTCTTCTGGGAGGGCCTGTCCTCTGCGCATTGCCAAATTATGTAGCATGCAGCAGGCCAGGAATATCTTTGCCACCTTTTGGGGGCTGTACAGGAGCTCCCCTCCAGAATGGTCCAGACATCGTAACCTGTTCTTAAGTTGTCCGAAGGTGCGCTCGATGATGCCACGGTTGGTCCAATGTCTACTGTTGTAATTCTCCTCTGACCCTGTTTGTGGGTGCACTAAGGGGGGTCATGAGCCAACTCCACTGTGGGCAGCCTCTGTCACCTTTGGGGAGAAGCAGGATGAGAAAGATTAGTGTGTATTGTTTGGAGTGGGTACCTTGTGGAGGTGGGGGGGGGGGGGGGGGGAATAGTGAGTTGTGGAGTGAGCTGGAGGGAGACAATGCTGAGGGTTGCCTGGTGGAGGAGGTATAGTTTGGGCAGATCCATGCTGCACTTACCTAGGAGCCATCCACCGGTGATCTCCCCTCAGTCAAACCTGCGGAAGATTCCTGAGAGCTGCAATATATAGGCATCATGGGTGGAACCTGGGTATCGGGCACACACGTCTAAAATCTCCCCCTGGGCATCACACACAACTTCCATATTGAGTGAGTGGAATGATTTCCTGTTCCTATAAGTGGCCTCTCGTGCCGGGGGGGGGGGGGGGGGGGGGGGGGGTCTGAGTGAGACATGTGTGCAGTCAATGGCGCCTATGACCGAGGGGAAGCGAGTTACGGCATAGAAGTCAGCCATGTTGTTCTGCAGGGCCTGGGGGGTGGTGGGGAAGGTGATGTACTCAGACGTGTGGGTAAGGAAGGCATCAAGGAACTGGGTGAGGCAGTTAGAAATGGAAGCCTGGGTGAGACCCATGTTCACATATAGGACAGACTGGAAACTCCTAGTGGTCAGAAGAGATAAAGAAGCAGTGATCTTTAGATGTACAGGGATGAGGTTATTCCTATGGGTCCTAGGCTGCAGGAGGGGTTTAAGCTAGTCACAAAGGTGCTGAATGGCAGCCCTATCAAAGTGGTACCTAGTGAGGCACTGCAGGTCAGTGAGGTCTAGGAAACTGCTACGGGGCCTAAAAACTCTGGGGCATGAGTACCTCCTGCGGCGCCTCCCCTCTTCCTCCAACATGTAAGCCACCTGTGCATTTAGTGCCTCCATTTCCCCACACTACAGGTGCAATGCAGTGACACCAGTACTCACCTCTCCCTACCAACTTGGTGAAACACAGCAGCAATGAACAGAAGCTGACACTCACTCTCCCACCACCGACAAATAATGCGGTAACACACAGCAGAGCCACACTGCAAGCACTCTCTGACCCACTACAAACTCTCCTGCCACACCCTCTAGCCACTCACTCTCCAAGCAGTCTTCACAAACACGCTGCAGCAGTACACAGGACAAAGAGACAAACAGAGACTACAAACAGGTAAGGGAATGAAATATGAATTTGGGAACAGTGAATGGAGAGGGATAGGGGGAGGGGATGGGGAAGATAGAGGAAGGAATAGTGGTGTCTGGGTTTGGGGGCTAGACGGGGTAGGGAAAGCTGAAAAGTTAAAACAGAAATGAGGCAGGTGAGGGTGAAAATGTTCCGACTACGGCACACAGACAAAGGTAACAGGTACTGAACAAACTGCAGAGAAAGCTCTCTCTCCCAACAACGCTCTTGCCACTCTCCAACGTCACAAAATTGCTAATGGGTCTAAAGACAACTTCCCCCTTACCCTGGTCGCTTTTATTTCAGGTCTAACTAAGGAGCCCATGATCCCACCCATGCAAAACCATTCGCTAGCCTTTATAAGTTGGAGGCGCCCATCTCGTAACGCCGTCCATAACATACCCCCTGTTGGGGACGACCATAGATGGGCGTCCTCGCGCTGAAGCCGTCCTTACGGCCCTGTTTCGATTATTGGATCTGGGTGACCTTCTTTCACAGGGACGCCCATGTGCCTTTTGTGTCGCTTTTTGGACGCCCTTCTCTTTCGAAAATGAGCCTGATAATATGCTACATTACAATACCAAAATATACACAATATAACATTTTAATAGACAGCATAGGGTGTAAACAAAGATGGAACATATAGATAGATAAGATAGAATAACAGGAGTAAAAAAAATAAGAGACTAGTTAAAGAGAGTTGCAAATGAGGTCCGAAAGGTCCTTGAACATCATCTTAGCTGGGATAGGAGTGGATAAACATAACCTGCTATAATATGTGCAGCCGGTATCATTTAATTCTTCCATTAAAGGTCTGGTTGAAGAGCCAAACTTTCACCTGATTCCTGAAGTAGAGATAATCTTATGTTAAGTGAAGCCTTTCAGGGAATGCATTCCAGAGTGTGGGGGCCATTCCAGAGAAGGCTCTCTTGCAGGTATCACATCCTACAGTGTCCTCTGGAGAGGGTGTGGTTAGGGAAACTCCTTGAGAGGACCTTAGTGACCTTGAAGGTGTGTAGAGGGAGATCCTGCTCTTTAAGTAATCCAGGCCATTTCCTTTAACGGCTTTGAAGGTGAAACAGAGAGTTTTAAATTTGGCCCTGTATTGTACTGGTAGCCAGTGAAGTTTATGCAAAAATGGTGTGATGTGGTCATGTCACTTACAACCTTCTATTAGTCTTGCTGCTGCATTCTGAATCAATTGGAGCTGGTGCAAACCCTTTGTAGTAAGCCCAGTTGAGACTGCATTACATTAATCCAATCTTGATGTTATCATGGCATGCACAACTGAAACAAGACTTGCCTTCTCAATGTAAGGAGACAGGCAGCGTAATTGTCACAAGTGATAGAAGCTGCCTGGCCTTGAAGGTTGCTTGGATTTGGGGGATCAGAGTAAGTGTTGAATCGAGCTGTGTTCCAAGGTTCCTGACTTGTGATTTGAGGGGGAGTTCATATTTCCCAAAAGAGACTGAAATACTGAACTGCCTTCATTGTACAGGATGTTTACTGGCTATTATGATTCCTCTTTCTATTTTTGTACACTTCAAACCTGCAGAATAAGCAATAAACTAGCTTCAGATAAAGAAGTAAATTCTTGCTATGTGGAATAGAAAGAAATATAAATTTGCTATTTTGCTTGTCCCCACTTATTGAAAAAAGAAATCATTAAATGCACTGTATTTTTGCTCTGTTTTTAGTCTTTATCCCCACGTTCTCTCTGAGTGCTCCTCATGCGCTATCCACTCTAAAACAGACTAAATTTCCAGGAAAGTCTGGCCACCCTACTACTACTTATCATTTCTATAGCGCTACTAGACGTACGCAGCGCTGTACACTTGAACATGAATACACAGTCCCTGCTAGACAGAGCTTACAATCTAATTAGGACAGACAAACAGGACAAACAGGAGATAAGGGAATATTAAGGTGAGGATGATAAAATAACGGTTCTGAACAAGTGAAAGGGTTAGGAGTTAAAAGCAGCATCAAAAAGGTGGGCTTTTAGCTTAGATTTGAAGATGGCCAGAGATGAAACACACCTCTTTCAAGGTGCACCCTAGGGCTGCAGAGAGAAAAAGCCGGACATGGGGCAAACAATCTTAGGGGGCCCCCCTCCCTGCTGCACCATCAATCACAGTGGAAAGCAGGGACATAGCCAGCAGCCCATTTGTGGGGGCTAGGGAGGCCACCCTTTCCTTTCTGCTCTCTCCCTGACTCCCCACCCCCATTAAAAATTCTGATGGGGATGCCCAAGCCCCACGTGCCCAGCGTCCCATGGTGTGAAGAATTCCAGCACCAACTCAAGCACTCCATGCGCTTGCTCAGTTCATGCGCTCAAACTGAGCACTCACAGAATGCTGGCGTTGGTCACTAGAAAGCATTCCACCAATGTCCTCATACCAAGGAAGGTTCAAGCTACAGAGCTCTTTAGCTGGTGGGGGTTGGGCATCCCCTCAGCCATTCAAGGTACTGAGAGGGCCTGAGCCCAAAGTGGAGGGGTACAGGCCCCCCTCCCCCATGGCATGCCACTGGGTCAGCCGGGACACCCTTGAAGGCTGGGCCTGGGGAATCTTGCCCCTCAAGCCCCCCTCTCAGCAGACCTGTGTACTCCCACTATAACAGCAGACATTCTGACTTCTTCCATGCAGCCAGGACACATACAGGCCTAACAGGATATTCATGCTATATCATTCATCGCTGCATTTTTGTAACCCCATTCTGATTGACCAACGAGTGGAAGTTTAAAGCTTGTAATGGACAATATATAACCTTCCTCCCATCGATCCCATTGTAAATAAAACATTTTTTTCTGAACACCATCTGCAAGAGGTTCCAGATATCATAGATGTGCCTCTCCAAAAATTGATATATTCTAATGAATAAATGCAAAATAAAAACTTTTTTTCTACCTTTGTTGTTTGAACATTTAATTTTTCCATTTGATTTGGTCCCTGCATCTCTTTTCTGCATTTCTCTATTTTTTCCTGTCTTTGCAGGGTCTCCTGTCCATTTTACATTTCTTCTCTCTCCATGCCCACCATCCTTCTTTCCTCTGCACTCCCTATATGTCTTGTTGAGCATCCACCCCCACGTGTCTCCATCTCCCACTCTTTTCCGGCATTGGCCCCCCTGTGTCCCCATCTCTCTCCCTTCTTTTCCAGCATCCGCTCCTCCATGTCCCCATTCCCTTTGGTCCTAGTGTCTCTCTTCTGCATTTCTTTGGTGTTTTTTTCCTGCTTTTGCAGGATCTCCTATCCATTTGACATTTCTTCTCTCTCCATGTCCACCATCCTTATTCCCTCTAAACCCCCTATGTCAGGAAGTATTTTTTCACGGAGAGAGTAGTGGATGCTTGGAATGCCCTCCCGCGGGAGGTGGTGGAAATGAAAACGGTAACAGAATTCAAACACGCGTGGGATAAACATAAAGGAATCCTATTCAGAAGGAATGGATCCTAAGGAGCTTAGCCGAGATTGGGTGGCAGAGCCAGCCGGTGGTGGGAGGCGAGGATAGTGCTGGGCAGACTTATACAGTCTGTGCCAGAACCAGTGGTGGGAGGCGGGGCTGGTGGTTGGGAGGCGGGGTTAGTGCTGGACAGACTTATACGGTCTGTGCCCTGAAGAGGACAGGTACAAATCAAAGTAGGGAATACACAAAAAGTAGCACATATGAGTTTGTCTTGTTGGGCAGACTGGATGGACCATGCAGGTCTTTTTCTGCCGTCATTTACTATGTTACTATGTTACTATTTGTCTTGTCAAGTATCTGCCCCCATCTGTCCCCATATTCATCCTCTCTTTTCCAGCATCTGCTCCCTTGTCCTATCACCCTCCTTTCTTTTCCAGCATCCTTCCCCTGTGATCCCATCTCCCCAATTTTTTCCAGCATCCGCCCCCCCATGTCCCCATCTCCCCTCTCTTTTCCAGCATCTGCCATCTCTGTGCCCCATCCTTCCTTTTCCAGCATTACCCTCTATGTCCTCCATCTCTCCCCTTTTCTAGCATTGCCCCCTATATCTCTCATCTCCTCCCTTTTCCAGCATTGCCCCCTGTGTTTCCATAATCCCCCTTTCCTGTCCCAGTGTTCCTCCTGCCATTTATCTCTTCTTTGTTCTTGTCTTTCCCCAAATTCAGCATCTCCCTTCTCTCTTCCCTTCTTCCCGCACTATCCCAGGAGCAGGAGACAAGTATTAAGCAAGTAAGCAGGCACGGGAGGGCCCGTACGGTCATGGGGAGCCAAGGGGTGCTTGACCTGGGCCCAGCTTTGTCCCTCAGTGGTCCTGCACTATCCTGTCCTGTCCACTCTACCCCACTTGAGTGCCACATTTCTTCCTCTCTCTTCCCGGCATGCCCATCTCCCGATCAGTCTGACATCTCTCCTCTTCTCTCTTCCTCCTCCAATCTAGTCTTTCTCTTTTTCTACCCCCTGTAGCTCTTCCTCTCCCTTCCACCCGCTCTCCTCCATAGCCCCAGAACCCTGTACCTCTCCAGCGGCGACAGAGACAGTTTTCTGCTGGTGTCAGGGCCTGTTGTCAGGCGCGTCCTGCCTACATGGAAAACAGGAAGTTGAATCATAGTAGGCAGGACACACCTGAGAAGAGGCCACAACACTGGCAGAAAACCGTCTCAATCACGGCCAAACATTAAACCATTCTTCTAATCTTTTTAGACCACTTCTCATGTTGTCCACTCCCTCTGGGGTGTCCACTCTGTTGCAAATCTTTGTGTCATCCAGAAAAAGGTAAACTTTCCCTTCTAACCCTTTGGCAATGTCACTCAAATATGTTGAATAGAATCGACCTCAATACTTCGTGCATTTTAGTGAACACCCCTGACCTGGCCGTGCCCCTCCCATGGCCACACCCGCTTCTGAGTTGCACGCTATAAGACTTGTGCACAGAGCAAGATGTGCACGCAAATCCAAATTGTTGCTAATTAATGCCAATAATTGATTGTTAGCACCCAATTATTGGCGGTAGTTGGCTCATTAGCCAATTTATTTTATTTATTAGGATTTATTTACCGCCTTTTTGAAAGAATTCACTCAAGGTGGTGTACAGTAAGAATAAATCAAACATAAGCAATAGACAATTACAGCAGTAAAAATATTCAAATAACAATACAAAGTATGGCATAGAATGCTACATTACGGATGTGAGGTTCAAGATGGCGTCTGAAACGGACGTGTGTTGCTGCACCTCCTGATCTCTAGCAAGAAACCTGGAACCTGGGACTTTCCCTATACTTGTTATGGGGAAAAGGAAGGGAAAAACTAACGTGCTCACCTCCACGAGTCGTTCTGAAACTTCCACCATGAGACAGGCGACTCTAGAAGAGATGGGGTTGCGAGCGCTGGGATCCCTGATGGGCACTTCGATAAACCCATTAGAAGATTGGGAACATAGCGTCGAGGGAGCCACGTTGGGTCCACCCTTGAATACAGCCCCTCCGAGACCCGGAGATGTTAGAATTGCTTCGGAGGAGCAGAGCCTCGGTGCACTCAACGACGGACAGACCCTGGTTGCTGCAGGAGGAGGCCCCTTAGCAACTTCCTCTCCTGTGGAAACAGCTCATTTGCGAGGACAGGAGGTACATTCCCTCTCCTCGCATTCACAGGAGAATGCACCCGGAACAAAAGGAGGATATCAGAGACCGGCTGTTGTGACTCTAGAGAGTCTCTGGGATGCAATTCAGGGTTTGAATTCCACCCTGCAACAATTTTCCAACTCAATGAGAGGAGAGATGGCTGAGATCAAACAAGTCCAGGAAGATTTTTCTGGCAAGCTCAAGGGCCACGCTGCCAAGATTGAGGTACTTGAAAATGAAGTTCAAACTTTTAAGAACTTTACCTCGAATGTTTCTAAGGATAAAAATTTTCAGTGTCGCAAAATTGAATACCTGGAAAATCAGATTAGGAGGAACAACCTAAGACTCTTAAATTTTCCTAAGTCACCTTTAATGTCACCATTAGAAATGTTTAAGAAATATCTTACAGAAGTTCTACTTGTACCTTCTGAACATATTCCACCTATAACAAGAATTCAATATATTTCGGGTATAAGAAATGCTAGGATTACCTCTTTACCTAATCTGAATGTGACTCAAATTCTCGAAAATTCATTGGAAATAATAACAGAAAGGCAGTGGCTTTCCTGGGGGTGGGGGGGTGGATGCGGTCCGCCCCGGGTGCACGCCGCTGGGGGGGTGCCGTGCGCGCCTGTCCGTCATTCGTTCCATGCCCCCTCTGCCCCGGAACAGGTTACTTCCTGTTCCGGAGCAGAGCGGGAGCATGGAACAAACGAAGGACAGGCGCGCGTGGCACCCCCCCAGTGGCGTGCACCCGGGGGGGTTCTTTCGCGGGGGGTGTCCTTTCACCGGGGGGGGGGGGGGGGTCACGCTGCATCCGGGGGGGGGCTCTGCACCTGGGGGGCGGGGCGCATCGGCGATCCGCCCCGGGTGTCAGCCCCCCCCTAGGAACGCCACTGCGGAAAGGATCACTGTAGTGGTGACGTTCGCCCTTGAGATTGACCGTAATAATATTCTTAAATTGTATTTCAGCCATATAAAAGACAATTTTCTAGGTTCAAGAATTCAAATGTTTCCAGACCTATCGAGGGAAACACAAAAAAGAAGGAAAGAATTTTTGCAATTAAAATCGAGAATTCTTAATCTAGGTGAAACCTTCTATTTGATGTTTCCCTGTAGATGTGTCATTTCCTTAAATTCCTTGAATTACATATTTTTTGAACCGGGGAAACTGTCAGTTAGACAATCAGGTGTTCTTATTCTACTCTTTACTCAAAATAAATTCTGACAGTTTCCCCGGTTCAAAAAATATGTAATTCAAGGAATGTATTGGCTGTGCTTATCGTTTGATCCTTCCGTTTCTTATTATTGATTAATTCTAATTTAAATTTTCTTTGTTCTTAAACCACATTGTGGACTAAAAATTAGAAATAATTTTTCCTATCTTTCTTTGTTAAGAATATTATATTTCAGAATTGCCATATGTTTGTGTTATTGCATGAATGTAAAATGAAAATTCATAAATAAAAAAAAGAATGCTACATTACAATGTCAGCACAATACGTAATAGAACATTTTAATTGACAGTGTAGGATATAAGCAAAGATGGAACATACAGATAGGTAAGAGGAGTTAGAAAATAAGGTGACTAAGGAAAGTAGTACATGAGATCAGAGAGATGATTATCCAGATTATCTCGAACATACCTAAACCTCCATTACCCAAACTGCAAAGGGTTTAAATATAAAACAACCTATGCATCCAGCCAGTGGCGTACCTAGGGTAGTTGACACCCGGGGCCGGTCATTTTTTAACACCCCCCCCCCCCCCCCCCCCCACAAATCCAGTACTAGGCATGCCGAGAATACAAAACACTCAGGACCTATAGAGCAATTCTACCATACCATAAGCAGTCATTTCTACGAGTCACACAAGGAAAAGGATAGCATCTTAAACACTACAGTGAGCACTAGAACATCAATTCACCTATTGTAAAACGAAACCAGACAGAATAGTACAGATCGTAGATCCTGCACAGTCAATGCCAACTGAAAGCCATGTCTTTTTCACAAACACAGATACACCCTAATCCACTATAGAATAAGTAATCATAAACTTTCTATTTAGACAAAAATTAAACTGAACCCCCAATGCCAGACTCTGCATATAATGCAACACCACAGAAACAGAAACTGTCCCCTAGTACTGTGCAAAATATAAAGACAGCAGATGTAAATTTGAAAAAAACTAACAAGTACCAATCACCACTTTACAAATTAACAAATAGAAATAAAACAAATATAGAAAGTAAAATAATACCATTTTATTGGACTAATACATTTAGCTTTCAGAGGCCAAAACCTCCGTCCACGGGGCAGTACAGTATAGTGCTGTTACAGTATCCTATCCTGACCTGAGGAAGGGGGTTTTGTTCTCCGAAAGTTAGTCAAAATGTATTAAAATTAGTCCAATAAAAAGATTACCTTATTTACATGTTCTATTATAAACATTTAACACATCTACAATACTTTATCCTAAAGCAAAAAAAATAAATATATATTTTATTTACAGTTTGTTGTCTCTGGTTTCTGCTTTCCTCATCTTCTTTTCACCGTCTTCCTTCCATCCAGCATCTGTCTTCACTCTCTCTCTCTGCCATCCAGTGTCTGCCCTCTCTGCCGTCCCTTCCACCTCACAAACAGGGAAGATAGGGTTTCTGGATAGTGAGGTTACACAACAGACCGTGGTAGGCCAGGTGCCCTTAAATACAACTAAAGATCAGACAAAAGATGTCAAATCAATAGTGTCAGGTACTAAGCATCATGCAAATAAGAACAACAAACATACTCTGAAATGTCTATATGCAAATGCTAGGAGTCTAAGAAATAAGATGGGAGAGTTGGAATATATTGCACTAAATGAAAAATTGGATATAATAGGCATTACTGAGACCTGGTGGAAGGAGGATAACCAGTGGGACACTGTCATACCGGGGTACAAAGTATATCGTAATGATAGGGTGGACCGGACTGGTGGAGGGGTAGCATTGTATATTAACGAGAGCCTTGACTCAGATAGATTACAAATTCAGCAGGACACAAATCACACCTTTGAATCACTGTGGGTTGAAATTCCATGTATAAAAGGGAAAAAAATGGTGATAGGAGTGTACTACCGTCCGCCTCGCCAGGATGAGCAGGTAGACACAGAAATGATAAAAGAAATCAGAGACGCGAACAAAATGGGCAATGTGATAATAATGGGTGACTTCAATTATCCAAATATAGACTGGGTAAATGTAACATCGGGACACGCTACAGAGATACAATTCCTTGATGAAATCAAGGACAGCTTTATGGAGCAACTGGTGCAGGAGCCGACGAGAGAAGGAAAAATTCTAGACTTGGTCCTTAGTGGAGCGCATGATCTGGTGAGGGACGTTATGGTACTGGGGCCGCTTGATAACAGTGACCATAATATGATCAGTTTTGACATCGACCTTGAAGTAACTGTACACAGAAAGTCAAATACGTTAGCGTTTAACTTTAAAAAAGGAGACTATGATAAAATGAGAAGAATGGTAAAAAAAAAACTTAGGGGGGCAACTGAGAGAGTAAAAACTGTACAACAGGCGTGGACGCTGTTCAAAAATACCATCCTGGAGGCCCAGGCCATACATATTCCGCAAATTAGAAAAGAAAGACGGAAGTCCAAAAGACACCCGGCCTGGTTGAAAAGTGAGGTGAAGGAAGCTATTAGGGCTAAAAGAAACGCCTTCAGAAAATGGAAGAAGGAACCGTCTGAAAATAACAAGAAACAGCATAAGGAGTGTCAAAGCAAATGCAAGGCGCAGATTAAGAAGGCCAAGAGGGAGTATGTAAAAAAGATAGCATTAGAGGCAAAAAAACATAGTAAAAATTTTTTTCGGTATATTAAAAGCAGGAAGCCGGCA
This sequence comes from Microcaecilia unicolor, assembly GCF_901765095.1. Taxonomy (NCBI): domain Eukaryota; kingdom Metazoa; phylum Chordata; class Amphibia; order Gymnophiona; family Siphonopidae; genus Microcaecilia; species Microcaecilia unicolor. The sequence goes on from NC_044041.1 coordinate 165,309,659, forward strand.
AAAGAATCGGTTGGGCCGCTGGATGACCGAGGGGTAAAAGGGGCGATCAAGGAAGACAAAGACGTAGCGGAGAGACTGAATGAATTCTTTGCTTCGGTCTTCACCGAGGAAGATTTGGGTGGGATACCGGTGTCGGAAATGGTATTTCAAGCGGACGAGTCGGAGAAACTTATTGACTTCACGGTAAACCTGGAGGACGTAATGGGGCAGTTCGGCAAACTGAAGAGTAGCAAATCTCCTGGACCGGATGGTATTCATCCTAGAGTACTGATAGAACTGAAAAACGAGCTTGCGGAGCTACTGCTAGTGATATGCAGCTTATCTTTAAAATCGAGCGTGGTACCGGAAGATTGGAAGGTGGCCAATGTAACGCCCATTTTTAAAAAAGGCTCCAGGGGAGATCCGGGAAATTATAGACCGGTGAGTCTGACGTCGGTGCCTGGGAAAATGGTAGAGGCTATTATTAAAAACAAAATTACAGAGCACATCCGAGGACATGGATTACTGAGATCAAGTCAGCATGGCTTTTGTGTGAGGAAATCTTGCCTGACCAATTTACTTCAATTCTTTGAAGGAGTGAACAAACATGTGGACAAAGGGGAGTCGGTTGATATTGTGTATCTGGATTTTCAAAAGGCGTTTGACAAGGTACCTCATGAAAGGCTACAGAGGAAATTGGAGGGTCATGGGATAGGAGGAAATGTCCTATTGTGGATTAAAAACTGGTTGAAGGATAGGAAACAGAGAGTGGGGTTAAATGGGCAGTATTCACAATGGAGAAGGGTAGTTAGTGGGGTTCCTCAGGGGTCCGTGCTAGGACCGCTGCTTTTTAATATATTTATAAATGATTTAGAGATGGGAGTAACTAGCGAGGTAATTAAATTTGCTGATGACACAAAGTTATTCAAAGTCATTAAATCGCGACAGGATTGTGAAAAATTACAAGAGGACCTTACGAGACTGGGAGACTGGGCGGCTAAATGGCAGATGATGTTTAATGTGAGCAAGTGCAAGGTGATGCATGTGGGAAAAAAGAACCCGAATTATAGCTACGTCATGCAAGGTTCCACGTTAGGAGTTACGGACCAAGAAAGGGATCTGGGTGTCGTCGTCGATAACACACTGAAACCTTCTGCTCAGTGTGCTGCTGCGGCTAAGAAAGTGAATAGAATGTTGGGTATTATTAGGAAAGGTATGGAAAACAGGTGTGAGGATGTTATAATGCCGTTGTATCGCTCCATGGTGCGACCGCACCTTGAGTATTGTGTTCAATTCTGGTCACCGCATCTCAAGAAAGATATAGTAGAATTGGAAAAGGTGCAGCGAAGGGCGACTAAAATGATAGCGGGGATGGGACGACTTCCCTATGAAGAAAGACTAAGGAGGCTAGGGCTATACAGCTTGGAGAAGAGACGGCTGAGGGGAGACATGATAGAGGTATATAAAATAATGAGTGGAGTGGAACAGGTGGATGTGAAGCTTCTGTTCACGCTTTCCAAAAATACTAGGACTAGGGGGCATGCGATGAAACTACAGTGTAGTAAATTTAAAACAAAAAGGAGAAAATTTTTTCTTCACCCAACGTGTAATTAAACTCTGGAATTCGTTGCCGGAGAAAGTGGTGAAGGCGGTTAGCTTAGCAGAGTTTAAAAAGGGGTTGGACGGTTTCCTAAAGGACAAGTCCATAAACCGCTACTAAATGGACTTGGAAAAATCCAAAATTCCAGGAATAACATGTATAGAATGTTTGTACGTTTGGGAAGCTTGCCAGGTGCCCTTGGCCTGGATTGGCCGCTGTCGTGGACAGGATGCTGGGCTCGATGGACCCTTGGTCTTTTCCCAGTATGGCATTACTTATGTACTTATGTACTTTCTCTCTGCCCCTTCAATCGACCATTTGCCTTCCCTCTCCCATCCATCCAGGGTCTGCCCTCCCTCTCGCACCCCCTTCCATCTAGGATATGTCCCCTCTCTCTCTCTGCCCCTTTTTTCAGCCCCCAGTTCCAGCCCCCTTCTCCCCTCTGAACACCCCCACCCCAGTCCCTTTCTCCCCTCCCCTTCCCCCCTCTGAGACCCCCACCCCAGTCCCCTTCTCCCCACCCCAGTCCCCTTCTCCCCTCCCCCTCCCCTGTCTGAGATCCCCACCCCAATCCCCTTCTCCCCTCCCCTTTTCCCCTCTGAACACCCCCACCCCAGTCCCTTTCTCCCCTCCCCTTCTCCCCTCTGAGATCCCCACCCCAGTCCCCTTCTCCCCTCCCCTGTCTGAGATCCCCACCCCAGTCCCCTTCTCCCCTCCCCTTCCCTTCTCCCCTCTGAGATCCCCACCCCAGTCCCCTTCTCCCCTCCCCTGTCTGAGACCCCCACCCCAGTCCCCTTCTCCCCTCTGAACACCCCCACCCGAGTCCCTTTCGCCCCTCTCCTTCCCCACCTCAGTCCCATTAAAACTGGCGAAGCAGCGTCGCAGGCAGCGCCCCTCGTGCCCTGCTTGTAAAAAAAAAAATCAAATCTCCTTCCTTCTCCTCGTCTTGACGTCGACTCGGGCCTTCCAATCAATTTGATTGGAAGGCCCGAGTCGACGTCAAGACAAGGAGGAGAAGGAAGGAGATTTGATTTTTTTTTTTTACAAGCAGGGCACGAGGGGCGCTGCCTGCGACGCTGCTTCGCCGGTTTTTTTTAATGTGCGGCGCCGCAGGAACGGCCACGGGAGGCGGCGGGAGCGGAGCACCCCCCACCCACTGGCATCCGGGGCGGACCGCCCCCACCGCCCCCCCTTGGTACGCCACTGCATCCAGCTTCTCCTACATAAGCACACAACTATGCAACGCATTGCCAAAAGCTGTGAAAACAACCTATGACCACCTAAACTTCAGGAAATTACTAAAACCAACCTGTTCAAAAAGGCATACCCCACCGATCCAACATAAATACCTACATCCTGCAACACAGTAAAACCAAAGCTTGTAATGGACAATATATAACCTTCCTCCCATCGATCCCATTGTAAATAAAACACATGTACCATTATTCAACCACTATATCACCTTGTATTTGTTTCTACCGGTCTAGGCGAATGCCTTCACGGTACTATGGAAGCCACATTGAGCCTGCAAATAGGTGGGAAAATGTGGGATACAAATGTAACAAATAAATTAATTAATTAAATGTTATTCCAGCTACGGTAGGAGTGGATTAACATGTCCTGCCGCAATATGTGCAGCCTGTATTACTCCTTGGGAATGTGTGAGCCTTTCAGGGAGTGCATTCCAGAGTGTGGGGGCTACTCCGGAGAAGGCTCGCTTGTGGGTATCACATCATGTAATGTCTTTTGGAGAGGGTGTGGTTAGGGATACTCCTTGGGAGGACCTTAGTGTTCTTGGAGGTGTGTAGAGGGTCATCCTGTTCTTCAAGTGCTTGGGGCCATTTCCTTTAAGGGCCTCGAAGATCAGACATAGAGTTTTAAATTTAGCCCTGTATTGTACTGGTAGCCAATGAAGTTTTTGCAAAAATGGTGTGATGTGGTTATGTCACTTGTTACCTTCTATGAGTCTTGCTGCAGCATTCTGAATCAATTGGAGCTGGTGCAGACCCTTTGTAGGCAGACCATTCTAGAGTGTATTACAGTAATCCAGTCTTAATATTATAATGGCATGCACAACTGGGATAAGATTTTCCTTTTCGACGCTAAAATTCAGTTGTGCACACATCTCAGGATAGGGCACAATTTTGTATCAAACCTATAAATGGCAAGTGACCGACTCACCTGCAAATGCGCAGTAGAGACTTCCCTCTCTGTCCCGCCCCCGCGTCAAGACGTGATGACGGGGCGAGGGGGGCGGGACAGAGAGGGAAACTGCGCGGAAGGGGAGGGAGGGAACCGCTGACGTCGCTACCGCTCCCCCCCCCCAAGGTAGCCGCTACCGCCCCCCCCCCCCCCGGAGTCGCCACCACCCCCCCCCCCTTCACCCGGCCCGGGCCCTCTCTTCGTTATTCAACTTACAGCAGCGCCGAAACAGCAGCAAGCAGCTCAGCTTCAGCTCCCGTCGGCCTTCCTTCCCTGCCTGTGCCCCGCCCTCGCCGACGTGACGTCACACGAGGGCGAGGCATAGGCAGTGAAGGAAGGCCAACGGGAGCTGCTGCTTGCTGCTGTTTTGGCGCTGCTGTGAGTTGAATAATGAAGAGAGGGCCCGGGCCGGGTGAAGGGGGGGGTGGTGGCGACTCCGGGGTGGGGGGGGCGGTAGCGGCTACCTTGGGGGGGGGAGGGGACATGGGAGGTCTCAGAAGGAGGGGGGGCCTTGGAGCTGGGAGGGCTGGACTGAAGGGGGCCTTCCAGCTGGCTGGGAAGAAGGCACAGGGGGGGGCCTTGGAACTGGGCGGGAGGGAAGGGGGCCTTGGGAGCTGGGGGGGGCCTGGGGCCTTGGAACTGGGAGGGAGGGTGGGGGGCCTTGCAGCTGGGAAGGGGGGAGGACTGGAGCTGGGAGGGAGGGCAGGGGGGCCCTTACAGTTGTGAGGGAGAGCAGGGGGCCTTGGAACTGGGAGGGAGGGAGGGCCTTGGGAGCTGGGGGGAGGGCCTTGGAACTGGGAGGGAGGGAGGGAAGGGGGCCTTGGGAGCTGGGGGGAGGGCCTGGGGCCTTGGAACTGGGAGGGAGGGAGGGCAGGGGGCCTTGCAGCTGGGAAGGGGGGAGGACTGGAGCCTTGGAGCTGGGAGGGAGGGCAGGGGGGCCCTTACAGTTGTGAGGGAGAGCAGGGGGCCTTGAAACTGGGAGGGAGGGAGGGAAGGGGGCCTTGGGAGCTGGGGAGGGCCTTGGAACTTGGAGGGAGGGCAGGGGGCCTTGCAGCTGGGAAGGGGGGAGGACTGGAGCCTTGGAGCTGGGAGGGAGGGCAGGGGGGCCCTTACAGTTGTGAGGGAGAGCAGGGGGCCTTGGAACTGGGAGGGAGGCAGGGGGCCTTGGGAGCTGGGGGGAGGGCCTGGGGCCTTGGAACTGGGAGGGAGGGAGGGAAGGGGGCCTTGGGAGCTGGGGGAGGGCCTGGGGCCTTGGAACTGGGAGGGAGGGAGGGAAGGGGGCCTTGGGAGCTGGGGGGGAGGGCTGGAGGCTTGGAGCTGGGAGGGAGGGCAGGGGGGCCCTTACAGTTGTGAGGGAATGGGGCCCCTTACAGTTGTGAGGGAGAGCAGGGGGCCTTGGAACTGGGCGGGAGGGAGGGAAGGGGGCCTTGGGAGCTGGGGGGAGGGCCTTGGAACTGGGAGGGAGGGCAGGGGGCCTTGCAGCTGGGAAGGGGGGAGGACTGGAGCCTTGGAGCTGGGAGGGAGGGACAGAGGGGGCCTTGGAGCTGGCAGGGAAGGAGGATGGCAGGGGGCCTTGCAGCTGCAACGGGAGGGGGGCCTTGGGAAAAAAAACATTCCAATACGCGCCCGTTTTAACGGGCTTAACGGCTAGTATATAAAATAATGAGTGGAGTGGAGCAGGTGGATGTGAAGCGTCTGTTCACGCTTTCCAAAAATACTAGGACTAGGGGCATGCGATGAAACTACAGTGTAGTAAATTTAAAACAAATCAGAGAAAATTTTTCTTCACCCAACGTATAATTAAACTCTGGACTTCGTTGCTGGAGAACGTGGTGAAGGCGGTTAGCTTAGCAGAGTTTAAAAAGGGGTTAGACGGTTTCCTAAAGGACAAGTCCATAAACCACTACTAAATGGACTTGGGAAAAATCCACAATTCCAGGAATAACATGTATAGAATGTTTGTACGTTTGGGAAGCTTGCCAGGTGCCCTTGGCCTGGTTTGGCCGCTGTCGTGGACAGGATGCTGGGCTCGATGGACCCTTGGTCTTTTCCCAGTGTGGCATTACTTATGTACTTACCTGTATGTACTTATGTATTATCATTTTGGAAGTACAGTTTAGCTACATTATGATGTGATGAAAGCAGTTTTTCTATTGTGTGATCATCAGACTGGCATTATATTGCATGATCCAAAGTGCTACTAAAGAGATTTGATTATCTGCAATCCATTTCAGGGTGGGGTTTTTGTTTTTTAGTTTTTTTTTTTGTCTCTATATATTGTAAAACTGTTTCTGTAGAAATCTGATAAAATTGCCTAGTGGACGGTAACACAGGATATTACACTGCTGGACGTGACATCCTTGTTTAGTGTTGCTTCAGAAGCTTGAAACCACAGCATACAGAGTGATATCTTTCACCATTTTTTATTCTGTGTTGGTAAACAAGGAACATAGAAAGCAGAAAGCAAATGCCCTGAAAGAGATGCTGCTCCCATGAGTTCAGGGGACCAATGCACAAAAACATTAAAAGAACTTCCTGTGCTTTTTCAAATTCGTTATAAAGCATTGGTATTGATTCATCGGGCATTATATTTAGGAACTCCATTTTACTTTGCTCAATCTGCTTGTGCTTATTATCCACGACAGTTGTTGCATTCATAAAATGCGATGCGCTTAACTTTGGACACAATAGCACGAGTTTGTTATGCTGATATGAGTGTGTCTGCTTTCTTCATTGTTAGGGGTTTGGCTATGGAACGCCCTCCCTGGACAACTTCGTTTGTGCAGCAATGTGATTGAGTTTGAGAAATTGCTAAAAACGCAGTTGTTTGTGGAAACTTATGTAGGAGCAATCTGTGCTTTATTTATTAATGAAGAGCAGCACAAGTAGCTTATAGTTTTTTGTGATATGTGGAATATGATTGTTTTTAAGTTTGTTTTTTAATGTATGTTATTTTGTAAACCGCCTAGGTTATAGGTGATAAAGTTTTAAAATAAATAAGTAAAATGTAGTAGCATTACTAGACATATGCATCACTGTACACATTATATGCAGGTACAGTAAAGTCTTGATTATCCGATGTAAACGGGACCTAACTACTGTTGGATAAGTGAAAAGTCGGATAATAGCGAAAACAATGGTAACCCTTCAAACAATGTCTAAACAAAGGCTGTAAAAGCAGGGTTCTGGGTCACAGTGGTGTTGTGTTGCTATAAAAATAGGGTCCTAGGTCTGTCTCAAGTGCAAAACGGCCCTCTGTGCTATTCCAGAAAACGGAAAGAGACATGATGATGTCACTGGGGCAGGGGGTCTGTCAGGTGGTCGGATTAGTGACAGTTGGATAATCAAGACTGCACTGTACTTTCTCTGTCCCTAGTGGGCTCACAATCTAAGTTTTGTACCTGGGGCAATGGAGGGTTAAGTGGCTTGACCAGTGTCACACAGAGCTGCAATGGGATCTCACTCTGCTGCACTAACCATTAGGCTACTCCTCCACTTCTACAGGCATACCAACATTTACATAAAAAACAACTTTCATCTATGCAGACGATGTACGATATTCATTCCTTACAAATCTAAACTGACTGAAATCACCAACAAAATCAAGATCAGCTTGAACCTCATGGACTCTTGGGCAAATGCATTTCAACTAAAACTAAACAAAGAAAAAGCACACTATCTCATCCTCTCATCCCTACACAGCGCGGATAACCCCACAATTATCAACACCCCAGATTACACCCTCCCTATCTCAGACAGCCTGAAAATCCTCGGCGTTACAATGGACCGCAACTTAATACTAGAGAACCAAGTGACATCCACAAGAAAGAAAATGTTCCACTCAATGTGGAAACTCAAACTCGTGAAACAATTCTTCCCGCGGGGAATATTTCACAACCTGATACAATCAATGGTACTAAGCCATGTAGACTACTGCAATGAAATTTACGCAGGATGCAAAGAACCTTAAAGAAACTTCAGCCCGCTCAAAACACTGCAGCTAGGCTTATCTTCGGAAAAACGCGATTTGAAAGTGCAAAACCCCTTCGCGAAAAACTACACTGGCTCCCAATCAAAGAATGCATTGCTTTCAAAATCTGCACTCTGGTTCACAAAATTATCTACGGTGAAGCTCCGGGATACATGACAGACTTGATCGACCTACCAACTAGAAACACATCCGAATCAACACGAACATACCTAAATCTGCACTACCCAAGCTGCAAAGGACTCAAACACAGATCAATTTACGCATCCAGTTTTTCCTACATAAGCACACAACTGTGGAACGCATTACCAAAAGCCTTGAAAACTACAAACGACCACCTAAACTTCCGGAAAACACTAAAAACTAACTTGTTTAAAAAGGCATACCCTACCGATCCAACATAGATGCCTGATCTCTGCAACACAACAAAACTAAAGAACGTAATGGACATAACACAACTCTTCCGTTGTACGATTCCCTAGTGTGGCTGTGCCACATTAACTTTATCTTACCACAACATCACTTTGTATTTGTTTACACCGGAGTCTGTAATGCCTCTTCGGTACTATGTAAGCCACATTGAGCCTACAAATAGATGGGAAAATGTGGGATATAAATGTAACAAATAAATAAATAAACTTCTAATGAGCGCATGAGCAGAGTTATTAGCTCCATACATAGGAAAGAAAAGATTTCATTGTTTTTCTAGTGGAGGCAATTTTCAAATCCCTCCCACATGCAAAGCACTGTTTCAGTGATGAAAATGGGCAATTTTGAGAATTCACAAAGGCAAAAAAGGAGGTAAAAAATCCTCACGACACCGTGAAGATGAAACAAAAAAGTGAGGAGAATGGATGAGGATACCAACTGTTTTATATTTATTCACTTAAAAAATTCACTTAAAAAATTACATGTGCATAAACAGCGACCCGACACGGCCGTGTTTCGGCACAATGGCCTGCTTCAGGGGTCTTTATAACCTAAATTAAACAATAAAATATATTAAAAAAGATATATTGATTTAACAAATATTTAATGAACATAAATATAAAAGACTAACATTATCTAAAATAGTAGCATGGATTGTACAAACTTGTGAATTATCTTTGACTCGTTCAAATAATAACATGTTTAAATATATATAAAGTTAAAAAGGTTATAATGAATTGTACAATATTATTATAAAAAATATTGCCATGAAACTTATGTTATAAAACCACATAATTAATATTTTTGACAATACATGATTGCATGAAATGTTTCTAATTGATCAAATAAACATAAAATTACAATTGAAATTGTATAATTAAACATTATATGTTTTAATTAATGCTTAAATTGTGTCTAATTGTACAAATGAACAATGTATAAGTGTAAATGAAATGAACAATGTATAAATGTGAATAAAAAATTAATTAACAATGTATAAGTGTGAATAAAAAATTTTTTAAAGATTAAACAATGTATAAGTGTGAATAAAAAATTCATTTAATTGAAAATGATATGCTTCCAAAATGAATTTTTGTTGCTAAATTGTGTCATGAATATGATAAAATATTTTAAAATGAATAAATAGATTGTAAGATACCTTGAATGATGTAGTTTAGAATGTTTGTTCCAAGGGAAATAACAGGAAACAAATCTCTCTGGTCTAAAATGATGAAAGGATAATAATGAAGCAAATGAATAACTGAGAACAAGTATCTCTGGTGTGTGTATATGTCTTAAGGATGAATAAAATAAAAAAAATAAAAAAAATAATAAAAAGATAAGAAAAAATAAAAAATAAGAAATTATATATTTTTTTATTTTTTATTTTTTATTATAGTCACAAACATCTTAAAGGGCTGAAATGTGGAACAATACTTATATGTAGCGAAGAATGAACCTAATTAAGCTAAACTTAAAATTGAAAAATCTCAAATGAACAGTGATTGATGTGGTTAATGATAGGATCTAAATATACTAAGATGTCTGTGTATTAATTGAAAATTCTATTATTCATTAATTGATTTTATTTTTATTTTTAAATTTATATTTTAAATGGACCAAATAAAGAACTTACCTCCTCTCTTCAAAAATAATATATATGAGATATATATATTTTTTTAAAAACGAGCATCTAAATACTGAAAAAAAGATGGAAAGAGTAAATGATTAAAAAATGAAAAGGGGAAGAAGCTGATAATGAAATAAAATTGATAAAATAAAATAAAAAAAAAAAAAAAAAACGTAAATATGGTAATTGAATTGAAAAATTTTTTTTAAAAGCCATAATTAAATATGTATTAAATTATCTATTATGGTGTTTATTAATGATATATTATATATATATGTGCATTAAAAACGCTAGAATAATGCCATAACGTAGATTTAATCTCTACTATTGTGTCGTTTTTGTATTTGCAAACATTCCACACCAAATTGTATTTCAGCTGATTACCTTACGTCTGCAAACCAAGGATTCAGAATATATGAGTTAAGTTAGGCTTCACTGGAAAAAAAAATTTTTGTGATATAATTGTATGAATACTATGTCTTTGAAAATAATATTCTGATATGACAATGAGTTATTACCTGTTTTAAAAGAGTTGTATATATGGCAGTTTTATCTCTAAAAATGCCACAACAATTCCTAGTCTTAATGTTTACCTCCTCTCCTAAGAGTTATGTACAAATTGTGAAAATGCTGAAAAATGGCGGTGGTTACAGCGTTTCTTTAAATGGATAAACTAAAGGAAATGACGTTTTGCAAAAATGAGGGAAAAGGTTAACGTGTGTTTCAATTACAATCAATTATTGAATTGAAAAGTGTGTTCCAGCTAAGAATTGCTTAATCTCATTTATTTTAATGGCTATATGATTAGAGTGTTGAACAAAAACGATTATGTATAAGGAAGAAAACGTGGGAACATTATAATGTTGTTAATAGACTAAATGAGAATGTGTTAGAAACTAATTTAGAGTATTGACTTGGTTAAATTTTGAAATAAATAATAATGAATTCCATGAACAGATGGTGTCAAGTCATTTGAGATAACGTTATGAATAAAGAACAGGATTATGATGAGTGACCTACATAAATCTTCTGAATGAAGATAAGAATTTATAAAAGGACTACTAACTTGGATTGATGTTATGGAAATAAAGTTAATCTGCATTGAAATCTATAACCAAATAAAGTAAAATACGTGCCTTGACCAATGGGTGTGTTTAATTTATGAATGATGTAAAAATAATTTAAAATTTGAAATAAAAATAACTGCAATGAATTGTTACCTATTTTAAAAGAATTATATGTGTGGCAGTTTGATCTCTAAAAATGCCTAAACAATTCCAAGTCTTGATGCTTACCTCCTCTCCTATGAGTTATCGGCAAATTGCAAAAATGCTGAAAGATGGCAGTGGTTACAGCGTTTCTTTAAATAGGTAAACTAAAGGAAATGACGTTTTTCAAAAATGGGAGGGAAAAGGTTAACGTGTGTTTCAATTACAATCAATTAATGAATTGAAAAGTGTGATTCAGCTGAGAATTGCTTAATCTCATTTATTTTGGTAGCTATATAAATAGAGTGCTGAACAAGAACGGTTGTGTATAATGAAGAGGAACGAGGGATCATTGTGATATTGTTAATAAGCTTAATGAAATTGTATTAGAAACTAATTTAGAGTATTAACTTGGTCTAATTGTGAAATGAGTAATAATGAGTTTCATAAGCAAATGGTTTCAAGTCATTTGAAATAACGACGTTATAAGTAAAGGTCAGAATTATAATACATTTGAATAATTTAGAGAATGCAATTTAAATTGAAAAAAATGAAAGAAATAATTATAACATTTGGCATGGAAATATGAAAATAGATGAAAATAAATTGTTTTAATAGGTGATTAAAATTGATTTATATATACTAAAAAACTTAAACAATGGGCTTATCTACCTTGCATATAATGAATATATATGCCATATGTAAACTGATTGAATAAAGAATGATTTATTTTATTTTATAACATGTAATTAAACGAATTTATTTGGCTATAAATGTAAACTTTCAAAGAATAAAACTAAAAATAAATAAATAACGTGTATTTTGTATGAGAATGATATGACGAATGTCAAAATAAAAGTTATATCTATAGTTAAAATAAATATCTGAGATAAAAATAACTGCAATGAATTACCTATTTTAAAAGAATTATATATATATAGCAGTTTGATCTCTAAAATTGCCTAAACAATTCAAAGTCTTGATGCTTACCTCCTCTCCTAAGAGTTATCGGCAAATTGTGAAAAAGCTGAAAAATGGCAGTGATTACAGAGTTTCTTTAAATAGGTAAACTAAAGGAAATGACGTTTTTCAAAAAATGGGAGGGAAAAGGTTAACGTATGTTTCAATTACAATCAATTAATGAATTGAAAAGTGTGATCCAGCTGAGAATTGCTTAATCTCATTTATTTTGGTAGCTATATAAGTAGAGTGCTGAACAAAAACGGTTATGTATAAGGAAGAGGAACGAGGGATCATTGTGATGTTGTTAATGAGCTTAATGAAAATATATTAGAAACTAATTAAGAGTATTAACTTGTTCAAATTGTGAAATGAGTAATGAGTTTCATGAACAAATGGTTTCAAGTCATTTGAGATAGCGTTATAAGTAAAGGACAGGATTATGATATATTTAAATAAATTAGAGAATGCAATTTAAATTTAAAAAAATGTAAGGAATAATTATGACATTTGACATGGAAATAATTTAAATATGTAAAAATAAATGAAAATAAATTGTTTTAATAGGTGATTAAATTGATTTATATATACTAAAGAACTTAAACAATGGGCTTATCTACCTTACATATAATGAATATATATGCCATTTGTAAACTGATTAAATAAAGAATAATTTGTTTTATTTTATGACATGTAATTAAACGAATTTATTTGGCTATAAATGTAAACTTTCAAAGAATAAAACTAAAAGTAAGTAAATAATGTATATTTTGTGTGAGAATGATATGACAAATGTCAAAGTAAAAGTTATATCTATGGTTAAAATAAATATCTGTGAAAAACTATGATGATGTGATTGATAAATGATCTGCATAAATCTTCTAAATAAAATAAAAATTTATAAAAAGACTGCTTACTCGAAATATTATAAAAATAAAACTAATATGTATTGAAATCAATAACCGAATAGAATAAAATGCGTGCCTAGACCAATAAATGTATTTAAATTATAAATGTAAAAAAATTTTTTAATTTGAGATAAAAATAAAAATGTGCTGAATTTCACAAAGACTAAATGATGAATGACCAACTCTTATGTATTTGTTAAATAAAAAAGTTTGTGTCGGTGTACATGATAATGTCTGATATACAGAACGTTAGTAGTTGAAACAAATAAATATTTGAAAATTGCCTGTAGGTAAAAGTTAAACAACTGTGATGATGAATTAATAGATGTCTTACATAGATCTTCCTTAAATACACATATATAAATTTAGAAAAAGGTGCTGTTTGAATTATTTGGATAATAAAATGGACTTACAATGAAATGTTAATATAAGCAAATGAAACTAATGTGTTTCTTGCCCAATGGGTATATCTGATTTAAAAACGATTTCGAGGTAAATTAAAAATGATATTGAATTTTATTTTTTATGGAAATAAAACCATGGAAAACCAACTTTTATGTATATTTTCAATCAAAAAAAATTTTTTGTCAATATGCATAAGACAAATCATATAAAGCCAACATATTAACTGATGTATGGTTTTGGTACTGAGAGCTGGCGAAAAAATTTTTTTTATAAAAAAATTTTTTGTTAAGAGAAAAATGAATCTATGAGGAAAAATTCTTTTTTTGAAAAATTATTATATATATTAAAGAACAAAAATTAAAAAATTAAAAAAGGAATGATATTAAGATCGTCTGTGTGTATTAAAAACTATAAAAGAGAAGAGGTATGTACGTGATTATGATTGTGAAATGTTTTGTATGAAATAATTGAATTTTGAAAAAACTGAGTTATAATGGATTAGCCTGTATCTATGGAAGTATATTATAACAATACTCAAAAAGAGTTTCATATTGTAATGATACAGAAAATTATGTAATGATCAATTTTTTAAAAGAGACTGAATTGTATAGTTATGATGGATCTACCTATGTATATGGAAGCATCTAGTACAATTCTTGCAAATGAACATCATATAATGTATTGCAAAAAAAATATTCACAAGAATACATTGTAATCAATTTCTGCATTGAGACCATTAGGATGTAAGCTATTGAACTGAAAGATAAGTCTTTGTTCTTCTCTGAGGAGAATAGAATCTAGATCTCCTTTGCGCCATTTGGGGATGATTTTCTTAAGAACAAAAAATTGTAAATCCTCTATGGAATGGTTGTGTGTGATCCAATGTTCAACCAAAGGTGCTGACTCTGTTTTGCGTTTGATGCAGCTTCTATGTTCGATTATACGTGTTTTCACTTGGCGTTTGGTTTTGCCAATGTAGATCTTCTTGCAAGGACAAATAATAGCGTAAATAACATATTCAGAATTGCAATTTGATTGGTGATTGAGAACGTATTGTTTGCCAGTCTGATGATCCTCATATTGTGTAATCTTCAATGAGTGTTTACATACGGAGCATGTACCACATGGGTGATGGCCACTGTGTCCACTTTGTTTTGTGGGTATTTCAGGTAATGTTGAAGGTACAAGGATTTCTCTTAAATTTTTATTTCTGCTTTGTGCAAACACAATGTTTTTTCCTTTGAAACAGCGATGTGTCTCTAGAATAGGCCAAAATTTTTTAATGGTTTTTTTGATGTGATGTGATAAATGTGAAAATTTAAGAACGCATACAAGATCCGGGGGTAGCTTAGTCTCGATCGGTTGTAACAAATTCTCCCGTTCTTTGTAAAGTGCTTTGTGATATCCTTTCTTGATGGTTGTTTCAGGGTACCCTCTATCCAAAAATCTTTTGCGCATAATTTGTGCTTTTTCTTTGAAGTCACCAAGATCTGTGCAGATTCTTCTCAATCTGAGAAATTGCGAATAGGGAAGATGCTGTTTTAAGGTGTTCTGGTGAAAACTTTGATAATGTAAATATGCGTTCTTATCTGTGGGTTTACGATACAATGTAGTAGTGAATGAATGAATAGATTTTTGAATGCGGATATCTAAAAATGGTATTGAGACTGGATCATATTGCATTTGAAATTTTAAATTTGGATTTCTAGAATTCAACCATGTGTGGAATTGTTCAAGACGTTCTGTTGATCCTTTCCATATAATAAAGATGTCGTCTATGTATCGTTTGTAGAATTTGACTTCATTCATAAATGGATATTTTGTGAGAAATGTCTCTTCAAAGTGTGCCACATAAAGATTGGCTAAATCTGGAGCCATGGAAGCACCCATGGCGGTACCTTTGATTTGTTGGAAAAAGGTTCCTTGAAAGGCGAAAAAATTTTTTGTGAGAGCTAGTGGCTAATGCTAGAATGAATCTATTTGGGATACGACAAACATCAGTTCTATCTTTCAATATGAGATCTATTATGGATAATGCTTCTAATTGTGGTATGTTAGTGTACAAGGACTCTATGTCTAGAGTGACTAGAATTGTGTCTGTGAGATCATCATTGAAATCATGTAGCAAGTTAATCATATGAGTGGAATCTCGAACATACGAAGCAATCTTAGGTACAAAAGGTCTTAAAAAGTGGTCAACGAATGTAGACAAAGGTTCAAGTAAAGATCCATTCGCAGATATTATGGGTCTACCTGGGGGTTTGTCTAAATTTTTGTGTATCTTGGGTAATGTGTAGATGGTAGGAATGGTTGGATTTTCCACTAGTAAAAAGTCTTTTTCTTTCTGAGTAATGTATCCTATTGTGTGTGCAAACTGGACTATTTCCTTGATGTCTTTCTGTAAATCTTCTGTGGGATCCAATTTGAGTGGAAGATAATATTCTAAATTGTATATCTGTCTATGAATCTCTGCTATGTAATCTTCTCTATTTTGTACTACTATACCTCCTCCCTTGTCTGCTGGTTTTATTACTATTTTGTGATTATTAGATAGTTCTCTCATCGCTGCTTTTTCTGTTTTTGTAAGATTATGATATCTGGGAAATTTATTTCTTTCTAACTTTGAAATGTCAGCTAGGATACACTGTTGGAAAGCTTGTATTTGTGGATCTATGCTACCTGGTGGATACCATTTGGATTTCTTTTTGACCACTGAATTTTCTGCATATGTTGTAGTAGATTCTGAAAAAAATAGTGTGGTTTGTAATTTCCTTATGAATTTATGTAAATCAATCCTGGTTTGAAATGCATCGTATGGTGCGGTTGGTACAAAGGACAAACCTTTTTTTAGGACAGAAATGTGATTGTTATTAAATGTAGCGTTGGAAAGGTTGAAAATGGGTAAATCTTGAGTGACTATCTCATTATGTTCCAACCTCTGGCTCTGCCTCTCCCCCTGCCTCTGCCTCGCATGGGGGGATACTGTCTCTGTGGGTATGAATCTCTGTATTGAATGGAATCTTGATCTAACTTCCTTTTGTCTCTTGCCCATATGCGATCTAAAAAAGATGATCTTTCAACTTCTTCATGGTTTATAGCTGGACTACTAGGTGGTGATGTGAAAAAATCATCTGAATCACTCCTGATGCGCTTTTTACTGCGCAACTCAGTAGTGTGATTTGGTGGCTGTGTTGTAGAATTGTGTGGTCTGACATTGTGCAAAGGAGCAATAAGGCGATTATAACTGCGTGTGTGTGAGGAGGATCTAGGGCGTCTAAATGATTTCTTCCTATCTCTTGCTTTGCCCCACGGGTATACATTGCCCAATCGATAGTCTCTCTCATCACGTTTAAATTTATCTTTTTTGATTTGTTTAATTTCTGATCTAAAAGAATCCATGCGTTTATTAAAATCTTCATGTGTTTGTTCAAAATTACTGTCTATTTTTTTTAAATTATCAATAGACCCATTATATTCTAATTTAAGATTGTCGCTTCTTTTTTTAGAAGTTTCTGCCAATAATATCATTAGGTCTAGTGAACATTTGTTCAAAATTGCACACCACTGATCTAAAAAATCTTGATCGTCTGTAAACATCGTGGGTGCTTTGGTAATCCTTAGGCCTCGTGGGATCCGTTTGTTTCTACAATAATCAATGAGAGTCATGTAATGCATTTCGTTTCTTATAATGTTTTTCTTTGTATTCATTAGATTGAACCAAGAGTCTTCTAGGGATTCTGTAGTATGTTCATTGTCTGAGAATACTGGTGGTTCTTGTAGCAATCTTTGTAAACGTTCATCGCTGATGCTAAGAACATTGTCCCACTGTTCAAAGGCCATATGGTGACCTCCGAAAAGACGAAGCGAAGGCAAAAAAGGAGGTAAAAAATCCTCACGACACCGTGAAGATGAAACAAAAAAGTGAGGAGAATGGATGAGGATACCAACTGTTTTATATTTATTCACTTAAAAAATTCACTTAAAAAATTACATGTGCATAAACAGCGACCCGACACGGCCGTGTTTCGGCACAATGGCCTGCTTCAGGGGTCTTTATAACCTAAATTAAACAATAAAATATATTAAAAAAAGATATATTGATTTAACAAATATTTAATGAACATAAATATAAAAGACTAACATTATCTAAAATAGTAGCATGGATTGTACAAACTTGTGAATTATCTTTGACTCGTTCAAATAATAACATGTTTAAATATATATAAAGTTAAAAAGGTTATAATGAATTGTACAATATTATTATAAAAAATATTGCCATGAAACTTATGTTATAAAACCACATAATTAATATTTTTGACAATACATGATTGCATGAAATGTTTCTAATTGATCAAATAAACAAAATTACAATTGAAATTGTATAATTAAACATTATATGTTTTAATTAATGCTTAAATTGTGTCTAATTGTACAAATGAACAATGTATAAGTGTAAATGAAATGAACAATGTATAAATGTGAATAAAAAATTAACAATGTATAAGTGTGAATAAAAAATTTTTTAAAGATTAAACAATGTATAAGTGTGAATAAAAAATTCATTTAATTGAAAATGATATGCTTCCAAAATGAATTTTTGTTGCTAAATTGTGTCATGAATATGATAAAATATTTTAAAATGAATAAATAGATTGTAAGATACCTTGAATGATGTAGTTTAGAATGTTTGTTCCAAGGGAAATAACAGGAAACAAATCTCTCTGGTCTAAAATGATGAAAGGATAATAATGAAGCAAATGAATAACTGAGAACAAGTATCTCTGGTGTGTGTATATGTCTTAAGGATGAATAAAATAAAAAAATAAAAAAAATAAAAAGATAAGAAAAAATAAAAAATAAGAAATTATATATTTTTTTATTTTTTATTTTTTATTATAGTCACAAACATCTTAAAGGGCTGAAATGTGGAACAATACTTATATGTAGCGAAGAATGAACCTAATTAAGCTAAACTTAAAATTGAAAAATCTCAAATGAACAGTGATTGATGTGGTTAATGATAGGATCTAAATATACTAAGATGTCTGTGTATTAATTGAAAATTCTATTATTCATTAATTGATTTTATTTTTATTTTTAAATTTATATTTTAAATGGACCATATAAAGAACTTACCTCCTCTCTTCAAAAATAATATATATGAGATATATATATTTTTTTTAAAACGAGCATCTAAATACTGAAAAAAAGATGGAAAGAGTAAATGATTAAAAAATGAAAAGGGGAAGAAGCTGATAATGAAATAAAATTGATAAAATAAAATAAAAAAAATAATTAAAAAAAAAAAAAAAAAAAACGTAAATATGGTAATTGAATTGAAAATTTTTTTTTAAAAGCCATAATTAAATATGTATTAAATTATCTATTATGGTGTTTATTAATGATATATTATATATATATGTGCATTAAAAACGCTAGAATAATGCCATAACGTAGATTTAATCTCTACTATTGTGTCGTTTTTGTATTTGCAAACATTCCACACCAAATTGTATTTCAGCTGATTACCTTACGTCTGCAAACCAAGGATTCAGAATATATGAGTTAAGTTAGGCTTCACTGGAAAAAAAAATTTTTGTGATATAATTGTATGAATACTATGTCTTTGAAAATAATATTCTGATATGACAATGAGTTATTACCTGTTTTAAAAGAGTTGTATATATGGCAGTTTTATCTCTAAAAATGCCACAACAATTCCTAGTCTTAATGTTTACCTCCTCTCCTAAGAGTTATGTACAAATTGTGAAAATGCTGAAAAATGGCGGTGGTTACAGCGTTTCTTTAAATGGATAAACTAAAGGAAATGACGTTTTGCAAAAATGAGGGAAAAGGTTAACGTGTGTTTCAATTACAATCAATTATTGAATTGAAAAGTGTGTTCCAGCTAAGAATTGCTTAATCTCATTTATTTTAATGGCTATATGATTAGAGTGTTGAACAAAAACGATTATGTATAAGGAAGAAAACGTGGGAACATTATAATGTTGTTAATAGACTAAATGAGAATGTGTTAGAAACTAATTTAGAGTATTGACTTGGTTAAATTTTGAAATAAATAATAATGAATTCCATGAACAGATGGTGTCAAGTCATTTGAGATAACGTTATGAATAAAGAACAGGATTATGATGAGTGACCTACATAAATCTTCTGAATGAAGATAAGAATTTATAAAAGGACTACTAACTTGGATTGATGTTATGGAAATAAAGTTAATCTGCATTGAAATCTATAACCAAATAAAGTAAAATACGTGCCTTGACCAATGGGTGTGTTTAATTTATGAATGATGTAAAAATAATTTAAAATTTGAAATAAAAATAACTGCAATGAATTGTTACCTATTTTAAAAGAATTATATGTGTGGCAGTTTGATCTCTAAAAATGCCTAAACAATTCCAAGTCTTGATGCTTACCTCCTCTCCTATGAGTTATCGGCAAATTGCAAAAATGCTGAAAGATGGCAGTGGTTACAGCGTTTCTTTAAATAGGTAAACTAAAGGAAATGACGTTTTTCAAAAATGGGAGGGAAAAGGTTAACGTGTGTTTCAATTACAATCAATTAATGAATTGAAAAGTGTGATTCAGCTGAGAATTGCTTAATCTCATTTATTTTGGTAGCTATATAAATAGAGTGCTGAACAAGAACGGTTGTGTATAATGAAGAGGAACGAGGGATCATTGTGATATTGTTAATAAGCTTAATGAAATTGTATTAGAAACTAATTTAGAGTATTAACTTGGTCTAATTGTGAAATGAGTAATAATGAGTTTCATAAGCAAATGGTTTCAAGTCATTTGAAATAACGACGTTATAAGTAAAGGTCAGAATTATAATACATTTGAATAATTTAGAGAATGCAATTTAAATTGAAAAAAATGAAAGAAATAATTATAACATTTGGCATGGAAATATGAAAATAGATGAAAATAAATTGTTTTAATAGGTGATTAAAATTGATTTATATATACTAAAAAACTTAAACAATGGGCTTATCTACCTTGCATATAATGAATATATATGCCATATGTAAACTGATTGAATAAAGAATGATTTATTTTATTTTATAACATGTAATTAAACGAATTTATTTGGCTATAAATGTAAACTTTCAAAGAATAAAACTAAAAATAAATAAATAACGTGTATTTTGTGTGAGAATGATATGACGAATGTCAAAATAAAAGTTATATCTATAGTTAAAATAAATATCTGAGATAAAAATAACTGCAATGAATTACCTATTTTAAAAGAATTATATATATATAGCAGTTTGATCTCTAAAATTGCCTAAACAATTCAAAGTCTTGATGCTTACCTCCTCTCCTAAGAGTTATCGGCAAATTGTGAAAAAGCTGAAAAATGGCAGTGATTACAGAGTTTCTTTAAATAGGTAAACTAAAGGAAATGACGTTTTTCAAAAAATGGGAGGGAAAAGGTTAACGTATGTTTCAATTACAATCAATTAATGAATTGAAAAGTGTGATCCAGCTGAGAATTGCTTAATCTCATTTATTTTGGTAGCTATATAAGTAGAGTGCTGAACAAAAACGGTTATGTATAAGGAAGAGGAACGAGGGATCATTGTGATGTTGTTAATGAGCTTAATGAAAATATATTAGAAACTAATTAAGAGTATTAACTTGTTCAAATTGTGAAATGAGTAATGAGTTTCATGAACAAATGGTTTCAAGTCATTTGAGATAGCGTTATAAGTAAAGGACAGGATTATGATATATTTAAATAAATTAGAGAATGCAATTTAAATTTAAAAAAATGTAAGGAATAATTATGACATTTGACATGGAAATAATTTAAATATGTAAAAATAAATGAAAATAAATTGTTTTAATAGGTGATTAAAATTGATTTATATATACTAAAGAACTTAAACAATGGGCTTATCTACCTTACATATAATGAATATATATGCCATTTGTAAACTGATTAAATAAAGAATAATTTGTTTTATTTTATGACATGTAATTAAACGAATTTATTTGGCTATAAATGTAAACTTTCAAAGAATAAAACTAAAAGTAAGTAAATAATGTATATTTTGTGTGAGAATGATATGACAAATGTCAAAGTAAAAGTTATATCTATGGTTAAAATAAATATCTGTGAAAAACTATGATGATGTGATTGATAAATGATCTGCATAAATCTTCTAAATAAAAATAAAAATTTATAAAAAGACTGCTTACTCGAAATATTATAAAAATAAAACTAATATGTACTGAAATCAATAACCGAATAGAATAAAATGCGTGCCTAGACCAATAAATGTATTTAAATTATAAATGTAAAAAAATTTTTTAATTTGAGATAAAAATAAAAATGTGCTGAATTTCACAAAGACTAAATGATGAATGACCAACTCTTATGTATTTGTTAAATAAAAAAAGTTTGTGTCGGTGTACATGATAATGTCTGATATACAGAACGTTAGTAGTTGAAACAAATAAATATTTGAAAATTGCCTGTAGGTAAAAGTTAAACAACTGTGATGATGAATTAATAGATGTCTTACATAGATCTTCCTTAAATACACATATATAAATTTAGAAAAAGGTGCTGTTTGAATTATTTGGATAATAAAATGGACTTACAATGAAATGTTAATATAAGCAAATGAAACTAATGTGTTTCTTGCCCAATGGGTATATCTGATTTAAAAACGATTTCGAGGTAAATTAAAAATGATATTGAATTTTATTTTTTATGGAAATAAAACCATGGAAAACCAACTTTTATGTATATTTTCAATCAAAAAAAATTTTTTGTCAATATGCATAAGACAAATCATATAAAGCCAACATATTAACTGATGTATGGTTTTGGTACTGAGAGCTGGCGAAAAAATTTTTTTTATAAAAAAAATTTTTGTTAAGAGAAAAATGAATCTATGAGGAAAAATTCTTTTTTTGAAAAATTATTATATATATTAAAGAACAAAAATTAAAAAATTAAAAAAGGAATGATATTAAGATCGTCTGTGTGTATTAAAAACTATAAAAGAGAAGAGGTATGTACGTGATTATGATTGTGAAATGTTTTGTATGAAATAATTGAATTTTGAAAAAACTGAGTTATAATGGATTAGCCTGTATCTATGGAAGTATATTATAACAATACTCAAAAAGAGTTTCATATTGTAATGATACAGAAAATTATGTAATGATCAATTTTTTAAAAGAGACTGAATTGTATAGTTATGATGGATCTACCTATGTATATGGAAGCATCTAGTACAATTCTTGCAAATGAACATCATATAATGTATTGCAAAAAAATATATTCACAAGAATACATTGTAATCAATTTCTGCATTGAGACCATTAGGATGTAAGCTATTGAACTGAAAGATAAGTCTTTGTTCTTCTCTGAGGAGAATAGAATCTAGATCTCCTTTGCGCCATTTGGGGATGATTTTCTTAAGAACAAAAAATTGTAAATCCTCTATGGAATGGTTGTGTGTGATCCAATGTTCAACCAAAGGTGCTGACTCTGTTTTGCGTTTGATGCAGCTTCTATGTTCGATTATACGTGTTTTCACTTGGCGTTTGGTTTTGCCAATGTAGATCTTCTTGCAAGGACAAATAATAGCGTAAATAACATATTCAGAATTGCAATTTGATTGGTGATTGAGAACGTATTGTTTGCCAGTCTGATGATCCTCATATTGTGTAATCTTCAATGAGTGTTTACATACGGAGCATGTACCACATGGGTGATGGCCACTGTGTCCACTTTGTTTTGTGGGTATTTCAGGTAATGTTGAAGGTACAAGGATTTCTCTTAAATTTTTATTTCTGCTTTGTGCAAACACAATGTTTTTTCCTTTGAAACAGCGATGTGTCTCTAGAATAGGCCAAAATTTTTTAATGGTTTTTTTGATGTGATGTGATAAATGTGAAAATTTAAGAACGCATACAAGATCCGGGGGTAGCTTAGTCTCGATCGGTTGTAACAAATTCTCCCGTTCTTTGTAAAGTGCTTTGTGATATCCTTTCTTGATGGTTGTTTCAGGGTACCCTCTATCCAAAAATCTTTTGCGCATAATTTGTGCTTTTTCTTTGAAGTCACCAAGATCTGTGCAGATTCTTCTCAATCTGAGAAATTGCGAATAGGGAAGATGCTGTTTTAAGGTGTTCTGGTGAAAACTTTGATAATGTAAATATGCGTTCTTATCTGTGGGTTTACGATACAATGTAGTAGTGAATGAATGAATAGATTTTTGAATGCGGATATCTAAAAATGGTATTGAGACTGGATCATATTGCATTTGAAATTTTAAATTTGGATTTCTAGAATTCAACCATGTGTGGAATTGTTCAAGACGTTCTGTTGATCCTTTCCATATAATAAAGATGTCGTCTATGTATCGTTTGTAGAATTTGACTTCATTCATAAATGGATATTTTGTGAGAAATGTCTCTTCAAAGTGTGCCACATAAAGATTGGCTAAATCTGGAGCCATGGAAGCACCCATGGCGGTACCTTTGATTTGTTGGAAAAAGGTTCCTTGAAAGGCGAAAAAATTTTTTGTGAGAGCTATAGTGGCTAATGCTAGAATGAATCTATTTGGGATACGACAAACATCAGTTCTATCTTTCAATATGAGATCTATTATGGATAATGCTTCTAATTGTGGTATGTTAGTGTACAAGGACTCTATGTCTAGAGTGACTAGAATTGTGTCTGTGAGATCATCATTGAAATCATGTAGCAAGTTAATCATATGAGTGGAATCTCGAACATACGAAGCAATCTTAGGTACAAAAGGTCTTAAAAAGTGGTCAACGAATGTAGACAAAGGTTCAAGTAAAGATCCATTCGCAGATATTATGGGTCTACCTGGGGGTTTGTCTAAATTTTTGTGTATCTTGGGTAATGTGTAGATGGTAGGAATGGTTGGATTTTCCACTAGTAAAAAGTCTTTTTCTTTCTGAGTAATGTATCCTATTGTGTGTGCAAACTGGACTATTTCCTTGATGTCTTTCTGTAAATCTTCTGTGGGATCCAATTTGAGTGGAAGATAATATTCTAAATTGTATATCTGTCTATGAATCTCTGCTATGTAATCTTCTCTATTTTGTACTACTATACCTCCTCCCTTGTCTGCTGGTTTTATTACTATTTTGTGATTATTAGATAGTTCTCTCATCGCTGCTTTTTCTGTTTTTGTAAGATTATGATATCTGGGAAATTTATTTCTTTCTAACTTTGAAATGTCAGCTAGGATACACTGTTGGAAAGCTTGTATTTGTGGATCTATGCTACCTGGTGGATACCATTTGGATTTCTTTTTGACCACTGAATTTTCTGCATATGTTGTAGTAGATTCTGAAAAAAATAGTGTGGTTTGTAATTTCCTTATGAATTTATGTAAATCAATCCTGGTTTGAAATGCATCGTATGGTGCGGTTGGTACAAAGGACAAACCTTTTTTTAGGACAGAAATGTGATTGTTATTAAATGTAGCGTTGGAAAGGTTGAAAATGGGTAAATCTTGAGTGACTATCTCATTATGTTCCAACCTCTGGCTCTGCCTCTCCCCCTGCCTCTGCCTCGCATGGGGGGATACTGTCTCTGTGGGTATGAATCTCTGTATTGAATGGAATCTTGATCTAACTTCCTTTTGTCTCTTGCCCATATGCGATCTAAAAAAGATGATCTTTCAACTTCTTCATGGTTTATAGCTGGACTACTAGGTGGTGATGTGAAAAAATCATCTGAATCACTCCTGATGCGCTTTTTACTGCGCAACTCAGTAGTGTGATTTGGTGGCTGTGTTGTAGAATTGTGTGGTCTGACATTGTGCAAAGGAGCAATAAGGCGATTATAACTGCGTGTGTGTGAGGAGGATCTAGGGCGTCTAAATGATTTCTTCCTATCTCTTGCTTTGCCCCACGGGTATACATTGCCCAATCGATAGTCTCTCTCATCACGTTTAAATTTATCTTTTTTGATTTGTTTAATTTCTGATCTAAAAGAATCCATGCGTTTATTAAAATCTTCATGTGTTTGTTCAAAATTACTGTCTATTTTTTTAAATTATCAATAGACCCATTATATTCTAATTTAAGATTGTCGCTTCTTTTTTTAGAAGTTTCTGCCAATAATATCATTAGGTCTAGTGAACATTTGTTCAAAATTGCACACCACTGATCTAAAAAATCTTGATCGTCTGTAAACATCGTGGGTGCTTTGGTAATCCTTAGGCCTCGTGGGATCCGTTTGTTTCTACAATAATCAATGAGAGTCATGTAATGCATTTCGTTTCTTATAATGTTTTTCTTTGTATTCATTAGATTGAACCAAGAGTCTTCTAGGGATTCTGTAGTATGTTCATTGTCTGAGAATACTGGTGGTTCTTGTAGCAATCTTTGTAAACGTTCATCGCTGATGCTAAGAACATTGTCCCACTGTTCAAAGGCCATATGGTGACCTCCGAAAAGGCGAAGCGAAGGCAAAAAAGGAGGTAAAAAATCCTCACGACACCGTGAAGATGAAACAAAAAAGTGAGGAGAATGGATGAGGATACCAACTGTTTTATATTTATTCACTTAAAAAATTCACTTAAAAAATTACATGTGCATAAACAGCGACCCGACACGGCCGTGTTTCGGCACAATGGCCTGCTTCAGGGGTCTTTATAACCTAAATTAAACAATAAAATATATTAAAAAAAGATATATTGATTTAACAAATATTTAATGAACATAAATATAAAAGACTAACATTATCTAAAATAGTAGCATGGATTGTACAAACTTGTGAATTATCTTTGACTCGTTCAAATAATAACATGTTTAAATATATATAAAGTTAAAAAGGTTATAATGAATTGT
This sequence comes from Microcaecilia unicolor, assembly GCF_901765095.1. NCBI lineage: Eukaryota > Metazoa > Chordata > Amphibia > Gymnophiona > Siphonopidae > Microcaecilia > Microcaecilia unicolor. The sequence goes on from NC_044041.1 coordinate 165,335,850, forward strand.
ACAATATTATTATAAAAAATATTGCCATGAAACTTATGTTATAAAACCACATAATTAATATTTTTGACAATACATGATTGCATGAAATGTTTCTAATTGATCAAATAAACATAAAATTACAATTGAAATTGTATAATTAAACATTATATGTTTTAATTAATGCTTAAATTGTGTCTAATTGTACAAATGAACAATGTATAAGTGTAAATGAAATGAACAATGTATAAATGTGAATAAAAAATTAATTAACAATGTATAAGTGTGAATAAAAAATTTTTTAAAGATTAAACAATGTATAAGTGTGAATAAAAAATTCATTTAATTGAAAATGATATGCTTCCAAAATGAATTTTTGTTGCTAAATTGTGTCATGAATATGATAAAATATTTTAAAATGAATAAATAGATTGTAAGATACCTTGAATGATGTAGTTTAGAATGTTTGTTCCAAGGGAAATAACAGGAAACAAATCTCTCTGGTCTAAAATGATGAAAGGATAATAATGAAGCAAATGAATAACTGAGAACAAGTATCTCTGGTGTGTGTATATGTCTTAAGGATGAATAAAATAAAAAAAATAAAAAAAATAATAAAAAGATAAGAAAAAATAAAAAATAAGAAATTATATATTTTTTTATTTTTTATTTTTTATTATAGTCACAAACATCTTAAAGGGCTGAAATGTGGAACAATACTTATATGTAGCGAAGAATGAACCTAATTAAGCTAAACTTAAAATTGAAAAATCTCAAATGAACAGTGATTGATGTGGTTAATGATAGGATCTAAATATACTAAGATGTCTGTGTATTAATTGAAAATTCTATTCATTAATTGATTTTATTTTTATTTTTAAATTTATATTTTAAATGGACCATATAAAGAACTTACCTCCTCTTCAAAAATAATATATATGAGATATATATTTTTTTTTAAAAACGAGCATCTAAATACTGAAAAAAAGATGGAAAGAGTAAATGATTAAAAAATGAAAAGGGGAAGAAGCTGATAATGAAATAAAATTGATAAAATAAAATAAAAAAAATAATTAAAAAAAAAAAAAAACGTAAATATGGTAATTGAATTGAAAAATTTTTTTTAAAAGCCATAATTAAATATGTATTAAATTATCTATTATGGTGTTTATTAATGATATATTATATATATATATGTGCATTAAAAACGCTAGAATAATGCCATAACGTAGATTTAATCTCTACTATTGTGTCGTTTTTGTATTTGCAAACATTCCACACCAAATTGTATTTCAGCTGATTACCTTACGTCTGCAAACCAAGGATTCAGAATATATGAGTTAAGTTAGGCTTCACTGGAAAAAAATTTTTTTGTGATATAATTGTATGAATACTATGTCTTTGAAAATAATATTCTGATATGACAATGAGTTATTACCTGTTTTAAAAGAGTTGTATATATGGCAGTTTTATCTCTAAAAATGCCACAACAATTCCTAGTCTTAATGTTTACCTCCTCTCCTAAGAGTTATGTACAAATTGTGAAAATGCTGAAAAATGGCGGTGGTTACAGCGTTTCTTTAAATGGATAAACTAAAGGAAATGACGTTTTGCAAAAATGAGGGAAAAGGTTAACGTGTGTTTCAATTACAATCAATTATTGAATTGAAAAGTGTGTTCCAGCTAAGAATTGCTTAATCTCATTTATTTTAATGGCTATATGATTAGAGTGTTGAACAAAAACGATTATGTATAAGGAAGAAAACGTGGGAACATTATAATGTTGTTAATAGACTAAATGAGAATGTGTTAGAAACTAATTTAGAGTATTGACTTGGTTAAATTTTGAAATAAATAATAATGAATTCCATGAACAGATGGTGTCAAGTCATTTGAGATAACGTTATGAATAAAGAACAGGATTATGATGAGTGACCTACATAAATCTTCTGAATGAAGATAAGAATTTATAAAAGGACTACTAACTTGGATTGATGTTATGGAAATAAAGTTAATCTGCATTGAAATCTATAACCAAATAAAGTAAAATACGTGCCTTGACCAATGGGTGTGTTTAATTTATGAATGATGTAAAAATAATTTAAAATTTGAAATAAAAATAACTGCAATGAATTGTTACCTATTTTAAAAGAATTATATGTGTGGCAGTTTGATCTCTAAAAATGCCTAAACAATTCCAAGTCTTGATGCTTACCTCCTCTCCTATGAGTTATCGGCAAATTGCAAAAATGCTGAAAGATGGCAGTGGTTACAGCGTTTCTTTAAATAGGTAAACTAAAGGAAATGACGTTTTTCAAAAATGGGAGGGAAAAGGTTAACGTGTGTTTCAATTACAATCAATTAATGAATTGAAAAGTGTGATTCAGCTGAGAATTGCTTAATCTCATTTATTTTGGTAGCTATATAAATAGAGTGCTGAACAAGAACGGTTGTGTATAATGAAGAGGAACGAGGGATCATTGTGATATTGTTAATAAGCTTAATGAAATTGTATTAGAAACTAATTTAGAGTATTAACTTGGTCTAATTGTGAAATGAGTAATAATGAGTTTCATAAGCAAATGGTTTCAAGTCATTTGAAATAACGACGTTATAAGTAAAGGTCAGAATTATAATACATTTGAATAATTTAGAGAATGCAATTTAAATTGAAAAAAATGAAAGAAATAATTATAACATTTGGCATGGAAATATGAAAATAGATGAAAATAAATTGTTTTAATAGGTGATTAAAATTGATTTATATATACTAAAAAACTTAAACAATGGGCTTATCTACCTTGCATATAATGAATATATATGCCATATGTAAACTGATTGAATAAAGAATGATTTATTTTATTTTATAACATGTAATTAAACGAATTTATTTGGCTATAAATGTAAACTTTCAAAGAATAAAACTAAAAATAAATAAATAACGTGTATTTTGTGTGAGAATGATATGACGAATGTCAAAATAAAAGTTATATCTATAGTTAAAATAAATATCTGAGATAAAAATAACTGCAATGAATTACCTATTTTAAAAGAATTATATATATATAGCAGTTTGATCTCTAAAATTGCCTAAACAATTCAAAGTCTTGATGCTTACCTCCTCTCCTAAGAGTTATCGGCAAATTGTGAAAAAGCTGAAAAATGGCAGTGATTACAGAGTTTCTTTAAATAGGTAAACTAAAGGAAATGACGTTTTTCAAAAAATGGGAGGGAAAAGGTTAACGTATGTTTCAATTACAATCAATTAATGAATTGAAAAGTGTGATCCAGCTGAGAATTGCTTAATCTCATTTATTTTGGTAGCTATATAAGTAGAGTGCTGAACAAAAACGGTTATGTATAAGGAAGAGGAACGAGGGATCATTGTGATGTTGTTAATGAGCTTAATGAAAATATATTAGAAACTAATTAAGAGTATTAACTTGTTCAAATTGTGAAATGAGTAATGAGTTTCATGAACAAATGGTTTCAAGTCATTTGAGATAGCGTTATAAGTAAAGGACAGGATTATGATATATTTAAATAAATTAGAGAATGCAATTTAAATTTAAAAAAATGTAAGGAATAATTATGACATTTGACATGGAAATAATTTAAATATGTAAAAATAAATGAAAATAAATTGTTTTAATAGGTGATTAAAATTGATTTATATATACTAAAGAACTTAAACAATGGGCTTATCTACCTTACATATAATGAATATATATGCCATTTGTAAATGTTTGCAAATACAAAAACGATACAATAGTAGAGATTAAATCTACGTTATGGCATTATTCTAGCGTTTTTAATGCACATATATATATAATATATCATTAATAAACACCATAATAGATAATTTAATACATATTTAATTATGGCTTTTAAAAAAAAATTTTCAATTCAATTACCATATTTACGTTTTTTTTTTTTTTTTTTTTTTTTTTATTATTTTTTTTATTTTATTTTATCAATTTTATTTCATTATCAGCTTCTTCCCCTTTTCATTTTTTAATCATTTACTCTTTCCATCTTTTTTTCAGTATTTAGATGCTCGTTTTTAAAAAAATATATATATCTCATATATATTATTTTTGAAGAGAGGAGGTAAGTTCTTTATATGGTCCATTTAAAATATAAATTTAAAAATAAAAATAAAATCAATTAATGAATAATAGAATTTTCAATTAATACACAGACATCTTAGTATATTTAGATCCTATCATTAACCACATCAATCACTGTTCATTTGAGATTTTTCAATTTTAAGTTTAGCTTAATTAGGTTCATTCTTCGCTACATATAAGTATTGTTCCACATTTCAGCCCTTTAAGATGTTTGTGACTATAATAAAAAATAAAAAATAAAAAAATATATAATTTCTTATTTTTTATTTTTTCTTATCTTTTTATTATTTTTTTTATTTTTTTTATTTTATTCATCCTTAAGACATATACACACACCAGAGATACTTGTTCTCAGTTATTCATTTGCTTCATTATTATCCTTTCATCATTTTAGACCAGAGAGATTTGTTTCCTGTTATTTCCCTTGGAACAAACATTCTAAACTACATCATTCAAGGTATCTTACAATCTATTTATTCATTTTAAAATATTTTATCATATTCATGACACAATTTAGCAACAAAAATTCATTTTGGAAGCATATCATTTTCAATTAAATGAATTTTTTATTCACACTTATACATTGTTTAATCTTTAAAAAAATTTTTATTCACACTTATACATTGTTAATTTTTTATTCACATTTATACATTGTTCATTTCATTTACACTTATACATTGTTCATTTGTACAATTAGACACAATTTAAGCATTAATTAAAACATATAATGTTTAATTATACAATTTCAATTGTAATTTTATGTTTATTTGATCAATTAGAAACATTTCATGCAATCATGTATTGTCAAAAATATTAATTATGTGGTTTTATAACATAAGTTTCATGGCAATATTTTTTATAATAATATTGTACAATTCATTATAACCTTTTTAACTTTATATATATTTAAACATGTTATTATTTGAACGAGTCAAAGATAATTCACAAGTTTGTACAATCCATGCTACTATTTTAGATAATGTTAGTCTTTTATATTTATGTTCATTAAATATTTGTTAAATCAATATATCTTTTTTAATATATTTTATTGTTTAATTTAGGTTATAAAGACCCCTGAAGCAGGCCATTGTGCCGAAACACGGCCGTGTCGGGTCGCTGTTTATGCACATGTAATTTTTTAAGTGAATTTTTTAAGTGAATAAATATAAAACAGTTGGTATCCTCATCCATTCTCCTCACTTTTTTGTTTCAATTTTGAGAATTACCAACTTTGCATGTAGGTGAATGTATCCATGATTCCTCAATGTACATACTTTCATTCACATTTAGCCAAGACTACTCCTGGGAGCGGGGGCTAGGGCAAGGATTGTACCATTGTGTATACCTGGGTATTTTCAGAAGTATATGCAATGTTTTAGTTGGAAAAAGTACCTTCAGAATAATGAGGTGTGAGTCTGTGCCATTAAGTTTTCTTTCAACTTTTCACAGTGAAACCCTGACTCTGCAGTTGTGAAGGCAATATGAAAATTACAGTTGTGAACATGAGTCTTTGAGAACTTCAAACTGCTTCAGATTTTAGGATATCGAAATAGAGGAGATGCATACACACACTGTCAATAGGTTGAGTTAATGTGCCTTTTGGGGGCCTTTTTCCTACGCTGGGTAAGGCGCTAACACGCACCTAATGCAGCAAAAAAATTGAGTACCTCAGGATATGTTTATCCTGTGGTAACTCTGAAATCTGTGCACACTAAGGGCGCTGATTACTAAGCCAAGCTAGAGGTGCATTAGTGTTTTTAGCGTGCGGTAACCATTAGCACGCTAACTGTGTAGGAGCCCTCAATATTCCTATGGGCGCCTACACAGTTAGTGCATATTAATTTTGTGCGTGCACTAAAAACGCTAGCACACCTTAGTAAACAGGGCCATAACTGCACACTAAATATTTTTTCTAAATTTTTTTGAGGGAGCATATCAGACGTGGAGAGTGGGCATTCCTGTACTGATCAATTAGCTCAGCTACATTACTGCTCGCTAACTGCCAGATTCTATACATCGCGCCTAGCATTCCGCACTGAAATCTAAAAACATTCCATAACAACGTGCATAACCTAATTGACTTAACAAGCCAATCAGCATTTTTAGCAGCACTCAACAAGCAATAATGAGCACTAATTAGCAATATTTAGAATTTACACACATAACTCACTAAGCGTATTCTGTAATGCAGGGGCGTAGCCAGATAGTGGATTTTGGATGGGCCTAGACAAGAAGAGGGTGGGCACCAAGTGTCCTCCCCCCCCCCCCCCCCCCCCCCCCCCCCCCCCCCGTTATCTTAAAAAAAATCTCAGCTGGCAGGAAAATGCTGCTCTCCACCTCAGCAGTCTGCAGCAGGCATGCACTGTAAAGTGAGCATGCGCAGCTTAGGAAGTTCAGACTGCTGTTGTTTGTTGTTTGTTACATTTGTACCCCGCGCTTTCCCACTCATGGCAGCAGTGGAGAGCAGCATTTATGGTACCAACAGAGGGAGGTCTTCAGCTGGTAGAGCTTGGGATCCCCACCAGCTACTGCTAAGGGTTTGCCGCTATTGGGTGGGCTTAAGCCCTAAGTGGGTGGGCCCTGGCCCACCCAGACCCACCTGTGGCTATGCCACTGCTGTAATGAACTGCGCCTAAATTCTAAAGCATGCAGTTCAAAAGGAGTGTGGCCATGGGTGGGAAAATGGGCGTTCCCAAATTTACACGTGTTGTTATAGAATATAGCCCAATCCACTTAAATCTATATGCAGGGATTTACATCATGTTTTTGTTGGTGTAAATGGAGGCACATAGTTTTAGCCACTGGGATATCAACTAAGTGTTTTCCATATATCACACTTAAATCTTATAGATACGCCTAGGGGGAAATGTTTTCCATGTGGATTTTTTAAGCGCCATATATAGAATCTGGCCCTAACTGGTTAGCGCATGGATAACACAGGAGCCCTTACCACCTACAAAATGGGTGGCAGTAAGTGATCACGTGGTAATTTAGAAAATGGCTGCACATTAATGGCAACATTAGCACATGAGCATAATAGCAAGCATACCTGATTTTACTTCATTAAGGGGTCTTTTTACTAAGCCACGTAAGCACCTACATGCGTCCAATATGTGCCAAATCTGAGTTACCGCTCGGCTACCACGTGGCCTGGGTGGTAATTTTATTTTTGATGCGCATCTGATATGCACATCAGAAAATATTTTTATTTTCTGGCGCATGGGCAGTAATCGGCATTTGGACATGCTTTAACCATTACCGCCTGGTTAATGTGTGAGACTTTACCGCTAAGACTTTACCGGCTGGTCTCAGACCCAAAATGGACGCCCGTCCATTTTCATTTTGCCGCACGTCCATTTTCGGCCAAAACAAAAAAGCATTTTTTAAAGGTTCGCTGAAAAATGATCCTGCAAACGGCTAAAACACGCACCTACATTACCGCAGGCCATTTTTCAGCGCACCTTAGTAAAAACTATTTTGAATTGAGAAAGAAAATCGACAAGCAGCTATTTTGAATTTTGAAAAGTGTCCTTCTACTTTAAAGTCCAATAATTGAGAAATATGATTTAAAAAGCAAGATAAGAAAAGTAAAACAGCATTCAAGAAATATATATTTTTTTAAAGTGATAAAAGAGTACTAAAAAAACTTCCAAGATCAATTAACAGGAGGTTTTTAGACCGGTGAAAAAAGTTTGCCTGGCAATTGACCACAACAACTCTTTGTATCTGTCTCTCTACCAGAGATGGCGAACAGTACTCTACAGTACTATGTAAGCCACACTGAGCCTGCAAATAGGTGGGAAAATGTGGGATACAAATGTAACAAATAAATAAATAAACTATTCACAATAATAAATCGAGCATCTGAGGTCTTTTCCTCCTTTGATAAAATCACTTAATGAAGTAAAATCAGGTATGCTTGCTATTATGTTCATTTAGAGTATTCTTCTCAGCAAGACATCTGCCACATAGTGATTTCAATAATATTAGCACATGGTCATTAATGCAAGAAAAATAGGGGGAAAAGCCATTTTATGGCCATAGTATAAATGGGCTTAGCAGGTGGGAATGCCCTGTGTAAAGCTGCGCTAAGGCCTATTTTTACCACAGCTTAGTAAAAGGACCCCTTGGTTTGGGAAAGTGTATCTTAAGAATGAGGTTGCCAGCTGGCTTCATTTCTTGATTTGGTTCTAGTTTTTCCCACACTTTTTCCCTTTGTGAGGAAGCAGGCAACTACAAGGACCAGAATGCACTGCAGCAGAAAGAGAGCCAGAGTCAGGGGGAGGACTCTAGGCAGGAGAGGGTAAAGCCAGAAGTTAATTGGAAAATTGAACCAGCTGTGAGAGGGTTTGAGGCAGCTTCATTAATAGAGGGGTGGAAAGCTGTAGGCAAGAGTTGGAGTAGATAGAAATACTGGTGCAGTTCTCTCTGGAAACGCTGACAACTGGAGAAGGAAAGTAAAGACTTCTGTTTGACTGTTTGAGATTAAGAAACTGTCTTAAGTTGAGAAGGGTTTATCTAGCAGGCTCTGAGTAAAGGGCCCTTTTGTTGTGTTTGAGTTGAAGAGAAAATGGTTATGTTAAAGAAGCAACAAGCCATAAGGAGTGTGTTAAATGGCCATTAATAAAACCCTTAACTCTAAGAAGCCTGGTGTTGGTGAACGTTTATGTTGAAGAGAAGAAGAGGAAGCAGCAAGCTCCCCAGTGTGTGAGGCCAAGTCCTGGTGTGTGGCCGAGTAGGGAAGAGCCCAGCAGTGACTGTCTGTGAAAGAAGCTATGCAGGGTCAGCCCTGGCTGGGTCCTGGAAGGGTGACCAGCTTCACACCTTCCTCTCCTTTTCAATACATAGGCTTATTAAGGGGCCCTTTTACTAAGGCGTGTAGGCACCTACACACATACAATGTGTGTCAAATTAGCACTACTGCCTGGCTACCACATGCCCCGGGTGGTAATTCTAATTTTTACGTGCGTCCGATACGCGCAGCAGAAACTATTTTTTATTTTCGGTAATCCGCAGTGTACTCGCTGACGATTACCACCCTAACGTGTGAAACCTTACCGCTAAGTCAATGGGTGGTGGTAAGGTCTGAGGCCCAAAATGTGCACGCGACAATTTTTATTTTGCCGCATGTCCATTTTTGGCCAAAAAAAAGGCCTTTTTTGCAGGTGCACTGAAAAATGGGCCTGCGCGCGTCCAATACACATGCCTACGCCAGCACAGGCCATTTTTCAGGACACCTTAGTAAAAGGACCCCTAAGGTTTCCAACTAGCTCCAGATTTGCTCAAGAGTTGATCCAGTCCTTGGTTTACTTTGTTGCATGCAGGGACTTGTAGTCTCGCTTTTTTTTTTTTTGTAGGGCATGCCATAGCTTTGAACTTGCAGCTGAGGGACCATGTTGCTAAGTGGTGAGAAGTTTGTTCCCGAACTGGCCCAACAGCTGAAGGCCTTTCTGTCAGAGACCATCATGGCATTAGTGATGAAAACTTTGATTTTGCTGCATTTGGACTACAGCAATGTGCTATTATTGTGGGCTTCCAGAGAAACATCTTCTATGCTTGCAGTTAGTCCAAAATATAGAAACAATACTTTATTATAGGGCTTAGAAAATGTGATCATGCACTTCCAACCTTGATCCAAATCCAGTCAGGTTTAGGGTGCAATAGGAAGTATTGTTGTTGGTATTTAAGGTGCTGTGGGAGATAGGACCTGATTACGTGGAGCAGAATTTTAGAAAGGACATCCAACTCAGAATATGGATGTCCAAGTCTTTACATCAGCTATGGTCGTCATGTCATATGTATTTTAGAACAGGATCTGCTGACGTATAGTTTGTCCTAAAATACAAGAAAATGGATGTGCAAGTTCTGGCTATATCCACTATGAACCTCCATTTTACCAACTAAAAAGTCCAAACAGGGCAAAACCATGGACATAGAGAGCTGTGTGGCAGCAGAGGAATAACCATATTATAAAATGACTATACAACCCCCATGGTTAGAACAGCCTGCTGTAAGCCAGAACAGAAATCCAAAGGTTGCTGGTTCAAGACCCATTACAGTTTTTTGTCATTTTTGTTCCTATCTTTAAAAAAAAAAAAATTTTGTGAGCCCTCCAGGGACAGGAAAATATCTACTGTGACTTCCCTTATTTCCTCCAGTGGATAACTGCTCAATTGGAGCACCTTTCTGTAACCTGGACATGCCAAGAACCAGGGCTAAATACCAATGTCCATCTTTTTGAACATGAATGTCTGTGACGGGGTGTATGTCCCACCAGGGAGATGGGTTATCAGAAAGATGGGCCACTGGGATAAAGCATTCTCAGTTCAAGCTCTTCAGATATGGAATACTCTCCCCACTCAGTTAAAGGTAGAACAGGATCTGAGGACATTTAGGAAAAGACTGAAGACTTACTTATTTAATGAGGTATACAAGATGGTGAGATGATGAAGTTATTCAGCTTTGTATCAGTTTTTTTTATTTGTGTTTTAATATCCTAGCTTTTACTTATGTTGTTCACGTAGAGCATTTTTTGGAGAACGGTTTTATAAATATAATCTACAGTGGTGGAAATAAGTATTTGATCCCTTGCTGATTTTGTAAGTTTGCCCACTGACAAAGACATGAGCAGCCCATAATTGAAGGGTAGGTTATTGGTAACAGTGAGAGATAGCACATCACAAATTAAATCCGGAAAATCACATTGTGGAAAGTATATGAATTTATTTGCATTCTGCAGAGGGAAATAAGTATTTGATCCCCCACCAACCAGTAAGAGATCTGGCCCCTACAGACCAGGTAGATGCTCCAAATCAACTCGTTACCTGCATGACAGACAGCTGTCGGCAATGGTCACCTGTATGAAAGACACCTGTCCACAGACTCAGTGAATCAGTCAGACTCTAACCTCTACAAAATGGCCAAGAGCAAGGAGCTGTCTAAGGATGTCAGGGACAAGATCATACACCTGCACAAGGCTGGAATGGGCTACAAAACCATCAGTAAGACGCTGGGCGAGAAGGAGACAACTGTTGGTGCCATAGTAAGAAAATGGAAGAAGTACAAAATGACTGTCAATCGACAAAGATCTGGGGCTCCACGCAAAATCTCACCTCGTGGGGTATCCTTGATCATGAGGAAGGTTAGAAATCAGCCTACAACTACAAGGGGGGAACTTGTCAATGATCTCAAGGCAGCTGGGACCACTGTCACCACGAAAACCATTGGTAACACATTACGACATAACGGATTGCAATCCTGCAGTGCCCGCAAGGTCCCCCTGCTCCGGAAGGCACATGTGACGGCCCGTCTGAAGTTTGCCAGTGAACACCTGGATGATGCCGAGAGTGATTGGGAGAAGGTGCTGTGGTCAGATGAGACAAAAATTGAGCTCTTTGGCATGAACTCAACTCGCCGTGTTTGGAGGAAGAGAAATGCTGCCTATGACCCAAAGAACACCGTCCCCACTGTCAAGCATGGAGGTGGAAATGTTATGTTTTGGGGGTGTTTCTCTGCTAAGGGCACAGGACTACTTCACCGCATCAATGGGAGAATGGATGGGGCCATGTACCGTACAATTCTGAGTGACAACCTCCTTCCCTCCGCCAGGGCCTTAAAAATGGGTCGTGGCTGGGTCTTCCAGCACGACAATGACCCAAAACATACAGCCAAGGCAACAAAGGAGTGGCTCAGGAAGAAGCACATTAGGGTCATGGAGTGGCCTAGCCAGTCACCAGACCTTAATCCCATTGAAAACTTATGGAGGGAGCTGAAGCTGCGAGTTGCCAAGCGACAGCCCAGAACTCTTAATGATTTAGAGATGATCTGCAAAGAGGAGTGGACCAAAATTCCTCCTGACATGTGTGCAAACCTCATCATCAACTACAGAAGACGTCTGACCGCTGTGCTTGCCAACAAGGGTTTTGCCACCAAGTATTAGGTCTTGTTTGCCAGAGGGATTAAATACTTATTTCCCTCTGCAGAATGCAAATAAATTCATATACTTTCCACAATGTGATTTTCCGGATTTAATTTGTGATGTGCTATCTCTCACTGTTACCAATAACCTACCCTTCAATTATGGGCTGCTCATGTCTTTGTCAGTGGGCAAACTTACAAAATCAGCAAGGGATCAAATACTTATTTCCCCCACTGTAGATTACTATCCAGCTTATTTTCGAAAGAGAAAGACGCCCATATTTCGACCCAAATCGGGAGAAAGAGCCGGGTTATGTGCTACACAGACATTTACTTCCAGCACTGAAAACTACCACAACACATGCTTCTGTAAAGAAAGAAGTCTTGAAAAACCAAGAAGCAAACAAGCCTGCTCTTTCAACTCCTAAAAGATTAGTGGTCTCAGCCCTGAAGATTCATTCACCAGACTCCTCAGGCAGGCACGTTTTGCTGAAACACGGTGCTGTATCGAGTCATTTTAAGCTACAATCAATAGAGTGTTTATTCATCATTTGAGAATCCCTTGGTTTGTTTCTGAAGAGTCATCATCTGTTTTCCACCCCTGTTTTTGTGTTGTGAACTAGTTTCTTTGGCAACCCCTGCTCAAAATTGCTGAAATCCTCTTTCTGTTTAAAAATCACACTATGTAATGGAAAACTTCATTTTGCAGAAAATGTTGAAATCATTTGGTTTTGGTTCTTGTTATTTTCCCCTCTTCTTGGGAGTACTGCAGTATAATTTCCTTTTTTTCTAGGATGTTTTGCAGTTTTGCATTGAGTAATTTCCAGGTTTCCGGAGATTTCTCTTCTAGAGAGGCCATCTTCTCACATAAACATATATCTCAGCTCACACATCAGTCTTGTCATACAGATATGATAACAACCAAACAGCCTTATGACCTTCAAACACAGGCTATTGTCAACCTAATTAGCTGCTTGGTGATTCTCAGGCCCAGAAGCAAAAAAGTTCTTGTTAAAAACCATATATATTTAGATCAGCATTTTTCAACCAGTGTGCTGCAGGGATCCCAGAGGTATGCTGCATCTTCCATGTGCACTGCATGCCCCCTGCCTGAACTGGCATCTTTTACCCGTGTCCCCCACCCAAATCAGCATCTTTTACCCAAACCCCTCACCCGAGCTGGCGTCTTTAACCTGCGCCCTCCACCCAAACCAGCGTCTTTCACCTGCACCCCCCATCGAGGTCCGCCTTTATTCCTTTCCTCCTCCTCCAACTCTCTTCCAAGTTTCTTATTAAGACACCAGCAGTATCAGCGATCAAAGCAGGCCAATCCTGGAAGCTTTCTTTCTGCAGCTTCCACTTTCTCTGATGCAACATCCTGTCCCCGTATAGGCGGGAACTGCAGAAAACAGCTTCAGGGAGCAGACTGCCTGGATCGCCAATGCTGCTGGCATTGAATGAGAATATTGGAAAAGCGTTAGGGAGAGGAGGAAAGGCATAAACATAGATGCTGGACCTCGGGGGGGGGGGGGGGAATGGGTGGAAGATGCCATTTCTCAGGGAGAGGGCACAGGTGGAAGATGTTGGTTCTCGGGGGGGGGGGGGGGCACAGGTGGAAGATGCCGGTTCTGGGGGAAGGCACTGGTGTGGGTGAAAAATGTCAGTTCTGGAGGGGCATGGGAGAGGAGGGGGCAAGGGTGGAAGATGCCGGTTCTGGGAGGGGCGCTGGTCTGGGTGGAAGATGCCTGAACTTAGGGGAGTGGAGAGAAAAAAAATGTTGCCCATCTGCTGAGCAGAGCAGAGCAGTACAGGGTGGGCAGAGAAATAAAGATGCATGACCACGAGGCAGGGGAGGGAGAGAAATGTTGGGGAGAGGGAGGTGACCTGGAAATAAGAGAGAGATTAGTGAGAAAGAGAGTGTGAGAGAGGCTGGAGTAATGGAGGGAAGTAGAGAGAGAGAGAGAGAGAAAGATGCAGAGGAGGGAGGGAAGGCAGGTGAGCAGAGGGAAGAGTAGGAAAGTCGCTGGACCCAAAGATGGAAAGAGAAAAATCATGAGAGATGCCTGCCCTTGGATGAGGGGAAAGAGCTGGGCAGTAGAAGAGGCAGGGACACAGGGGGAGGGGTGGGAACACAGGTGCTAGAGAGGAAAAAAACAGATCAGTGGTGCCCAGATGTAGAGAAGGAAAAGAAGAAGACAAAAGAGAGGGAAGGGAAGAGGGGAGACCAGCTGAACAAAAAGGGGAGATGGTAGGCTGCACATGAAGGGACAAGAAAGGGGAAACAAGATAGATTTGAGGAGACAGCAGAGAAATTGATGAAAGCTGAACGCAAAAGATCAGTACCAAACAGATATAGGGCATTAAGTGAGAAAAAAAATTGCAAATGGAAAGGAGGCCCTGGAAACAGAGTTAAGAGCACAGACAGCGGAATGCAGAACCAAAGAATGGGAACAAGACGATTGGAATAATAAATTCACCAGACCACAAAGGTAGGAAAAACAATTTTATTTTCAGTTTAGTGATTGAATTATGTTGGTGTTGAGAGTTTACATCTGTCGGCTTTATTTCGCATGGTACATAAGGACATGCATTTCTTTCTATTTTTCTGGTGTTGCTGAAGAGCCCCAGCTGCTTTAGGCTTTCCTTATAGGGAAGTTGTCCCATCCCCTTTATCATTTTCATTGCCCTTCTCTGTACCTTTTCTAATTCCACTATATCTTTTTTGAGATGCAGTGACCAGAATTGAACACAATATTCAAGGTGCGGTCGCAACATGGAGCCATAATTCTGTTGTTTGTCTGTGTGGGTCAGCTTTGTATCCTGCTTGTGTCTGCCCTGTTTGTCTTCAGCTCCAGTCCCCTTTCTGCTTGTCTATGCCCTGTTTGCTTTCAGCTTCTGTTCCTGCCAAGCTTGTTTGAGTATCCTGAATCCTGTTCCAGCCAAGCCAAGTCCGTTCCAGCATTTGATTCCAGCCAAGCCAAGTGTATCCTGAATCCTGTCCAGTCCTGCTTGGAGGGTTTTGCCTCCTGCTGCTGCTCGATGACAGTA